>NC_143019.1:71863603-73063603 GCF_055824585.1 Amblyomma mixtum
CATGTAGATATGGCACATACTCGCGCCGGGCGATTGGCCAGGGTTTGGTGGTGAATGCCAAGGAAACTCATACGGGCAATTGCGAGGAAAAGAGAGGCGTGAGTTGGAAATGTAAAAAAAGTGAAATGAAGGAAAACTAGAAAAGAATAATTCATGAAAATAAAAATAAAACAATTTTCAAGAACAAGAAAAAATCACCTTCATCACCAGCCTGACAACGCCCACTGAAGGCCGTAGTCAAGCTGATGATGATGACGACGAAGAAGGGAAAATAAATAAAATATACAGACTGAGCCGTATTAAGGTTGCTATGAGGCAAAATGAGGTATCAGCTCTGGTTACTTTAGATATTGCAAAGGCTTACGACAGCGTTGAACACAGCATTTTGCTTCATAAATTGGCTAATGTACAACCTCCTTTGTACCTATTTGCGTGGATAGGAGAGTTCTTAAAGAATAGAGCGTTCTTTTGTTCTAAGGGTACGTTAACTTCTACAACATACGCCCAGTCTAGAGGTGTCCCACAAGGCTCCGTTCTTTCACCGTTATTGTTTAACATACTAATGCGTGATATCCCTATTCACCCAGCCGTCAAAGTTTATGTGTATGCGGATGATATTGCTTTTTTCGCTTCTGCCAAAGACATTCATATCCTGTACCAATTACTGCAAGAGTATTTAAATGCTCTGGAAGTTTGGCTAGACAGCATAAAGTTAACTTTAAATGTGAACAAGTGTGCCGTCCTTGTTTTCCCACAAGCAACCCCTCTTTACATCTCTCTGTCGTATCACTCTATCCTCATCCCGCAAGTTGATTCAACAAAATACTTGGGTATAATATATGACCCGCATTTAGACTGGCGGCCACACATTAGAAGCATTGCGCTTAAGGCCGTTGTACGATCGCTTTTGAGCGGATCCGCCAGGCAGGCGGACTGGCGGACCGAACGACCAGACAATAGGCATTCGCCCCGTTCGGCAGGCGAAAGGAAAGTTGGTGAACTTCAACTTTGGGGCGGACGAGCGAACCGCCCGGCGACCGAATTGCAGCGATTGGCTGCTTTTTACGTGACGTAAGCATCCGCTCCTGCCGGGCAAGATGGCCGTCCGTCCACTGAACTGGGGAGCGAGGCATAGGTCGTGGCTGTAGTGGTGGCACCTATGCCGCGAGGCATACTATATTGGCCACATGTTGATATTACGAGTGTTCAGAGCGACTGCGAACTTCTCCGCGTGCAGCAGCGGCGAGCAGCGACAGTTTCCCGAGTTGAAATCGACGCTGATGTAGTTGACAGAGCGCCTCTTCAAACCGACGCAAGACCTACGCGTTGGCGGTGTCACGAAGTGTTTATATGGAGCTGTTTGTGGTTGCTGCAAGCGTTCCTAATTCCTGCGAGGATCATCACGCACAGCGGCGAACAACAGCTGCTCACGGTGAACTTTTTTGCGTGCATGAGCTGCGTAGCACAGTGACTAGTGTCCGCGTAGTGAAAGTGATTGCGATCGAAGCGAGTGCTTTTACGTCAAGGCAGTGAAATGTGCGCCTTCGAGAGCTCACTACGCACGCCGTGCTTTCCGAATGCTGAAATGAACGTGGCGTTGTGCAGCTAGTCGCATTCGTTTCGATGGTTGCAGTGATCGCGACCGAAGCGTGCACATGACGTTGTTGCTGGCTACGCATTCGTTACCATTTTTTAGTAAAACGAGCTTCTGGGCAAGTTGGTTACTTTGCTTCCACATCACTGCAGCGTAAAGAAGACGAGCACAAAGGAAGAAAACACTTACGACACGGACAAACGCTGCAGCGTTTGTCCGTGTCGTAAGTGTTTTCTTCCTTTGTGCTCGTCTTCTTTACGCTGCAGTGATGTGGAAGCGTTACCATTTTGTTCGCGATTCGTGTTGGCACTGTGCTTGAGAATTGCCGTGTGTGCGACGTGACGCGACGCGAGCTTGGCTGCACGGCCGTAGGACTGTTTTGCGGCGACAACAGCGATGTCGCCATCCTTCTGCGCTTTGGTGCTCCATTCAGTACGTTTTGTGATGATGGGTGCTCGGTTTACGACTCGCCGGAGAAACTGTGTAACCTGTGTGAAAACATCGGTGCAGTGCACATGTATCTTCGGGAGCGTCATTTATTTTTATTTCCTGCCGGCTGTGCGCACATTTGCCTGCAATAAACATATCGGCGTGATGAATGGGTGACTGAACACTTCCGCTAGCCATTTCGGTTTAGGTTGTAACAACATGGTATTCCGCGATTACAAACAAGAATCATTGCCGCTTTTGAATCACGACTGATTGACAGTGTACAAAATCTCTAATATGTGCCAACTCATAAGTCTGTTTTTCATGAGCATTTCAATTGATGTAGTGCAGAAAAAAAAAAGTGTGGCAGCAGCTTATGCAATCAAAACTGACCACAGAGCAAGTTGAGCGTAACGAGTCTTGATGAAAAAGAAGAAAAAGATATTGAGAAAACCTTTGCCATTACTTTTTTTCTCTTTTTGCTTAGCAGTGTTAAGTCAATACTGACAAATGCTTGGCAGTATTCAGTTTAAGTGGGATGTTGGTTTCCACTGCAATCAGAAAAATACAGTGGTCTTGAAGCACCTCATAGGCAATGACAGTGTCTGTTGTTGATTTTGCTCATGGTCCTTTTCGATCCGGGGATCAGTGGTACGAAACTGGATGTGTTCGCAATGCTATTGTTGCAGAGCTGCTCGCGAAATCGGCCTTATTGGCGTTAAGCGGTTGTTCAGCGGCGCTTCCTGGGTCAGCCGCAGCACTTTGTTTAACAAGCCATTCTCGAAGCTTTGAGAAGATCTCGTCGATGCACTTGCATATGTCTGTCTGCTACCACCTTCATTTGCCTGTGACTGCTTGCTACAGACATGACTACTTGCAGACTGCAAAATAAGCCCTGTGGAGCTGGTAAAGCTACGCTAGGAACAAAGACGATGGTAACAACATCACTACACAGGGTAGCAATTCTTGCTCTGTTGTCGTCCCTTAGCACAGTTTCGACATGCCAACTTGCCACCGGTGCACCCCACAGTACGCTGTGATCAAGTTCTGTGAAATTTACTGAAAGCAACAACGGGAGAGGAAGTAGGTTGTATAGGCATATCTAGTGCATGCTGTACAGATAGCTTCCTGCCTTATTATAGCCTGGCCCCTCTGTTTTTAATCCTTCATCACCCAGCACCTATGGCCCTATTTGTGTTATTGGCATGTGCTGCAAATCACCAAACACATTTCATACTCTTGACCCTGCTAGATTGTTTTGGCCCATTAAGTTGTTTGATTCAAATCGGCAAGCGTTTAGAAGACATTTCTGCAATAGCCAACTTTTTCTTGTTCTTCACGACATGCACCTTGACTGCAACATCCCCCTATGATGCTTTTGTTCTTTGCTTTGAAAAAGCATGCGATTCCCCTATTTATGTGAGGCTGGTTTTCTTGTGCTTTAACTTGCATCCAATAGCTCTAAACTGGATCCAAGCTTAAACAGCCAGCCTTCGGCAGATTTCCCTTGCCAGTTCTTATGTATCTTGCCTTTTCCTGCAATCTCGGACGTCCGCCAAGGCACTCCTTTGGGCCTCAGCTTTTCATTACTTGCATTATTACCGTCCCTTCAGTGTTTTGTCATATGCCTTCACTGACAGCCATATGGGGTGTGCCATATTGCAATCAATACCAGCATTTCAGTTCAAAACAACAATTAGCATGCCCTGGATTGTCCTGTTTCCTAATGTTACTAAGAATGCAGTCATATTGTTTTTTATTGTCAGCATTACATTTTGCCAACTTATAAGGACTTCCGATAAAGGTATATTCACTGTATACTGGTTCAAATACCTAATAATCATCATGCACCCACCCACAACCTAGGATATTTACACCATGACGTGTTGTTAGTATCACCGTCTTCCAAGTTACCTGCATTCAATTCCCCTGTGTGTCATCAACTTGGGTATTCTAATGGCACATGGCACAAATCTAATTTAACTAGAATCCTTGAATTAGTTCAGTCCTGAGCCGCTTGTTTTATTTTCTCAGGCCATTTTTGAAGGTCCAGTGTGACAGCACTAAAAGTGCATATTTGAATGTCTTCATCTTATGCAGGTTTTTTTTGCTCCTTACCAACACGTCCCCAACTAATCAGTCCCAACTTGTAGTCTCTCGTGCACTAGGTGCACTAACACTCTTGTGCCTCATTTAGCTCATATGCCACTGAATTTCAAGATTCGTTTTTGTTCGTGCCACAGAAGGCTGTAACGGTCTTGCATCCCACAAGGCTGTGTATCTTACTCTCCTTCGAAGTGGTTACTACAGAAATCATGCTATAAATTACGAACTCACTGAGCTCCTACCTGGCACACCATTTTAAAGCTCGCTACTAAACTAACGTCATTTAGGACCACTGAGGTGTGATAAATATGAAAACAAATAGATCTGATATAGTGCTCAGTCACTCGGTCACCTCGGCAAACCAGTACAATGCTCTCTTATGAATAACGTGTTCATTGAGAACTTTGTTCATAATTTATTTCAAACTATATCGGGGCAGATTTACACAATAGTAGCATTTGGGCTAACTTTGCACAAGCTAGCTCTAGCTACCTACATTCGCTCACTGCAAAGCTAAACATGCATTTGTGCACCCACCTGTTGTTGACCAGGCTTCTCTTTGTGCTTGTCTGTTCTGCTCAGCTGAGCAACACACTGACTTCATGATGTGGCTCAGTGAGAATTCTGCATGTGTATGCTTATGCATGTAACTTGTATATAGTCACATGTACTAAGGATAGTATTAACTGGGCAATTGGTTCAGCTTAAAAGCTCTCATCATCAGATTGCAGCAAAGAGATAGCAATAAAGGACAAAAGTCATCACTGCCTTTCTGTTTTTCTTCGTCATCCTTCGGCCTGACTTCAACTTGGTTTTTTTCCAACTTCCTTATGACTACTGATGGCTCAGTTAATTCGTTTCCTTGCAACCCAGACTTGGCAGTGGAATAAGGATATTTTGCTAAGAAATTGGTAATTAGTAACTAGTACGACATTATTCTATATATAACAAGTGGTGCGGATATCGATTAACAAATACAGATTCTCTCTTTTGCTTGCTACTTTGGGAATCAGAGTTGCCCTTAAAATTTCTCATATTATTTTTTACTCATCAGAAAGGACGTACCTTCAAGATTGCTGTAGAGCTTTACTGGAGAACTTAAGCATCTATGGCCCACACATACTTCAATGGCTTATTTTTCAATTCATTCTGTCCTGAGACATCATAGCTCTTATTTCTGAAAATTAACTTTTTTGCATTCTGCTTCATATGATTGTGTTTGTTTGAGGTAACTGCAAAATATGAAGCAGTTCCCGTTCCCTTGACTATACAAAGCATTCTATCCTAGTCTCCGCCAATATTTGCTATGTAAACTTTCCAAATCGGTTCTTGCATTTCCTTAACCTCTAGGCCAGTGTACTTACTCCCTTATCTAATTATGTATGGATTAATGAGGATGGCACATGTATACTTTTCTGAAATACGGAGCAACCACTTTGTTTTAAATTCATGGGACAGTTAAGAATGCTTTGTGGTCATACGCACAATACGCCACCTTGTTTCTGTGCGTGTCAACATTGACTGGCTCTCAACAGAACTTTCCACACTTGTTTACTATGCTGCGTACTGGTTTGCACAATGTTCACTGCAATGTCACCTCAGGAAGCACTGGTAAAAGGAAGTGGCCTGCCCACTGTCACTGCAGAACAAAAGCGTGCACTTTAGTACAGTGATGCGCACCATATCCGCTTTGAAGCCACTGAGTGGTATTTCTATTTCAATTTTCGTAATGGTGTGAAAAACATGACGAAAACAAATCAGAAAAGAAATCAGTATTATTGCGTCGTCATTTTTCTGTGATATTGTAAACACCTGCAGTTAACACTGATCTTCCATATTAGTAAAGGTTGGGAACATTGTAATTTCCTCATGTATAGATGCATTCATATCTGATGGTAACATGCTAAAATATGCTGATTTTTTCATGCATGCATAATACACACATACACATACACCTTTTCTTTAATGAGAGACAGTGGCCTGTTTGATGTCATTTGACCACACATACTATGATGTGGATAGAGTTGAAGTGCGGCGGGAGTGAACAGGGACACAAGAAGAATGATATACAGGTGATGCTGGATTTCCCACAGCTGAAGAACCAAGCTGGGCAAAAATGATCTGGTTTGGTTTGGTTTGGTTTGGTTTATGTGGTTTAACGTCCCAAAGCGACTAAGGCTATGAGAGACGCCGTAGTGGAGGGCTCCGGAAATTTCGACCACCTGGGGTTCTTTAACGTGCTATGACAGAGCATTGTTAAAGGCTGTGAACAAGCAGTCCACATCAGCAGCAGCAGATGCCCTCTCTACAGATGCAACAACCAATCTTGTCAAGGTCACCTTGACGTCAGAAGCAGTAGCATGGACTAAGTCTCGGTACTATTCCCTTTTATCTAAGAGCACACAGAGGCATCTGCTCTACGTCACCTCTTGTGTAGGACAGTCCAGCATACACTGTTCGTGATATCGCTTTGGACAGTTGGCAGTATCAGTGAGGTGTTTGTTGCGGGTTGTCTCTTTTTGTTTCATGTTAACTATGCGTATCTATTCCTACAACAAATATTTTTGTTTGCATTGAATTGGCGTCTAAGCTCAGCCAACAACCAATGTTCAGTTTTGGTTTTTGGCTGTGAGAACATGTTATCACCGAACACTATAGTCAGATTCAGTTTAAGTCTGCAGTGAAGCTCTGCCATTTGGACCGCCGCACAGAATTCTTCCGCGCCAAAAAAAGTAGTCCGCTGTTAAAACTTTTATTGTATACTACTATAAGAAGCTTATTACAAGAAAAAATGATAAGCTCTAGAATTCTGATACCTGGATAGATTAATAAAGTCAAACATCGAACAACTTATTTTGTTTACTGTTATTGGTTAGTGGAGTAATACAGGATGCCTCGGGCCATGACCGAGTGCTAACAACTGCTGTTTCTTTTAAGTTTTATCCTACTATACATGAGGTACGCGGTATGTGAACCAGAATCATAAAATTTCAGTCACAGCAATTTCATCTTGTTCAGATGTTTGATGTGTGTTCCACAAGGTCACCATCCTCAAATCTAGCAAACCATTGTCATGAAATGCACCATTATTATTTTACTTGCAGTTATGTTGTAGGTAGGCAGCCAACGTCTGTGTTAAAGTACTCCACTCAGGATGTCGGTTTGCTTCTGCAAACAATGGAAACTCACTAAAAGCATGTGTTTGATTGCACAGACGGTTACCAGTTGAAAATAATAACAGTCATATTCACCCGACATCACTGCTATCATTCAGCAGCACAGAGAACCCTACGCAACGTCGTATAGGCTTGCGCCTACGCTTACGCTGCTGCTGAATGACTGCGTCGGCAGCGACGAACTGCGCGACTAATGGCCAGTTCACCCTGTTTGTGTTGCCATGTAAGTAGTCAAAACCTCTACAGCCGAGCTACTCATCTGGTAGCTGACGAGAGCCGCGTACAAGAGCAAGAACTTCAAAAACCACGCCATGGCTATGCCGAAGTTCAGCCTAAGTGCCGGTCGCCGAGGAGCAAAAAAAGACCACGTTTTCGCGCCGTCTAGGTTGCCAACAGGAGCATGCTATTGGACAGACAGCAATCCCGGGCGCGCCAATCGGAACGCTTTAAACCATCCGCCTCGTCCGCCAGCTCCAAAATGATCGTACAACACCCATTCCGCCCCACGCCCGAGCGAAGGCCGAAAGCGAGCGGTTCGCTCGCTGGCGGATCCGCCCAAAAACGATCGTACAACGGCCTTTAAGGGTGAGCGTGCCCTCGGTCGGTTGGTGAGGATCAGCAAAAAAAAGTTCGGTATGCGACGAGACACTCTACTACTTCTTTATAAGACCTATGTACGGCCAATCCTTGAATTCGGCTCCGTTCTCTTTTCTGGGTGACCAAAGTACAAGCGTGAACCCCTGTTTGTTATGGAGCGACGCGCTCTGCGCCTTTGCTTAGGTCTGCCTAAATCAGTAGCTAATGCTGTGTTGTACTTGGAGGCGCGGATACCTGATCTCAATTCCCGGTTTGAGCTTATCACTGTGCGGACATTTTTAAGGTCTTTGGAGCCTGTTCCTGGATTGGCTAACCCTATATTTACAACGAACCCAACTCTCTTCTTTGGTACTCCCTGGCCTCGGTATAAGCTCCCTCAGGTGGTGTTCACTAACTCCCTGCTGTCAAATATTTCTGTATCAATGAGATCTTTAGTACTAGTCAACCACAGGCGGGCTGACACGGCAGTCTTCTTTGACAACACCCTCCCAAGGAATGCTAAGAACCTGCCCGCCAATATGTTAAATGGGCTCATAGAGGAGTACCTAGACAATTTTCCTAACCATATTGCCGTCTATACAGATGCCTCCCAGCAAAATGAAAAGGCCGCTATTGGTATTTACTCAAGGGCTCTTGATTGGAGCTACTCATTTCGGGCCCCTGACTATACCCCTATTTTTGTAGCTGAGTTTCTGGCCATTGAGTTGGCCTTAATAAGGATTCCCTGCAGTATCACTCGGGTTATTATACTCTCAGACAACCTTTCTGTTTTGGCAGCGCTCGAAACCTCGAGTGATACTCCTATGAGCCGTTCCCTTCAATTTTTTATTCCTCCACATGTTTCAGAAGTTCGCTTTCACTGGGTCCCTGGGCACTGTGGCATTGTTTCTAATGAGAGGGCTGATTTTTTAGCAAAGTCTGCCCTTGATGGTCCTATTGTCCCTTTCGTCCCAAATACTATTTACTTGACTCTAGCACGCTTTCAGCGATTCCAGCGTTTCCACACCTTGAGCCATGAGCCTCTCCTCGCTGCAGCGGATTTTCAACACCTGGCATTTCCTTGGAGTGTGCGGATGTGCAGTTCGAGGCAATGTGAGGTGTCCATGACCCTTTTGCGCTGCAGGATACCGCGGCTAAATCTTTATTTATGCAGATCGGGGCTTTCGATATCCAACCTTTGTGAGTCTTGTGGCGAAATTGAGTCTATAGAACATTTTTTCCTCTCCTGCCGGCGGCTCGCTGCTCTCCGTAGAATTTGCTTGGAGATCCCCCTCGCTCGGCTTGGGCTTCCTCTATCTATTCCGATTCTCTTATCCTTCGGGGCAAGCACCAAGGGATATGCCCTGAAACCAGTGTTCGATTCTATTCACGATTATATAATTTCATCTGGTAGATTCCTCTGCTAGAATGTGAATTCACAACTTTTCTTTCTCCGTATTTTTTGTATTGTACAAATTCTAGCTCTGCGTCCCAAATTTTAGATTTAATTATACTCCATTTCCTGTACATGAGTGCGTTTGTATCCGCTATGCACCCTGGCCAATCCCCCGCCGTTGGTATGTGCCATTCAGCCCGAGGACATCATCATCATCATCATCATACAGACTGTCGCTTTCTTCGCGGGCAAGGTCGGGGCGCTCAAGCCAAACACCTGCCGCGTCTCAGCTCTGGAGTCTTCGTTCTGGCTGCCTTGACAGTCTTCGCAGTTACATTGCTGCCGCCAGGAGATTCGTTTACACAGACTTCTTTTATAGTTACTTGATAATCAACACAAGGTTCCTTGAGTCTTTCATTGCTATTTCAACCTTAAGCACACTCTGGCACAGAGCTGGGCGTGTTGGGGGCACAATTCCTGTCTCTCAACGGTATACACAGGGCGTTTCACCTAAGACTTTACATAGTTTTTAAAAATAGGCTTTTTGAGCTAGAACAGCGATTTTTTCGGCATAGCGTTGTCAGCGGCGTAATGCATCAGAATACGGCTAAAATGTGCTAATTAGCAGTCTGTTCAACTCATTTTGAATAGTTAACTTTGAACTATAACATACTTTAGTGGTGCGGAGAGTCTAATCTAATTAGGCTCACCTGTATTATGTCAGGCTCTTTAATTGTTGAGAGGCGTGTGGCCCACCGTAAGCAATAACCATGTCAATTTTTGTAATTTCGAAAACGCACATACCCTCGGCACTGTGGCCCAACAAATTTTGGCTAAATCGAGCAAAAATGCATGCTCTTTGAAAAGCCCGTAGGCAAAGAAACCGTTCCAGTGCACGTAATTCGTCGAAATGGCCAAAATTTATTGGGCCACAGCGCCGAGGGTAACCACGTTTCCGAAATTGTAAAAACTGATATGAATATTGCGATAGGCTACACACCCCTCAATAATTAATTAGAAAGTTAACCATACAATATTGATACGAGGTGGCAAGCCTAGGAAAAGGACGACATGATGACAGATGATAATACGATTTAATGGCTGTGGGCCTAGCGCGAGCGCTCCGTCCCGCGCCACTGCCCTCTTCTTCGTCTTCGTTACATGACCCGGGTCCTCCGAGCGATCGTCCCGATCGATTGCTTAAATTCTCGAAGATGAGGTGGCGGTGACCATGACCACAAAGGATAGAAGAAGATGAAAGGCTTGCCACCAATATGAACGAGATGATCTGGTGAACGGTTGTCCCTGGAGCTTCAGGTCCAGCGGTCGGTCGCCCACAGCCGAAGGTCAGGGTTTAAGGACTGGCCGGACAGCTTGGGCGGGGGTGCCGTCTTGATTCGGGTCGTCGTCGGGTCATGCTTCGTGTGGTCCTGGTCCTCGTGTCTTGTGGTCGGGGCTGGGGACGGGGCTGGGGAAAGCGGCCGGTCGGTTCTGGTCAGGTCGGGCTTGGGTTGAGCCGGCGGCGAAGTCCAGGTCCCCTCGGCCAACGACGAAGGCGAGCAGAAGGCGGCGATGCTCCAGGGTCCGGGATGACGAGGAGGAACCCGCACCTCACACCAAATGATACGAGGTGGCAAGCCTAGGAAAAGGACGACATGATGACAGATGATAATATGGTTTAATGGCTGTGGGCCTAGCGCGAGCGCTCCGTCCCGCGCCACTGTCCTCTTCTTCGTCTTCGTTACAATATTATTGAACCAGCCTACTAGTTAGCACGTCCCAGCTGTATTCTCAAGTACTACACCGCTGATAATGCTATGCGAAGGAAAGCGCTCTTCTAACTTAAAAAGCCTGTTTTTTTTAAAAACTGGGTAAAGTCTTAAGTGAAACACCCTGAATAGAGTCCCAGAGATGATGATGCTGATTGTGTAGTCCTGGCCAGCCCCTTTACAAGGAGTCGACAAAAGAAATGCCCTGGACTAAAATAGCAGGTAGTGGAAGAATGAGAAGAAGAAATGCAGAAATATTGCAAAAGAGGAAAAAATAAAAAAAAATGGTCAGGTAACCTGAGGGGATGAACTGCATAAGCAGGATGCGAATTTAGGGTGATCCTTTTCTCCTTTGCCAACTCTCAATGCCGGGAAGTTGGGAAAAATAATTTCGCTTTGCTTTGACTGGATTTCATGGCTCGCTAATGATTATCTGCTTCACATCTGCTGCATTTACACTTTGATTTACTTTGGTTGGTTCTATATGACTCACTAATGATTTTTTTATGCTTTCGCATTGGTGCATTATGCACATCTCGCCTTTCTTGGCTCGCCGCTTTGGATCAGCCGAAGGCGCGCGCTCGCTTTAGGCGCCGCTTTCCCTCTCTCCGCACTCGCTGCTCACTGGGGCGTCGTTGAGCCAGCCTCTCCTTGAGTTACCGGAATTTCCAGTGACTCTAGCCTCTCCGCCCCTGCCGATGTATATTTTCAGTCTCGCATCTCGTCAACGGACGGTTTTCCGGCTCGGCTACGCTCGGCTCGCTGTAGTATTGGGTATGGAGCAGTGCATGCCCGAGCTCGTCATCATGCAAACTTTGCAGGCAAACCAGGAGACTTCTTACACACCCTCCTCACATGCCCCACCTTCCCTCCTCCCCCATCACCAACCGCGGCGGAGTCTTACTGGGAGTCTCTTCTGACCAGCTCGTCCGCTCAAGACCACGCCGGATCATCTCCAGCTCTCAGAGAAAGATAGCGCTCCGGGGGCTATCCTTCGCGTTGTAAGGGCGCCTCCTCCTCACATTGAGAAGGCATCCAATTGCCATGTAGGGGGCTTCGCCCCAACGTTTTACATCATTGGCAATAAACGTTTGCACCACCACCATCGGCTCGTTGTAGGCTGTTGGGACTGGGAGTCCGAACCAGGAAACGGTCGAGGCGACGGTGAGTCAAATGGCTTTTATGTACAGTACGTACAAGGGATTTTACATGATACAGGGTCAAGAGCACCACGGGCTAGCACAAAGAAGAAGGGCGGCCCCGGCGGCGAGCGTAGCTCCGGCGTGATGGCTCTTCTGCTGCCCGTCTGCTGCGCGGGTTGAGCGCGGCTCCGTTTTTAAAGCCGTCGCGGTCGGTTGCGGCAGCCAGCAGTTCAAATCCTCCAATCAGGTCACGGCACTGGCCACCGTTCAAATTAGACCAATGGTGAGGGGCGACGGCCGACGAAGCGTCGTAGGAGTTCGCACCGACGGTGAGGAGGGAAGGAGGAAGGGTCGGCGTCGGCGCCAGCGAGGCGGATGATTCACGCTGCAAGCCGCGACATGTCCGAGAGAGTCTGGGCCTGCTTTGAGCGACGGCGGGCGCGCAGCGCTCGTTTCCAGTGAGGCCAGCCAGCGAAATGTGGGCGCCGGCACTACAAGGCGCCGGAGGCTTCAGACAGCGGCCGCGCAGAGAACACGCCGGCAATTTGCTTACTCAGTTGCTTACCCAGTTAAAGAAAGGAGGAAAAAGAGGATCAAACGAGCGTATTCTCGGTTGCTGTACGGATAACCGAGTCATGCTCGGAGCATGGCGCTTCACCACTCAGTTCGTCACTTTTTAAGGACCGCTAGAGATGGTGACGATAGTGCAGCAGTACCGCCTGATAGTAAACAGAAAAAGTCTGGTGAGAACTGAAAATAGCACAATAAAAAGCGCTTGTTCCCATTGGCCGAGGTCTTAGATGTCATATTGTAATAGACGATTACAAGGTTGTTCTGCCTTGACTTGGAACCGGAAATGTGCTCAGTACCGTTTTAATGAGGTATACTACCACTGGCACTTGGCGAAAATGCCGGCATTGTCTGTGTGAAGCCTCGGAAAGTGAAAGAAGCACTAACCAGCTCCCCACCCTGCCTTCACCCTAAAAAAAATATCTCGCGTGTGTGAAGCTTCGGCTCAGAATGAACGCATTAATTAGAGTAATAACTTCAAAATAACCATCGATTATATATACAACCTCTATCGCAGCTTTCTTGCGTCCGGTATCATGATAATCCTGTCAATTGTGGTGTATGCTCGCATGAAAGGCTGACTTGCCGTGCTCGGGACTTCTGAGTCGCAATTGCGCACATTTTTGGACCTTCGTGAAATTCTGTGCATTTGGCAGCACCAAGTTAGGCAAGTCTGTAAGTGTAGTTTCTTGTGAAACCAAATAAATGCATGCTATTCGACCCGGACACGAAAAACATCAAGGTAAGTCTAATTTGGCTACACCCGAGGATTGTTAGAAGCTTTGCAGCCTTATGGAAGCGTTCAAACAGTGGTGTCCAACTAAGAAATTTCGCTTACGCTCAAGGACGGCGTATCGACGAGCACCGTTCCCCACAAGCTCAACGCTTTCGGAATACAAGCTTCAGTACTGACACCTGTAAAGCTGATTTGCTTCTTTAGAGCAGCAGGATTAAACACGCACGGCGAAAGTGTCAGACGCCTCAAAGCAGCCAGTGCCGACGCTTTGGGCCCTGGGTAGACAGGTTGCTTCAGGGCCAGTTGCGAAGGGAAGGTGAGGTGGTGTCAGACCGCCTGATAGGCTTATCAGAAGTCGTGGATGCTTCCAGAGGGCCCGGCTGGAAACATCAGGGCTGATGCCCTACAGCTCACGATTATGCTCACCGAGCGGGGCCTCCTCGTCCTCAGCCCCACACCCTACCCGCCCACTAGGCCAAACGCCTAGAAACTCTTTCAGACCCTCACACGTACTAATCTCTACGTACTCCATCGCCTCACCCAACACTATACGTAGATGCATGTCCTTGGTGTGGCGACACCCCTACTTTCACCCATATCACATGGACGTGACCACACAAACCCAACCACCTCACGCCGCCTCATGCGGCCTTGGTGCAGTGGGAAGTGTAGCTGGCCAGCGTGTTCCTGGAAGACCAGGAGGCGATGTTCACCGTCGCCAAAAACTCGGCAGAAGCGACTGGGGCCCTGGAATAACGGTCCCACCGGAAACAGCCCCAACCTCCTCTTATGCCAATAAATGTTTAATCCTTCGTCCTTAATCCTTAATCCTTAAGGGCTTCGTCCTGTGTGTTCGTCCCTTTTCCGTATTTTTATAGCGCTCACCAACTCCTTCAAGCAATCCTTCCGTTAAACTCAGCCAAGAAGTTCCAAAAGAAGATACTCTAATCTGCCATGAACTTGATAGCAGCAAATACAGAGTTGCCTGGATTGACCTTCGAGTTCCCCATTCTATCGGCAGAACCGAATCTATTTCGAACTTGATAGCAGCAAATACAAAGTTGCCGTGATTGACCTTCGCTGATCTGAGTCCTGTGCTCGCTGCACAGACGCAATCCGTCTTCGGTGGACCTCAACAACTGTTCTTGGGTCTGGCCTTTGGTCAATGGGTCTCAACAAGCGGAAGTGAAGCAATCAGTATATGCGCGCCCAGGCTGCTCCCTCGTTGCTGGAGTGCGGCGTAGTACCGCGGGTGGCGTCAACTGCCGGCGTGATGGGGCTGGCTGTTAGCGACGTGCTCCGCTCGGAGTCGTCTCGGAAGACACGATGGATGGCACCATACCTCTGAAGCTTCCTGCATTCGCAAAATTTCATTTCATTATGCACATTCAATATACATTCATTGTGCAATTTCATAATGCACAGGATTATTCGTAAAAATGGCCTGTTTGACAGCGTGGCAAGAATTGGGGTTACCTTAAAAATTCTTCTTTCTGAAAACTAAACTGTCCTTTGGCGTGTCATTCGGCACACACAATCTTTGATTTGAAAAAACTTTCAGTACAAATTGAGCACGCAAGGTAAGAAAAAAGAGAAGCCATTATGACATACATGACTGAAGCCAACGATCACCGAAACCAAAGAGCATAGAGGATTTTTTTTTTTGTTATTTTGTGGTGTCAGTTAATGCGATATTAAAAGCTCTTAAGTAATTCTTATTTGATTCCGCGCTCTAATCAAATATAAATTGTTTACAAACTATTGGTCTCGTATTAATTAACACCACAAAATAAAACACATCCCGTTTGCTCCTCGGTTTCGGTGACTGTTGGCTTTAGCTATGTATTCCAATACAAATATTACTGACGGCTCAAAATGGAAGAATCGCCGGAATTTCCTAACGTTGTCCAGGGAACTTTTGTTTTGCCATATACCTGATGCTGACAGAAGGAATGCAGCACAAGATTGCGAACCTAAGCAATCAAAGCAGAGCGTTGGGGCTAAGACTTACAGTTAAGAAAATAAATGCAGTGTTGAACAGGCTATAGGAAGAGAACAACAGTTTACGGAATATGCAGTGAGGTATTGCAAGTACCAAAGGAATACATCTTTCTGGAGCAAGCTTTGAACTCAGGTCCCGGCCGTGAGAGTGAACTAGAAGAATAATTAAGGTTGGATGGGTTTCCCAGCTACTCTCAGGTCATGAACAGCCTCGTAATCATCATCAGCCTGACTACGCCCACAATAGGAAAAAGGCCTCTCCCATTTGTCTCCAATTAACCCTGTCCTGTGCCAGCTGCGGCCACCCTATCTTTTTAATCCCGTTCGGCCACCTAACTTTCTGTCGCCTTCTGCTACGCTTCCCTTTCCTTGAAATCCATTCCATTCCATTCCATTACCTGTAAGGAACATCGATTATCTTGACTTCGCATCACATGCCTTGCCGAAGACCATTTCTTCCTCTTGGTTTCGACTATAGAATCTCATCACACAGCGTTTGGTCGTCGACACACTCTGCCCTCTTTCTGTATCTTATCGATATACGTATAATTTTTTTTTTCCAGAGCTCTCCGTGTAGTCCTCAAGTTAAACAATTTTCGTTAGCCTCCATGTTTCTGCCCTATAAGTGAGTGCCGGTAAGGTACAGCTGTTATATACTGCATCTGTAAATCTGTATCTATCTGTTGTGTAAATAACACAACAATGAAATCAAATTATACACGCTTCACAGCACATGACACGCTCCAGTCTTTCGGTCTCAGGCAAACTCGTCCGCATACCTTAATGGTGGTCTTCTCGTTCGTTGCGGTCGAGCGGAGTCTTGTTGGTCAGGAAGCTGAGGTGCAGACTCCATTAATGTGGCCGGTGCATTTCCAGACGAGGAGCGCTCCTTTATGTGTCCTCAGTTTGCACCAGTCCATGAAGGTAGCAGCGGTCTCTGGTTCCGCCCTGTCACCTGCATGAGTCTCTACGTCGCAGGAAAATCTTCAGGCTGCACCACGTCGCTCTGTAACTGTCTCAGCTAATGCTTGTCCACCTTCGACCCCTCCTTTGGCAATTACCGTCAGCTTCGATGCATTCTATTTAGTACCGTCTGCCAATGAAAATGAATGCTTGCACACTTTGATTTATACTTGCATCCGCAAGGAAAAGTTGCGTTTCGTCTTCGATCCGCCTTGTTTTATTTTCACGAAATCGCCAGGTCCAATGGCGGACGTTCTAGGCCCGCGTTTTTCATCTGTATACCTTTTTGTCCGTTGCTGCTGCTCTCTGACCCGATGTTTCAACTTTTCTATGGAGACTAGAGGTTCGTCGAACAATTCCTTTCCTTTAAGGCCAACTACAACCAGTCTTGTCCTCGGTCTTCTTCCATGTAGTAGGAACGCCGGTGGCGCACCTGTAGCTGCATGCGGGTGGCCCTGTACACACCCAGGTACTCGCAGATTGCCTCCTTCAGCGGCATCCGTTCAAACGTCGCGTCCTGACTATATTCCCTCGGCAGGCGGTTAAACCGCTTAATCTGCCTACTGCCTTGTGGGTAGTACAATGTAACGCAGTGCTCAATCCCTGGGTCGCGTAAAAACTGCTCCAAACATATAGACATGAACTGACGCCCACTGTCCGTTACGATGCTTTTCGGGTACCCTTCTCTCGCAAACATGTTCCAGGAGTACTTTTATAACAGCCTGTGTAGTTATCCTGGACACGAATGCCACCTCTGGCCACTTGTTGTGGTAGTCAATAACCGTTACCGCAAATCTGCACTGTAGAGGTTCTCGCTCCATCGGACCGACGATGTGGATTCCAAACTTTTCCCAGGCCTTCTATGGCCATTCCACTGGTTGCAACGGAGGCGTCACCGTTTTTGTCAATTTATCTGATGCTTTGCAAACCGCACGGGTCCTAATCGCCGCTTCAACTTCCTTGTCCACAACGGGCCCCCAATACTGTTCCCCCAAACTTAGTTTCGTTCGCGCAATGCCTGGATGCGATTCGTGTGCCATAATGACCAATCTGGAAGTGAGTGGCGCAGGGGAACGACTCGTTCAGCACTAAGCAGTAGCACATCTACCATTGACAGCTCATGTTGAATGCGAAAATACAACCGTAGTTGTCCGGCTAAACAGTTCTTTTCCGGCCATCTAGACACAACGTACCCTGCTACCTCGTTTAGCTGCGGATCATCAGCTGTTGGTGCTTGTAGTTCACTCTCAGTTATCAGGCTGGAAACTGCAGCGACCACCTCTTCCACAGGTTCGTGCTCAGTCAACCTCAGAGGTAACCGAGAAAGTGCGCCCGCGCCGACATTGGTTTGTACTTTTGTATAGTGCCCTCTAAAATTGTATCGCAACAACCTAGCACACCAGCGTTGAATACGCAGTAGCTGTCTTCCAACCTCATTTGTTAACAGCACTGTTACCAATGCCTGATGGTAAGTTCGTGGCACAAACCTGCGGTCCCACAAGTATTTATGCCAATGTTCGCATGCCCATAAACATGCAAGAGCCTCTTGTTCCCCGGTCGAGTACTTGGGTTCTTGTGGAGTTAGAGTCCTGGAAGTAAATGGCACTGTGCGCACTTTGCCGTCAACTACCTGTTGCAGCACAGCTCCAAGCCCATTTGCAGATGCATCAGCCGTCACCTGTACAGGCAAAGACACCTCGAACACAGCCACCCTTCCACAGGCTGACAGCATCTCCTTGACCTTAAAGAAACTGCTGTGCGTCCCTCTTGGCCCTTTCCCAGAAGCCGTCGCAGTGGTTTAATCACTTCTGCATAATGTGGAAGAAAACACGAGTAATAACCTACGAGGCCAAGGAATGACTGCAACAACACTAAATCAGTAGGCGCTGGTGCCTTGTGTATAGCATCCACCTTTGATCTGAGTGGGAGAAGACCATTTGCACTCACATGGTGACCTAGAAATGACAGTTCCTGGGCCGCGAATTCGCATTTGTGATTAAGCTCCAGCCCAGCGCTGGTGATCCGGCCTAATACCTTGTAGAGGCTACGGTTGTGTTCGTTCTTAGTATTTCCGAAGAATATGATGTCATCGATATAGAACAATACACCCTTGAAGCCTTTCAATATTTCTTGCATCATTCGCTGAAAGGCGGCTGGTGCTGATGCGAGACCGAAACACACCCTGCGAAACCGAAATAATCCTTTATGAGTGACAAACGTCGTTATTTCACGACTCTCTTCTGCTAATTCCACTTAGTGGTAGGCTGAGGCAAGGTCTAATTTCGAAAACTATGTTGCTCCACTCAATGCATGCAACAGTTCTTCTCTGTGTGGTAAAGGAATATCATACACGAGCAACGCTTTTTTCGGCTCGCGTAAATCAACACATAGGCGAATATTGCCATCGTTCTTCTCTACGACCACTATAGGAGACACCCATTCTGCAGCATTAACCATTTCTATAATGCCGGCTTCCAGCAATCTAGCCAGTTGAGCTACTACTTTCTCCCGTGAAGGCAGGGGCACTCATCGAAGTTTCGCCGCTACTGGTTTGACATCTGAGCGTCGCTTCACACACTGCACACAGTTCTTTACTAGTCCCAACTTATTCGCAAGAAGAAAGGAAAACTCACAACACTCGAAAAGGAGCGACGGCGAGCTGGCCGTGATCTGCAGGCACTCCAGCGCCGAACCATCGATATGCAACTGTAGCTGTTGGACAGCATCCAATCCCAGCAATGCCATCCCTTGAGGAACAACATAAAAGTGCAGGTAAGTCGAGTTGTTCCCGCGCACAACTCTGGTTACAAAATATCCCATGACCGGAATTTCCTTCTGTGAGAAATCCCGCAGTGTTGCAGTAGTTGAAGCCAAAGGAAACCTGTTGGCGAACTTGGCCCGATAAAGGTGTTCTGGCAAAGTGGACACAGCCGACCCAGTATCTGCCACCAATTGCAACTGCTCGCTCTCAATGACGTCATCAACGACCAGGGACCTTCGTACCGCTTGCCTGACAGCCAGCACGGTCAGCTCATCCTCTTCACAAGAGCCGTCGTTGCGAAACTCAAACATCCTGCTCCGCCAACCTACCGCAGACCGCTTGAAAATGTCCGATTTTGTGGCATCTGGAACAACGTTTCCCTCGCGCTCCATAATCTTATGAATTTGCCAGGTACCTTGTAGAGCCACACCGGTCACATTTTCGCACCCGCGTCGTTCTGGAGCTGTTTTCTTGCTCCCCTCCTTTCGAAACATGATGCACTACGTCCAGTTGTAGTGGTCCTTGATAACCTCAGCACCTTCCGCTGCCTGCTCGTACGTTTGCAGAATTTCTACCGCCTGTGTCAAAGTAAGTTTTGACCCCTTCATGAGTTGTTTCTGTCGCATCTCAGTATTTCGCATTCAGTCAACAACTTTGTCCCGTAGTGCCGCCTCCAAGAAATCCCCGAAGTCGCACGTCTTTGTTAACTGTCGGAGCGCACTGACGTATGCTCGTATAGGTTCATTTCGTACCTATCTCCTTAACGTGAATAGACGCAGCTCGGCTAATACGTTCACGGAGTTTGAAAAATGGTGCTCCAGTAGGCCAAGTGCCTTGGCATAACAATTCTCTTCACTTGCTTCTCTCTACTTTGTCCTTATATGTGGCTGGCGTCCTTTTTATCTCCGGACTCAAAGTGTGGAAAACGCGGCGTCCTTCAACCCCCAGGCACTGTTACAGAATGACCTTTTTCCGCAGGGGCGGTTGCGTCTCCAGTCCCTTCGCTTGCAGAAAATTGGTGAAATCATCACGCCACTTCTCCGAGGGAATCGTCACGAATTCCCGGTCGTCTCACGAAAAGGTGGTAATGGCGGCAGTCCGACCGTTTCCAACTCGTAGGCGACGCCCCATGGACGAACCGCGGCAGCAGGAAACTAAGTTAGGCCAAACACTTCGTTGCTATGTTGGTCGACTGCGCCAGGATGAAGTGACGCGAAGCGCCGAGGGACCAGACGCGGCAACATTGACGGGGTATCGGGAACGCCATTTTATTGCGATCGCCTTTGCTTATATACAGATGAGATGAATGATTGGTAGCGCCCCCTATACATACACAACACCGCGTGTTAAAGTAATAATTTTCTTTGCCACTCTAAGTCTTCAGCCTGACTTCTTACCTTGTTTTTCCCCTTAGGTTTTATTCTTCTCTTCAATTGAATTATCTATGCTTACTGAAGGGTTGCATTGCTGCCCTAATTTTCTTTGGAAAAAGCAACAAATTTTTCTACGCGTTAACTAATTTAACTTTTATATTACGCCAATACTGCATTTTTGCTACTTGCTCCCTGAAAACGGCACACCCTAAGCGATTTTTATACCCTTTGGGCGATAAGTTGGTCGTTTCTGGGATGAACTGTATTGCCAAAACTATGAGTTCTTGAAAGGCTATCCGCTGCCTTAGAACTGAATTGTTCACCCGAAGAAGCAACGTAGGGGCGCGGCAGTTCGTACAAAGAGAGCAACAAAAGAAGAAAAATTGGAGGGGATACTTACGATCCGCCTTAAGGGCATGACGCGATAGCCTAGTGGGTTGTTTCCTATACATGCAGGAGGTCTGGGAGTCCTCATACCACTTCTGGAGCGGTGGTGCAGCGGTGAAGCGATACGCCATTGATCTGGGATGGCAGGTGCTGCCACCTGTGGGACTTGTGCGACACAGATAGCTCTTCCCGAGCGACCAGTCATTATTATAACTGCCACCTGCCATGGCGGGCAGTTTTCTCACTACCCGGTGGGCAAGTTGTGCTGACACCGTAAGGTCACGTGAGCTAGGTAGCCCACCTGCCTCCTAGATTGCACTCTGGGCACCATCTACCAGAGTCATGCTCGCGATTTTTCGCTCACACGCCGACACCGGGTTTCCTGGTGAACGGGGTCGGGGTCTTTAACGATATCGCGTTAAAAAGCCTTGAGGCGACCCACAAGCTCGGCCTGCCAAAGTTCCTGCTGGCAAAAATTTTGCTGTAGCGCGCGCCCAGAGTTGTTGTCTCGACTTTGGTTCCGCGGCCTGCAGCGACTTCACCGCCGATTGTACGGGATCGCGGACCGGCACGGCGATAAAGCAGAAAGCAGTGTCATCACTGTGGCGGCCGACATAGCCGCCACATTGCGGTTTCAGAGGCCTGCAGCAAAGAAGGTTTCAGAATTTTGGCCTAAACCCGTCGGCCTTGAGGGGCACTGCACTGACAGTCACTTAGATCGTATTATTTGGAATCTCTTTTCGCTCTTCCTTATAGCTAGTACTACCGAATGGTCTTGGGCAGGGCACGTAATGCGAAGGCAAGATAAGCGCTGGTCCTTACTGGCTTACTGGGTTTATTGGGGTTTAACGTCCCGAACCAACTCAGGCCATCAGGTACGCCGCAGTGAAGGGCTCCGGAAATTTCGACCATCTGTGGTTCTTTAACGTGCACTGACATCGCAAAGCACACGGGCCTCTAGAATTTCGTCTTCATCGAAATTCCGGCGTCGAAGCCGGGATCGAACCCGCGTCTTTTGGGTCAGCAGCCGAGCGCCGTAAGCACTGAGCCGCCGCGGCGGTAATCTGGTCCTTAAAGGTAACGGAGTGAATTCCAAGAGAACGCAAGAGTAGCAGGGGACGGCAGAAAGTTAGGTGGGCGGATGAGATTAAGAAGATTGCGGGGACAGGGTGGCCGCCGCTGGCACAGGACAGGGTTAATTGGAGGGACATGGGAGAGGCCTTTGCCCTGCGGTGGGCGTAATTAGGGCTGCTGACGATGACGATGCAGATTTTCAGGAGCAAGATCACTAAAGGAGCTTTGAGAACATGTCCCGCAAAGAACAATGCAAGCTTTTTGGAAGATGAGAGTCAGTATTCATTATATGCGCTCTTTCATGCATTTCTTATCTGGAAACGAAATATCCAGTATAGAGTCGCCTATAGCGCCTCCAGTTTTCTCATTCCCATGAACAGAAACTTTTGCTCGTTAAGATAAGGTCTGACATTTTAGCCGTGGATGATTGAGAGTTCTAAATCGTCAGTATAAATATTTTTGTGCGAATTTTGCGCTTGCTCTACGTAGTTTCTCAGTAGCTACAAGAACCTTCTGATTCACGTGCTCTCATATTAATTGCACTGATGCAACATATTTGTCACGCAAATAAAATAGAACGTTTATGTTTTTTCGTATCGGCCAAGACTCACCCTTTATTTACAATGGCAACCGAAAAAGCCTGTCGAACTTGCTGTTAGTGTCCAAGTAATTGTACCAGGTGTTTCAGGGAAGACTTAAACATTAAAAAAAAATAGGCTAATCGAGGTAAAAATGTGGCTTCTGCGGATTAGTATTGCCAGTGTTGGTGGACACCAGAAAATCGGTGAATCGTCTTAAGTAGTAAGTTCGTTAGGTAATTTTTAATGCATAACTTTTTAACTAGTAGAGTTCGGCGCTTAGTGGCAATTAGAGGTTTGTAGCTTGTCGTTAGAAAAAATATTCATGTTAGAATTTCGAAACCATTATTATCGGCGCTGTGGCTCAAACATTTGGCGGCATCGTGAAAAAGTACGTATGCTTTCTAAAAGCATGCAGGCAAAGCAACCTTTCCAGTGCATGCATAACAAGTCAGGAAAGACAAATTTTGTCCAGCCACAGCGTAAAGGGTAATCGCGTTTTC
Source organism: Amblyomma mixtum (assembly GCF_055824585.1). Classification (NCBI taxonomy): domain Eukaryota; kingdom Metazoa; phylum Arthropoda; class Arachnida; order Ixodida; family Ixodidae; genus Amblyomma; species Amblyomma mixtum. The sequence continues at coordinate 71,886,738 of NC_143019.1, forward strand.
GAAATTCTAGAAACTGATATGGCTATTACAACCCTAGCAGCACAGCTATTCAGCCCAATGCTTGAAATATATTCGCAAAGGCGGGGCCTACAAAGGACCAGCGAGAAACCATCCATTTCCAATATTGGGCCGATTACCTGTGGTGCTTGGGGGGAGGGGGGGGCATCTAATTTTAATGTAAACTCATACGTTGACTTGTTCATAACATTTCTATATACCCGTGTTTTCACCCTTGCCGAGCGGGAAAATACTTCTGAAGCCAGGATGCAGATATGTGAGAGGCAGTAGGTTTCTTTACTTTCGAGGTACAATGGCACAACAAATACGACCCAAAGCCACAGCCAAAACAAACAACATAAGAGTGCTCATCGCAGATGCATGCCATGCAGTGAGCCCACAAAGTGATGCTTAAACGCAACATAGACATTTTGCAGCCTCAAACGGTGACGATATACTCTCAGCTATCTTCCCGCAAACGAAGCTGGCCAAAAGCCATGCTAAGCCACCTTTAAGTCCCACGCCCGTCCACAGAGAAATGTTTCGCGTTACGTCAACAGGCCACGTTGGGTCAAGCACTGTGTGATATTTTCAAACGCACTAGCAAAGATTGTCGCTTAGTTTCACATTCGTTCCAATGGACGCCAAACACATACGCGAAAACCGATTACACACAATATCATGCCAAGATCAATTCACAGAACATATACACTTGCCGTTGAGTAGTGTGTAGGAGAAATAAATATTCTGAGAAGCCTGCACAAAAGTTCCATGCAAATGGCTGCCTGGAAAAGAGTGCTGTAGAGCACGATTACATGTAGCGCCAGCAATTTCTACATTCCCAGTGCAAATAAGACGTACTATAGTGAGTCATTATCGGGCAGGTTAAGCTCTAATTCCGCTTGAGTAACAAAAAATATAGCGTACACACCGTGTCGTGTTCCGTCAAGTGAAATGGCCCACGGCAAAAATCATAGCAGGTTAAATCAAGGAAAAAACGAACATTTCTGTTCGGGGTTCATCTTGGATCCTTTCGGACAGCTGTATACACGGGCGAACGTTGCGGAATTCCGGACGATTTTGTTGCAATCCGCCGAGATGAGGCTCTCGTAACCCGGACGCGCGCATGTCAGGTAGCAGAGCGTCATGAAGAAGACTCTGTCCTCCGGCAGCTGTTCACCAAGCCCCAGGGGCCCGTCCTCACCCCCGAGGTGCGACTCCTTGAGCGCAGCGTAGACTACCTCCACGGCTGGTACCTCGGGGAAGACGCTCTCGTTGTTCGCGCCGTGGTGGCACTCGGCCCTGGCCTTAAACTCTCGCATCGCATCCGCGGAAATGATGGTATCCTCGATCGCGGTACCGTTGTATGAAAACCTGATGCCTGTGCTGTCTATGGCCTTAACCATTTGCATGGCCATCAGGAAGAAGATGCCGCCGTACAGCATGGCCCTGGTACCGTTGCTGTAGAATGCCGGTGCTGCGGCAGCGCCGAGCGCCAGCTCCACAGAGTTGGTGAAGTCCTCGTAGCTTGCGTAGTACGGAGAGTTGTTGCCCGGCAGCATCAAAGCCTCGTCGTATTCTGGAGTCCTGTTAACCCAGGCCGCGGCCACGCGCGTCTTGATCCAGTATTGAGCGTACGACGGCTCCTCCTGCGGAAAGTCTGCGAAAAGCCTTTGCAGTTCGTCGCCACTGAGAAGCGACTCCGCGGGCCAAAGAGCCTTCTTCACGGATGAGAGTTTCCGACTCGCGTGCGACTTGCTCTCGTCGTCCATCCAACTCGAGGTGTTGACCCGCTCAACGGCCGACAGGACAAGGCTCTCGAAGCCGCTGTCGATGGTCTTTCGGTCTCGCGCCGAGAAGCGGGCAAAATAAGCTAGTGTGGAAATGAGGACCTTGAAGGAGGTTTCCACATTGGAAGCGCAGTATGTCGGAAGAAACAGCGCGGCTCTCTCCTTGCTGCCAGTGTAGCTCACGAGGAGGGAGTAGTCAGTGCTAATACCAAAGTATTGCACAACGAGCCAGGATACATGTCTGTTCAGCTTCTGCTTTCCGTACTTCGCCATCAGCGTGGCGACTGTCTCCAGGAATGAGACGTCGGCACTAAGAATCTTGTCCTCCGTGGTGAGTTTCGGGTGGAGCAGCATACCATACTGGAAATCATCGGCCCATTTGGTGGCAGAAGCATTGATTACGTGCGCACCGATCTCGCCGAAGGAGAATGCCGCAGGCCGTGGTGCCGAAGACTTGGCCGTGGCAATCAGCGTTGTTATCACCTCTGATTCCATGGCGCGGATCTCGTTGACGACGCTTTCGTCTACCGATGGTCGACTGGCGCTGTCTGGATAGAGTAGGACAAGGAACTGCTTCCAATAATCGATGTAGTGTTGGGAGACTAACCTGTGGTGATTCAACATAATTGGCAGGATCTGGCTTTGCCTGATCAATATTCGCCGTCTTCCGGAGGGAGTTGGCTGCAGCATGTTTACGGTGATCCAGAATGGCCACTGCCATTGGTAACTCAGGCCGACGAGCAGGCCAAGGGGCGGTTGCAGGTCCTCGGGTAGTTCGGGCCAGCTTAACCCATTCTGGTGCAGCATGGTGTGGACCAACGCCACCTGCGACTGGTCGTAAGGGTAGCTGTCCTTGCACATCTTGTACATGGCCAGCGGCTTTTGTCCGGCGGAGAACTTAAGCGAACCCTTGGCCAGAGTGTCCGGGAAGCGGTCAAACCATGTGAACCGGAGTTCGTCCAAGACGGAAGAAGCGAGGTCGCGGTGATTCTTGGAGGGCTCCCACGCGGAACAAACAAACGCCTCGAAGTCTTCGCAGGGATCCAGAGTCCAGTTGATGCGTGCGGTAAGAAGCGCCGCATGGCGGCGGCAGTCTTCAGTGTTGCACAGTCTGTATTCGCTCCAATGCTGTCTTGGGACGAATGCAAGGAAGTATGCGAAGGAGAGGATGGCGCAGACTCCGAGGCACGCGACGCCGATTTCAACTTTGGTCAGGGAAAACTCTTTCTTTACCGTAAAGGACTCGCGGACCGGGCTCGGAGTTCTCGCCTGAGTCGAGAAAAAAAATTCTGTTAGAGGGGTAGAGCACAAACACTGGAAATGCCTTTTTCTATAAATACAGCAGATGTGGCTTACTGGTTTGAGCATCGGCATCGCATGCGGGAGTTGCAGGGTTCGATCCCCAATCCCACCGGTTAACCACCGGTTGCACAATGGAATCTCCCCCTGGCCTGGTGCTCGGCTTATTCAGAGTGAAATGCTTGGAATATGCGTCTTTGACCCCGCCTTGAGTAAACGAAGATATGCGCCATGGCGCTCTTTGTCCGCACATACCCTTTGCGCAATAAAAAAATCATCATCATCATCAGCTTTTTCTATAGTTTCAAGAAACTACTGCGCTCACAAAATAAAGGACGCACACATGACCTTCGCAAAAATCATGACTAAAAGCTGTGTCCATGCATTAAATGGACACGGGGTGGAAAATATTTCGCGTATGTTGAACAAGTTGCACCAGAAAAGAAAACAAAACAAAAAAGGCAAAGAATAATCGTGCACAGTAATAGTCATTACTAGTCATAAGTCATGTCTAACTAGTCATTAACTAGTCATCAATGAATTAGTCATAACTAACTACTCATTAACCAGTCATCAGCTAGTTAGTCCTGACCAGTCAGTCATAAACAAATCATGACTACTTTGCCATTAACCAATCACGACTAGTTAGCGACCAATTAATTACTCCTGACTAACTAACCATTAACCAGTCATGAGTAGTCAGTCATGATTGGCTACTCATAACTAGTCATGACCAGTCATGATAAGTTAGTCATTAACGAATCATGACAAGTTAGTCATCAGATGCGTCAACAGTAGCAGCCAAAGTTGCGTGGCCCCGCGCACTTTAGATCGTTGAAGTGCCCCCTGAATTTTTATCCCTGCAAACTTCCGGGACCTCATCAGCCCACCTGACTGTCTGCCGGCACTTGCTACCTTTTCCTTCTCTTAGAACCCACTCAGTTGCTACAAGATGGTTCCGGTGTTATGGGGTTTAACGTCCCAAAGCGACTCAGGCTATGAGGGACGCCGTAGTAGATGCCTCTGGATAATTTCTACCCGCTGGGGTTCCTTGACGTGCACTGACATCGCACAGTAAACGGGCCCCAGAAGTTCCCTTCCATTGAAATTCGACAGCAGCGGCGGGGATCGAACCCACGTCTTCTGGGTCAGCAGCCGAGCGCCGTAACCACTGAGCCACCGCGGCGGCTTCCGTTACCATAAGAGACTCTCGGTTATATTCCCTTTGCATTAAACGCCTTGCTAATGCCCATTTCCTCTTGTTTTCATCCAGAATATTATTGAAGTGAAAGTGAGGAGGTTTTAGAATTCGACAAGCTTTAAAGAACTATAGACGCCAAATTTTTGCTTACGTGTTTTCTTCTTTCAAGGGATGCGTTAAACATTGCAATGCATGGATTACCGCAAGGTATTCGCCTACGACCACTAAGTAATTTATAAGTGAATTTCTCCTTGACGCTGTTTACGTTTCGGGTTCATGAACCGAACGATGGCTGTGATATGCAGTTCACACTTTGGTCGCTCGAAGCACAAAAAAAAAAACGGCAATATAACTGCTGATACGTCGTTTGATGTCATTCCAGCCCCTAGAAGCAGGCTGGTTTATGTATTGTAGTTAACTGAAACTCCGTATCAGCGGTTATATTGCAGGTTTTTCTGTGCCTCACGTTACCTAAGTGTGAAGTACGCGTCAAAGCCATCGTTCAATTGATGCAACCGCAAGTGAAACAGCATGAGAGAAGAAAGTGAATTATAAATTATTGAGTCGTCGTAGGCGAATAGAACGTGGCAATCCTTGTAATCTAATGTCTAACGCATCATTTGAGAAAACTTGCAATAAAATTAAAGGGCTCTGAAAGAATCCCTAACACGTTTGCGGTATGCCTGGGATGTTAGAGGACGCCACTTCAGGAATTTCCTCCAGCAAGATTTCTTTTAAATCTGCTTTTAGAAGCTGAGTTATAAATTAGTAAATTGGTTTTTGAGGAAAGGAAATGGTGCAGTATCTGTCTCACATATATCGGCGGACACCTGAACCACGCCGTAAGGGAAGGGAGGAAGGTAGGAGTGAAAGAAGAAAGAGAGAAAGAGTTGCCGTAGTGGAGGTCTCCGGAATAATTCTGACTACCTTGGGATCTTTGACGTGCACTGACATCGCACAGCACACGGGCTCCTCTTGCGTTTCGCCTCCATCAAAACGCGGCCGCCGCGGTCGGGTTCGAACCCAGGTACTCCGGCTGGATAGACGAGCGCCTTACCACTGAGCCACCGCGGCGGGTTATCTTTATTCAAATTTTGAATTTCAGCGTCTGCACGCCTTGCCCTCTCCTCTCGTCACTTTTTGCACGCTGAAAAGTCGGGGCTTCTTCCAGCCCCGGATAATTTCGTTCACTGTGTTGAGGCTATATCGCCTGGTAAGTTGCACACTATATACACCACCCGCGATGACGTCATCCTGCGCGCTCTAGTTATTTTTAATGCTACGCTAGGCAGGCAGCGGTTGCTCTGCCGAGAGCTATATGGCTATGACGTCACCCTGCGTGATCTACTCATTCTTAATGCTAGCCTAGACCTTTCACACAGGCAGGCAGTAGCTCCAATGCCGTGAGCTATACGGCTCCCTGGCTATGACGTCACTTTTCTCGCTCTCGCTCGCTGTTGTTCACGAGCGACATGCAAACACGTGTCAGTTTTTCATGCGTATATCTGCAAGAAACGAAACGCGTACAAGACAACTGATACACGAACGGTAAAATAAATTCTTAGGCAGGGGAAGCTCTGTACAAGCGGAGAGCAATGTACTATAGCAATGTCATTTCGAAAGCGCGAAGACTCAATCAACCTCGCTTAGTTTATGGTTTATGCGGATTTTAACGTCCCAAAGCGACTCGGGCTATGATGGACGCCGTAGTGAAGGGCTCCGAACATTTCGACCCCCTGGGGTTCTTTAACGCGCACTGACATCGCACAGTACACGGGCCTCTAGAATTTCGCCTCCATAGGAATACGACCACAGCGGCCGGGACCGAATCAGAGACTTTCGGGTCAGAAGCCGAGCACCATAACCACTGAGCCATCGCGGCGGTCACAACCTCGCTTGTATTGGCTCTCTAGGAGCTAATATGTTGGATAATTTCTGTTCCTTCCTCAGTTTCCTGTTCGCGTTTCATGGGTTGCTGACAGCGAGTTATCGCGTGTTCAAATGTGAGTTCTTCGACTAGTGAGTAGCCTGAGTAGCCTTTTGGGAATAGTGAGTAGCCCACCCTACTCACAATTTTCTCGAGACCGGAGAATGAGTCGATCACGTCCGCAATCTTCTGTTTCCCGGAGGCCGGTGAGGCTGCATCCTTGGCACCGCTGTCGGGGGAACGGTTTTCGTCCTGTGAACGGGAATTCAACGACGTCAGTTCTGCGCGCGTGGAGAATGCGTTTCGCTCGCAAGGACGGGTTGAGGGTTTGCAATTCAGCGTTCACACTTTCTGGCAACGAAATACGAGCAGCATGGTACAGAGGCAACTTTTAGTGAGAGAGCGACAAACAAAAACTACAGACGGCTTCAGGCAGTTGCGCAAACCCGAACAAACAACGCAAAAAAAATTTGTAGGGCGCACTTAAGCACCGCCTTGAGGCTGTGAAGCGATAGCACAATGGGTTGATTCCCATATATGCATAAGGTAATTCTCTACTTTACATTTACGAATCCCTCATATCGCTCCTTGAACAGCGGCACAGGGGTTAGGTAATGCGCCTCTGCCCTGACATGGCAGGTGCTCCCAGCGGTTGGCCTTGCGTAGCCCAAGTTGCTCTTCCCGAGCGACCAATCACTTAAGCTCCGCCTTAAGGGGATGACGCAATAGCGTAATGGGTTAATTCTCATATATGCGGCTGCTACAACGCGTACCGTCACATCTACACTGATGGCTCTGTCACGTCCTTATCTGCGATTGGCGTCTGGATTCCGTCAACGTGCACCACAATTTCAGCAATACTAAGGCACCGCACCTCGACTACTGCTACTGAGCTGGCTGCTCTGCGTGTTGCATTTACTTACATCCTACAACAACCGCCAAAAGTGTGGGTTATCTTCAGTGACTCTCGCGCTGCACTACAGGCGATAAATTCACCAGGAAGCCTTCAGAAGCAGATCGTCGATGACTTGAATAGGTTACACACCGAGGCCTGTGAGTTACGTCACCGTGTTGTGCTTCAGTGGTTACCCGCTCACTGTGGCCTCGCAGGCAATGATCGTGCTGACTGTGCAGCAAGATCGGCGCATGGCGACACCTCCTTGTTCCTACCGATACCTTTTTGTCGTAGTGATGGCGCGAGACTTCTCGCTACTAAAGCCTGGCAGACGCAACGCTCTTTGTGGTGTGATCCGCGGCGTCAATACAGACCCCTCTTTCGCATCGACCTCGTTTGTGAATTCCGCATGCCCCGGAATTTAAATAGCCGTGACTGTAATTGCCTGCACCGAATTCGTTGGACGTTGCCTTTACTAAATTCTATCTTCATAGAATTGGTGTATTAAGTAGCCCTCAGTGCCCGACATGTGGTGTGCGCGAAGATATTCAACACTTGATCTGCCACTGCCAAATCTTTAATACTCATCGCAAGGCACTGTTAGGTGCTTTAGGACTTCGTCAGGACGACCCCGTGCACCTGGAGCATGTCCTTGGACCCTGGACTGATGCGACTTCGGCTGAGCGAGGGACAAAAGCTTTCTTAGTTTTTCTAAGGGACACGGGTTTAGTGGACATACTTTGATAGCCATCTAAGGGACACGGTTTTAGTGGACACACTTTGATAATCATTGTGTGTGTGAGAGTGCGTGAGTGTTGAGTATGTTTGATGTCACTTTTTTTTTCATTCTCTCTCTCACCCTCTTCTTTCATCCTCATCTGGAGTAGCATGCCAGGCCTATAACCAGGCAGACCTCTCCATTATTCATTAAAGTCTCTCCTCCTCCTCCTCCTCTCATATATGCGCAACTGGTCATTCGTTACCTTCATATGTCCCTGAGAGTCCTCATATCGCTCCTGTCACAGTGGCGCAGGGGTTAATGCGCCTCTGCCCTGCGATGGCAGGTTCTCCCGGTGGTGGCCTTGTGCGGCCCAGGTTGCTCTTCCCTAGAGCCCAATCATTAACTTAACTGCCGCATGCCACGGTGGACAGTTCGCTGTCTGGTGGGCAGGTTGTGATGACCCCGCAAGGTCACGTGACCTGGGTGGTCCACCAGCCTCCTAGGTTGCTCCCTGGGCACTACCTGCCAGCGTTACGCTCGTGATTTTTCGGTCACAACGGCGGCAAAGCCAACGCCGGATATTCTGCGTAACGGGGCATTTAACGCCATAGCGTTAACATCCGGTCTAGCGCCTCTCGGGCTCCTTTCGAGTGGAGTGACCCTGCGGTGATGACGGAAGTTTAAGCAGGCCTGCTAAAATAAGCGACGCAAGCAAAACAAAATATTTATGGTTGGTTGGTTGGTTTATGGGGTTTAACGTCCCAAGGGGCGAATCATAAGGATGACAAAGCAGAGTGAAACTCTTGGTTCGCTTAACGCCGATTATGCCTATTCCGGCGCGTTAGTCTGTATTCACATGGTGGTTTTTATGTCGTTATCGGGTCACCTTGCAGTTCTACACGAAGATACCCTTATGTGGTTTGTTAATCCACTACAGTTATACTCAACTATTTTTGCCTTGAATAAAATGAAGGAGTGTAGACACAAAATTTTGGTTGCGTGCCTTCTTTTGTTCTGATGTTTCAAGCATGAATGCACTCTCAATTTCCCTCAAACTGTTTCGGTTCTAACTTTCGAACGACGGCAGCGACGCCGAAGTTTAGTACACGTTACAGAAGGCACGAGAAAAACGTATAATCGCAGCGTCTTCATTCGCTGACATTACAGATCCCGAGGCAGGCTGGCATCAGCCCTGTACTGACATAAAGCAACGATGCAGCGATTATACGATTTTTTTCATGCATCACATAACCTATACTAAATTTTTTCGTCACAAAAATTGTACATTATTGTAGTTATACATTATTATACAAATTATACTGCCTCGCCGCGCGCTCGTTTGCGGTGAAACTGCACACAGAGCTTGCGTATTATAGTAACTTTTGTTTCGTGGAAAGTTTGAGAACGGTACTAACTCGGTTGAGCCGTACTAGCCGCGAAAACGTAATCGTCTGCGTAGAGTGGCGCCATCTATTTCCTGCTGTGGAAAGCCTCCCGACAAGCTCCGAGGCGAGTGTTGCAAGATGCGCGGTCCCTTTCAATATGCCGCTCCGGCATTTGCGTCCGTTTCAACTGTAGCGGTTCCTACATTTTCGGCTAACTGGGCAGAAAAAATATAACTGATTTAACGAGTCTTTACCATTCAAATGTTATTGTTTGCAACGCTCACCTCGGCGCCTTGTCGTGCGCTTTCCACTGCAGAGAACAGATGGCGCAACTATCGCAATTCAGCGAAAGAACTGCGTTTGCGGGTTCTGGTTCACCGATCTCTATGCAGACGATTATGTTTTCGCTTCATGCACGGCTCAGCTAAGTAAGTACCGTTGTAAAACTTGCTACGATACAAAAGTTACTTTAATACGCAAGCTCTGTATGCAGTGTCACCGCAAACGAGCTAGCGGTTGAGGAGAAAAAATTTTTGAAAACATTCACGATAAAAACGCACAATACTGTACAGAATCGTAGGCGAATATCCCGTGCCGATCTATGCATACTAATGCCTCATGCATTCTTGCAATGACAAAAAAAACACGCAACCAAAAATATGGTGTCCATACTCCATAACAGGAATTCAATGCTTTTTTCCGCAACCGGAAACTGAAGAAATCCTTGAGTGAGTTGTGCTTTATTATGGTGCTCACAACTACATGCCCACACCTATACGCACCCGATCCGCATTGTGGAGTACAATATCTACACTTCGTCCATAGATACCTAAGTGTAGATTTGGCACTGGATGCCATGTTCTCACCATAATTTTGCCGTTAATTCAGCTAGCCTTCCACCTGTGCCTCCCAGACAATTACTTCAGCCGAAAGGAACCTAACCGTGTCTAATCAAGTGAAATGGGTTACCTCATCTGGCCCGACAGCAGGGACGACTCTCGGCGGCGAATCTACACTCACCCTTGCGCTGTTTATGGCCGTCGCTCGCTGTGGAGAGGCTGCGCTGGATGCAAGCTGTTTGTGCATCTGTTGAACATCTGAGCATCGTGTAGAGGGCGCTGCTGCACCCAGCGATTCATCGTACTCGTGTTGTCCAGTGGCATCCACTGCACTCGTTTGCTGGTGAACGCCAGCGACAGCATCGGTTGCCGAAAGGACCTCGCAGGCAACGGCGGGGATTGGAGATACGCCACCGAGCGGGGATACCGCGGCCGAGATAACTGGAGGAAAACCATCACGTGCATCCAATCCTGCCATGGTCATCACAGATTCGCCACCGGCAGCAAACTCTGCTGCAGCGTTACTGCTCGAAAGGCTCTTGCCGCCTACAGTGAGGACCGAAGGCGCGCCACGGAGCGGAGAAGCCGCTCCTGAGGAAATAGGCGGAAGATCTTCGTGTGGCTCAGTGACTGCAGGGAGCGTCGAAGGCTTGTCGTCGGGAGGGACATTCGCGGAAGTTTTGGGGTCAGCAAGGACCTCGCTGGCTACGGTGGACATTGCAGACGCGAGCGGGGACACCGCGGCTGAGGTAATGGGCGAAAGGTCATCCGGTGCTTCGGGGTCTTCCTCAGCCATCTGGGATCTTCCACCTGGACGGGACACAGCGGCACCCTTAGGGATCACGGTGGGGACTAGAGAAGAGCCACCAGCTGGGGACACCACGACCGATGTAATGGGTAAATGGGTGTCTGGCGCTTCAGTGTCTGTCATATGCTTTAGATCCATGATATCTGGACGGAAACTCTCGGGAGCACTGGGAGCCGATCGGCCCTCGCAGGCTGCTGTGGGAATTGGAGATCCCAGCGCGGACACCGCTGCCGAGGTAATGGGGGAAAGGCCTTCGAGCGTTTCATTGCCTGCGATGGGCTTGAGTGCCTTGCTCTCTGGAGAGAACGTTTCAGCGCCGTTGAAGGTCGAAAGGCCTCCAGAGGCTGAGGAACGTATGTTGGGGATGGTAGATGCGCCACCGGAAGAGGGTATTGCTTGAGATCTAGGGATAGAGAGACATTCGGGGGCTTCGACGCCTGCCGTCGGCATTAGGGAGGTGTCAGTCGGATGGGACTTTGCGGTGGCATCTGCGGCGGAAAGGTCCTTGCGGGTGCTAGTCGTGGGCTTTGGAGAACTAAGCGGGGACTTTTCGGCAAGCTCTGGCTTGGTCGAGTGTCGATACTGTTGCTGGTGCTTTTCTCCATGCCCGTGCTTTCCGCTGGTTTTCGGACTTGTCACCTGAAAAAAATGTGCGGCAAGATGTAAGAGCTTTCAGTATTTGCTTATAAACTGTAATTACGGTTGAATTCATCGCTTTATCTGAGCTGCAGGTTTATAATCTGCCGTGCGCGGACCACTAAGCTTGGCTCTAAAAGGCAACATCATCGAACTTGAGGATGCTTAATTGGGACTGATGGATTCGCTTCATAGTTAAAAATCAGCGTAAAGCCGAAAGAATGAAATGCACACATGACTCTGCCTCACTGATATTATTTCTTTTTGTAGCGAAAACAGCAAATTTAACGCAAGAAAGGACGCGAGAAAACATCAAACATCCGGCAACAAAACCGGGTTCTCCGCTGAACAGAATCCATAACGCCATCGCGCAGTAGTCAGGAGCGTTTTGTTGGTTCAGAAATGAGGACCATGGGGAAAGCCTGATATGTGCAAGCGGCTTATAAAAGGAAAGATAGGGGCGCCTAATTCCATAATGTGTGGCGGTACGATAGCATTCGAAGCTGTTGATTTTGCCGTAAATGACTGGTGGGGCTTGCAAGAAGCAGGTTGGTCTTCCCGTACAAAACCTGCCACGGTTGGCAGGGGAAGTTTCGCACAGACGAACCTGGTCTGCGGATGTCATTGCCGGTTTGGTGACCTCCCTTCCCTTGAACCAAATGGGCCATCCTGGTCTAGTGGCGTCGCTTTCGTTCATTTCCGGTAATTCACTGCCGGCCTGATGACATTACTTTCCTCAGCCGATGGGATTTCTGCTTTCTGATAGCGCCATTGCCGGCTAGTTAATCCTATATTTATGGACGACGTCGGGTTTTTATTCCGGTGAGGGTTCTATGCTATCGCATAACAAGGTTCACTCCAAATGAGGGAGACGATGCTGCAACCCAGTTACCCACACCTTCGACCCATCCGTGGCGCAAATGATGGGCATAGGACGCCTGTTCCGTCTTGTCCTCTCTTATGAACGTTCAATTTGCGCCACCCATCTTTCTGTCGCCGTGAGCCAATTCACCCACAATCGCATACAGCGTAAGAAATAATTTTGCTCTGAGCCATTAATGTTAGGAGTTAGAACAAGTACACAGCTCAACCTGCATTGGTGCTTCTTTTTCACTTGGGTGAAAGTAAACCGACAGTGAAATCAGGCTGTGGGCGGTTAATATTTAAACATATGGCACATCTAGCGGCAGCTTATAAAGGAAAAAATTTGGTCGGCGCTTAAACCATAAGGGTACAATGTGATAACATTATACACATCCTTCCTGCGCAAGTATAGTCCTTCTCTTTTATGGATTCACGGATCACAGGGAGTTCTCATCCCAGTACTAGCGCACTGGAGCAGAGGTTAAGCGATGTGCCTCTGCCTCGACAGGTGGCTGTTGGAAACTCGGCCGCCGGTGGAGCTTACGAGAACCATGAGCTCCCGTAAGGCTGATCTCTGCACAAATGGTTTTTCTGGAGGCTATCTCTCTCTCGACCAATAAGCTGATACGCAGCGCCACGGTGGAAAGGTGGCACCTGCACTGAATTAATTTGAATCAATTTCGCTTCCACATGCAATGATGTTCAGTTGCCAACAACCTGGTGGATAGGTGGACCAATTTCTTTTTGTGACGTGGATGGACGGACGCCGGCTATTCCCTCGAACGCGACCTCTAATCCTATATCACATCAAAATGAAGAAATTCCCACCTTGGGCTGTGAACCCGCAGTTGCGGCTGACGGTGACGCCGGATGATCTGCCGCTGCTGGTCGCGCCACGTCCCGCGGGACTGACTGGACCGGACCCCTCCGCCGTTCGTGTCCTCTCGCTGGGGTCCTCGTTGCCGGTGACGCAGCGGATTCGCCCGGGTGCTGGCCAGCGGCCTCTTCCGGGCCTGTCTTCTTGCGGGCTTTGTCGGCAACCGTAGGCTTCACGTCCGCCGCCTTGGAGGTCGTGGCGATCCGCGAAGGCGTGCGGCCCGGCACGGGGGACTTGGCGGTGGCGTCCTCCGACCCACTGGACTGCCGTTGCTTCCCGCTGTGGCCGAGGCTTGTGCTCGGTTTGGGCATGGTGACCTGGGCGCGAAAGTTTATAGATGGCGGCAGTAGCTGTTTAGACGTACGCGTAAAGGTGCGGCCAAGTAAAAAAAGTTACGATCCGTCAAGTCCAACTGAGGGAAAGCTTGAGGACAATTCACTATATGAAACTTGGGCAGAGTTGTCTGAATGAACAACACTACGTTATTTGGATTGTATTCTCTGTTAGGAGTAAACAGCTAGGCTAGAAAGAAGGTGTAGAAAGGAGGTGTAGAAAGAAGGTATAGAAATTGGTGTAGAATTGGTGTTAGAAAGGAGAGCATTTCAATTGCACTGCATCAAGAAATATGGAACGCTGGTTAAATTTGTACTAAATTGGTCAAAAGCTTTTTCTAACAAATACCGCAGTCATTTTAGCTCCAAAACAAGAAAGCAGCGCCGCAACGTTAAGAAAAAACTCTCTTTGCGTGCGGTTCTGCAGTCGCGTTATGTGCTGCAAGAGAAAAATTGCAAGACAAGTTGAAGAAATCATGCGAGGAAAATTGCTGCCTCAAATCATTACGCTGATCTTGTTCGAAATGTTATAGCACAGGAGATACCATCACGTGGCGTAAAAGAGCGACGAAAATCATGGATCAGGAATGAGCCTGCAGTGGCTTGTCGGAAACTGGAGCGCCGTTCTCTAACCTGCGCTTTGCGTTCAGGATCCGCCAGGGAACGTGGGAGGAACGCGAACGCCCAAACTTGAGAAGTGGCCGCGCGACCTTCCGCGAGCCGCCGTCTTAATCTTCACCTGTAAAGAGCCACGCCGCACATCTCTGAGATTAATCGTTCGTGGCTACGCTGTGTGCAGCACACATTATGTGGTCGGAGGTGTGGCAAGTTACCAGGGGGTGACATATCCCTTAACGACGTCAAGTTAGGCTAACGTACTGCCTGGATTAGGCTTACCTTTCGGGAAACAAGAACAAGACGGGCGCCCTAAGTTGCAGACGAATTAAATGGCTGCGAATAAAGCGAGAAAGGTGCGGGATCCCGTACCTCGTGTGAAGGGATGGTTTTGCTGCAGAAGGGGTGGGCGGTCGTTGTTCCTTGCCTCTGAAGGAATGGCACGTACCACGGTGGGGTATCTCGACGGTCGCTTCTTCTTCTTCTTCACCATATAAAAATGGCACATACCCACGCGGGGGGATTGGCCAAGGTACGGTGGTGAATGCCAAGGGGGGGAGAAAAAAAAAGCGGGAAAAAAGCGAAGTAAAATAGTGAATGTTTGAAATTAGAAAATATGTATGAATTGTTAAAAATTTAATTAATAAACAAATTAGATATTCCAGGAATCAATTAAAATACGCTTTTTGGACGTTCGGTGGAATTTTATATGGATTTAGCAGGGAAAACGACCAGTTGCAATGATGTAATCATGAAGGTAGCCGCAAATAGAGCTTAACGAGAAACCCGGCCGTGGCGCTCGCACCAAACGAGAGCAGAACGGGTAGAGACAAAGGGAGACCTAACCTCGAAAGAGGGATTTCCAAATACTGTTTTCTCTGAAATGCGAACCGCCGGCAAGAGAGGAGATAATGGTCAATTGTTTCAACTTCTCTGCATGTGCTACAAAGGTTTGTCGTAGCGAACCCGCATCTGCATAAGTACAAGTTGAGGTGGGGGATTCTGCATCGCAAAAGCGTCATGGACACTTCACACCGCCTTGTCTTACATGAACGGACATTCCATGGGAACTTTAAATGTTGAAAGTCCGCGGTATTCAGCAACGGATCACCCAAGCTGGCTGATATATGTTGGAATCGCTGGAAACGGGAGGTCTCCAACATAGTAAGGTGCGGTACGGAATATATTACAGGGGCAGTGAGAGCTGACCTTGCCAATAAATCAGCCACCTCGTTGAAATAGATTCCCGAATGACCAGGTACCCAGACAAAGCGGACCTCCTTTACTGTGCGCGGAACAAAAAACCTAAGGGAACGCATCAATAGAGAGGAGCCGGAAGTTTGGAGAGAGATTAAAACTGAAAGGCAGTCTGCAAGGATAAGTACCCGTGCTACATGCGACGGAATTTTAAAAAGAGCCAAACCAAGTGCCAAAAACTCTGCAAAGAATACAGAAGTGTAATCCGGGATACGAACGGAATAGCTGAAATCCAGATCCTGTGAATATATCCCAATTGCCGCCTTCTCACAGCTCCCGGAAGCATCAGTGGAGAGAACAGCATGATGAGGAAAATGCTGTAAGTGCTCAGCCAGAAGACCATTTAGGATATTTGCGGGCATATGTTTTGCATGGGACGGAAAGATATGGTCGTAATAAAAGACGGGATCAGCCTGCATGTCAGCAACTCGTTGCAAGGAGGTCAGATCGACCTGAAGCGGGGCCAACAGGTTCTGCGTAAACCTAACTTGCGGGAGCTGATGACGTGGCCAATGAGAAGAGAAAAACAGGTGTGGGTGGGATAGGAAAATGGGAGTATTAACACCGGGGGCCGGGTCAAAGGACCTGAGGAAAGTACGCACTGTGAGTAGTTGGAAGCGGGAATACAGATCGGGAATACGGGCTTCCAGATAAAGGAGAGCATTGGAAGACGATCTTGGAAGCCCTAGGCATAGCCGCAGGGCACGCCTTTCCAGTAAGGCTAAAGGCTGCAGCTTATAGTTTGCGCTGCCAGAGAACAAGACGCAACCGAACTCCAGAATTGGTCTCATATAAGCCTTATAGAGGAGAAGTAAGGTGTCGCGACGCATGCCAAAATTTTTATTGCCTACCCGTATCAGCCGGCCTAGAGCACGTTCGCCTTTAATAACATTATTTTTAATATGCTGGCGCCAGTCCAAACTTGGGTCGTAAGTTACACCTAGGTATTTAACCGACTCCACCTGCGGAATTGGGGTGGAACGGTAGACTAGCGAGATGTACAAAGGGGTGTCTGGAGGAAATACCAGCACGCCACACTTGCTGACATTAAGTGATAGACTAATTTGGTCCAACCAATCTTCAAGAGCAAACAGGTATGCCTGCAAAGACTGGTAAATAGCATGAATATTCTTTTCTGAGGCGAAAAAAGCTATGTCGTCTGCGTATACAAACACTCTAATGTTCATTCAATGAACATGTTCTAATGTTGCTTCATTACTTCATTTACTCGGGCGCATCGGGGGCCCGAGTCTTTTCGCCGTTATCGTCTTTTTCTGTGACAATGCATACCTATTGCTTCTTCTTATTCTTCTTCTTCTTGACCACTGCTGACATGGCACATACTCGCCCCGGGTGATTGGCCAGGGTTTGGTGGGGAATGCCAAGGAAAATCATACGGGCGATTGCGAGGAAGAGAGGCATGTATCAGTGGAAATGCAAGATAGTGAAATGAACGAAAACTAGAAAATAATTGACAAGAATACAGATAAAACAGTTTTTAAGAACGAGGAAAATAAACAAACAAAAATGCAGACTCTCGCTTTCTTCTCCTGCAAGGTTGCGGCGCTCAAGCCATAAACCTGCCACGGCTCATCTTCGACCTCTTTGTTTTGGCTGCCTCTAGTGTCTTCGCAGCTATACTGCTGCCGCCAGAAGATTCGTTCGCACAGACTTCTTTTACGGTTACTTGAGAAGCAAAGCAAGGTTCCTTGAATATGTCGTCGCTATTTCAAACTTTTATCAAAGCACACAAGGGCACAGAGATAGGTGTGTTGGTGGAATACGATTCCTTTCTCTCAAGGTATACAATCCCACAGATGACCATGCAGATTATGTAGCGCTGGCAGCGCCTTAACGGGTGTACACAAGAAATGTCCTCGACAAAAATAGTGGGTTGGAGAAGTGTGAGAAGAAGAAATGCAGAATTAATGAAAAAGAGGGAAACAAATTAAGGCTCAGATAGTCGTAGGTGATGAACTGCGTGAGCAGGATGAGCTTCTTTTCTCCTTTGCCGCATCTCAATGCCTGAAAGTTGCGCCCACTGATTTCGCTTTGCTTTGGCTGGATTTCATGTCTCTCTTTCATGATTCATTTCATGATTCTGTCATGTCTCATTTCATGATTCTCTGCTTTAGATTGCTTCATTACTTCATTTACTCGGGCGCATCGGGGGCCCGAGACTTTTCGCCGTTCTCGTCTTTTTCTGTGACAATGCATCGCTCAAGTGACGGCGCAATAGGTATACCTATTGCGCCGTCACTTGAGCGATGAGACCAGCAAAGTCTTTGGGAAATATGTTTCAAAAATAAGGGTCCATCGCATCGCAATGGGACGACACTAGAAGACGACAGGATGTCGCCACACACAAGTATGGAGCTTCGTCTGCTCAACCAGCGCCTCAACTCTGTGTCGTCCCGTTGCGCTAGCGTCGCCAACTCTGCTTTTTACTGTGATCCACGTTCCCGCCTCATGGTATCAATGGGGAATAAATTCAAGATAGAATATGCGGAAGCCTTCACCAGGCAGCCGACTTTGCAGTGACCATTTTACCGAATTATGTTTAGCCTGAACTGGAGCGAGGGCGAGGCTACTAGATCTGGTGAGTTGCTGGCGGTGTTCCGTTGGTTAATATTAGCGCCTCTAAAAGGTATGGTACTGCTTTTTTGACGGAGTGTGTCCTGTACTGTTTAGTACTTTAGCAAGTTATGCCTGAGTGGGCTTTTATTCGTGACGCATGGTGCAGTTGTCTTCTAACAGTGCTTCTCACGCGCGCTGCAGCATTCGTCTTTCTCGTCAGTCGTTTCTATCGTGCTCTGCAGGTGAAACGTGGCTGTAATTTGGAGTTAGGTTGAAAGCACGTCTGGAAGGTAAATGACACCCTAAAGCGATAAACATCACGTGCCTGCCATCGATAAGAAAAGTCATCGTCCGCCACAAACTCGAAACTGAAACTGCAGCAGCTGTATAACAATTAACAAGTGGCTTTTTGTAAGGATATCCACGCCACCGTGCGCCTTTTCTTTGCTACACGAAAATTCGGTTTTGATATGACCATGATATAACTAAGCCTCACTGTCATTCCACTACTACTCCGCGTAATGCACGTGCCCTTTTGCCGCGACAGGGTGAGACCTGCATGCCTGTGTTCTTCGGTTTCTCTGAAATTACAGGGTTCTGCACACAATGACCACATTTGTCGCGTTGAGCTTCTTGTTCCTTTCATATAACAGCAGACATTACACGAGAACAGCGCAAAAAACTGTGAACAAAAGGGCGAAAGACGCGACTTTTTACATTGAAATACACATCAGACACCCGACTTCCGGGACAAGACATCAAAGGGGGAATGAGGTATCCAACCATCTAGTAGAGATACGTGGTATCTGTCCACCGTTTTTTGCACCTGACTTTTGCTACTTTGCAAGCCAGAGTATTAACAAAAAATTGCTGTTTAAACAAAAAATTGTCATTTATTTATAGAGACTTTCTTCTACACAGAAAATTACGTCCCACTAGCATCACGTCACGTGATATTTGTAACCAAAAGCCACGAGGGTCACAAGCGTTCCACGCGGTTTCCTTCGTCCAGGCATGGACGCTTGTCGCTCGTTCGTGCTTTCGCGCCTTTCGTGTTGTGTTCGACCTGTGTTCCGACGGGTATGAGACGGTGTTTCGAGTCGCTTTGCTGGTCCGCTTAGCCGAGATCTGGCTGTTCGATGTGCTTTCCTAGAGAAGCCAAAACAAACTACCTCCTAACCGGACGCGCTGTGTACACGCTGGTGTGAAGCTGCAAGAGGTGGCCACAGGCACGACCTACTGTATAGGTCGTGGCCACAGGACTCGGCCGCTGCTGTCCTCTCTCCACTTCGTTGCCGCGAAACCGAATTCGGCCCCTGATGCATGTGAGTACGCAGTGTAAATATCGGCACGGTAAGCGCGAAAAGCAGTGTGCAGTTGCCAACGTATTTTGATGTCGGAAACAGTTGGTCCGTGTTGTGAGCGTGCATGGATTCGCGTGCTGCTATGCTTGCTTCGACAATGAGTGTTTCCCTGTTGTAATAATACTCGCGTCGAGTTGTGCCGCAGCAGGGATATTTTTGCTCAACGCCTACTATATACTTCTAACTTAAGAAGGATTAGTTTGATTAGGACCTTTGGGAGCTTTTCACGGACCCTTCTATACTTCTGTGCCTGGTACTTTACGGAGCGTCAAAGGGCATGCGCCGTCGTTCGAGAAGTGCGGCGCTGCCGCTCATGTTCGTGGGGCCGCTGCTCACGTAGCTAAATGCACAACCGCAGGCACAGATAAATTCCAATCAAGCGAAGTAATAGACTTGGTCCAAGCAGCAAGGAAACGTTAAAAGCATTGGGAACAGTCATAACATATGAGCAAATTACGGACAGCTGACGACAGAGCAGAATGAATTTGATGTATAAATGAAAAGGAGATGGATGACCACAAAATTATGCACATCGATTACGATAACATCTGTTACATACAGGCTTACAATGTAGGCATGAATAGAAAGTAATCAGACACTTTGAGAACTTCAGAACGGGTTCAGAAGTACATAGAAAAAGCTAGGGCAGAAAAAAGACCTCGGTGTTTAGCGTTCCTGAACAAAAGCAGTGGGTACGATAACATAAATAGGGAATACCTGTCAAACATACTCAAAGATGAAGGTATCGGACATGACATAATTGATTTCCTAACGGAAATATACCGAGATAAAGTTGAAATTGCATGGGAAGGGATAAGGAGTACAACTGTTGAGGTACGCATAGGATTAAGGCACGATTGTCCTCTATCACTGCTGCTCTTCTTGATTTATATAATAAATATGAAAAGATGGCTACAAGAAAGTAATCTAGGTTATAACTGGGGGTTCAACGTTTCAGTTTGAACTGAAAAGAAACAGCTAATTGTACGCGGAAATTCGGTTCGAGCCAAAAAGGATCAATGTTCTTGGCACGCAATGTTTAGCTAGTTGGTACAAGAAAGTAATCTAGGTTATAACTGGGGGGTTCAACGTTTCAGTTTGAACTGAAAAGAAACAGCTAATCTTATGCTGAAATTCGGTTCGAGCCGAAAAGGGTCAGTGTTCTTGGCATGCAGTGTTTAGCTAGTTGGCGAGTTACACTCAGTCATAGTCCTTCAATGTTTTTTCTGGTCACGAAACTCCGGCCAAAGTTTCATATAGGGACAGCGCGCGCCGCTAGAGGCGCGGCTGTCAGCGAGGGGGCACGAGGCGCTGCGCGAGCCCTGCTCACAGCAGCTGTTTTCCGGCCAACCGGCTCATATTCGCTTGGTAGTTATGCTTTCTGGGGATCGCTATTTGGGCTTACTATGGCCACTACTTTACCGGTTATCACCTGATAGCTTGGCTGCAACGTCGAGACACTAAAAACCCTCTACGATCGACGACGGCCACTAGTAAACCTTGTTAGCGGCTGTTTACTGGCAAACAGTTAACGCACTTACTTTCTCTCGTTGATTTTCACAAAAAAAGCGATTTTCGTACAATGTTCCAGCCTTGGCATTCATTTTTACCGCAACTTGCCCACAACGTTATTCTGGAGATCTAGCGCAGCGATCAGTAACATGTCTGTATGTGTCTGGGTTGCGCCTGTCTCGGCCGAGTCCTCGCTTTCATCTAAGTGCACAAGAATGCTTAAGGCTGGCGTTTACCTTGTGATAAATACTGCAATCTCAGTAATGCTGAAAACATGACGTTATGGCGGTATTTTAAGAACTGGAGTGCGCGCTAGAAGAGCGATCACATGACAAATGCACCGGTAGTTTGATGGTGCTCTCTTTTTTTTTTTTGCCGACACTTTCGGAGGTGGCAAAGCCAGCTGCTGAAGACTCTTGCTTCATAAGCCATTTATTTACACTTTTTCACGCTGTGACTACGGAGGCGCTGACGAGTGCAAGAAAATATTGCTCATGTGCTCGCTTCGCGCTACCAAGATAAGAGACAAGCTGTGAGCGGCGACGCAATAAGCCAGAAATGCGCAATGATAGAAATCACGGAGAAACATGTACAAAAAATAAAAAGCGCTAGGTGTTCAACGTGGTTAAACCCAGCAGACGTGCGAACGCATGCTGTTTGGCTCATGGTTTTGCTTTGCTGGGTCGTTGCACGTCTACGACGATATTAGACTGAAGTTAAGCTCTGATCGAGGTTAAGCTAGTCTGATGTGTTCGTTTCGAAGGTGGACGTTGATGAAGACGACGGTGTACAATGCGCGCAGCGCGAGAGTGTGTTACAGTTTAGTTTTTTCCTGTTTGGATCTGCACGAAACCCTGGCCAATCTCCCACCGTGGGTATGTGTCATCGTTTTTGAGGCAACAACAACAACAACAGGTGGCGTGATCGGCTGCTGCGATAGCACAGTGCTCTCGTGCAGTGGCCAGTGAAGCTGATCCGTTCGCGCCGCCGGGGGTACGAAATTTCTAGTCGCAGCAATATTTATTTTATTTCTGCACCCTTAAATTCAGGGACGCCACAAGATTCGTGGTGGGTTTCATCCCATGAAGTAGTGCTTTCGCACCAAAAGCCATCAGCACATTGAAGAGCACAGCTGTCTAAAATGCAACATCGTCACAGATTCGTGCCCAAGTACGCTGGTAGGAATATCCGTGGGACGACGCCGGGCCTGAGTTTCGGTTTCTCGCGCATTGCAGCAACACTGCTTCTTTGTTGATCATAAACTCGTGATACCGAATCAGTCGGGCAAAATGCCTCTCGTAGACACGTACAGGGTCCGTCAAAAGTACCAAGGCCACAGGGTTTGCTTTTGAGCAGCATAGTCGGGCTGTTGAGAAACCCTCGAAGCTCAAAATATTTGTAGAGAACAGAAGAAGGGTCGTTCTACCATCTGAAAACCTCGATAGCTCTATTGGAATCTTAAGTGCCAGGATATACCGATTAAAAGCGGACCATGTGGCCTGGGAACTTTTGACGGACCCTGTACATGCTTGGAGTCGAAGCTAAATCCACCGCTTTCCTGTCGGGGTATCGCCCGCTTCCATATTTTACGCTGCTCGGCGTCGCTCGGCAGACAGAACAGCGAGGCCTTTTCCTGCGTACCTCCGAAGCCGGAGCGGCAACCCGTCACGCAGCTAGTATTCGGCATCACAAGCTTGCACGTCACGTGCACTGTACTTATTTTGTAAACGAAGGCAGAGTGAAAAGAGAAAATAGTTGCTGCCGCATTGCCGGAGTCCCATTCTACCCGTAGACTCGCGGCCGTAGAGACGCTCGCTCCCTCGCGTCGTTGCCCCCACAGGACTCGTAGCGCCGCCTCGTGGAATGTGCGGTCAACATATGAAGCTCTCCCATAGCGTTACGGAGAAGTTTCATGACCATAAAAGCATTGAAGGACTATGACTCAGTCAAAGCTCAAAATTAACTAAGTAGGGAAGCCACGGCCATGATGCGATGGTGGTGTTGTTGGATGAGCAGTGCAGTTGCGAAATTTGAGGTGTTGCTCCCTTAGCTTGCATGCCTTTGACGACTGAGAAGCACCACCTCCTCGCTGCCTGGTAGATAAACAGTTTGTCATTATCATGGCCTGCTTAGAACTGTTAGTTGGTTAAAAGTAGGTTAGTCAACTCTATGTAGGACACTGACACAAAACTGTGCATGGGCGTCACGAAAAAGTATGTTTTGCCTATCGCGACGATTGAGCGCCAGTGCCATTGTTGCCATCAACACGCAGACCACGTGATGCCCTGCCCTTGCACTCAACCCATTGTGACATCCCTATGATGGCATGTCATCTTAGTTCTTAAGCCTGTTTCACATGCAAGCGAAAATGCTAGCGAATCCTGTCGCCGCGGTGGGAAAACCTTTTTTGAGTCGTTGGTGCGACGAGCGGCGAGGTTTCAACAAGTTGGAAATTTTCGCTGCGACATGCCGCTCAATCGCTCAGTCGCTTGCATGTGAACCGGCCTTTAGGAGTAAACTTTCACTTGCATTTTTGTTTGTCGGCTATCTAATTTAACTTGAGTTACTCTTTTAATGACTATAGCCATTTCTTCTACAAGTACAGCTCCAAGTACTCCGATATGCGTGCTAACTACTGGTAACTAAATTGTTCCTTATGACAAAAACACAAAGATTTCTTTGGAGGAGAAATTCTAGAGGCCTGTGTACTGTGCGATGTCAGTGCACGTTAAAGAACCCCAGGTGGTCGAAATTTCCGGAGCCCTTCACTACGGCATCCCTCATAGCCTTAGTCGCTTTAGGACGTTAAACCCCATAAACCAAACCAAACCAAACAAAGATGGACTTCAACTGACTTTTTACCACACAGGAATGCTACATTAAATCACCAACGAAAAAAATCAGTATTTAATTTGTCAAAAATAATATTAGCCGAAAAACCGAAACTCTTGTTCTGAAACAACAGCGGAAGAAAGTCTGCCATATTTTCAAATAATAAAAACCGTACAATCCAATTTTAAGTTATAACCTGTCATGCAGATTAGGCGGGATAGTCGGAGAGCAGCTGCTGTGCGGTTAATGTATGCTCAAGAACAAAAATACATGGAAAAGCACTAACAGACTGGTAGGGTGAATGGGCGAAAATATGTCATGACAATTAAACATGTGGCATTATAGGGGTACTGTATACAAGAGACTGACTCGTGCGGTAGCCACAGAACAACTGGTGTTTATTGTCCGCGCACCGGAAGTGCTCCAGCACATTACCAGACTGGCTGGCGTGCACCGTACAGTGTTAGCGGTCACCGATACATCCTCTTTTCTTTAAACATTGAGGAGCTGACTATAGAGTAAGTCCTGCACAAGAGGGAGCGGGTGATATGCAGGACTGGACGTCTTAATTCTGGTAGGCTAATCGGCGGGGAGGCCCCCTCCGTCTGCTTAGTTCTGCACCAACCACTCTAGTCGGTCCAGAGGATGTAGTGTGTTCTGTAGCAGTCTCTGCTGTTCCACCTCGATCTTGCACCGCTGGCTGCTTCCCTGTTTGTTGCTTGGGCAACACGCTTCATATTCAAAATATATTCGGTAAGAACATCTCACTTATCTGAGACAAATATGATAATTCTGTACACAAAAAGTGACAATATTTTTGGGCCTGGGGCTGGAAGAGTCTGGGGCCTCTTGCTTTATCATGTGCCACTGCTGCTGGTCCTCGAACTGTCTTCATTACGAATGCTCTCCCTGTCTTGGGCCCCCGTAAGACGTCATGTGACCGATTGGGGCTCTGAATGGGGCCAGTGTTGCATCTTGAAAGCCGCTTTGGGCACAACCTGCAACGCATGCATATGCAAGTTCGATGGAAAATTGTGCTGACGCGCATACATATACTACAATTATGTTCAGAACACTCATGCATATTACACTAGGCTGAGTAGGCCTTTGAAAAGAGGCAACTTTATGCCTGACGAAAAAGTTACAGATCAGAAGGCATAACGAAGCACAAAAATGTGACAGCAAATATAAGACAAAGTGCAGAATAGAAGTGGCATATGTATGAAGGTCTCAATTCATCTGATTCTCTCCATAGATGACCACGGGTACAGCACTCAGAAGCATAATTACAAATATACATTCTGCATAAGCCTACCTGCATAAAACCGGATGCTGGAGAAAGCAGCAGGAGCAACCCATACAACGTGTCGGTAATATGCGAGTATATACGGTGCATGAATCACGACGTGTTCTCCGCATATGCGGGGCGAATATAGTTTCTTTATTCATGCTATTTTGGTTTAGACAGCTTAAATGTGCCCTCAATACCACTGTTTTCACTTTAAGTCGCATGAGGGGAAAACAAAACGAAAAATGCGGCATATTTCAAACTTTAAACCACTCAACTCACAGCCTGCCCTAAAAGTCACAATTATAACTATTAAGAGATATTGTCACGAGACCTGAAACAGAAACAGCTGGTGAGAACAATTATTTCACTAGTGCAGTTGAATGCCATGTGCATGTAGCCACTTAATTATGCATGTGCATGCATATAAGTCTCCACGTGGTATCACTTAACTCTTGTCTTGCGCACCATCACAAAAAGACAACACAATGAAAGTTTGGTGCCTAATTTAATAAAACCTCAAATACTCTTAAGTGGGTCCTCAATGCATGTCGCGACATGAGACAACCTGCCATCTCTGACAGTGGCGCCCATGCACGCATTTGCATTTAGGTTTGATAAAAACTGAACTCCTCATTGCCAAAACGTTCAAGCTAAAGCTTTCAAACTTAATTTCAACGAGCGCTAATTAGCCAGGGAGAGATCGCAGTAGTATGTCAACACGCGACTTCATTAATAACGCCCACGGAAGCCATATACTGTTGGGCACAAACGGTAGTTCCTGCAACAACGTGTTAGAATAATCATCGCTTACCTGAAGACATGGGACACCGGAATGGGATCACTTGCTTGCCACTTCAAGCAAGCCTGCGAAACTTCCGCCACTTCTGCGCCACGCCGCTGCAACTCCAACGAGCGGCCGCGCCCGCACACCGAACGCGAAGAACAAAGAGACTTCTGAAGCGCTCAGGCAACGGTTAATCGCTGCCACCGCCGCAATGCGGTGGCACCATCGGAAAAAGAACAACATGGAGATAAAGAAAAGTGCAGTGACCACCATCTGCGTGCTGAGGACACAGTCGGGCTGCCGTCTTCAGAACCGGTGAAACTGGTTCTGTGCTTTCTTCTCTCTGCTAGAGCTCCCGGGTAAAGGGGAGCGCAGCGTCATCTGTCAATCTCGGCTTTCTGCCCGCACTATCCTATCTGCCATTTATTGAAAACGGAAATCACTAATAGTAAGTTCTCATGCTGTTTTCATCTACTTCTGAACGCTTTTCATCTAGAGGGAACTTTCTAAATTACGATGACGTATGCAGGTTCCCACTTGTTGGTCTCGGACGCCGTGAAGTCAAGTATTTATTCGGGCAGCAACATGAACACAACAGACAGAAACAATTCAGTGGGTTCACCTTATAAAGACAGCCTGGTCAAATGTTTAAGGGAATCCCCCAGGGTGGAGTAGATTTGTAATAAGGGAGCAATTACTCATTGGCATCCACCCGAGCGCAGCCATATGGCTACAAAGGAAAGCTATACAGCTTGCTCAGAAAGCTGTATAGCTAGAAAGCTGTATAGCTTTCCTTTGTAGCTGTATGGCTGCGCTCGGGTGGATGTCAATGAGTAATTACTCCCTTATTACAAATCTACTCCACCTTGGGGGTTTCCCCTAAACATTTGACCAACACAGTTCCCACTTCGAGTCATAGATCAATTCGCTCTCGCCCTACCATAAGCTTGCCGTCCCGGTTAGCTCAATTGGTAGAGCGACTGCTCCGGTGAAGCGGTGGTCCTGGGTTCGAACCCCAGACCAGGACGAATTTTTCTTTAACTGCGAAGTTTCTGAGAAAGCTGTATAGCTTTCCTTTGTAGCCATATGGCTGCGCTCGGGTGGATGCCATTGAGTAATTACTCCCTTATTATAAAGACAGCCTGGGTGCAACCGAGGCATGCCATTGGCCAGCGATACAACTGCACGCGTGAACAGTAATCGCGAACATCAGATACGCGGCGCACAGTAGCAAAGTGCAGCACACTTGATATGCACTGCACCGATACAACACTTCCCCTCCGACAAGATCAGAAACTGTCATACACCAGACGATCCGGCTTCCGCCTTTCACGCATGGTGCGCATCGCTCTGTTCCGATGTTGACGCACTTTGGGCTTCAGGTGCGAGTGGGCAACCATCACTCCCATCCAACACTTGTGGAGTTGAGGCGGGTCCAAGGGAACACTCACTTTCTAATATATAGCCGCCGCAGTGGCTCAGTGGCTATGGTGCTCGGCTGCTGGCCCGAAAGACGCGGGTTCGATCCCGGCCGCGGCGGCTGAATTTCTTTGGAGGAGAAATTCGAGGCCCGTGTACTGTGCGATGTCAGTGCACGTTAAAGAACCCCAGGTGGTCGAAATTTCCGGAGCCCTCCACTACGGCGTCTCTCATAGCCTTAGTCGCTTTGGGACGTTAAACCCCATAAACCAACCAACCACTTTCTAATATATCACTAGCAACTGGTAAAGGTATCTCACTTTCTTTAACAACAGCAGGCTTCACACAAGTATGTCGCAAATGGTCTGCATGCATGTACAAACCGAGTCTGTCCATCCATCATGACAAGATATGTCATAGCAGATTTCACATCCACAACCTTGCCTGGATGCCACTTCACCTGTTTTCCACGTACTGAACGCACAAACACCCTATCCCCAACAGAAAATGCTTTAGGTGAACTCCTCCGCTCGTTTGCACTGCGTACATTCCTCTCCGATTTGGCATTGAGTGCATCTTGCAGACTTGGTTTCAATAACGACAGTCTTGTGCGCAACTTCCTTTTCATGAAGAGTTCAGCTGGTGTTTGGCCGGTGAATGTATGCGGCGTTGTGCTATAAGCGAACAGAAAATTATCGATTCTGTGCTGCAGTGACCTGGAACTTTTATTCCTCTGATCTTCGAGTAATTGCTTCAACAGCGACTGCTTTACTGTTTGAACCGCGCATTCTGCCGAACCGTTCGACTGAGGATGATATGGCGGAGTAAGGGTGTGCTTAACCCCGTTTGCCAACAGAAATTCCTCAAAATCTTTTGCACGAAACTGCGGTCCGTTATCTGTGACTATCTCAGTCGGTAAGCCATGACTTGCGAATAACGAGTGCACTGTTTCGATGGTGCTTTGCGCTGTCGTTGATGTCATGATCTTGATTTCCAACCATTTGGAATAGGAATCAGCAGCTAAAAGGAACAACTTGTTTTCTTTTTCCGCAATATCAAGATGTATCCTCTCCCAACGGTTTGTGCACCATTTCCAAGATGAAAGTGGTGCTAGTGGCCCAGCAGATTTTGTGCTTTGACAAATCTCGCACTGCTTCGCAGTTTGTTCGAGGCTGTTGTCTATCTGTGGCCACCAAACCATTGACCTTGCAAGTGCTTTCATCTTAGTAATGCCAATGTGTTGCTCATGTAACAAACACATAACTTCACTTTGAAGCGACTGGGGTATCACGACCCTGTTGGTCCACACCAAACAACCACAATCCACAGTAAGCTCAAATCGCCTCACGAAGAAAGGTAGATAAGGAGCGTCAACAGCATGCGGCCATCCATGCCATACCATTTCAGGAACAGCGCTGAGCATTGGATCTTTCACAATTTCTCGCTCAATATCTTTAGCTGTAACGGGGAGTTTGTTGACAGGCGAAAAATAAAAGATTGCTTCTACCTCGTCACCGGTTTCCGGCAGTGGAATGCGTGACAGTCCGTCTGCATTGGCTATCTTTGTTCCTGCTCGGTGCGAAATGTGAAAGTTGTAGTTTGCAAGAAAATTTCCCCAGTGGTGTACACGAGCTGCAGCTACTGCATTTGTGTGATGCTTAGCCTCAAAAAGGACGGTAAGGGACTGGTGATCAGTGACTACATTGAAGCTGCGCCCGTACAGATATTTATGAAACTTCCGCACTGCATAAACAACTGCAAGAGCTTCTTTTTCCGCTTGCGCATAGTTACGCTCGGCAGGAGTCATTGTCCGTGATGCGAACGCAATCGGTCGTTCTACACCTTCAACCACGTGCGACAGCACTGCGCCTAAGCCGTAAGCAGAAGCGTCACATGTCAACTGTATTTCTTTCCTTACATTGTACAGTTCCAAGACCACGTCTTCACTGATCAAATTCTTGCAGTGACTGAAACATGCATCGCACTGGCTCGACCATTTCCATGTGCCGCCCTTGCGCAACAGTTGGTGCAGAGGCTCTAGCACATTTGCTAGATCAGGCAAAAGTTTGGCATAGTAGTTTATTAGGCCCAAAAATGCCTTTAGCTGAGTCACGTTACTTGGTTTTGGCGCGTCTCGAATTGCCTTCACTTTTTCCGCTGCTGGGTGTACGCCGTGCTTGCCTATCTCGTGTCCTAAGTAACACACACTTTCTTGGAAAAATTTGCATTTCCCTGCGTTTACACGAATTGCGTGCTCATTGAGCGCTTGTAGCACCTGCTCGGAACGGCGGTAGCACTCTGTGAGGTCTTTACCTGCTATTAACACATCATCCAGGTAAGAGGCAGTCCCAGGGATGCTTCGCAAAACCTGATCCATCATGGCCTGAAACATTGCGGGCGCGCTTGCCACGCCGTAGGGCAATCGTCTAAATCTGGAAAGCCCCAGGTGCGTATTCACAGTCAGCAATTCCTGTGCCTGCTCATCCAGCTCAAGTTGCAGGTACGCCTTTGACAAATCCAGCAAAGGGAACATGGTTCCCCCAACCAGTGACGCGAATATGTCCTCTGGCAGAGCCAGCGGATAGTGGTCGAGTTCAATATCCCTGTTGACTGTGACTCGGTAGTCTCCACATATCCTAATCTCTTTTCCAGCTTTCTTCGGTACAATCACGAGTGGTGTAGCCCAACTACTGTGTCGGACTCTGTACACCACACCAGCTTTCTCAAGGTCGTGCAATTCATTTTCCATTTGTTCGCGCGAAGCATATGGCACTGGTCTCGCCTTACAAAAAGGTTGGATACGCATCGCTGTTTATTTGGATGCTACCATTGAATCCCTTGATAGAACCATAGCCTGGCTCAAACACATCACCGTACAGCTGTTTTGACCTCTTCTCGGATTCCGCTGCGACCATCTGCCTACCGCACTATATGCTATGTCATATGTCGTTATCCAATCGCGACCTAAAAGCGTCGGCATGCGAGCTTGAGTTTCTTGCTTTGCAATTATCAGAGGCAGATCGTAGCTCCGGTTCCGATAAGACACACTCACGTTCGCTACACCTTTTACTTTGAGTGCAGTGCCATTATACACTCCTAGATGTACGTCGTCTTTGGAACATGGGTAGTTTGGGAAATTTGCATCGAAGTCTCTTTCAGACATTATGGTCACAGCGGCTCCCATGTCTAATTCCATTGGGATATCCTTGCCGTTTACCTTTACATTAAGCACGATGGGCGGAGAGCTATGAACCTTGTTTGTAGCACAAACCTGTTTGTAGCAACTCAGGAGTTTCCGACAAGGTTTGCTCAACTTTGTGAACGACCTTTGTTTTGCACATTTTCGCTACATGACCTGGCTTCGAACATTTGAAGCATGTACTTTTGAGAAAAGGACAACTCACTGGCTCGTACAGTCCGCAACACCTATGACAGGCGCTAACAGTGCCTTTCCCACATTGCTTTCTTGGACCGTTTTGGGGGGCACGTTGCTCGCGGTCTTCTCCTCAGTCGAGTGTCTTCAGCCTTGCGTGGCAAGCTCCCGTTGCCAGTAGACGTCGGCAGGACTGGCGGTTGACCCCTCGGGTAGCATTTTCCGGGTGTCCTTCTGGGCCGTTTCCAAGGCGGTGGCGATTTTGCAGACTCGTTCCCAGGTGACTTCGTCATCCGACAAAGGCGGCATCGAATCGAATCCGTACGGATTCCAGCAATCAATCGATCTCGGAGCACTTTTTCCGAGAATGTTCCAAACGAGCACGTAGTAGCCAGCCTTTTGAGCGCGACGATAAACTGTTTCGCTGGTAGAAGCGATACCGTTCGGTAACCACAGACCGTTTTGGAGCATAGTGCTTTTGAAGAACTTCTGAAGCTTCTTCGTACTTGACCTCTGTTGGCTTTTTCGGCAGCAGCAGGCTACGCAGAGTCATGTAAGCCTTTTCACCCAGGATTGTTAGGAAGACTTGCAACTTCTTACTTGCGTCTATTCCGTTGGCAGTTGCGTACAGGTCGAACCTTTCCAGGTAGACGTCGATATTGCCAGAGTCTGGGCATAACTCTGCCAAAGATCCCAGGGTGGTGGTCATCTCTGATGTCCTTGCTTGCCATAGCATCTTCGTCGGTTCTGCAGGCTCGATCAATGCTTCTGCACGAACTATCCCATCCTCGTCGCCATGTTGGACTCGGACGCCGTGAAGTCAAGTATTTATTCGGGCAGCAACACGAACACAACAGACAGAAACAATTCAGTGGCTTCGCCTTATAAAGACAGCCTGGGTGCAACCGAGGCATGCCATTGGCCAGCGGTACAACTGCACACGTGAACAGTAATTGCAAAAATCAGATACGCGGCGCACAGTAGCAAAGTGCAGCACACTAGATATGCACTGCGCCGATGCAACACCGCTGAAGATCTCGGATCTTTTAAATGGCCGCACAATCATTAAAATATTGCATCAGTAACTGGCGGCAAATCAACGACAAGCGCCGGTTGCAAGCTGTTCGAAATATGGAAATGCTCGGCCAGGCGTGCAGGTTCAACGAACAGCCGGCCTCTCGGGCCAATCAGCAGTGGCTTTCTCGGCGCCTGGTTGGCTTAAATGATTGGTCCGGAGTCAGTGACCAAGCTGGTACCAGCGGCCTTGGCTCCTCATGTTGCCCCATGCTTATGCCAAGCTCGGCGAGCCGATTAAATCAGCATCCCGTCATAAGCCGAGCATGGACCGATGGTCGGCAGTTGGCCAATTTTGCTTGGCAGGTTACAAGTTCAGGATTAAAAGTTGCATTTAAAGAAAATGGCACATTTATAGGTATCATGAAGTTGGACAGATTACTAAAGAAATATAAAGCAAAAGAAAAAAGTGAAAGTCCTTTTACTCAGCACTGCTGCTATTCTGCGCCATCTCGTGAGGTGTAGGATGGGTCCTGTATGGTAAAAAAATAAATAAAAAAGGCAAGCGGTGAATGCTATAGAAAATACTATTTGAAAGAACAAAAATGTTCCCCCAGCAAACACATCATAAAGGATGCGAAACATGGAATTTAAGTTCGTTTCGATGCGAAACTATGGCTGCAAGAAGCCGATGCTGGCAGAATATGTTTGTGTCTATAACCAAAGCAGAGCAGTCATGAGTCAGCATTGCATATGCCCTAACCGGTCACTTGTCATTGTTTTTCAACCTTACATTCCCAGGAATACATCTGCAAATGACATCGTTCACAAAAGTGGAAATACATGCTTAGGGGGCGTAATCTTCAGAATTACCAGTTCTCAATGCAGCCACTGGGCCAGTTTCATAATTTTCTAGACTTATGTTGTCCAAGTTGCCACGTCACAAATGCACTGCTAGTTTTGCTTGTCAAGCACATTGTGCCCAATGGGCATCTTGCATGTCTACAGCCACAGCTTTTTGCTAAAGCGGTGAAGTGAATCACTTCTGCGGAAACAATTTACTACCCTCTCTTAATCCATGATGGAGTGTAACGCAGCCAATCTTCTACACATGCCTAGCATGCCTGCCACGGCATCAGTGTAGGCCATGGTTCCGAGTGGCATCTTGCCTAGCTTAGCAGCCAGCTGTGCGACCCTGCTTTTCCTTCTGCCTGTGTCTTGGATGGGATGCATGTTTCTGGGTATGGGAGAGATAATCAGACGCTCTCTTATTTCTCTTCCCAGATCTGTTCTAGTGTTCACTGTGTTATCTACGACTACCCATTTCGCTACCTCTAGGTATTTCCTTCCTGCGGGTATGGATGTTAGCCTTTCGATTTGCGATGTTCTAACCGCTTCAGTCAGTTCTCTCCAATTGTTATGCAGGCCCATTTTCTCCAGTATATCATTGGACGTGGAAATGGGCAGCCCTAGTTTATTCACTTTGAGAGTTTTAATACAAGGGTCGGAACAAATTTGTCTCCTTACATCTATGCTGCGGACTCAACCTGCCTCATGATAATAACAGGCTGCTGCTGAAAAGTGCTGGACGGCACTGGAGAGCATGCTTAACATACAGTCAGATGGCATTTTAATGCTGCAGCAGTATTCGATGGTGGTGCAGATACTGCTATAATAATAATAATAATAATAATAATAATAATAATAATAATAATAATAATGTTTATTTCCATCATAACAGAAATGATGGAGGTGGTGAAAAAAAAAAGCGAGGACGCTTGACTGAGTACTCACCCCCTCTCAGGCAGCGGCATACAGCAAGAAACATTGCGCTCTGTACATACTGCACACATGCAGCAGAAACAAAAAGGAAAGTACAACAAAAGAATTAACAACATGTAATACAACATTAACACACATAGTAAAGCAAAATAACACATAATGCAAGGCTTCATTCCAAAAGTTGTGTCAGTGCTGCTTATGAATAAGAATGAGTATAATTACGTGCTTTCAATTATAAAATCTCGTACGGTGGAAAATGGAACATGAAGGACATCAACGTTTGAGTCAATAAATATGTTTAAAAGTAGCGGGAGACGGTAATTAAGCATTTGGTGTCTGTAACTTGTTCGTGTAACAGGTATAGACCGGTGTGGTTTGTGACGTTGTGGGTATGGAGTCTGGAAATGCTGAAGTGAGGCGAAGTAAGTAATTGTGTTTAAGTGTTTAAGTAGGTCACTGTGAAATGTAAGGAATATTAATAAATGCAGCTTTCTATATCGCAACTTAAATGTCATTGTATCGATCGTGACTCCCAGGAGACGGAGTCCCAAAAATGGCTTCTTCCCCTTTCGTCAGGGCATGCTGAACTGTTGAGCGCACTCATCTTTCATACAATGCCACATAATATGCCACAGCGAATCCTGTGGTGATGTACCCCCAATTTCTGACAGATAAGCAACCTGGAAAACAAGGGATAGGTCATGTTTAGCATAATCATCTGTTGCTAGTAGCTTGTCATTAGAGCTATTTATCTTTTACTAATGAGCAGTTGCAAGGTTAAAATTTATCAGGAATAGCAAAGCCAAAATCATTTTTACTTTTTACCGGTACAGGTGGAAGCTACATAAAGAGCAGACATATTAACTACCAGTGCACGTCAAGGCTGCAACAGCTTGATGCTGTTGCACGAGGTCAGCTGGCACTTGTCAAATGGCTCTATTATATAGTTAGTACACTAAAATATGAAGAATAATAAAATGAGTTCGCACAATGCAGTGTTTGAAAGAGCGGTTGCTGCACAAAAGCAAGTAATCTTTCAATAAAAGACTAAGTTGTATCGCTTTGCCAGTCCACGTCGTTTCTTCTGTCGTCTATGTCTTCTTGTACGGCAGCCATATTACTGAAGAGCAATAGGTACATCTGAGCTGTCTCGCTAGCTTCATGCAATCGGCTACAATTATGAAAAACTTACCAGGTCACTTCTTTTCTTAGGGTTACACAGCTCATTCTCCAGCTCCTGCTAAACTTCAAGCGATGGCAGTGGCATCAACTCCGGGACATCGTTGTCGATAGGTTCAGGATCTTCAGATGGCTGGCGCTGTAAGCTTAACTGCTACAGCTTCTTTAATATTCTGCCATGTTCTGCCAGCTCTGCTTTTATCTCCTGTAAGGCCTTGAGCGTCTTCTTCTGCAGTGCTGTTGAAGAAAAGGTGGAATGCGACTTGACGCTTCATACCATACTTTAGACGACTAGTTTTGTTTAGCAAATGACACCTGAACTTCAAAACTTCTTACTTGTTTATGCTGCGCTCATTGAACACTAAGCAAAGAGTAAAGCTCCATTTTATTTGCCATGGGCTTCTGAGCTAAGCACATATTTAAGGAAACTGGTGATTAACACAACCAAGGCAAGCTTTTTTTCAGTCCAAGATCAAGCAAAATACGAATGTGATAATTCTGGGTTGGGCCTGCACAAACGTTGTAGCAGGCGTAACAAAGGAAATTACTGAAACTTCTACTCACTTGATTTCCCTGAACATGTCAGCTTGCGATTTTTTGCCAGGTCCTGAGGGTGTGGTCGGAGATCAATGATTCAGGCTAGAGGAATAAAGCTTCCTTCTGATTGCAGGCCAGAACAAAATGATGGCTCTGGCAGCTCCACAAGTGTGTTGTGGCCAAAACTCTTGTCGCTGTCCTCGTCCGAGGACAAAAATCGCACTGCTGGCCGCCGTCTCCTTCTCTGTATAGCACTCTCGTCCTCACTTGTAAGGTCAGAAGTGAAAGCAGCCACCTGGTGCTTTTGTCGCGCGGCATCATATGTGCCTATAAAGTTATAAAAAGGAACTCTTGTCGCTGTCCTCGTCCGAGGACAAAAATCGCACTGCTGGCCGCCGTCTCCTTCTCTGTATAGCACTTTCGTCCTCACTTGTAAGGTCAGAAGTGAAAGCAGCCACCTGGTGCTTTTGTCGCGCGGCATCATATGTGCCTATAAAGTTATAAAAAGGAATTAGGGACCATGTTGAAAACATCAGTGGTATAATATAATGATCAACAATGCAGAAAGCAGTTTGCTTACCACACTTGCAAAGAGCACGACAATTGTACTCTTGCCAGTTACTTTTTGGTCATTCAGAATTTTTTATTGCCATAGTCATTTTACTGGTGTGTTTGTATGGTGGTGGCTAGGCAGTCTTTTTTTCACTTCTTAGCTATATGGCTGGGATCACAGACACCTTATCACTGTCTTCAAAGTGGACTACGGAAGACTTCTTCCACACTGAAAAAGCCATGAAAATATTATTTAGTACAGGGGTTTTCAAACGTTTTTCCCCAATAACAGCCTTCAACATGTGCCAAGGAACCCCCCCCCCCCCCCCCCCCCCTTACAATCGGTCATCACAAGCATCACAATCATTCAGTGTTGCTTGTGAATGGATCATATGTGCCTCTTGCTGTTTCATTCACTTTTGTTTTTCTTTTTTTTCAGCTTTCAGCAAGTAGTTTTTATTCAATGCCCATCTCGCGCTCATACACAGCCCTCCAACCCCAAGACGAGCGTAGAAAACTATAGTCGGGTACAACCTAAGAACGAAGCGGCAAATTCTACTCAAAGGAACCCCTCCAACCAATCATGTCAACCAATTCTCCCCCTCCACTCCTTGACCAATCCCCTTATGCCTGCTAGCGCGTAGCGTGGCGAATTAATTAGATTAACTGCGCCGTTATGGAAAACGGCCGATGTCATCGATTGCCAGGAGGGGCTACTTTGAGAGGCATCCGCCCGAAAACCAACAACTAAACCAACATTCCTACCCAGCTCACAAATAGCAACTGGATTGTCCTAACAAACACAGATAAAAGCACGTTTCAGCTTTGCACTCTTTTTTGCTTATATGTGTGTAGGAGGGGAAAAACTGCATAACGAGGTCCATATTGACAGGCACACACACTTGTGTTCTATGTCACTCATGCTCCATATAGAACAATCTGCGGAAAGCTGTGCAGAAGCAAAGATATTCAGGGTCTCAGATTGAATAGGTTGCTGGCACAGGCTATCCAATCTTGCAAAAAAGCAGCAGCACAAGCCCACACCTTCATCTGTACTAATGATGTTGGCTACTTGGACGGTGTGCCCATCTTTCATCTTCACGAAGCTGTCTCCCTTGCCAGCTGCAAATATGGTGTCTCTCATTTCAAGAGCACTGTACTGAATGCCCTTGAACCCTACAGGCACTGGTCTCTGAGAGTGTTGCCCTGACAGCTTGTAGGGTAACCTTGACAACACAGACTGGGCTTGACGCCCTGCTTCCTTCTCAGTCTGTCGTCGAACAACTTGTTGAAGAGCTCGACCATGCGTCTTCAGCAGCGTTTTCACTTCATGCAGATAATTCTCAAAAGGAAATGCTGAGAAAGAGTCAAGAGAGCCAAATGCTCTGACACCATTGGCTGTGTGCACCAGTGAGTGAACATTGTACACATAAATTATGTACACATAAATGCCACTTCCATTAAGATCACCAGCATCAGCAACAAATTCCTTGAGAAGGCGATCGCAGTCTCAGCATGTGTGGCCAAGAATTTCTCACTGACAAGGCCTGTCACTGCTACACTGAATTTCATGAAATGGCTGTAAAATTGTTTCTCCAGCTTCCCCTTCAGAGCAGCAGGCCCATAATAGAGCAAGAAGTTCCTGAACTCCACAGCCTTCCATTGTTCTAGGAAAGGAAGAGCTCTTGGTCTCAGCTTCATGTCGGAAGTGACGTGAGCATTGCATACAGTAAGACTTGCAGAAAGGGAAGCCTTAGATGTGGAGCGTATCTTTGACAGGCAAGGCCTCCTTGTCACCCAATGCTGTGCAAGAAGCTTTCGCATTACGCCCAAACAAACAAGGTGCATATAGTCCAGTGAAAACTGGCCCACCAGCCATATCTGGTAAGGGAGATTTTTCAAGGTGTTGAGCAGGCTATAGCATTCTCTTGAAACTTTAATCAGCCCGCAGAGGACTTCCACAGTCTGGAAAAGTAATCTTGCTATGTGCAGTTGAGTACACACACGCCTTTCTGGGTGCATTTTTGCGCCTCAACCATAATAGGCAGAACGGCCGACGGAGTTCCATGGACTCCCTGGCAGCTGCAACACGATGAACAAAATGAACAATTTCACTGCTAAGGTGCACAATAACTTTGAAAGCAAATACTTAAGACGTGGAATGGTTCACTAGATAGCAAAAGAAAAATTTTTCTGACAAAGAGAGTTTAAGTTTACATCACGGATGCAGTATGGTTAATGGGATGTGACCGCCAGCTAATGCCTGAAGCTGAAAGATATGCGGTACTAGGCCTGTTATTAAACATGAGAGGTTCTCTTGCACCGTACACTATGTTCGTACCCTCAATGTACTTTCCTGGGTGCAACCATGCATACACTGGGTGCGTATGCTGCACCATGCTTTGCGTGAATGCACAGGCTGGAGTGTCAGCGCGACCATTCAGATAGTATGCCTGTAAGATATTTGTGCTTTGCAATGAACGACGAAGATTAGATGCCAATATAGTTCAGTTCTCCATCATTTACTGTGCAGGGCTGTTTCTGTGCTTACTGGAAAGCTTTCATTCCTCTACAATTTTTCCAAATACAGTCGAACCCGGATATATCGAACCCGCATATTTCGAATTATTGGCTATATCGAACACACAGATTACCCCCTTGAAAATACTATGTAAAAGTATAGGACAGTTGCGTTGTATATCGAATTCCATTTTCGCCGGACATTGGATATATCGAACGCCGCGCCGTGCCGCGCCGCGCCCCTGGAAGGTGCGCTTTCCCCAAAGACATTCCTGTCCGGTCCTCAGCCGCCTTAGCGGAGAACGTTTCCGCAGTCAGCAGGCGCAGGGCCCTTTTTTTTTTTTTTGTTCCCCGTTTTTGCGCCCCACCGGCGCGAGCTTTCCCACTCCTCCTCTCCTCCTGTACCGCCGGCGTGTGCTCCGTCAAGGTCATTGGAGATCAGCGAAGAGAGAGCGCCGCATGGAGACGCGCGGCGACCACGCTTCTTGGGGAAAGAGAGAGAGAGAAAACGGTCGCTCGTGGGCACATCGTGGGTCTGGGGAAAAGAGAGAGCTCAGAAAAAAAAAGAAAAAAAAAAACGAAGCCCAGAGCGCCGATCTTTCTCCCTGCTCTTTCTTTTCCCTCTGTCGTTCCTTCGCAGCCGCGTTGACTGCCGCTCGCATAGGCTTCGCTCTTATCGCTCCATCTGCGCCTCGCGTGTTTTTTTTTGTGTGTGTGCCTGTGTTTCAACGCGCGACGTGAAGCAGGCCCCAGTAGCCAACTGTTTTGGCAAGGCAGGCCTTGAAGTGGCCGGAGATTAATGTCCGGAAGATTTAGATGACGATGAGTGCTTGGACGACGCGTTTCGCGACTTGTCCAATTTTCTCGGCGCCGTTCCGTCCGAAGTGACTGTTGAGGACTTTAACGCTGACAGCGAAGTTCAAGCGGTAGCTGGCATTCAAGACGCCGACTCCAGTGACGACGAGGGCAACTGTGTTGTCGAAGAAACGCGTCCGTGCGCAGCCACTGAACTGGCGTCAGCGTTAGCCTGATTCGGCGCTGTTGCGGCGAAATGGAAGGCACTGTGCTCTCGCACCTGGACAGTCTCGAGAAGATCGAGGCCAGTGTTTTGAACTTCGTTTCCCAGGGGAAAAAGCAGCCCAAAATTAGTGATCTTTTTTTCCGCGAAATAAAGCGCTTTCACATTGCGCGCCCATACTATGTGATTCGCGGCTGTTCCAAACGGTAAGCCACAATTTGTTATGATCGGGAGTGCAGTTTTAGCCTATATCTGTATATCGAATTTTCGCTATATCGAACTATTTTCCGATCCCCTTCGAATTCGATATATCCGGGTTCGACTGTATTATTACCGAAGTGAATTGACAGAGAAGGTCTTTTAAGCACTTTGTATATTTGAAGGTTTATTCCTGTTGTAAATCCATGAAAAACAAAAATGGACAAGGGAGTATTCATTCTCCTTCAGATACTTTACCTCCATTTAGCAACAACCGAGGCTTTCAAGGGTGATGGAAACCGAAATGAAGGTAGAGAAAAGATGTTTAGATTGGTAATGCTGAAGTTTCTTTTCTCTAGTTGTAAAATAGGTTGGCTGCCTTAGCGTCTAGATCTAAAATGAAATCTAATTGTACTAATGGAAAGTCTTGCCATCACAGGCCCATTCCACACCAGTGTCACCTAGCAACCCGATCTACTTTTGAAGGTCATGAGCAGGAGTCATATTAGAATGGGAGCATGGTGACTATTAAGCGGTAACCGTGTGAGGCGATATTCCGTCGCGATGAAGATGCCGTCGCCCACCGCTGTCGCTAGCGCAAACCGCACGAAGCGACGGGATTCGGCGTCGGAGCGGCGCGTTTTCAGTGTTGCTCGATTGCTGCTGCTTCAGTGTTCAGTCATTTTGCGTTAATGCGTAGAACAACGTTCCTAAGGCTCCATACATGATAAAACACAATAAAAACATTAACATTGTCTAATACGCAAAGTCGCGTGACAAAGAAAAGCGCGCGCATTTTTTCCTTCCTCCGTGAGCGCGCACTTTTTCCGTCTGCTGCCGGCCTCCCCAGCGTCGTTGTCCGCCAAGGAACGCCGACGGAAACTCGCAATGCTCAGAACTTTGCTCGTTCTGAAGCAGCTGCAAGCTGGGGCTCGCAGACACTGGGTGCGTCCTGTGTGGCAAAATCGCACGGAGGAGAGCGAATACTTCACAGCGGTAAGCCAGCTGGATATGCTGTAGTGTGAGTGCACTACAGTTACATTTTCTCCTTGAAACGAGCTGTTTCATGTGCAGCTCATGAAGGATGGCGATGGAAGCTTATTCCACAAATATTATCGAATGTCTCCAGAGACATTTGACATGCTGCACAGCATGGTTGTCGAAAAGCTGTCGAAACAGCGGCTGTGCAGAGACCCGATCTCATCGGGGGAACGGCTTGCCTTGACGCTGCTGATGTGTGCTTGCGTGCAGCGGTGTACTGTATGTCCGTATGTCTAGCTAGTCTAGCTCCAGGATGCAATCAAGTTCAATGCCGTGACCGCGGGCGATAAAAGCATGCTACTCGCTGAATCGTTCCTAAGCGCTTGCATACATTCACATTTCACGAATTGCCGCCACCCGAAAGACTCCATATTTTCACAATCCGCTGAGCATCATAAAGAAAAACACACTGATAACGTTCCAGTTATGAATGTCAATAAATGTAGACACGTAATCACGCGGGATCAACAAACGTCAGCACACGAAGTTTGCGTGAAAGAAGCTACATTGACAACTCACTGGTGGACCCGAGGGCCGCTGCGATGCGGCGCCAGGCGACATTCC
The DNA here is from genome assembly GCF_055824585.1 of Amblyomma mixtum. Classification (NCBI taxonomy): domain Eukaryota; kingdom Metazoa; phylum Arthropoda; class Arachnida; order Ixodida; family Ixodidae; genus Amblyomma; species Amblyomma mixtum. The sequence continues at coordinate 71,927,738 of NC_143019.1, forward strand.
TGCGCTGCTGGGACTTGTAGTGCGTATAGGACATGTCCCATAGCACCCTTTCTTGTTCAACTTCATTAATGAGCCTTTCATTAAATTCTTGTTGTTGTTGCAAGCCTGCCATGGTTAGGCGTTCGTCGGCTGCTGCTCCGTTGAAAAAAAAAAAAACGACGACTTTCGCGCGCAAAACGGCTCGGAAGTTGCGCACCCGCAAGACCTAGCGTTATTGGCTAGTCTCGCACGCCACTTCCGGGCGATAGGCGAAATTTTCTGCAAACCCAGAAACTGGGCGACGCGATGAGCGACAGTGGTTTGGCGGCCGTCAGCTCATCGCGCGGCGTCGCCGCGAATTATCGCCTCATGTGGTTAGCACTTTAATCATAGACTTGGAGGTAGCTCAAAAATTGCCATCTGCACTGGCTGAATAGAATACTTTGACGAGTGAAACAGTGGGCAGCCATCTACTCATCATCACGGTTATGTCCATTGTGTTGAGGGCACGTTCCTGTCTTTGCTTTCTGTATAATTCCCGATCTGCATTGTCAGGCTTGAGGGCAGTGTTGTGACGCTGGTTTTGACTCATTATCATGGTTATGTCTATTGTGTTGAGGTCATGTTCCTGTTTTTGCTTTCTATATAATTCTCCATATATAGTGTCAAATTCTCAAATTCTCTGGCAACTTTTTTTGATGAAAGCACTGATGCAAGCTGCTGCTCCACTGGTAGAGTGACAAAGAAATTTCCCTCCATCGTAAGAGTACCTCCTCTACGCTTCTGGCCGCTCTGCGCATACGTCAGATCAACATCTTTCCTCTTTTTCGGATCTCTTTCATACTTGCCTAGCAGAAACGCCCAGTCGGGATAATAATAATGAAAAGGGAAGGTGTCCAGCGTAGTACCACGGCTGCTCAATGGAGAGCGCACTGCGGCCCGTCACATCTCCGAAAGACCCATATTGCGCCTAGTTCTCATCGCCACCACTGTGGCGCTACCACTGCGAAACGAGTCCGGGCAGAGAGCTGTCCGGGCAGAGGCAGTGCTTCTCGTTTAGGCTCTGCGCGGTAGGCGCTTTATAATTTTAGCATTTATGAGCTGCGTTTCACACATTATGGTGATGCCACGTGCAAGTTTGCTATTGACAACGTGATAGCGGCATGTCACCATCACTGCGCTTTTCCAAATCGCACGTGGACTTGCGTTTGCGCACAGAATCAATGCAGAAGTGCGCTTCGCCTAGCGGTCGCCCATTCAGTTACGGCCGTTTCAACCACTCTAATAACTTATTACATATTACAATCTTGAACTTGGGACAAGGTTTTGGGCCACTTATTCAACATGCACTTTTTGTAAACTTATGTTTGCGGTCGTAACGTTCAGCATTACAGTTCAGCCTGTTGCTCCATTTTCGCTGGAAATAGTTTCAAGTGGGTACCACCGCGTAAATATACTGCTGACACAAACTGTTACAAAAGAAACAACACAAGACAGCCAGTTCAACCAGATGCCAGCAGGCTCAGCCAATGTTTTTCATTTTCTTTTGAAGTCACGTGGTGCACCAAAGGAATTCAAGCCTATTTTACAAGCGAAGAACTTTCTCCGAAAGAGGTTTATGAGCAAGTATGATTTTTTCCACCGTAAGATTGATGTTTCCTGCCCAATTGGTCAGCAGTGGTCGCATTAGTTTGGTTATTGGTTAGAAAGGCTTTGCAGAGGTCCTAGGTGTGACTACGGTCTTCTCTCTCGCAAATCAACTCCGGACATTGCTCAGAATAGGGAAGAAGGGCTGAAACCAACATGTTGCTTAGCTTGCTGCTTCTTCTCACCTCTGGGCACTTCATCACCTTGCTAACAAAGGTGCATGCAAGCTTGCACAGGGCAACTATTTCCATTTTCGGATACCTCAGGCGTCCATCATCAAGATTCTTGATAAGTCCATAAATTTCTTCAGTTGGCTTTGCTACCTGCAGCAGGGTTTTGCAAGAATCAGAAGGCACCTGAAAACGAGAACAAACAGTTAGGAAAAAGGTGGGGACTGACATAAAATAAAATAATGACACTTTAAAGTAAGCACTCGAATATATTTAAACTTTGGTTATATATAAAATAATGAAAGTAAGGGTAGGCACTGAAAACGACAGCCAGAATAAAGAATGGTTCATGCAATTTCGTAAAAATATTCATACCTTCTCTTCACATGCACTAGTAACCAGCCAAGCATGCAGTCGGTGCCAACTCTGTCAGCTGCTGGTTCACACCACACATGGATGAATCCAAGCCCACTCGAAAGTTCCCTCGCAGCAGACATGATGGCAGCTGGCAAGGTGAGAGAGAGAGAGAGAACAACTTTTATTTAGAAAGCCTGCAGAGTCGGTTAGGCTCCCTCCAAGCAGGGAGGACAAGCTTTTACCGCGACGCGGCCACTACGTCAATCTCGTGCGTTGTGCTCCTTGAGGTCTTGTTACGTCCCTCGCTACTTCCGCGGGTTCGAGGGGGCCGCCGCCCCCTTCCTGGGGGTGCCGCCCCCCTCTCCTCGGTTTCGCTCGGTCGCTGCCTCTCGAGAGCTGCCGAGACCTGCTGGACGGCCTTGAGTTGTGTCTTTTGATCACAGCTCCTCGTTGCAGCCTCTAGCTGCGGCGGGATCATCGTCTTCTCGCTGGCTTCGCGCGGATTTACGCTACAGTCCCAAAGGATGTGAGCCGCGGTGGCTCTCTCCTTCGCGCACAGTCTGCATATGTCGCTCCGTGCACACTCGGACACACGTGCTTAGCTAGCACCGGGGTGAGCAGGGACCCCGTCTGTAACTGTCTATATAACACTGCCTCCTTCCGGGTAAGCCCCTACCCGGGTAAGCCTCCTTCCGGGTAAGCTGGCAAGGTGCGACTTTCGTAATCATGAATGCCAAGTTTTGCCTCAGAGTTGATAGGTGCATTTGCAGACTTTGATGCCTGCAAGATGCCAACCTGCACAAAGCACGGGGAAATGTGTATTGTCTCCGTTTATTACTTTTTTTTCGCAAATGGTACCTTCAATATTTTCTCTTATGTGAAAACTGCAGCCCTTGCGTCAATTCTGTCGTTCCCGCCATTGAATTGCCTTAAAGATGGCACTGTGTCCTATGTATAGGACACCAGGGCTCAGTGGTTGCAAGAACAAAAAAAAAAAAAACAATGTTTGGCGTTACTCGTTATTTTCAAGCTTTCACAAAAATTCAAATATTCAAAACAAACATGCTGGTTACCTTGAGGTGCAGCTAATGCTGGACATTGATTAATGCGTGTGAAAAGTTTTGAAACAATTCTTTGTGCTTGATACGCAGAGGTGGACGTTGCACTTTTCACACTTAGTTTTTGGCTTTCCTCTGCATCGTTCCAACTTTCGTCGCTGTTGGTCTTTGGCCATGAGCGGCCAGTGCGCAACTTGATCATATCTTACGCCGTACACTGGTCGCTAGGCTGTGCAATTTCGCCTTTTGAGTGGCTGCAGGGGAGAAGATGGTGGTCTTCCAAGTTTCCGTGGCAGATCAGCAGAATCAACTTTTGCTAGACTTTCCACGACACTTAGAGTAAATTCGAGCAAATCCATCTTCTCTCTTCTTAGCTCTTGAATTTCAGCATTACGCCTGTACTCGAGCCACGAGTTAGTCACGGAGAGGTTGATAAAATGTTTGATAACTCGCAGTGTCCATTTTCAGCTGCGAGTGAACGTTCGGTACAGTCTTATCAGAAAGTCTGTCTTGTCAGCGCCTCCCAAACTTTGGTTGTACTCGCGGAGAACTGCGGTTTCACATTTACGCATTTCCCATCTGCTTTACTCCATCGAGGCACTTCATCCTCGTCATCAATTCCAAGGAAATCTGAGGCTAGGGCCACCACCCTGTTGTTCCAGCCATGTCGTGGTGATGATTTTCTCATCGCTGCTTACCATGCAGTCGGAGGGCCCTCTTCCCTCCTTCTTCATTTGGCCTTCTGGCTTTGGCAGGCATTTCTCGGTCCGGTTTGATCGGATGGTTCCAGCAGCATATATACCGTATTTTCCGGTGTATAAGACGCACCCTTGTATAAGACACACCTGCCATATATGCAGGCAGTTATTGAAAAAGTTGGCATATAAGACGCACCCGTTTATAAGACGCACCCCAATTTACCCAGTTAGGCTAGTGAGGCTTAATTAAGCATGCTTGTGTGACCATCGTGAAATGCACCGTACCTGTGAGTTCTTAAGCAACGCTAAGTGATCAATAAGGCAACACTCATGCCATACCCGCCCACGTTTTAGCAAAAAAAAAAAAAACGAAAGAACTCTCCTTATGTCTATAACAACATTTTATTTTCACTTAAAACCTTCGAAGTCTTCATCTTCGGATGCGCTATCAAAAAGTTTGCCCTTTCTGGAGGCAATGCAGCTGAAACATTCTCTTGGCACAATGCACGTACTATGTACACAGGGCAAACAAAGTTGCAAAGGAAGACTAAAAAAAAATGCCGGCTTGTCTTGACAATGGCGAAAAGCGCGAATGTCGCCATCTTTTTGGCATTTCACATAACTTTTGCTTGGGGCCTCCGAAACGGCCGCGTGTTTATGATCCCGGAAGTCATCATCCCCGCCGTTTCATGATAAAGTTCACCTAAAAAAGTTGCGCATGGCGGTCCCCGTATTATAGCCGTGTTACAACCACGTTATTGGTAGCGATATTTTTCCGGTGAAAAAAGCTTCAACATGAACCTGAGTAATTTCTGAACTCACAAAAAAATGCCGAAAAATTCGCATATAAGACGCACCCTTGTATAGGACGCACCAGCAAGATTTTTGAAAAAAAGCTGCGTCTTATACACCGGAAAATACGGTAGTCTTCTCATGAAGCACCCGCAAAACTGGCAAGGACGTAAAATAACGTCAAAAAAAGCTCGTGCCCAGCACCGTCCAGTATTCGCCTCGCAAGATGGAGGACAAATGCTGCGGTCACTCCAAAGTCATTCTTGTCTGCTGGAATGAGTTCAGTGGTTGAACCTTGATAAACGAGGAAGTCGTAGATAATCCCTGAAGCACCACGCACAACATGAAAACTTTCACTCCCCACGTATTTGGTTTCCTTTTAATGTATTATGTCTAGCTGTCCTTTAAACGGAATGACTTGCTCATCGATGCAAAGATGCTCCTCCAAAGAGAGGTTTACACATCTTTCACGAATTGTGTCCAAAACTGTCCTGACCTTCCAGAAACGATTGTTGCTGGTGTGGTCTCCGTTCACGTCAACAGTGTGCAAGCAGTTTCTGAGCTTCTCAGGTCGGTTTCGTGACGTTTTCACAGTCGAGAAAAGCTCAGTTTTGAGCGACCGTGTCCAGTACATGCGCAGCCGTGGGTAGCGAAAGACACCCATCGCTAAATGCAGTGAAATCAGCATTCTTTCTGATTTCTTCTTCGTTTGTGTTGTATTGTGGTTCATGTGTTTTCTGTATATGTTTCAGTTCTTGTTTCGGTTTTGTGGATTGTCTTGGATTCTGTCTTGTGACGTCATTTCATGTATATATAGGCTGTCTGCGTTCAATAAAGCGTCTTGGTCTTTCTTGGTCATGGGACAGCAGCACGGACTCGGCTCTCGTTACTAAGACGGCCAACACCACAGTTTGTCTCAACGGATTTTCCCTGTTGATAAACAGAATACATGTTTGTTTTCTCGGGAAGATCAACAAAAGCACTCTTCGGCATGTACCGCGAAAAATACGCATACGGTATCGGTAGACCATCAAGGTCATTCTCATTCTCGTCACCAGATGACTGAGGGGGATAAGTGGCTGCTAGCTTATTGAAAGCTCTCCTGCACCACGACCTTTCTGCCGGTGTTGCTTTGTCAACTTCATCACCGCTGGAGGCAGCCGAGAGCTCACATCCACGTCGTTCTCAGCGTCTTCAACCACCGACACGTAACCATCCTTCAGTGCAGCAAAACATGGCATCTGGATCCTCGAGACGAGACGCAGATGTCGATTAATCAAGGCCGCTTTGCCATTGATTAAAACATTCCGGTCGGAATTTTCGCCTCTACAATAAAAAAAAACAAAAAATTAGGCATTACCAAAAAAAAATGTTCTGCCCTTGCATGCAACAGGCGCCGGTGGTTTATAACCACTTAGGCCTAGTGTCTTATATGTAGGACACACACATCGTGGCGTGCTGCGACAAATGTATTAACCACACAGAAAACGTTCTGCAACTGTTAAAGCCTTTAGTGTCTTTGGAACAACCTGCAAAATTCTAATCGCGAACCCGTTCTTAGGTATGGAGTAAAAAAATGGCGAAAATAGCACCACTGCAGCCGCCGTTCCCATCATCCGCCATTTTGTTTGTTTACTCTCGGCGCTATGACGAAGAAGACGAAGGAGAAAGTGATGTCGGTGCTTATATGGATGTCTTGGGAGTCAGCTCAGTTCTTGTTTCACATTATTGGGCATTTTAATGATTCACTGCCTCCATTTCCATGTTGAACTCCTCGCACAACAGCAGCAGCTCATCCTTGACTGCTGTCCGTTTTCTTTCTATGCACTGCCCACTCACACAAAAGAGCTCGTAAGGACCTGGCGGGATTGAGGCACTGGCGTCATTTTCATGACGCAAAATAGGTGGCAAGCCTTTCCTCCGCGCCTTGTGCACAGTAGTGCATGCACTCTCCTCGCCACTTGGTTGACAACGAGGTGGCTGACAGCCGGTCTTTGCAGAACGATAGTGCACTCCTCCGCATGGGCTATGTGTTCACTGCATTCTAGCTGCGTCAAGAGTGCTGGGCTTCTCTGCTCCTCGGTCACAAGCGAGGTGGCGTCAACAGCGCCGGTCTTAGCACGGCAGAGGCGCACACTCTTGCTCTCAACTGCCAATTTGTGCTGTTGTCATGAGTTCATATATTTTTCATGGCTCGGAATGCTGAACCCAGGCCAAAGCAATGGGCCTAAAGATGGCGACCCAATCATTTTTTTTGTCGGCCTGAAAGAAACCGCCCAGTAACGTCCAAAGTGGCCGCCAGGTTCAAAGGGACTCTGTGTATGCAGGCAGCATCTTACAACTCGAGGGGTTCTTTGCCATCACTGCCCTTCCTGGAGTGGCCATCACGGGGTGGCCATTGGTTGTTTTTCTTTTTAGTTTTGTGCCAAGCATGTGTTAGGGCTCAGGATGGGCAGCCCTTGGCCTCGTTGCTTCTTGCTTTTCAGTAGGGAAGCCACAGCAGTAGGACTTCGCTTTCCTCGGTTGCTCCATTTAGTTGCCTGGGTGCCCTGAGACGTGTCCATGCTTCCAGTGGAGCCATAAGGATGTAGGAGCAGCATGTAACTGTGATCCTATCTTGAAGATATCCTCGAGCCTTGGATGCTGAAATGAGTAAGCTACTCAGCCACGACGGAGGGGCCCAAGCAAGGCAGCCGGTGTCGCCATGCGCTCTGGTTCTGTGTGCTCCCAGACGCCCTTAGAGCATATGGGGTGTTATGTTTCGTCTTCGTCGTGTGGAAAAAACGGTGCGGCTCCAGCGGAATGCCGATGAGTCACTGCAGGCACGCGGGGTGACCTCCCGGATTAGCCACGGAAGCGGCGACAATAATCCCACCCGCAACTGGCCAGGGGTTAGCTGAGTCCAGTCTGACAACAGCGTCCGTCTGCCAGGAAGAAGTTTTCAGCGAGCGTCTCCTTACACCGCGTAGACTTGCACGTAGCCTGGACCCTGCATGTGCGAACGCATGAAATGCGCGGGAACGCTGCTCGTGGACATTCCAGCGTCTGCGCGACGTGGATGGCATCTTCCTCCCTCGCAGTGCGTGGCGGGGGCGTGTTCCCCAAGGAGAGAGGGTGTGATGGGTGCTGCAGTGAACTTTCCACGACACTCCTTCCTCGGCAGGCCTGGCCCGCATCTAGGGAACCTAGGGAAAGAAAATGCTTTAAAAACTCGGCAGCGTCTCTCCCCTCGAGCGTCTCACCATCGGGCATCTCATCATCGAGCCTCTCGCCACCAAGCTCCTTTGTTTATACATAATGTAATTTAATTGTATAAAGTTTTTCTCCTTGTCTTTCCCGTAACCTCGTCTCCGACCTCCCTCATTCCCTCTCCGGCGCGACCATGCTACCTGATCTGCAACAGGGGATAGCTGCTGTGGTCTCTCATGAGATGCCCTCTACTCAGAATGGCAAGCTTGGGAAGAAGTCAGCCACCAAGTGACAATGGGGAGTAGTTGTTTGGTACCCACCTTTTGCTGGTCGCAAGCCAGGCAATGGGTTGGTGTTAAAGGTCCCCAGCCAAAAATCAGTTTTTTTTAGCAATGAGATGATGGAGATTATTTACCTAGCACTGATAAGAAGACGTGCAAAGCAATATACAAAACAATGCAACACGTGCAAAGTGCTACTAGAGAGAGGCTACAGTGCAGCGAAAGATCTTGCAACAAAATTGCACCTGTGCATAAGAGAGACAAGCCAAGAGCAAATTTGTTCACCAGGCACTGTGGCAGCCTGACGACTGGAGTATCACGATAGGCTGTCTCAAGGACTGGCACGCGCTCCCTTGCAGGACCATGCCTGGGTGAGTGGTGTTGGCCTGAGAGTCGTGCGGAAGCACTTCGAAACTGCTGTAGAACTATGGCACGGACTAACTGACGCGCTAAACGTTCTTCTTATATAGGATGTGCTGCGTCTGTCACTTCAAGCCAAGGCAGGCGTGCACATACACTTAGCATCAACAGCACAACCACTCTCTTACCCTCTCGCCAAGGCACTTGTCAGCATGAGGGTTCGAGTCGCTTCTCTCCGACCTGGCACCACTGCGCGAGAGTGAAGTGTAGAAGGTATCACTCAACTTGTACAAGGTGATGTGCTCACCATAGGTAACCAGGGATTGTTTCTACAAGCTTCTCGATACTTCTGCGGCATGCGTGGACGAGATTCCTTTCGCACTGCACGAACTTTCCTAATGTGCGCAGATTTCTGTGACAGCAGGGCTGTGGTAAAACTAAACCAAAAAGGATTCGCATTTTCCTGTGACACCAACGACAACACTCCTCACCACTTGGCCTTGGCCTCGTAATCGAGAATTGCTTGGTTGGCTGGCGGTGGGACTTCAGCTGTCAAGGTGGTGCGGGGTTCTGGTGGGTAGCCTGCCTCTGGACCTTGGTGTCTGGTTGTACGTGGATAGTTGGCCTTCAGCGTCAAGCTCGTAGAGCAGGTCTCTTAGCACAAGCACTGCTACTGCCATGTCCTCAAATGCACTGAACATCATTACGATTGCTTCACTCTCTATTTCTGTATTTATTTTGTTGGGTACATCATCATCATCAGCCTGACTATGCCCACTGCAGGGCATAGGCCTCTCCCATGTCTCTCCAATGAACCCTGTCCTTCGCCAGCTGCGGCCACTGTATCCCCGCAATCTTCTTAATCTCATCCGCCCACCTAACTTTCTGCCGAACCCTGCTGCACTTGCCTTGTCTTAGAATCCACTCCGTTGCCCTTGAGGACCAGTGGTTATCTTGCCTTCACATTACATATCCTGCCCAAAACCATTTCTTCCTCTTGATTTCAACTAGGACACAAATGTAACTAAATTTCGCTGGTGTCACTATCTGTCTAGGACGGGAGTAAAAAAAACCAGAGAAGTGTACGTCTCCCAAAACAATGTTTACTGCAACAATCAACAACAACTACAAAACTAAAAATAAAAGGGTTACATCACATAGATAAACATGCAAAAATCTGGCAGAGTTCCCACACGCAGGTAGTTTTAAGAATAACGTCAAGTAGTTCTAATTAGTCTTTTGAGTTCATGTAGCAATCGAATGAAGGATAATGAAAAGAGTCCAGTCGGTACTTAAGGTGGATGGTGGTGAGGAATGTCGCTAGAGGAGACCTCGCCAGGGCCTGCGGTGCGTAGCCGAAGGAGTGTCTCGACTTTCCGGATCATTGCCGAGATGTGTCGGCCTGAGAGGGCAGCCTCAGTGTGTGTTTCCTTCACTGGCGCCAAAACTCGAGTCCCCTTGACACCGTGACATACGGTCGGTCCTCCTTGCCCTGCGGGTGCTCTATGCCCATGTATCTTCGTAGCCATGGATTCACACGCACTTGCCGTCCCCAGAGCTGCGCACCCACGCCGTCTGGTTTTCTTCGGTCTGCGTGTAAACGGTTATTGCATCCGCGTAGACGCGCGCACTTTGCGCCGTCTGCTTCGCTCCTTCCCCGTGGCTACCTCGGCTTCGTCCGCTGAGTGCCATAGTTTTTGTCTTCTTTTCTTTTCATGGCGGGGTGTCTCACACTCATTCGTGACAGGTACCCTCCCCCCCACTTAGAGTTTTCCCACGAAGGAAAACTGCTTACTCGCGTAATATGCACAAACACGTACACACAACTCACAAGAAACAGCAGTGCTCACATAGTATGCACACAAAGAAGAGCAAAGCGCGGTTCTGGCGTAGTGTCTTTACGGAGACTGTTTCCCGTGTGTGCAGGAAAGGTAGGGTCGGTGAGCAGGGAGAGACCGGCTTGTTGCGTGGCTAACTATACCCGACGTCCTTTCGGTGTGTCGTGTGGATAACCCCAGGCTGTATGTAGGGCGTTAAAGTCTCCCACGACGAGTAAGGGGCACTTGTTGGCTATGAGCTTCGCAAGTGTAAAGAGGCGTTCGAAGTTACCTTGAATGCACTTAGGGTGGCTATGCACATTTAGGATAAAGTTACTGTTCGCTCGAGCGTGTTGCAGCAAAAGCTCAATTAGAAGGTGATCAATGTATTCAATCACTATGGAATGGGAGATGGTGGTGATTGAACGACGAACCAGAAATGCTACCCGAGGGGGTGTTGGGGATGGGGGCAGAAGAGGAGCATTTGGTGGATCACGTGTTGCTTCTGGCCAAATCCCTGGCAGTTCCACTGCCAGACTGTAAGATTATGGTTTGGAACTGTCATCATGACTATCTATAGAGGAGGGCACTGTGACGGGGGGTTAGGAGCCCTGAACTATGGCTAGCCTGTCCTTCTGGTGCTTTTGGCTTCTTGCATCTGTTTGGGGTGGGGTCACAAAGCATGACCCCTTAGCCGGAGTTTGGGAGCCGGGACTCAAGATCGTTACAGCGGTCAGAGAATCCTTGCGTTAGCACGTCGAATCGGTGGTGAAGAACAGCATTGTCTTGTGTTATGCGGATTATGACGTCTTTGATGGGTGCGCATTCCTGGTTGATGTGAGTTATAGCGTCCTGCAATTTTGCCTCAAAGCGAGCTGCAAATGACTCAAGCAGGGTTGGTATGTTGTTTAGTGAGATGCGCGGAGAGAGGGGGCATTGTGCACGGAGGAGAATTTGTAAAGGAATCAGTGTCCGCCTCCATTGCTAGCAAATCAGGAGAGGAATTAGGCTCGTAGTGGGTGGACGAGGTATGGGCGGAGTTTGGGATGTGGTAGGAGCGGGGGCAGGTGGAATGGGAGATCCAGTGGCAAGGGCTTCCAGCTTGGTGATATGTTGACGAAAGGCGGCGGCTTCTGCTCGGGCTGTTCTAGCTTCTGCTTTAGCCGCTGCTGCCTCCTCCCTGGGATTTCACCAGAGCATGTTGTAGACTGGGAGTTGCTGTCAAAAGATGTCATGTCCCTTTGTGAAGAGGGGGAGGTGTCCCAGACTTGTTTCAATGGCACTGTCCAGGCTTGTTTGTGTTGGTTGGGCTGGGTGGGTCCAGACAACAACTTGGGGAAAATTGTCCCTGGAATCGACCAATCCTTGCTGCTGCGTTTGTGGGTGATTTGGCTGTTTCCATGGCTGGTGAAGGTTTCGTCCCTTGCAGGATCCCGTGCCTGTCAGGTGTTGTACAGAATGCACTTGGGCGTGCAAAGAGTCTTGCTCAGAATGTTGTGTTCCACAACAGGGGCAAATATTGGTCTTGGGGCTTGGGCATATGTCGTGCTGGTGACCCAGCTGTCTGCAGTTAGTACATTACAGTAGTACATTGCAGTTAGTTACAGTTACAGTTAGTACATTGCAGTTAGTCTGCAGTACAGGCATTCGGACTGCCGCGGTAGGGGGTGCAGTGGTGGATGGCTCCCATGTATTTAATGGAGTGAGGGACTGTGCTTGCGTCGAAGGTAATTAAGATGGAGTGTGTCTTTCCCATGCGTCATGCTGCTAGTATGGTGTACTCCGGATTTCTTTTGACCAGGTCTTGGTTGAGTTGCGTTGGCGTTTCGTCATCATAGGCGTTCGTGATGACTCCTGTGGTAGCCCCCGGTGGGGGTGCCACGTACACTCTTAGTCTGGTTCCACCTAAGGATCCACTTAGTAGCTGGAATATTTTTGCAAAAAATTTCTACCTATATAGCTGGAACTATGCTCCAGATACTCCAAAATATGTGGAACAAATTTCCGAGGTTTTAGCCGGAACAGTGCTACGCCTATATATCTGAAACAGAATTCTAGGAATTTAGCAGGAATGCTGCATCATATAGATAGCTGGAACCCCGTTCCAGGTATCTTGTGAACCACATATTTCACTCTAGAGTTCCTTGCACGCAGTGCACTGTTTGTACAAACCATAGCAAAATAATTTTGCCTATATATGAACAAAATTATTTAACAATAGTATTGTACATGCAGTGCACTGCACACAAGGGACTATAGGGTGAAATATAAAGTTCACAAAACACCTGATATGAATAAAATCATTCTGTAGTAATTCTGAACAGACATACTATATGCATATTCCTGTACCCGTAAACCACACTTCTTGCATCAAATTCAGAGTATACAATCATGATTTCTGTTGGTTGGACACCTAGTCCATCAGCCAAACTATACAAACAGAGTCTGATGCACCCCTAAGTTTAAAGCTTGAGGTTGTGAGATGAGAGATATTAAAACCCTTCTTTCATCACCATGCAACCTAAAATCACCTCCTGCACAGACAAATGGGCAATAATACAGATATTATGCTTGCACTTCAGCAGTGTTGTTCATGGTTGATGAACACAAGCATCCATTACATCAAAGCTTTATTTCACTGCCACAAAAAATACAATATTTAATTACTCGGAGGAAATTGAGGCTTTTATTTTCAAATATGACAGCTACCTCTTAAGATGCTATATTTGATGTGTTAAGCTTTACCTTAAAGCTTATCCGAAACCTTCAATCCTTTATTATGAAAACCATGAACTATACAGAAATCGCTGTGTCTAAATAAGTCGGAGGCCTTTAAGCAGACTCTTCAGTTTGAAGGATATGAGCCCTTTATCAAATTTTTCGTTTTGCAGCAGCAATGTCTGAACTAGTCCCAAAGTTTGGCCAAAAGCATGCGGATAAGAAAGGTCCAAAATGAAGTAGACAGCTAGGCACAAAATAAGGGCACTCTCCATAGATGAGCCGGGAGCCATGGCAATGGTGTTCTTCCTGGTGACGATCATTATCAGTCCGTCGTCAGTAATGATACATGGGCCTGGTACGGGCCTGTCAGTGTTGCATCTCCCCTTTAATGCAACAACAGTCCAGGCCATACGCAACAATTCATTGACTGCCTTGAAACGATGATTTGCATGATACATTATTTCAAGTGTAAAACAATAAATGCTCATTTAAATTACTCAACGAGGATGTGAAAGACACTACTACGTATGAATCACCATGTAATATTAGCCTAGGCCCCTAAATAATTTATAATTGAGCTTTTTCTGTCATGCTAATTCGGCTTCAACAGCTGAACGATAGCTGTAACATCAAAAAGTGCTTTTGTGTCGCGTGAGGCATGGAAAAACATCCATGTAGTCGCTGCTTCTTTGTTTTGATTTACTGCACTGCTGAAGCCAGCCTTCTTCAAGGACCACAATGACAACAAATGTGGAAGCAGTGATCATATTGCAGTTTTTTCACGTCTCACATGACCTGCAAGCACACACTGACGTCACAGTCCTAATTCGGCTGTTGAAACCGAAACAGCACGAGAAAGAAATGCGATTATAATTTATTTATTGGTCGTAGGAGAACACCGGGTGGTAATTCATGTATAATAATGCCTCACACATCATCACAAGCAAGAAAACACGAATCAAAATGTTAAAGGGACACTGAGGAGAAATTGAAGTTGGCTTGTATCGACAGAATACCTCCTCCTGATTACAAAAACGCCACTCATACTGACTACAAAGCTCTTGTAACGTAGAAAAGAGCAAGAACCAAAATACAGGTATCGCCGCCACAGGCAAAACTCGCAAGTACAAGCGTGGTGACGTCATAGGACAAAACACTGTTGCTAGAACCAATAGTTCTAGCAACACTAAGACCAGAGAAGCCACAAATCACTGAGGCGCAGCCAATGCATGCGCAAATCTCCTTGACGTCGCCAGGTGGCGCCACGTGCCCGGCAGCTACGCGCGCGCCTGCAGCATCGGGACCGATCAGCGCCTGCTCACCGGCGTGAGGCGGGCTCCCGGTATTCCGCTAGCGGTAACAAGGTACACGCTATGCTAAAGGTGTCTATTTGCGAGAACTTCGTTGACGACTTCGAGAACGGGATCCATCGTAACGCTAGCAAAACGCCTGTGCAAACATAAGCGAAGCGACGGTAGCGACGGCCGCAATAGCCGATAGATGCCTTCAACGTGCAGCCGGCGGTAGCTTTCTTTTCGGCTGCTCCTAGGCCGCTCTGCTGGCTGCCAGAAATCACGGAGTCTGCATTACGTCATGTGCACGTCATGTTTCACGTCACTTTGTCCTGTGTCGTCATAAGAGAATCCCAAGTTTGAATCAGGGCGGCGGGAAAAACTTTGTCAACTTCGAATCCAAATTTCTTAGAAATAAATGCATCTTTCACTGCCGGCCAAGTGGCAACAAAGCCATGAAATGCCGAACTATCGGATTTTGCTATCAAAAAATATTAATAGTGCTCTCCTCACTGTCCCTTTAAGTGTCTATACTATAGTTTTTTAAGCTCAATTTTAACTAAGCATGAAAAACATTAATCACTGCCTATAATGATTTCCATTCTGCATTCTTTTGAATGTATGCTAGTGAACACTCATTTGAATGGCTTTTTTTATAGCAGTGGAAGAACTGAATACTAGCCTCCATACATTTTTTGTCAAGAAAAATTCATCATTTATATTAAACAATAAAATAAACATGCGCCACAGGTTCCTGCACATTTTCAGCCAAGTATTACAGAAATACCTATTATGCTGCCCAGGGACCCCAAATATTTTGTGCATTTTCATTGTTGCTGAAGTCTATCAGCAATAATTACAAAAGGATGCTGCTTTTACCTGTATGATCAGACAGAATTCAGAATTTTTTGGTCGAAGATACCCATCCAGCTCCACAAAATCTCCCCTGTGAAGTGACTGCTGGACATCTCTTATCTTTCCATATCTTGCATCGTTGCTTTAAAAAGAATTTCTGCTTCAAGTGTAAGCTGCAAAAAAAAAAACACATCAACTTAAGCACATATTTTACAGAAACTATTATTCGACCTTCGTAAGGAAACTGCCATTAATTTGCAAAGATATCAAAAATATTGACAATTTCATGAGTCTATAGGGAGCTCACACAGCAAGACACCAAATGCAGAGATGCTAGGGCAAATTGCGAAATGCAGAATCTATGCTCTACCTTTCCTATTTTTACATAAGTAAAGGTAAGGCCATTAAAATGATCCAGATACTGCCGATCATTACCTGCACAGATGACACTTCTGTAATGCACTGCATATATGCTGATTCATTTATGTGCTCCAGGGTAAGTTACATTGAAACCACATCCTTGTTTTCCAATGCAACTTGCAATAGCTCTTTACAGATGAAGGAATATGCAACTAGTGACATGCACTGAGAAAAGCGATCACTACCAGCAACAGAACAGTTTATCTTTACTCATAGGGAATGTGCTGAAGTGCTTTGCAGGTTGCATTGTGCTATGAAGCTTGTTCAAAATTCCTGACAAGAACCAAAAGCAAAATAGCATACTCTTACCACGTCTGCATTCAATAGGTAGGCAGGCAGCTGTTGTGGAGTCTCAGCCTTATGAGCCGCAAATGGTACATGCAGAAGGGCCTTCATTCTTGTCAGGTTCAAGTGTCCAGCATCAAATGCAGCATCTTGTAGTGCCTAAGTGTGAACAAAAACTTTTACAAAATTCATTCCAGTGAGTATTGTTAGCAAAATCACACGGCAGCCGAAAACTGTGTGCACTGAAATCCCATGATTGTTTCAAGGACATTGCATATCATTGCAATGGCTATTACGTCACTGCAAGGTCTTGTAATACCAACGTAACATTTGAAGCTGTGCATTTTCATCATCAGGTATACAGCTGAAGTAGAAACCATTTATTATAAACAAAGAAAGGCTACTGTTACCTTCAATTCAAGCAGGGCATCATTTAGAGAAACAGCTGGCTGAGAAACATCAGCATTATGAACAATACATGCACCAGCTACTTACTTTGCATGCAGTTCTCTTGTTTTCTTTGCCGAGCTTACAGAGCTAATGAATTTGCACTGTGGGAAAACCATAATATGAAAAACCTGAGTGCATCAGTTTAGTGCTTACATTTCGTACAATCCTTTAAACATAAGTTCGGCAAGGGAACAAAACATATTTAAAAAGATATCTTTATTTCACAAAATAGACCTGATCTACAGCTTACATTATATTTACAGGAGCTTTCAAAATTTTACTCTTTTTCAAAAATATAGTAATATAATATCATATAATATAATATAAAAAAATATAGTGATATTGCATGCAGTTACCCTTGCAATATCAAAAGCACTTCAAATAACAAGCATTCCTGAGTAGCTTACCCAGCCGTACTAAAATTTGACCTCAGGAGAATTTGTCCTATTCACATTCACAAAGGAGGAGGCAACTGAGGCGCATTGGTAGGCGACGACAGAGCTAGGCGTGTCGGGACAACCAATACACCAAATTTATATATACTTTATCACATTTTCCTCATCGCCCTGACAACTGGTTCAATATGCCATTGCACGCAAAGAAATCACATTTACGTGGCGTCTACAAAACAGGTCTACGATTCGCACCGTATTTGCTACAACAGGAATGAACACTAAACCAGATACCATAAACCAAACTTGCGCACGCTTTCATTACCTGGACGTAAAGGCACAGGATCATTTTGCTCACCTTTTTGAAGCCGCTAACTTTTTAACGAGGGAAATATAAAGGGCGCTATTAGCTAGTATACATACTTCAGAATAAGAACGATGCCTCAGGGCTTGTCGATCGGCACCTTCTACGCCTGATATATGCACAGATCGAGCTTAACGTAATTCGAAATCCAGAACTGAAATCCGCCCGGCACCGGCAACTTGCAATCCACAGCCACAGGAAACTATAGTGTATGGTCCATTTCGTTGCCGAACCCGAATTCGCAAGGTCCATGACGAGCGCGTGTAAACCTGACCACACACATAAAAAAGCGCCCGGAACGCAACGGCCGCGAACGGCGCCGGCCGTGAAATTAGAAGCTCCTGCTACTTTAAACATAACCGCCGTACAACTGAACAGCATTCCTAATTGTACGGCGGTCATAGCTGACAAAGAATGTCTGGCAGTATTTTTAGTAACCGAGAGGAGGATCCTGGCAGAACAGCGAGCGCTATCCGCAAAACTGACAACGCCATTGCCCGCGTGCGTAGCAAGCATGTGCACATTTCAATCTTCCAACCATTGGTTCCTGCTCTAACCCACAGGCGCGGCATAATGACTAACCTAGCAGGAGCACAAAACACACATGCGCCGCTAATTAACCTTACAGTAAATAAGAAAAAACCACCTACCTTTAGCAATTTTCAGCAATCCAAAGGAGACGGCAACCTCTCTTGGCGGAAGGTACTCAAATATCGCGGCGTAGTGCGGAATACAAAATGAACGCAAAAATTAACGGAGCTCGCCGCCAGTGACGCGCGAGAGAGATATTGTATCAGCGCTGCGGGTGCCTCAGTTGACGAAGCGGTGGCGCTGTGGTCGTGTTAGTGGCTCCGAGAAAAAAAATCTGTGCTCTCATAAGAGAGGAACTTTTCTTTACTATGGTGTTATGTTTTTCGGGCTCCTCCATGTCCGCGGCCGTCAGCGCGGCTCATGGCGGGTTTCGTTGCATGCACATGAACGTTAGTTGCATCGTACTACCGAGCTCCGTACGGGCTGTGTGTGCGGGCGGTGTTGACGACGTGATGGCGCGGAAGTAATTTCTGCCATCTGGGCTCAGTATCATGCACTAACACTGCGTAGTACAGGGCTGTTTTAGCATTTTGCGGGCACCTAAATGCGCACACCACGACCATGGTTCAGTGCCGCAATCTTAGAAAGAGCGCCAGTGGCTCTTTAATATTTCTGCCGTTTCAAATGTAATGGTCATGCATTGCAATCTTCCGGTCCCTGCTGCGCTTTAGGTGTGGGTATCGTGGTATACGTTTGAAATAAAAAGAAAACTACGATCGCATTGACGAATGTGTAAAGCAACGGATTTGTACAATATTCAAGCTTTCTGCTGCAATGATATGGAACTCTTTCACTTTAGAGTCCAAACACGAAATGGATGTTTTAACATCCTATACTAAAATGTTACGAGAAGTTGCAAGACGCCCTGCCTATTGCGTATAGGGGGCCTTTTATGTGCTGTGGCCGTGGGTGCAGAAAAGACGTTTATAAGCTAGAGCACAATGTGACGCTCAAAGACGGTAAAAGGTCATCATCTTAATGAAACATTCACGTGAGCAAAGCAACTAAAAATTTTTAGAAGTACCTTGCACAGTTAATAATTTCTATCCTGGTCATGCTCGGAAGTGAAATAGTCTTGAAATTTAACAGAGCAGATTATAACAAGTAAGATTCGTTGCGTGACCGGACATGAAAGTACGTTACGCATTTAGAGACCTTTTTCCAGAGATCTGAAGCAGCTGTGCGACCATAGATTACTGTGAATCATTTTTTTAATAAGGTCCAGAAGATTTCCCACTGGTAATTATAAATGAAGATGCATTAAAGCACTAATGTTATCTCACTGAGCTGCCGAAAAAGCAAGCAACGCAGATGATCCGCTCCTTGTTGAATGAGTCCACAAAACACTCAGCGAAAGCACGGGGCAAAAGCAATAATAAAAAAATAGGCAAAAAAATGCGATGCTTCAAGAAAAATTAGCTGTGGTTTAAACTTTGGCTAACCATGGTGAGAAGCTAAAGCTTCCTTTGCATGGCTACGTTCACAAACGCCACGCACACTGCCGAACGGATTGTCGGTAAAGCGTTGATGAAATGCACGCGTAGCCGAGTCATCACACTCGCTGAGTCTGATCACAAAGTCAGTGTTCCGGCGCTCCATCTCAGTTGAAACTATCTCCGCGTCCAGTGCCGAAGTTGGAGAAGCCTCCGACTCAGCGTCGCTGGTTAGTTAAAGGGTTAGGTGGCCTCTCAGCCAATAATCAGTTTAGCCCGCCGCGGTGGCTCAGCGGTTACGGTGCTCGGCTGCTGACCCAAAAGACGCGGGTTCGATCCCGGCCGCGGCGGCTAGAATTTCTTTGGAGGAGAAATTCTAGAGGCTCGTGTACTGTGCGATGGCAGTGCACGTTAAAGAACCCCAGGTGGTCGAAATTTCCAGGATCCCTCCACTACGGCGTCTCTCATAGCCTTAGTCGCTTCGGGACGTTAACCCCATAAAACAAACCAAACCAATAATCAATTTAATCTCCACCTACCACAGTAAGGAGGTTGCTCACAGTCCGATGGTGCTGTTGCCATCTGCCATGGTGGGCAGATTGTGATGACGTCAGTAGGTCACATGACCTCTGCCAACCAACAGGAGAAATTCAAGGATAAACTCACTGTCGCTGCTCTTGAAAACCTGGCGTAGTAAAGCTTTCGCTTCAAAAATTCAGTCCTGAACAGGAAGCGAACCCGGGACCACCATTATCTGCGGGACAGTCGCTCTTCCAATGAAGCTAACCGTGGCTATTGTTGATGGTATGGTGAGGCCGAATCGATCCACAACTCTAAGTGAAAACGATTCTGGTGGCGTATATACAAATATAGCAGCGCATTGATCCATAACAGTATCCTCGTGGTGCATTACACTGCGGGGTGTAGACAAAGGTTGCAATGCAGAAAATTCTCAAGCGTGAGGTCTGAGATCTTATGTGGAACGTGTGAGAAATAAGCGGATCCAAATAAGTTCAACAACCAGCAAGTTCCACTTAAACCTGCATGGTTCGCTGTGGGACGACCTGTTCCACATAAAGAAAAACAAATATAAATGAAAAATTCTTATGGCTCCACATTATTAAGTGTGATCCAGATAAAATCCTCCTTGTTCCAGTGAAACTGGTGAGCTGACTCAGTTTATGTGGAACATAAGTGGAACCAGATTAAGAGTGTATGCCGCGCACGGATACGTTTTGTCTCCGACCGTGAGGGAGGTCAGCTAACCTGGGACCTGTTAGATTATAGTTGCAACTGGTCAGAGTTGCAGAAAAAAATGCAGTTTATATGAAATATTGAAAGTATTTGCACTGGTGGATGTTTATTCCATGATGCAGTTACAGCAGTGCTTGCTGTGCCAACTGGTGCCATCACTCTGCTTTTATTGAGTCCTGAATTTTTTTGCATAGGATATTGGCCTGGTTTTTTTCATCACAGCACTTCTGTCACTCCTATTAACTTTCCCCCAGTGCTCAAGGGTTGCTGAAAATAAAATGGCACAATGTCAGTCGTGAACGTGAGCTACATCTATGAGCGGCACGTGCGACAACTTCCACCTTTTCTGGAGTCAGCCTTGTTTTGGCTGCTTCAGCCCTGCCCCTCTTCCATGGTGCAGTACCACGCTTCACACTCCGCATAGCAAAGACCCGGCTGAGTCGAAATCGCCTGGGCCATCTCTTTCACTGGAGTGGATTTCCTGTGAGTCATAATTCTGATGGCTTGCACTTTTGAAAGTGTAATACCATTCTGGAAGTGAAGCTGTAATCAAACATTTTATGCTTAAAATATCAGCCTGGAAAATGAGCTGGCTTCACAGGCAAGTTCACTTAATATAAGGCTTGTGGTTACAGAGCCATCAGGAAGGTATGTGAAGTCTGTAGCAGGTTCCTTGCTGGTCCTTGAAAGTTCTACCCTGTTAAAACGGTCAAAGGCCTGCACTTTTCAACGGTTAACAACATAGAGACAATAACGCTTGGGCTAGGTAGCTGACAATTCTCTTAATGTCTCCAGGCAACTCACCTTTTGTAGAACCACCAGCTTGAGGCAGCTGAGTAGAGAGGCCTGTGTGACAATACGTTGCATGCTTCACTAGGCCTTTGTACGCTAGCGCCCCATCTACCGTCACACTGAGTTAGCAAAACTTAGTTTTCCTGCACAGGCTACATATGGTACTGTCAGCAACGAATAAAATGCAAGCAGGAGTACTGAAGTGCCAACATAAAAGTACCAGTGTATTAGTTCGTGGAGAGGAAATATAAGTGAGTTTAACACTTCTAAAATACAGTTTTTGTGCCTTCGAAATGAAATTATCCCCCGCTGGAATTGATGTTCCCTCGTCTAAGAGGTTCTCGGCTTGCTGTTCATGGTTCAGTTACTTTGTCTGCATTTTATTTGTTGCTAATAGTACATGGGGATTAGCGTCATAAAGTGACACAGGCTATGATGGACGATGAGTGGAGAGCTTCAGAATATTTTGGGCCACCTGGGGTTCTTCAGGTGTGCTGACGTCGCATGGTAGATGGGTGCCTTGCTTTCGGCCCCCATTAAAACATGACCACTGTGGCTGGCATCGATCAAACCTGCATCCTCGGGCTTAGCACTTGAGCGGCCCAACCAATGAGCCACCGCAGCAAGGCTGTACAAGCTATAAATACAGAGTAAGTAGAACTTAAATCATAAATTTCTAATGGAAAAAGGACATAATTATAAACTCACCTGCAGTGGATGTGCTGGCAACGGCATTAAGTACGGGTTGTCTAGCTATAAATAAAAGGAACAGAATAAGGATGATGCATTTCGGTACAAAATGAACCTGCAGTAATGTCTCCGCACCTGTTAAGCAGTCCGGCTCAGCAACATATTGTACTAGCAGCCCACCACTTTCTGTATACAACAACAACACAGTAAAGGTCATGCATCTAAAATCCATTCAGCTGCTTGCAGCATCCAACTTATCGTCTTTTGAAGATTTCACCTCGGGTTCAATCTGATGCTGCATATAAAGAAAATTATGAGTTGAAAGTAAGCTTAGTCAGCTGCATGCCTTCATGCAAAAAAAAACAAAAAAAACTACCACATAATCTGCGACTGTCCTTAACTCAGGACGAACTGGCGGGCACATCTCAAAAATTATAACGAGCGCACGAGAATGAAACGAGGACTGAAAGAAGACACACACCACAAAGCGCCGTACTGCAACTGATTTATTTTGCATGTGAAGCGCCTAAATTTATGCAATGCATCACTGGCACTCGTGGAAAAAGAACAAACATAAAACAAACACCACGGTGATACGTCTGGCTACTCCTTGATAGCGGTGAAGGCCGTCGAGCCGAAACCAGGCCACGTCATAAACAAGAAAACCCAAACATTATCGAGACAGAGTAAAACACGTGGAAGGGCAACATTTAGCAACAGCCGTTACTGGGGCATTAATGTTAAGAAATGACGCTCCTTTGCACTTAACTGCACAGAAGTAAAGCTGACACAATTATCCTTAAGTTTATAGATTTCACATGCTTCCATGATCTCCCTTGTGATTTTTTCCGCACACCTGCGCAGAACTGTTATGTCACCTTTTCAAAATGCACAAGCAATTCGTGCTCTACAGGTTGTAATGTATGACAAATGTCTGGAAAGGTTTACTTAGGAAGTGGTATTAATGGCTTGAATTTGGTTTCTCTGAGACTGAATACAAGAGACTGAAAATTTTTTTTCAGCAGAGATTTTCGTTCATCCAGCGGCTTTTCCCTGAATGCGCGACACTTCCGGAGGGGTGAGGCTTCCTGTGCAGAGGACAATACTTGGTTGTATCATGCCACTTCTTTAATGCATTGGAGGGAGGATGGTCAGTGCTTGCTTCCACGTCCGTCACTTGCACTGAGATGGGCGTTCTTTTCGGGCTGCCATCTGTTGCCCATCTGTCTACTCTTGTGAGCCTTGAAGGGGTGCTGCTTGCGAAGCTGAGTTTGAAGCTAGGATCGTTTTTTGTTTTCGCTTGGTCCCTGATAAAGCTGGCAAAGAGCGAGAAAGGGGGAAAGGCGGCCTGATGATTCTGTTTGTACTTGGAGCCTTTCACGATCCACATGTCTTGCCAGCGCTGGGGCAGCTTTTCTACAGTGGGGTTTACCCCTCTTGCGGTGTCCAGATAGGAGATCATGGTTAAAGAATGCAGCGCGAAAAGACGAGGACAAACAAAGAAGTGGACAGGACTAGCGCTGGCGTTTGTCCTTGTCTTTTCGCGCTGCATTCTTTAACCATGATCACTGACCAACAAGCCCAAACAGCCACTTTAGTTCAGATAGGAGAGCCCAGTCAGGTGAGGGTCACATTTTGCTGCCTGAACTTCAAGATCTTCCAGCTCTCTCAATTTCTGGGTGTCTTTGTCGGTCAGCCTGGGGAAGCTCGAAATTCTTCGAAAGATGGCCTCTTCTATAATTTCTGGGCGACCATAGCATTCCTCAAGTCTTTCCCAAACTACCTTTAGTCTGGCTTCTGGGCTGTCGACGTGCACGGAACGCAGCCTCAATACTTGACGACTCTGTCCCAAGCCATTTCACGGGAAGGTCAAGTCCCTCGAACGTAGATTTCCACGAACGGTAGTTTTCAGGGCAGTGGTTGAACTTCGTAAGCGAGGTACTCACAAGGTCGCGTCGAATCAGATACTTTGCCATGGCGGTCAGTTCAGGGGCGTTAGCTTCTTCTCCCTGATGACGAGCAATGTTCTGCGTGATGCCTTGGCTGCGAGCGCTTGGTGTGCATGGAGCGTGGTCTTCAGGTGCTTCATCGGCGTTCTGACAGACCACTTTGAAAGAGACTGCAAAACAGAGACTGCAAAACTCTTTCGATATGCGTGGTCTAACTGTGTTCGCAGGATCGAAGTATAGTTCTCCTTTTTGGCCAATGCCTGGTTGCTTTTTTTCTTTTCCGCAGCCTGGAAGTCGTGCAGTGAACGATTACTTTCCTGGATGAAACTATGCGATCTCCGGTTTGGGAAAAGACTGCTTCTGGAAAGGCACTCTGTTGTGTGTCTGCGGACGCAACTCCTTTTGGGAAGGTGTCATTTTGTTAAAGCGCCTTTAGAATGCCCGTATGACATGGGTCTTAGTCTGCGTCCGTGGAGCGCTTGAGGTGTCCACTGACAAAGTGAACTAGCAATGTGTTTTTCTTTTTCTCAAAACCGAGAGAGAGGTTTTGCACCACGAATAAGATCAGACATGAAATAAGACTGTCCTATTTGCTTCGTGCAAGCCGCCCCTGCTCTCTCTCTCTCTGTGATCTTGAAGCGCGAAGGAGATTGGCAATGCACCGTCGCGTATCTTAGCTGATGAGAAGGCGGAGTGGGCTCATGAAACATCGGTGCACTTTGCGTCTCTTATAAAAGTATAGGAGGGGTAAGGTATGCTTTTATGAGTATAGCTCGGGGATAAGCGCACTGCTTACCCCTGCTTCTTATCATCTTAATGAATGCTGGGTGGGAAGAGAAAAATATGGAGCCAGAAATCGGTATGCTCGCTGGCCACGAAAGTTTGCAGGGCAAATTTCTTTAACCACAAAGGAAATCGCGTGCTTTTGCTTTTTGGCCTCAAGCGAACATATGCAGAGAGAAGTTTGAAAACTTTCTCAGTGACATACGGCTGGATGATGCCAAGGGCCTCTGAGATCGATGGCGGAGCCTTGCGCCGCTGTCCCTGCAGTCTTTTAATAGTTTTCCGCTGGCTTGCTATCTTGGCTTGAAGACGTTTAATGGTCCGTTTGTACTTCTTTGATGGAGAACTGGTCTTGGGTATGATCGAAACTGCTGCAACAGACAAAAATAATGATACACAAGCGAACAGCAAATCATCTCATACTAGCACTACCCTCACTTATTTATGACCAATCCAAGTCAAGGGTATAATGGATATAGGAAGTTTTAAAAGCTCCTCCGTCGTAGACACTGCTTTGAAAGAAGCCTACTCACATTAAATATTGCAAGCGTAATTCCATTATATCTGCTCTATTTGAAAGGAGCTGTGGGTATAGCCACTCTATGGTGGTAAGGACTGGCACATAGTCAATCGGAGAGCAATGTTTAATAATATTGCAATAACAGTGCGATTGCAGGTGCACATGGTCCTCCCTGAGCCAGTGGTAGGCATTCAGAAGCAGAAATGACTAAGCAACACAGGAAGTAACAATGAGCATGAAGACAGTACACGTGCCTGTGATCTTGATGAAATGTTTTTGTGCATTTCCCCAACCCTTGCCCCTTAGGGTTCCTAATAAGAAGCTGTATACACATTTTCTTATTTATGTAGGCAAGAAAGCATAATTACAATAAAAAATGCGAGACCTTTCCTCTTGTGAGAGAATAGCCCAAGTGAAATGAACGCATCCTTCAAAGCCCACACTGACCTCACCCTCTTGAACATGCATAGTCCTTTTAAAGATAGCCTAAATTAAATGTTGTGAATAGAAAATATTGCATTGGAAACAGCTATATTAAAGCCATATTTACCATGTGCAATACGACATTCCGTTCGGGAGCTGCTGCTGAACTGGTCCTCGAAAGTATCCTGTTCAGTCACTTGAATACTGCTGCCAGAATAATCTTGCACGCTGCCTGAAGAACTTACTTACTACAGCAGCAAAATCTGTGAACTAAGAGTAAACACTATGAACTCACCTATCAAAGAAGCCTCTTTTGTCACGAGTGAGCTACTGGTCAAAGATTCCTCCAGTAAGCCCGCAGAAGGTCCCTCGCCAGCCTGCAGAGGTTTGCTTATGTGTCACTTCGTTATGAAAAAAAAAAAAAAAAGTCTGAGTTCTGTACTCACTGTGGACATCAGGGCATTCCAGTATGTAGGAGCCGCTGCTCAAAGACTCTTCTGGGAATCCTGCAGAAAGTTGTCAACAGTTAGTCAGTGCCAGTCATAAAACAAAAGACAAGCTTATTCTCACCTCGATATGCAGGTTGCAGTCACGCGGCAGTCACGGGTAGATGTTACGCCAGAGCATACCTCGGCACCAATAAAGGTGGCTCAATCACACTCACACTCACGGCCACTCGCACTCACATCCACTCATTCATACTCACACTCATGTCCACTCACACTCACAACCACTTACTCACATTCCCACTCATGGCCACTCACACTCACGACCACTCACTCGCACTCACACTCATGACCACTCACACACACAACCACTCACTCACACTAGCACTCATGTCCACTCACACTCACAACCACTCACTCGCACTCACACTCATGACCACTCACACTCACAACCACTCACTCGCACTCACACTCATGTCCACTCCCACTCACGACCACTCACTCACAGTCACACCCGCACTCATAACCACTCCCACTCACAACCACTCACTCACACTCATGACCACTCGCACTCACAACCACTCACTCACACTCATTTCCACTCACACTCATGACCGCTCACTCTCATTCAAGTTCATTCAATCTTTCCTTCATTGCTAACAACGGAGGGGATGAGAGATTTATTGCCGCGGCCGATTGCCCTCGTTGCTCCCCTAGCATAGCCTGAGTCACAAAGATGGGGCGGCGAGCAGCCCAGGCTTTGTCGGGCTATTGGCCAACAGTATCGATGCTCTAAGGAAGTGGTCACTCATCACGCATATTCCATGCACCGAATGCTACGCACGTGTGCTCCTGGGCTTGCTGCTGAGGCGGTGAGTGCCTGTTCAGCGTCAGCTAAGACGCTTAGACAATAAATCTACTCCACCTTGGGGGATTCCCCTGAACATCTGACCAATTTCAAAATATACAAGATATTATTCAGCAGTAGTTTTTATTTTAATGTGTAACATCGGCAGAGCAATATACGGAATAGAGAGGATAAGGCGCTGGTTTCTTCACACTCAAAATATGAACAAAGGGAGGGGAAAGCGTCAGGGTGCTTGCCAGCATTTCCACAAAAGGTCTCGTCTTCACCCACACGAAGACAGCCCTCTTGTTGAAACGTTTGCAAGCACATTGAGGCTTTCCCCTCCCTTGTTCACCTCGTGAGTACCTGCAGAGGAAGGCAGTCACTGCGTCGCGAAAGCATCAATGTAACATCGCGCTTCCAGAGTAATTTCCATTCTCTCTAGACCCCAGAAAATGTGACAGATTTGTTTTTTGTTACTCTCACTGCAAAAAAGAACCTGAAAGCTTGCCTCAAAATGACCCGGCAAAGTAAACAGTTCTTTCAACGCAACATGATGGGTCTTCGGCCACTAAAAAACCTGATTGGTCATAGCACTGCACTGTAAACAATGACGGAACAGGTCCGACAGAGTAAATGTATGGCGCAGACTTGGCGATTAGGGTGCTTAGATGATTGGGGGGGGGGGGGGGGGGGGCGCTCCCTCCTTTCTTGTGCGCGCGGCGATGACGGTATCTAAGTAACAATAATGAGTTTGCCTTGACAATAGTCTTGGATGATGTCTAATTACCAATATTTTGACTTCCTTGACAATGACGTTCCGTGACTCTGCATGAACACATTGGAGTCAAGTGGCGACTATGAATACTTTTTGCTTCATGGAAAATGGAGCGTGTTTTTCAAATGATCGAGTATTTTCCTCACGGAAAGGAAAATGGCTGGAATGGGCCGCAAGTAGAGGATTTCTTCGCGTAATAAACAATGCACAAGTAATACTTTTGTTTGGGCGAGTTGGTTCATCTTTGAAAGGGTACGTACTTGGGCGACGACGGGACACAACAAAGGTGCATGTTCCTTTGTTGGGTCCCGTATTCTTCACGCAAGTACGTATTCGTTCAAACAATGCTCAGCACCGTGAACTTCACTATCAACATGGGGACGAAACAATCATTTCTCGCGCAAATTAAAAATAAAATATTACCATTTTGTATATCTCCTTGGGCGTCAAAGGCATCACCATGTCTGATGCCATGCATAAAAAAATAAAAACCACATGCTTGATCTGCGATGCTGGGCGCCTTCAGGTGCATGATAGAAACATACCGAAAAGCGCACTTGGTTTTCGCGTCGTTTTCGGGCGTGAGCTGAGCTTGTGCAGTTCAATAGCGGCGCCAAGTAGGTCAGATTTTCGCGTGGGTCCGGCCCAATCAACAAATTACGGGCAGAGCAGAGTTGGGGGGAGCGTGGCAATATTTTCCTGTCTACCTGTATATATTTTCAGGACTGGGAATGAGAAATTCGATAAAGGATCTAAAAAAAAATCGTAGCAGCTCATTACATCCGCGAAGGGTCTGCGGCCCGTGCCATTGGTGAACTAAAAATGCAACGAAAGATTGCCATTTCCGTGCCAGCGGAATCCTCTGCTTCAGTTGTCGAATGACACCGGCATGATGCCTTATGCTGCCTCGGGCGTCCTCAGTAGTGAAAATTGACTTCCCTCAGCTGTCAACAATATGAAGATAGCTAAGCGGTCGTCGCGAAACATACGTGGCCGCCTTCGCTGTCGCGTCCACTCACCACTCACATCCACTCACACCCATTCACATCCACTCACTGCCACTCACGTCCACTCACAGCCACTCATTGCCACTCATGTCTACTCACGTCCACTCACTGCCACTCACGTCCACTCACAGCCACTCATTGCCACTCATGTCCACTCACATTACTCATCAACCATGTCCACTCGCCACTCACCTCTACTCATGCTCGCATCCACTCACTCACACTCATCTCACTTACACTCACATCCACTCACTCACACTCACACTCATAGCAACCTATGCTAACATCCACTCCCTCGCACTCACACTCATGACCACCATCACTCATATCCACTCACTCGCACTCACACTCACGTGCACTCACACTCACAACCACTCACTCGCACTCACACTCGTGACCAACCACACTCACATCCACTCACTCGCACTCACACTCACGTCCACTCACACTCACGACCACTCACTCACACTCACAGACGTGAGTGTGAGTGAGGCGATATGAGTGCACTCATGAGTGAGTGTGCCGACCTATGCGCCAGAGAGACCTGGAAATATTTTTTGTTTGCGAAAATTGCACAGCACGTACTATTAAAAAAATAAACTTCACTTTCACATGCATTTCTTGGTAGCTGGAACAAAATAATATGAAATCCACCAGTTCACAAACAAGCAATTTGCAGACCTTTGAATAACTGATAGTGCAAATATTATAGTGGCGTGAGCTACAGACAGACTTCAGGTGAAGGCGAGATAGCCCTGCAGAGTCTTTAACAATAAAGGTGCCTAGGTCCATTGCTTAAGTAGTGAAGGCAGTGTCCTGCTGCAATAAAAGTGACAGCCTCGACAGAATAAAATTTAGGATTTTTTAAGAGCCAGTGTCGTTAATCGGCGGGATAAACACCTTCAGAGCAAACTGTCGACACTTAATTTAAACAGGCTGCAGCCATTGCAGAGAACTGATTTCCTGTCAAACACTTACACTGTACAACTGGCAGAACACTAGGCACAGTCGGCTTTGTGAGCGTTGTGTGGCCAAGGTCCATGAAATCTTTAGCAGTGAAATGGCTGGCCGGATTTCTTAGGTCATCTCTTCCAGTGTACTGCTATCCTGCAGTGGCAATGAAGTCCCTAGTGTAAACGTAATTGCTTGAATAATATTCTTGCACTTGGTACCACAAGGTGTTTGTACCAGAGGCAGTTAATATAGCCACACTTTAAGGAATAAAAAATAAAGGAATAAAAAATTGCGGGGGCTGCAGCAAGCTTATGGTAGGTGCTGACCAAAAAGTATAACTTTACTTTCTTGAGGTGGTCTTGAATTAGCATGTACAGGGTCAATCACACTTAGAGGGAACGCGGCTCCGCGTGGCCACGTACCTGCGGAGTGCCATTGCATCCAACCCGTTCATGAATCAATGCAGAGTGGCGCACGAGAAGAGGGTGCTCGATGTGGTGCTTCGTGTCATCTGCCCCTTTGCATGGGTTTGCCACCGGCTTGGTCGCAATAGTGCTCCACGTGTGCGCAGCCACGCGGAGCCGTGTTCCCTCTAAGTGTGATTGACCCTGTACACCAATTGAAATAATACGTGTCAAAGCCAGTATTGAGAGCCCTACTTACTTATCCTTTTTTGCCACTTCTTTTACGGCTTATCTAAAATAAAAATAAAAATTGTTTAGTCGCTCTGCCACTGCAAACATTCCGAAATAATCATTACAATATTTAGTAACCCGTAATGGTAATAATTTACAATACATTAAATTTAAATGAAGAAGCCGTTTTGCCCAAGCCTTCCTATTATGAAGCTAGCGCTAGAAATGTGAATAAACGATTTTTGTTTTCACCCTTACTGCGCAGATAGTAAGCGTAAAGAAATCCAAAACTTAAGAAAACTCAACACACCTGCTGTCTTGTGGTGTACGAAAGAAACTAGTTCCTGGCTTCTTGTGCGTTCTGCCGTTGTTCTGGCACCACGACACAGAGCCTGTGGAAAAGGAAGAAACTCCTAAAGAAGTTTGGCCACGTAACCAGTGGCTGCCACAATGCTTTCCTCGAGTGGCACTATGCATCCCAAGAAGGTGTCTTCTGTTCTGCTGTGCAATGTCTCTTGGAACACACACCGAAGCAGAAGGTCATACTCATCCGTCACACATGTGGGGACCAATAAAACTATGCTATGCCCAAGTACAAGCTAGGCGAACAACAGAAAGATTGAAAGACAACTGTAACTGTCAATGTCCATGAACTTTCCCCTTCGAGTTGCAACGGTGGTTTTGATTGCATTTGTCTTTGATGTGATGTGATGCAGATTTGAGAGCTGACTAGGCAAGACTGCTTTATCAGTGCGGTATGAAGAGAAAGTCAGCTTCAATCAGTATATCACACTGCCAGCAATAAAGAGTGGGCAGTTAGCGCCCGTCCTGTGGTATGTTTTTTTTTTGTGTCCTTGTTCCTTAGTGCTGAATGAATGTTATAACATTAGATGTAGGGTTGTAGAAGCAAGAAAGAACTGGCAGCCTTTATGCTGAGTACAGTAAAAAAATCACTGGCAAAAAATTTGTGTCTGGTAAACGTATTTTGCTTAGTATATGCAGGAATAGCCTTTTCCAAATACCACGCATACTCGGCAAGCTTAGCTACATGGCTCTGGATTTGCAGGAATAACAGATTGACAGAAATTTGTCACTGCACAGCAAACGTTGACGATTTTGTCTAGAGGTGTGAACTGGTCTCCCTGTTTGAGAGTCGCATGTTTTAGTGGCAGAACAGATTTCATTATGACAAACTTGTTACGAGCCAAGCCGATCACCCTCTCAACGCGAATTCGACATTTGCAAGATTTCTCATTGTCTCGACATCTACTGCTGATAATTGTCTTTTGCCTTTGGTGAATGCAGGTATGTGGAGCTTTGCACAGTGCAAGCCTACACTGTCAGCAGTATCAAAGCCTCTGTCGGCCAGTACCATATCACCATGAGATAAATGGTCAAGAATGCTGCAGTGATCAGTAATATGTTTGTCAGGGGTCCTCCTCCCCAACCATCGGAAATAAAGGTGCTCACTCCCTGAGGACATATTCCTGTAACAAGGTACCCATGTGGGCTAGTTGGTGTACATCAGACATAACTTCACCATCGAAAGAACGAGACACGAGGAGAAGAAGAACACAGGACAACGCTGGACTAACAACTGAAGTTTAATCGAGAAACGGCCAACCTAGGTCACCAGAAGACGCATGCGTATCAGACACACCAAACAAAACAAACAGATACATAAGTGGCAGATCACCGAGGAGTGGATACACGCTCCAACACTGGCAAGCAACAAAACACAGATAATATGTCTATCAATCTTGCACGCGCACACTTCTGCTAAGGAAATTAACTTCCTTGCTAGTGAGATGCAAGGACGGTGCACTGATGCATGTGTCACTCTAATATGAAAGGCCTCAAGGATTTCCCTCTCCTCCCTGTTTTTCCCTTTTCCGATAACAGAAATGTTGTTAAAACCTGGAACACATTTTTCACAACTCCTGCAGTGACGTAGGAGAGTATTTGGATCTGACGAATTTTTCAGAGAATTATTATGTTCGCGTGCCCGGTCATTAACACATCTGCCACTTTGGCAGATATTCCTATGAGGTACTTGGCTGTATTCCTAGATTTGCACTGGGACCAAGTCCAAGATCTTGGTTGCAGGGATGACGGCCGTTCAAGATTGATCTCAAAGTAGTAGACTATGACCGCTACCTTCTCTCCGAATGAGTCAAAAAAGGCTTGAGGCAATCCTCCTTAATGCATGCCTTGAGGACCATGAAATGAGAGGCTTCAGTCTGCAAAATGCAACATGTAGCCATTTGTCAAAATATCCAACATACAGTTGATTCTGATATGTTAAAGCGATAAGCAAGGTCCTGGTATGGCAGGTTTAACTTCAGCTTCATTACAAACACTAAAAATTCTTGAAACTTTCCTAATGAGTTTTGTGGTGTGTGCTTAACAAACGTCTTTAGGAGGTTGAACACAGCCATTATTACTACAAAATTTGGAAGACCTGTGTAGAATAACACTTTGTTGAGGTCTTCACGCAAGGACACTTCGGACATTTCCATTTCCTCTTTTTGCTTTTTCACCG
Organism: Amblyomma mixtum; assembly: GCF_055824585.1. Classification (NCBI taxonomy): domain Eukaryota; kingdom Metazoa; phylum Arthropoda; class Arachnida; order Ixodida; family Ixodidae; genus Amblyomma; species Amblyomma mixtum. The sequence continues at coordinate 71,960,509 of NC_143019.1, forward strand.
TGAGGAGCTCAACGGATAGTTTGCCGTAATCTTCCTCTAGCAATTGGAGGTCTCTGCCTCTGGAAAAAGAAGCAGATAAACAGAATTGCCTTGTGAAACTGGACATAATAAAATTGAGAGAACTTTGGACTAACAAGCTTGGAAATCGTATGCACACGAACGTGTTGTAGTGGATTCCAGAATGGGGCCCATTGGAGTGGGCTCATCAGGCTCTAGTTCCGAGCCTGTGGCATGCTCAGATGGTGTTACAGGCCCCATGGACTGTTGCACAATGCAGCAGCATGTGGCTTATTCTGCGGTCGCCATTTGCACCGCATGGATGCAACCACAGTAGTACGGTCATAACGGCCGTGGCCCAACCACAGACTCTGTGCCCAGTCCCGATTTCCATCATCCATTAAATTGGCAGGCTTCCCTTTGAAGGAACACACATGCAAATGCATTAACTGCACATGTACTATATTAATTGCAATGTAAAGCGCACAGTTAGCAATCTACAAAGCTTTGACTAGCACTTTCAGAAAAAGCTCGTCTGAATGCCGCGTGTAAACAGTCGGTAGCAGGAAAGAGAAGTGGCCAGGCGAGTTAGTTATAAAACGGCGTAATCTGAAGATGCCTTTACCTTTGACGAAGTGAAGACCGCAAACACGGACATACTTCTCATTCTTCAAGTCCTTTCTAATTATTTTTGCCAGCCAAATGCTGCGGCGCTGCTCAGACAAGAGCCTTGTTCGTTCACATTGGTCCTTAATAACCGCGGGCAAACTGGACAGTCCGATATGTGGCTGTGCCTTGTCTTTGGTAGCAGGAGAATTGCTTCTCGTTCTGCAGCCAAAAATGGCACTAATTGTTGTAGTGAACAGACGTTACACCATTGTTACTGTGGCGGGAAAACTGCCCTGCGAGCCTTTATTGACACTTGCTATATCGCTCCCCTTGTTGATTATTATCAACTCTGTTTCTTTGACACTTAGGTCACTGTCTCACAAATACTGTTAGCGCCACAAATTTAAAAACGACTGAGCTGCACTAGTGTTCTTATACTGCGCGTAGACTCGTTCGGGCGGCGGGCGCCGCGCACGCAGGAGCCTCCAAAGAACGATGCTCACTCGATAGGTTCCGTTTTGAGACTAGGAGTTTATTTGCAATAGAGTCAGAGCACTTGAAGGAAGAAAACACAGAGGGAAAGAGGGTGAAGGAAAGCGGGGGGGGGGGGCACTGAAAAGAGGCCACCTGCAGTTTCGGCCCGACCAGGCCCATGACCTTGAGGCGCAGTGTCGTCTTGCGGCTCTGATGCGCGGACCTCGTAGTTTCCTGGAAGCCGGCATGCTCCCCTGTTTTCTGCCCTCCGCGCTCCGGAACTAGGGGACCATCTCCTATTTTCTTCATCCTCCCCCGCAATGAGCTTCAGCTCATTTTTGCTGGATGTGGGACATCTTCGCTTAGGAGTTCGGAGCCTTTTATCCAGCTCAGGGCAACGGTCGAGTCACTCCAGCAGTGCATTGAAATAGCTGTCACATTCAGCTGCTGAAGAAGCGTTTTGGCCAACCGAGCTCCTCTTAGGGCCCCCATCAGCTCCAACCGCGGTAATGAGAAGCGCTTTAATGGCGCCACCCTTGCTTTAGCCATCAGAAGAGATACAGTGAAGTTGCCGTCTTCATTTGTTGTCTTCGTGTAAGCAACGGCACCGTAAGCTTTCGGGCTGGCATCACAGAAAATGTGAAGCTCCGGCTGGGCATGCCCTTCTTTCAAGGCGACTTTACGAGGTACGGAAATGTGGCAATGCTCAGGGAGCTGTTGGCACCAAATGTCCCATCGGTTAAGTACATCTGGAGGCAGTTTCTCATCCCAATCTGTACCTCGCTCCCAAAGGGTCTGAAACAAGATCTTCGTTGTAGTAGAAATTGGTGCGAAGAAACCGAAGGGGTCGAAAATACGCGCAGACGCCTGCAGCAAATACCTCTCTGTGTCTTTCCGCGATCTCAAAAATTCTATTAGGGTGTTCATCTCAAACACGAAATCGTCTGGGTGAGGCCTCCATTCGACACCGAGGATCTTGGTCATTGTGAGCTCCGGCAAGCTGCCTCGTCCATTCTCATTTTCGGATAACATCGTCGAAAGTTCAATCGAATTCGATCGCCACTTGCGTAGATGCATGCTTGCCTTGTGCACAATGTGCTGCGATTCTTGGCAGATGCGCTCCGCCTCCTCAACTGAGTCAGCGCCTGTCACCAAATCGTCCACATATAGGTTGTTCTTGAGTATATTCGCTGTCCTCGGATAAACGTCTTGCACTGACTCAATGTGATACCTCAGAGTTGCCGCGAGCAAAAAGGGGCTTGATGTTGCCCCGAAGGGCACTCGTGTCATTCGATACTCCTTTATAGGAGGAAGAGCTTCTGACTGCTTGGGAGGTCGCTCGTACCAGAGAAAGCGCAAGGCGTCGCGGTCACTTTCGACGAGCTGCACTTGGAGGAAAGCCTTTTCTATATCGGCCATGACAGCTATTCTGTTGGTTCGAAACCTGATTAGGATGTCTGAAAGATTTGGGTTCAAATTTGGTCCCGCAGAGAGAGCATCATTTAGCGAAAGCTCGCCTCGTGCGCTCGAGGAGGCATCGAAGACCACCCTCAGCTTAGTTGTTTCGCTTGTCGGTCTGACAACGCCTCGATGCGGGAGGTAGTAAATAGGCCCCTTTGGGGACTCACCATTTTCGTCGACCTCCTCAGCGTGCCCAGCAATCAGGTATTCTCTCAGCGCTCGGTCGTAAGCTTGCATGTCGCCGTCGTTTGTTATCAACTTTGTTGTCAACGACCGAAGTCTCTGCGCAGCTATGGCCTTGTTATCTGCCAAATCTGAGGCATTTTCTTTCCAGGGCAGAGAGACCTGATAACGGCCATTTCTGTAGGTGATGCTTTCTTGAAAGCTTCGAAGAACTTCGTCTCCTTTCTCTGTGGTTCCTGTGTCAACGATTCCAAGATGTTCCAATTCCCAAAATGACTTCAGCTGCCTGGAGAGGTCGTCGTTTTCTTGCTCAGTGGTCACCAACACGCGCATGACTCCGGTGGCTGTCAGACAGGTCGTCGCTGTGTTTCTTGCCACTCTACCCTGCAGCGTCCACCCAAAGATGGTCTCCACGGCGACAAGCTTGTCGTTGACCCGCTTGACACTTCCAGTGGCGACGTCCCAGTAATGGTCAGCTCCAATCAGGAGAGAGACTCCGGTGTTATGTCGATGGTCGTCCGGGGCCAGGTCAGCGAGTTGGAGCCCTTGGTCTGCAGCCAGGCTGGTAGCGGAGGCGTCAGGTGGTGGCAGGAAGTCCCCGGAAATCTCTGGAACCTCGAGGGCCTCGATTCTTATTACGTGGTCGTCATGTCGGCTTCGTAGACACAACTCGACTCTGTTACATGTTGTGATGTTTGGCGTAGTGGTCCCAAAGGCGTGAATGGCGAGACGTTCTTCTCCCACCACTTGAAGTTTGAGACACCGGGATACCTCTCGCTTTACGAAAGTTCTCTGGCTGCCACCGTCAAGCAGAATCCTCACCAAGGCGCGCTTCTGTTTCGATTCCGCCCATGCTTGTGCTGTCTGTAGGAGCACGCTGGGCGTGCAGCCAGTCTGTGCCACCTGTAACGATGACTGCACGACAACCTCGTAAGGTGCAGAACCGTTTCTTGAAAGGGGTGGTGTCGACTTGCTGAGATCGCAGACGCCAGTAGCGTGCCGGGCGGAGCATTTCGCGCACTTGAGCCACTTTGCTGTTCGGCAATCTGCTGCTCGATGATTCATTTTCGTGCATTTAAAGCATCGTCTTTCTTTGGCCAGGATCTCTCTCTTGGCTTCTGGCGCAACGGAGGCCACGCAGTCTGCCGTAACGTAGTCTTTTGCCCCACAAAATGAGCATTGTGACTCGCTGCCCTTTACAGCGAAGACGGCTGCAGATGGTGGCTTCCCCTTAATGCTTGGCTCCCTCGGTTTAACATCCCTGTTGAGTGACTGTCGGCTGCTGCACTGTGCTCGTTCTCTGCTCTCCACTTCCGTTCTCAAGAAATCGAGGAAGTCTTGGAGCTCGTCTTGCGGAACGGTTGAAGTGGCAGCCTTCCTTCGGTAGTATTCGAGGCTAAGCTGATCTGGGATGCTCTTCCGAAGGACAGTCAGCAATAACACGCCGTACGTGCTTGATGTCACGCCCAGTGCCTCTAGGCTTCGGACTCCCGACTGTACCTCATCATAAAGGGTCCTGAGCCTTTCTGTGTCATGGAGGTTGTTTACCGGGCGAACACCGAGCAAGCGAGACATGTGTTCTTCGATAATGACGTCTTCTCTCCCAAATCTTTCGGTGAGGGTCCTGATGGCAATTCCGTAATTTTCATTGCTTAGGGATAACCCTTCGATAGCCGCTGCCGCCTTCCCTGTTAGATAACTTGTCAGGTACTGAAATTTATCGATTGATGAAAGAGAGCCATTTCTGTGGATTGTTGAGTCGAATTGATTCCAAAATTTCTGCCATGATCTCAGGTCTCCATTAAACTTGGCGATTTCCAACTTCGGAAGTTTGGTTGTTGCCGATGGAAGCTGGCTCGTGGTAACGCTGGCGTGAACTGAAGGCTGAGAACTAGGCTCGGAAGGGTTCCCCGTTACTGATGGAGTTCTTGACCGGTCTCCGTAAGAAGTTTGGTTTCGTAGGGCTCTTTTTATTCTAGTTTTCGTGATGCTAATCTTCTCGTTGTAAGCAGATACGGCGGCTAATTCTGCGTCGAGTTCCTGTAGGTCAATTTTCTTCTCAATGCTGTCGTTAACCGACTTTAGCTCTTCTGCTTGCTCGATAAGGAGGTCAAATTGTTCTTCAAGCTCACCGCTTTGTGCTGCAGGCTCTTGTAGGAGGGCGGTGGCTGTTGCGATGATCTTTTCGATGGCTTGACGTAGCGCGGCTTGCTTCTTTTGGAGTCGTTCCATGGCGTCTTTGATGGCAGTTGACTAAGTTCCCGGGTTTCGGCACCAAATGTTATTATCAACTCTGTTTCTTTGACACTTAGGTCACTGTCTCACAAATACTGTTAGCGCCACAAATTTAAAAACGACTGAGCTGCACTAGTGTTCTTATACTGCGCGTAGACTCGTTCGGGCGGCGGGCGCCGCGCACGCAGGAGCCTCCAAAAAACGATGCTCACTCGATAGGTTCCGTTTTGAGACTAGGAGTTTATTTGCAATAGAGTCAGAGCACTTGAAGGAAGAAAACAAAACACACACAGAGGGAAAGAGGGGGGGCACTGAAAAGAGGCCACCTGCAGTTTCGGCCCGACCAGGCCCATGACCTTGAGGCGCAGTGTCGTCTTGCGGCTCCGATGCGCGGACCTCGTAGTTTCCTGGAAGCCGGCATGCTCCCCTGTTTTCTGCCCTCCGCGCTCCGGAACTAGGGGACCATCTCCTATTTTCTTCACCCCTTCAGGAGGCATGATGAGAGAAGATGATGATGAAAATGTTTATTTAAAGCCACAGTGCCTTAGTTAAAGGGAAGGCTGATCGGGTCCCTAGTCCGGGACGCCGTTGGTGAAAGCCGCTGCCCGTGCTCTGGCGACGAGGGCTCGTTGTTCCTCGAGGTCCGAGCTGGACAGGGCCGCCTCCCAGCCCTCCCGCGTTGGCTGATTTATGATGTCAATGCTGTCATTTTTCTGACAAGCCCATACCATATGGTATAAGTATGCCTTCTGGCCACAAAATTTGCACTGTGCCAAAAAGGACTCGGGCTCAATGGCGTGAAGCGTAGCTGGATTCACGTCCTGCAGTGCAATAATATCTGGTAATTTATCCAACGATTCTACGTATTGCTGTAGCGAATCCCTCTTCTTTCTAAACCCCCGGCAGTTCCACTGTAAAATCTGCAATTTAGGAGGGTGGGCCATGTTGAACACTAAAGGAAATCACGCTTGGTGCGTCCACTCCGGTGTCGGGCGAATCATCAGCTGCAAGCTGTCTATTAGCCACCTGGCCAGTTAATTTTGGAACCTTCGTCTGCGTACACTTCGCAAGCTCCTGAAATTTCCGATCGATTCTGATTTCAAAGGCTTGCAGCTTAATCAGACGGGGCTCCAAGATGCTCTGTAAGACCCGCTCTACCACTGCCTGAATGCCCCTTTCAATAGCTGCCTGAACGTTTTTCTCAATAATAATTTGTAGAGTTCCTTCGAGGCTCGCCTGTATATTTTGCGTTGTGCGAGCTTCCAAACGCGGAAGGTTGTTCAGCAAACATCGCTCTACAATAGCCTCAATCCTGGCTTCTTTCTCTCTGGCACCGGCCCCCTTATCGGTCTCAGTCGCCACTGCGTTACTGTTTCTCTCCTCCTCCTCCTTTTTCTCACCCTGGGGGACAGGAGTTAGTGCCTGCTGAGTAGCAGGGAGGGAAGCATCCTCCTCCATTGCAGGTACGCCAGGCGTTTATGGCATATTTACTCCCCCTGCCGATGTTCTCAGTTCCTGACTTTTATACTTCGCTAGTTCCTCTTTTAATCTGCTATTTTCCTCCTCTAGTTTCTCCAACAGCCAACGTGGGAGGCGGGGAAGCGGCAACCTGTGCCAAGCTCACCTTGCTGCCCGTGGTTTCCTTCGATCCGGCTGTTCCCGATTTCTTGTCGCCTGGACGACCGCTTCCTTCAGGCCCCTGCCGGGACGCCCCCATTGCGGTCTTCGCTGCAGGATCCGCTTCTTCTGTGGTTGTGGCCCAGGCCCTGAATTCTTCCGGTCCTCTCTGGATTTGACGCTGGTTGCTGGATTTCCTTCCGCCCGGCTCCGGCACCATTCCTGTATTTCGAGGTGCAGTCTGCGGAGTTCGTGAGATGTCCGCCCCCACACACTAGGCATCGGGGCTGGCACTCGTGCCCCTCTTCTTGGACGATGTTTCCACAGGCCCGGCAGAGCTTATCTCGTGGATTAGGGCAAATGTCCGCTCTATGTCCCACTGTTCCGCAGCGGGTGCAAGCTGGTGTGGTCTTCCGGTAGAGATGGACGGGCACAGCCTCTCCCCAGTAGAACACGTTAAACGGCACTTTACGGCCCTCGAACGTAATCACCGCCGCGTTCGACTCTCCTAATTTCCTCACACCCACCACGGGAGTGCCTGGCGAGTAAATAGCTTGAGCAATATCTGCTTCGGAAACTGGAAGCCACTTGAATTACTCCACGGCACGTATTTTCGGGCATCTTGAGGTAGACTTACATCGTTTGTAATTGGCCGCCAATCCGTAGACTCTCCACCGCGAGGACTTGCCGAATAAGTGCTGCGTCTCGAATTCCAACAGTGACTATGTTCTGATCCCACGCTGGCCATATTGCAAGTGCTTGTGATTTGCGTTCGATGCCGGCAGCAGCATATATAGCTTCTCCTATCTGATGGGGTACCCTTGTAATTTGACAAATTCAGTGTTCCCTTGGGTTTCACGACGACAACAGAGTCCTCAGTGCTGAACTAGGTGACTCTGCTTATCCCCTGTCAATGGGTCTCATGCGGCTGTACAGAATGGCCAGTTGACAACACAGGAGGTCAAGTTCAATGAAACGCTAGGAGCAGCAAGGTCAGTAATTAAGCGAGCTTTTGCTCAGCTGAAAGGAAAATTCAGAAGGCTTAAGTACCTTGACATGAAACCCACTGTGAGAACGAGCAACTATATTGCGGCATCGTGCCTTGTTCACAACATAATCCTTCAATGCGGACACATTCGGTGATGATGACAGCACCATGGAGGAAGATAGTGATGCAGATCCGCCTCTTGATGATGAGGACAGAGAGGCTGCGGACAGCCATGCTACAATGAAGAGGGTTTCAATAACTTGCTTCCTGTGCAGAAAGTAGTGTTAAGGTTTACAACGGGCAGGGTACTTCCAGTCTCGAAGTACTATTCATGCAAGATGCATCACACACACAAGCCCTATGTGGTGAAATTATTTATTGTATACATGAGTTGATCATTTTTGGCCAGAAGAACTCTCACTGGCAATAAAATGTTGAACACAGTGTCTGGATGTTTTTTCCGAACAAAATCTAAACTGGGCGGTACCGGCCTGTACAGCGATCACTGACTAGACTATAAACTGAGAAATTGCACAGTATTCAAACAGCAAACTCATACAAAATGAACGAAGTGTTTGCCCCAACATGACACACAAAAAGAACATCACAAAGTTCACTGCTGCTTATCCAGTGCTGCGAGGCATTTCAGCATATGCAGTTTAAGCCTCTGCATCTTTAATTGCTGCTGGTATCGTCTTCTTTCTTCATCCTGCCATTTGTGCAAGTTCAATAGAATTTCCTCCAATACAGCTGCCGGTGTTCGGCGACGCTTCACATTTGGTTTGCTTTTCTGGTGCGGGGCACCATCATTTCTTGAGTTCTTTTCGCAGTGCACATTGTCTTCTGTTGTTGTCGGTGGTTCGTTGATGCTGCACGGGGTGGCCACAGCTAATGTGCAGGCAGCTGAGGTGGAGAGCTGTGGGAGCTGGTTTGACGCCACTGGAGCCTGGTACTGTATGCTATTTGCAAGCAAGTCATCCATCACCTGGAACAATGCCCTCTCCTTTCTTTCTCTCCCAATCTTCTTCTTGTGCTGGTGGTGCTTGTCATGCGTGCGTTTGAGCCTTTGAACTTCGTTTCACAGTCCACAGCAGTTCGTGTGTACCCGTGCTTGCACATTTCTTCACTAATTTGTTTCCAAATGTCCTTCCTCTTTCTATTTCTGTCACTGAAGTCTTCTTTATGATTCTCATAAGATGAAATCAGGAGAAGTACCTCGGCATGTACCCAACTTGAACTTTCTTTTGGGAGACCTACAGCATAAAGGAGAGCCCGCATAAGAGATTAGTAACAGAGCATGAAAACCATTTCAATTAAAAGAAAAGAGGCATTACTCAATGTTGTGGTTATGGTCGTAGTCATCACTTTCAGCAGTCCAGAGGGAAAACTGGTCCTCTGTAAAAGTCATTCAGTCATGGTGTACCTAAGCCTACACCAGGGCTCATTTAAGAAAGGATTCTATTTGAGGCTAAAAAAGTGACAAAAAAGAAGAGGTCTTCGTCGCCGTGTGTGTCAAAAATAGTGGCAGTGAATACCTCCAATAACCGTCTGTGTCGCGAGTACAGCAGAAAACTAACCCAGCAAAAAGTGAAAGTTCATATCCTGTCACAATTTCTATCATAGTGAAAATGCAACTCATGAAATTTAAACAGCTTTCATATATTATAATATTCCCTCAAGAACCCTACTGCTGCAAGCACTTTGGCAAGAACAAGCGATTGCCTGCACCAAATACTTATTTATTTATTTATTTACTCAGGTTGCCTCACAGGCTCCAAGAGTTGGAGTATTGTGTGAGGGGGGGATTACATAAATAGGGGTAATAACAGGAGCATGAATAACATGATTATACAATGCTGATTGACTGTTAGTACTCATTAAACATAACATCATTGCACAATGCTAATTGACTGTAGTACTCATCATAAAACAAAAAAAACATCATTATACAATTAAGCAAACAAGGGAAGGGGAATGAGGGGCTCGTTATAAATATGACAGAAGCCAACAGCCACAGAAGCCAAGGGGCTGGCGGAAGCATAAGAGGGTTCTCACGCAGCTTCCACCCTCTCCGTTCGATGACGTTCTACGTCACACCTGCGGAAACTCAGGACGTTCGACGTCCGCCGCTTATGAACGTGGGTGGCGCTGATGAACACACTCAAGGTTAGGTTACTTGTAAACATAAATACCCCCGAAAGCAGAAGATTTAACAGCCGTCGCCGTAGCTCAGAGGTAGAGCACCGGACGCGTAATTCGGAGGTCGTGGGTTCTGATCCCACCGGCGGCATGTGGTTGCTTTTTCTTCTGCTTTTCTAATCAATTAGCTTTAAGCGATAATATATTCAGTAATATTCTAAATTGATCAACACCACAAAATAAATAAATAAAAAAAAAATCCCCTGTGCCCCTTGGCTTCTGTGGCTGTTGGCTTCTGTCATCATTATACAATAGTTATTGACCTGTCAGTAATCAGAAAAAATGGCTGTTATTTCGGTCCTAAAAGAAGCTGGATCACGAATATTGACGATGTGTTCCGGAAGACCATTCCAGTGAACAAAGCGGATGAATTGAATGCAACGGTTTTACCTGAAAGGCGTTGGAAGCTGAGATGGTTGTTTAAACGGCGCGAGGTGCGGTGAGGCTGCGCAAGAGGGAGAGTCGGATGATTAGTACTATAGACTGTCTTGTGAAATAAGCAGACTAGGGCAATTAATCTTCGTGATTGCAAGGTACAAAGAGAGAGCGATAATTTAATGTTTGTGATGCTTGAGTGACGATCATAATTTCTGGAGATGAGAACCAGCAAACGACAACACAACGCATTCTAACAAACACGAGATAATAGGCATTAGCACTGCTCTGTGTCCTATCCACAGGATGACAGCAGCATGTAACATGTTAGCATGTCCTATCGACATAATTAAATTGCCTAAATGTTGCCTTCTAGACTGTTTGTGTCAATACAAAATCACATTTTATGGCACTGATCAAAGGAAGTATTCAGAGATGCATTCGGTATCATTTTGAAAAGGTCATATGACGTCAACTTCTCTTATTATACCGATTGTTAGGCAGAATAACATAGTGAGCTTGCCGTGAGTCGCTGCAGCCAGCTGCCCTTATTTTAATTTACATCTAACTACAGTTTCGAGGTCAGAAAGAGCAAGCAACTCACTTCAAAAACTCAAGAGTTGGCGAACATCGTCCTTGAAATGGGCTGAGATAAGTGGCACAAAAGCGGCTTCTTTTGTTGCTCTGTTGCCCCTACTTTCCTCCTGCTCCGTTTGTACATAGTAGTATAGCACCTCCTTTTTCATAATGGTTTGAGGTGGTTGGCCTGTGCAAGAGCGCAGAGTGTTGTTTTTTCTTCAGATATGGCCTGGAAATAAACTCAGGAGATGAGTAAAACTACATTCGCATTCATTATGAAAGGTATCATCAACAGACTGCATCTGTCTCAGGTGGTGAAAAATTATACTAAGAGAGAACTCTTCAATTCTCTTGATGGTGACGGGCGCGAGCACTGCAAATGACTGAAAAGCTTCATAAATGGCTGGCGTGATTGTCAGATAACTTTACCACAGCGCTTCGATTTACATGTATAGAAGTGCAGCATAAATGCAGGCTCTTGATTGTGACAAGCACTAGCACTACAAATGAAAAAGCTTCATAAATGGCCGGCATGATATGCGGATAGCTTTGCCACAGTGCTTTGATTTCTATGTATAGAAGTACAGAATAAATGCAGGTCACCCGAAGAGTTTGCAAGAATTGAGCACAAGTTTTCTTGGCTTCCATGAAAATTTAAATCTGTTTTGATACAGGCTGCTGCCGCCCTAGTGGGAGAAAGGTGAAGTGAAGACGTTGCAGAATTTCACACCAAATGAAATTACTGTTCTCTAAAGCATTGCTGCCAATGTGATTTGGAGCAATGACTATATCATGATGTAAAAAAGCGCTCTACCCTTACTAAATTATAATTTGTTTTTAATAATCTTATTAGGTTTTAAGCACCAGAATAATGACAAGCATTTCTGATCAATACAGCAGTAGCAGCCTTCACCTTTACATCTTTTCCTAGCAGCTGGTCTGCATGTCCATAGAAAAATTGGGCATGGTAAAGCAGAGGCCACTGTTCTTTGATTTCACTCGTCTGGTGCACTGGATCGTTCGAATTGATGTAGTCTCTCTGGTCACCTTATGTTTCTTGCATGTATTGGAGCGCCAAAGGCAGGTTGATTTCTCTGGCACTCTTGAGGCCCTCCTGCCTCAAAAATCGTATTTTCTCTTCAATGCTGTCACCACTTGCATCCAGGATTGGTTGCCAATTTAGCACCCGTAGTAAACGTTGGCACGCTTCTTTGCATGTCGGTCCAGTACTTGGGATGGTCGCCTTTTGCGACCATGGAACGTTGGCACGCTTCTTTGCGTGTCGGTCCAGTACTTGGGATGGTCGCCTTTTGCGACCATGGAACGTTGGCACGCTTCTTTGCACGTCGGTCCAGTACTTGGGATGGTCGCCTTTTGCGACCATGGAATGTTGGCACGCTTCTTTGCATGTCGGTCCAGTACTTGGGATGGTCGCCTTTTGCGACCATGGAACGTTGGCACGCTTCTTTGCATGTCGGTCCAGTACTTGGGATGGTCGCCTTTTGCGACCATGGAACGTTGGCACGCTTCTTTGCATGTCGGTCCAGTACTTGGGATGGTCGCCTTTTGCCACGGGTTGTATTCTCCACTCTGTTTTCCATTTGCTGGAACAGCGAATCATATCCACGGCCTAGCAGGCACCCGTCCACACCCCTGTCCTTTTAGTATGGGGAATTCTTTTAAAACAATCTCAGCCAAGCTTCGGATAAATTCTCTTTTGGGCCATGAGCGTTTTGCCATCATTTGCCCAACAGTGCATTGTACAAGGTCCCGCCTTTCTTTTGGGCGAAGAAGTGGACCGCCTGGCCTCAGGCAGACTAGCACGTTTTCAGGAAAGCTGCCACTGTCAAGCTTAAAGCTGAAATCAACCTGAAGTGCAGCAGTCTCCCCTCCGGGGCTTGAAATACACACACTCTGTGTGCCTGAGGGGCCTGCAAGTGAAAGAAGTTTCTGGCAACGCATTAAATTTGCAGGACAACTCAAGGTACATTCCCTAGAAGCAACTAAATAATCCAGCAAAATGATGAGGCTGGTGTTGCCGTCTAAGAGTGGACACAAAACTGCACAAACTTATATCCTGATTTGGAGCCATCCATTCAGATTGAAATGATATAACATAGTTATCATAGGATTCAAACTCTACAGGGTCTTGAATATTTGGGGGCCGGGTTTTAAAAAATTAATATGTAAAATCTACTACCCCATTCGAGCTGAAATAATGTTCACAAAGTAGCGAAATGTGGTCTACGTTATCTGATAAGTGATTCAACTTCGGTACTTGCCTAGATTTTCCGGAATGGACGGAAAACTGCTCTCGGCGGCGTGCACATTTTTTGCAGAAGCGAGTCGAGGAGCTGCGTTGACATGGTGCACCATCTGTCGAGCGGCGAGGCGACCGCTATCTCCGGCAAGCGCGCCAACGGCCTTGCCGAGTTGCCTCGCCGCTCGACAGATGTCGCACCATGTCAACGCAGCTCCTCGACTCGCTTCTGCAAAAAATGTGCACGCCGCCGAGAGCAGTTTTCCGTCCATTCCAGAAAATCTAGGCAAGTACCGAAGTTGAATCACTTATCAGATAACGTAGACCACATTTCGCTACTTTGTGAACATTATTTCAGCTCGAATGGGGTAGTAGATTTTACATAGGAATTTTTTAAAACCCGGCCCCCAAATATTCAAGACCCTGTATATATTTACTGGTTGACCACTGTATAGCTTGAGATGAGCATCTTCTGCACGGCTTTCTTGTGCTGCTCGCAAGTTTCAAAATTGGGTCGCAACATTTTGTTCAGATATGCAGTCACGACCTGCACTGGCGATTTCATGGTGAGTGCATTATCCGTCCAAGTGGTGATGCCCCTGAAATGCTCCTCACAAGACTGTAGAGTGCTCATGACTGCATAGTTTGGATAGGGAAGGCTGTTGCCATTGCAAACATATTCCTTGAGCACAGTTAAATGTGCATGCTCGCTGCTGCTGGACCCCAAGAATGCGGCCTTGCACTGCTCACACGAGTTAACCGCTTTGATGATGCTTTTCATCAGAAAGCCACCAATGTGAAACAGGATGGCACAATCAGCTGATGATAGCGCCTCAATGAAAGGTATTTCCGCGTCGTCAATGTCTTCTACTTCGGCTTCGGTGTGCTCTTTCAGGCCTTTCGACAGCATGTCAACAAGGTATTGGCCATCGTCGACTTCATAGTTCGTTGTCGTTGGTGTGTGCAAAAACTGACTTACGCAAACAAGCTTCAATGCACACTTCATATCTATGCATTCGGAACCGGCTTCCTTATGCGTACGACAGAAAATAGGTTTTCAAGGCAGCCCCGCAGAATCCTGCTAGCATGTCGGCGCGGTGTCACGACTGCGGAGAAGGCCTAACTACACCAGTGCTAACCAATGCTAACAGCGCGGCGTCCCTGTCTTGAGCGTCAATGCTGCAACATCACACATACTTCCGACAGAATTCATTGTTTCATTATTAGGAAAGGAGAATTCCACTCACCGGTAGTGTTTGTTGAGGTTTTCAAGTTTTTGGCGAACTTGCTTCGCAGTGTACGGGCCTTCTCCCGCCGGCAGGCCCGAGTTCAGCGCGTCAACCATGACGCGATATATGCGCGCGTTGCGAGTGTTTGAGCGCAGCGTCGTCAGATGATCTTCCCAGATGCGTATCAACGCCTCTGTCGTCGCCACAGAACAGATAACACGCTTTGGGGAAGATGTTTCGCTGGGAGCCGAGCTGCAGGTGTCGGTAGCGTCGGACATGGTGGCGGCCATATTGCCAGTTCTAGGCTTGACTGAGGTGGCCAGCCTCAGTTTGCGGTAACCATGGTTGGCAGAATAACTGTGGTTATCTGATGACAATAGATTGGGTCTTGCCTAAACGGCGGGCGTAGAGAATGCAGTGTTCTGGATTCTGGGGTATCAAGTACTCCATGATTTCCTCCTGGGTCTCATCCACGTTTGGTGGTGAATGATACCTCGGACGTATGCGCCTGGTGGGGCCAAATAGGTGGCAACTGAGTAGCTTCTCGGACCCAGGATGATTTCCTGTAGCTTCGTGTAAGTGATGGCGCGGTCCCGGTTCGGGGTGCTAAAGGTGAGGGTGTTGTGAATGAAATTCACCCGAAGGCGGTCCTCTGCGCTATCGGAGTCGGTCAAACGAAGGCTTGAGGTGATTGCTCTGCGATGAGCGTTCTCGCCCCAGGCACGCAGATTGAGGCCCCCGCGAGGGCGAATGATGACTTTAAAGTCCTCAAGAGGGAGACGTGGCAGTGACAGTGCACCTCGAGGTAGCTGCTGGGATGCGGTATGCTGGGCGGACGCGGAAGGCGACTCCGTCAGTGGTGGCTTGGGAGTGCGTTTCGATGAAGAAGCGGTGGAGCCGCGTTCGTAGCAGCAGGCTACGTAGGTCCAGTCCGTGGATATGTAATCTTGAGGGGCTAGATCCTCCCCCTCCACGGTGACGACGTCCATGCTTGGCGAAGCACTGGGCCCGGCTGCGAAGCAGAGCCTATTGCCAGCGGTGGTAGGCTCAGCGAGGCTGGCGCTGGGCTCGGTGGAAACAAGTGTCCATGCAGGTCACAGAAACGAAGTGCCGGTCCCGAAATTGGGCTGGGCAGGTGCCGAGCACCTTCGTGAACTTCGGGAGACACAATAAAAGTCGGCGGAAGGTCAAAAGTCGGTCAAAATAGGAGAAATGGCCGGAGCCCATACGCACACGCGTCTGCACGCCAGGCCAGGAACGCCGACCTCAATATGACTTGCAACCTCAAGCAGCGTGGCCGGAGCGCTCCCCGGAAGCATGGTGGGGCCGACAAGCGACGAGCTTGAAAACAAAAGGGAAAGGATTTTGCTATTCCAGCATTCATTCTTCTCCCCTGCGTCGTCTGCTCTTGGCAGTACCATGGCGTTATCGTATCGCCGGCGCTTGCGTGACGAATGCAAGGCGCATGATGCAGTTGATTGTTTCCTTCCTTTTCTTATCATTTTATTTTAATTTATCAGTCGCAGTGAGTGTAGTTGTCTTCACTGTTTGTGCCGGTGTCGGAAGAGCTGAGCGCATTGCTGCTGCGAATATGGCTAGAGATCCGGAAAGCGAACGTTTACGGATTGTAGAACTTTCCATGAGGTCCTACACTCAGCGCAGAATTGCAGAGATTATGGGGCGGTCAACGCACACAGTAAACCGCATCGTGCAAGCGTATCGAAACGAAGGCCGCATTTCAGATGCTCCACATAAACGGCGCCCACAGGCAACAGAAGATGAAGTTTTGCTCGCGGCAGCTTACGCTAACCCGTTCGGCACCGCGCAAGAGTTCTCCGATGCTGCAGGGGTTTCTGCATCTATCTCAACTGTGAAGAGACTGTTGGCTGAAGGTGGTCTAAAGAGCCGGGTGGCCGTGCAGAAGCCACAGTTGACGCAGCAAAACAAAGCGGCCCGCCTCTAGTTCGCCAATGAGCACAGTGGCTGGAGTGTTGACGAGTGCAAAACGGTCGTTTTTTCAGATGAGTCGACATTCACCATCGTCTGGGACCAGACACGGCGGGTTTGGCGTCCTGACAATGCTCGCTATGACCAAGAATATATTCAGAATGTCGCTGCAAGTGGCAGGACAGCGGTCAATGTATGGGGAGCCATGTCGTGGGAAGGACTCGGTCCACTGGTCCGAATTGAAGGCACCCTGACCTGTGAAAAGTACAGCGAGATCTTGGACTATGCATTGATTCCGTATGTCTTGGATGGCTCGTTTCCCGACGGAAACTTTTTGTTTCAACAAGACCTATCCCCCATCCACACAGCAAGGCGGGTCAAGACATTGCTAGAAGAACGTGGTGTACCCCAGCTTCAATGGATCCCTAAAGGTGCGGACATGAATATTATTGATAAAGGCCGGATTTTTAGGCACTAAAAAGCACGTTTTAGGCGCCATAAATAGGCGGCTAAAATTGAATTTTAGGCACCTAACGGAGAAAAATAGGCACTATAAACTTTATCAAAAGTGCACACTGTTCCGAATTTCAGCGCGCAATATTTGCCGTAAAATAAAACAAAAACACAGCAGGAATGATTTCGGACCTTAAGCAAGATTCGAACATTAGAAGCCGTTTTCTTTTAAGGCTGTCGCTCAACTTTTCGTACAATACAAATGCTTCAGCAGAGCAAAATGAATGGCTACCAACCCTTTTAAAACACTTTAGTATACCTCGAAACAAACAATTCGCTTGTCGTGTACAAAAGTAGAAACAATGAACACTTTAAGAGAAGGCCATGCATTTAGAAATTGATTGAAGAGCGAAGAAACCATTTCGATTTAAGGATTGAGAGAATATGGCACGGTAGCGATGCCGGAAGAGTGGCCTTCATGCAACCATTAAATGAACATTGAGTCATTTACTCTATGGTTTGAGTGCACGAATACGTTTTCGTATGCAAGCACGACTGCCAGCTGACTAGTGTGGCCTGCTCCAACAAAATTACCGCCAAATGCCATTTGATGGAAGATTGCATGCGGCTGGGGCACGAGGAACGAAAATAAGGCAGGTTACCCAGGTGGAAATTTTAATCCGTTAAACTGTTTCCAGCAGGTTTATGGAACATTTTACTGTTGGTTTCAATTGGATCCAACTGGGAATTATTGGAGGAACCTGTAACTTACTCCGTATACTTTCCGAAATGTGGTGCCATCTGGTCAACTACCACTTTAACAGCCAAAGTCATCAAGAAGCTGCCATGATAAAATGGCAGAAAATAGGAAAATGTTGCTTCGATATTTTCGGCTGACGTGGTTGGTACTGTGTACGCATCCGGCGTAGGTGCAGTGTTCACCACAGCCAACTGACGAGGTCATCTAATGTTGCAACGTGTGTGTTGTACTCAAAACCGGAATGGATTCGAAAGCAAACAGAACCTGAAAGCAAAACCACAGCGTATTTCAGACCCCTTTTCTGTAAAATAGGGCATTTTTAGGCACCGACGTCGGAAATAGGCATTTATAGGCACTGACACCCAAAATAGGCATTTATAGGCACTATAAAAATAGTATTAAACATATTGTCAATACCTAATTCGTGCACATCTGTAAAAATGGTGCGCCTACGAAGCGTTGAAAAAAATAGGCATTTGCCTAAAATCCGGTCTCTAATTATTGAACATGTCTGAGGCCGAATGAAGAGCACGTTATGCAAACAAAGCCTCCACAGTGCATCCCGCGACGAGTTGTGGGTCGCCGTCCAAAGAGCGTGGAACGCCATCCGCGAGGACGCGAGCTGCGTTGAAGCCCTCTATGCCTCCCTTCCATCGAGGATGCCTGAAGTAATCAGCGCCAGTGGAGGGATGACCCGCTATTAAGTGTTTAGTTTCGGTTTTATTTCTTTTCTTCAAGCGACGGCCATCATTCTGCCTCATTTGTTTACATTTCCTGCGGCAAATAAAACTTTCGCTGACTGAATTGCAGGCCTTCCTACGACTGCTTGCTTCAGTAGCTCACTTCTTTAGTTTATAGCTACCTCACTGGCTTTGACATAAAACTGTCGGCCCCAGCATGAAACCACGCTTGTGCGAGGCTAGACGCGCCGGTGCCTGTGAGAAATGACGGCCTCAGATTCCGTTAAGCAGACGCGGGGGATGCACGCTGGAACAGCCGAATCCTTTCCACTTAGTTTTCAGGCGCGCCGCTTGTCGTCCCCACCGTGCTTCCGAAAAACGCTGCGGCCACACGCTCGCGGGTTGCAAGTCATATTGAGCGCAATAGTACTTGCATGTCTTGCGAAGCGTTCCGTAGCCCGGAGACAGCGGCATAGTCCTTGAAGCGAGACTTCCATGAAGACCAACTTGCAGGGTTGCAGAAATCGAACGCGTCTGTCGGCTGCAGAGTGAGGCATAGCCACTGGGCCTGCTGGGCGCTTTCCGGGAGCATCTTTTTGCCGTTGACGGTCGTTGAGAGCTGCTTTTAAGACTGGTTTTTCATGCTGATCCTACTTCTGACACCATGTTGCGTGGGCGTTCCCGTGCTGTCGTGCCGGGAGGCCGTGAGGAAGAAAAAGATAGCTAGGCAACCACTCCGCTCCAGGACCAAACACAAAGTGATTTATTACAAACCACCTAGCTGCGCTTCACTTAGAGGGCGCCACTATTAAATTCATAGGTGGCGACCCCAAGAATGGCTTGGGGCAGTAGTGGCATAGCCTCCTTTATACTCTGTGCCTGTCAACGCGCCGCGCGAACTATAGAGCGGCGCCGTCGGGTAAAGTTGCGCGGCGCCGCCGCTCCTGCCTCTGAGGGCGCCACTGACGTAGGTGTCGAGGCGCACTGGTGCGAATGCCGGCGCGAGGATGGGAGCGCTGTTATTCGCTCGCGGGATAACTGCTACTGAGCATGAATCGTACATATTCATTATATTTACTTGCAAGGCCAACATCTTCTAAGCATAACAAGTGATCACGTTAGTTGTTAGCCGGTAGCACCAACGCTATGACATGTTATGTTATGTGATGCAGTTTCAAGATATGTGGACATGGCTAGAAGAACCGCATGACTGCTCCGCTAGCGTCAATGGTAATAGAACAGTTACAATCCTAGTCGACGCTGCGCTAAGACAAAATTTAAGAAGAAAGGCACCAGCATTTATTTACACATTTCACAACAGCAGCTGTGCTGCAAGAGTAACTACTTTTACAGCTTCATTACTTTTCGTAAGAGTGGCTTCTGCCGAAACAGCGGCTTATACATTCTTGTCTGTTATTGAAGAGGCGTAGTTCACCAGCAGTGGTCTGATGAATCTAGTTGCCACAAGTAGAGAAAATGTTCACGCAGCCTAAGACAAAGAGTAATTCGTCAGATGGTAAAGCAGCCCACCACGGTCCTGTTCTCGGGTGAACTGCTCGAATGGGTTACTAGTAGGTGGCTTGGTTGTAAAGTAAACAACACTCCTCACATTCCATATGTACACTTATCACATGAGCGATGTAGCCACCTACATAGAACGTGACCGACAGCTGCAATGTAGGTAGAGAAGCAGGGACTTGCTGCACGTCTAAGCGTCCCAAGACTTCCAAAGCAGCCTCTGGAAGCTCATCACTCCTCCCATGTGCACATAGCCCTGCAGTCCTAAGTCCAGTGCTGTGGTGACTCTCATGATATAGTACGTTGCTGTGTTCAGATGTCGCGGCAATTCCCGTTCTCAAGACTTTTTCTAGTCCTGAGAATACTGACCGCTCGTCAATTTGGTCGTTGCATCCCAGTGACCTCCTCAGGGTTCCAAACAGCGCTTCAATTGGGTCACTGCTGAATTTCCGCGTTAGTACAAAACAGAACTTCTCCTCAGCTAACAGATAGCGAATGCAGCAAGCAGTCGAGTAAATAGTTAGCAGAAGGACCTCGTACGTTTCGGCTGTGAAAAAGGCACGAGGATAAGTTGCATCTTTCTTTAGTTGGGTCGATATATAGCGGAAATGTAACTTCCAGCCATTCCAGCCTAGAATAATTTTTTGTCGTCAAAGTGCCTGACGTCAGGGAAATTTTGTTTGATATGTTGGCACTTGTTGCTGGTGTTGTGCAGTAGTAATCATCGATGGATGCTCTTCATAAACAGTATTTTTGGTTCCGCATAGGCAAATGATGTATGGCAGCTCTGTCCTGCGTGCTCTTTCAAAAACTCCAGAACAGATGATAACGTCTGGAGAAAAAACTTGGACAGCTCGTTAGACGTTCATTTTTTTCAATATTGTTCGGAAAAACATGTTTTCTGGTTAGACTCCTCACAGGTTTTACAATCCAATCTTTCTTACGTCTCGTAGAGTTTCTTCAAGTGAGATGACGAAACCTCTCCTTTCTTTCCAAGGTCGCGTGCAAGAAACTGAGTGCGGATGGTTTTCAAGACGTGGCAATAATCAAAGCTTTAAAAAAGCACTGCAAAACAGCCCACATAACAACGACAGACCAACAGCACGTGGCTATCCGGGCTGCTGTGCAACACAGCGCACCCGGCACTCGCCTCGCGAGGGTGCCCCCAACGTCGGTGTCGCCATCTCTCGGCAGCCAGCGGCTTAACTTCTCGAGGGAGGAGGAGCGGCGACGACGGCTACGGAGCGCGGAGTTGCCAGGCACAGAAAGTATAAAGGAGGCTATGGTAGTGGTCACCAAGAACAGAAAGAACTTCTTGCAAGGTTTTGTCTTGCGGTTGGGCGGGCTTCACGAGATCCCGCAAGAGAGCATACGTTTTCTGTCCACAGCAACTAAAGAAGACTGACTTCTTTTTTTCTTCTGCGATGTCATTCGCGGTGAAAAAAGCTTTAAGGCGATCAACGTAGCAAGGCCACGCATCTCTCCCTCCTCCGTCGAACGCTTCGAGGCTGCCGAACATTGGCATGACGGAATTCTTGCGCGTTGAACTCGTCAGAACAACAAAGAACTCGCGTGCGCAGAAGGGGCGGAGGAAAGACGAACTTGAACTTAAATTTTTCTCCTCGTCGCCACTTGTAACGAGTTAGTGGACCGAGCAATGCCGACAGGCGGACCGGCTCGGCGGTCGCCGTCAACGGCTAGGCTCCAAGAAACGGACGATGATGCACCGCGCTCCACTGCGCAACGAACAACCGCTCCTAGAGCCGTGTCCTCTTTATTATCTTGCTGCCTCGCAAGGTCTATCGCGTCGGCACCGGGTGGCACCACGAAACAAACACGAAACCGAAACTGTAACAGTGACCACGTTCGATGAAGAGAGTTGTGAAAAGTACGATAGCCCGCTAGCTTGGAGGTGGACCCCGCCTCTTGGAGGGCAATTATTTCTGGACGATCTCTGTGTTGCAGAAACTGTTGGAGGAGAGCGCGTTTACGGGTGAAGCCCCGATAGTTCCACTGCCAGAGGGTGAGACGGGTGGACGTGTTATTGCGAGCCATGTTGGTTGAAGCGTTGCTCTAAGAGCTGTATGCGCGTTCCGACCTGCATGAAGCGGGCATCATGACCTATCGATGGCCTATGTGAGGCTCTGAAGCTGCGTGAGGACTTGGGTAGAGAACTGTTGAAAAGTGTTATTGATAGAGTCTTAAATGTTAGCCATGCGTCTGTCGAGGCGCCTGTCTAATGAAGGCGAGATTGTGCAAGTTTTGCGTTTGGGTGGAGGAGGCTCTTGCATTGAATCGTCCTCCTCGGGGGCAGTGGAAGTGGTGGAGTGGGTTGGGTAGCTGGTGCGTTGGTAGTTGTCTGTGCGGCCTGTAATGCTGAGTTAAGATTTGAAATTTCTAGTGCTTGCTGTTGTATGAGAGCTTTAAATTCATCTATTTCACATGAGGGAGAGGTGGTGGTTGTTGTGATGGTGGTTGAGAGGCTCAATCTACCCAGCCTACCTTGCCGTCTTGTTCAGGGTGTCGCTGCCGGGAGCCCTGGAGCGGGATGGTCGGGATCTGGACCTGGAGGGTGACTCTTGGCGCCTAGTCCGGCTCCTGGCGTGTCCTCGATCCTAGGAATGGCGGGAGGGCAGCCGAGGAAAGGAGCGGGATCTGCTCTTGGAGCTGCCCCGGGACTGTTTCTGCTCCTGGTGCAGGTCGAGGCGGCTCTTGCGTTGCGTCTCTGTCTTAGCTTCCTCCTCGGACTTGCGAATATCCTCCCAGCGGCGTTTGTTCACAGTGTATGGTGTACGGTAACTTTCTTTGTAATCCTTGTCTCCCGTGGGATGTGCGTCCCCGCAGAGGCGGCACCGAGGTTCACAGGCGTGGCCTGCAGCGGGTTTTAGCGTCCCGCACGTTCTGCAGCGTTGATTTGTTGAGTTGGCGCACACATCGGCCCGATGTCCGGGCTCACCGCATGCGTGGCAAACTTCGTAGCGTTTCTTGTCAAGATAGCACCGAAAGGGCACGTCATCGTAGTAGATCCATTTTAAGATGCGTTCGTCTTGGAAAGTCAGTAGAATAGACGCTTTCTTGCCCATTCTACGAAGTTGGAATATTGGAGGGTTGCGTGGGTCGTCAAAGTTTGCGTGGAGGTCCGCTGTTGTATACTCGAGGTCGATACCGTGCACCACTCCTCACCCGCAGGTTTCCGGAGCCGCCGCGTACACAGAGACTTGGTACATCTTGTTGATGTGGAGAGTCTTGATATTCAGGAAGTGATGAGCATGTTCCTTACTTGCTGTGCTGACGATGACGTGTTCTGCTTGTCGTTAACAAGGATTTGGTCGAGGCCCTTGCCGTCGGTGTAGCGTAGTCCGGCTGCTGCCTTTACCGCGACAAAAAGCCGGGGAGCTGATGGCTTTGAAATTCTTGTGGGGTGATATCCGCGATATGGCACGGAGAGCATGCCCTGTGCTATGAGGAACCTATACTATAGTCTGTGCCGGTGGCGGCGGCGGCCGTCTCGGCTGAGGTTAGGCTTAGCGAGACGGGCAGGCGAGGTTAGATGAAAAGCGCCGAGAAAGTAGAAAATACTCCAGTTCTTGCCTTGAAAGTGGTATCGATCGATGTTGGAGCACTTCCGATGTCATTTCTGATGCTTGAAACGTTGATCCAAGCGAAATTTTCGGCCAGCCAACGTACTTTGACAGGAGCCCATGTGAGCCAACTTACTCCTTGACTGAACGCCGCGTTCCTCCATTAGGCTGGGAAAGTTGTGGGTTTGGAGCAGGTGTCAGCGCAGGGGCCTCGGGTACCACAGCAGCGAGTAGTTTCCCCTGTGCTTCTATAGCTTTGCTCAGAATCTGAAATTGTTGTGTGACTTGTGAGCCGATTGTGCGGAGTGAGCATTCGATGTGTGCTTCTAAAGCCTCGACGCGATTTTGACTGAGGTCGCAGGTTTCCTCGACTTTGACAAAACGCGCCTGCCAACCCTCCGCGGGTGAGTCAATGTCGGACGTTGCTTTGCGTTTTTGTGCGGATCGGTTGGGGGCAGCGATAGCCATAGGTACTGTTTCAGGTGATCCCTGCTGATACGGGGGAGACGGAGTGATTGTGGCCGTTGGCTTTTCGAGAGCCTCTACTCTGAGTATCTGTTGTTGGATGACTGCTGTCAGTTCCGTAATTGCTTTGTGTGTGTTAGAGTAGTGGGAGTCCCTCTGTGCGTACTCACCGGTTCTTGACGTTCTCGTAGATCGGGTAGAGATGGTAGTAGCCCAGGTGGCTGTTGCAGAGGATGAGAAGAGGCCCGCGTCTGCTGGACGACTGCAGGCGGGCCGGGTATGGTCCCGGAGGTATCCTGAGACCCCATCCGTGGAGCGGGAGACTTGAGCGGTGGAAAAGAACTCGAGCGGTCTCGGGGCTGCCGCTGCTGGCTATCGGAGCGTTGCCGGTTCCATCGGCTGGTGTGCTGGAGCGTGACCCGCTTGGCGGTCTCTTGGGACGTCGCGAGTTTATCTGCCTCAGCATTTTGGATTTTGTCCCACTTCCTGCGTTTGACTTCGTAAGCAGTCCTGAAGATTTCCTTGCAGCGACTATCGCCCGTGAGATGTTTCTTGCCGCACAGGCGGCAGATTGTTTGCACGTGTGGTCGTTGGTAGGATTGGATAGTCCGCAACCTCTGCATTTGGTGGTTGTGCTTGCGCAAACGTCGACTCAATGACCGAGCTTGCCACAGCGATAGCGCACCTCGTATTTGTTCTTGCATAAGTTGCACCTGTGGCGACTATTGCAAAAGTAGACCCAGGTAGGCACTTGGGGCTGAGTGAACGTGATGAGTACAGCGGTGGCGTTCCCGAGCCGCCGAAAGTCCACAATGGGTGGGTTACGGTTGTCTTGTAACTCTGCTTGAATTGTATTTCGATCCAGCCGGAGATCGACGCCGCGAATCGCACCGCGGCTCGAACTATCCTCTGGAGCGCAGTAGACTGATATCTCATACGCCTTGTTGTCGACGGTGATCTCTTTGAGTTGCATGGCCCGTTAAGCTCTTTCGACGACTGGGGTGTTGTACGCGAAAGTATTCTTAGTCAGGTTAGCTTGTATTAGGTCTTCGTGACGAACAGCGTCCCTGGTGAAGTGAGCAGCCGTGCAGATCGCTTCCAGTAGGTTGTAATTTTGGAGCGTAGCAGTCCGCAGCGTGGGCGCACAATCAACTTAAGAGCGTTGCTGGGTAAGCGAGGCTGGTTCGAAGCTACAGATTTCTTGGCTAGTAGGCGTCCTCGCTGCCGAGGCGCGAGTTCAGCTGCCATCTTTTTCGCATGCAGCTCATTGTTGATTTGGGAATCGGGCACGGATGGCCCTGATGTTGTTCGCGCTTCCCGGACCTTGTTAACTTTAGTCAACCAATCACTGGCTGCCAATTCTTTTCGAGAAATTGGGATGCCTTCTACGGTGAACCTCATGGCGAAGCACGGTCCACGGTGCGGCCCAGCTGGCGAACGCTGCTGCGACGCAGGTGGCGAACGCCACTGCGACGCGGAGCTCTGTATTCTTCGGCGCTGCGCGGTAGGCCTAGCGAGGCATCTGGCTTGGTCGCGGTGAAAAGATGACCTAAAATGGTCCAAACTCGTCGTACGTACTTCTGGTTGGTGTCCCAGGATTCGGCTCGTCTTCAGGAAACCGGTGATCTGGATGAAATTATGCTAGGATCTCAATGTCTGGAGTGAAGGCACGAAATCAGCGGAGCTCGGAGTTCGTACCCCCCCCCCCCGCGAGTGCCGAGGCCTTCTCCTAGTCTAGGTGGTTCTGCCCCGGACCCCCGGGCCCTAGTCTTAGGTTGAGGCCCACGGGGGAGCAAGCTACCACCCTTTCGATAAATAAAGTTGATTGACAGACTGACTGATTCTGCCGAGTGTTTTTATTTTTTCTTTCTCTATGTCTTGGCTGCTGTTTGGGTGTCGCCAGGCGTTCGTTCCCTCCCGTCTAGGTGTGGCCCCCACAGGCTTCCGCTCCGGTTCCGCGGGCCACAATGCTTTCCCCGTCTACGGAACGAGGGCCGTGGACGCAAGCACCGGGAACGCCGACGCTGCCAGTTTGCCCTTGTGGAACCTTTGTCTACGCCATAAAGACAACAAACCACTGACGCCGAGCTACAGGTGACGCGGCAGCTGGACATCTGCCACATCCTCTGATCCGGCCGCGACCGCTCTCCGAGGTCGCAGGCAGCGGGAGCGGTTGCACGCCACGTCGGCTCTGCCAATGATCGCTGTTATTTGCGGTCCTCGACTCTTTCCCGAAGAAAGCTTGGCACCATCGTCTCCGGCAACCTAAGTGGCATCCGTGGATACCACATTTTCCAAGGTGCGCTGAATTTTGTTCCACATTCAGTGCTTTGAAGACCTCGCCCCACCTCTGCGGCGCTAAGCCTAACGGTGGCAAGGCCTGCACCAGCTGCGTTCGGGGTTTCCTCTGCGATTCCCCGGCTATGGCGGTCCAAGGCAAAGTCACTGGATACGATCCCACCTCCATAGGGATCGTTAACATGGAAACCGTCCAACATGAGGAGCCTCTTCCCAGTGAGGAGGAATACCTCCAAGACATGGTCCGCGTTTGGCGCGGACGCAAGGAGACTAAGGCCTCCAGGAACGCCAACACGGACGCCAGCCAGCAATGGGTGGCGGGACGCTCTGCACATGTGCAGGGCGAGAACGCGCAACATGTAGCTGTGCAGCAAGCAAAGCAGCCTCGGTGGCGGCCGCAACACACGCCCCGCATTGGGAAAGATGAAATCATTGTGGTGCTTAAGCCGCGAGACACCATCGACCTGAAGGCTACCTTAGGTCCTGGACAAGCCGGCGCTGCCGTTCGCAGCATCCTCGGGGACGCCACAAGTGTGGGGCTTGCAGTGTGGCCCGTGTGGGAGCAAAATATTCTCGTGTGCACACTGCAATCAGTTGAAGCTGTGGAGAAGCTGCTCCGGGACGTCATGCTGCCGGTCGGAGGCCGCAAGCTGCTATTCCGGGGCCACCCTAAGCTCTCTGGCGAATTCTGCAAGGGCGTCATCACCGTCTCCCCGGACGAGACGTCTGAGAGTGTCAAGAAAAAGCTCAGTGAGGACCCCAACGTAGTATCCGTGCGCAAACTCGGCAAAACGCAGGTTGCTGTGGTCACCTTTGCGGGGACAAGGGTGCCGCGGACCATGCTTTATAGTTGCGAGCGTCTCCCCGTCCGCTTCTATAAGAAAACGATCCCTGCCTGCCCTCGCTGTGGCACGTTGGGGCATCAGGCTGACGCCTGCCCGCGGCCGCAGCCTGGACGCTGTGAACGCTGCGGGGCTCAGGTTGCTGCTGCTCCTGACGGTGGCCCAGCTGAACATCAGTGCTCCCCGTGCTGCCTCATCTGCGGAGGCAGCCATCCCACTGGGGCGCCTGGCTGCGCGGGCAAGTACCGCAAGGTCATCAAGCCGGGACCCCCACCCGCCCCACAGCAGAAGCAGACGCCGGGACCCAAAAAGACCCAGACGCCCAAGGCCGGACCAAAGCAGGCTCCGGGACCCAAGCCCGAACCCAAGAAGGCCCAGTCCGGGCCGCCAAAATTTGTGAAGTCCGGGAACCCGACGAGGCCACCGGAGTGGAAGTGGTAAGTCCGATTAGTTTAATCTGGAGCACAGTCTTCTCGCGTAATTTTGGGCCTTCCTTTGCTGTGCAGATTTTGGATGCGTAGCTGCAGTCAAACTGGCTAGGAGCCGGTGGGAAAAGGCAAGAAACGTGAGTTGGTTCCGTTTTTTCTTTCCTTTAGCCGACTGACGTTCGCCTGGAGTATCTCCTTTGTTACAATCTTTAGCCTATTTAGGTCCGTTGTACATGTGCATGGTTTTAGCAGTAATGCAACTCGACTGTATGTTTTATGCTTAGTGGCAGTTGTGTTGTCCGCTGTTAAGCCTGTTTTGAGCATTGCTTTCGCTTCTTTATATGTGGTACACCTTTTTCAGCATTAGTAAATTTCAGGTTCTTCTACTCTCCTTGCACCAGGGGTGCCCCGCCAGAGACGGTTGGTTTAACTCTCAAGACTGAAACTTCATCTTCGCACCAGAGGTGCCCCCGTCAGAGACGGTCTCAAGATGTGTTGACACGCAGGGATAAAAAAGGGAATAACTGAAGATTTATATACAAATATTTACAGAATATACAAGTTAGATACAACGGCAAAAAGACAAACAACCAAAAGGCGGAACTGGCTAATACTAGGGGAGGCCCCTACTCGGCGTAGCCGAAGATGCGTAGCATCTCACCTTAGCCCAGAACTTCGCTTCCGGCTCCGGGGCCCAGTTTTAAAGCCCTAAAGGCCCGGCCCACATTCCGTAGCTCCCAATCATGTTGCGGTCTTAACATCATTGGTTCATCCAGGGCATGGCCAGCCCGCCAGCTTCCGTAAGGTAGAGCACTCCCTCCACCACAAAATAAAAACAAACACAAATAGACATTCGTGCCAGCACGTGCGCGAATCGGTACCGCGGGGCGGGGTGGACACCCGTACTTCTTGGCGCGTTCGCGGGCGGCCGCGTTCCAAATAGGAGACGCTTCGCTTTGAGCGCCCCCAGCCGCGTTCCGATGACCCCGCGTACACTACCGATCCCTTACAGCATTTGTTTCCTTTTGTGCATAACACTTCTCAAAATGTAAAATATTCTGCAAAATGATCTGTTCCTCTTCATGTACTGGAGATGCATTCCTTAAAAACCGCGCATGCTTTCTTTGCAGGTCCGAGAACTTGTGCAGCTTGGGGGGGGGGGGATTCAAATGTCGCTGGTATATGTAGTAAGCGATCAGCTGGCAGCAAAGTTCTCTTGGGTTGGGAGGAAAAACAAGCTGGAATTTTCAGCCGTGAAGATGTTCAATGCAAATATAAGTAAGCCAAAGACTACTGCCTGCTTAAAAATTTCAGCGGGGGTGCAGAGCCAGTTGCAGAAAATTGAATTTTGGTGGCCTGTAGCAACAGCAAATGTTGTACCTCTCTCCTCATTGTAAGAATGAAACTTGGAGAAAAAAAGACATTTATCCCCTTTTATTTACAATTTTTTTTTCTGCTGGACACATGAGCATGAAAAGGATTTTTGCAAACCAGTTCAGTGCTTGCCTCTTGCAGTGATAGCTATATAAGGAACTTGCTAACTGGTGTTGCATTAACCTCTGTTCAACTTCTGGCCAAATAGAAAGTTATGCAGGTAGACCTCAGTGATAAGGGCCATGGAGGCTCTCTGAAAAACATTTCATATGTAGTCATGTGATTCATTTGAGTTGTCATTGATACTTTGCCCTGCATAATCCTGAATAGAGTTTTCATTCCTCTTTGTAAGGTTTGTGTCTAGTGGAAGGACATAAGTATCCTTATGTTATAAGTAAGTGCACTTCTATTGGAGCTATTTTGTGCTGTTATAAGTGGGTTTAGTGGTTTGAGTTACTTTGATAACGAATTCTTATAGCATTACTGTTTTAAGAGCCGCCAACTGTATATACTCAATTTTATTATAATATGTGTATTCTTTCTTAAAAAAACTTTTTTGCTAATATCGTAATTTGTCGCTAGCAGTGCTTTAGTGTGTGGCGAATGCTATCACACACTATAAATACAAAATTTTAACAACTTGTGGTTTTTATTTTCAGCTGCTGCAGGGGAGTTTCCACAAGGAAGTAGGGCCAGCGTCGAGGAGTCAATAAAATCATGGCTGAGACATGCGCCTGAAAGGCTTTCCGGAAGTCAAAGACGGAAGAAATCAGAATCTTCTGCCGACCAATCTGAAGGTGTGTTTTGTGCAAACCATAATCATTAGCAGCCATAATTTGCTTGACTGATCAAACCCAGCCCCACTTGCTATTGTAGCCTGCTTATACTTTAAGATGTCAACCTTTACTTTTGTGATCAAAAAAGAAGGAAGCTATTTTTGTGCATTGCTCCACTACAGTTCTACAATGGAAGTTTCTATTAAAAGCTTTGAACCTTATGAAGTTGTTAAAAAAGTATGTTTACAGTTCACGTCAGTCAAAGTGTGTGTATATATATAGCTTGAGCATTCTTCAAGAATACCTGGCTCTGTGAGTACGCATGGACATTATTGGTGCCTTGGCAAATTCTTTATACTTAGTTCTTTTTATTCTCTTCCAGGAAAAAGTTGTGTTAGTCTTCAAAAATTATAATCCCCCTCCCCTGCATAGTCTCGTAACATAGCATCCTTACTAGCTCGTATGTACAGTTGTGCCTTGTTAATGGTTATATGGACACTTCGGCTGCTGACAAAAGGTGTATGTAGTGACTCATTCATTACAATGAACCGTGAAGAAAAACACTATGGTTACGGTCTGCTTCCGTGCATAGTGGCGGGCTGTGAAGTGGGAATCGGATAATCTTGGAAGCTTATGATTGTAATCACTAACTCTTTTAAGTAATGCCGTGTAGGTTTAAGCCCGTTTGAAGTGCCTAGAGGCTGCGGGCTCATCTTGTCTCGCTTATTGAAATTTTAATGAAAGTCAGAGGCGTCAGAATTAATGCGCATATAATTTATGATGGTTATTTTTTGCTTAGGTAACAAAAAAAATCTAATAAAGGATTAATTCCTTTTCTCAGAGAAATAGTGTCTTGTAGTCGCCAATGTGGGCAGAGCTGCACTGTGAACTCAAAGTTGTATCCAACCATCTGTGGCTGAGTATCTGTGGCTGTTGGCTTCTCTCATAGAGAGAATATTTTTATTTTGAAGCACGTGTTGCTTATGCACATTCTGGCACAAAGGACACGACAACCTCTCGTAATCTAAAGATGCATGATCTTCATGGAATTTGCCATCTTGTCTGCTTCGCTTCCTATTAGATGCCGCTAAAGTTTGAGGAGCTGACACCAGAGCAGCAGCAGGTTGTTCTAGTCAGAAGAAGCCTCCGGAGGTGGTTGTGATCCAGCAAGAGCTGGAAGACAACTTTGACAGACATCGGTACCTCAAGTACATCAAGAAGAAATAGCCGTGTGCACCTTTTTTTCTGATGTATGCTACATTTAGATGACATCCTTCATGAAGCAACCTACTGCAGTGCATTCTCCTTATTATCGTCACAGACTACAGCGCCGCGAAAGCCTGGATATCAGACACTTTTATTGTTGACTGTGAGTCACATTGGAGGTGTCGTTGAGCAAGGTGGTACTGCACTCAGGGACAAAGGACAAGTCAAAAGTCTGCACGGTGATGTCCTTTTTGTTTTGTTCTGCCTTCCTGAGCAAAGCTTGAACCATGTTGGCCAGTGCTAGCAGTAGAATTATGTACTGGGAAAATAAATGCTGTTGGTGCTTGTGTTTACAGAGCACTTTCTTGCTTTGTTATGCAGAGAATGGTAGTCCTTCAGGGCTGTGTATCTCTGGCAGTTGTGCTGCTTGGCTCATTCTAATTAGTGACACTACCATTAGGGTTTTTATTTAGTTATTTATTTAACTCCAGAAATGCAATTTTGCATTATAGTGAACTGTGATAGGGTAACAAAAATAATAGGATAGGTATAACACATGGCTATTATATGCACAATTTCCAAAATAAGAAATGAGTGCCTTTCCATACATGTACTGAAGAAATATAGAGAAGGCGAACAGTAACTGATTGAAACACTGGGCACGAACCCAGCATAAAACATTGCTTGGAACAGTGCACCACATAACGTTTTTCAAAAGCAGTACGGCTCCCAACAAACAGAACAGTAAAAAAAATTATGTACTTTTTAGATACATGATGTGGCTGTAAAAAACAAACCATGAAATATGCACGCTACAACAGGCCGTTCTTAGAAACAAAGCTATTAGTAACTAAGTACTTAAAGCGTATTGCCTTTAAAACATCTACTTTAGAAACCAGGCCCTTGGCTGAAAGCCTCTGAGGCCACCTTTATATTGTGGGAGCAGCTTTGCTATCCTGATGCCGTCCCGTGAGCTTAATGCGAAACCATATCCCATAGGTGCACTCTAGCAGCAGAGAGAGAACTCCTGCTGTGCATGGAAGCCAGTTTTTTATGTTCAGATCGGGACAGTTTTCCAGAGTGCTGTGGTTCATTGTGTGTCAGTGACACCTACAGGACATTTCTTTTTGATCAAAAGAGGCGCATAGATGCAGTCTGCAGTGTTTCAGCAATACTTACTATTGGCCCCTTGGTCAAGAAAGCTCTATTTCTGAGTGTGTAAACTTAATGACTCGCATCCCACCAGCTGTCAGTTTGTGTACTGTTGAATGCCACTGGCACTCTTCCAGCAGACAGCAGATGCAGAAACATGCTATGTGTTCAAGGCATGTTTCCGGATCTGCTGTCTGCTGGAAAGAGCCAGTGGCATTCAACAGTGCACCAACTGACAGCCGGTGGGATGCGAGTCATTAAGTTTACACACTCAGTAATTAACTTTCTTGACCAAGGGGCCAATAGTAGGTATTGCTGAAACACTGCAGACTGCATCAATACGCCTCTTTTGATCAAAAATAAATGTCCTGTGGACGTCTGCCAGTTGGAAAGTTTGGTCCGTGGGGTAGTGTTCGGACGTCCCGCATGCGACGGCCGTGTTCTGACATTCTCTGAACGTCCCTTGCACAAGCGATAATTTTCCACCGGACGTCCTGTAGCCGTTTAAAAAAGGCACGTCAGTTTCCGGACGTTTGACGGACGTCCGAAAATACGATTTTGGCGTCCATGGGGCTCTCACTGAACTGCCATTTTCTTTGCGCCGGACGTCCATCAGACAACCTATGTACATCCGTCGGACATTTGCGGACCTCTACAAATGTCCAGCGGACGTTCAAACATACGTTGCCATGGCATCCGTTGGATGTTCGATGGCTTTTCGTGGTCCAATGGGTAGCGACTAGGGAGGGCGGAAACCGAGTCTCGTGCTGCAGCGGCTGAGGAGGTAGCCATTGCGCTGGCCCTAACTCAACAGAATGGCAGGGTGATTATAACAGATTCCAAATCGGCTATCCGAAACTACAACGCAGACAGGGTATTTGTCAAAGCAGTCAAAATTCTGACTGCCGGCCTGAGACCGGCAGAACTATCTTAACCTAGTTTGGACTCCGGCCCACGAGGGCTTCCGGGGAAACGAGACAGCGCACGCATTGGCCCGAGGACTCGCACACCGGGACCAAAATGCCGTCTCGTCGAGCAGAGAGCCCCTTCAGAGGGACGAGGAGCTGAACACGTACCAAGATATTCTTAGCCATTACACATTAGGAAGACAGACACTACCTGGAGCATGCAAGGGCCTCAGCAAAAAGGAAGAGGTCATATGGCGAAAGTTACAGGTGGGAGTTTTTTCCAACCCACTAGCACTAAGCAGATGGCATCCGGCGATCCAAGACCCGAGGTGTAAACAGTGCAATGAAATAGCAGACATGATCCACATGGTGTGGACATGCCCTAGCCACAACGAACCAGACAGGAATATAGAGTCCTGGGAGGCTTTAATGGCCAGCCAGAAAGAAGAAGAACAAAAAAGTCATCCGTCTGGCCCTGGACACCGCTGAATCCCAAGGGATCCCAGCCTGCTGAAAGGGGAGGAAGATGACGGCGGTCATCAAGACTCAAGTATTCATCGCCCTCTAATTCCGTGACGGGTGTAAATAAGGTTATTTCATCATCAAGCGAAAAGCGTCACTAGGCTCGTCAACACCGCGCTTCGCGTGAGCCGGAGGCCAGATTTGCCACTTCTGCGCATGCGCGAAACCGAGCGACGTCACGCGCAGCGCAGGTGGCCGCCGACTCCATAATAAAAAAAAGAATAAAAATAAGCACAGAAACGAAAATATAAAGAAGGGAATGAAAGGAATAAAAAAATTCAGGGGGCACTTTGGCTCCCTAAAGTGCTGCAAGGCGCAAGCGTTTACTGGCCATTGTTTTTATTTACTTTTTTATTTTTAATATTTCTGTTTTATTTTTTATTTCTTTGATCATTTTCCTAACTTTATTGTTTTTTATTTTTATTTTCACATCTTGTCTTTATTGTTTTTATTTGTTTATTATCTTATTTTTATTTTCATTTTCTTGACTTTACTCCTTTTATTTTATTTACGAAGGCCATGCATTCACTAGATGCGCCTTTATTCATGCTGGAACCTTTGAGCCTTTTAAGCAGTGATGCCGAAAGGCAGACGAATCTGCCTACGCGTCTGTCGACACGGCTGCCGACGCGTCTCCTAACGACAGTATGAGGCATTAATAGAGAGTTTTAGTATAGCGTTAGCGCGATAGCGGACCTAAGGGAAATTACGTTAGCGTGCCGCAAGCAACTTATCCCCACAGACAGTTTTAGTATAGCGTTCTGAAAACGGTAAACGCCATCTGCTTAACATGGATGCGAACGGTCCTTCTAAAATGGTCGACACTGCCGCTACCTTGCCAAAATATAATATTTCCGAGTTTTTTAAACGATTTATTACTGTAGTGCTTATTTTCGTCTGCAAAATGACCCCGAAATTTAAATAAAATGAAAAAACAAACGTAAAGCAGTGGCGTCATCTAGTCAAGGCTATGTTAACTACAAGCCGTTCGAGCAAGAATATTTGTCATCACTTGACGTGTAATGTCAAAAAAACTATTTGAAGTTTAATATAAACTCTCTTTGCATAATTTAAGTCCATAAAACATCACGAAAAACCTCCAAATCTATTTTTGTCTCGTTCCAGACGTTTTTGCTAGGTGTCTGCTGCGTTTCGGGCCGTTGCAGACGGTAGCAGTGCAGCTGGAGGTGCTATTAGGCTTGCGCGCTCCAGAATCGAGAGCGTATCTTAAAAACTGGGCTGAATTGCAGCATAAACTTTATCGTCGAAGCAAGGTAAGTCATAGCGAAAAGCAAAAACACCAGTAGTTGCCGGTAAACATGCCGACCGGAATCGCAGGAGCTGCTGAATCGGCTGAAGCGGGCGGCTGTCGCTTGTTAGGACGCCGCCATGTTTCCACGCTAAGGGCGCAAATGCCGCAACGCTAAATTCTGAAAATTGCGTGCGTACGCTAACGCTATTTCTTCGTTAGCGTTCTGCGCATGCGCACTCTGGACCCGCTATTCCGCTATGCACGCAATTACGCAAAGCCCGCTATACTAAAACTCTCTAAAGACTTTCGCCTTAATATCATAAATAAAAGAGAAACAGTGCGCCAGGAAACTCATATCTAGGTGGACACCCGAACCGCGCCGTAAAGGAAGGAAAATGAAAAAAAAAATAGTTTTAAGGAAAGGAAATGAAGCCGGTGTCTCTCATATCTCGGTGGATGGGCAACCGTAGATAGCACAGTGAACACCAGAACAGATCTGGGAAGAGAAATAAGAGCATCTTATTATCGCTCCCATACCTAGAAACATGCATCCCATCCACGACAAAGGCAGAAGGAAAAGCAGGGTCGCACAGCTGACTGCTAAGCTAGGCAAGATGCCACAGGGAACCGTGGCCTACACTGATGCCGCGGTAGGCACGCTAGGAGACACCGTCTCCGTAGCCGTCGGGGACTCAGGCAGAACGTTACGCGTACGACACCTTGACTTAAAACCCCTTGTGGCGGAGGAGGTTGCAATAGCGATCGCTCTAACTCAGCCAGGTACCAAATACGTAGTAAGCGACTGCAAAGCCGCAATTAGAAATTACAGCAAGGGACGCATCCACGAAATGGCGGCTAAATATCTAAAAGACTTTATCCCAGCCCACAATATTCTAATTATCTGGACCCCAGCCCACTCGGGTCTGGTTGGAAACGAGGCCGCCCACAGGCTCGCCCACTCCTCTTTACCTCGGGGAGCCGTGGACACCTCATACGAATTCAGCACTAAAGAGGAAACCAATACCTTTAATAGCATCACAGACATTCAGAAAAAGAACAAAAGGATCTATCCTCCTCCGGATAGATCGCTTAGCTCGGCTGAGGCCTATGACTGGAGAAGACTCCAAGCTAGAAACTTCGCATCCCCGCTCTGGAGGAGCTGGACAGGAGGTGACACGAGGGAGGATGCGGAGGTGTGCGAGTTCTGCGGGCATACCGCTACACTCGAACACATACTATGGAGATGCCCCAGTGCCCCAGGATATGGCAGAATCAATAATGCAGAGGAATGGGAGACCATACTCAGAAGTGCCGACCTTAGCATACAATGATACGCTACCCGCCTGGCAGCAGAAGCTGCGCGACTATACCGTTGCTAGTCTTCCAGCTGCGACGCTGCCCCTCCCCGGACGCCTG
The DNA here is from genome assembly GCF_055824585.1 of Amblyomma mixtum. Classification (NCBI taxonomy): domain Eukaryota; kingdom Metazoa; phylum Arthropoda; class Arachnida; order Ixodida; family Ixodidae; genus Amblyomma; species Amblyomma mixtum. The sequence continues at coordinate 71,996,293 of NC_143019.1, forward strand.
CGTGCGGACCCGGGTCTTCTTCTGGCGGAAATAAAGTTTCTTCACTCACTCACTCACTCGGTGGATACCCTAACCGCGCCGTAAGGGCAAATGAAATGAAATTAAAATTGGTACGCGTCTCTAAAGCAACCTTCTAAGACAGCACCGTATTCACTACACGCGCGTCTCCTCCTCCGCCTCCGTACTGGCAGTGTGTGGACGGCCGAACGCCTCCACCGTTATCGTGGTGCTCCCAGTGCATTGTGCGCGAACTGTGACAGCCATGACGTCAAAGCAAGCGTACTGAACCTTTTCGCTCGTATATCCAGGCTTAGCCACAGCTAAGCCACTGCCAATTTTTAAGGCGAAAGCCTTTAATGTCTCATCGTTGTAAGCAGCAGTTGTCGACAGAAATGTCACGCTTTTCAATTTCCTTTCCTCAAAAACCAATTTACCGACGAGCAAAGCTCGACCCGAACGGGCGATGGCGTTCTGTGTACTCCCTGACGGCGTTGCAAGACGCTGTCGCGTTCCACTCTCTCAACCACACATCAGTGACACAAGCATCAACGCCGCGCCTAAGCCTTTCGCCTCACAGCACCTTATGTCAACAAAGTGCCCCAAGATTTTTGATGGTAGCGCTGTAACCTTGTAATGCTCAGCCGAATGTTGCTTTCGAAAGTTCGTCTTGCGCTAGCTCAAATAGTAAACAGCGCCACAGAGAGACCCATCAGTAGGACACCTTTCAAAGCGTTCGTCCGAATGGCCGCGTTACTCAGTGTCGCGTTACTATGAAACGCAAGGCCCTCCAAAAGGGACCAGTAGGTGGTATCACTGGTACACAGATTGTTGACCGCCTAGTTGCTGTAGAATTTTTGGAGTGGTATCAAGTGATTTGGCGCGTCCCGGAGCATAATATTACGAGTCGAATGAAAGCGTAGCTTGTCATAGGGATTCGCACCGACGACCTTTGGTTCCCCAAACCGTGACTTCTTAGAACTTCAAACGTCCATTACGCCCTAACTATTCGACATAAGGCATTCGAAGTGACGTCAAGCCATTTGTCTTCTTTCGCATACGTTGGCATCCAAAAAATAGATATCCGTATATAACTAAAAATTTGTACCCGATATAGCGAAGATGGCTAATGACGCAATTATAATAATAATAATAATTGGTTTTTTGAGGAAAGTAAAGGGCACAGTATCTGTCTCACATATCTCGGTGGACACCTGAACCGCGCCGTAAGGAAAGGGAGGGAGGCGGAAGTGAAAGAGAGAAAGAGGTGCCGTAGTGGTCGTCTCGGAATAATTTCGACCACCTGTACGTTAGTGCAGGCTGACCACCTGGAGATGGCGGACAGCCGGCTTCTTCACCTATGGGAGGCAAAGAGAGGACTCGAGAACCGACTCAAACGACAGCGGCGGAACCGCAATCTGCGCAGAAGAATAGCTTCAAGGACATTAGGTTACCTACGTCGTAATCTGGGTAATTCACCTTCCAACATCCGAAAATTGGCCTATCAGACATTTGTTCGTCCACAGCTCGAATATGCATCATCCATTTGGTCCCCACATCCTACATACTTAACCGACATGCTTGAATCAGTCCAGAACCGAGCTGCCCGTTTCATTTCACGTAATTATAGCCATCACTCCAGCGTAACGCAAATGAAACTCGATCATTCCATACAGCCTTTAGTTCTTCGCCGTTATATCGCTCTGTTATCCTTGTTTCACAAATATGTTTATAATGCCACACAATCCACACTTCATACCCAGACCGCCTCGAACACGTCTCGTCGATTAAATAACCACTTAAGTTTTGCGCGCATGTACGGTACGACACATGCTTTTAACTTTTCCGCACTCCCTACCGCCATTCGCTTGTGGAACAATCTGCCTGATCACATTGCTTCTGAGTCAGATCAAGAAAAATTTCGTCATCTCCTACACGAGCATTTTTCACAATAGCACTTACAAATCACTTTATCTTGTCTCTTACACTTGGCAATCTGCTTTGAACTTCTTGTGATTTTCTTTTTTCATTGCTACCTCGCTCTTGTGAATTGCTATTTTATGCTGCGTCGTGTGTTCACTTGTATGCCTTGTATATATTATTGCTTTTTTGCGTCTTTTTCCCTGAATATCACTTCACGAATTGTACTCCCTGATATGGTCATTTTTTGTTTTTTGCGTTTTTCTTTTTTCTTTTTTTTACTTTCTAGTATTAATGCCTTACGTTAAGTTTTACTCATGTTATTTCCTTAAGTGTACCTTTGTGGCCTTTCATTACTACAGTTGTTCCTGTTTCATGTTTTGCCGCTTACTCTGTAACCCCCCTTACACAATGCCCCTATGGGGCCTGTAAGGTATTTTAAATAAATAAATAAATAAACAAGGAGATCGAGGATTGTCACAAAATTCGGCGCATTTTAGAAACAAGGAAAAACAGCGCCGCGCGGACGCGTCTCGCCGGCGCAAGCCGAAAGGGGGAGAGGGAAACCCCCGCTGGGCGCCTAGCGTGTGTGCGTGTGCTCTCTCTCCCTTCCTCCACCGCTCACCGCCACGGCGTGCGCCGAAGGAATGAGTCATCCACGCCGATTTCTCTAGAACGTGCGAGTCGTTTCTACTGTTAACCGGGGGAAGAGGGGGAAGCCTTGCGAGCGCTAAGACATGTCCCCCTCCTCTGCACTCGGACGTCGGCTACGCCGCCACGACGGCGCCACGCTAGAACACGCTGGAACCTTCGCGAAACGACTCCTGACTTTAACCAATGAGGGCGCGCGGCCGGCGAGAGAAAGGAAGGGAACCTGCACGGGAGATCCTGCGTGTATGTGCGCGCCTACTCTGGCGCGTAGAACAAACAGACGTGCAAATGCGGCTATAAAAAAATTACCGACGATTACGTTACTTCCTAATGCGAAATTTGAGCGCAGCAAATAAGCTGTTTCACCTTTTCGATAAATTGAGGCAAAGAAATCGAGCAACACATGTATGCGCTATCACAGAATTTTTTTTTATTTTTCACACGTATTCCTTTAAGAAAGACTCCACTAACAGTTCTTGACAGTCATGAAGGAAGCTTTGTGGTCGGAGAAATAGACTGATATATGTTCGACTTGGTACACCAGTGCTTGATTCTCAAAGACGAGATCTATACAAGTGTCTCGCGAGGTTGTCACAGCCGTGGGACGCGTTACGAGCGAGAGGAACGGGATGTTCTCCCGCATAAGTGTTAGGAAATCGCTGTTTGTCTTTATGTCAACATTAAAGTCCCCCACTACTAACATCGGTGTGGATCGATGGACGGTTAATGCGAGTTGCAGGAAGTGCACGACGTCTTTCGTGAGTGCGGTAGGGTCGAAGTAGGCAGCTACTACCAGCAAGCCGTTGGGCAACTTTGCGGCGCACAGTTCGCCAACTTCATGTGACGTGCCAAACATTTCGACTGGTATTGCAGAGAGACCTGTGCGCAAGTAGATAGCGACTCCCGCCGCTCTGTTGTGGTCTCTGCGAGCACCACAGCAGTATAGGAAATCTATGATTTCGAGAGGCTCTTCGGGATCCATCCAGGTTTCAGCAAAGCAAAGTACAGAGGAATGGCGCAGAATGTGATCGTGGTGTACGTCCTTGGCATGTGCGGCAAGGGAGCGTATGTTAAGAATGTGGTTGTGAATGATGAATCAAGTGCTGCCAGCGAATGACGCGTCCATTGGCTGTCTGCGTGTGTTACTGATGTGTGGTTAACATGTTAAGCTTCGCCTGTAAGAGTGGAACGCGACAGCGTCTTGCAACGCTGCCAGGGAGTCCACAGAACGCCATCGCCAATTCGGCTGTACGCCTCGCTGGACGGTAAATTTATTTCTTGAGGAAAGGAAATGTATCTCTCTCGCATATCTGGAAGGACACCTGCACCTCGCCGTAAGGGAAAGGGGGAAGATGGGAGTGAACGAAGACGCCGTATTAGCTAGACGCGCCTTTGTTCATTCCAAACCATTCAGCTGGCATTACGGAGTGGCTAGCGTGCTCGTATCGCACTCGGGAGACCCTGGTTCGATTCCCCAACTCGACCAATTTCGTTCTCGGTTTTATTGATTTATGCGGTCTAACTAGAAAGGTTAATTAGGCTATTTCATATTTATATTATTGTATTTCTATCCATCGTGTTCTGTCATTAACCTGTCAATTGTTGGAACTGTCTAGGATGTTCGACACAACGTATATGAAACGAGCAACGTCTTACTGAGTGGGGAAGTGCGTGGTGGTGGAGGGAACGCGGCTTCGTACTTATCTGGTTTTTTCAGCAGCGTCTCCTTCCGCGGACGCTGTTGTCGCTGCGGCGCGCGTCTTTCTTTCTTTCTTTTCTTCTGACTTCTTCATTCTCCTCTATATTAATTAGGCTAATTGATTAATTAAGCAATTAACTAAACTCAGTCCAACTTAGTTGCAGCATCACTATACGATCCCTTTGATTGGTTGCATGGTTACTAGCCAAAGTACAATTGGCCCCATTTGAAATTCGCGCTCTGTGACGTCACGAGCATTTCGACCAATTGAAAAGCGTGACATTGGGGGCGGAGCTGGTTACGAGGCCGACGCCGACGACGACGCGAAACCCAGGAACGGACGCCAAAGAGCTGCGCTCTAAAAGGGCGTTGGCCGCTACCAGTCAGTCCGGCTTAGAGAGATTTGAGGAGGAGAGCGCGGCTTCGGCCACGAGGAGTATCTGTTCTCGCTTCGGCGAGCGCGGCTTCGGCCGCTTCTTTTTGAGCAGTGTCCGCTCCGGCGGACGCAGTTGTTGCTGCGACGCGCGTCTTTTCTTTCCTTTTTCAGACTCCTCCGCATGGGGGTCCACAACACAATACAAGAACTGACTGAAGCCCACCGCACAGCACAATTGGACAGACTATCCTCTACAAACACGGGCAGACACATTCTAGCCGCATTAAACATCAAACCAACGGGTCCCCCTCCGGACAACACCCACAGCATTCCTAAGCAAATCAAGGAAAAGCTAATCGTCCACCCACTACCCAAGAACGTACACCCAACCCACAACCGGGAAAGACGCGAAGCACGCGCCAAAGCCCTGTATAAAAAACACGCGGACAACGAAGACGCAGCCTATGTAGACGCGGCAGAATATCCATGCAACCCAGCGTACGCCTTAAGCGTGGTGTCATACGACCTCAAACACAAGGCTTCGGCCTCGATAAGGGCAACCACCTCTCTTGAAGCGGAAGAGGCGGCCATAGCACTGGCCATAGCATCTTCTACTGCCACACTCATAATGAGCGACTCCAAAAGCGCAATCAGGAATTTTGCAAAGGGACAGATCCATTCTGCCACCTACAAAATTCTCCAATCAAACCCCCACGACCCCAGACCAATTCAATTAGTTTGGGTGCCAGCCCACGCAGGCAACCCCGGAAACGAGGAGGCGCACTCTATTGCTCGAGCGTACGTCAACCGAGCAGGCCGAACAGTGGAGAGGGATTGCGCGCGGGACAGACTAATCACCTACAATGAAATCACGCTACACTACAGAGAGGAAAGGCTCACATATCCACCACCACACCACACCCTCACGAAGGAACAACAGACTATATGGAGGCAACTCCAGTCCAGAACGTTTCCTTCACCGGCCTATCTGGCACTAATACACCCGAATCAATACAAGCCCGAATGCTCTCTTTGTGGGGCTCCGAGAGCAAACTTTGAACACATACTTTTCATATGCCGAGAACTCCAACCACCATCTCGCTGGAACCTCACAGACCTAGACGGTTGGGAGATCGCGGTCTCTAGCTCCGAGCCGGCCTCACAGAAGAGGCTGGTGGAATGGGCGGAGAAGGTCGCCAGAAGTCATGGACTGATGGCCGCCAACCGGGATTAAGAACCAAGCCAACCAAACCTCCCCTACTTCCTTCCCTTACTTGGTTCATCAATAAAGTTTTTACCTACCTACCTTCCTTTTTCTCTTTCCTCTGATCTTTTAACTCTCCTCTATCTGCACGTGGCAGCGGTGGTGGCTTGGCTAGAGCCAGTAGCAGACCCGTGCAATTTCCTCTTCATCCTTCTCTCAGTCACAACAACAACAACAGTCAGTCCGAACCGCCGTTTAAGCTTCATCGAAGCGCGCCCGTTCGACTCCCGGGAAAACACCACTCGGCCAGCAACGGACCAACGAGGCAACGTTCGCCAGTCTGCGGGACGGCATCGTCGTGTAACTCTGGTCGCCGGACTGCCGCAGTGCCCGGTGAACAAATTGTGTTTCGTTTGTTTACCTCTCTATCTTGTGTTAGTGCACTTTAGGTGCAATATTGCCTTTGTACTGTACTCTCTCTCTCGAGTTTAACTTTACACAAGTTGCATTGTAGGTAATCACTTTGTATGTGTTTGTACTAGTGATTGTAAAACCCTCTGTATCGTCTCAATTGCTGTATAAACTTTGTTATTGTTTGTGAACCTTTGGCTCCGACCCATTCTCTGGCTTGCGACCAGCGAAAGCTGGGCACCGAACGCCCAAAAACCTCTTGTCACTTGGTAGCTGGTCTCCGCTGAGTTTGCCACGCTGAGTCGAGGGCATCTCCTTCGAGTCCGAGACCGCTACCCCCACACGCTCTAAGGGTGTCTGGGAACGTCCCATGTAAACGTGCGCGAAGTGTGGGTGACAAGGATCATGCGGTCAAACTTACTCAGCAAAACTGGGAGGACATATGCAACCGCATGGATCGCAATATGGGAGTCTCTAAGACTTGGAACTTGCTCCGTCATCTACTTTACCCTGCAGGTAGCAGAACCACCCAGAGGCAGAACCTGCAAAAGCTTGTGCATGCATACGCAGGCACACCAGAGGACCTTTTCCTTGAACTTAAAGACAGATATATTGGCAATGCTCCTATCCAAGCCTTCCCAGATTATGCTGGTCCGGAAAACACGCAGCTCGACTCCCCGATTACTGTGGATGAGGTTAGGGCAGAGATTGCCAGGCTAAACTGTAAATCCGCCTCTGGCCAAGATGCAGTATCCAACAAGATCCTCCGCAACCTAGATGAACAGTCGCTACAATCATTTACTGAATATATGCAAAAATGCTGGTCGGAGGGCTCAATCCCACAAATATGCAAAACGGCAGAGATTCTCATTCCAAAACCCGGGAAGGCACTCAGCCTTGAGAACCTCAGGCCAATTTCGCTCACGTCTTGTGTAGGTAAGCTCATGGAGCACGGAGTTCATACCCGCCTCAACCGGTTTATGGAGGAGAACGAGCTGTACCCCCCAACCATGATTGGCTTTCGACCAAAACTTTCTACGCAGGATGTAATGCTTCAGCTCAGACATCAGATTATTGAGGCAAAAACGCGGGACACCAGAATAATTCTTGGACTCGACCTGGACAAGGCCTTTGACAATGTCAGACATGATGCGATCTTGGAGAACCTTCATGAACTCGGGGTGGGAGCCCGCACCTTCAACTATATCCGCGACTTTCTCTCAGGTAGAAAGGCGCATTTTCAAGAAGGAGGTCTCCACTCGCGTGACTTCCCCCTCGGCAACAAGGGATCGGTCCTGTCACCCTTTCTCTTCAACGTTGCAATGTTGAAACTTCCACACCAATTAGCGGAGATCCCGCAACTCCACCACAGCCTCTATGCTGACGATATCACCTTGTGGACCGCCGAGGGCAGTGATGCCGAAATCGAAGAGAGACTCCAGCGTGCCATCGATATCGTGGGGAGCTATGTAGACCCCAGGGGGCTGCGGTGCTCTCCAGCCAAATCTGAATTTTTCATATTCCGCAAAATCAGATCCCTTGCGCAACCCCCACGGGCCATCGAACTCAGTATTCGCGGAGTCCCCATTCCTCGAGTACCCAAAATTAAAATCTTGGGCCTTATTCTACAAGAACACGGCTTCAATGGTGACGTAATTCAGGAGCTTCAGGGAACCTCGCAGCAAATTATGCGACTCATTCGCCGCATTAGTAACCGCCACTCGGGCTTGAGGGAAAGCAATACTCTCCGTTTAGTACAAGCCTTTGTGATCAGCCGCATCGCTTACGTGTGCCCTTACCTACATCTCAAGTCGGCTGAAAAAGAGAAAGTGGAAGCCATAATCAGAAAATGCGTCAAACAGGCAGTTGGGCTACCCATGCACACAGCGACTGAGAAAGTGTTAGGTCTCGGTCTTCATAACACCCTAAGTGAGATTATTGAAGCGGTAACCGTCTCGCAGTACGAACGACTAACGGCCACACCAACTGGCAGACACATTCTGTCCACACTCGGCATAACATACGAACGACAAGGCGGACCAACAACTGACCTTCCGAAACATATACGCCAGCTTCTGGTCATTCCTCCACTACCTCGGAACATGCACCCCGATTTCCACGCTGAACGTCGTGCAGAGGGAGCCAAATCATTAGGCAAACGCTTCCTTAATGATACCTCTGTGGTATATGTTGATGCAGCAGATTCTTCGGCTGACAAGATGGTAGCTGTGGTCACCACGGAATGTGGTACACTCATAACTGGGGGCACTATACGCACTCAGCACACACATGTTGGAGAAGAAACAGCCATTGCTCTAGCCATTGCGGGATCCTCGGCAGAAACCATTGTCAGCGACTCAAAATTGGCAATACGTAACTACACGTTTGGAAGAATCTCTCCACAAGCAGCACGGATTCTGCTAAATTATCAGCCCACGCGGCTCATTCGCCTAATCTGGACGCCTGCTCATGCCTCCCTTGCTGGTAATGAGGCGGCTCATAACCTAGCTCGAGAACTATGCCGCCGAGCTGGGTCGTGCAGTCCACCCGCCCTATACTCCGGCAAGGACAGGTTGTTTTCTCACAGAGAAATCCTGCAGCACTACAGGCTTGCAAGTCTCAGATTTCCCCCAGCAGATAAAACGCTTTCCAAGCAACAGGCCAAAGCCTGGCGTAAACTTCAAACTAAAACCTATCCAAATCCCCAATTGTGTAGCTTCTATTCGGATGGACTCTACTCAGACAAATGCAAAAATTATGATGCGAAAGCCGATCTAAATCATATGATCTGGAACTGCCCGCAGTCCCTACCCGCGAGTCGCTTCATTACCGACTCTGATCATTGGGAGGCTCTATTGCTCAGCCCCGACCCTGGGACACAGATCAAGCTCCTCCAGCTGGCTGAAGACGCCGCCGCTGCCCAAGGGATAGCGGCCGCCGTTTAAGCGGGGGGCGACTTCGGGTCGCTCCTCTATATCCGCTGGAAACAAAGTTCCACCACCACCTGAGGATCTTTAAGGTGCACTGACATCGCACAGCACACTGGTGGCGTCGGGGAGAATCTGTTCTCGCTTCGGCGAGCGCGGCTTCGGCCGCTTATCTGTTTTTTCAGCAGCGTACGCTCCGGCGGACGCAGTTGTTGCTGCGGCGCGCGTCTTTTCTTTCCTTTTTCTCTTTCCTCTGGTCTTTTAACTCTCCTGTATTTGCACGTGGCAGCGGTGGTGGCTTGTCTCGAGCCAGTAGGCAGGCCCGTGGTATTTCCTTTTCATCCTCAGTCACAACAACAGCACAGCACACGGGCGCCTTCTGCGTTTCGCCTCCATCTAAACGCGGCCTTCGCGGTCGCGATATCGGGTTCGAACCCGGGTACTCTGTCTCAGTAGACGAGCGCCTTAAAGGAGCACTGAAGAGGAATCTGAACTCGTATTTTTACCGTTGGAACTCGATCTACACGTTCCGAGCGTTCTTGGAAACAGAATTATTGCCCTGTGCGGCCGATTTCCCTAATTTAAATCGGATTAACGTCCGGCTCCCGCCTTTTTTTAATTCCCCGCGAACGGTGGGAGGAGTGGACCAACCTTTCAGCCAGACCCGTGGCGGCTTGCCGCTCTGCCATCGGCGGAGTGATACGTAGTGAAAGCAGAGTCCACGAGTATTTTTATTTCCGTGGGCTTCTATGTAGCCTCTGACCAGATCTATTTATTCACGGAAACCTAAAAGAAACAAAATAAAAACAAAAGCAAAGTCGCCACGCGACTGCGTGAAAGGCACTCCGTGCGTTGGTCGACCCCTCCCACCGTATGCGGAGAATTCAAAAAAAAAGGTGGGAGCCGGATGTTAATTCGATTTAATCAGGGAAATCGGCCACACAGGGCAATAAATCGAGGTATCTAAAAATGCTCGGAACGTGTAGATTGAGTTCCCGCGGCAAATGGACGAGTTCAGATTCCTCTTCAGTGCACCTTTAACCACGGAGCCACTGCGGCGCATTATTCGTTCGATATTGGTAACGCTCGATGCTCATACGCTGCCTCAACGTTTTGCTCTTTTCAAGCGAAAAGCTTCGCTAGGCTAGTCAACGCCGCGCTTCGCGGGAGCCGGAGGCCAGATTTGCCACTTCTGCGCATGCGCGAAACCGAGCGACGTCACGCACGGCGCAGGTGGCCGCCGCTGACTCCGTCGCCTGACCTTTCGCCGCCGCCGCGCGCTACTGCGCATGTGCGTCGCCGCTTCTCCTCCTCGCCACCGTTTGACCTTTCGCCGCAGCCGTGCGCAGTGCGCATTTGAAAGGAGGGGTATGTAAGGCGCGCTTGCCCATAGAACAGGCGCGGGGAGGTGGTGACGAAGCGCGGCTACGGCCGCTTATCTGTTTTTTCAGCTATAGCGTCCGCTTCGGCGGACGCGGTTGTTGCTGCGACGCGCGTCTTTTCTCTCCTTTTATGCGAAGCATATTAACGTAGGTTTCGGGCCTTCGCGCGACGCCCGGCGGTGGCCACCATTGACCTTCAAGTAGGTCACGTGATGACGTCACACCGGCTGCAGATGGGGCCTCATATCGCGCCGTCGGACGTCGCCCGGCGGAGGCCTCCACGCTTCGGTTCGCGCCGTCGCGCGCGACGCGGCGGCGGCGCCACCATCGCTGCATCACGTGATATGTGACGTCACGCCAGGGATGAGGCGGCGCGCGCACGCCGTCGCGTCAGTCTCTGTGCCCCCAACCGCGCCAGCGTCTTTGCGCCGTGCGTGTATGCGGTCAAGATGCCTCCAAACGCTAAGGACATGCTTCGCATCCACTGGGCCTAACCTTGATAAGCCTCCAATTTTTTTCTCTTTCCTCTGATCTTTTAACTCTCCTCTATCTGCACGTGGCAGCGGTGGTGGCTCGGCTGGAGCCAGTTGGCGGGCCCGTTCGCTTTCCTTTTCATTCTTCTCTCAGTCGCAACACATAGGACAGGCGCGTGCGATCGCGGCTTCGGCCGCTTATCTGTTTTTTCAGCAGCGTCCGCTTCGGCGGACGCGGTTGTTACTGCGACGCGCGTCTTTTCTTTTTCTCTTTCCTCTAATCTTTTAATTCTCCTCTTTCTGCACGCGGCAGCGGTGGCGGCTCGGCTCGAGCCAGTAGGCAGGCCCGTGCAATTTCCTTTTCATCCTTCTCCCAGTCAAACAACAACAACAGAACAGGCGCATGGAGGAGGTGGTGACGAAGCGCGGCTATAGCACTATAGCGCGGCTACGGCCGCTTATCTGTTTTTTCAGCCAGGGACCGCGACGCGCGTCTTTTTTCTTTTTCTCTTTCCTCTGATCTTTTAACTCTCCTCTATCTGCACGTGGCAGCAGTGGTGGCTCGGCTGGAGCCAGTTGGCAGGCCCGTGCAATTTCCTTTTCATCCTTCTCTCAGTCGCACCAACAACAACACAACAGGCGCAGACACTCGCTATGGAAGGAGAACAGTAAGACGGGGCAGAAACACCGATCCAGAAATGGTAGCTTGGGAGTTGGCTGAAAAAATTCAGGGGACACTTTGGCTCTCTAAAGGGCTGCAAGGCGAAAGTATTTCCTGGCGCACTGTTTGTTTTTATTTACAGTTTATTTTTCCATATTTTTGTTTTTTCTTAGTTTTTATTTTTGCTCCTTTTATTTTTATTGTTTTTATTTTTATTTTAATATCTTCTATTTATTTTGTTTGTTTTTTGTTTGTTATATTTCTTATTTTTCCTTTTCTTGACTTTATTCCTTTTATTTTATTTATGAAACCCATGCATTCACTAGATGCGCCTTTATTCATGCTCGAACCTTGAGCCTTCGTGGTAGTGTCTCCACTTCAAATGCCAAAGGTCCTGATTCCCACCCTCGGCGCAGTTTCTTTTTAAACAGTGACGCCGAAAGGCGGACAAATCTGCCGACGCGTCTGTCGACACCGCTGCCGACGCGTCTGCTAAAGACAGTATGAGGCATTAAAGGCTTTCGCCTTAAAAGCAGCGAGAGCTTTTCACTATATCCAGGCTTAATCTTAGCTAAGCCGCAGCCATTTTTTTACGTTGCGTTTTCTGACTGGAGGTATATATATATATACAGTATTGTGCATCTTTATGTGAAGACTTGAAAATGTTCTCGCCTGAACCGCTGGCTCGTTTGCACTGAAACTGCGCACAGAGCTTACGTGTTCTGATAACTTTTGTCCCGTAGCAAGTTTAACAACTGCGTGGTTCAGCCGCGCAAGATGCAAACCCCCAACCATCTGCGCCGAGAACGATCAACCGAAAGCCAGCAGCGCTGACGCCACTTATAATCTGCAGCGGAAAGCGCCACAACGCGATAGGCGCCAAGCCGAGCGTTGCTAGATGCACGGGTCCTTTGATGGCGCCACCGCCGCCCTTCACGGAAACCCTGTGGTGGCGGCTCTCGGTTCCGCAGAAAAGAGAGCCTCATACCCCCAAACGAAGGGACCTCCCTAGTAGCACAGATTGCTGCTGGAACATTGCAGCAATATTACCTTTTTAGGTTGCATTAGTGTCCTCCTTTGGCAATATCAAGAGAACATACGTAAAAAACGCTGCTGCAACATTTTCCGAGATGTTGTGTCCACATATGTACAACATTGCTGCAACATTGCCACAATGTTTTGTAACATTAATGTAACATTCTTGAAAAGTTCAACAACCCTGCACAAGCATGCAGGCCTGGCAATTGGTAAGCTTCACAACACATCATAACTCTTTGCAAGGACCAACGAGAGCGACCGACACTTCAACTCCACAAGGCAATACAATTAACATGCAACTCATGCACTCACCTCCAAGCGGATAAGAGTGAAGCTTATATAGCCGTCCTTGAAGGGTGTCCCAAGGGTGACAGTGGCGAATAGGTAATAAACAAAGCTCTGCGACATATTAATGCAGCTGTGCATGCAATCTATGGCAGGCGCAACAGAAATTGCAAAGTACTGCTAGTTGAAAAAAAAAAGTTTACTGTAGCAACAGTCGGAAAAGTTCTGGAACCCTGTGCTTGAAATATATTTGTAATGTTGATTTGTTATGATTCAAACATTATAACAATGTTCACCAGGCTGCATTGCCTCAATGTTGCTCCTCGATGTTGTTCCAACGATGGCAGATAGTATGTTATCCTAACGAATTTCTGAGCATGTGGCTGCAATGTTCGCAGATAGAGTCATCCTAACCTACTTATGGACACGATGCTGCAATGTTGGAGTATATGGCACAACATAATAAAACATTGGCTACATTGCCATAACGTCCTGGCGACATTTTGTGCTACTAGGGCTAGGTTCCTCAATCTCGGTGCAGGCGCTAACGGGTTTGCATCATGCGCGGCTGAACCATGTAAGTACCGTTGTCAAACTTACCACGAGACAAAAGTCACCGCAACACTCAACCTCTGTGCGCAGTTTCATCGCAAACAACCAGCGGATGAAGCAGGAAAATTTTTACAAGTCTTCATGATAAAGATGCGCAGCACTGTATATATAAACAACGGCGACTCAATTTCGAAGAACCCGCGAGCCGCGCAACCCCGACACCCCTCCGCAGCCGACCTCCCGTGAATGTGGACTCGCCTGCCCCTGTGTTTACAGAAACTGCGCCCCGCCACCGCGGACCTGCGTGCTTGGGCCCTTAAAATTGCTACATATGTATATACCTGGTGTTTCAGCGAACACTTTCAAAAATTTTCATAAGTGCGCTTTTTGGGGTAAAAATATCCCTCTTGCGGAGTAGCATTACCTGTGTTCGCGTACACCAGAAAACCGTGAATCGTCTTAATTAAGTTTTTAACTCGTAAAGTTAGACGCCTAGTTGCAATTGGAAATTTTGTAGCTGGTCGTTAGTTATAGCCATATCAGGTTTTAGAACTTCGAAAACGCGATTAAACTTGGCGCTGTGGCTCGACAAAATTGGGCTTTTTCGACTAGATACATGCACTGGAGTGGTTGCTTTGCCTGCATGCTTTCGAAAGCGCATGTATTTCGCACGATGCAGTCAAATTTTCTCGAGCCATAGCGCCGAGGGTAATCGTGTTTTCGAAATTCTAAAAATTGATATAGGTAATACTAACGACCGACTACAAATCTCTAAGTGAAACCAGTTGCCTCTGATATTTAAAAAAATTAGTTGGCGTCTGCTACCGCTGGCATTACTATGGCACAAAAGCCATATGTTCACCTCAAAAAGCCTATTGTTAATTTTTTTTATTCTTCCCTGAAACACGTGGTATGTATTCTATTTCACTATATACTTCACTCATCAAAAGTTGTGTCCGGCGATGTGGCGGTCATCGTACGAAAAACGAAAAATCTTCGTCCATATAGTAATGTTTTAGACCTCAATATTCATTACACATAACCACCTAAGTAATTTGACGCTTAATGACCTCATCTGCCGCTACGCCACGCGGTAGATGGGGGGGCACTCTCATCACGGCGGCCACCATACTAGGGAAAGAAACCGAGATAGCGGAGGAAGCCGCGATAGCGATCGCTTGCGCTGGCACCAAAGCTAGATACATTATTAGCGACAGTAAAACTGCAATCCAAAATTTCAGTAGAGGTAGGGTAAACCTCCTCACCACCAAAATTTTAACGCAAGGAGCGATTGATAGGACGATCAACATCATCTGGACCCCGGCGCACGAATCTGTCAGCGGTAACAGTGCAGCTCGAGATTTCTACCTCCGAGCTGTACAGGATGGGTCGGCTCAGGCCGAACATGATAGATAAGGGCGATTAATCTCGTATCAAGAGATTACAGAACACTACAGGCAATGCCGGAGGTGTTTTCCCCCACCAAACACGGCGTTAAATAGGAATCAGGCGGCGGCGTGGAGACGCCTGCAGACTGGAGTATACCCAAACCCAGTACTAAATAAACATATCCGATCGGACTGCGGGGACGATAAATGTAAAAAGTGTGGGGCGAGAAGAACCCTCGACCATATAATTTGGGAGTGCCCTTACTCCCCAGGCAGGGCGCAAAACATTAGCAGTAGGGAAGCCTGGGAAACCTTGTTGCGGAGCTCGGACCCTGAGCTCCAACTCACCGCCGTCCAACTGGCAGAAGTGGCCGCCGGCGAAACCAACCCAGGCGGTGTGGTCCATATCTGTTGGACAATAAAAGTTTTCAACAACAACAACAACACGTGCTACCATGCAATTCGCAGGAACCGCAGCGTTCACGCTGCTCGTGTCGTTCGCATTAGGCTAGTAATACGAATGCTCAGATAGGTTGAGCGTTCATCACTGCAAACTAGTCCAGCGGAGGGTAGTCAGAATGTGGCGGTGCGGAGAGGTTGTTGCGCGCGGTTATTGCGACGCGCGTCTGTTCTTTCACTCTTTTCTCTTATGTCTGAATTCTCATCTGTCTGCAGGTGGCAGCAGTTGCGGCTTGTAAAGATCTTAGTACACGGGCCTGGAAAGAATTACTGCCAGACGTGGGTCGTCGTTAAGCAAGGTACGGCGAAGGCTAAGCAGCGGCGGAAGCAGCCAGCACACATATGTCTCCTGAGTGGCTGAGAGTACCTGCTTTCTACTCGGCGACCGTTGCCCCAAGCCTGCCGTCATGGACCACACAGGGGACCCAGGTGACAGCTGATTCCATTTACCGAGCCCTTCCCGATCGGAGTACAGAACCATAAAGAAGAGGTTGAAGTTTTAGCAAAAAACAGACCGCCTTTCCGAAGTCTCTTCAAGTGTCGCCGCCGCCGCCGCCGCGGGGAGTCCGACGTTATCTTCCCCAATTTCTGTGAGCATGCCGGGGGAACAAAGGGTTTTGTTTTCTGTGGCTCTTTGTCGTGCCAAGCACCGCGACGAGCTGGCGGGCATCGTTCGACAAGGGACAAGGGACCACTTTCTGGCCTTTTCGTGACC
Organism: Amblyomma mixtum; assembly: GCF_055824585.1. Taxonomy (NCBI): domain Eukaryota; kingdom Metazoa; phylum Arthropoda; class Arachnida; order Ixodida; family Ixodidae; genus Amblyomma; species Amblyomma mixtum. Next base: position 72,012,431 of record NC_143019.1, read on the forward strand.
TCTTTGTTCCAGCCTCGAGCGGCGGGTATCATTTGAGGAACAACAGATGTCGGGACCCACGGAACCTTCGGCTAGCCAGAAACCATCACCTACCGCAGTCAACGCTTCCTCGACGGCAGCCTTCTTTCCTTCGGATTCAACATGTGATGGGGGCGTGACCCTAAGTGCGGTGTTGTGTTTGTGCGCACAAGTGAAAGCTCTAGGCTCCTCCCACTCCGGCGCGGGCGTCCTCAACCTAGGGAATTTGGGGAACCAGAAGTGTATAAAAGTCGACAACGGATGCGTCAGAATCGTCTCTCACTTCTCTTCACTCTTCCTGTAAAAAGATGTAAATAAACCTATTCTCCTCTCGCCACCCTTCGAGCCTCTTCGCCCAGCGACACTCCTGTCCTGAACCCTCGACTTCAACAACTGCTTGGCAGCGGTTGGATCGACCATGCGGCCTGGTGTTGCTTCTGCGGATAAGTGCTTGAACTTTGCTTGAGATTCGCCAGGCTTCAATTGTTTGGGTTATAACTTTGAACTGCTGGGAATCGAGGGAAGTTGTTCAGTGAGACAAGTGTGTTTAGCTCACGTCAACAGTTGATCAGCAAAGTCAAGGCTCAGAGCAGCAAACATGGATCTAATAAAGTTGCTAAAGACAGATTTGCTGTCATTGTGCGAAGAGGTGGGTGTGGAGGTAGACGAGAAGATAAAAAAGTCAGACATTTGCACATTACTCTTGGAAACCGCCGAGGAAGAAACGGTTAGCTATACATGGGAGCTCCTAAAAGCGGAGCGAAAGAAAGAGGAAGATGAGCGAAAGAAAGAGGAAGATGAGAGGCTAGCGGAGCGGGAGCTCAGAAGGTTGCAGCTTGCGCATGACGAAAAGAGACTGGCATTTGAGAGCTCTAGAGGCACGACTCCAGAGAGAGCGAGCGAGGCCGAGCTTCGAATGGACAGACTGATGCAGCCGTATAAGATTGGCGAGGATCTTGGTTATTACCTCGTGAATTTCGAAAGGGCGTGTGAGAAACGCGGTTACGCTAAGGAGACATGGCCACAAAAACTACTTATGATGTTGCGCTGTGAGGCGGCCACTGTAGTCGCGAGGCCTAATGCGAAAGATGCCGACGACTACGAAAAAGTCAAAGCGAGTCTGCTTAGAAAATACCGCTTGTCGGCGGAAGAATTTCGACAGCGGTTCAGAGGCGCAAGCAAGAAAAGTAGCGAGAGCTACGCGGATTTCGCATTGAGTTTGAAGGCCAACCTTACAGAATGGTTGAAGGGTGCTGAGGCGTATGAAACCAAAGATAAGGTTGTAGAATGTGTAGGCCTCGAGCAATTCTTTAACAGTATCCCTGAGGGTGTTAGGCTATGGGTGCAAGACAAGGAAACTGTGAGCACGGTAGAGAAAGCTGCCGAACTAGCGGACGAATATGCAACACGAAGAAAATTGAGCTCAGAGGCCAGCGGGTCTGAAAAGAAAACTTTCGGGTTCAAAAAGCGCTTTGTACCCAAAAGTGGAGCGCAATTTAGGAGTCGCGAGGCGGTTGAGGGCACTAAACAGGTCCCAGAAAAAAGTGAGGATCGTGCCAAGCAGGCCGAAGCTCAAAAAGCATTGACGAGGGAGTTCGAGAGCAGGAAGCCATTCCGTTGTTTCAACTGTCAGGAGACGGGGCACATCGCAGCTAGGTGTAAAAAGCCACGATTAGCCTTCTCATATGCGGACGACAGTGACGATAATTTGGAACTTCTGCGTCCGTATATTCACGAACTCCAAGTGAATGGAAAACCGTGCAGGGTCCTTCGGGACAGCGGGGCAACGATGGACATTGTTCACCCCTCCTATGTTAAAGAGAAAGACTTCACGGGAGAAGTTGCGTGGATAAGGCAGGTGCTGGAAGATCAGAGTGTGTGCCTACCTATGGCAAGGGTGGTCATTTCTGGCCCGTTCGGAGAGCTAGTGACGGAGGCCGCCGTCTCGTCGGCTGTTTCGTCACAGTATCCGTATCTCTTCTCCAATAGATCAAATCAGTTGCTGTACGAGAGAGGTCAGAAGCTGGCTGAGGGAACAGTAAAAGCCCTGACCAGGTCCAAATCACGCGAGCTTGCTCCCAAGCTTAGCTACAGCCGAGAGACAGAAGCGACTGGAGAGAGAGAGGGAACTCCCGAGATTCCGGAACCCAGCAAAGCAGATGACACTCAAGCGCAGGAGGAGCAGCAGGAACCGGTTACCGAAAGTAGCCCAACCAGTGTCAGCCTACAGGAAGAAGGCAGTCCAGGCTCCGTGTTATTACCAACCTCCCTGTGCATGGATCGCCTATTACGCGTGGACAGAGAGTCCTTAATCAAAGAACAGGAAAGCGACCCTAGCTTGTCAAAATTACACTTTACAGCAAAAGAGGGTATTGCTAGGCGTAATGTGACATTGCACCACAAAGGCGGATTGCTGTACCGCCATTACAAGGATAGAAAGGGAAAAACGCTAGACCAGCTGGTCGTGCCTGCAAGGTATCGTTCTGACCTTCTGGGCCTTTGTCACGGAAACAGTTGGTCAGGGCACTTAGGTGTCAACAAAACGAAGGAAAGGCTACTTGGGGAATACTACTGGCCGGGCTGTTTCCGGGATGCTGAACGCTATGTGCAGTCGTGCGACGCATGTCAGCGCACAGGGAAACCAGGAGAAAGATGGAAAGCCCCGCTAAAGCTGGTGCCGCTTATCTCGGAGCCTTTTCGACGCCTGGTCATCGACACTGTAGGGCCCCTACCCAGAACTAGGTCAGGCTTTAAGTACATACTCACTATGATATGCCCTGCTACCAAGTTCCCGGAAGCGGTACCGCTAAAGGAGCTTAGTTCGGCAGAGATAGTTGATGGCCTCCTGTCAGTTTTCGCCCGAATTGGCTTTCCTGCAGAAATACAAGCTGATCAGGGCACAGTTTTCACGAGCGCACTCACGACCACGTTCTTACAGAGGTGTGGGGTGAAGTTGATCCATAGTTCGGTTTACCACCCTCAATCAAACAGCGTCGAGAAGTGGCATTCGGTGTTCAAAAGAGTGCTACGTGCATCCTGCTTTGAGCACCAAGATGACTGGGAAAGCTGCTTGCCAGCAACGCTATTCGCCCTGAGAACAGTTCCGCATGAAGCGACAGGCTTTACTCCCGCAGAATTAGTATACGGAAGGGCTCTTCGTTCCCCACTTAGGATGCTTAGAGAGATGTGGGAAGGGACAGGAGAGAGCCAGTCAGTAGTAGAGTATGTGTTGCAGTTGCTAAACCGTCTGAGTGCCACGCGGGAACTAGTAGACCGGAATCTTAAATCTGCTCAAGAGACGGCGAAGACTTACTACGACAGGAACGCGAGACTGAGAACCTTCAAGGTGGGGGATCGGGTGCTTATTCTCCGGTCCGCACGCAAGAATAAGATGGAAGTTCACTGGGACGGGCCAGTGGAGGTTTTGGATCAGCTTTCGGAAACTAACTACACGTTGAAAATGCCAGGGAGAGGCCAGCAGATTAAGCTCTATCACTGCAATTTAATGAAGCCCTATGTAGAAAGGAGCGGGGTTGTAAACCTGGCAGTGAATATGCCCGAAGAGCCACTAATCGATAGACCTGAGTGGAAAGGCCCCACCAACAAAACGTCTGACAACAGCATAGAGGAAATCCTGTCCCGTTCCGCGAACACCAGAGTGCTACAGCCGAAGCAACTGCAGGAATTGAGGCAACTGCTGTGCGAATTCCAGGAGAGTTTTAGCGGCCGGCCGGGGAAAACCAATCTCATCACGCATGAGATAGAGCTAACTTCAACCGATCCAGTCAGATCGAAAGCGTACAGAGTTTCTCCAAGGCAGAAAGAAATAATTGAGGCAGAAGTAAAGCACATGCTGGAACTTGGCGTGATAGAGCCAGCAGAGAGCGACTATACCTCTCCTCTGGTACTCGTAGAGGCACCAGGCAAAGATCCGCGACCCTGCGTGGACTACAGGAAGCTGAACGCCATAACGAAGGACCAATTATACCCTATACCGAACATCGAAGAAAGGATAGAGACAGTTAGCGCAGCACAGTACATCTCCACCCTTGACCTAGTGAGAGGGTACTGGCAGGTGCCCCTCTCAGAAAGCGCGAGCCGGTATGCGGCATTTATTTCGCCTGTTGGAGTGTTCCGACCTTTGGTGCTCAGTTTCGGGCTGAAGAACGCACCTTTTAGTTTTTCAAGGCTAATGGACATCATTCTCAAGGACATGCAGGATTTCGCTCTGCCTTACCTTGACGATGTGGCCATTTTTTCCGATTCATGGGAAGCACATGTTTCCCATCTCAGGAGGGTGCTGACGAGTTTGAGGGACGCTGGACTAACCCTTAAAGCCGAGAAATGTAGTTTTGGCTGCTCCCATGTGACCTATCTTGGTCATGTTGTCGGTAGAGGGACACGGAGGCCATCAGACCTCAAGATCGCCCCTATTGCTGAATTCCCCGCAACGTCGATCTAAGACGGACGTACGTTCATTTCTGGGGCTCGTTGGATACTACCAAAGGTACATACCAAACTTTTCACAGCTAGCGAGTCCTCTGACCGATGCGCTACGCAAAGAGAAGCCGAATAGCGTAATCTGGGACGCGGCAAAGGAAAAGTCGTTTCAAACCTTGAAAAGTGTGCTCGCCTCACGGCCCGTGTTACGCGCCCCGGACTACACCAAGGAATTTGTAGTCCAGTGCGACGCCAGTGACAGAGGGATGGGGGTCGTATTAAGCCAAGTCGGAGATGACAATGAAGAGCACCCCATCCTCTATGCCAGCCGGAAGTTAACCGTAAGGGAAGAAGCCTACAGCGCTTCAGAAAAGGAATGTGCTTGTTTGGTTTGGGCAGCACAAAAGCTAGCCTGTTATGTTTACGGGGCGAAATTTACCTTCGAGACAGATCATTGTCCGCTTACATGGCTGCGTCAAATGTCACCCAAGAATGGCCGCTTGTTGCGCTGGAGTCTGGCCCTCCAGCAATATAACTTTTCTGTGCGCTACAAAAGGGGCAAATGCAATGGCAATGCCGACGGTCTGAGCAGGTTATTTCCGTAATTGAGGTGTCTGCTGTGACGCATTTCGGTGCCTTTTCGTCTCTTTGTATACAGGTGCCAGTTTGTTTGTTTTCTGTTGATGGCGTAGTGACGTCATCATTAATATCATTGTTTTGCTTCCAAATTTTGCTACCCCTCTTCGCGTCGTGTACGGCGAATCAAGCTTTGGCAGCCAATTTAGCCAACATGGAAGCTTATCTTAGTACCCGAGACTGTTGTTGTCAACTACAAAATTCTGAATTCAATTTTGGGCTTCCCATTTGTATTGCTTAACAGCCTGGTGGATCTCGGGTGAATTTCCTTGCACTGCCTCGGGAGTGGCGCTATGTTGTGTGGTTGGTTTCGACTAATGCCTCCATTGTGCGAGGATTAGGACTCTGCTGTGTGCTCGCAGCGAAAATCAAGAGAGGCATCCCACTGTACAACTCAAGCCCATCTCTCCCCGGCGAGTGATTGTGACCACTGGCCGGTCGAGATTTTCCTGGCCGCAGAGGAGCTGTAAAGATCGTAGTACACGGGCCTGGAAAGAATTACTGCCAGACGTGGGTCGTCGCGTTAAGCAAGGTACGGCGAAGGCTAAGCAGCGGCGGAGGCAGCCAGCACACATATGTCTCCTGAGTGGCTGAGAGTACCTGCTTTCTACTCGGCGACCGTTGCCCCAAGCATGCCGTCATGGACCATACAGGGGACCCAGGTGACAGCTGATTCCATTTACCGAGCCCTTCCCGATCGGAGTACAGAACCATAAAGAAGAGGTTGAAGTTTTAGCAAAAAACAGACCGCCTTTCCGAAGTCTCTTCAAGTGTCGCCGCCGCCGCCGCCGCGGGGAGTCCGACGTTATCTTCCCCAATTGCTGTGAGCGTGCCGGGGGAACAAAGGGTTTCGTTTTCTGTGGCTCTTTGTCGTGCCAAGCACCGCGACGAGCTGGCGGGCATCGTTCGACAAGGGACAAGGGACCACTTTCTGGCCTTTTCGTGACCTCTTTGTTCCAGCCTCGAGCGGCGGGTATCATTTGAGGAACAACAGATGTCGGGACCCACGGAACCTTCGGCTAGCCAGAAACCATCACCTACCGCAGTCAACGCTTCCTCGACGGCAGCCTTCTTTCCTTCGGATTCAACATGTGATGGGGGTGTAGGGCGTAAGCTGCTCGGAGATCCTCAGAGAAGACAAGACGTCTGTGCTGTTCAACCGTTTATTCTCTGAGTAAAGGAGCTGCGGCGGGGAGCGCGGGAGGCGCGCCCCGCCGCTGCGAGAGGGAAAAGGGAGGAGAAGGAAAGAGCGCGCCAGATGCGGGGGCGCGCGGGGTGCGGTCGGGTTCCTTTGAAGGGACGCCGCAGACTGCGACCGCAACGGCGTTCACCTCACGTTGCCGGAGGCATAGGAAGAAGCACGCATAAGTTGTGCCGGCGAGGGCTGGCGCCATGGCTGGCGCACTACACGGCTCCCCCCCCGAGAGAGGAAGCCAAGGCGACGAACGATTTACTTCTTTGGGCAGCTGGGATGCCAGTGGACGCGACGAGCCGGAGGAGCTTGCTGTCGGTCGGAAATGAATGGGGCTGTCGCAAGTGCAGGCGCCAAAACGCAAGAGACTGGGGCCTCGATGTACGCTGGCTTGAGTCGTTCGAGGGCCACTGCATCTCGCGTTCCGTTCAAGTCTACCAGGAAAGTGGAAGGACGGCGCTCAAGGACGCGGAAGGGGCCGAGATAATGTGGTTGGAGGGAACCACGCACAGGGCCGTAACGCACGAAAACATGGGTTGCTGTCTTTAAGTCTGGAGTCACGTACACAGTGCGTTGGTGTTCTCGCGTCGGCTGTGGTTGAAGGTGGCGGAGGATATGCCGGAGCTTGTCGACGTATTCACTTGCTGTGGACGGGACGGCGGGATTCGTGCTTTCCAAGAAATCGGCTGGAAGACGAAGGGAGGTACCGTAAACAAGCTCGGCACAGGCGCACGAAAGGTCTTCTTTGAAGGCAGATCGGATTCCGAGCAGCGTGAGCGGAAGAGCTTCGAGCCACTTGACGGGGGGTCCGTGCGCCGTAAGTGCTGCTTTGAGGTGCCGATGGAAACGCTCTACGAGTCCGTTTGTTTGTGGATGGTAAGATGCAGTCCGTAGCCGTGCTGCTCCGAGCAGTTTGAGGAGTTCTGTGAAAAGCGATGACTCGAACTGGCGACCGCGGTCCGTGGCGATGGTTGTGGGGCAGCCGAACCGCGCTACCCAAGTAGAGACGAAGGCCGCGGCGACAGTGGCTGCTGTGATGTCGGCGATTGGTGTAGCCTCAGGCCATCGGGTGAAGCGATCGATGCATGTCAATAAATACCGGTAACCTTGGCAGTGGGGTAGGGGGCCAACGATGTCGATATGGACTACTGCGAAGCGTTCGTCGGGCTGCAGGAAGCGCTGCGTTGGGGGCACAGGGTACCGGTGTACTTTCGCACGTTGGCAGGGTGCACACGCGCGGACCCAGTCGCGAATGTCGGTGTTTATGCGGGTCCAGACAAAGCGGGCTGTGATCAGCTTTTGAGTTGCACGAATTCCAGGGTGAGAAAGGGTGTGCAAGGATTCGAAGATTTTCTTGCGGAAATGGATGGGCAAAACGGGCCTTGGCGTACCTGCGGAGGTATCACAAACGATTGGCACGTCTTCAATGAGGACTGTCTCGAGCTTCAGGGATGTTTGCGCTGTACGTAGGCGGGACAGCTCGGGGTCGCTTGATTGCGCGGCAGACAGTTCATGTATGGCGAAGGGAAAGGAGGACGAAGTCGATGTTTCGGAACGACTGCGCGTGACGGCATCGACGCGACTCAGGGCGTCAGCCGGGGTGTTGTCGGCACCACTGATGTGTCGGATGTCAGTCGAGAACTCAGATATGAAGGAAAGTTGTCTCACTTCCCGTGGCGTATACAGGGATGCAGGACGGCCAATTGAGTAAGTAAGAGGCTTGTGATCCGTGAAAACGGTAAATGCTCTGCCCTCAAGCAAGTGGCGGAAATTACGCACTGCCAGGTATATGGCGAGAAGTTCGCGGCCAAAAACACTGTATCGTGTCTGGGCAGGAGTCATGCGTTTTGAGAAGAAGGCGAGGGGTTGCCACACGCCACTGACCTGCTGCTGAAGGACAGCTCCGAGCGCTGTGTTGGAAGCGTCTGTCATGAGTGCCAGCGGATAATCGGGGTTTGGGTGGGCGAGTAGAGTGGCGTCGGCCAGAGCGCGCTTGATGGCATTGAAGGCATCGTCCGCAGTGGTGTCCCAGTGTAGCGTTTTCGCCGAGTGCTTGCCGCACAGCATGCGGTCAAGTGGTTCAAGCAGGGTGGCGCAGTTTCTGATAAATCGGCGGTAAAAATTTACGAGGCCAAGAAACTGGCGGAGCTTCGTGCTTGAAGTGGGCTTGGGAAACTCGGTGATTGCTTTCACTTTTTCGGGAAGCGGGCGGATGCCGTTGTTGTCCAGGTGATGGCCGAGGAATACGAGAGCTGGTTGCCCAAACTCACTCTTTTCGGTGTTGACAACAATGCCGTTAGTCGAAAGACGCTCGAATAGTTGGCGGAGGTGGTGCAGGTGTTCTTCAATACATGAACTTGCCACGAGAATATCATCCACGTAGGCGAACACGAAGGGAAGGCCACGTACGACGGAGTCGATGAAACGCTGGGAGGTCTGCGGAGCGTTGCGAAGTCCGAATGGCATTCTCAAGAATTCAAACAGTCCGAATGGTGTCGTGATCGCTGTTTTGGGGATATCTTCTTCTGTTACAGGGATTTGATGATATGCCCGAACAAGATCGATTTTTGAAAAGATGCTTGCACCGTGCAGAGAAGACGTGAAATCTTGTATGTTGGGCAATGGGTATCGGTCCGGGACGGTCTTGGTGTTCAGAAAACGATAGTCTCTGCATGGTCTCCAATCTCCTGACTTCTTCGGGACAAGATGGAGTGGAGATGCCCAGCTGCTGGATGAAGGTCTAATAATGCCAAGTTCCAGCATATGCTCGAATTCTGCACGGGCCACCTTGAGTTTGTCCGGAGCCAGGCGTCGTGGGCGAGAGAAAACAGGTGGTCCCGATGTTATGATGTGGTGCTGAACGTCGTGGCAGACGGGTTGAGTCCAATCTGGGGGTGACGTTAGCTTTGGAAATTCACTAATCAGGGCTGCAAACGGCTCTTTGGCAACTGTAGCGCATGAGGATGCTACATCGGTAGTTGCGCGCGCTGCTATGCCGTGAATAAAGAGTTTCGTTGCGGAGTCAATGAGGCGCTTCCGCTTGACGTCGATGAGGAGCTCGTGCTTCGTTAGAAAGTCGGCACCAATTATCGCCGAACCAACGTCGGCGACTAGAAATACCCACCGGAAGACCCTTCGAAGCCCGAGGTTGAGCGTCACAGAGCGCTGTTTGTCAACAGGTATGCGCGTTCCGTTCACTGCTTGCAGGTACGAAATTGCAGCGGAAGCACGCTCTGCTTTTGTGGCTGGGAGAACGCTCACCTGGGCCCCGGTGTCAATAAGGAATTTCTGTCCGGTGGTTCTGTCGTAGACGTGGAAAAGGCGACACTCTTCTTGGCACAGACCGCTCGTCGCCGCTAGTGGTCGGCCGGCCGGCCGGTTTTCCGTCCAGCTGCAAGGCAGGAGGCAGTGGCGGGCGTTGGCGCCGAAGCGACGGTGGTAATAGCAGATGCGTGGGCCTGTGGATGGACTTCGCTCACTCTGTCCGCGCTGTCCAGGCGTTGAGGAGCGGTGACGTTGGCGTCCACGGCGTAGAGGCGGCTCTGAGTGCGTGGTTGCCGCAATCAGTTTTTCGAGCTGCTGACAAAGGCGGTCAACTTCGGAAGGCGTAGCGGTGGTGGATGCAACATGCGACGGCTGAGGAGTGGTGATGGGGCGGCCAACGGCGACGACTGTGTGGGCGTGCTGACGGCAGCGACGGTCAAGTGCGGTGGGAGACGCACTGTGACTGCAGAAACGGCGTCGCCGGGCACATCTGGCGTTGTCTGGTTGAGGTTGGGCGTAAGTGGCTGATTTTGTTCCATTTCAGCTGCTTGCGTTGACGTCCTGTCTTCAGCGTGTGGAAAAGCTTGGCTCTACGTTTCTTAGGTTCGTCGAAAACCGGGTCACCAATTGTAGGGCGTAAGCTGCTCGGAGATCCTCAGAGAAGACAAGACGTCTGTTCTGTTCAACCGTTTATTCTCTGAGTAACGGAGCTGCGGCGGGGAGCGCGGGAGGCGCGCCCCGCCGCTGCAAGAGGGAAAAGGGAGGAGAAGGAAAGAGCGCGCCAGATGCGGGGGCGCGCGGGGTGCGGTCGGGTTCCTTTGAAGGGACGCCGCAGACTGCGACCGCAACGGCGTTCACCTCACGTTGCCGGAGGCATAGGAAGAAGCACGCATAAGTTGTGCCGGCGAGGGCTGGCGCCATGGCTGGCGCACTACAGGGGCGTGACCCTAAGTGCGGTGTTGTGTTTGTGCGCACAAGTGAAAGCTCTAGGCTCCTCCCACTCCGGCGCGGGCGTCCTCAACCTAGGGAATTTGGGGAACCAGAAGTGTATAAAAGTCGACAACGGATGCGGCAGAATCGTCTCTCACTTCTCTTCACTCTTCCTGTAAAAAGATGTAAATAAACCTATTCTCCTCTCGCCACCCTTCGAGCCTCTTCGCCCAGCGACACTCCTGTCCTGAACCCTCGACTTCAACATGCTCAGCTCGAGCCAATCGGCAGGCCCGCGCAATTTCCTTTTCATCGTTCTTTCAGTCGCAACAACAACAACATAGTCCAGCGCATCGTCAAACGCTCGCAGATCCCCAGGCCGAAGCGACACGGTCGAAGAGAGCGGTTATCGCGGAGCGATGAGATGAAGTGTTTGCTTTCCGACCGTGAGGCATGGGGAGACCGTGTAGTGCGGTGCAGTACGGTTAGTGCTGGCCCGAAGACCGTTGTCTAGCGCAAGCGGAAGAGCCTTTCGCGCGTCCGAACACGACCGTTGCGCAGGCGTAGGAGCGAGCGCCGTTCCTCAAGGTCGCGAACCCTCGCCGGCGGGGGCGAGGGCGGTGCTCTGCCGGCGACGTCATGACGGAGGAAGGCGATGGGAGATAGTGGGGTGGGGCGCCGTATGTGAGTCTCGCGTCGCGCTCAGCGCTTGAAAGAGGAAGCGGCAGATTGCCTGCCGCCTAGCTTTGCTAGCTGAGTGTTAGCTGAGTGTTTGTAGCTGCGACGCGACTCCCCTTACCGCTCTTCGCCTCCTGCCGGGGCAGAATCGGAGCCTTTAGCGTCACCTGCTGGGCAGTTGCGAGCGCCGGTGCTCACACATGTCGACGTGCCGGCACGTTGCCTCGGTGTGGTGAGTGCTTGTTTGCCGTTCGTTCTTAGCGTTTAGTGCGTGGACGCTTTTCAGTAACTGCAGGACTGGTTGCGGATCCACTAAGCCCATTTGTGCAGCTTATCCTCCGCAGATCTAGTAAATGTCGGCTGCCTTTGCGCGTATTGCGTAAAAAGTATACGCATGATTTTCGTGTCCCCTCGCATTTTACCCGTTTATAAGGCGCGAGCTGTATGCACGTCTGGCATGCATACAAATGGTAAAATTGCGCCCTGAATGTTTCGAATGCTCGTATATCCCAGGTACAACCACAGACTAGGATATTCGGTCCTGATTCGGATATCCCTGGGATAAGGTGTTTCACTGGGCACTAAATCGAATGACGTCGCTTGCAAGTCGTTTCGAAGATTATTTTTATAAGAAAAAGAGGTACGTATTGTACCAACTACTTCATAAGGAGACCCCAGATATGTGTGATATATCTGTACCTCAGTCCTTTCGACCTATGAGAAAACGCATTATATTTGGAAATTCATATAAGTATTACGAGGCAATTAATTGACTGGTGGAAAAGGCTCGAAGTTCAAAAGTTTTCGATTTTTTTCCCTCGCTAAAATGAGTCGCGCCGAACTACATGTTGCGCTTGTAAAAACATAGAACCCCACGGTGAAAAATAAAACCACGCTAAATTGTTTGTTGATCGTTCTATATTAACCAGTACGCAAAAGTATGGTATGCAGATGCACCGTTGTACGTAATTATACCGGCACTTGAGGCGAGCGGGACATTTTTTTCCGACTCTCCTAAAATGGGTTAATAACTGTACATTTGTGATGTAGTTTTGAACGGCTGAAACAGTGTGTCGTCATTTACAAAAGTTTCTGTGTAACGGGGTGCTGAGGAGTTTTCCCCGTGTGTCGTTGCGAGATTGAACATTCTAGAGTTACTGTATATGCTTTTATACCAAGAGTACGTACCTTTGATAGCATATGCAGTTACTCTAGTAGATTCCCTAGAGGGTGAAAGTTTTTATCACGTCGTCGGGGACTCATATTGTCAGTGTCTACTAGAGTTCCGATGTAAGGCCCGCTTGCAATGTCAGTTGCCTGGGAGCTTTAGAAAAGAACGGTGTCAGAGTGACAGCACTTGACCTGCGATGAAATCTAGTGATGCTGTTGTGCTCGCATGCACTGGGCGATGCCGCACTCTGGTTTTCGCCGCACAGTTTTGTTTGGTGAGCTCGGGCGTCAATTGTAATTTTCAAGTTGAGATTACAAGGAGAAATAGAACGCTCGTCAATGAGAAACGTATCAAAGTACTATATAGAGATACCAAATTTTATTGCATATTTTGTTTTTCAAATGATGCTTTAGACATTAGAATACCGCATCAACGATAGCTGTAACGTGTATGTTGATATTTACGTCACGTGACGGACGAAAAAACTGCAATATAAATGCCTATACATAGTTTTAATTCACTACAGCACTTGAACCACACTGCTTCACTACCTATAATTGTAACCAACGACGTTCAGCAGAAATATTGCCGTTTTTTTGTGCCTCACGTGACGTAAATATCAACTACACGTCACAGCCATCGTTCAGTTGTCTAAACGTAAAGAAAATTGAATTATAAATTATTTAGCGGTCGTAGGCGAATATCACGGAGTGCTCTGTTAGCGCGTCGTTTTATAGAAGAAAGCACGCAAGCGAAAATTTGGCGTTTAACTCGGCGAGGTGCCGCCCTTTGTAGGGAACAGTTATGGGGAGCCAAAAAAACAAACAAAGAGGAGTGCAGAAAATAAAGGACGGCAGAATCAGTAGAGAAAATTTTGTGATTCTGAAAATTTAGTTATGAACATATGTGTAGTGGTTAACGTCACTAGTTTCACACATTTGCCGTCCTCCGCTCAGAATAGAGTCAACCTTTCTGTTCTTGGCATGATAATCCTTATCAACACTGTTCAGTTGTTCTGCACGGTGAAGCTGTTGAGAAGGTTCTCAGTTCTTTTCACACTGATAGCGTAACTCGCTTCCACAGCTTGGCGCGCTTCCTAGGAATATGTGAGAGCACTCTGGTGAGTGCAGAAACGAATACAGAATGTGCAGGCGTGGTGGCGCCCGTCATATCGCTGCCATGGACACCTCGGCAGTCAGCGCTCGCTGGTGTGTTTAGGGGCCCGGTTCGGTTTAGTTTATGGGGTCTAGCGTCCCAAAACGACTCAGGCTATGGGGGACGCGCCGTAGTGGAGGGCTTCGGATAATTTCGACCACCTGGGGTTCTAATTAACGTGCACTGACATCACACAGTACTCGAGCCTCTATATAGAATTTCGCCTCCATCGAAATTCGGCCGGTCTTCTTGTCAGGTAAGGCGCGTGAATGAAATCAGTTCCACCGCTGCTCGACTGTTCCCACGCTGCTGAAACATTTATGTATGCGCGTCTACCTGTAGCGGACGATTTTCGCTTTCCTATGGCGTACTGTATTTACCTGCGTAATTTCCACTTTTTTTTTTACTTTTGAGGATTATAGATACAAAATTTTTGCTTCTTTCAAACGATGCGTTAGACAATGGTATACATTGAGCACACCGTGGCATTCGTCTGCGACCGTTAAATAATTTATAATTGGATTTGTTCGTGACGTTGTTTCGGCTTCGGTTTCAAGGGTGCTGTGACTTTCTGATGTTTGCTTCGCGTGAGGAATGATAAATCTACTGTATATTTGCTGATAAGTCGTTTTTTGTCACTGCAGGTCTTGAAAGAGGCTGGCTTAACTGTTGTAGTCAATTAAAACTAAGTATCAGCGATTATGTTCGCGCTTTTGTAATCCACCACGCTAAACGAAACTACGTCTTTTGTACAGAAACAGCAGGACAGAAAATTCAATTACAAGTTACTTAGCGGTCGTAGGCAAATACCACGCGGTAATCCATGTATTGTCTAACGTACCATTTGCCAGAAGAAAACAGGCAATAAAGTTAGGTGTCTGTCGTCCTTTAAAACGAAGGCTTCAGAAGTGCGTGCGCATATTATATATGCCAAGATTTCGTGTGCACGTCCTAAAATAAAGCTATGCAAAGGTCATAACACGCAATGTATACCGTGTTTTGCCGCGTATAAGTCGACCCCACAATTCGCACCTCTCCAGTCAAAAAGAAAGTTGACTCAAATACAAGTCGCACAGCCTCCCGCCCCGCCTCACGTTATCTAAGCTGTGAGGCGCTCGCTGTTCCTACACTCTGGCTAAAATTTACACTGTGTGTGAGGTACTTTTTTGGCGCGGATTGAGTAGCAGCGATTGGCCCTACCAACCGCGTATCATATCACCACATGTAATTCTTGCTTCCGGAAGTCTCGATGAGCCGCAGGACGAAAATGGGAACAAAGTCCGAAAGGTGCAAGGTGCCACTCAAGGTTTGTCGCAACGAAATATGCTTGTGATCTCTTTGGTTGGTTAAACTGGTTTTCGAGGAAAGGAAATGGCGCAGTATCTGTCTCACCTGTCTCGGTGGACACCTGAACCGCGCCCTGAGAGAAGGCAGGAAGGTGGGAGTGAAAGAAAAAAGAGGTGCAGTAGTGGAGGTCTCCGGAGTCATTTTGACCACTTGGGGATCTTTAACATGCACTGACATCGCACAGCATACGGGCGCCTTTTGCGTTCCGCCTCCATCGAAACGCGGCCGCCGCGGTCGGGTTCGAACCCGCTGGTACTCCGGCTCGGTAGACGAGCGCCTTAACCACTGAGCCACCGCTGCGGGTCACTTTGGTTGTATGGGTAAATATTTTTTGGGCACGGACTTAGTCCGTGCGAACAGGCGCGCTAGCTTTGGGAGCGTTGTCTGCTATATACGAAACGGAGTATACTTTCACGCGGGATGGCATACAACGCGTGCGCAGCTAAAAGCAGTTAACGTGGGAAGACACAATCGCAAAGCCAGCGAGGCATATGGAGACACAACGCGATAAAACGGCGTCCTCGCGTGAGGCCCGGCCGACTAGCGGCAAACCGAGCAGCCAACGGTTCGGTATAGTTTCGGATTCGGGCGCGACGCACGCTCCGGAGGCTACCGGAAGTTTGCTCTCGCAGCAGGTCGAGGCACGCTGGTTCTGCTGTCTGGCACTCTCGCCCAAAAAAGCCGGTCGTGCTCGCCCCTCGCACTTTGCACACCAGGTCTCCTTGACCTTGCCAGCGTCCACTCACCTTTCGCGCTCGTGCTGATCTTTCCAAGCCTGCCCCGAGCGCACCCGCCGGGAGCGTAAAGTGCTGGAGATAAGTTTTTTTTTCTGCAGATAAGGGTGATAAATTGTGGGTGCGTAAATTACCCGAGCAAATACGGTAATTTACTTTATTCGACCTGTACACTTAGCGACTTGCATATGGAAGTCTGTGTCGCTCGGTAGCGAATTCGAAACCATTCTCGAGTTTCTCAGCTTTGCGCCCGGAGAGAACGGACCCGAGTGGCGTTTGTTGAAGCATTTAAAAATGTAGAATCAAGGAATATCTGTATCTTAATTATTGCAGTAGCGTGAATGGTCGTTTTATGCTCCGACTTAATGCATTGATTGCGCGATTTATTTTAGTAGATTTTTGATGTCAGGTACTAATCTTTATTTATTGTGACCGCAGTATATGAGAGTGCATTACAGGGGAAGAGAAAGCACAGGGTAAATATCTGTTTTAAAGAAAGGCACGACGTTATAATGTGAGAAAAAAAAATCGCTATTCATAATTTAGAACATCACAACACAGTGCGATATTTATGCCCATAAGGCCTATGCGAGAATGTGATCACGGTGTTGACAAGAAACTGTACAACGTTAACAATACAGAGTTTTAGCAGTCTGCACCGCTACTGTGCTGCGTGAGTGCAAACGCGCTGATTGTTCCCGACGTGGCCAACGTGCCCACAGCTCATGGGCACAGGGCTCCACCTCTGGTGTATTTTTTATTCAATGTGTACATAAACATCATTGTTCTTATCTACCGAGAAGCAAATTTCATAAATTACTCTTGTTTATGAAATTTATGAAGTGTTTTTTGTCATTAAATGCCAATACAAGCCCCATTAGTAAATGAAACAATTTCCTAACTCATCTTTCAAAACGGAGCCAGGACAACATTTTAAGTAAACTAAAAAAAACACCACCAGCAATCTTTAAAACAGGAGGTATACGTGATTCCCATTTACCCACGAGATTTTATACAGCTCAGAAAATGTACATATTGCCGAGTCGTTAAAAGTACTGAGTACTTTTTACTGACACACTGGAATGGGATGCTCATGTGGATTTTATGCTTCAGAAACTAAGCTGCATTACAGGTATAATAAAACTAATCGGTACATATTACCGTCATCCAAACTGATAATTTATAATGCACAGTTTGCCTCATATGTAAATTATTGCTATCTTCTATGGGGCACATTGGTTTCTAATCTCTCAAAAATACTACTAGCACAAAAAGTAATAGGCACCATTGCAAATACGCACTACAGTTCTCACACCCAAAGCCTATTCAGCACATATGACATACTAAAAGTTAGCAGCTTTACAAGCGAAAAATTTTGCATGCCTACTTCTTCTCTAAAAAAGATACTGACGATGTAATAACAAATATAACAAATTTAAAACAGAATACACCCAAATATGATGCACGCAGTCATTACAAATGGTATAATCTACATCCAAGAACAAATTATTGCCATCAAATGATTGCAAACACCTTTCCACGGCTATTAAATTTTTAAATATCTGAATTGACATCCAAACCTTGACACCATTGACACCCACCTCTCTTGACAAAAGTATCATTTAAATCGCCCTGGTATACCGGGTGTTTTTTTTAGAAGGTCCAAAATTTTTAAAGAAAGGTAAATTCCTTTAGATTTATTTTAACCCTGGGGCTATACTAAGGGCTACGGCGGACGCCAGGTAAGAGGAAAACTACTTTAATTAGTTCGCTGATTAACTGAATACGTTAATTAACTCTTATAATTTTTATTTTAGGCGATATGTTGTATTAGCAGGATTTGAGATCGTCTTCCAAACAGTCCAGCCAAGAAAAAAAATTTTAATGAAAAATTTTTTGCGCGCGTTACGAAGCGAGAAAAAGTCACCCTGCTAGGCAGCTTCACACTGTCACACAGCCTCTGTGAGCGCCTGTGACGTAGTTCGCTCCGCCCTGCGCTTTGTGCCAGTGCGTTTTTGTTCCAACGCGGCATTCCGTGAGGCCGCGGAGCGAAGCGAGATAAGCAGCGATAGCGCAGGCCGCCAGTCCGGGACGCGTGACGCAAAGCACAGGGCGAAGTGAACTACGTCAGAGGCGCTACCGCCGCTGAGTTACGGTGTGAAGATGCCTACCAGGGTGACTTTTTCGCGCCTCGTTACATGCGTGAAAAATTTTTAATTAAAATTGTCTTTTCTCGGTTGGACTGTTTAGAGGATGATCTCCAATTCTGCGAATACAACATGCCCCCTAAAACAAAAATTAGAAAAGTTAATTAACATATTGAGTTAATCAGCGAACTAATTAAAGCAGTTTTCCTCTTGCTGGCGCCCGCCGTAGCCTCCAGTATAGCCCCAGTGCTAAAATAAATCTAAAGCAATTTACCTTTTTTTTAAAAATTTTGGACCATCTAAAAAAAAACACCCAGTACTGTAACCAAATTATTTTGTTTGTTTTTTGAAGTGCTTCTATTCCAGCAGTTATTTAACCTATATGTAAAGGGGGGCCAGGTACCACTCAAGCTGCGAAATAGCTGCTTTTACCTTGGGCCCTTCCATTTGCTTGTAAGTGGGCCCAAAAAATGAATGAGTGAATGAATATGGCACCCTAATCTGCACATGCGGTAGCGGTGGCTGTACGCAATGTGCTAAAAGTCTTACAGAAGTTTTTAGGTTACCTAGTCATAAAGACTCATTACAATGTACTTTAAAAATTAAATGTGCCACTGATACCTGATGCAGATCCCGGAAGCCGGTCTATCTCCACACCCACTTCCAGTGTCAGCAGCGCCCTCTGTGAAGGCTTTTGAGCAACAGTCACCTCTTTTCGCCATGCCTTCTATAACAGAGCCCACAGCGGGTGTGCCTTCCAGAGTCGTAAGTATCATCAAAATGCTAATCAACTGGGGTTCGTCTGTCGATGGCAGAACAACACCATTTGTCAGTGGACTCTAACTAGTCCTGTTCCTGGGAAACGGCCGCGGCCACCCAGTGCATAATACATTTTTCAATTTCATCTCCACACAATTATATGCCGGCCTCAGCTATCATTTTCCTGATGCCCACGTAGATCATCCAGTGTCTTTTCCGCATTGAATTGCTATCAAAGATTTACGTGTAGCTGCTTTTGACTTCCACTAAGATGTTAACTCGAATTTGTTCTGTAATGCTCGCTACTACTCATTTTCTGCCCCCTTTTGTGCGACCCCCTTGATCATTCTCACAGCTCCCAACTCCTATAGTTTCGACCCTTAATACATGAGTCGGGAATGAAGTTTTCAGCTGAAGCGATATCTATAGATACGCAACCTATACGTAACGTAATATACGTAACCTATCCCAATTACAGGACAGAACTCCAAGTTACCTTACAAGACACTTCGAGGATTGGTCAGTACCGATGTCACTTTCAAGTTACAGGAAACAGTGCCTTAAGTACACAATACCAACGCTTTTGAATTATAATAATTCGGTCCATTTTGACCTCTTCACGGCGACCTACAAGGACCTCCGGCAGATGTAGTTTGTTTCTATGTAATGTTATCTAGCCTTGCTCTTGTTTTCTTTTGGATTTGTAGCAGTGAGTTCCGCTGTTGTTTTCTGTTCTTTTTTGTTGTTGTTTTCTGTTGCTTTCGTTTACTATGAGTACTATATCTGTATTAAATATGTATGTATATGTTTGGATATCTAGAATACGTTATGTGATGCTGCCACTCTGCTGAAATAAGGGATTGTGGACCCGTCAAGCTGTCCAAGGACAGCTTTTTTTTCTGCAATCCCCCATCTGTATTTGATGGAAAATAAAAGATGTCATTTCAAGTCCCATTTTACCCCGTTCATTCCACCTCACCAATCAGATTTCTTTAAAAAATACTTGAGGGTAAACTTAAGCTCCTCCGTAAGGGTATGACGCGATGGCAATTAATGGGCCCCTTCAGCATAATGAGGTCCTCTTTGCACATTCCCTGGCGAAAATCTTTCCCAGCCCAAATGGTTTATGGAACAATTTCCAGTTGGTTCCAGTTGGAACCAGCTGGGCTCCAGTTGGTTCCAACTGGAACCAACTGAAAATTGTTCCATAAACCAGTTGAGCTGGGAAAGATTTTCACCTGGGTTTCGCCTGGGTTCTGCATACATGCCCAGATATGCGGAATTGGTCATTTTATATTTTACATTCATTGATCGCGGGGAGTCCCCATTCCACTCCTGGCGCAGTGGTGCAGCAGTTGAGCTATGCGCCACTGCCCTGGCTGATGCCTGTTTCAAACACAACCCTCAATGGGGCTTGAGACACAGGTCGCTCTTCCTGAGCAACGTTTCATGACTAATAATTCACTGCCACTTGATGCGATAGGCAGGTTGGGATTACATCACAGGGTGATGAGAACTAGGTGGCTGGCGAGCCACTTGCTTTTTCACTCACAATGCTGCCGACGACACCGCATTTTCTACGAAAAGAGAGCCTTAACACTACTGCGTTAAAATTGAGGTAATCCCGACCTTCACCTTAAGAGGCGCCTTCAGGAGAATGTAGCTTACCAGCATAAAAACCGCAAGGCACAAAATGATATGGCAGGTATCTTAAACTTAATACTAACGAGTGTTTTCAGGAAATTGATTATTTTCAACGTCTTTTATAACGCTTTTTTGTCCTTTCCTCGGCGTGAATCTTACGAACCCTTTGTCCTGAAAGTACAGATAGTGGGAGTATGAAAAGGAACATGGGAGCGCATGGCCTCCGAGCATCGTGAAGCGCTGCCATCGAGATGTGACGAGAATTGGCAGCAAAAGCACATGCCCAGCAAGCGCGGGCGCCTGCTCTTCCCATGCACGTGCTAGTGCCACCCACTCTCACCGGTTGTCGGGTCTAACATTTTGCAAAGCGCAGACGCCAAGCGCTTCTGTTTTCCCTTTCATATTCATCATCATCATCAGCCTGACTACACCCACTGCAGGGCAAAGGCCTCTCCCATGTCTCTCCAATTAACCCTGTCCTTTGTCAGTTGCCGCCACTGTATCCCCGCAAACTTCTTAATCTCATCCGCCCACCTAACTTTCTGCCGTTCCCTGCTACGTTTGCTTTCTCTTGGAATCCACTCCGTTACCCTTAAGGACCAGCGGTTATCTTGCCTTCGCATTACATGCCCTGCCCAAGCCCATTTCTTCCTCTTGATTTCGACTAAGATGTCATTAACCCGCGTTTGTTCCCTCACCCACTCCGCCCGCTTTCGATCTCTTAACGTTACACCTATCATTTTCCTTTCCATAGCTCGCTGCGTTGTTCTTAACTTAAGCTGAACCCTCTTTGTTAGCCTCCACGTTTATGCCTTTCATATTGATGCTACTTATACCTGTAAAGGTTTTGATTTTGAGGAAACCAAATGACGCAGTAACTTTCTCGCATATCTCGGTGGACACTCGAACCGCGCCGTAAGGGAAGGGATAAAGGAGGGAGTGAAAGAAGAAAGTGCCATAGTGGAGGTCTCCGGAATAATTTCGACCATCTGGGGATCTTTAGTTTGCACTGACATCGCACGTGCACGTAGGTGCCTTACTCATCTGTGTGTTATTGGTATTGTTGTATCAAGTACTACCCTCACGAATGAAGTCCTTCTTGTCTCACCCTCCCGTTTTCACTTGCAGATCAACATGATGAAGTTCTTTAACAACCCTGCGCTTTCGGATGCGGAGTTCGTGGTTCGCACCGGAAACGAACCTATCCCAAGGACCATCAGCGTGCACAAGCAGTTCTTGGCCATGAGGAATGAGGTGCTTTATGAATTATTTTTTGAACGCTGCCCGGGGGACACGAAGTTCTATGTGGACGACTTGCATCCCGACGGCTTCCAAGGATTGCTCAAGTGAGTTTGTGTTTCGGGCATATTGCACCTGGCGTTAGCCAACCGTCAGAACTAGGCAACAGGCATTCAGGTACAGGTCTGAAAAGGTTTTCAGTTACTATAAATGTGCGCCCTTTGTCAAAAACTTTAGAGGCCATGCCGTATGCCGTTTACTTATGGGCCATGCCATATGGCTTGTTATGGAGCCCCGTCTTCCAGATCTTTTCCATCTAAAAGGAACTCTCATCCTGCACCTTCGAAGGTTGACGTTTCCACATATGTTCCAAGATTCCCACTACTCGGCATAGAAGCCAACTCCCTGAACTCTAAACTTTTGACAAAGGCTGTACAAAATATGCATTGAGAGACTCGTCTCACTCGCCACTGTGTCTCATATTGCTGCCCCGCGTTGCACTATAGAATCCTGGCTGTTTTTTAAGGAATGCAATTTGCTGAACTGGCCATGTGGTGTGCGATGTCAGTACATGTTACAGAACCCCAAATGGTCGAAACCCTCCACTGCAACGGGGACTAAGCGTTAACACGATCACAATCTTTACTATTTTCCGCTCATAGTTATGTGCTGCTAACGTTGTCCCCAAATGGTCTGTGCTGCGCAGGTTCCTCTACTCCGGCACCTTCTGTGCGACTTCTTTCGAAGAAGCTATGCTCACCCGTGTAGCTGCCAAGCAATACAAGGAACTGGGCCTGGAAAGCGCATGCTCCGAGTACATCACTAAGCATCTGACCGTGGACAACATCTGTCCTCTCCTGGACTGCTTGAATACCAGGGACGTCGGGCTCATTGACAGAGCAGCCATTGCGATGCTGAAGAACAGCGGCGCTGCTGTGCTAAGCTCGGACACGTTTTTAGATTCACATGATACAACCATGCATGTCATCCTGGACGTGGTGGCCGGCGTGCCTGAGAACCTCGTGGTCAACGCCTTGTGGCAGTGGGCGCAAAAGAAGTGCGAAAGGGAATTGTACGCCGACGGAACCGTGTTGGAGGTGAAGACAGCGATGCGGCCATTCTTACCCCAGCTCCGCCTCTTGGCTCTCACTGGGGACGAATACATCGATGGTATTGGCTCGTGGGACATACTGAGTGATAGCGAGAATTACGCCATCCTCGAGAACATCGTCGCTCCTGGGTCGGTGCTCCTTCCGTCTTGGGTGAACACTGACAACACTGCTCGTTGCCAGTTCCAACGTCACTACAGAGCTATGCCTCAGGAACTGCAATCCAAGCTGACATTCAGATCTGGTCAAGAGTGATGCCATCATGATGAGCAGTGGCTGTTTCGCATATGATGTTCAGTGAAGTGCAGAACTGCACACCCAAGATGGAATAATCCAATAAAAAGGAACATCTTGCTAACCTTGTGTGGCTTATTTGCCAGTTACCACAGTTATCAATTGATACCTACAGTACATAGAAACATTTCCAGACGTCTTCAGTGCGATCGATATCGGACATATCCCAGATAATATATAGGCACATACAGTTCAGACCTGAAGCTCATGTATCCATCATTAGTAGGCTAGAGATCGGTCCTTAAAAGGCTCTGAAAGGGGCTCTAATAACGTTGGGGTATGCCTGGGATGTTAAAGCACTCCGTTTCACGAACATTGTTCAGCAAGAATTCTTTCGTGCGCTTTGCAGCAGCTGTGTTATCTGTAGTCAAAATATGAATTTAAGTGTGTTCGCGCCTTTCCCTCTCTTCTCATCATTTTTTTTCACGCTGGAAGGTGGGTGCTCCTCTGCCGGCCCCGCCTCCGGGGGCGGAGCTTCCTGACCCGCCGGAGCTTATTGGCCGCAGCCGTGGTAGCTGCCTGATGTCTGAAAGAATCTAACCAACAGCCATCTGTCAACTTGTACCAGGTGTCCCAGCTAAATGTAACCAAGCTTTTAAAAAACACAGGGTGTCCTAGCCGTCTGAAACCAAATGAGGGTTGTTTAGAGTCGCGTGACCTAGTCTGCAGTATTTTTTTCATTATTCAAGGTTGACTAATTAGTTAAGCTTAATTAACTTTTTAATTACTGACTTGAGGAACAAAGTGTCAATGGAAAAGTTGTAGATGGCTTTGAGAAACAGCTTACTGAGACATTTGCAGCAAAGTAATATTTACGTAAAGTAGTTTTTTTACCGGCCTTTAATCATAACCCGCACAATAAGAAAAAGCTTCCACATGACAACTGTGCCATTTCAACGTCCCAAGACGCGCCTTAAAGAATAAAATCCATTTTTTCTGAAGTCCTCTCCTCGATGAGACTTTGGGTGCACATTGGGGCAGAGAAGTGAGCAGCTGGTCACGTGACAACTTTCTTTTAAGGCCAATAAATGAAGCAACGTAAATCGTAACTTGAAAGAAACAGCACTACTAGCGGTTTTTCGAGGTGATCTACATAACTTTTGCATTGACACTTTCTTCCTGAAGTTAATAATTATAAAGTTAGCTAATTAAACTTAACTAATTAATTAACTTTAAAGAGCGAAAAAAATACTCAAGACTAGGCCACGCGACTATGAATAACCCTGAGTTGGTTTCACTGAACTAGGACACTTAGCCTTTTTTAAAAGTTTGGTTCATTTAGCTGGGACACCCGGTATATGCAGGTGTGAGTGACAGAGATGGGTACGAGCATGAAAAATTCGCCGGGAAGGGCTCGCCAAGTTTCGAGCGTGATTGTGCATGGGTTCCCTGCCGCGTGTAGTGATGTGTTACTTGGCTCAGGTGCTCATGGCAACAGTATGCAGTGACTGAGCGAGTTGATGTGCTCTCCTTGGAAGGTGTTCCAGAGCCCCTTTAATGTGAGAAATGCCTGTTTAGCTCGCATATAATCAGATGTGTGAACATTCACATCCTTATTGATCTAGCAAGTCAAGAGCGCTTGCTGTGGTGGAAGGTTTCATTCATAACTTTCACCTCTAGTGCACATCAGACGTCGAGTGAAATAAAAAGTCAAGTGTGCTTGTGATCAGGGCTGCCTCTTGGCAACTAATAAAAGGAGCCAAAACAGAAGAGCATAATAGACAAAAAAGTAGCCATGTAATTTATTTAACTTGAAACTTGGGAATAAACCCACCTAGGCGCAAATTCAAGCAGGCGAGGCTTTTATTGGAAGCCTTTCACATAAAGAAAAAGGCAGCCTTGTGCGTGAGTGACACATCAGTTAGGTTGTATGCGGCGGAGTACGATTTTCTGAGCAATAATGTTCGTGCTAGGCGATAAGTCAGGGATGCGATAAGGCACTTGGTGTGTAAATGTGGGCGTTGCCTGAGACTATAAATGTATGTGTTTTTTCGACCAATAAATAGTTGGAAGTTGGCGCCTGTCCGTTGTCTCCTCGTCTCTTTTTGTGTCGTGAAATCTGCGCCTAGGTGGGTTTAATCCCAAGTATCAAGATGAACAACCAACTAGCCCGTCAAGATGCCTTAATAATGTATTTAAGGCTCCAGATTTCTTCCAACATAAAATAACAGAACCCTTTGGTAATCGTATTTTTTTTGTGTGTGAAATGGGGCAGAGGGGGGTTTGGATTCAGGGAGTAATAAATTGGGCGTCATTTTTTTGCTTCGTTCTCGAGTAGAAATTTTTTTTGTTATGCAAAATGTTTTTTTTCTAGTTATTTGTTCCGGCAAGGATAACTGACCATTATCTAGTTACTTCCCTATAGCTATGTCAAATGAGATTGTTTACTTTTTACTTATCATTTTGCTTAATGGCAAGCTGTACTACAAAGAGGGAGAGCTCTTCAATGAAAAACAGAGATACGAAAAAATGTACCAAATCGGGCATTTATTCTTTTTTTTACGACTTGCTACAAATGCCTTCTTTTGCACATTACATCGTCATATTAGCATATCTGTGTTTATACAATGCGAAAACATTCACTCGTAAACACAGCGGGCATTCTAAACGTGAAAATAGTCAGCGCAAGACCAATACCTTGCCTGATACTGATGGGTGTGTGATGTCCAATCATTAACTGTAAGAACAATTTTTTCAACTTTTCCTCTCATTAACCAGTGCTATGGGTGAGAGACATTGAAAAAGGTTGAAATAATCAACAGTTAACTGACAGCACCAATTTACGATATGTACAAGAAAGACATCAGCTAGTTTTCATGCGGTGCACCTTTCTGCACTGGTAAACTACATTTCCTTGAGGTTCGATCCCGGCCGCGGCGGTTGAATTTCTTTGGAGAAGAAATTCTAGTGGCTCGTGTACTGTGCGATGTCAGTGCACGTTAAAGAACCCCAGGTGGTCGAAATTTCCGGAGCCCTCCACTACGGCGTCTCTCATAGCCTCAGTCGCTTTGGGACGTTAAACCCCATAAACCAACCAACCAACATTTCCTTGAGGGTGTCCTTCAGGTAGACATTGGTTTTAATCCGATATAGCAGAAAAATCGGTGTGTTTGTTTAGGAGGTGCTGAGCCAGTACTACACCACTGTGACTACATGTTGTCCTGGTGAGTGGGTGCATTGTCAGCTCTCGTTGCCGGGATCAGGCAACACCACCTCGACTCAAGGCCTGCACATGTCTATGTGACGTCATTGTTGCAAGGTCATCCTGAAATTCAGCTTCACCCTACGCGGTCGCGGTTTTTGATTCTACACTGCTCTTGGAGCTACCTTCTAAAATTTGTAGCTCTAGCGATGCAGCGAGGTATACTTAAGTTACCTAATACTATTAGCAGCTTGTTGAAATAGCTGAAAAGTTTGATATAATCCACCTGGCATTTCATTCAGTGGCAGAAGTAAAGTTGCGAGTAAATTTTTAGCTTCACGACCAATCATTTGGTTAAACCTTAACTGAGACACGGATTTCCATTTTAGGGCACATTTACTGATGACATTAGATAAAAATATGCACCATACCTCAACAGCAAGCAGATTTATGCTTTAAGAGTTCTCAGTTTTCGTTTCGCTGTCTTGCTCTGCTTGCTTTCAGTGAGTTTATCCTCACCTTTGCACAGGTTCAGCAATGTGTTGGCAGTAGCACTAGGAACATAACCCAGTACTAGTTCGGGTGAATGACCATGGTCACAGATGTTCAAATCTTCATTGCACTCGACAAGGAAAGTCGTGAGGCTCGCAGGAACTTTTTTGTTTCGCACACGCAGAGAATGATGTTGTGTACTTTGCACCTCTCAGCTTGTCGAGTAAAATTTCCATTGAGAGTATGGTGTGCAAAACAACTGCTCGCTGAACCTTTAGTCCACCCCGCGTTGCATTTTGAATTGGAGCATCATTTTCCAATTCAATTAACCGATTGTCGAGAATCAAGTTTTCTCGGCAAGAAAGGCAGAGGAGTTTCTTTACTGCAGCATGTGTGCAATAACCAGCAACTTACGCTATGACTGTTAACATAGGCTCCCTTTGCTTCACATCATCTTTCATCATTTCAACATCAAACTGCTTGACAATGGCTTGTAGATCAGTGGTGGAATCACAAGGTGCGATGGCATCCAGGACAGGCAGTTCAAGAAGCTTTAGGAGTCTCAGCATCTGCTCAGATTTATATATCTGGTGTACTGATACATAGTACTGAGCTCTAGACAACTGTCTGTATCTGCCAAACCAGTCCTGCAAGCAGTCTCCCTGAAACTTTCCAAGTAAAACATACTTGAAGCCGAGCTCCTCGATACAGTATGTTGACACCTCAACAAGAGCATGTGAGGTATGGCGCAGTGCTGTATGTGTTTCTTGAGTCAGCTTGTCAGTATCATATTTCAAGCTCTCGCAGTGGTCCAACCAGTCTACATACTTGTTCAAAAACTCAGTCTGGTCGCTAGGCACGTCAAGACAATGTTAATAAATTCTGATGTACTATTTTGTATGTTCGAGTGCCGCTTTGGTAGTCTTTAGTGCTGCAACTGTCGAACTGTTGAAGATCCTGAGTGCGAGCTTCATGTTTCGTCGCTCAAGGTTGGAAGGATTTAACGCCTTCAGTGACAAAGTTCGAGCGAGTCTCAGTAGCTCATTTTTTTCTTCACCATACAACTTGCACAAAGTGTTTAGGCAGCTGTAAGCATAGACTGACTTTATGAAAGGGGATTGAAATCTGGAAAGAAGATACACCTCCCACTGTTATGCTCGTTAAGCGAGTTATTTAGGATGCACTTCAGGATGTGAACTGTGTGCAGAACAAAAAACAACGGTCTTAAGGGTTCGACGGTTTCTTGTACACCATGCTCATTTTTGGAGCTCTGGCGAAAAATGACATGGCCTTGCGGTTGATGGAGTTATCTGACACCACAGCAACTACACGGACCCCAAAGTATTCCAGCTGCTTTATCAGTAGATCAACATATTCAGGAGCTGTTTTGCTTCCATCTGTGCCACTGGAAGTATGTGCACGACATCTTTGTTGGAAGACAGCAAACTTTGTATCGTGAAGATGTATGCAATCTTTGCTGAGTTTTCTTTCTTGACTGCCGCACCCGTGACATATTTACCCTTGTATACAAACGATGCTTGCAAGTGGATCTCATCCATCATAAGTGTCACAAAACACTCATGGTCACTTAGCGTTGATGCCAATCTTTTTGCATAGGACAGGAAAGAAGCGTCTTGCTGCTCTGTGGATGGGTTTACGCGTTAAGATGTACATATGTGCCTTATCGTGCAGGGATGTGGGAGCTTTTAGCTTCGCTGCGCTTCTTGTGACTCTATAACCATGAGGAGATATCGTGAACACGAGGTTGCAGAACGCAAGAAAAATCCACTGGGTAAGTTGATGACTTGCTTAGGATCCTTTGCTTAGGATTCCTAGGTCCTTTGTCCCTTGCGCTGCAAAAAATAATGCCACACCAACTTGCCTAACCTTCTACAGTATTTGCTTAGGAGGATTTGAAGTTGCTGCTTCAAAAATGTTAACAACTTCCACTTGCCACTCATGTGGGAAGGCTGAGGAAGAGAGTTGGTCTAGAAGTTCCACCCCATGCTTCAGCAGAATCTCAAGGTGCAGTCCGTTCTTTGCAGCACCCTTGTTGCAATCTTCCACCACGACCAAAACTTTGTCGATCTGTCTCAAGTCACA
Source organism: Amblyomma mixtum (assembly GCF_055824585.1). Lineage (NCBI taxonomy): Eukaryota > Metazoa > Arthropoda > Arachnida > Ixodida > Ixodidae > Amblyomma > Amblyomma mixtum. The sequence continues at coordinate 72,040,925 of NC_143019.1, forward strand.
CATTGAAGGAGGAAGCACAAAGCTGCCTAGTTTTTCTACCCTCATTATCCCAAGTACACTCTCAAAGAAATGTCTGAAGATACCGTCACTGCGCAAGGCGCAACTTGAACATCTTAGATTTTGAAGCATAGAAAAAGTACATGTTTTCAGCAACCACTTTGGTTCAGAAATCACTCACAGTGAGTCCACTCACAGCTTTTAACAGGTCTTGGAATGTGATGATGGAATTCTTCTCTTCTTCAGATGTGTGGGACTCAATTGAAAAGCATATGGCTTCCCGTATAGCTTTGCTATCACGTCGACGAGACAGGTAAGCTGGGCAATTCGGAAAGACACCTGGGACCACATCGGGCTTGAATTTCCTCAGCTTCTGTAGTACCTTGATTACCATCCCAGTAATGCTGTCGGTGTAGCTTGTCATGCATTGCATTCGAAATCACTTTAACGGAAGTGGTGCTCACAAAGCTGTAATGCAAATCACTGTAAGAGAAGAGCGGCGGTTGACACCGTTTAATAACACAGCGAGCAGCTAACATGGCTGGGTATATGACAGGGGCTTCTGTCTTAAACCGGTGATTTACTACAGCAACTAAAATCACTTGGCTACTAGTGAAGCAAAATTTTTCCATAAGGAAGCAATTTAGGCTGCAAAACAGTTTTTGTTCCACACTCAAGACAGGCTGAATGATATCCGATTATTCGTATCTGTGCTGTCCAAACTGCCTACTCGACATGGGCATGCGTACGCAATAATACACGGTGCTAAAGTGCCTTGTGGTGAATAGCAGTATCAGCATCACGAAAGCAGACGAGAATGCGTTCTTACCACAGTGCACTTCGTCGGTGTGAAGTCTTTCCATGGCACAGCCTTTGTCCACACTGCATTTTGAGCCAGTTCCAACGGGAACCTGTACACGCGCGCTCTGGGTGCGTAGTTATAGTGACAGTTTCGTGCACAGCAGCACCCAGTTATGGTAGGTACCTCGCTCGGAAACATCTGTGCAGCAGTGCTCAGAAACACAGCAAACACAGTTCGAAGGAACGCGGGCTCACAATGTGAACCGCGGCACGCCACTCATGCAGTGGCATTCCACTTCAAGTTGCTCGCGTTGACATTGGTGTTCCAGTTCGTGCCAACTCCTTTCAGCTCGCGTTGGTTGTGCTCGCCGAGGCCGACCTCATTCCCTCATCTCACTGTGGAGAGGAGAACTTGCGCAGGCCTTTGCCGCACCCCAGGTCTGATTATTCAATTCCAGCGGCATTCAGATATATATTTTTTATCTGCTGGGGAATTACGGTGAGACCGGCACTCGAACCGTGCACTTTGCACGCGATGTAGATGATCTACCTCTACGCCATCGCTAGCACTGGGATGTAGAAGAGACATACGCAGAAGTTCTGGGAAATATTTATAGCGGCTGCACAGCCATCATAGTAATCCATTGAGAAGGTAATTAATAAAGGCCAAGAAGGAATGCATGGTGTCAAACAGGGAAACACGATCTGCCCGGTACTCTTCACCATGTGTGTGCAGGAGGTATTGAGAGATTTGGATTTGGAAAAGTCTGGGATAAAAGTTAATGGTAAATATCTTAGTAATCTGTGATTCACTGATTGCCTTGCTAAGTACCTCAGTGGATGAAGTAGGCAAAACAGAACGGTGGGCCTTGCCCCGCCGCGGTGGCTGTGGTTACGGCGCTCGGCTGCTGACCCGAAAGACGCGCGGGTCCCGGCCGCGGCGGCCGAATTTCAATGGAAATTCTAGAGGCCCGCGTACGTGTGCTGTGCGATGTGAGTGCGTTAAAAAACCCGGTGGTCGAAATTTCCGGAGCCCTTCGGCGTCCCTCATAGACGGAGTTGCTTCGGGACGTTAAACCCCAATAAACCAAACCAGAACGGTGGGCCTGAAAATTAATGTGTAGAAATCTGAAGTATCGCAAGCTCGCAGTTTACGATACGCAGCGAAGCGTACGTTGGAACTCAGTGACCGCAGATCCAGACTACGATAGGAAAACCAAGACTGAGAATAGGGTAGAGTACGCGCATTTGGGAGGCATTTTCAGTTAACAATCGAACAAAAATCCCTCAAGAGGAATGTCTATCTTACCGGTACCCGTGCGCATATAGGGCAGAAAGGGTTGAACTTATAATGACACCATTTTTCAGACTCAAGCTGTTTATTGCGTGCTGTTCACTATCCACATCGGAGCAACTGGGCAACTGCGAGCTCATTTGCTGCAGTGAGTAATTTATAACTGAACATGTAAGAGTTACGCGAGCGTAAGGAAGTGCATTCTGCGTTTTTCGGGCTAGGGGTGCGGAGGGGTGAATTCACGACAGGCGGGCAAAGGCAACATCAGTTCCACCTTAAATGTACGCAATTCGCAGCCAAATTTCTTGGAAGCGCTCACTCGCAACAACAGGAGATTTCTGCGCCTGATTGGAACAGCCCAACGAACATGCCTGACTCCCAATGATAAGCAACGAAAACGGACTCTAGGCTCGCGCCCAGAGCTGAGAGCAAGTACTTTTAATTTAAACACCCGACCAGAGGTGAGCAAAAAAAAAACTAGAAAAGTAAACTCACCGCAAGCATGGCTACTCGACATCTCATCCATATGTTTTGCTACGTCTGTAGCAGACGACTCTGCTCAACCGGAAGCGTGACTCAACTTCAGCGCCACCACACTGGGGTCGTCTTCCGCCCGCTTCCGCCTGGCAGGACGCACATGTGTTTTTCGCGCAGTGTGTTCAGTTGAGCATGAGTTGAGCTAGAGTGTAGTACACTCTAGTTGGGCCATGGTTGAGCTCGTGTGCGGCGTCCATGGAGGAAGAAGAGGACTGGCGGCGTGAAATGTTGGGTGGTGAAAAGTTTTGGCAGGTTTTTAGGTTGCGCTGCGAGTTCGATAAGTTTGAGTAGTTTGTTGGCTGGACATTCGGTGTGAAAGTTTGCCACCAGTTCGTCAGGATATGGTGTGTTGCTTTCTCGGACAAGTCAAACGGGATTTTTGACGTGCCTATGTGCAGTTGGAGCTGATGTGGAGGTGCGAGGAATGGTGAAAATTCGCTGACACTTGTTTGCCTCTCCGCGACGTTATCGCGTGACGACGAGCCCGAAGCATGTGAGTATTATTGTGATTAGCGCAAGAACCGTCGGAAGTTCATATCCAATTGCAACTTTTGTTGGGAAGTTCCTAGTCAATGTGCGCGAAAAAACACGCGACGGCGGCTAACGACGAGCAAAGCAAAATGCCCATGTCGCTTACCGTGTCGCTCGGATTGCATTCTCGTCGCCCGGAAGTTGCTTATGCGATTAGCCAATAGCACCTAATCCGGCAGCGTACGTCACTGCCGGTAATTTCGCGCGCTTTCTTGAAAGTGCCGCATTTTGCGTTAATTTTTTTTCGAGTGCTCGTAGGTGCTATATTTGTACTACCATGGCACACGCCAAGCCCAAGGCTTCAATGAGAGGCTCGTCGAGGCCGTGGAGTGCGAGCGGGTCCTTTGGGACCTGCATTCAGAAGCGGCGTGCCGCCGAGTAGCCGCACCCGTCGATGCAACAGGTGATTGGTCTTGTAAACAAAGCACTCAGTTGGTGCCATCGACTGTACGCCGACTGCGGTGTTTCGCAAATGCTGTGTTCGTGGCAAGCTGTGTAACGTCGAGCGATCGTTATCTTTCGCTAGAAAGTGTGCTTCGCCGGGCAGGAGATTTGCATGCTAAATGCATGCTTAATTTCGTTACAGGCTTTCACGCCTACGCAGTTCCCGATGTGAAGAATCGATGGAAAAATCTGCGCGACACCTTCAGGAGGATGTTCAAAGGGCGCATCCAGGCGGAAAAGAGCGGGGCGGGGGCGGATGGAGTTGAAGAAACGCCCACCTGGCATTTCATCGAAAGGCTGCTTGCTGTACCTGCTTGCTGTTCCGTAAGTCCATTTGGAGGTTATCATTACATTTCACTAAATGTTTGCTGTCATGTGCAGTTTCGCGCCGCCGCGGTGGCCCAGTGGTTATGGTGCTTTGCTGCTGACCCGAAAGGGGCGTGGCGGTCGCACTAGTGATACCCTTCGCAGTGGCTCAGTGGTTTGGGCACTCATCTTCTGAGCCGGAGTACACGGGTTCGAACCCGACCGCAGCGGCCGCATTTCGATGGAGGCAAAATGCAAAAGCCGCCCGTGCGATGTCAGTGCACGTTAAAGATCCCCAGGTGGTCGAAATTATTCCACTACGACGCCTCTTCCTTCCTTTCTTTTTTCACTACCTCCTTTATCCCTTCTAAGGTGCGGTCGGGTGTCCACCAAGATATACGAGATAGTTACTGCATCATTTCCTTTTCTCAACCAATTTTTAACCATTAATGGCAAACTTGCACAAATTTTCGCAAGTTTCCGGGGTTCTTATTTCGCGTGGTTAATGCCAACAGGGATTTGTTTACAGACACATTAGTGAACCTGAAAAACCAATGCATTTCTAGAATTACTGTAAAATTTGATAATCTAACATTGGCATCCTTATCACCACCCAATGCAAGAAAGGCCGCCACGGTGGCTCAGTGGTTATGGTGCTTGGCTGCTGACTTGAAAGATGGAGGTTTAATCCTGGCCGTGGTGGTCGAATTTCGATAGAGGTGAAATTCTACAGGCCCGTGTGCTGTGCGATGTCGGGGCATGTTACAGAGCCCCTGGTGGTCGAAATTTCCGGAGCCCTTCAGTACGGTGTCCCTCATAGCCTGAGTCGCTTTGGGATGTTAAACCCCCATAAAACTTAATGCAAGATGATGATAGACTGTCACCTAATATAATGGATGAGAAGGAAACGTGCAACTATGATTAGTGGTCTGTACCCGACGCGTACATGGTTGAGCCACTGACCAAACCTTAAGGCGTGCCGACGCCAGGCAGGCTCCACTGCCAGTGGACTTGGCCTTAAGTGCTAAAAAATTCCAAAAATGTGCTTCGCACAACAGTGGCACCCTGTGCACAGTTGCATGCCCTCATCCTCTGAAGCTGAAGCATTGCAGAGCTATACACTGCCTCTCGCCAGGAGCCCTCACGAACATTTCCAAATGTGTTGGTACAGTCAGCATAGCCAGGAGGGCAGTGGTGTCTAGCTGAACTTTTCTCCATACAAAGGAAATCATGGAGCACGGATCTTGCTTTCACTATGTTGTCCACATTTTTTGGCTCAAGGTTGAGTCTTCTCTCAAAGATGCGCCACCGAGATGCCAAGATGCCCAAAGCATTTTCAACACATCTTCTGTAAAAGAAACAATCACAATTTTGCTTGCAGGACTGTTGCATGTCTCACTTTTTTCACACCAAGCAAAGCCCTTTTGTGACTCAGCTCTCCATACAAAGGAAATTATGCAGCACGCATGTTGCCTTCACTACGTTGTCCATATTTTTCGGCTCAAGGTTGATTCTTCTCTCAAAGATAAACCACCGAGATGCCAAGATGCCCAAAGCATTTTCAACACATCTTCTGTAAAAAAAAAAAACAATCACAATTTTGCTTGCAGGACTGTTGCGTGTCTCACTTTTTTCACACCAAGCAAAGCCCTTTTGTGACTCAATACACTGGTTCTAGCACTTATAAAATATCGCACACCTGCAAGTCTATAATGGTAACTGCCAATTGAGTGAGGCCAGAAACACAGTTAAATTTACGGTTAGGTTCTCTGTGGAGTGATACATACCGTGCATGGCTGAGGCGGTAGTTGAACACCTCTTTGGCATCTGTGCGGCTCCCTGGCAGTGGCCGCATGAAATCTGGGCGCGACTGGAAGGCCTTATCGCCAACGAAAACATGAGGGCACACCTTCTCTGACTTTGGCAGTCGAGCTGCACGAGGCAGATTGAGCTTGCCCTAGTGCATACGTTGGCCAATGGGGGAGTCTTTGAAGAAGGCCCCATTAATGAGTCTCCCAGGTGCACCCACATCCACCAGCTGAAAAAGATACCTTGCTGTCCACTACGGCCAGCAGGACGATGGAATGGGTACCCTGGAAATAAGTGCGAATACAGACACTGAAGGATTGGGTGCAGAGGTGTCACTAGAGTGAACAGTACCCAGTGCGGTGACCTGGCATGTCATCCCACCCTCTACCACGTCCTGATGCTCGTTCTCTGCACCCACAGCAGTTGACACCCCCCCCCCCCCCCCCCCTTGTAGTGAGTTCACTACTGGAGTGTAATGAAATTGTGTTTCTTGGAGTGCGTTAAATTATTGCAGCCTAGTGGTTTTTGCAACAACAAAAAAAAGAAAACTACTTTGCCTCCTCAGAATACACACTTGCAATCAAGCCACACAAAACACCAGTTCAGACCCCTCACAAATTCATCACATTGTAGTGCAAGTGTGGAATTCGGCGTTTCACACTACTGCACAAAATTATTTTTTCTTTTCTTTTTTCACACACACACACTGATGTGGATTGTAAAACTTTTATTTCCAACAGTTTGAGGGGCTGTAGGCCGCTTACCTAAACACACACACAAAAAAGCACAATTGCCTTCCCTCCTGAAGATAAGTGATCGTTTGCAACGACTTCCAAAATAATTATTTTTCTGCCATAACATGATTACGCTACTAATTTCCCACTTATCAAGGCCACACATTAAAAATATATACTGAAAGCAGGACAGCGCTTGTCCTGTGTCGATCTTTCTTTCTGTCTGTGGTTTTTTTTTTCCTCTTCAATCATTATGAATCTTTATCAGTTCGCCCAGCTCGTCATTCTGCTATTTGCCTATGCTATCCATGGCTTCACCATTTGCAGGCTTCCTTAAAATGCATGTCATAACAAGCCCCTCATTCCCCTACCCTTGTCTCTTCACGTGCATTCTTCATATCACATTTCCATAACTGATGTTTTCTTAGCTGTTAAGGTCCTGCTTTTCATGCACTAGCTCAGTGTGACTGTTTCACAGTCATATGTGACCCTTTCCACAATGCTCATTGGGTCTTGACAGCAGTGCGACCAATGGATTACTCCCTTTTTTACATCACAACATACAAATGCTTTGCCTTCATACTTTATAGTTGAAATGAAGGCTTCCAGCATTCTTCGGGCATTTTATTTCGATGTGTTTTCCTTCCACCGCTCCAGGCACTTTGGGAATTGCCACAGACTCCAGAAGTCTGCAGCAGTTTCCCTCCATTCATTCTCTGTTGGGACCTGCAGTGTGGAGGGCTAGTGCTTAATGAAAACTGAAATGCCTTTATCGTAGCTGTACTGTACTTGAGGCTAGAGTTAAATTGGAGCGAGCATCTTCCAGAGCACCGTGCATGTAGGATGAATTGCCCGTCTGGATGTTTCGATTCCCACCCTGAACGCCATTGTGGCATCTTTGATCAGCATTCCTGATGACAGGTACCTATGTGCAATAACAAGAATTTCAAGTTCCAAAACACACGCATGCACGTGCGTTGTGCTACTCTGTAGATTATTACAGCCAAGCAATCTCTTGTATAATATCCCCAAACAAGCCTCGTCTGCTCAGAGCTGCTCGTCGGCCATTATACGTTTATTTCCGGAAATACAAACAAGAAACACTTGTACATGTTAAAAAAAGGCATGTGTAATGTATTAAAAAACCCGGTTAAGAAGCCGCTGCCAGCCAGGCTTTGCACAAGTGCACAGGTTTTCCGTACTTTTTATGTACGATAAACAATTCACAGAAAAAAAAAACAAAACAAAGGAACATCATATGTCCTTGGTGGCGGCAAGTTAAGTAGCTAGCTGTGGGGAAGAAAAAGACACAAAAAAAAAGGTTAGAAAAATGGTCGAAAAAACTGAAAAGACTCAAAGCCACCTGGAGTGCAGGCGACACCGAACTCAAATCAGAAAAGGTGCCTGTAATGCCTTAAAAGAGATAATTTTTTATTTATTTATTCAATAAACCCCTAAAGGCCCTCAATCGAGGGTATTACATAGGGGGGAGCAATGACACACAACACAAAATAATATTGAGCAAGCACCAATGTGCTATACATAAGAACAGAAAGCACATGTAGAAAACAAAAGAAATAAACAAAAACCTGTAGTATACATTGTAATTTACACAAAAAAAAGAACAGATCGTGTTTTAGAGGCATAACAACCGCAGGAACAAAACAAAATAAAGCTGAATGCAGCATGTGGTACAATCAATTAGTGAAGCTAAACAGACATTTGGGTAAGAAGGTCCTGAAACTTATTAAGATCCCGTTCAGAAGCGATGTGCGATGGAAGATTATTCCAGTCGACTATAGTACGTGGTATGAAAGAGTTAGCAAACGAAGAAGTGTGGCATGATATGCGTTTAACTTTCAGCGGGTGGTCGCGACGTGGAAAAAAAGATTCAGGTGATTGAAAAAAATCGTCATGGAGCAGAATGTGATGGTAAAGTGAAAAGGTAAAGGTAAAGTGATGGTAAAGTGAAGGGCTGAAATTAGGGCAAATTTACTGCAATAAAGAGCATTGTTCTGAGAAAAATAACCTACAAATGGCAATGCCATTTAGAAAGAAATAGAAGATGCATATGATGATGAGTGAATGAGAGAAGAAAAAAAAATCAATCACAAAAAATAGTGATTCAGTAATACAAAAAATGTTAAGCTCCATTCATACAAACACAAACATACCAAAAAAAAAAAGAATTTACCCGCAGTACCCACAGTGTCCTCTGAGAAACGGTACGTCCTTACCGGAGCGTCAGGGCGAGGCGCTCGCCAGACGATACGGGCTCTCTGTGCAACCACTGTTTTGTAAGGCGACTTTATACCAGTGAGTGCAGGAAGTGAAATATCTCCGGTGACATCCTGTAGAACTTGTATAAAACGGAGAGTTGAGCTAGTTGGTACATGTTTCTTGGAAAAAACAGCGTTAAACGAAGGACAACGAAAAAGAGTACAACAGGACCGGCGCTGACTATCAACTGAAGGCTTTATTAGAAACAACACGCAATATATACTCCAATGACAACCAAGAACGCATGGCAACACCAAAAGCTACAATGATACATCAATCACCTGGATCGAGATACTTCAGTTCACAGTCATGAACTGTTACAGAGGGGATGCTGACACACGCGTCACTGTTTTTTTGGATATGAAAGCCTTCACTGATTTCGCGTGTTAGTTTATCTTTGTGCTTGTACAGAATCTTAGTTTCATTAAAAATGGGGTACATGATTTTTCGGAAGAACCAGGTTGGTTATTCTGGGAACAGTTCCTGTAATGCAAGGCCAAGTTTGACGACGGAGCCCCCCTTAATGAAGTGCTGTTGTCTCTTAAGCGGGTGTTCAAGCACCTTCCTGTTTGACCTATATACAAGAACTTCTACAAGAACTTGTAGAAGAGCTGTGCATCCCTGTCATGCATCACCTTCATCTGCAAGAGTGCATTGAAGCATGTGCAGTTGTGCTGCTTTCATTTCTTCGCCAGGAACAATGTACTGCTGTGAAGAATTCGCTTTCCTTAGTGCGCCGCTTCCAGACTGGTCAGAGCCTTTTTTCTCTTTAGAATCAAGCACAACTGCAGAGCGGCGACTTTCCGTTGCCACTCCATTTCGAGCAAGGAAAAGTGCGCTGGGAAAACTGCTGAAACCAAAACTCCACAACCAAGTACCAAAAGATTACGTGAGCGTTTAGTGAAACAATCTATATTCAATGCACAAAGATGTAAATTGATTTTATTTTGCATTTTTCTGCACAAAATTTTTATCCTTGCAAATAATGTGACTCTTGTTATAGGTGCAAACAGCTTTGCGGTGTATTACGCCAGCAACACTGATTGTCATCTCCGTTTCACATTCGCGTCTGTTTCGCGTTGTCGCAATGCATGGAGCTTGGCCGGTGGGCAACGGAGTGAATGCCAGCCGTTGTTGCCGCGGCACCTCATCACGTCGCTTACTTTTTCGTGTACATGGAACTCAGTCTTTAGGTGCCACTCAGTGCTCGGACCTATAAGTAGAAGTTACACTTCTCGGTTTACTCCGAACAACGCCGATAAACGCGCGCCGAATTCATTTAAAATTTTGTCTTTAACTGAAAACTGTTTAGTATTTCTGGCATGTATGTCACAACTATAGCTGGCTATTCACTATCAGTTGAAGTAGGTGACAGAAAAAAAATTAAGAGTGCTGAAACCAGGAACGCGAAATTCAGTACCGTGGTTGGGAGTTTCAAGCTATATCAAGGGATTTATCCACGAACACACACGCGCTGCGCATGCAAAAGCTGCGACCCCAATATCGTTCAGCACATAGCGCCGTCTGCTCATTATTATCTTGATGGTTCGTTGAGTTCTTCGGAAAGGCTCAGACCCTTCCAATCGTTGACGATTCGGCGATCAATAAGCAAGATGTAGAAGTACGTGCCAAGCACGGAGTCCTTCCCGAGACTACACAAGTCTAGGACTGATCTAGGACTGCTGTCCAACGGTTTTGCACGCATTTTTATATGCTTTACAAACAAAGAACTTAGGGCAGTCATGTTTCAAGGCCCGCCCTAGACTTCGCTAACCAATGAAAGTCTAACATACAGTAACCACAGCCCTGGAAGGTTGGGCGCAACCTCGAACCCAGGGCTTGGCAAAACGAAAAAAAGAAACATATAAAAAGAACATTCAGGAGACCCTCTCCACGCGGGGCTTCTCACACTATCCGCACTCTCTCCCCTTTTCACTCTCGCCGCCGCACCCACGTGTCGCTTCTCCAGGGATGACGAGTTCTAGGTGAACAACAGGGCGAGTCACTTGCTGAATCATCTTGGGAGTGACTCGTGGCAAAGGCAGGAAACGAGCCCTGCATTGATTTGGTGCTGGCAGCATATAATGCCAGCAAACAAAAGGGTCCTTCGCGGAAATCAAAAGTTTCGCAGGTTTCTGCGGGATGGTGCAGGAATCCGCTGGCACGCTTTCTTGGTGCCCCGGTGGTACCGGTGGACACCCGCGGTCGACAATGCTAGCAGTCGGCAGTCATGGCGACGCTGCTAAGCGGGCAGTCACTTCCAGGTTTTTGTGTGTGTTTGCAGGGGACACGTGGGTGCCGAGCCCGTGGCTTTACAAAGAAATCTCGGCGTAGACCGGAGGCGCGCAGCGGCCTCAAGAAAGATGGGGGTGTCAATAAGTGCGGCCTTACAGCCAGCTTAGGGCCATCGCTTGGATAAGTAGGTTTTTTCACTGCATGTAAAGACATAACTTTCGGGACCATAATAAGCAACTGTCAACGAGGAACGATGTGTAAATGGCACGAGATGCTGCCATTTACACATGGTATTGCCATGTACATTTGCCATGGTGATGCCACGGTGCCATTTACGTTTGGTGATGTTGCCTGAGTGACTGTCATTTGGGAACACTGCATCATGGCAACAAAAGTGGCTTGCTCTGCAAAGATGCAGTCAGAACAGTAAGAGTCTTCTTCAGACAGGGGTTCTCTCATCGCCACCTATTAGTTTTGACAAAGGACTCAGTGCACTGGGTCTCCACCCCTTCGGTGGCCCAGCCTCCCAGTGCCACATGTATGGAATTGCTGGTCACTGTCAAGAAGTCCCTTCTCAGCACGATGTCTTTGCAAAGATCGGGCACACGCAATAACCACTGTCTTTGACAGCTGGCTACCCACTTAATCTTGCACCTGAGCGATGTGGCGGACTGACACCAACATGTTGCCAGACGCAGTGCCCGCCTCTCTTTCTTGTGCCCCGTGCCTGTATATTATTGTCAGCAAGTAGATTTGCGCATATTAATCTCGGTTTATTACCACACATTACCATCAAATAAAACAGTTAAATATAATACTTTTGTAATATCAATGACAGCTGTTTATTGCACAAGCATGCCACTATTTTATCTTGGCTTGCATTGACGTGGTTGGTTATTCAAGCAAGTCAACGTGGATATACTGCGCGTTCCGTTTTTATCTGACCGGGTTGTAAAACATTCTGCGCAAACCACTGGGACATTTCTGCTCAAAAAACGACGACAAAGTAGCTTACGATGGCCCGCGTTTTGTCGGCAAGTAAATTGACATCGGAACTTGCCCGCATTTTCCGGAATCTTCAAAAACTGCACTTGGCTGTGGCAGAATTTTCGGGGCTGTCAATTCGGCCGATCCGCTCGCCTAGACGAAGTGTTGCTGTAGCTAACTGCAGTTTTCTTTCGACGATTCCGGAAAATGCAGGCAAGTTCCGATGTTAAATTGCTTGTTACATAAACATACACTGTCAAAATCTACCTTGAGGTCACTTTTGGAGCCGAAATAGTCCAGTAGTTCGCGCAGAAAAATTGTTTACATCCCGGACCGAAAAACACTGAGCAAGCTATACAACCTCACTGCGTATGCACGTATCAAGACACATTTCAAAGAAGGCCGTCTTTCAAACAGGCAAGCGTTACACTGCTGCTAGATAACATGACGCTGTAGACTGAAGCGAATCGTTGCAGAAGCCACTTTTTGCTCTTTTCATTTTTTGGGTCCGTCATGTTTGCTGTAGACGGCATGCAGCAGCGGGGAAGTGGCTGAGCACCGTCAGCCTGACATTCGCTTCTAAAAAGAGCGCATGCAGAGCGTTCGAAAGCTCAGAAAGCGATTGCACTGTGTTTTGCTGGAAATACTAGTAGCAATGCAACCATAGCCTTCCGGGTCACATCAAACTTCGGTGGCCACTTCGGCCCACACCGCCGTCCTCTTTCTCTGCTCCTTGAAACCCTTCCTTGTGCTGTCCCACAATATGGGACGCTTTTGCATCGTGCCTATAGGTTTATCGTTAAATTCCACGCACGATGCTTTCGCTGACGTCGCCATGGTGCTGACCAGCGCACGCACGCGAAGTGACAACTGTCAAGGGACAGTGAGACGGCTGGTCGCTGCCGCAGAAGACAGACGGAAGTGAGTCCGACAGGCATTTCCGATAGCGTCATATGCGCGACGCGCCGCGTCAAAATCTAGTCGGTCCTGATCGGCAGCGGCGGGCACTTTTCTCGCCGTCGGGCGAAAATCGCCTCAAAAACGCTCCATGTATCCCGGGCTTAAGGGAGCGCTTTGGGGTTTTTGTTTTTCCAGCTCAAACAGGCACATTTCTTTGCAGTCACATTGATGCCATGGCATCATATTGCACTAAACACAGTATCCTATAGGCGGTCATTATGGTGTGCTCATCTGCAGCCCGAGTTGTTGCAGAACAGCAAACAAAGCCAGTGCAATAGCAGATAGCATGCGGAGTTGAGAAAGCAGCTCTCGGCGGTATGCAGCATCTTGCTCCACAGCAGCCGCTATGCGTTCCAAGGCTGCCTGGCACCCTGTGCTGCATTTTAATGCTGCAGCCATCAGCGTCTGTGCAGTTGCTTGTGCTTGTAATGCTGAAGCAATCGCCTCCAAAGATGTACTTTGTACTGGGGCTTCATGTGCCATTATCTCCACACCTGCAGCTATAGCAGAAGTTGCCTGGGTTGCGTGCTCCCTGTCCTGTACAAATAGCACGTGTAGAGAGCATCATGTTAGTTGTATCTCATGAATAGAAAGCAGGAAGAATGTATCGCATTGCGATGTAATTGGTTGTGCCCTTTTCTGAGGAATAGGATCACACAGGTGGCTGCCATAAAATGCAACTTTTGTGCCGTCCGCTTTTGTCAAACTGCCTTGTATAAAGCGACATGTATGCAATAACAGTGTGCAGCTTACAGTGTGTTATGAACTAGGTGTATGTAATGGCTGCCATACAGTGCAATCTTTGTGTGAAACTGCCCTGTAAAACTCTCCTGTGAAACTGCCCTGTAAAACTCTCCTGTGAAACTGCCCTGTAAAACTCTCCTGTGAAACTGCCCTGTAAAAGCAACATGTGTGCAATTATTGTGCAGCTTAATGTGCGTTATGTACCAGGCGTATGTGAATCTTTCACAGTTAACACTTACTGGTGTGATTTTATTAGCAGCTGTTGCAAAAGAAAGAATGCGTACCGCTGCTTCTTTGCTTATTTTTTAGCGATCTCCAGCGACTTCTCATAGTTTTTTGCTATGTCTGGAAGGCGGTCGGCAGGCATTGGTCGACGAGGGCGTGGCTTGTTTCTGCCTGTTGTAAAGAGAAAAGAACGATGAAGTGCATAGGTCAGTGGAATCGCCGATACATTCACTTCAGTCTGTTCAATGCTAATCATGGACTAGTTCAAGTGAGCCCCTACCAAATGATTCCGGAATGCTGTCATGGATGGGGCCGTGCTGGCTGAATGAGCATTCAGCCGATCGATTCTTCGCGCTCGATGCTGCGAAGAATCTCCGCTTTGTTGCAAAGCAGCAGAGCTTGCCACTGCTTCGTGGTCATCTTCGTTGAAGCACACATGCGTACACTGAGCGAGGGCTGACTGCTGAGAGTTATTATTTGGATCCCACGTCATGCGGGTATGCTTGGAACTGAAATGGCAAACTCGCTGGCCCGTGCTGGTATTGCCCGGCCACCAAGCATGCCCAGTGAATGGAATCCTGCGCAGCATGCGAAGAAATGTAGCTCACTCAAAAGCACTGCTATATCTCAACTGTGCATCGGCCTTCCCACGCCGACTCTCTGAAAAGGGAGCAGAATTTTACCCCGACTAGAGCAGATGGGAAAACGGTACCGTTCAGGCACTACATAGAATGGTTTTCCGCACGGCCAACTTCTAATGTTTAAATTTCTCTGTAAAATACACGAAGAAATGCACACAGGGCAAAACAGTTGTCTGTGTATTTCGTGCTTCCAAAAAGTAAGCAGACACTGGGGTGGCTACCTCATCCTTGGCTGCTGCTGCACGCATGGCGAGGTCAGTGACAGTGCCTTCTCATTACTTCTGTGGTTACTCCTAGCAAAGAGTGCGTGTGCAGCCATAAAAAAGGAAGCGAACAGCACATTTCATAGACAGTGTGATTTCGAGCATATTTCTGTGTGTCTAGTGTTCCATAGCACTACATTCCAGCACTTCGCGCTTATGACCGCATTCATACTCAGCACCCCGAATTGTCATGTCTTCGTCCATGAATAAAAAAACATGCAGGTGAGCAAAATGTAAACACGGCCGAAATGCACCAATCGCATAAGACCTGCAAGGCGCGCTTACCAGTCTTGTCGCTTTGCTTGCCTCTTTTGCTTGGCAACCTCCTATTTCCATCTTTGTGCCATGTTGGCCGAGCGCTTGAGCTGGAGGTGGTCCCGCCACATAACACAAGCTCATTTTAAAAGAATGGAAATCATGCCGCCATAAAGAGCGTTTTATCAAAGTAATTTTATGTCGTTTACGCATAGGTCACTCACACATCACCCATAACTTCTTATTAACAAAAAAAGACAAACCTGTGTGTGAAATGTGTGGTGAGGAGCTCACAGTAAATGACATTTTAATTTCTTGTTCGCGTCTCGAAGAACTTAGAAAAAAAAATTGGAGGCTTATCAAGGTTAAGCCCAGTGGATGCGAAGCATGTCCTTAGCGTTTGGAGGCATCTTGACCGCATACAAGCCAGGCGCAAAGACGCTGGCGCGGTTGCGGGCACAGAGACTGACGCGACGGGGGGCGCGCGCCGCTTCATCCCTGGCGTGACGTCACATATCACGTGATGCAGCGATGGTGGCGCCGCTGCCGCGTCGCGCGCGACGGCGCGAACCGAAGCGTGGAGGCCTCCGCTGGGCGACGTCCGATGGCGCGATATGAGGCCCCATCTGCAGCCGGTGTGACGTCATCACGTGACATCATCACGTGTCGTCACATCATGTGATCTCACTTCAAGGTCAATGGTGGCCACCACCGGGCGTCGCGCGAAGGCCCGAAACCTACGTTAATATGCTTCGCATAAAAAAATTTTTACGGTATTTTACAATGAACACATTCCATTTCATCCCGCATTGCTTTTAGGCGAGCAAACACTTGTCGAGTTTTCACTTGTTTGTAAGTTTCTAAAGAAAGCCAATGTTTTAAATCTATTATAATGTAACCTCTGTTCACTTGACATAACATCATCTAACCTTGTGTTTGGCGCATGATAGCCATAGTTGCTTATGCGCCACAGAACCCCATATAACTAACTAACTAGCATAACACAAGACATTTTTGTTTTGCACTCAAGGAACACTTTGATCAGAGGGGTAGGCAGCAACTTTTCATCCACTGTTAATTTTGGTGCCGCCTTATGTTGTGAAGACGCAATAACTGGAGACGTCAAAAAGATCTTGACATTTTCTGCATCTGCGTGTGATCGCAGCACCACGATGAAAATAGTGTGCCTGGCGCGTTTGGCTGATCAGCCGTGGTTCTCATTGCCAGCCGAAAATGCCGTTTGTGCCAAAGCAGCAGTGAGCACTGATATGCGATGCTCATTGAAAACATTTTTTTCCAAAAAGCGCTCTTATTTATACGTCTACGAATGTTCAGAGAATTTGTACTTGGGGGAGGTGGGGAGCGGAATGAAATTTCTTATTTTTTGTAGTAGAGCAATGAAATTTGGCATGGTTTTTGGGAAGTGTGCTGAGTGACTACATACAGTTTCATTGATATATCTTGAGTGGTTTTGACATTGAAAATTTTTATTTGCATCATCGTTATACCCAACTTGCAGAAAGTCTGTCGTGACAGAAAAGTGTGGTAGAAGCCCACAGTTGGTTTTATATTTTAGCCAAATGAATAGCTCACACAGTAACATTCTCTGAATATTTTTATCACCCTTATTTTTTTTTTACTCAGGACATCTTATCTATGTTATCAACATGCCAATTTTGATAAACAGTAAAAAAACGATAGTTATTAAAAAAAATAGGACTGTCACTGCATAGAGAATTTACTACGAAATACAAAGCAACAAACCTCATGCAAATCTCACAGGGCACATTCTATGCTTTCTGCAAGCAGGACAATGGGCTCAATACTCACCTCTGAGGAAACTGGCTCTAAAGTTGCACAGCCACTACATGTACTTCAAAATGCCCCGGGGCTGTAATACTCGGTCTCTTGCTTGCAGGGGTCTTCTTATACCTTTGCTTTTTCATTTTTTTCTGCACTCCGGGCTCTTCTTTTTCTCTGTTGGTCCTTTTCCTGAGCTCTAACAGAGTCCAAGGTTCTGGGGCCTTGGACACAACCTTTCTCACAAAGGAAAGTGGTGAAAGCACCCCGGCGATTCTTAAAGGACTCGGGGTTGTATTCCCGTCTATAATCTTCAAGTTTTTAGTGCGCGCCGTCTTTCCCCGTGACATAGCGGTCGCTGGACACTTGGAAAACTCATCTCATTGCCGCTCTTTTTCCTTTTTTCCCCTTTGTTCCCCTCCCCAAGTGTAGGGTAGCCTACTGGGCATCGTGTGGTTAAGCTCCCTGCCTTTCCATCCATTTCTCTCTCTCTGCATACTTCAGTGTAGGCACGCAAGTTCCCTAAGTAGTGAGCTGCTTTTTGCCTTTAGTGAAGGCAGGAATGTGCAGTTTAGCACAGTACAGCACAGTACAGTACAGCTAAAGGGGTCGGCAATAACAAAACCTCTATCGAGGTGAGGACACACGGCGAGTACAACATCGCTTTATGTCAAGTTATCCAGAATGCCGCATTTTTCAGTTATGTGTTTATCACCAGTCTTGCCTCCCCAGCTTTCTGAAATAAAGGATATGACTCCTTGTGGGCAAATTCCAATTAGATATTTTGAGGTATTGCTGACCTTGTAATTGGACCATGTCTGTCCTTGCCTCAAGAGATGATGGCCTTTCGATTCTGATTTCAAAGCAGTCTATCATGACTGCCACCTTTTGAACCAAAATATTCGAAGAACGCTTGTGCCATTGTCTTTTGAATCTCCTGCCTTGAAGGCCACCTATCTTGCGATTTCAAACGCTAGAAAGCTGCGTGCAGCCATTTGTCAAAAATTCTGCTCACGGTTGAATCAGAAACAGAGAAACGGTATGCAAGTTCTTGCACTGGGAAATTCCACTTGAGCTTCATGAGGAACACAATAAATTCCTCAAACTTCCCTAGGCCATTTTGTGCATTGTGCTTTACGTGACAATCAACAAGCTCAAAAACAGCAAGCAGCACAGAAAAGCTAATCACTCCCATATAAAACAAAGCCTTAGCATCATCGCCACGAAATGATGGCTGGGTTATCTCTAGCTTGTTTTTTTCTGCCTTTGCTTTGCGCAGCTCTGCAGCAAGTTTCTTGTTGTCGTCCTCAACAGCACAGATGTCTTGCACAGTCAAATCAGTCTGTACTGCTACCTCTGTAACATATGAGAATTAAAACCATTATTAGCTGCTCAGGTTGCAGGAATTGTAATATCTAGCCTCTCGGAAAGTTGTATTTGTATATCAAACACACCTGCTCTCGACTCCGGGCGCACACTGACGCTTTCATTCGTCGAGTCGTCTGCAGGTGCCGCCTCTATGGTGCATTTGTCCTCTGATGACTGATAAGCTGCTGTATTGGCTATAGTTTCATTGTTATGCTGTGTCTTTGACTGTTCAAAACAGGTGGACATGCCAGCAGGTGGTCTTTGCTCGTAACCCAGGTGCTGCGTAGGCGCCCAGTCAGGGTTTGTGTCATCCATTAGATTTGAAGGTCACCCTGGAGAAATGAAAGGCGTGATTGTGCGCACTGCGTTACACAAATTGACTTTACAAGCAAGTAGGTGCGACGGCGAGGACTGCATCAAAGGTCATTATCAGTTACCGCTGCCATGGTAAACATCTCAGAGAGCGATCGTAGGTCAACCCATAAAGTTCACTTTTCCTTACCTCTGATAAAGTGCTGACCGCATACGTGGACATTGTCTAGGTTTTTCAAGTCCTTCCAGTTGATCTGTGCCAGCCAAAGGCTTCAGCGCTTCTCGGAAAGGAGCTCTTGCCAAATAGTTGCGAAGTGGGACCATTTGGCAAGTGGCCCCTGTCCAGTAACCCACTTGGCAAGTGAGACCACTCGCAAGAGGGACCACTTGGAAAGTGGTCCCACTCGGCAAGAGCGACCACTTGCCATGCGACTACACTGCCTCTCAGCGACAGTTTGTAGTCTTGAGTAAAACTTAAACATAGTTTAAAACTTTGATTTGCACTTTATTTGATATCCGAGATTCAAACCAACTGTAGGATGACAAAATAATTAATAGTATAAACTTGCTGTAGTGCCTTACTGGTGGTACAGGTACTGAATAAAAAGCTTAAAACCTGAATGTAGTGAAGCAGCTACAATGAAGTTAAAGAGCTGTGAGATATCAAAGTAGCTATGAATTCACAGCTACTTTATAGTCTCACAGCTGCAGTCGTGTGCGCCGTCAATCTTCACTCGTGTTGGTAAGAAGCTACCGCTTCACTCTCTTGCGGACATCCTGAATTTTCTGAAACAGGATCATTGGCAGCTTTCTGATTGTTTCCTGCGTGCAGACGTATTCCTGCTGAGGGGTGCAGCAGTACACATTCCACTACCCATGGACAGGGGGCCAGGCGCCCCCAGCGGGGACACCAGTGTGCGCTCCCCGTCAGCCTAGGTCTTATGCGTACTTGTACTCAATTGTACTCAATTTCCGAAATGGCTGCATCTTAGGATACCACCCACGCTTAGCGTAAGGCTCCTGTCTAAATCCCGGCAGTTCGGGGCGGGGGCACCTCCTCCCCGCGGCAAGCAGGCCTCCTGCGACGCAACGGCCATGAACTTTCTTTGTGCCTTGCCTTTCGGCGCGCCTGATGCAGGGCTCGGTGGCCAACGAGGACTTACTGTCGGCTGACTGCAGGAGGAGTTTTGCGTGCCCCCATTTGTACTGACCGCTTACCCAAGGCGGTCCACAAACCCAGGCTTATGCCTCGCAATAGCTCAGCCAGCGTCGACACCAAATACGCGGCCCATGCTGGCAGGCACCACACAGCGGCGCCCCTAATGAAAAGGGAGGCCACCTTAACCCAAGACAGAAAACATCTTTAAGACAGAAAACATCAGAGATCCGTTGCTGCGTTCAACTTCAAACAGCACCAGGCGTGTAGCGACACGTTGGCTACTTGAACAACCAGCAGCCGCAGCTCCTGGGAGACAATCTCGGGCAGCCCCGCAGAGGTCGACCCGGCACCCCGTCTGCCGACACGACCTTCCTGCAGTCCGTGATACCCTTCTTTTTTAGGGCCGTCTACAGGCTCTGTGATTTGCAGAGGGGCTGCGATGCCGGGAGATCCGTCCGGCAGGACAGCCACGAACCAGGAACCACTGGCCCCAGCAGGAACTTGAGCACCATCTTGCTGCTGCCGCCGCCGTGTACAGCAGGCAGGTCCCATCCGGGTCTTGGAGGCCGACTCTCCAATGGAAGCTCCTGGCACTAATCGCTACAACTGATGTCAGAATCCTTGTAAATAATGCACTAATAGAACACACATTTTCATTTAAATATCTTGGTGTCACATTTGACAGCCACTTACACTGGCAACACCAAATTGAGGCAGTCTGCGGGAAGTTGGCATCTGGATGTCATGCTCTTCAGCAGGTTAAGGAATTATTTGACATCTCTACATTACGAATGCTTTATTTTGCCTTCATCGAAAGCCATCTATCATACTGTGTCGAAGCATGGGGTGGAACTTACCATACGTATTTAAATCCTATTATCCGTCTTCAAAAACGTGCATTAAGAATAATAAACAAGTCCAACCGTTATGAGCACAGCAAACCGTTATTCCGCAAGTCAATGATCCTTCCATTTGATTCATTGTACCGATTAAAAATCTCTGTATGTATTCACAACATAGTAAGACACAACCACCCTTTTCATGCATCAATACTACATCTCCCGCTTCGGTCCACTAGAAACCTCTCTTTCGGCAATTTCAACCTCCCTACCATCCGCAATGTATATGGTGAGCGTTTAGTGGAGTCTGCTGGGGTAAAAATTTGGAACGCGATACCCATTTCTCTTAAAAACTCACACAATTTTCCTGGTATGTTTAAAAAACACTTAATTGAAATAATTGATTTAACCTGAAATTCTTTTTTCGTCACAGTTTTCTGTTATTATGTACTTTGTATGTAACACGATAGTTTTTACTAACACTTGATGTCCGAAAGTTCTTTTTGCATGTCATGTTTTCAAAGCTATTTTCTTTCTTTTGCCGCGCCGAATGTTATCTACCAGTGTTATTTAGACTGCTTTGCTTTTAATCTTGTACAACGCTTAAGCTTTTCTGTATATGTCCGCCGTTTTTGAATTTGCTTTTACGTGTTTCGTGTACTTGGACCCGAACTAGCCGCTGGCTATGGGTCCAAAAAGTGTTTGTATTTCCTGTAAAAGAAATTCGAAAATAAATTGAAATTGAATTGAAATTGAAATTGATGCTTGGAACGACAGCCTCTCGGCTGCCGGGTAACTCTGTTTTTATTTTCATTATGTGCCAAGCTTTAAAACTGTGCTAAACGCTTAGCGTGTCAGCACAGAGAACTTGCCCTCACTAGATCTTAGTGGCCTGGGAAAGTGTAGGGTCTTTACCCAGGTCCACTCTTCCTTCCCTTTAGCCTCTAGCACCTTTAAGCACTAGAGTTACCGTCGCGGACGTGAGCATAAGCTCGGACGCGGGAAGGGCAACCGGGCTTTGGTAATATGCACCCGGGAGCGGAGTTGTGTTCCGCATCTTTGAGCCCCAGAAGGTCAATGTTTCTGCAAAAAGTCAAGGAGAAAAACAAAAAAACAATGAGGAAAAGTCATATCCGCAAATACTGATAACAGCTCAGAAGTCGAGGAAGAAGTGCCTTGGTTGAAGCTTTCAGTTTCAGTACAAAGACTTGTTCAGAATTCTTGTATTCGAGAAGAAGCATGTATACCATCCTTAGAATGGCGAAGTGGCCTTCTTCTTGACTGCCTCCGAGGATCCCCATGAGTAGGATTTCGGTCACTCTTTCCGCACGGTGCATCTTTGGGATTGATAGGACTTCTGAGAAGACCCGCTTCCATTGCGACTTGTGCCATTGCAATTCTGCAAAGTGAGCATGTGAGACCATTAGCTTCCCTGCGTAGTTCATCGGGACGAAGAAGGCATTGTGCAGGTATGCCAAATAGGTGGCATCAGCTTTTCGGATCCCATTACTTCTCGGGAACCATTTTCGTTCTAGGAGCACTCCCTCCTCTAGCACTCTGTGCACATCGCATTCAGTGCTCGCCTTCTCTGTGACCAGTAGATTGATCTTGTTAGTTGCCTCTCTGACGGGATGAGGACCTCTGGAAACTACTCCTGAAACCATCCTGATGGGTTTCTTTCGAGAGTCTGCCATTTTGTGCACTACATGATACATAGGAAAGACTGTAATGGCAGAATGTACCCCACTTCCAAGGACCACATCCATTGTGTAGGGGCCGCCAGGTCTAGAGTAGAAGTTTATTACTCTATAACATGTGTGTCTGGCCTTTATTCTTGTCAGCAGGTTGTAAATATCTCTGCATCCGTTCTGAGCAAGGGCGTCCCAAGGATGTGAGAGTGGGGCTGCTGTGAAGTCGACTGAATCAGAGGCTACAGTGTCTAGTACTGTGGACTTAGACTGAACAAGAAGACTGGGCCAGGGGTCATACTTTTTCACCATCTAAGCTGTATTAATTATAATTAGAGGCTAATGTTGCATACCAACAATAAGGGCCACCTTCTCAGGAGTAGGCTGTTTTCTTGTGAGGACACCATCTTTGTGGTAGTCCTTGGGAGCTGGCTTTCCATCGAACGTACGTTCGGCTAGCCCCTCAAAACCCCATAATGCTTGGGCCATGTCTTTCGCAACTAGGGCTGGCTTTGAATGCTGAAATATTTTTTCTACCTTGATGTTGCTGATGGTGAGACCTCCTTTCACATGGAACTGTGCAATGAAAAGTACAAGCATAACTTAGATGCAGCATTAAAAAACTGACAATCATTTTATGCTTACCCTGCCATCACCAATATTCGTGAAAGGGGCATGCCCAGCAGCTCGCAAGTCATCCACTGAAAAAATGTGAATTTCTGATTAGTATGCTCAGCCAAATTGTTAAAAACATCAAGTTCTACAGAATACTTAATGTGTCAACATTGTGCATTGCTCTTACCTATTGCTGCTTGTGTTCCCATCGACTCTGCTGGGAGGTGGGCTCTGGAATGTACTGCCTCCTTCTGTGATGATGCCAGCCTCTGAAATATCCTTTCACAGGGGGGGGGAGGGGGAGGGGCTTGCAGATGCCAAAACATGGGCTGCCTCAGTATTCTCCGATGGGCTTCAGAGGTGGATTTGCACAGCTGCATAAAGGATGGGCGAAGATGATGTGCAGTCAGGAACATATGCATGTATCTGTTGCAAACATTTACACTCCATAGTGCCATACCCCCAAATGGGATGGTGGACATTACCAACAGAGAGTACATGCCCAAGTATCTAAAACACAGAACAGTGTTGGAGAGATGAACAATGCATACACTTTAAAATGCTACTGGCAACTCCTCATTCTGCCCTTCATACTCTGAAGATGTACCAGCACACAGTATGTAATGTGTAATCTAGAAGAACATGTACAGAAAGAATGATATTAGACCCGAAGAATAGATACATGTTTGCTTGTTGATAATTTTGGACAAACCTTGGAGCCCCATCTCAATAGTTACTCATACTATACTTGGTACTGACTCGGCAGATTGACTTTCTCACTGGGAGCAATGCAAGTACTACTCTGCCAAAAGCATGCAGTACACTACAACTGCACTAACAAATCAGGTTGATTATCCCAGTGGCTTGCCACAAGCTGTTGAACACCAGTTTCAGGAAATTGTGAAGTAACAAAGGCAAGGAAAATGACATTCTGAGAAATGATATTTGTAACAAGCAGAACTAGTAAAAAGTCTTTTTTTTCGCCTGACATCTGGTCTGTACCCCTGTGTTTAATAAATGTTGCTCAAAAAAATGTTCCCAGATTTGTATGCAAAAAAAAAAGTAGTGCAAGGCCATATATAAGCTGCTCACCTGGGTGATGGTCCTGCATATCATGATCTGCAGTTTTCTTAACCAGCATCTGCACAACTAAACAAATGATGCGTTCCTTAGTATCAAACCTACTGTTTTGAAAGAAAACCCTCATAAACATTTACACACCACTGCCCATACCAATAAGCAGCCTTTTCAAATAAATAACCACCACAATTTATTATGTGTAAAACTGAAGGAGAGTGCAAAGCTATGCAACAAACGGTGTTCCTTCTTACAAGTAGTGCTGTTTTGATCGTCATCAGTGAATGCCCAGACACTGCAAGCAAAATATGCATCTGGGCTGAATGCGGAACAGGCTTGATTTATTTGATTAATTTAACACTGCTATAGGAGAGAGTAATGAGACTGTGCGGGCAAAACAGCTGCAGGCCACATCAATCACCTGTTCTCCTTTCATTTCATGCATTTTCTTGCCATAATGACATACCAAACGTCTCTTGATACCACTTTTCAATACCTTACAACTAACATGGTCACGTTCAGCTTTGGAGTTTGTGGGGACGCTTTCGTCCCCTGCGGTCACTTCCCCGCATTGCACCCCACTGTTGTTAGCTGCCCCCGAAAAGCACTCCTCTCGGTTCGGTTACTTTTAACTAACGGGAGGGCGCTCGCGTCGCAGCGACACCAGCGCCACGGATGGTGTTTTGCTGCGCGCGCGCGAGGGATAGCTAAGCTGGCTCTCTTCTGCTCGGCACTGGGAACGCAAGCGGACATTTCCGCACGCCACTCCGCTCTTCGCCGCGGGCGCCTCTTGGTCGGAACTTGCTCCCGCCGAGCCTGTCCCGTTGGGCATCGGAGTTTATCCCTTTGCCCTACCGTGGGCGAACGTTCGCTCGTAGCCGTGCTGGTGAGTCGGACATCCTCGATTCCTCAGTGTATTTTGTTGCTAGCTGGCGTTATTGTTGTTGCAGCAATAAATGCCTTGTTTGTGTCAGCCAGTGTGTCGTTCCTTTGTTCCCGCAGAGCACGGCTCGCCGTGGTCGGCGAGCGCTCGATAGCGTACACGACCACAGGGTGGGGTCAGCGCGGTTTTGAACTGAGTCAGCCGCGCTTAAACGGGGAGAACGTATTTATCTCCCCCAATTTAAACCCCACAAGTTATAAGGTTGCCTGCCCACTAAGCAAAAATCTTGAATGGGAATACTAAATCCGTAGTACAGGAGAAATTGGAAAAAATAGTAAGATTGCCAGGTTATGTATCAATTTTTAGTGCCGAATGTTATGCAGTGTGTATGGCTGTGGAGAAAATAGTAGATGAGAACATAGAAAACAGTATAATATACACCGACTCTATGAACCTACCCACAGCGCTGCAGTCAAGAAATGCAGTTGAACCCTTGCTAGGCAGCATTCATACATAACATAGAAAAAGTCACAACACAAGGGCATATGATAAGGTTCTACTGGGTCCCGAGCCACGTCGGCATAGAGGGTAACGAGAGAGCAGACTCGGCAGCAGTATGACCTCAAAATGGTGAAATAAAAAATGTAAAAATACCTTTTAAAGACTGCATGAAGATGATACATAATAAAGAACAAATGGCAGAAGGAGTGGGATAATGAACTGAGCAACAAACTACACTTCATAACCTTGGGGGAATGGAAGTCATGCACACATCAGCAACGTTTCACTGAAATAATCTTATGTTGCCTTCGCATAGGACACACACACCTGACACACAACTACTTACTTACAAAAGAAGACAAAAAAGGACAAACTATTTAAGCATTGGCGCGACTTTATTTTGTGCAACAGGCAGACAGTGTACCATGCAGGAAGAATCACGGCTACTTCACGGATGCCAATACATTTTCACAGCGTAGCCTAATAGCTGCCAATTCAGGCTTTTTGGAAAAGTCTTAGCTGCTTCAGGTGGTGCTCTTATCAGAGAGAATACTTGTGCGCTTTTACCTCGTGGTCATTTTGAGAAATAGAAATGATTGTTTCAACATGTGATTTATATTGGAATTGAACTAAGCATAACTTGTATTTCGGCTGGTTAGCAGGAAGATTGCTAACCAGCCGAATTTCAGTGATTCTGTCTACTTTGGGCTACACCTTGTGTTCTAGTCAAGTATCATTTTTTGTTTATAGGGAGACATTTAATGAAACTGACATTTTAGATAAAATAAGATGTCATAATATCCTCCACTGACTCAGAAAGATGTTTTCAGATTGCCATTCTGAGTACTGCAGTTGATACTGTTTCAGATTGGCGGCTGCGTGGGCACCGCGCTTGTCTCCTTCGCGAGAGTTTCGCATATGAACTCAAATCGAGCTAACTGCACAGAGCTAATTGGTGGCTGCCGATAAATAAATGAAGCATACACAAATGCTTAGAAATGATATAATAATGCTGTAAATGCAAGAAAACTGAGTCGAGAAAAGCTGCGCATCTTCTGTTCTCAACTCGTTAGCGCGGTGTTGAGACGGCGGGCAAGGCCTAAATTGTACTGGTGGTAACAGTGCGGCGAGCATCTCTCGCGCACCTGTGCCTACACAGTAGGCAAAGTGTGATAGAATTTATCATTTCTTTACTAGAGAAGGAGCATACTACTCACCGGTACTGCTTATTTAGGTTTTCCAGCTTCTGCCGAACTTGTTTCGGCGTATACGGTCCTTCTTCCGCGGGCAGGCCCGTGTTCAGTGCTTCCGCCATAACGCGGTATATGCACATATTGCACGTATTTGAGCGCAGTGCGCTCAAATTGTCCTCTCAAATGTGTATTACGGCCTCTGTGGTAGCCACAGACCAATACGCTTTTGGGAGGTCGTTTCGCAGGAACGCGAGCAACATGCATCGGACATGGGGGCTGCCATTGTGTCAGTTAGTGGGCCTGACTGAGGTGGCTAACCTCAGTTTGTGGTAACCACGGTTAGTAAAGTAACTGCAGTTAGGTTTATTGTGTGAATGTCCGTAACTGTGGTTAGCCTTAACCGCAGTCAAGCTTAACAATGGTTATACTGCATGCGTGACAAGGATATAAATGCAGTATTAGTGGGCTAACGCTAGAACCCGTGTCCAGCAGTGTCTGGAATGCGGTGTGACCCGATCCGGACATCCTAGAGTGGCTTCCTCCAAGAGGGCCTGTAGTTGCCACCTGCAGTGCGCTGTTGCAGATGCCCACTGGGGCAGTGGCTACAGGTGCCTGTTTCCCAGGCACTGAACTTGAAAGTGACCCTGCTGCAGGCAGTGCCAGCAGACTGGTGGTTGGTCTGGTCCGGTGTTCAGTTGCGCAGTCATGAGCAGGGTGGCCCTCTCCTTCATAGCGGTGGCATTGAGTCCGTCCTGTATAGTTCCAGTGTACCTGAGGCGCGGGCAGAACAGTGGGTTCTGCCACAAACCTTTAGATATACTGCATGAGCGCAAGTCGCTTCCTGGCAGGAAAATGAAGTTTTGCCTTGCACTGCCCATCCAAACACTGTTTCGAGTGCCGTTAGCCTAGCGTCCAATTTCTCCACCCTCCCAGTTAGAAATTCCCAGAAGTGATCTGAACTGACCAGGACATCGATCAGGGCAGTGTGGGGATACTGAAATTCGTCACCCGGTGACAATGAGAGCTCGCGTAGAGTCTTCCTGATCTGTTCGTCGGGACCAGGGATGGCTTGGTCACATATAGTAGGTACCTCCAAGGCCTCAATTTTACATTCTGTTTTGGGGTCATCTTTTCCGAGTAAACGCACTTCGACGCATCGGAATGTGTGCTGCTTCTGTACTCCTCCGAAAACTCCAATAGTTAGTATTTCGGTTCCTAGCAGTCGGCAACCGAGCCGCCGCAAGCAATCTTCGGAAATGAAGCTTCTTTGGCTTCCGCTGTCAAATAATATTCGAGGCATTCGCTTTGTCTTGGTCCCTTTGTTCCAAGCGGTCACCGTCGGCATTAGCACACTTTGTTTGGGGCGATTCTCCTCGGCTTCGGAAGCATGCAGGATGACTTCTCCAGTTCTTTCGGTAGCTCCCTCTCCCTTCGATGAGTTATTAATGAAGGCGGGATTGCACATGGAGGTCGCGTGCCTTTGTGTGCATTTTTTATTGTTCAATCTCACTCTGCAATTCTTGGATCTATGCCCCTGCTTCGTGCATCGAAAGCACCTGCCCTTGGACGTTAAAATTGCTTTCTTCTGCTTTACATCCAGATCTGAATCACAATCTTCCCCTCCGTGATTGCTTCATCCGCAGATTCGGCACAAGATGTTGATGCTGAGCCATGCAAAACTGCGGCCGAGGAAGGTCGAATGCTCCCTTTTGATTCTTCCTTTGGCCCGTGAAAATGAGACTGTCTTACCGGGTGCAGTGTCAGATCGATGCTCGAAGGCTTTGTCGTGGCTCTCCAACTCCAGTCTGAAGAACCGAAGTAGAGACTTGAGTGGTGTCCGGCTGACCTTCGCTGTTGCTGAGGATGTCGTGGACCGGGCACAATCTTCTGCCGTTGTAGATGACGTTGTACTCGGAGCATGTTGGTCCTCTGCATGCATGGGGTGATAGGCGAGGACGAGCTCCCTTGGAAGTGCACGAAGCAGGACGGGATACAGCATCGCGTTGTAACTGTCGTCGCCAACACCTAACGCTCTCAAGCCTCGCATACGCACTTACACGTCATCGTAGAGCCGCCGTAAGTCACATACTTTTCCCGCAGACATCACACCCCGGATATCAATGAGCCCCTGCATGTGTTCCTGTATCAAGGCCGCTTGGTCGCCGAATCGCTGCTTAAGGATTTCGATGGCATCGGTATAGCACTCAGGTGTAGCTTGAAGCCCGGCGATGGCAGCTTCAGCTTCTCCAGAAAGCAGTGACTTTAGGTAGTTAAAGCGGTCAACAGGGGAGAGGTCCGGATTCGTATGAATAGCTGGCTCAAACTGCTGCCAGAACTGCTGCCAATTTTTTCTTCTTCCGTCGAATTTCGAAAGTTCTAATTTCGAAAGTTTTATATTGTGATGTGCGGAAGTCGTAGAGGTGGTTGCTGATTCCTTCCGGCTTTCAGTATTTGTGTTGAGTTTTAATCTGCAGATGCTAATGGCAATCTTGTGAGTATACCCAGGGACCTGTTCAAACTCAGCGTCTGCGTCGTCATCTTTGATATGTGGATCGATCGCGGAGTCCACATCGTTGAGCTGCCGTTGCACCAATTGTAAGCGCTCGAGAAGAACACTCACCTTTTCGATGTCGGGTGCTGTCTCGGCGGCCAAGATGTCGTCGGCTTCTTTAGTAAGACGCGTCGCTGATGCTCTGACAGCCTTCCTTTTCTTCTTCAGCACCTCCATCTTGTCGTTGTTGTTGGGGTTCGGTCGATCTAAGAAATCCATTCCCGGGTTTCGGCACCAGAACTTTTGTTGTAACTATGCGTCGCTGCCGCTATTTGTTGGCCTAATCATAAATTATCAGACTTGATCCAGTCGATGAAACCTAACTCGCGGAATTTATTTACATATAAATACAAGGAATCAATAGCAAGCAACTGCACATCTCTCGGAACGCTCGAGCAGTCAGCGAAGCTAGGTGCTCGTTTTTCGGCGTCTGGAGTACAACTGATTCTCCCCACGCAGTCCAAAGCCCCTTCCAACCGCGGCACCTTTGGGGGGCATCGGCGCCCGCGCTCACGCAAAGAACTTCCGCTTTGGGTGAGCCGGCAAGGCTCCTAATTGAATTCTTCGGAAGACCAGAGCGCAAGCCTGCAAACGCCCCCCCAGGCGCTCCCCGGGCCAGAAGGTCATCTGGTGGAAAGCGACAAGTGGGAGACATATGTTCATGGATGGCAAAAAAAAAAAACACACACACTAATGGGCGGCAGGGTGAGCCCATCTATTGCAACAAAGTCATGGACCAAAGGACAGAATGCAGGCTTTCTGCAAGCATTCTGCGTCTTGTTGCCCTTGTGGCACTCCATGCTTCATTGACTGCAGTCTCCACTGCAAACAATGAATCATGCTGACCTTTCGAAGTCATTGACCAAATGACAGAATGCAGGCTTTCTGCAAGCATTCTGCGTCTTATTGTCCTTGTGGCGCTCCATGTTTCATGGACTGCAGTCTCCACTGCAAACAATGAAGCATGCTGATTTTTTGAAGGTTTGACCGTGGGTTCATCCACATGCCTTCAAAATGTTGGCCCGTGCGGTGCTACCATCATCAGATGAAAGAACAGGGTCCAGTGCTGCCATCCTTAGGGCCCGAAGCAGATGCAAAATTTCGGGAAATTTTGAACAATCGGGAAAAAAACATTTTTTTTCATGTTTCTTTCCAAAATTTTGGAAAAAAGGGAAAAAAAACAAAATTTCTTTTGTGCATGACAACGGTTTATTGTCAGTGTCAAGAGCCATAACTCTCATAATGTAAATAACAGAAGAGAAATTCTTTCTGCCTTTTCACAAATAAGTGCAAGGGTTTCACAGATTGAAAGAATTGTAGAAGCATCCAGCGAAAGCGGTCTGTTCTCTGTGAATAGGCACGACATTGTGGGAAATGTTACGGCAGTTATAACAAAAAACTCTAATGTCTCTTCTGCGGCTGCTGTTTCGTCATTGCTTCGACCTTGGATGCAGTGACAAGGTGGTGAAAAGGTGAACTTCTACAACTTATTCGGAGTCAGTATCACTGGCTTCATCTGTAGCCTTCTTCATCACGTTGAGATGTGCGTGCACAAAAACAAGCTTTTGCACCTTGTCATTACTTAGCCTGTTCCTACGCAGAGTATGAATGTTGGCGAAGTCGGACCAGTTTCGCTCACAAGCAGCTGATGATGGTGGAATCTGTGAAACTTTTCGAGCCAGAGGCATCACCGTTTTAGTTGTGTAGATTCCCTCTCACCACGTTGAAGGCCACATGTGTGTGGTTAGCAGGGGCTAGGGAGCCTACATGTCGCCTGGCTGTTGCCCGGCTTAGAGTGGTGACATCTCTCCCAATGTTGCCGAAAACGGCCGCTAAACTTGACGGGCAGCCATGTTGTTGCCCATGAAGAGAGCATCCCCGGCTTTCAGTGGCGTGGTCGCTGGGGCGATCTGCAACATTAGTTTCTATCCTAGTTTATCGGCATTTCTTTCGAAGCTAGTACCAACAGGTGACGCCGTTCCGACGACATAGAGCAGTTCTCAGCGACGGTGCATTACACTGAGTATGTCATTTCCAAACGGGTGTCACCTCTGCGCGCGTCATCACGCCAAAAGGCAGCGTTTATCAATTACGTAGAAGGGCTCCTCGTCACGATGAGCACTAACCGAGCTTAGTTGTTGGGCGTTCAGGATTTAATGTTATGACGGTAATCAAAAGATTCCGCAGGCCCACTTTTGAATGCTTAGCAATTACTTGGTTCATGCTCGGCCTGTACAGAATGTGGCCGTAGTGGCTGTGTAGCTTATGTCGGGCATAATCGCCACAAATGTTCTATCGTTGGATAGCTTATGTCGAGTATAATTGCACTGGACTAAATGTAGGTCTCAATTAATTACCGGTAATTAGTTAATTGTCATGTAATTGGAATTTACGCTACATCACTAAGTCGTATATCGTTAGATAGCTTATGTTGAGTACAATTGCACTGAACTAATCTTAAGTCTTAATGACTGTTAATTAGGTAATCATGATTAAAAATCGAACATTATGCTGCATCATCAAGCTATATATCGTTGGATAGCTTGTGTTGAGTATAATTCCACTGGACTAATTGCAGGTCTTAATTACCATTAATTAGTTATTTGACCAAAAATTTGATCAAAAATAGCATCATCATATATCGTTGAAAGGTCTCGATGAGTAGAATCGAAAATGGTATGGTAAATCATGCAAGAACCACGTAAAACCGAGCTAACGCTCGTCTATGTAGGTTCGAAATAAAACCACGCAACAGAAGTGAAACAGTAGCACCTAATGCTTATGCATTCACAGCACGTGAAGAGACTTAAGTGCCCCAGTAGTTCTATTACCGACACCACAATGGCATTTGCGTGTGCAATGTACCATTAGTTTGTGGATTTTTCTCTTCTGCGAGCAGTTACGCACGCCCTACGCAATGAGTTATGCAACCCCATACGAGCACACCGTAGCTTCAGCAAAACAATATCTGCTCTGCTGCATTTAGAAAATTGTGCTGCTTAAGACATAAACTAAAAAATGCTCCTTCTAACATTAAGCTACTTTGTTATTCTTCAATAATTAGACCTAAACTCGAATATGCATGCATAGTGTGGGACCCATATACTAAATCTAGCGTAAAAAATCTGGAAAGAATACAGAGAAGAGCTGTCAGGTTTATCTTTAATAAATAGGCAAGGTCTGACTCCCCAACCACTTTAATGGAGGTTAATAAAATTGAACTACTTGAACATCGGCGAAGAAAGCTTAGGTTAGAATTTATTTCTCTCTTATTACATAACAAACTTGGTTTGGATCCCTCATCATACTTAACGCCGGCACCAACCAGACAAACTCGTCAACACCCTCCCATTTCTCTAACCCCTATATTCGCTAGAACAGACACTTACAAGTTTTCGTTTTTTCCACGCAAAATAAGATTGGAATCAGCTAGTTAAACCATTGTCCCATGAGTTTTAACCAGTTTTTACTATATTGTTTTGTTATTTTTTAAAATGTTGCGTTTTTTTGTCTCTTGATTGACTTGTTTCGCCCACCCTGCTTGGACTCAGTGTCCGCAGTATTTTGTAAATAAAAAAAAAACTTTAGGGAATCTTGAGGCTGATGTTAACAAATTAAGATTGAGTGTTGTAAGCATCTTAGTTTTGTTCAGGTTGCCATTGAGCTAACATTAAAGCAGTGTTTCATTTCATATTGCCTACAGTTTTTCCATGTGTGCTGAGAAACTAACTTACACAGGGTGTTCAGTAGGAGGCTGAAATGTTCAGAGTGTAACATGAGACTTGCTGGAATGGAATCGAAGAAAGAGGAGCAATACGAACAACGGGACAAGTGAGAAAACCTAAAATCAAGAAACCAAATGACATTTTCAGACGCCTTCATGTAAACATTCAAGAAGCTTCTTTTATTGCCGACACGCTTCTGGCAACTGTCAATTAAAGGGGAGGCAAGGCGCTCATTTCCTTTCTCAAATAAACTGACAGAATATAGAAGCATCCGCAGCCAGCTAAAGTATATCCGAAATTACATTCTACCATCATCGGCATCTGTGAAACATTTGTACACATATCAGTCACTCCTGTAAAACATATCTGGTGCACACACTAATGGTGTAATTGCAAACAGGCTTATTATTTTTAAACATTGACCGAAGTAAAGCAGCTTCGTTGCTCAGTGAACACTTCTACATAAAACAAAATATACTGATAGCCATGAACAAACTGCATGAGTGCAGTACAAAGGACACAATAAATCGCCTAAATCAGCAGGACTAGTAACGCAAACAACCTAAATGACAATGAGAAACACCACGGCAACTCTATGGGAGCGTATGCTTTACAGCTCCTAAATAATGCAAGGCATGGTAGTGATGCATTAAGGCTCTAGCCACACAAATAAGACAACTTCTGCTACATCACTTCTTCTGTTACGCACTTCACAAAAGACTTGAAACAGTGGTTTACACATTTGCATCTAGTTCCAACACTTGCTCCTGAAAACTTCACCTTTGATGAACACACTAGTGGTATGCATTGCAAATCTCAGTTTGTTATTTCCAAATGCTGACTGAAGCAAAGCAGCTTCATTGCTTAGTGCACATATTTTGCAAGCAACAGCGTGCTACAGAGAGGTGACATAAAAAATATACTGAAAGACGTGAACAATTTACAGGCGAGCAAAGTACACACGACATACACAGTGAAAGTGTCGGAGTGCTATATTCGGGTACAACCCAAGGAAGTAGTGGCAGATGCCCCCCGACCGTTGCCCTCCAGCCAATAGCGGTGACCGATTTTCATGACAACGCGGTCAATCTGATTAAAGGTGCACTGAAGAGGAATCTGAACTTGTCTTTTTGCCGCGGGAACTCGATCTACACGTTCCTAGCATTCTTAGAAACTGCGATTTACTGCCCTGTGTGGCCGATTTCCTGAACTCAACTTGTTTGAACTTCGATCTGAATCGATCTTTTGATCTGAACTTGTCTTTTCCTGAACTGAACTTGTCTGAACTTCGATCTGAATCGATCTGTCGATCTGAACTTGTCTTTTTGCCGCGGGAACTCGATCTACACGTTCCTAGCATTCTTAGAAACTGCGATTTACTGCCCTGTGTGGCCGATTTCCTGAACTCAACTTGTTTGAACTTCGATCTGAATCGATCTTTTGATCTGAACTTGTCTTTTCCTGAACTGAACTTGTCTGAACTTCGATCTGAATCGATCTGTCGATCTGAACTTGTCTTTTTGCCGCGGGAACTCGATCTACACGTTCCTAGCATTCTTAGAAACTGCGATTTACTGCCCTGTGTGGCCGATTTCCCCAATTAAATCGAATTAACGTCCGGCTCCCGCCTTTTTTTTTAAATTCTGCCTCGTACGGTGGGCGGAGTCGACCAACGCGTGGAGGGAGCGCCTTTCACCCAGTCCCGTGGCGGCTTGCCGCTCTGCCATCGGCGGAGTAATACTTAGTAGCCCATAGTAGCAAATAGTCCGCACGTATTTTTATTTCTTCGGGCTTATTTTGCGGCTATATTATCTGCGAATGAAACTATTTATTCATGGAAACCTAAAAACAAAATAAAGCGAAAGCAAAGCCTCCACGGGACTGGATGAAAGGCGCTCCACGCGTTGGTCGACTCCGCCCACCGTACGAGGCAGAATTCAAAAAGAAAGGCAGGAGCTGGACGTTAATTTGTTTTAATTGGGGAAATCGGCCACACAGGGCAATAAGGCACTGTTTCTAAGAATGCTAGGAACGTGTAGATCGAGTTCCTGCGGCAAAAAGACAAGTTCATATTCCTCTTCAGTGCACCTTTAAGCCACGGTTAACTGCCGTTCATCGGCCACTCCCAGTGATGCAACTTCCCAACATTAACCATGGTGTCATGAAAATTGGTTGACGCCATTGGCTGGATAGAATTCTTTGAGGGCATCTGCCCTATTTTCTTGAGTTGTGTCAAACTATAGAAAAACACGACGAAAGCAAGGCCAAATCATTAACTAGCTGACTGCAAGCATCTAAGCATATGATGTTACCATCCTGCTCAGAGTTCAGACCAGGTCTGTTGCGGCACATGATTTGCTAGACATTCCATCCACCCTCTGTGCATGCTGCTGTCGTAGATGGATCCTTAGTCTTGTCCTCGTATATTTTGGTAGGAGGACCTTCCCTGCCTGAGCATGGTGTGTTTCACTGCAACCTAAGTTCACCTTTACAGCCTTGCACAGGCCATTCAGAATGCTAGCGAATGGGGTTTTGAACACCATGGTTTCCTTCATATCTGCAAAAGTCTTAAACTGCCCCTCAGATTCTGTAAGGACATTAATCGCTGCTTGCGTTGGATAAATGAGGTTCTCGGAATTTTTCACATACTCTTTAAGCTTAATAATAAGATTGCTATACTGATTTTTAGCATCTCCAACAAAGGCATTTTTGCAGTTCCTACAGTTACCAATGGACTTCATGATAGACTTGACCAGGAGAGAGAGAGAGAGAAAGGAATTTTAATGAGGGAAAGGTGGAGAGGTCGGCCGGTGGTAACATATGGCCCTGGCCTGCTACTCCACACAGGGGAAAGGGAAAAGGAGGAAAAGGAAAGTGCGAATGAAGGCTGATGATGGCATAATACAATGAGTTTCACGGGTGATGTCTACACACACACACACACACACACACACACACACACACACACATACACACACCACACTGGCTGGCACTCGCATCGCGGTTAGTAGACGCACATAAAACTCATAAAACTGGTGTCTGCAACACAAATACCGACACATGTCATTAACCATGTAGGTTCTGCACAGGCGGTCACAGACGAGTATCCAGGCCTGTTTCACACAAAAAGTTGAGCAGGGCCTTTATCACACGCCACCAATCAGAACGTCTCGTCCTGGCGCCCAGAAGAGTTTCCTCAAACTTGACCAGGAATCCTCCTAGATAAGCAAGGATGTCACATTCTGCTTCTGTGAGAGCACGCACAAACTGGTTTTCCAGCTCTTCAGGCTCTTGGTTTTGTCCTTCATGTCTCTGGATAGTTGGGTCAAGTAGGTCAGCTAGATGCAAGAAGGCAAACCTTGCGGCCGGACTTCTCCAGTACGGAATCCCACATTTGGAGCCACTCGGTGAAAAGACCACGTGTCATCCAAGCCTTCTTATTAGATGCGTAACGAACCGGGAGGCCTTCCGTGTTTTTAAAACAGCGGGGTGACCTGCGTTTGCCGATAACCAGTGGCCGCAGTTTGCATGACCCATCCATATTTGCAGCGAGCAAAATCGAGACGCGCACTTTGCTGTTCTTTCCACCATGGCATGCACTACTGCCCTTCAGGTGAAGAGTCTTATCTGGCAGCATTTGCCAAAACAATGCTTTCTCATCTGCGTTGAATATTTTCAACGGCGAAAAGCTCTCGCGAATCTCTGGCCTCTCTTCGGACAGCCACTTCTCTGTGTCAGTGCTGCTGGTCGCATCGCTTTCACCCGAGAGGGTCTTTCCTACGATGCTGTAGCAATTCTTAAAACGCTGCTGCCAACCAGTGCCACCAGTGAAGCTCTCTTCTCTGAGAGCTACAGCAAACCATTTCACTTTTTTCATGAACATCGGGCCGTCGACAGGGATGTTTCTGGCAGTTGTCTCTAAGAACCAGGCTCACAAAGCTTTCTCAACGTTGTCGTAGGTTGGAGCATGCATATGACACGCTTCAGGGCGACTGGATTACGCTGCCTTCAACTTCATGTCGGCTTTGTTCTTCACGATTGTACTCAGCGTGTTGCGAGGAATTCTGAACGAATCGGCGACCGACTTTTTCTCGCTGGCCTCCACCTGTCGCAGGATATCCGCCTTTGTTGCCAAGTACAAATTCTTTCGTTTTTTTGCGTTCACGGCTCCTGAACACGAGACCAAAGTGAAAAGAAAACGCACGGCACCGCAGAAGTCAGAAGATAAATTGGTAAATCGGTTTTTAAGGAAAGGAAATGGCGCAGTATCTGTCTCGCATATCTCGGCGGACACAATCAGAAGCGAACTCACTTTGGCCCCGTGAAGAAAGCGAAAAGAACGACCACTGCACCACAATCAGTACGACACCAGGCATATGCACAAGCAACACCGACAGTAGTAACAGCCAAAATGGCCAAAACGTTGGTGACGGCTAGCTGACGTCGCTTGTTTTGGCTACGCCAGCGGAGTCAGCCAACCAGCATGCAGAAATCGGCCGTCTGCGGGCCTGCGGCCATCACAGTTTCCCTCTTCCCAGCTCCCTACATGCCCCTATGGCCGTTCCCTTTTCCTTCCACACCCCCCACAAAGTTCCCATCGCGTGACTGTTACTTATGCAGCTCAGAGCGAAGCTGCCCAAGGCCAGTGCCGCGCACGACATATTTCAAATCGTGAACTCCATTAGGAGAAGCCCATTTGCAGGAGCGCGCATCAATGGGAGGAGTCCACTTCCAGGGTGGTGTGCACTGGGAGAAGCGCACTTGCGGGGGCACAGCGTGGCATGGAGTTCGATGTATCGAATATGGGGTACACGTGAGTTCGATAGATGTAAACAGATTAGCTATACTTTTGCATGAGATTCCCAAGGGGATTCTAAATCTGTTTGATATAGGCAATAATTCAATATATCCAGGTTCGACTGTATGATGTAAAAAAAAGTCATACCACTGGCTCCTGGAATCACAGCCTCTTGAGTTTGCAAAGGAGGGCGGCCACCGACGGTTCAAACTGGGGCGGTGAAAACACACCGCAACAGAATTGGCAGCTCCTGTGGCTGAATGAGTAGCAGGCAATTCTTCAATGCACCTGTTCAGAGTTTTATGTTATGCTACTGTGCTTATTACCTATATGCGAAACAGCTCCTCGCATAGGTTTTAAGCTTGCATGCAGTCGCACCACACGATTTTAGCCTTTGTGACATCTCTGGAAATGCATGGCACTTTTCTGAGAAGGCTAGGGGAAATCTTAGTCTCATTCGAGCTGCTCTTCATCACCTTCTATTTTGATGCATAATAATTCTTTCAACAAATTGCTGAGGGATGCCATTTGCAGCGGACACCTGACTGCTTGACAATGTTTCCGCCTTCAAAAACGAACAGAATGTGCCCATTGTGTTCCAAGTGATTGAGCACAGTTGGCGAAATGTAGCAGCACGTGAACATTAGATGTTGTGCTGACAACACCGCACACTCTTGCAGTGGACAGAACTCTCTCCAGAAGCAGCTGCCAAATATTTTTAGGTGAAGTTGGGGGCCTAATAGCCCTGTCACACGGGCACTTCGGATCGCGATCGGCCTCGAACATGGTTTCACCACAGTATTTGTAGCAGCTGCAGTTGTTCACGTAACCCCCGACACAATTACCATGCTTGTCGCCTGCAGACTTCCAAAGTCACCACTCCAAGCCAGCTTTTACCATGATAGTGTTAAGAAGCTTGTGTCGCAGAAAATCCGCCCTAGGAGCATCTTCGTCTTTTAAAAGTTTGATTAAATTTAGCTGGGATGCCCAGTATTATTGATTTCAAAACGAATTTGAAAGCTTATTGATAGTTTCAAAATATTGCATGTCATCTGTGGCTCACCAGTGGCCTGCACTTAATCAGCAAAGGAAAGAGTTGATTAAAGTCATCCACGAGAATTGCAGGCTCCATTATGTGTTACTGTGTACTTAAAACTTGTATTATTGCACATTAGTACACAAGACTATTGTGTGCCATGTACAATGTTTTAGTTTCTTGCATATTGTGCTGTTTAGCTCGAAAGGAACTGATTGCTTAAAAATTCCATAAAAAATACATGAACAATCTACATGGGAATTTGCTCCCTGTTGCAAGGGTGACTGGATACAACATATCATCTGAATGTTTTCTAAAATCCTTGTATAGTTAAGTACGCAAGGAAGAATATATTTTAGGCAGTGACTACAGTGAGGGGGCCCGTCACTTTAAAATCTAGGCTACAGTGAGGGGGCCCGTCAGTGTAGCACCTACGCTACAGTGATGAGGCCCGTCACTTTAACATCTACGCTACAGTGAGGGGGCCCTTCACTTTAAAATCTGCGCTACAGTGACTGGACCCAACGACTGTAGTGACGCGAGACGCTGCTTGCACTGTACATTGTCAACGGCTCAACGCCTAACCTAACCTAACCTAGCCTAACGGCTCCAGGTGACGGAGGAAGCAAACAAAATTATAAAAATATATAATTACGTGTAACTGCAAGCAAACTAAACGTCATGTTTACAACAATTAGTTATTCCCCCTCACTGTAGCCTAGATTTTAAAGTGACGGGCCCCCTCACTGTAGCCTAGATTTAAAAGTTACGGGCCCCCTCACTGTAGCCTAGATTTTGAAGGGACGGGCCCCCTCACTGTAGTCACTACGTATATTTTATAGTGACAGTGTTTCTGCATCACATGCAGGTATTTCTTGTCTCATGACTGCGAAGCTGGCTGTAGTGTACACAGTATACAGCCAAAGGGGTTCGCTAAGCTGTTTAACGGGGCTCCCTGGCACATCTAGCAGTACATAGCTTGGGAGGGCTGGGGACGCGAAGCCATTCTTCTTTCGAGGGGCTATGGTCGCTGAGCATGCATAACTAGGTGTAGAGCAGGCCTCACAAGCAAACTCCTTGGGCTGTATACTTTTGATGGGGTGTACTATCGCGCTCAATATGAGTTGCAACGCGCGGTCATCGACCGGGGCTCGTTCCGTGGTGTGCCTCCTCCAAACAGTCGCTCGGAATTCTGGGAGAAACGTTTTCCTGAGCGGGGGTGCTGTTGTTTCCTGGAACAGCAGTTTCTCCCAGAATTCCGAGCGACTGTTTGGAGGAGGCACACCACGGAACGAGCCCCGGTCGATGACCGCGCGTTGCAACTCATATTGAGCACGATAGTACATCTGTTGTCTCATTGCTGGTAATCCCAAAGCGATACAGAACCCTTCAGAACATTACAGGGCCAAGGCTTTGTTGCATGGAATTGGTAATGGTGGACATATGTCATATTAAAGATGCTGATATTAGCTCTTAGTAACACTTGGAGCAGTCTCAGGAATTCAGTGTA
Organism: Amblyomma mixtum; assembly: GCF_055824585.1. Lineage (NCBI taxonomy): Eukaryota > Metazoa > Arthropoda > Arachnida > Ixodida > Ixodidae > Amblyomma > Amblyomma mixtum. The sequence continues at coordinate 72,081,023 of NC_143019.1, forward strand.
GTTAGCTGTTTTTGATGTTCTTGGGTCTTTTTTTTTCTTCAAGGCTACACAAAACATTCAGTTCTAAAATTAGTGTGCTCTGCAGTATGTTCTTTTCCACTCTTTCTATGAACATGTGTCATTCTTGTACTTTGTTTGGTGTTCTTGCAACACACAGTATATCCTGCATCAGTGTCAGGCTGAATCCATATATGATGTGAAAACCACACCAAGGATGTAGTGGCTGAATTCATTTATTTATGCTGTTTCAAAGAATTTTGTCATGACACTGACCATTTTCTCCTGCAGCTTGTAATGTTTTTCTCGCAACACGAGCTCCGTTGCATGGGCAATTACGATTTTATTTCCAACATTGTACATGTATGTTGGGACACAGCCCCCGCCGGCCAGTTTGCAGGACAAGTCTTGCATGTCGGGCCCAAGTTTGGGCGCGAAGACATTTTTTTCTTTTTATTAAAAATGGGTAACATCACATGTCCTTGACAGGGGCTTACAAAAAAAGTAGTCAGAGAGGAAAATAGTAAACATAAATATAGATATAATGAAAGGGGGGTAAGGGAAAAAACAGAACACATAGTGAGAGACAAGAAATAAAAGTGGCGACTACCTCAGAAGGGTCGGCTTTCCCACACGCATTTGTTAGGTGCCTTTGGACTAATGAAGAACTCTTCATTAGATATTTAATAGGTACAAGTTTCCCTACTGTAGCAATTGTATGCTAAGAAAATGTCTACATTGTGGCAAATGCCACTTACATAGTAGTGAGAGTGAGGCTGTTCCCATTCATACAATCAAGACCCTCCCTGAGCAGCCTCTGTTCTGTGAGCAGAGCTGGTTGGAACTCTGTTACACTTGTAGGGCGCTTTTTTTTGCGCACTGGTCGCTGCTGCTGCGGAGGCAGTCCGTCTGCCGGTGGCCAATTTTCATTGCCCTCAGAAGTGCTGGTGTCAAGGGTCTGCGGCCTGCTCGATTCCCTGGAGGCCTCACCAGCATCACATCACTTGGAGATGGCAGTGTAGCACTGTGGCTACTGGCACTATTGGTGCCGTGCACCATTTTGTCAATGAGCTGCACAAATAAAAAGTAAGCTTTCTGGGTTATGCAGGTGATGACAGAGAGGCAATTCGCTTCACTGGATTTTAGATGTGTGGTTCATCACAAAAGGTACTTGTCATAAAGAAAATATCCTGCACGTTTTATAGGATATGACATTCAGTGCAAAATAGCATGCATTTTTATACAGCACAACAACACGAGACAACAAAATCAAAGCACCACTTTGTCCAGAAATGCAAACTTCAAATTTACCAAATCCTGACTCAAGAGCTTGTCGTACACAGCTCATACCACTGTTGAACGCTAGCTGCACGGGGGTCAGAAAGTTGCTGCCGTATGGCTTCATGATAACCATTTGCATCGAGTGTACTGGGTCGCTGTAGATGACATAGTTCTGGCTCCCTACCAGCCTCTCCAATTTGCTGTACATGTAACTCTGTAACATTACCTAATCCCCACTCAACAGCTTGTCATACATGGCTCATACCACTGTTGAACGCTAGCTGCACGGGGGTCAGAAAGTTGCTGCCGTATGGCTTCATCACAACTGGTTGCAGCGGGTGTGCTGGGTTGCCGTAGGTGACGTAGTTTCAGCTCCCTACCAGCCTCTCCAATGTGCTGTACATGTTGCTGTCCTGAAGGATTCCTGCACCAACCATTGCAACAGTAAAATATGATAAATCACAGTACTTAAATGAAATACACTAAGCCAAAGAAAGGGCTGTATCCAATCAATAATTTTTTTATTGAATGGATTAACCGCACAACAAACCACAGGGAATTGTGGTGAGCATCTGGCACCACACGTGGCCTCTCATCTTCTTTCCTCTGGCTGTTTGTGGTCGTCCGTCCTCTGTAGCACCCGCCGCATTCCACAGCAATGCCTTCGAAGACATGTCCGCGTCAGTAATTCTGGAGATGGGCACAGTAGCTCTGGCACTAGCCGACAAAGTAAGTTCTTTCGAGCAATGTATCGGCCTCACGTATGCAGTCCTTCACACCTGCTCGAGGTAGTAAAGGGCTAACAGTTTTCAAATTTATACTGTCTTCTTCGAGGAACGTGGGGACACATGAGGAATATCTAATTGCGTATTCTCCTAAAAGCAAGCAAGGGTTAGAGAGGAATATGTGCTAATAAAAACTGCTATGCTAAACAAGTCAGTTCCATGAGGTGAACGAAGAAGAACACAAAGCTGCATATTTATTTCATAGGACAATGCTGCTACATATTTATTTCTGGGTGCCTTGCTAATACAAATTTCATGTGCATTCATGAAACTACTGATGGTATAACATGTGCTGGACACTTGGGTGTTTAGTGGGTCCTATGAAGATTTGATAAACTTATGATCGTCGCAAGGGCACTTTGACAGCCTTCGAACCATCAGAGTAATAACTTAACGACGAAAGGAGTGCTACTAGATGGGCAGCTCCAATGGCCATCGAGTCAAAAATATATCGTCAACAAAGAAGTGCTGAACTCTATCCTGGAGCTTTCGAATGGTCTTTGAAACAAGTGTAGAACTTTATCAAGGCTTCAAACTGTTTCAGCAGCAGCAGCATGCACTCAGGGATGTCGGAAGCCACATGCAGTGGAAGAAGAGGAAGAAAGTAGTGCAACAGTGCCCTGCAGTGAAGGAACACTCTTTAAATCTGCAGTCGTCACAATTACATGCATTGCACTGACCACCTCTGTGACTGTGATATCCGTTTATTAAATTACTAGATGTGAAATCAATTTCGTTGCACAGTTCTATCTAGCAGAAGGTGTCAGTAATGCTCTCCATGCGTGTGGAAATATCACGCACAAGCAGAAGAGAAAGCAGCATGAGGCAACTATTTACGAACACAAAGCACGAAAGCACCCATAAATGGGCCAGAGGTCTAGCCTCCGTTCACTTTGGGCAACCTTGGCTTTCTTCAGTACACTACGGTCCTTCTTCCGCAACTGTTATTAGCTGTGGCCAGCTATACTCCAGTGGCAGGCCCATCGATGGGCACACGTGCATGGTATGCTCATGGGAGGGATAACTAAGGACACATGAGGAATATCTACTTCAATTGCTTGTTTTTTATTGCGTAAAGGTTCATGGAAAATGCATGTTATCTTTACACATAGTGCAGCGCAAACAAGCAAAAAATGAGGCAACTTATGTCTGTGAATTCCTAGAGGCAGGTAGTTGTCAGCCACAGGTGACTGTTGCAGTCAGTGAGCAAATGTCCAAAAGTCTTTGCAGTATGATTTATTACATGTGATGCACCCTGTACATTAGATGGATGAGGCGTGAATGTCTGCTATAGGTCGCACCACCTGTTCGGATATGCCTTGTCTACCTGTCCTACATAGCTTTCCTGAAATCTGTTTCAAAATGTACCCAATTTTCTCCCTGCCAGTGCTATCAATGAAAGCATTCATGCATGTTTTGTTTAATGTGCATGAGAATAATTTGCAATGGGTCACACGGTTTACGTGGGTGTGTGCTCGTCAGAACTTCCTATGCTTATTCAGGTAGTCATTTCAGAAGTATCTTGTCGTACCCATAGAAGAGTGTGCATGCATTCGATTATCGTTGCACAACTTTCAGTATGAAGTTCAAATTAAAAGTTAAAGGCTTAATTAAAATGGTGGCCTACCCTGTTTATCACCCCAACTTCTGTTCCTGCTGAAAGTGAAAACCAAGTGACAGTTTGAACTTGATTAGTACTGGGCAAATGCTGTCTTGGTGCTGGAATGCTTAGTTTGTCTGGTTAGACCTTGAACGAAGCTTTATGGTATCTCCGGAAATGCCCACTGATCAGTGCTTGCCACAGAAGTAACAAGGATAATTTCATGCACTATCTGTTAACGTGCACGGCTAATTTCACTACCTCCTTTCGGCACTTTCTTCATTAAAATAAAAAAATCAATGCAGTAAGCAAATAAAATAAAGGCACAGTTGAGTTCAGCGTGTAACACGCAGACTGCTTCGATTGCTTATTTTTTATTGCGTAAAGGTTCGTGGGAAATGCACGTTATCTTTACGCATGGTGCAGCATGAACAAGCAAGAAATAAACAAGGCAACTTATGTCTGCAAATTTCTAGAGAGAGGTAGTTGTCAGCCACAGGTGATTGTTGCAGTCAGTGAGCAAATGTCCAAAAGCCTTTGCAATACGATTGGTTACCTGTGGTGCCACGCTGGACATTACAGTTCGAATATCTGCCATAGGTCGCACCACCTGTTCGGATATGCCTGGTGTCAAAGCGGAAGACAGTGCATCGCGGCCTGGCACGGTCACTCGCTGTGCACTCGCAATCCATTCTGGCATGCACAGTGCCCTCACTAAATCATCTAAGTCATCCTTTTCAAATCGAAACTGCTACTTGAACAGCGTGCTGTTGATGCTGTCAATATCTAGAAGTCTGTACTGCAAACGATACTTGAACAGCTTGTGCTCCCTCCAGCGCCTCATATCGTACTCAGTGTCCTTTCCAGAAGCCACTGGTCTTTTCTGGTTAACATGAGGTCATCAATTTCCTCCCACGTGAACATCGATGCGACATGATTTTTGCACAGGGACTCATTTTACTGAACAGATGATCACCTACGGCAAATAACTTCTCAGCATAACAGTGATTCCCTCACATTTTACAATTAGTACGGAGTGCATAGCATACCTGCATATGTTTATCCATGAGTCTTTTAATAGCGTTAAGTGCTTACTGTGCCGTTCTCTTCTTAAGGTCTGGGGCAAGGGCCAGCTGGAAAACTCTCAACTCTAGATTGAGATTAGAAGCGGTGTGCACGACGGAAGATGAGCGGCACTGGCTCCGAGAGTGCGGGCTGAGTACACAAAGGAGTGAAGGAGAAACTAGAGTAAGCGTCTGATCGTTATGTGGTCCTGGTTGAGAAAAAATGCCGCCTAGACCTTGAAGAGCAGCGCTTTGCATGCAAAAAACAAAAAGAAAAGCTGCCATAAACGTATCTATGTCATTTGGCCAGGAGGGCGGCAACCTTATACATGCGCCTTAGAGCCTGCACCTTGCCACCTTGCCAAAGCTCCACTCTACAGCTTGTCGCACTGTGCTCATAGCACGATTGAAGTAGGCCTCATCGGGCTGCAGAGTCGAACCTCCGTAGGGCTTGAAAAGGAGAAGGTGAAGAGGATATGCAGGGTCCCCGTAGATGACATATTTGTGTCCTTGCACAAGCTTATCTAGGTTGTTATAGAGCATGGTCTGCCCCAAAATACTTTGTGAGTATCCACAAATGCAAAGTCGCCAGCCACCTTGCCAAAGCTCCACTCCACAGCTTGTCGCACTGAGCTCATATCACGATTGAAGTATGCCTCGTCGGGCTGCAGAGTCGAACCTCTGTAGGGCTTGAAAAGGAGAAGGTGAAGAGGATATGCAGGGTCCCCGTAGATGACATATTTGTGTCCTTGCACAAGCTTACCTAGGTTGTTATAGAGCATGGTCTGCCGCAAAATACTTTGTGAGTATCCACAAATGCAAAGTCGCCAGCCACCTTGCCAAAGCTCCACTCCACAGCTTGTCGCACTGAGCTCATATCACGATTGAAGTATGCCTCGTCGGGCTGCAGAGTCAAACCTCTGTAGGGCTTGAAAAGGAGAAGGTGAAGAGGATATGCAGGGTCCCCGTAGATGACATATTCGTGTCCTTGCACAAGCTTCTGTAGGTTGTTATAGAGCATGGTCTGCCGCAATATACCTGCAATTGTGAGAAATATATTCGTAAAACAGTAGGCCTGGTTGGGCTGAAGAGTTGAACCTCCTTATGATTTCAACGGGAGAGGGCCATATGCAGGGTCGCTGTACATAGCGTATTTGTGTTCCTGCACAAGCTTCACCAGGTTGTCATACAGCCGCAAAATCCCTACAATCGTGAGAAATGTGCTTCTCAAACAGTAAACATGCAGAAGCCATGAAAGGGATACATGAAAGCATGAGGGCATAAAGACACATGAAAAAAAGTGCTGTGCTACTACTAGCAGTGTGCACACTTAGGTCAATGTCAACGGTGTAGATGTCAACGATGTAGATGAGATGGAGGCAACATAAATTATTCTTATTCATGCACCTGTCTTGCCACCTTGAAAAGTGTACCACAAAATTAGGAGAGACATGACTGAAGTCTAGCTTCAGTAGAAAACTTAAGCACCATGTGTTGGGCTACTATTACCCGTGTACCAGACTCCGCGTGCATGAGTTTGAATCCTCACATGATTGTGCAATATAACATGGCTGCTTGGCAGCTGTGTAGTGTTCTTTCTTGGCTCTGTACCAATATCTGAAAATCTAACTGTTGCTTGGAAAGCAAAGGGGTCATCTTCCATAGTGAAGAATCTTGAGCTAAGGGGCCACTCGAGCTAGCTAGTACAGTTAACTATGGTATGAAGACACTGAGGTCCAATGGGAACTCGAATTTTCTGCAGCCTTCAAGAGGGTACTTTAGTGAGGTACAGTCAACGCTCCACAACAAATGCCTTAAGGACGAGAAGCACAACGCTGTATCGGGCAATCATGGGAGGAGATTCATGCTCCCTTGTTTAAGACTGCCAAGACACGAACATCTTGGTCAATGGACTCTATATTTGTAAGAAAGCGAACAAGCCCATTCATGCAATCATTGCTTATGAAAACTTTCAAGCGATGAGCGGATGGTTGAGAAGTTTCAAGAAAACTATGACACTGACTTGAGATGTATTGTAAGAAGGAAGTGACACACCAGTTTAACTCTCCTACAACTGGCGTGAATCTGAGATCCTGTGGCACACGAAAACTGAGGCAAAGTTGGAAACACACTAACGGTATTGCTCATCCAGCTGGCAGATGCCATTATCAGCCATGACTGCCTGATATTTCAATGCATGGCACCTTTCATGCCCTGAAAACTATTTCTATTGGTCACCAATAGATGGAAGATGCATCGAGCTGTCCCGTCAAAGGAGCCCCAACAGTTTTCTAGCGGGGCCCCTTTTGTGTGGAGAGCCTAAGAAAATATTTTAAAAAAGAACACGGCGGTCACGAACTTCCCGCTTTCCTCAGAAATGAAAAATCACCTCACCTCCGAGGATACATTGAGGCTGGAAAGGGACAGCCAGCGGTGCGTAGTCACATCTGCAAGCAAGTGAGCAAAGTAATACTCGATGTGAGCCACTACTTTGCCTACAATGCTTGAAATGACCGATGCATGAAGTCTGAAAAGGATTTCTAGGTCTAGGAGCCTATTAGGATGGGCAAAACGCCGCAGGAGCATGCAGAGTGCCTCGTCTCCCGGCACCTGCGCCCACTGCGCGCTGGCCACCACATCAGACATCTTCAGGCTGTGCAAGAGGTCATGCATGTCATACTTCTCGAACCTAAATAGATAGCGAAAGGTGTGATCTGGCATGTTCTTCAGGTTGATAAAGCCATATTCGCCCAGAAATCATTGCCCCTTCTCCTCTTGTGCATTCAAAGCATAAATCTTGATCTCCTCCTGCGACGGTGTGTCGAGCATAAGGAAGATGTCAATTATGCTGTAAGGCATGCTTGAAGCTGCGACTCAATTGTTTATAGTGTCGGTTGAGCCTTTCACGCACGAGCACGGTTGCTACACACACAATGCACGCGCGATTAAACACATCCGATGCAGCAGTACAAGTGAAATTGTGAAATGACGGCCATTATAAGAGAAGCATGAGAGAAAAGTGAAGCTGCATAGAAGTAAGTGGTTTTTGTTTACTTTGCTCCATTTCATGAGTCCCTGAAGTAAGAGGAGATTGGACTGGGCAGATCGGTCGTCCGAGAATCCGCTCTGCTGTGGATGGAATGAATAATAGGGTGAAAAGCGACCCAATATTAGTCTGGAAAACAACCTTACCCAAACAGAACTAATAGTAATGGGCCACAGATCCACTGCCAATAAAGGAATGTCAGTTGCGGCAATGAAAACAGTCCGGGAAAGGCGGAGCTCCTCAGGTAGACTATGTGTGATTCAGAATTTGTTTAGCACCATCGTTAAACTCAGACACGGTAAGACCGTCAGGACCAGGGGAGGACCCCTCTCTCATGAATTGGTAACAGGTCAACACCTCACGGGTGGTGAAGCAAGGAGCATCCCTCGGAAGAATATCCGGAGGGACTCCTACCCATTCGACCTGTGGAGAGGGGCTCTAATAGCGGGTTCTACTGTCGATGAATGTCTGAGAGAAATGGGTGGACCTTGCGAGTAATCCTTACACAGCTCGTCCAAAAACACCTTAGGACCCTTACGAAAAAGCTGTTGATGGTATGCATACAACCTCCTATGAAAGCTTTTCTGAGATTCTCTGGGACGTTTTATCACCTGAAAGAGCTTGCGCTTACCCCCCTTTTTCGTCTTTGGCGCTACCTTAAATCTATCATATATTAGTAACAGGTCGGAAGTGGCTAGTGGGCCGTTACAGATGTTTGAGGCCAAGCCAGAGGAGTGCAGCTGATATTTGGACAGTACCTCAAACAGATCCTGGAACTCCAGGGTCGGCACCTTTATTTCATCCACCTCTGGAATTCTTGGAGGGGATGAGCTAGGAGGAATGACGGTTGGCAGGGCCGCGGCTGGGACCCGAGCAGCCACAGAGGGCCTTACTCTTAACCTGCGACGTCGCTCTCGTTCCGCCTCCAGTTTGTTCCGGTAGGTGTCCTTATGCCTGAGACCACGGATGGCGTCCGCCGAACGGGTACGATACTGGGCTGTGATGGCGATGTTGATAAACATCGTGATGATGATGACAGAGAGAATGTAACTCACGGGACGACACCACTGAACGACACTTGCAGCAGATTTGTTTGCTTGACAGCCGATTGTTATCTGCTAAGTTTATCACTGCATATAGCGGACATGTAAAACTTTGTCATCACTTTGTCATCATATAAAACAAAACTTTTTATGTCGTTTTTGTTATTCTATCTTACGTTATTATGCATTGTGCTTTTTATTTTGCGTCCATTCTTACTTCTTTTGGCGCATGATAGCCATAGTTGCTTATGCGCCATAAAACCCCATATAACTAACTAACTAACTAACATTCTTACTTCTGCCTCGAGGATACACTTCGGTCCTGCCTGTGGTACACGGTATGCTAAAAGACTATTCCGGTGAATTTTTGTGGTTAACAGGAGCCTGAGACTGCACATGCGCCGCTGTGTCTCCGGTATTGTTAACATGGTTTACTGTGTTAACACGCACGGTAAAGGTTCCTACTATATAAGTACTGTACAGTAACTCTAGCTGAGTGTTTTTGGGGAAAGCGCACCTTCCAGGGCCCCAGCGCGTCGTTCGAAATATTGAACGGCTGGCGCAACAGGAGTTCGATATACTACGCAATTGTCCTATACTCTTACACAGTATTTTCAATAGGATAGTCTTTGTGTTCGGAGTATGCGGGTTCTATATATCCAGGGTCAGCTGGACTGACGCTACGAAATGAGACGCTGCGCTCAGCTTGCATCTTTTAAATTGTACTGTAAAGGCCAGTCAGTGCTTCGGCTGAAGGCAAGCATGGTAGCTCTTGGGAGGCAGCATTGTAAAAGGTATGAAAACCGCGTGCCTTAATTTCCGTGTTTTCTGCATCGGGCCTATTGACTATTGGTTAGCCACTAATGAGTGGGCCCCTTTGGCCAGGCCCACTCGTGATGAAATGCCTCCTGCTCCCCTGCAACTGGACACATGCAACCCTCAGCAGCCATACCCAGCTTTGCAAGCTCAACAGCCACATCTCGTTGACTCGGCGAGTAGCTTCAAGACACGAGCAAGCATTTTTCATAGTGTGGCAAAGCAAAACAAACATGGCCCGCACTTTCAGAGTACAGTATTTCTCTATGTTTACAAACTGGTATTTTTTATGGTGGCAGTTTCGAGCTTTAGGAGCTCTAGTTTGGCCCTCTTATTAGCGCATTCCAGTTCATGCACTTCTTTTGCGTTCTTCATGTGACGTGCGTTCTCAGCTCTCATGAGCTTCATTTTAAGTAGGTGCTCCTTCCTCTTTCTCCGATTTTCATCTTCAGCAGCTTTGAGGCGTGCGCCAAGTTCTCCTTCAATAGCTGTCTGTTTTGTGCACTTCCTGCATTGCACTGGAGGTGTTGTTTGTGGCAGTGGTTGCGGGGCAGCTGCTACTCCTCCAGGTGGCTGCTCTTCTTCAGCTGCAGGTGGTGTATTTTCCCTGTCTTCGACACACTCCACTTGGCTGCTGCCACCGCTGGGGCTCGCTGCAGTGTCCCACTGACAGGTCATATCTGGAAAAACATTGGTAACTGTTAGTTTTCATCACGACTCATGATCACCACATGCATAAAAGCTGACTTTACACTGCGTAAACAGACAATTTTTGGTTGCACTTCTCTTAGCAAGCAGCTGCAAGCATTTACGAGCCGTCACTGTACCTTGCTGAGTGCACAATTTCAAAGACTGTACTTTGTAAGTGCGGTATTGATCAGCATATGTGTGCTTTATGAAATGCAATAAATTGCAGCCCGCCTATTTCAGCTGGCTTTTTGCCTTCTTATACCTATGACTCATACGACAATCCACTGGCAGCAGTTTTGGCTGCCCTTGTCGAAATAATTTAGGCACACAAGAGAAACAGTGGTTTTGCTGGGGTTTACTTAAACTCGCTTTTTTTTTCTAGCTACCTGATAATACGGCTGACTGGTGGTGCCAGTAGACCTATGTGCAGGGCACTGTCAATGATAGCAGTGCAACCATTTTCTGATTTATGTTTGCTGCCACAGTGTCCGATGTTCTGCAGCTAGTTGCAGCTTCATATTTCGCAGGGGCTCGCACAAAGTGGAGCAGGAAGCATATTGTAGCGTACTTGTTGACGAAGGGGGCTTTAATACCAGGCGCGAAGACAGGCAAGGCCAAGCAAGCTGGGCAGCAAAAGCGACAGATTCCTCACGGCGCGAGCCCTACTTCGTCGTCGTCAACTGCCACCTGGCAATACTAGGTGGCAATATGCATTATACCTTTGGGAGGCATATGCATTTTATGCAGAAGACTTTAATCACTTTGACAGTACACTCACGAGAAGTTAGCGACAGAGAACAGTCAGTACCAATACAGGAAATGCTTAAACAGCACGCATACAGGCGGTGTGGGACATTTGTTCCGCTAAATGTAACTAGTATACCGGGAAATGATTTTGTCCACTACCAACAGACTCCAATGAAAGCATATGTGACGTGTGAAAGCAGGACCTTGTTGATGGAATCTGCATAAAAGCACAAAGGAGTGGTTATAACACACACAAGCAGCACTAAATCATGACGTCCTGAAATCGATGCATCAGCAGTGGCATTAGTGTGACCAGCAGTGAACACATAGAGCCGCCTCGTATTCTTTTTATTTTAAAGGAAGCAATCTGCTCGTATGCATTCCTCTCACGAGATTTTGCTGCAGCTCCTTTCCTTGTCTATCTATGCTCGCTGGCATATAACAGACAACTAGGCCAAACAACTGTCCTGGCAGTACACATATACCGTTGGACAGTTCAAGCAGCACCAACTCGCTCCAGCTTGTTCGTCATCTGGCTTTCTGGCGCGCTGCCACCTCCTGGGAAGAAAAAAAAACTAAACGCAGTATTCTTTATTAGTAGTGACGCAGTCTTTTTTTTAATTATTACCTAAAGATAATCATCATAGTGCATGAGATGACGAGCATGATACGTGCTCGTGATTTAATAGGTTTAATACTATGTGGTCACATCCACAGCATAAAAGATAACACGTCTTTGAATATGCGACCACCGGTCAGCGTTTTAGAGGGATTGATGTTTGTTTTATGAAGGAAAGAGCGCATGTTTTGCTGTGTTACCATACGGTCACGCTGGGCCTTAGGGCTCCGTAAATTTTTTCATTTTTCATATCTGCATTGTTTTCACTCGCACTATGGCAAGGTTGTCGCTGCAATACTCATTTAATGCATTATTGTCTAAATAGGTTGACGTTGGAAGAAATAGCGAAGATACTCGAAGAGGAAGATGACGACGTGTCAACAATTTACATAGAACCACCAGAGGCTAGCAGCTATTCGGATGAGGACTCTGCAGATGAGGATTCCGGCGGGCTCATTGGCAATGGAGCGTGAGGCAGCTGAGAGCCGGAGCCGAAACTGTTTTCACGGACGGACGCCGCATTGGTGGATGTGATTCCGACGACAACGATGACGACCATGGTGGGCAAGGCAACGGAGCATCGAACACCTCGTCACCTGTGGGTGATGAAGGCGTTTCTGCGAAATTACCTCTGACTTCGAAATGGAAGAAGTGGGATCTTCTAAAAAGTCCTGCCATATTTCCCGACCCAAACTTTTCCTCTTACAGGAACTTTTCCGCTGTGGAATTGTTCGAACTCTTTTTTGATGAAGCCATAGTGGAGCTGCTGGTTGAGCAAACACGAAAATACGCGCTGTTTTTGAATATGCCTGATCTGGAGGCCACCAGAGAAGAAATGAGATGCTTTATCGGAGTCCTCATTTTGTCCGGCTATACCCGCTTGCCAGGAAAAAAGTGCTACGTGGACAGCGGCATGGACATGCGAAACACAATGGTCCACAACGCCATGCAAAGAAACCGCTTCATACAGATAATGAGGTTTCTGCAGTGTGCGGACAACGCGAGCCTGACACTCAGCGACAAGTTAACAAAGTTGCGCTCATTGATGACACTGTTAAAAGCGAGGTTTCTGAAGCACTTTTAGCCTGTGTATCACTTAGCTATGATGAAAGCATGACTGAATACTACAGTCGCCATGGCTGTAAACAGTTCATACGTGGAAAGCCAATTCGCTTCGGATATAAAGTTTGGTGTCCAAATGCCAAGAATGGCTACCCTGTAAACTTTGAAGTGTATCAAGGCAATCAGGGGAACCCAGGGACGTCTGCAAAATATGAAAAGGACTTTGGGAAAGCTGCGGCGCCACTTCTTCAATTGATGGATGAACTACCGGCAGAAGCTCACCATCTTCCTTTCTTTTTCTATTTTGAGTATTTATTCACGAGTATCCCTCTACTTAGGCATCTCAAGGGACAGGGCCACGAAGGTACGGGCACAGTGAGGCAGAACCGTGTTCCGAAAGAGTGCCCTATCGCTCAACCGGATTTCGTGAAGCACCAACCTCGCGAACACGAAGAGCACGTGTTGAGCGACGATGGAATAATCTTTGTCCGTTGGATGGACAATTCTGTAGTAACCATCGCGAGCACCATACACGGGGTAGAGCCAGTGTCTTTTGCAGACAGGTACTCCTGTGCTCAGAAGAAAAGAGACGAATTACCCTGTCCAAATGCTGTTGCTCAATACAACAGTTTTATGGGAGGTACAGACCAGATGGATGCGAATGTAGGTGCCTACAGGATCGGAATCCGTGGCAAGAAATGGTGGTGGCCGATCTTCACATGGCTTTGTGATGTGTCAATCAGCAATGCTTGGGCACTTATTCGTAGCACAGGGTCCAACGTCACTCAGCTTGAGTTCCGTAGGCAAATCGCACAAAGTTATCTGATGCGATGGGACAATAAACCGAAAGGACCTGGTCGACGAAGAACCCCAAAGACTGGTGACGTCTTGACTGGTGCATGGTATGACCAAGTGGCCCAATTCGTTGCACCAGTTCCCAATAGCAAGAGGCGAAGATGCGCTGGGGACAATTGCAACAGCGCGGTGCGCACACAATGCTGAAAGTGTGACATTGGCATGTGTATCCCATGCTTTAAACCGTACCACACTAAATAAGTGGCCAAATATTCACTTAGTAGTATGTTTTTTCATTTCTCGCCACTTGAAATAAACATTTGTTACTCCGTGCACTTTTCTATAGCCTAAGGGCCCAGCGTGACCATATGGCCACGGGCTATATTTCCTAAACTAATAACACAATAGCGATAGTTTTTTTGCATGGGACTTATGTTATGTGTTTAGAATTAAGTTAAAATATAATATTTATTTCAAGAAAACCGAAAAAAAAAAAGAAACCGGTCCTTAATGGGTAATGTTCCAGAGAACCCTCAGTCACCTCAGTTCATCCCCGAATGGCCTTGTTGTGGCCACTTCCCCCAGAAGGCAAAGATTTTCTTGCGTGCTAAAACATTTGTATGGCTTCATTGCAAAGCATGAGCGCTGGGTTTGTTTTAGCAGCCTTTCTCTTGGCTGCTATATTTGGCAGGTCTTTGAGAAGCATAGCATTCCCAGTGTTTTTGCCCGGTGAATTTTTTTTACGGTGGTACGTTGTCCTGGCATCGAATGGTACAGAGTTGTTACTAAGTCAGTACCAGCAGTTAAGCAAGAGCTGTTGCGGCGAGAGTTCTTCCTAGCTCCCCGCAGGAGATCGACATCTGTTAAAGTAGATTTTTGCTTCTACAGTACGCCACCAAGCACCCTTGCTTAGCTGTGCGCGGCGGCGCCATGTCCGGGCAAAAAGAGATTCTGGTGGTTGAGCTGATGCCGAGTGTTTGGACCTTACCCCTCTGAGAAGGCAACACACCACTTTTGCCCTCGCTTCCTGTAGATGGCACCTTCGGTTTGCCTGACCCGATAAAATCAGCTGTCACCATTTCCTTTCCTCCTCTCCATCTTTCGCTATCTTTCAAATTTCTTTCTCTACGGTAGTATGGAGATAGGCCTAGCTTCATCGTTCACGACATAACTGAACAAAATGGAAAATGATGGGGCACGAGTGTGGGGATGATCTCGTGCGATGTGTCAGGAAATGATGGCATGGCCCTAATAAGAGCCTTTTGGATCAGAGCAGTTCTTTATTGTAGGCCAGTGGTGTGACGAATCGGGGACCGATTGGCAGCCGACGCCTCCATTTTGTGGCCCTTATCGGCAGTGACAAAAGGCACCTGTGAACATCGTTGCACACATTCCTTCGGTTCGCTTTTGCAGCAGTGACACCCTTTGATACCCGATGAACACCGCGACAACGACACACATGGTTCAGAATGTGCGCGCTCGACAAGCACTTCACCTTGGCTGTACTGTAGGACTGGCTGGCAATGCTTGCTGTTCGCAACACAGTGTGGACCGCAGAAAGACCTTCAAAAGAAAGGCGACGATGACCACATGCTCCTACAACCTCAATATGAGGTCCCGAAATGCACAAACACAATCAGTAGGTAAATATAAGCGGTCGCCACTGCACAGGTTAAATTTCTAAATGAGTATAACATACCTTCTTGGCAATATCGAGAATATTCAGTTGCCCGATGTCGCCGATCACTCCAGCATGCAAAAATGGCTTAGCTTCTGCACGCACGTAAAGTGACACACAACAAGCGTCACAGCCACCATTCAAATGGCAGCAGGAAGCATTCGCCAGCACGTGCGCGATGCATCTAGAGATTCCCTAGGTGCTCCTGGGAATCTGAATCTTTCAATCAGCGGGCCGCCTGAGTGAACGGTTCGAGATGTCGGTCTTCTGCCCACAAGCTACGCACGGCCGGCCAAGGTTGACTGCCTTAACCTGCCTTACTATGTAGACCACCGTGGTGTAGTTTAGGGAGATCCAGTCTCTTGGGTGCCTCCCGCAGAACCGAGCGTCCGCCGTACCCTGACATGACCACCTCACTGTCACCCCCCTGCTCGCCTCCACCGGAACGTGAGAACTCTGTTAGCATTGAACAATCCTGAAGGATCCATTTGCACGCATCTGCTTTTTATTGGTTGTTGTTCTATGCCCGTACATTCTACATAGCCTGTACGCTTCTAGTGTTGCTCACAATGGCATTAGGGACAATGATAGCCGACATGTGTGCTGCACAAACCAGAACCATGGAAATAAAACATGTGAATTTGCCTCCTAGAGATTACATGAAGTTAGTGCATAGCAGACTAAGTGCCAAGTGGCAAGCTTCTTGGGAAAATGAAGGACACAACAAGCTGCATACCATAAAGCCCATTTTAAAAGAATGGAAATCATGCCGCCATAAAGAGCGTTTTATCGAAGTAATTTTATGTCGTTTACGCATAGGTCACACACACATCACCCATAACTTCTTATTAACAAAAAAAGACAAACCTCTGTGTGAAATGTGCGGTGACGAGCTCACAGTAAATCACATTTTAATTTCTTGTTCGCATCTCGAAGAACTTAGAAAAAAATTTTTTACGGTATTTTACAATGAACACATTCCATTTCATCCCGCATTGCTTTTAGGCGAGCAAACACTTGTCGAGTTTTCACTTGTTTATAAGTTTCTAAAGAAAGCCAATGTTTTAAATCTATTATAATGTAACCTCTGTACACTTGACATAACATCATCTAACCTTGTGTTTGGCGGATGATAGCCATAGTTGCTTATGCGCCATAAAACCCCATATAACTAACTAGCTTCTAGTGTTGCCTTAATCTATTTTTTATATCCATGTAATTAATCCGTATATGCTCTGATCTAATTGTTTGTGCCACCTTATCCTAGACTTGTTGAATTTTACTGTAGAAGAACTGCAGATTGGGCTAGTTGGTGTAGATTCATAATGATGGTTCAACAGCGCAAACACACACATACCAAGAAGGAGACAAGACACTCGCACAGTGCTGAAAAGTTGAATTTGTTGATTTCGCCTTTATGTAGCAGTGTAGCACTGTTCTTAGTATTTCTGTTTCTATTGTAAGCTTTTCATTCCGATATAAATACCCAGCTTTTTTATGTGTACAAGCCAGAGTTTTGCAAATTCCTTCTCTCGGTCGATCGGATGCACAGTTTGACCGGTCTAACAAAATTAATGTGCCACAGGGATCATTGATGGGAAGGCGGGTAACCGTAGAGGGGATACGCGCCTTAACCTAGCCAAGGCGGCCGAGTAGTTTATATGGTTGGAGGATCAGTTGCATCGTTGGCACAGAAGTCAACCACGTCAGCGGAATGCTTCGGGCTTTTCACCTCTCGGTCCAACCATGCATGTTGCCTCACGTATTTTTCTTTTCCCTTGAAGTGATAATAAATATTATTGTTATTAGCACTTTTAGGCGTTGCGTGAAATTTTCATCTAAAGAATGTGTTTCAGCGGCCTTTGGCGCATCACCTGGTGAATTATCGTCACACGAGGCTAGTGTTTTCGTTTACTGTTTATAGGTTGTCTGTTTAGTACTCGGTTCACAGAAAAAACAATGGCCTTCAGTAATATGTGATACCCTGACAGAGGTACTGACGCTCCAGTTAAACAAACATTTGCGGTGCCGCAGAACTTTGTTCCAGAGAAATTAAATCGCCATGTGCCTTGTTTAGGCAGCCTGCGTAGAAAAGGAGTCTTTTGAAGACCAAGTAAAGTGAGTCTGCCACTCAGAAAAGTATTGACATTACAAGGAAGCATTAGATTAATGAAGGCTGTCTGCCACTCAGAAAAGTATTGACATTACAAGGAAGCATTAGATTAATGAAGGCTGTCTGCCACTCAGAAAAGTATTGACATTACAAGGAAGCATTAGATTAATGAAGGCTGTCTGCCACTCAGAAAAGTATTGACATTACAAGGAAGCATTAGATTAATGAAGGCTGTCTGCCACTCAGAAAAGTATTGACATTACAAGGAAGCATTAGATTAATGAAGGCTGTCTGCCACTCAGAAAAGTATTGACATTACAAGGAAGCATTAGATTAATGAAGGCTGTTTTTTCAGCTCTTTCACACAATTTCCAATTGCAAATACAAGGAAAATCACGTTTTGTCGCTGTACTACTGCAGAGTGTGCATTTCCATAACTGTCTTTGGCTGTCTGCTTAGTCCAACACGGCAGGTGACTCCAAGCCAGGCACCAGTCACAGCTTACTGAATCTACATCTACTAAATTTGTTTTACACTCACTACACTTCCACTTTTGCTCTTTTTTGATTTTCACCCATCTCCACAGCTTGCCATCCATTTTCATTAAAGTAATGCCGCATAAAGTCTGTCCACACAGTTGTCACGAATACCACTATGGACATATTCAGGCCTTTACTCGACTGAATCTTTGAGCAGCTTCCCTTTCATAGCGTCAGCTGCATTTCCTGCCCCTGTTAGCCACGTCAACACTTTGTTTTTTTCTGCCTCACAGTAAGCTGTCCATAAGGCCTGTCAGTCCTTTTTCATTTTTTTGGCAAGCCAATGACGTTCAAAACTTGGCCTTTTGGCCGACCACTTTCTCATTCGAGCCGGCACTTAACCATATTCAGTGTGTCTGCTGCGTCTTGGACGGTTTGACCTTGGCAGCTAGAAGATGTTGCAGTGTCAGCGGTGCCATGTGGGACCTCTTCACGTGACAATTGTGTGGCCCTCATTTATGCTTCAGCACTTGCAGACAATGAATTGGGTTTTCCAACACTTCTCTCCTGCCCTTGGCAGACAACCGCAGTGGTGTCAGAGCTGCCTAGTGAACCCTTTTCATGTGACAGATGTGCATTGTTCATATCTGGCCTGGTGTTAGTGCCCAATGCAATCGGCGTCTGAACATTTTCCTGCTGCAATTGTTCATGCTGCATACCTTTCTCACAATTATCAAAGAACTGCTGATTGCACTGCTCCGGCTGTATCACCTCATTTATGGTAACTTCATTCCCAGCATTCCAACATTCCAGAATGGTTTCTAGAACTTTCAGTCTCTTGTGAATGTTGCTGTTGAGCCCTCTCATGCACGGTCTGCCAGCTTAGATGCAATGACTGCTGCCTATCTAAATTTCTGGTGCACAGAAAGAATTTTGAATATTTTTGAGTGGCTGCACTGGCTGTCCACCATAATCATCGGTGGCTGTCAAGCCACGACCTTCCACATATTGATCTCAACACCACCACTCAGCTCATAGGTTTCTGTCAAATTTTTAAAAAACCTGCAGACTTCGGGAGAGCGACAAGCAGCAACATAGCTTTCCTGAAAGGGCATACGCAGTGTCCTATCGTACCACAGAATCTGCTTGCCTCAGTCAGTGCATCAGTACTCTTCTTATGGCAATAGATGCAGCAAGTTTAGCTTGAACGTGATCATAGGCGTACGGTGTTAACAACCTTGAATACAGTTCACTGGCCTCATCTTCATTTGCTACAGCTCTTCTCTTTTGTAGCATAACAGCCACTTTATGCATTTGTTCACTTCGTTGAGCGTAGATGATTGAAAAAAAACTTTTCAACAAACATCTCGAGAGAGCGGAAACATTCAACGAGTTGCTTCAGCTTTGCATTCATGCTTTCAGCTCGATTATTTGTTGAATTGAAGAAGTTGCCACGCTCCCGTTTCAAACCAATTACCCATTCTGCATGAATGGAGTGCTAGTTGGTGTCAATGTACTCCACTACTTGAGCTGCTGTTGATGTCCGTAGCAAGGCATAAAGCTCCTCATAAGCATTCTTTGCATACACCATGCATTGCAGGATATCCAGAACTGTGTCCTGCTCTCCTCTTGTAATACCTAATTTCTGCACGCTCACTTCCCTGCCAAAGGCCTGTAATCTG
This sequence comes from Amblyomma mixtum, assembly GCF_055824585.1. NCBI lineage: Eukaryota > Metazoa > Arthropoda > Arachnida > Ixodida > Ixodidae > Amblyomma > Amblyomma mixtum. The sequence goes on from NC_143019.1 coordinate 72,100,520, forward strand.
CAGTGCAGATGATGGGAAAAGCTCTTTCGCAATGGTTCTTTCTTTTACATCTTTGTCAGCCATTGTGACTCGCACTGCTCGCCATCTTGGGTTGAGGCTTTTAAAGGTTTCAAAGAACCATCAAAAGGTTTCACCGTCTTCTGTTGTGAACAGCCCAACAACTGATTTCACTTTCCCCGTTATCATTTTCAACACTTACCAAAAAAACAAGCCATTCTGGTCTTCAGGAGTTTGCTGCCGCTAGTACAAACAGCACCTCCGGAAAGTCTTGAAATGACTTCCTCATTCGATTGTCTTGAAAAAAACACTCCCTGCAGTTCATTATTCTCAATCTGTAAGGAGGCGTACACTTTTAGGTCCTTTATACCACTGATCACTTTTCACATTTTTATTAAATCTTGCAGAAAACATTTTCTATGCCTTAGGCAGCTAAGGCAATCATGCGTCAAGCACATGTGCCGTTAAACCCAACATACAAAATGAAGCTCACAGTTGATTTGTATTTTTCAGTCAAAACGCGCAGAACTTCTGACAAGTCGTTGCTTGTATTAGCCGCCATTCCTTTAGCTGCTATATTCGACAAGTCTTTCAGGAGCACAGCATTTCCACTTTCGTTTTGCATTTCTTCCATTACCATCACTTTATTAGCCTTGAGCTGCGAAAAGGTTACGCGCGCTATTCTGCAAGTCGGGCGCAAGTCGCCTTTTTTGGGAGCAGGTGCCTGAACAGTTCTTCAGTGATGGCGTTATTGTGCCGCAGGTTCAGAGAGCGCACTTAAAGATGAGTGCCTCCCTTGTTTGCAGCAATATAAATGCTGAATGGGCAGTCTTGCTTGAATGTTCTTGAATAATGAGAAAAAAACGTGACGGTACAATAAAATTAAACAGGCCAAAGCATAATTGAGCCTGAAGACGAAACAGATGACCAAAAAACATCCTGGACTGCGCATCACAAACATTTAACGGTACTGTTCGTAACCAAACAGAGCTGACGAACAATAATTGTTTGCAAACGCTAGGGGCCACGAACAGTACAGCGTACATTCAGCTATCGGAACTAAGGAGACACCACTAGGGCCTTTCTGTTACAATGGAGGGAGGGGTCGAAAAAGCAAGAGATACTGCCTTCAAATAGAGGCAAGCTATGCTACTTTTGATAATAGATCTGTTTGATTGGGGCTGAGCTTGCTGCACCAGGTCAGTGCGTTCTTTTTGCCAGTGCAGCGGCGGAGTGCAAGTTACATTTGAACATCCTGAACTGACAATGTAGGCCTCCGCAGAACTGATCCAGCCGGTGCACCCAAGTCGAACAGAATTTCTTATGACATGCGGTGTCGCGAATGACAGTTACGCCCTCTGGAACGATACCAATTGGTCTCTTCGATCTGTCGTCCCGGACTCCCCGAAGTGTGCGGGACCTCTGCCTGATATTCGACCTACAAGAATCTGCAACAGTCTCAAGATGTCCGGGACAGTTCAGAACTTAGCAAATCGAAGAAACCTGATGATGACAACAATCTTGTTTAAAGCAGTTCTCAGGGTGTCTGCTAAGTGACAACATGCATCAAAGCAGTGGACTTACGATGGCTTCCGCGTGCCTTTGGTGCTGATCAAGAATTTCATACTGCCGTGGATGCAGCAGCAGCGCACTTGATAATATTTCAGTGCTTCCGACCTCCTCTTAGCGATCAGACTAACGCACTTTTTTGCCGCTTCGGTTGTCCTCGTATCTCTCTTCCACAGCTGCACGCAGTTCGCAGCACTGAACTTGTTTATCTTCTCTTCGATTTCCGAGAACAAAGAAAAACGGTCGTTGACTGCTGTTGGACTCGACGCGCCGTCTGCAGCGACGACAGTTGGCGCCAGCGGGACTGGGTTACGTGAATAACGGCCGGTTTCAGCACGCTGAGTGTGTGTGTATTTGTATACACGTTTGCTTGCCGGTGTCCCGTTCTGGGAAGTGATTTGGTTGCGCGCACGTGCGCCCGCCGGTGGCTCCTTACCCTCTCCTTCGAGGCCGAGAAACGGCCGTCGCCCCCTCCTTCACGGACGCGAGACACTGCTGGCTAACCTTTGCAGCAGCTGTTATCGGCGGCTGCTGCGGAGGGAAGCGTGGCGGCGCAACCAGGGGACGGAGGCCCCTAAATCAACTGTCGGCGGAAACGCGTGTTTGGATTCTCAAGTTCGCTCAAAACCGACAGCGGACCGACAATGAAAGGGAGTCCGTCACGGTGCGGAACGGCTCCGACTTGACAGCGAGAATGTATATATCACCTTAGTTGCCGCCAAAGGACTGCTAATTCCACGGAACGATGGGTGAACAAAATACACAAATCGATCATCTGTGCGTGGGAGGACCGGCGAGAGTGTGAATGTCCCGCCTTTTTGTCGCGGTGGGAGGATCGGCGAGAGGGTGATGTTCCGCCCTTTTGTGGGCGGTTTTCATAAAGGAATGTGATTGGCGATCTTCGAACAACCAAGTTTCCCCAGATAGGTACCTTGGGAATTGAGAATGTATAAAAGGTGGCTTCAGTGTGCTTCTAGGGGGTGGACTCCTTATAACCTCCTATGTAAATAAAATCATCTAGCTTTTCTGGCAGCAACCGGCTGCATCTTATTCCGCACTTTGCTGGAGAAAACAACAACTTCGGAGACCATCCCGAGGTACGAACCACTTATCTGGCGCAGTCGACAGGATCTCCAACGATGGGCGAATGAGAACAGCAGCGGTGGACGGCGGACGAGACTGGTGGCGTGGACGGCAGACCCAAGAACGTCACTGAGGAGCCAGTGGCCTGCCAAAGCGAGTCCCTCCAGACCTGTGGAAGAAGAGAGCACCGCGGAGAGACTCTTCAGAAGTCAGGCGAGTGCCTCTTGGTTTCCTGTTGGGCGCAGTTGGTGACAATGCCATATAACTTGCGAGACAGGGAGGTTAACACCACAGATGCGGAGTAGGACGGGGTTGAAAGCTTGCAGGAGTTGGCGGTGACCAGTGACGCGGTGGGGGATCTTAGTAGCGCCATGGGGGAAATCCATGTCCTTCTTATTTTTGCGCGCTATTTTATGGACATTAAAGAAAGGTATTTAAAACTACCTTGCTAGAAACATTTCAGCCGGCTGTTTTTCAAGGTTTGGATTGGTTTGGGTTACAGCATTTAATGTCCCAAAACGACTCAGGCTATGAGGGACGCCGTAGTGGAAGCTATGGTTAATTTCGACCACGTGGGGTTCTTTAACGTGCACTGACATAGCACAGTACACGGGCCTCTAGAATTTCGCCTTCATCGAAATTCGACCGCTGCGGCCGGAGTCGAACCCGCGACTTTCGGGTTAGCTACCAAGCGCCATTATCACTGAGCCACCGCGGCGGCCTGCTGTTTTTCAAGGTGATCTACTACTGTCTTATTGGAATTTATTGACAGCTTCCTGTTACGGTGTGCTAACATTTCATTCTTGGGTGCGCGTTAGCTTTCAAAGGCTAGAAAGCTCCGCGAAGAAGTGCATTGTGATCATAACATTTACAAAAACATTTTTTCCAGATGGAAAGTAGTTCCCGCCTCGTCTGAAGCTCCCGCCAGCGTCACTGAAGCGTTTATGAAAGCAGTGCACCCAGTGGCCCAAAGGGGAAGGCCGCGCTGCTGCTGTTTGTTTCATGTCCGGAATGGCGAAAACCATGACGACCCATCAGCAAGACAAGCTGATGAAAAAATGTCACTGCGCATTGCTTGAAATAAAATACGGCAGGGCTGAATAAAAATGGAAAACATTGACCACTGTCTTATCGTCTATAACTGGTGTACAGACTAATATCCTTAGTACCTGTACTTACTGCCATCATTTAAAACTGATGTGGCATTATTAGGTCAAACCAAGTGGCAGTGGCCATCGACACTTGGCCGGAGTTCCAGGTAAGAGGTCTGTTTCCCCATGGAAGCCTTGAAGGAACACTGAAATTACGTCGATGGGCAGATTCTAGTGTAGAAGATCAGTATAGGTCGCCTTTCTGGGTATTGGAGTCAAACTTGAAAGCTTTGCGTGGACCCTATAGTTTAGAAGTGAATTTCAAAAATCGCTGCTGGCAGTCGCTCGCTACCGATTAGGGCGGCACACCTCACCGCGCGTCCCCTACCTCGATGACGCCAGTAGGCAGCTCGCCCAGTCACATCAGGCGGTGGTGACTCTCGAGATTGCATCATACAGATTCAGCTGATCAAACGTACTTATAAAGTGTGGATGAAGGACACAATCAATCTACAGAAAGCTTAGCACGTGTGATGTATTAGCTGGGAAGGAAATGGCTCAGTATCTGTCTCGCATATTTCGGTGGACACCTGCACCGCGCCGTAAAGGAAGGGAGGAATTGGTGAGAGTGCAAGAAGAAAGGTGCCGCAGTGGAGATCTCCGGAGAGAGAGAAAAAAATTTATTGTAAGAGGAATTTGGGGTACGCCCCAGGGTCCCCGCACAACCCCACTGAACTCGTGTTTATGTTCCTAAGGTCCATACACTGGCAGCCCGGCCGGTGGCAATGGTCTGCACGGCCGGTTCCTCCGAGCGCAGCAGGGTCTCCCATTCCTCCAAGGTCTTGAGGTTCTCTAGGTCCCGCGGGGGAGGGTCCGCCGGGCAGAGGGAAGAAGCGAAGGGTTCAGGGGTGGTATTCTGCCGGTGTCGCCTTTTGCGACATGTCGCATATGGGCGGGGCCTAAAAAAGTGCTTACAGATGCTCGAAGAAACGGAAAAAGCCGCCGGCACTTTCGTCTGCTGTGCATTCATTCACTCCGAGAAGCGACAATTTACCACTGCTGATTCACTAGCAGCAGTAGTTTCGTATCTTTTATAGCAAGAATATTTGCCATCACATGACGTCTAATGACCAAAAAACATTTGCAAATTTAATATAAACTCGCTTTACTTCATTTAAGTCTATAAAACACCGCGAAAAAGCTCCAAATCTATTTTTCTTTCGTTCCGGACGGTTGTGCTAGGTTTCGGCTGCGTTTCGGGCAGTTGCAGACGGTAGCAGTGTAGCTGGAGGTGCCATTAGGCTTGCGCGCTCCAGAATAGAGAGCGTATCTAAAAAACTAGGCTGAATTGCAGCTTAAACTTTATCGTCGAAGCAAGGTAAGTCATAGCGAAAAGTAACAACACCAGTAGTTGCCGGTAAACATGCCGACCGGAATCGCAAGGACTGCTGAATTGGCTGAAGCGGGCGGCTCTCGCTTGAAAGGACGTCGCCATGTTTTCACGCCAAGGGCGCAAAAGCCGCAACTGCCGATTGCGTTCGTACGCTAACGGTAGCCCGTCGCCCGCGCGAATCGCTTCAGCGCATTCCGTTGTTCGACTAAGCGTAGTAAATTGGGGCGACGTCACGACGACGTAGCAGGAAGGCGGATCCGTGTTGTCACGCCACCGCCACCGCGGCTCGAACCAATCAGCGAAGTGCGACTGCGACATGTCGCAAAAGGCGACACCGGGAGAATACCACCCCTGGGCATAGGGCGCAAGCAGGAGCAGGGAAGGAGGGATGATAGTGGGCTAGGTTAAGGGGAGGGTGTGTGTCTGTAATCTGCGCCAGAGCGTTGCTTGTTAGTTATCTAGGGAGGGGTGGGTGCGGGGGGGGGGGGGGGGGTTGGAGCGGGCTGTATGCCTGCGTCAGCTCGCTGAATGAGTGCATGCGCTCCTTTGTGAATCCCCGATCCGAGGCCACCTGAGCCCGGTTTAAAGAACCTCGGGCTAAAAGGTTGGCGGCCTCATTTCCGGGATTCCCAGAGTGCGCAGGCACCCATATCAGCTCCACTTGGCGGGGGGGGGGGGGGGGTGCATCGGGCGAGTCCAGTATGCCAAAAGCAAGGACATGGACTCGGCCTCGAGCAAAATTTAGAATCGCAGTTTTAGTCACTTGAAATATACCGGGCTTCCGTGCGGGTCATAGCAAGTGCAATGGCGGCTTCCTCTGCAGCCTCTGGAGAGGTGTCTGGAGGGAGAGGTAGTGTGAGAAGGGTGGATGAAGAGGAGTCCACCACAGCGACTGTCTCTTCATCACCTGTGCAGGCAGGATCCACCCCTACGGCGTCCGGCTCGGAGCCGTACGCTCGATGGAGTGCCTTCGCACGGGCTCTGCGGCGCTGCTCATGGTGGGACGGGTGCGTATTCCCCGGGAACGGCTTGATGAGGAGCTCCCGGTGGAGGAGTCGTGGGATGGTGAGGAGGGTTGGGTCATTGGCCGGTGTTCTGATTCCGAGGGAGTTCAGCATATACCGGCCTGTGGAGGTTTGTGTTAGCCTGATGTATTGGGCCTGTTGGTGGGCTTCCACCAGTTCCCCGATCGTGTTTTGGAGGCCCAGGCCTAGTAATCTGTCTGGGTGTGTTGAGGGGAAGATGAAGTGCTACCTTGAATGCCTTGCAAATCAAGGTATCCAAAGCGTTTTATGTCATGTTTGGATAGTTGTAGGTATGGGGTAGTGTACAGCACACAGCTGAGGACGAAGGCATGAATGAGGCGACATAGGTCGCGCTCCTTCATGCCTCGATGATGTCCCGAAACCCTGCGGATGAGGTGCAATATCGCGCCTTCAACCTGCTTAAGTTTATTCAGGGTGGTGGTGTCTTTGCCATCGTTCTGGACGTGCAGGCCCAATACACGAATGGTGTCAACCTCAGGTACCGGGTCACCATTCATACAATGGAAATTGGGGAGAGCGGCGGTTCTTAGGCCGGATGAGCACACTCGGAGTTAAAACATCACTTTCAGAGAAGCGGGAAAGCTTTTCTCAATGGTTCAACACCCTACTTTCGCCGATATGGTGCAACAGGGCATGGCATCACAGCGGCTTCCAGCTTCTGCTCAGGCCACACACAGTGAGCCTGGAGCAGGGCCACCCGTGCCCCTGGTAGCAGCAGCTAGCGCCGCGTCACCACCCATGAAACAGGCTGTGCGCACCTCCAGGTCAGCAGGCCCCAACGCCTCGCCTCACACGGCGAGGTCTGAACCACAGTTACCCGTGCGTTCTGCACGATCCTCCTGCACCTCTGAGCAGGCGATGGACACAACTCCTCCATCGCCCTCGCTGCAACGGCGGCAAAGCTCTCTCGAGCGCAAAAAAAGGGATAAAGTCCTTATAACTGGTCCAAAAGACCCGCAAACCTAGGGTTTTAACCTATCCCCAACTGCTCCGTAACAATGGCATTTCTTGTTCACTGATACTGTCGTGGACTTTTAAAGGACTACACTGACACAACAGATATCTTAAATTCATTCTCCCCAGTAGCACTCTGTCTCCAGGAGACTAACCTAGGACCACAGAAAAAAAATATTCTTAAAAAATATCAAGTCTTCTGCTGTGACCGACAGAAATCAAGCAGGCTCTCTGGAGGCTCTGCTGTTGTGGTCCAGGGTGGTGTCGCAACTCGGAAAATTGACCTAAAAACCTCATATGAGGCACTTGCATCCACCGCCCTTGATTTTAAAACCACAACAATATATTCCATATACATTGAACCACATCTAACCGTCAGACTTCACGATTTAGAAGCACTTTTCATACAACTACCAGAGCCATATCTTTTAGTTGATTTTAATCCTCACTCCTCGTTTTGGGGATGGATGGATGGAAAAAACTTTGTTAATAAATTGGTGTTCTTGACCCTTACGGGTCACTGGGCGCCGTGGAAGTGAACATGCTGACGTCAGAGGCCGAATTATAGAAGATTTTATTCTCAGCAGCAATGTCTGCCTCCTGAACACAGGAAAACACACTTACTGCTTTCAAAGCAGTGGGAAAATGAGCTGCCTAGGTTTATCTTATTGTTCACCAAGTGTTGTTACAGACTAAGTGGGATGAGAGCGTGAAGCTTCTTCCTTTGTTTATTGAGCTGCTAATTCGGATTGGATCAGCTTAAAATCATGCATTTCCCTGGGTAGCAAGAATGCCACCCAGAGTGAACGTGGCCGCTGCTGGGGAAAGACATGGTTTGCGAGCCCAAAATGAGCGAGCCGGAGCTCACCGCATTTGGTAGCAAGCACACCTTGACCTCGCAAGTTCATGTTTGACTTAGGAGGAAGAAAGAAAGAAGTGAAGAGATTAAAAACCCCGAAGATGGAAAAAAGCACCGGCCAACCCCCTAAAACTCATGAAAGTGAAAACCCAACGCGAGGACAATCAAACAAAAGAAAACCCCGAAGTAAAAACTACATGATCACCTTCTTGGTGAATCGCCCGAGACAAATGAGGCTTCCGAGAAGCACTCGCGAAGCTAGCCAGGAAAGGTCGGAATAACTGAGACCAAGCAGCTTGCCCACCTTGATTGTCGATGGGCATAGCATACTCCGGGCGCCAAAAGCCATTCCGTGCACCAATAATTGTTTCCTGGCCGGAAAGTTGGCCCGGAATACTGCAAACAGTGCCACTTGCCTTCGCAGGCGTGAAAAACACGAGCTCATCAACCCCTTAAGCGAGCGAGTTGGTTAAGGGCTAGGTGAGATTTCCTGTCTCGTAGACTATTCCTACTGCTGCTACGCGATGCTGATTCAGCCGACGATACCACAAAGAAAATGCTTGATCTGCGAACTGCTGTGGTCCGCACTTCTGCTTTTCATACCACTTTCTTTGCAGCGGTAAAATTTGTTTCCCGTCTATTTAGTGTTGTAGCTACTGATTTCAAGTTTTTAGTGAAGACGAAGCACGTTTGACAAGGCGAAACAATCTCTCTACATTCCCGATAAATTCGCCTGATGCCGCGAGGGGCTGCTGTAACGCTGCCAAACTTGACCTTAGGCTCCCTATATAATTCGCTTTCAGTCAAGCATCGTCAAGGGAAGCAGACGTTCCGCCGGTTTGTGAGAAGTCGAATATCAGAGGTCAGCTTTTTTTTTTAGTTTTGAGGTGAGTGGAGTCTCTTATATTGTTGCAAACGTATTTCCTGTATCGCTTTTGAAGTTCATAAAGTTAGAGTTCTCTGTTCACCTAAGAAGTGGTGTATGCATGTCTTCCACTCGTCCTCATCGCCGTCCTCCTCCAAATCACATGAACCTCAAAGAATTGAGGTAAAGAAGGGCAAGACTTATCCAAAAATCTTTAATCCCGATTGTTACTTTCATATGCTTGTACAGACTTCAAGGTTGTAATTTGCGCCAACAGGAAACGCACGAAATAGTGCAGTCACGTGACCACTTTGCGCGCGGAAGAGTGTCCAATCTACCAGAAGTGCTCAAGCATTGTGCACAGCTTTCAGATCGCGTGAGACTTGCTGCTCTTCTAGTGAACGTGCTGAACGATACTAATGTCAATGAATGAATAAAGCACGATGTGGCCTTGAGGTCACCCGGACACGGTGACGTGGCCCCGAGGTCACCGCTGGGCCTGCTAAGAGCGCGCGTTTCTTATTCGCCGCTCTCGATGGCGCCCAGAGTCCGCCCTTCCGTCTCCGGCAAGAAGGCGGCCAGGCCACCGACGATCATCATCAGCGTCACAGCCAGCATAAGCGGCGCGTTGACGGCGCGTCCGATCATCAGCAGCTCGTGGTCGAAGTGCAGCAGGAGGAAGGCGAGCATCCAGCGGAAGCTCCAGGCGACCGAGGCTCCCACGTGGTGCATCAAGCCGGGCCCCGAGCACAGCTCGGCCGTGAGCAGCGGCGGCAGGTGGCACAGGCCGACAGAGTAGCTGAGCACCAGCAGGATCACCGAGTACACGGCGTGCCAGCTGGTGTCACCGCGGGTCGCTGCTGCCGACCACTGCCTGTGTGCGTACAACAGAGGAGGCTCTACGTGGCACCGTGGACATTGCAAGCAGGCCGTGTTCCGCCGCTATGCTGGATTTCTTTTACTCTACACCTCGAGGTACAACTTCTAAGAAGGACACATATATATGCGCAGTCGGAGTCATCGCCTTATGGGATTACGCCGTGAAGAAAATAAAAAGTGCATATTCTAATCTACTAATGATTTCGAGCTGAAATGAGCTCGAAATCGTTTTTTGTTGTTAGTAGTAAGTAAAGCTGTCGATGACGTCCTGGGATTCAAAGATGCGAAGCAAACAGTAGTGCTGCAAATGGTACGCCGACCTTGTGCGCGTAATCAATGCGAGAAGAAATATAGGTAGGTGGGACGAACAGGGCTTTTTATTTTAGAGCGAGAGCTCTGCTCCTCGGGGTATAACTTCCGATTTCGATGTGGATGAGGCAATCACCTTCAATGCCTCACAAGGTCCAACCGAACTTAATTTAGTGGTGGTATGACCAAAACTATGGTAGCACGACCACGCGAGCATATTACTGTGACCATTGAATACCTGACCTTGACCTTTGATCGTGTCCCCTGACCTTGGCATCTCATCTGAGACAGTAGGCACCACATCGACATTGACCTTCAATGCCTCACTAGGTGAAATCTAATTCAACTGCATGGTAGTAATGCCGAAGCTATGGTAGTGTGACCACATGATCATATGACTATTACCATTCAGTACCTGACCTTCACATTTTATTTGAGATACTGCAAACCATGCTTAAGAGATCTTTCGCTCGTATAACTAGGTTCAAGCCACGTTGAACCCCAGCAATTTTAAAAAAATGCTGACAACAGTGACCCGATTGTGGCAATACTTAGTAAAGAAGACGGAAAGCGAGACACGACTTTTTGGTCTCTTCTCTGTGTCTTTGTTCCTGGCGCTGTGCTGTCACAATGGAGCCCCAACTATTGCGAGCAGCGACCAGTCGAGCGTGCTAGCAATTATAATAGACCCCTCAGATAAATAAAAAATAAAGTTGAAGAGAGGTGCAGCGCTGATAGGCCAATAAAAAAAAATCGCACAACGCTTGCCACTGTGTGATATGAGACTGAACGGCAGATATTTTCATTTCGTGATATGCACAAGTCAAATACGTCCTTCTCGCTTGAGTTAACCCTTTGACACGCTATGTAGAGAATTGTACACAGAGTGAACTCGGAGCAGTGCGGGCTGCACCTATCAGTGAGTTCTTCATTTCAGGTGAATTTCGTACCCTTCATTTCGCAAAAGAAGCTGTCTTTTTTCTGGCCTTATAGCGAACAGCGAGTGGGTTAGAACGTCGCGCCATTTTTGTGAAGACATATTTTGCCACCTGCAGTAACATCATTTTTTCGCTATTTCAAGCTTAATGCTCAGCTTTGAAATAGAAATTATATCCACGGTCATTCGGGTGTTTACTTCATAAGTCACGGCATTTCGTGTTGCTATTTTCATCAATTACAACACTCTGTACAAACTCTTGCACAGGTTTTAAGACGGCAACCTTTTCTTGCTCTCTATTAAAAATCACAAGACGTCCCTTCAGCAGCCTTTCACTCTGGGATCTGCTTCTGCATCTTCAATATGTATTGCGCTGTCTTTGTTACAATAAAATCTTCCCAAACTTTCAAGTTTCTAACGTTTTCCACTGCAGTCGCATGCAACTCAAGACCGAAACGGCAAATACTCCTCAAAGGATTGGTCAAATGTTTAGGCGAATCCCCCCAAGGTGGATTAGATTTGTAAAAAGGGAGTAATTACTCATTGACATCCACCCAAGCGCAGTCAGGGAAACGGTGGTCCTGGGTTCGGACCCCGGACCAGGACAAATTTTGCTTTAACTGCGAAGTTTCTGAGAAAGCTGTGTAGCTTTCCTTTGTAGCCGTTTGGCTGGGCTTGGGTGGACGTCAATGAGTAATTACTCCCTTATTACCCTCAAAGGAGGCCGTCCTGCCAATGGCGTCAATTGATTTTCGTGACGCGTTGGTTAAATCCGATTAAGCCATGCATAGTCAAAACCCTCCCATCCGCCACAGCCTGCGTATGTCAGCAGGTCTAAGGGGATTGAACACACAGTCATGAGAATTGGCCGACGCCATTGGTTAAAGGCCTCCTTTGAGGGCCAATGACTGCTTCGCTGTAGGGCTTCATCCGACTATAGGGTAATACACACGAGACATTTAATTTTAGAGCAGAAGTAGCAGCAAAATTCGTTTTGTTGTGCACATTGAGTGTTTCATTTGGTGCTGTAGCTACCTTTGTTATATATTTCTTGCGAGCGCTCGCGCGTTTACTAGTACCTTGCAAAGACTGAGCTGAACCAAGGGAACTGTGCTGCACCGGCAGCCTAGGTGTACTGCGGTCTTCAGGAGGTCAATTTGGGAACCTTTCAAAACTAATTTCTGTGGTGCTCGGCTGCTGGCCCGAAAGACGCGGGTTCGATCCCGGCCGCGGCGGTTGAATTTCTTTGGAGGAGAAATTCTAGAGGCCCGTGTAGTGTGCGATGTCAGTGCACGTTAAAGAACCCCAGGTGGTCGAAATTTCCGGAGCCCTCCACTACGGCGTCTCTCATAGCCTTAGTCGCTTTGGGACGTTAAAACACCTTAAACCAAACCAAAACTAATTTCAATTAAACTCTGGGATGTGGCTGCGCTTAGTCAATAGCTAGGCGCCAGTCCCCGGAAACTAGCATCTTGAATGACATAGAGGGACGCTGCGGCTAACGTTCCCCTAGCGACAGCTACACCTCACATCCCGCGGTACCGCTCACTTGGACCACGTCACCAGGGAGGCACAGTACGAGTGCGTCAAATCACTGTACACCACCATTAACACTGTATTTAACCCTACGTTTAACATATTTAAAACCATATTACCAGGACGTGAACGACGCCCACTTTTGTTTCGATGTATCAAGGCAACGTGCCTTGCTCCAGACACAGAGTTCAGAGTGCAAAATGCGTTCAAGGCAGGCTGAGCACAAATTGAAGGTGGCCTTACAGAGACCGAGTACCTCGTTGTAAACTCTGCTTTCACGGGAAATGAAGCTTTATGCGGCAGAAAAAGCCGCATGAAGCTAAACACTGGCACCGAAGCCTCACGGTATTTTCACTACCGCTGGTGACGTCAATGCATGCTTTTTTTTTGCTCCTTTCAGAGGCTAGTGCATACCGTCATGCATCAATGCCGTGCGTTTGAACCGAGTTTCGTTTTATCCAGCAGTCTTCACACCAATAAATAAAGTCTTTCGCTGGTAAACACGAGTCAACATTTCTTTTTCAGTAAGTGAATTAAAATGGGATCAATTAGCCTTCAGAATTCTTAGAATCCCTTCAGATCGGCCAGACCTGAAGACGAGGTGTTCGAAGGGTGGGAAGACGCAGAAGCAGAAGGCCACCAGCAGCGTGGACACGCACAGCAGCAGGCGGCGTCCCGAGACGCGCGTCAGGAAGGCGAAGGTGACCACGAAGGCCGCGTGCACGGCCGTGATGGCGGCGGCCGCCAGGGGCGCGGCTACCTGCGCCACCAGCCCCTCCGTGGCCTGGGTGCCCCGGTAGAGGAAGAGGTGGGCGCACGTGGAACCCTGCACCAGGTGGAGCACCAGGCAAGCCGACAGGCGCCTGCACGCGGAGAAGCGGGAATCGAGAAGTAATTAATTCGTTCCGAGAGTAAATATCTCTCCCTAACAGCGCCTTGAAGGGAGGATATGAAGGAGGGAGTAGTAGTGGTAGTAGTAGTAGTAGTAGTAGTTTATTTCGGATAAAATAACAAAAGGAAGGAAAAGATTTTTGCTAGCCCCGGCATCTGCCATCGCTACGGGAAGCATCTGAGCTGGGGCAGCGGAAATAAAGCGATAGCAGGCAGACTAGAGAAATGAAATGAAAGAGGTCCTGAAGGTACAGGCAGAAAAGGATAGGGTGATAGAGGTAAAAGTAATAAATTTACTCCACTACATATGTACAGGTCGGGCACGTGTGGTGTTCATAATCTAAACGAAATAACAGCACAAGAGAGTGAAAGAAGGAAGAAAAAAGTGTCGAAGCGGTGGTCTTCGGATTAATTTCGACCGCCTGGGATTCCTTAAAGTGCCTCGGCATCGCAATGCATATGAGCGCTTTTTGGATCTCGCCTCCATCGAAGCAAGGCCCAAATTTGATCCCGCATCCTTGTGCTCGGAAGCTTGACACCGTAACCACTGAGCCACCGCGACGGATAGAATGTGAATTAGGACGTGGCCGCTCAGAGGTATCTGGCCATCGCTGTAGCGAAGTTTCTCATGGGGCCCATATATCAGGATCCGGTATCGAAAACTCTGATATTAGCAGGATGCCTCAATGCCAACTGCCCAGTCTAGGATGACCACTTTCATAGTTCTTTGTCAGAAGACGTCATTCTTAGGCATATAGATAGCGCGGAAGTGTGTGCGTACACGATATTGCTGAATTGCTGCGTGAGCATTTCGAGATACAGGCCTTGAATTGCATCGCCTCGTTTGGCACGTTCTGGCCAGTGCCAGCTACAAGACCTACATGACCATTATGGCCATCCGGGATATTTCATTGGAAACGAGCACCGATGTCTCGGTTGCAACGACGATGCCATCTGCTCCAGGCCAAGTTGCACGTACACATAAAACTAATGAGTTTGCATTTGCGCGACCGGCTACAATACTCTTTCAGTTCGATCCCCCTGATCGTTTAACAACTGGAGCTGCCCACATTGGCGCATTTCAACTGGGAGATCAGCGGACAAATCTCCAACATGAATCGGCCACAGAATGCTGCTTAGATGGCTGTTCAGTGCCTATCATTGTCTTTAAAACATATAACCCACGCTAGCTGGGTCACCCCGTATACGTAAAAGGACACCTTCAAGGGTTTTTAACCAACCGTATGAAACTGATTAACAGGTTCCTCAGTCTCACTCTCCACCAATGCCTTACTAACTTTCAGTTCATGTAAACTGGGTCACTGCGTAATTAGGGCAACGTCTAAGCTTCGCCTTAAGGGTAGACGCAATAAAGGCTTAGCGCAGCGCGTGACCCCCCGTGGCGCCATCTACTGGCAGGTGGTTGTCATGGAGATGCAGACGTGCCACACTTGTCGTGTCCTCCTCTGGTCACGTGATTTTAACGTGACGCCATTGTGATCATATGATGGGGCCAGCGACCAATCAGTGACTGATTAGTGATTGTTAATTAGTGACCAATTGGTGATTGTAAACTAGTGACTAATTAGTGATAGTTAATTAGTGGCTAATGACGCGGACAATATTTTTCACGCAACCTGCGGGCACATCCTGCGGACGCCACTCATGTGAATTGCTTCCGCATTGAAACATGCCACTAAATTTAGGTGATTAAGTAGCTCCCGGTTTCAACCTAGACGGGATGTATACTGGCCTGGCTTGTGTAGCGTACGACACGGTAGCCGTGGCGCCATCGTCGGGGCTCTTGCAGCGCTTCAACTCCGGCGGCAGGTCGTACCCGTAGAGGCGCGCGGCGGCCGTCTCCGCATCGTGGCGGCGGCCGTGCAAGAGCAGCCACCGGGGGCTCTCGACCAGGAACCCCTGCGCGCCCAGCAGCCCCAGGGGAGCCATGGACCACACGGTCGCTTGCAGTCGCCACGAGAAGCCCGTCAGCGCGTAGCTCGCCACGATACCCGTACTGGTAGCCACCTGGGTGCGCGAGCACTGCCGAGTCATATCGGCCACGTGGCTGACTCCGATTACTTTTAGAGCATTCGATCTAATGCTGCCATTGCTCAAGGTCGCGTTAGTATGAAGCACAGGGTCATTCAAGTGGGACCTTTGGTGCACAGATTGTGGACCACCTAATCGGCGTAGAATGTTCGGAGTGGCATCATACGATTCAGCGCGTTACGTTACGGAGCATAAGATAACTAGTCGAATCAAAGTTTGGTTTGGTTTATTAGGGTTTAACGTCCCAAAGCGACTCAGGCTATGAGAGACGCCATAGTGAAGGGCTCCGGAGAATTTCGACCACCTGGGGTTCCTTAACGTGCACTGACATCGCACAGCACACGGGCCTCTAGAATTTCGCCTCCATCAAAATTCAGCCGCCGCGGCCGGGATCGCGGCGGCTGAATTTCGATGGAGGCGAAATTCTAGAGGCCCGTGTACTGCGTGGCTTATCATAAGGATTCGCACCGACGACCTTTTGTTCCCCAAACCGTGACTTCTTATAACTTGGAACGTCATTACGGCCAAACTAATTGACGTAGGACTTTCGAAGTCCTGCGAAGCGATTTGTCTTCTTGCAAGTAGATATCCGGATATAACGAAACATTTGTACCGGATGTAGCGGAGATGGCTAATGATCTAATATTCGTTCGATAGTGCTAACGCTCGATACTCATACGCTGCCTCAGCGTTATGGTCTTTTTTTTTGGACGCAACTACTGACTTATTGTCTGTGTTTTAGTTTCAGTCTCACCAATCCCTGTACTTCGCTACTGGATGAACTTGGAGCCGGACCGCAGTAGCTTCCTGTCTTTTCTTTTGGCCTACCAGTGCAAGCCTAGATAAAGTCAGTTCTTCAAATTACTCTCTGCGCGCTGCCTCGTAGCAATAAATCAAATTACTGAATCATTCATCATCATCAGCCTGACTACGCCCACTGCAGGGCAAATGCCTCTCCCATGTCTCTCCAATTAACCCTGTCCTTTGCCAGCCGCGGCCACCTTATCCCAGCAAACTTCCTACTCTCATCCGCCGCCTCGCCTGACTTTCTGCCGCCCCCTGCTACGCTTGCCTTCTCTTCGAATCCACTCTGTTGCCTTTAGAGACCATCGATTACCTTGTCTTCGCATTACATGCCCTGCCCACGCCCATTTCTTCCTCTCAGTTTCGACTATAATGTAATTAACCCGCGTTTGTTCCATCAGCCATTCCGCCCGCTTCCGGTCTCTGAACGTTACACCTATATTTTTTCTTTCCACAGATCAGTTCGTTGTCCGTAACTTTCTTTCGCCCCCTGCTACGCATGCTTTCTCTTGGAATCCACTCCGTTGCCTTTAGAGACCATCGGTTGACTTGTCTTCGCACTACATGCCCTGCCCAAGCCCATTTCTTCCTCTCAGTTTCGACTAGGATGTAATTTTTGTTCCCTCAACCATTCCGCCCGCTTCCGGTCTCTCAACGTTACACCTATAATTTTTCTTTCCACAGCTCGGTGCGTTGTCCGTAACTTGAGCTGAACTCTTTTTGTTAGCCTCCACGTTTACGCCACACAGTTGAGTACTGAACCATTAGGCCACCTTACTGAGGACAAGCGAATATTCGTGGGTTGGTTCCCGTCAAGGTTCCGTCGCAAAGAGGCGACAGGATGGGGTAATAGCGCTGCCGCAGGAGAAGAGGACACCGACCTCGGTGAGTCCCGTGTAGAAGGCTCTTTTCTCCGGGGGCGCCACCTCGGCCACGTACAGGCTGACGCCGATGGTTGTGAGGCCGAGCCACGCCCCGCACGACACCCGGGCCGCGTAGAGCGCCACCAACTCGGAGGAGGAGGCCAGCAGGAGCCACGAAGCCGTCAGGCCCACGGCGCACAGCAGCAGAGTCGTCCGGCTGCCCAGCGCCCAGAGCGGAAGACCTGCGGAGAAGAGGCCGCTTATTGTCACTTCCGGCAGGCAGCTCAGACGACAAATAGAACGGAAATGTAAGGAGGTTAACCAGGCAATACTCGGTTTGTTTATATAAGAAACTCACAGCTAAATGGCACGCTTCTTGGGACAACGACCCGAACAACAAATTGAACCTAGTAAAACCGATCATTCACAAATTGGTTTGGTTTGGTTTATGGGGTTTGACGTTCCAAAGCGACTTAGGCTATGAGAGACGCCGTAGTGAAGGGCTCCGGAAATTTCGACCACCTGGGGTTCTTTAACGGGCACTGACATCGCACAGTACTCGGGCCTCTAGAATTTCGCCTCCATCGAAATTCGACCGCCGCGGTCGGGATCGAACCCGCGTCTTTCGGGTCAGCAGCCGAGCACCATAACCACTGAGCCACCGTGGCGGCTATATCCACAAATTGAAGACACGTAATAATCAAGGACGCTATACTGTAGTAGTGTGTTAGCTTCAAATTGGACACATACAATATATCGAACACAACTTCATACTCATTCCCCAGTGCCGCTGGCTATCCACCGATGCTACTACAATGGGTGAAAGCTTTACCCTGGCTGACTGCTCTGTTTATTTAGGGTGAAATACTTCGGAAACAGGCCGTTGACCCCACCTTCAGTATACGAAAATACTTTCTGTCATGGCTCTCTTTGACCGCAGGTGCCTTTGCGCCATAAAAATACGTCATCATAGTCGTCATGTCATGCTTATGAAACAAGACAAACCTATATGTAAAGCATGTGGAGATAAACTGAAAGTGAACTACATCCTATTATCGTGCGCAAAGCCAGTAAAACAACGAAAAAAACTGTTTTAAACGATTTTATAATGAAGACATTCAATTCAACCCCGGCTTGGTGCTAGGAGAACATCCCCTCGTTGAATTTTCGTCTGTTAGAGCGTTTTTAAAAGAAGCAAACATGAAGAAACTGACATTTTCAAAAACGTCCGAGCAGCTAGCTGCGCGAGGTCTCCGCCGCTGGCGCTTTGTCAAAGGTAGAGGTTTCACACATACCTCGGGTTTTTCAGCTTTGCTGGTGAAAATAGCGATTTCGCACTAAAATGAGGTGGTTGTCCTCTTTCCGAAGCAAGGTTTGGGCAACTACTGAACGAAGACACCGCAACCAAAACGACACACACACGCCCCTCATAGCCTACTGGAACCCCTGAGTTCCCCCCCCCCCCCCCCCTTCTGGTGCAGCACCTGACAAGAGCGCTCCCCCGGCGGCCCCTAGGAGGAGTGCGTCAGCCAGCCAGCGGTCCTCCGTCGCCGGGTTGTACCAGGACTCTCGCTCGATGGTAGCCATGGCGGCCGACGCGAAGCCCAGCGTGGTGCCGGCGGCGCAGGATCCCAGGCAGGCGACCAGCATGCCGTGCACGTGGATGCCCCGCACCGTGGTGCTGTCGGTGTCGGTGACTGGCGTGCCCCCCTTGGCCGGGGCCTGCAGGTTGCGCAGCTCCTCCATGGCCGCGTTGCCCGCCGACTGCGCGTTGTCGCTGAGATCGGAGACCGCGCCGTGCGCCGTTACCCCATCCGGGGATGACGGCTCTGGCACGGTTGGCGGGGCCCTGGACAGCCAGGTCGCGCATTAAAACGTCCACCAGTGCAGTTCAGCGCGGGAGGTGGGTATGGGCTGAGTATTAGACATGCGCAATCTCGAACCAGGCGCTGCCGCTAGACGTCGCTCTGCGGAGCGCGGACGGCACAGAGTTCGAGCGCTGTGGGTCTGTGGACGACCAAGCGCGTGTGATGACAAAAAAGCCATGAATTGTAGGTCGCAGAAGAAATAGTGTTTAATGAATCGGTGGGTGGTAGTCCAGAACTAGCGTTGCTTTGTGGAATCATGTGCTGTTATCCTGGCGGAATGGTGTCCATTTCAACCTCATTATCTCTCCTTCGGCTTTCGCAGCTACTATGAATTATTGAGTTTCATTTGCTCTGCCAAGCAAGTACGAAATCGAGGCGGCATTTAGAGACGAACGTTTTGCGGTGCATGCCGCGATAGCATGCCACACAGGGAGGCAAAAAAGCAAGAATACGTTCGGCGCCTTCAGTCGAGATCACAACTATTGGTCAGAGTAGCGTTCTCTAAAGTTGAATAGGAAATTTTCTACGTACGCATCTGATTTCTTGCGTTGTGCCATGGATTACGCTGGGAAGGAGCGGGGACGCGCACGTCTTGATTCCAACGTCGTCTTCTTGCATGAGCTCTCAAGCGGCTGCGCATGCAAATATTTAGGCCTCATCGCCTTCATTTTATCCTCTTTCAGTCACCGATCTCACAGTTTTTGATTAGCTTCTTTCAATCAACAAATCTGAATTTCTTTTATTTATTTACTTATTGGTATTAGGATTATTATAGTTATTATTATTATTGTTATTATTATTACCTTTATAATTTTTACTTTATTTATTTTTTTACGTTTTAAGCACCTGTCAGTCGCCGCTTGCGTCTTGGCCCATCCCCCGCAATGGGTACGCGCCATTACTTTGAGGCCAACAACAACATGCGTGGAGTAGCCATGATCAGTATAGGTCAGCAACAAAGCCATTGGAGCTACCCAACTAGTGACGGCTAACAGCAACAAGGCAACTTGTTTCAGGAAAGCCTGCCTTTTAACCATTCCTAGGCACCCCCTTTCGAACAGGATATAACAACCACAGGTTAGCAGCTATCAATGAGATCGTATTATGCAAACTTAGTTACGTCTGCTGCAGAACATAATGTTTTCAAGCGGAAATTTTTTTCTTTCCAGGTTCCTTCCGGAGCGTCGAAAGTAAGGCACTCCTATGAAGTCCGCCTTTCCTCGGGCCGAAGAAATGTCGCCGGTTGCAACAGTGCTCGGGTGTCGCCAAGTGGACCCTGGCTTCTGCTGCCGTCTCTGCTTTATTTATTGCGTTTATCCCGAAGTTAAGCCTCGGCGTTTGATGTTTCTGCTTCTTTATATGCTGTTACCGTATCGTTATGAGCATTTAAGCTCCCCCCACCCCTAAACAAATGAGTATAAGTCATTCTAAGCTTATCTCAAATGAATGCAGGAGCTGTGTTGTCTTGTGATGGCTCCGGACGGTATCTACATGGTGCACGACTGCGCGTGTGCATCTAGACCCTCAAAGATCTCCACAACGCAAGCAGTGTACCACACATGCCTCGGCGCATTTTCTCCGCGCACGATCGCCAAGCCGCCCACGCGATGGCATTCGCAGAACTTGAAGAGGTGAAGTGGGCTGACCGTAACTGAAGGAGGTACTTCTTGAACCATCACTTCCGCAATGAATTCACAATCGTTGGCTGGTATTTCCATCTTCAACCTATGTCACTTCCACGGAAAGATTGGGCGCTGTCCTTGCTTCGGGCAAAGCGGTCAGCCATTTGCCTGTGATGAGATGGGAGGGCGTCAGGACCGACGGTTCCTTTGGGTCTTCGGTCATGTATGCCAGTGGCCTAGAATTTATCGTTGCCTCCACGTCCGCAAGCACTGTGGCTAGCTCGTCGAACGAAATGCTTTGGCGTCCGAGGACCTTCCGCAGCGTTTCCTTGACTGTCTTCACCATTCGTTTCCACCAGCATCCCCACCATGCCGCTTTCTCTGCGATAAACTGCCGTGACAGCTGCTGAGAATTGCTGTAATCTTGCGTTTCGGGGCTGCGAATAATCTTTGTAGCACATGATCTTTGCATGCCTCTTAAACGCCAGATCATAGTCCCTGTATATAGTCGATGGCAGTCACCTACCGGCCACAAAGTGCTCGTAGAGCCAGTAAAAAGCATTCAGTCGTTACATTAGAGACTAGCTACTGGTGAACGGCTCTTGTTTTTGAGCATGTGAATAGGGCGATGTCACTTTGGATATTGCCGTCCATCCTTTCTGCGTACAGTGACCCGGCAAAAATCAATGGCCTCAACGTCAAACCCTTGAGCGCCGCTGACTCTCGATTGGAATAGAGAGAGAGAGGGAGACTTTAATGAACAAAGGAGAGGTCTGCCTGGTTATGGGCCTGGCATGCTACTCCAGGTGAGGATGAAAGAAGAGGGTGAGAAAAAAAGTGACACCAAACATACTCAACACTCACGCACTCTCACACACACAATGATTATCAAAGTATGTCCACTAAAACCGTGTCCCTTAGATGACTATCAAAGTATGTCCACTAAACCCGTGTCCCTTAGAAAAACTAAAAAAGCTTTTGTCCCTCGCTCAGCCGAAGTTGCATCAGTCCAGGGTCCAAGGACATGCTCTAGGTGCACGGGGCCGTCGTGACGAAGTCCTAAAGCACTTAACAGTGCCTTGCGATAAATATTAAGGATTTGGCAGTGGCAGATCAAGTGTTTAAGATTCTCGCGCGCACCACATGTCAGGCACAGAGGGCTACCTGATACACCAATTTCATAAAGATAGAATTTAGTAAAGGCAACGTCCAGACTATTTCGGTGCAGGCAATTACAGTCACGTCTATCTAAATTGCGTGGCATGCGGAATTCACAAGTGGGGTCGATGCAAAGGAGGGGTCTGTATTGACGCCGCGGATAACACCACAGAGAGCGTTGCATCTGCCAGGATTTAGCAGCGAGAAGTCTCGCGCCATCACTACGAGAAAAGTGTATGGGTAGGAACAAGGAGGTGTCGCCATGCGCCGACCTTGCTGCACCGTCAGCACGATCGTTGCTTGCGAGGCCGCAGTGACCGGGTAACCACTGAAGCACAACACGGTGACGTACCTCACAGGCCTCGGTGTGTAACCTGTTCAAGTCATCGACGATCTGCTCCTGATGGCTTCCTGGTGACTTTATCGATTGTAGAGCAGCGCGAGAGTCACTGAAGATAACCCACGTTGTTGGCGGTTGTTGTATAATGTAAGTAAGTGCAGCGCGCAGAGCAGCGAGCTCGGTAGCAGTAGTCGAGGTGCGGTGACTGAGTGTCGCTGAAATTGTGCACGTTGACGGATGCCAAACGCAAATCGCTGATGATAAGGACGTGACAGAGCCATCAGTGTAGATGTGGCGGTACGCATTGTAGCAGCCATGGATGTACTCAAGCGCGAAGTATTTAAGTGCAGGATTGGGGGTGTTTGTTTTTCTTTTAATGCCAGGGATTGTGATCTTGATATGCCATGCTGCGTACCTCCAAGGTGCGGTGGAGGTTGTGACAGGACGCTGGTACTGTGATGGGAGAGTGTTAGAAACTTCCTCCATGCAGTACTCAGCGAGTGAATGGTTTGGTACATGAGCCACAAACCGGACCTGGGAACGAAGGAGCTCCTGGGTTAAGAGCACTGATGCCGATAGACGTCTGCTCTCAGCTAGAGTACCCCTCAGGATCTTCGAAAGAGCTGAAGCTGAGCAGCTTGCGTGTTGAGGAGGTTTTCTCCTTGGTATAGCGTCATAACTTCATGCTTGAAACCTTCTCTTTTGGCACATCTAATCCAGAAGTTGCGTACAGTGTCAGTCTCCTCCGCTGTAAAGAACTGAGCCGTAGCATTTCATCTTCAGCACTTGGTTATGAATATTCAAATCCAGGCGGTCACTCTCAGCAACCAAGTAAGGCTGCGTTAGTTTTCTGCGCGCAGCAATACAGTGCTGGGCTCCGAAACGAAAAGTTGATTTGTCTGTCTCTTTCTTCCTCCTGCAACGACCATACGGCTGCATGGTACAACGGTTTGAGTCATATACCATGAAGTTGCGTCCTTTTCAGCTACCGTGGATCATGTCACCAAAGCTTGCTGCTGAGGAGGTTCGCTCCTTTCATGTACCTCTCATGAGGCAGTCTGCTGGAATATGGGTTCCAGGGTGATGCCGCCATCTCTGCGGATTGCTTGCGCTCTGTATTTCTGTAACTCTGTTTTGAACGAACGGTTTCCAGTTTTTCGATGTGCTTAGAATCCAATAGAGTGTAATCATTGAGTCAGTTCAAAAAGAGAAATTCATTTGTTGATCGATTAGGCCTTGAAGGTAGGTGGCCATACGTGTTGCAATTACCGCAGCCATTACCACCAGTCGAGACAGCGACAAGGCTTCTAGAGGCGCCACGCGTGACTTGGCGTGGATGAGATTGACGCACACCGTTTCTTTGTCTTCTCCTATCCTGAAGTAGGCGCAGAACCCATAGGCAGTCGGACTTGCGTCGCAGAAAATGTGGAGCTGCCAGGAATATTCGTCGTTGGGCACGATGCAACGTGGAAAGCAGAGCAGTCTCAGATTGGCGAGGTCCTAACACTAACTTGCCCACTCCGTTTCCATGTTGCTCGGCAACTGTTCATCCCACTCGGTACCTCTCTCCCATAGTCTTTGAAATAGGATCTTCGCTCGCACAACGAACGGTGCGACGAGGGCCAAGAGGTTGAAGATTCTTGCCGACGTCTGAAGCACCGCGCGCCTCGTTCCAGCACCGCTCGTTAATGAGCTGATCACACCGGCCAGAGATATTGCCATTTCATCGTCACTTGAGTTTCACTTCATCCCTAGAGTCTTCTGCTTAACGTTGTCAGGTGTGCATTCTTTGTGGCTAACCGCCGCTCGGACTACTTCAAAATTGGATGACCACTTTCTTAAGGCCATGCCGGCGTCGTTCATTCACAATTCCCAGGCACCCACACAGCCGCTTTCTTGGACACAGTCACTACCCGAAGAGGAACAACCCTCAGAACCAGGAAAACCACAGAGGCAGAATGCTTGGCGGTATCTATATCAATGACATATATCTGCACCCTGCTCACAGACCACGCGACCATCTATCTGTACCTAAGCAGCATACATACTCTAACTCAAAGGCACCGTTCCTTCATATTCAGCCGACATATCAGCTACGCTACCAGCCCACAGCAACAAATCACCATTACATGAAGCCATGGACATGAGGGAATCCCTGGAAATGAGCGCGTTCATGCGTATGCTCCCGTACTTAGCGTCCGGTCACCGGTGGATGATGGCGGTGGTGAAAAACTTTAATGTTCAAAGAGAGTTTGAGGGTCAAAAAACCCTGCTGCATGGCCGGTATCCTTAGTCCGGGACACCGCACGACGAGGACCCGTCTCGCGCCCGCTTTACTAGAGCCCTTTGGGACTCCAGTGTGGAGCAGTTGAGGAGGGCAGTCTCCCATGCCTCTCGGGTGGGGGTGGGGGAAGGTGGGGATTCTGAGCACATGCCCAATCCATGTGAAAGATATCGCAGAGCTCTCCACAGTGCGGGCAGCGCCCATCTGTGTTCGGATCGAAGTGTTTTGCTATGGCAGTACAGAGAAGAGTTCCTGTCTGCAGGCGCCGCAGAGTTCGCTCTTCCGCCTTACTCATCCCCTTGGCAGGTGCCGGGTAGAGACGGTGGCTGTCGCAATAATGAATTAGGATTTCGCGAAACCGCAGAAGCGTTTTATGAGCTTCTGAGCCAGGAGAGCTAGGATGAGGAGCCCGGTGTGTGAGCGCTCGGGCGGCCGCATCAGCGGCCTCATTGCCTCGTAGACCCTGGTGGCCAGGAGCCCAGATCACTTTTGTGCGAGTTGGATCGGCGGGAGCGCGTCTTAGAATTTGCCTCGTAGACCCTGGTGGCCAGGAGCCCAGATCACTTTTGTGCGAGTTGGATCGGCGGGAGCGCGTCTTAGAATTTGGGAGGCAAGAGGTGATATTTCGCCTGCAAGATAATGTTCACAGGCCCGGCGGATGGCCTCTAGTACTGCAGAGGCCTTAACTACTGGCCCGGGCCTGGTACCCTGTACCGCCACCCGCCTGGGCCCGGTCCGGTTTCTATATTACATGCCTAGGCCCGGCCCGAGCCCGAAGAAGCACTCACCTACCCGGCCCGGCCCGACAAGTGGGCGGGCCCGGCTCAGGCTCGAAACAACACTAAAGGTATAAGCGCGCTACAGAAGCTCAAATGCAGTCGTTGTTATTATGATTTTCAGTTAAAAAGAGCACGTGCGTGGCTTTCAGAACAGATCTACAATTCTCTAGTTTCTGCTTCAGGTTGAGTTCGTACCTTCATTTATGCATATATTTTTTTTTGCCCAGAAGAAAGTCGTGTGCCTTGAATGCCACACACACCAATTTGCTGAAAAAAAAAGCACTTGAGGCCATCCTCTACAGTTTAGTTTCGAATTTAATTTTCGCAAGCATGCGTCATCTGCCTGTAACATTGCAATCGGTCCGCCACCGGCAAGCCAGAAGTGGCGCAAGACTAAGGCAGCGAGTTGCAAGTAATGCTTCTCCTACTCTCGCTTTGTCTCTTACCACTCAGCAAGAACAAAACGCTGGAACCTCAGTTGGGCTCGGATATATTACGCAATGAAGCTGCTAACTTCTACGGCTCCCATAATTCGCTGAAACTGAGGGTTAACGCTGTCGACACCACCGGCACGTACTTAAAAGCGCAACGGAGGTATCCACTGACCCAGGGAGCTAGTTACGCGTCTTTCCTTCTCTCAAAATCGACAGAGTCTAAACTTTCCGTTGGTTTTCAAAAAAAGGAAAGGCGCATAACGCCTCAGTTTGTAGGTGGACGTCACCGCCTACTCTCAGAGCGATTGAGGTGTCCACTGACACCCAGCCAGTCAGTTACAGTTGCTACTCAGAGGCTTCACACAGACACACTACGCTGAAACCGGGGAGTGCAGCTAAAAATGCTTTCGGGCTTAAAAAAGCCAGGACTTGGCATACAAAAGAGAGAATCCTCATGAATATTGTGCCGTACTTTATGGAGAGTGCTTAGCACGAACACACAGACCGAAAAGAAAGAAATCACATGACTATGAGCTAAGCATTTATTCGATGCACCTGGCCAAAGCTCAGATTTCCCGCACGCGCTGCCTCCTCTACGATCCGGGAAACCCGGGGAGTAATTACCGCACGAAGAAAAAAAATACTACGGTTATCAGGAAATATGACACACGGTAATATCATGCACGGAAGAATACAGAGCGAAAGCGCGTGTTGGGGAGGTGGTAAGTGCGATACTTTAAAGTCGAAAATGTAGCACCAAAACAGCAAAGACAGCCTCACAGTTACTGTTCGCCGCACGCTATATTCGAATGATTGAAGCAAAATGTTTCTTCAGTTTGTGTGAAGACGCCGTGCTTATATGCTTCATGCATAACGATTTCTTTTTACTTGTTCAAAAAAAAAAAGCTCTTAGAGCCATTCAAGGCTATTATGGGAGGCCGTGAGATTTGCCTACAGAACCCTTATACAAAAAATATGCTATTCTACCAGCACAACAAATTTATTATTTTCATTTACTGCAGTATATTCACCGTAAACGATTGTATGCCACTCTAGCTGACAGGCCTGCCGTAATGTATGATTTGAGAACACGAAGAAAACTTTTGCCTATCACTCGGAGCGACTACGGGAAACACATTGACTTTCCAGGTGCCATTGTCATCAAATTTCACTAGACGGGGAATTCTTGACATCAAGTAAGGTATTTAAAAAGTGTATAAAAAAATTTGCAGAGGTTTAGCTTGGTTAAGCCCGGTAAATTTCAAAAGCAATAGCCCTGGCTGCGCCTGGTTTGGCTGGTGGTGTGTCTTGGTAGTGCTCTTAGTAAAGCTTATGTTTATCAAAGTTTTGCCCATTTGTTTTACATGGCATTATACTCACCACACGAGGGCCCCCACGTGCTGGGAGATTTATGCGTGCCTCGGTCGCCAAAACGAGCGGCTGACGCTAACGGATGATTGTCCAGAAGCTCCGAGCTACGCGGCCAAAGCCGGCGGCCGAGGTTGCGGATAACCGCTGGATGGATGAATGGATGGATGGATAGATAGGAGCTCCCCTTTGAAACGGAGTGGTGGCAATTGCCACCGTGCTCAGCTTTTCTTTCGTTATTTTTTATTTTTCTTTTATTTTTAATATTCCATTTTTATTTTTTATATCCTCTGACTTTCTTTTTTTGTATCTTTTAAATTTTTATTCGCGGCAGCTGCGCGCAGCTGCTGCGTGGCGCGTCGTGAATCCTCTGGGACAGCGCAGCGACGAGCTGAGTTGGGCCCCATTTTCTCTCCGTCTGGCGTGACGTCACAACAGAGGTCAAGCTAAAGGTCAAACGAGGCCAAGATAAAGGTCAAACGTGGATCCGCCGGGACGACGCTGAAGGCTCAAAACCTAGCGCAGTATTGCTTTCGCAATAAAACATATTTGGATGAGAACCCTGTACCGTTTCGTGGCCTATACTCACTGTAATATTTATTTATTTATTTCAATACCCTAGTCTTGGTAAGCTTGTGGCAGGATACGAGTATCTAGAAACCAAAGAGCGCAAGTCACCGATATGCTCTTGCGGCCGCGAATATATGTTTTTGACTAGTGGTTTTGCTTCTGTGTAAAAGTCCTGTGGTATAAAATTTGTCACTGATGCATATGCATTATTGTCTTCTTTGTAACAAGTATATGTGCTGCTACTTCATTTGTATTTTCTTATTGGCTGGTATAGCTATCATGTGATGTATTCAATTCATACTTGTCTGTGTATATTGTTGTTATAGTGTTTCGTGTCATTTTTTGTCCCATATTTGCGCTAAAGGTGTCTGCTGCCGCCTGTGTCAGGAAGCCAAGGTCTAGTCAGGCCTACCGGCTTTTGATTTGGCTTGCCCTTTCATTTTGAAAGAAATAAACACCAAACCGAAACCTGAGAAAGTGGCAAGCAAAAGCACTGTGCCGATAAGACTTTCGGTGGTTCAGAACTTGAGAGCTTGGCAAAAAATGGAAATGAGCTTAAGGAATCATTAATGTTATCTATTATGTGCTCCCTGAATTATTTTGCGTCTTCTGCATTTTTAAAATTTTTTTGCATGCTCGAGCTATCACATGGCATAATGAGTTCGTACTCTGGCAACAGTTGAAAACTGGCTATAATTGTCTTGCCCTCCCGTTTGTTAATCCCATGGAAAATTGAAAACATATGTGGGCGCTTATTGAAAGTACACACGCCATAGCCTGGCCCGGACTCGCAACTCAAAGCCCGAGGCTTTCTGATAAGTCCGGCCTGTTCTAGCATGACCTCCCCAACCCACAACCACACACCCAAAACTAGCGCTGTGACAGGCAAAGCTGCATCATCTACCCACCAGTCCACTCATCACTAGACCACTTACAAAGCATATATTGGCGACAACTTTAAACGATTCATTCTCATCCTCTCAGTTCGCTCAGTTCTTCCACCGCACCACTTCTCCTCATACTGTGCCACATGCGGAGAGAGCCCCCCCCCCCTCCCCCACCAAACACACACATACACACACAGTATATCACTATATATGGGAGTGCCCACACTCCGTCAGCGTCCGGCCCATTCATCCGCAACCTCGTGGGAGTCTACCCTGCTGGCCACACGAGCTGATTGACCGGCCTAGGCTGGAGGGGAAGATCAGAGGGCTCATGTACTGAGAGCCCTTCCAGGGAGGTTTTTCTCTTTGTTATTAAATAGTTTATCCTCCTCCTCCTCTTTCATTTTATCAGTGGCTTCTGTGGCTTCTACGCGTCGTTTACTGTAGCCACTTCCGTCACCATATCGTCGAGATGAAGACTCCTTCACGAGGCTCTTCGTTTTCTGATCATTTGTAGTGTTTTCCAGGTGGAGGAGGGTTGCGGTCAGCTATAGTGCGGGCTGACTGTCGTACCAAACGGTACCCAAGTGATCCTCCATTATTCGGTGCTCGGCAGTGCGGAAGGGTTAAGCGGCGGGCTCTCGCGGTGACTCAGTGGTTATGGCGCTCGGCCACTGACCCGAAAGCCCCGGGTTCGATACCGACCGCGGCGGTCCAATTTCTATGGAGGCAGTATTGTAGAGTCCCATGTGCTCTGCGATGTCAGTGCACGTTAAACAACACCAGGCGTTCGAAATTTCCGGACCCTTTCACTCCGGCGTCATTCATAAGCTGAGCAGCTTTGGGACGTCAATCCTTTATAAACCATAAAACAAACATCCAAAGATGAAAAGAAGGCAGGAGAAGAGAAAGAGGAAGAAGTGGGTCGGAGCACGCTGCACGCGGCATTCGAGCGCTCGTGGCCGGAGACCGAAGACAGACCGCCGTGCCCAGCAGACCGCCACCGACCAGGCCTCTCTGTTCCAGACCAACGCGACCGCTTCGAAAAACACCGGAGTTCCCATACTGTGAGTTCAACGCTCTAGCGCCGCGTCAACTTGCAGAGTACGCGAATCTTCCCTCTTCTAAGCCTGCTTGCCAGATTCCGTGATAGGTATACGCTTCCGTCTCCCGTAACCCGCTACCACCCCACCCACCTCCATAAGCCTGAGCGGACCAACTCGCACAAAACTTTCATCCCAGCTACCTCCCACCGATAGACCGAACTGAGCGAACGGTGTCGCCTTTGAGCACTCAGGACTGTGTGGTCCATCCACTTTTTGGTGCTTCTACCGGTAATCTTTCCACGGTAGTTTATTACCACTATCACTACTACCAGTGCTCAGCGAGAAGGTGCTGGGGGCTTATTTTGATACTAACCGATTGGAACTACACCGCAAAATTCGAAGGAATGATTCCGCGTGTTGGAACCTTCATCACTTTGGCAGTGTCTCTCATAGTCGAAATGCACCTCTCGGGCGTTAAAACCCTTCATACCGTACCGCATCATACCATATACTACAACAAACTTTCCGCGGGGAGAAGAGAGATAGTAGCTGAACAGCACATCAGCCTTGTCGCTTTAACCCTCTTCTAGGTCCTATAGGAAACAACTACTGCCCCCGTTCCAGCACAAGGCGAGTACTTAGACGAACGAGCATCTACACGTAAATGGAGCCTCCGAAGCAGACTTTTCTATCTGGAACACGCAGATGTCAAAACACCTGCTCTTAGGGCTTTTGCGAACAGGTGCTGCTAGCTTGTGTAACAGCTTCCACCATGTCTACGCGAGCTGCACACATCCCTAGCTGGGCGTCGCCACATTTAGGTTGCGCGCCCAGCTGCTATAGCACGGTGGAATCAGTGGCACAAGCTCTCTGTACCCGTTCGCAAAAGTTTTTAAATCTTGTTGTACTCGATCGAAAGGTCGAGCGCGGCGCCAGCGTCCCAGGCATAGCCACCACTGCCAGCAAATGACAAACGAACTGGCAGGCGAACTGGCTTCCGCCGTTCTCCTGTTCCTCACACATAGCGCCCAGTACGATATGTCTGCAAAGACTGAGTGCTTCCAAGGCAGTGAAAAAATTGGACATACTATTACGATAGTCGCGAAAGCGAAGTTTGAGCGCTGCTCTTCACACGCAACCTGCCATCACTAGCGGATGACGTGTTACGCTGCTAGCCATGCAGCCTCCGGGATCTTCCCGTGGCAGCCACCTTCCGGTTGTCAGCTCCTCTCCTCTCGCGGTCGCACTAGCCGTTTCGCTCTGCTACTAACTCTCACGGTTGTCAGGTGGCGTGTTGCGCCGAAGACGACGACGCCATGAACCGGCGCCTAAGAGCTGCGCTCTGAAATGTCCACATACAGTGTGGAAACTCCACCTTCAAGGGAACTGCATGCTCAGCATTATGGGAGAACACCATACAACAATCCGACAACCGCTGTACCTTTGCCTGATGTACGTAGCTTTGCCACAAATGCCTCAGCACCTTTGTTCACCTTCTAGTTCCCGCGGCTCCTTCCCCGACGCCATCACGAGCATTCCACGCACTTCGCTCTTCTCGCCTTGGCATCCTTTCCGGGAGACTCGTTTTTTTTATGCGAAGCATATTGCTAGAGCTACCACTCACGCCGTCGCCGTGGGACCCCCACGTGACACCGTGACGTCACACCACGTGACATCGAATGAGAGAGCCGGCCTCCACCTCGCGCCGTCGCCGTGGGACCCCTAGCCGTCACGCCACGTGACACCGTGGCGTCACACCACGTGACATCGGATGAGAGAGCCGGCCTCCACCTCGCGCCGTGGGACCCCTAGCCGTCACACCCGCGCATTCCCGCGCATTTCGAACGCGCGTTCACACTCGGTGTAGGTGAAACGCTCGCTCCACCGGGCAGGCAGACGCGGCTTCCGTAGCAATCCAGGCGCTCACCCAACGCGCGTCTCGGGGTTAGTCGGGGTTCCGCTGTAGCCATGCCGTTGTCTTCCCCCACGACGAAGGCTTCTAGTGGTTGTATTAAAATGACCAAGTATTCAACCAAGGAAAGCCATGTATTACAAAGCCTAGCCACTAATATGCTTCGCATTCCCCAGGCTTAGCCAAGCTGAGCCTCGGCAATTTTTCTTCTTGTTCGTCAGCTTTACAGGAATCACGTTTCCTCCTCAGTGAACAGGGGTTACACTGCCGGCATCAGATATTCACCAGGATGGTGATGACAGTGGGCCGTTTAACTGGCAACTATTTGAAACTTACGTCGGAGCAGTAGCAGCGTTGTATTCCCGCGAAGTTATTGATTATAAGGCTGCTAACATTACTGCGCTAGACATCGGCAATATCAGCGCCTATTATCTCCTAATAGGCGACCTCACATGAAATTCTACTCATATGCAGGCACCGCCGCCTCCGCCCCAGCTGCCGGCGGAGCTGCAGCCGCTGCAGGAGCACGGTCGCCTGCTGAACCGACTGGCGCAGTCCCTGCTGGCGTCCATGCTGGACCAGCCGCCGCGCGTCCACTGGAACGTGCTCCTGTCGCCCATATCGTTGGTGAGCACGCTGGCGGCGCTTGTGGTCGGCTCCGAGGGCCCCACCCAGGAGGACCTGTGCCGACTGCTCAACCTGCAGCTGCCCGAGGTGGAGGCCATCATCGAGCAGTTCAAGGTGGGTGCATGCGCCGCCAGCCGGGCTACATCTCGCCATTTCAACCCTCTAGTCGAGGCCGCCGTACAACTGCAGACTTCTCATGCGCCGTGCAGATCCTGCCGACGGATGTGGACGGCGTGCGGTTGACGCAGCAGAGCCTGCTGTACGGCGACACGCTTTGGAACCTGGTGCGCGGGATGAGGCCGCGCGCCAACGTGCGCCTCAGGCTGCCCAAGTTCGTGCTCACGGCGCGGAACAAGCTGCGCGACATGCTGCACGAGCTGGGCTCCGGCAGGCCCTTCGACCCCGACAAGGCGCACTTCACCAACATCTCGGGCTTCAAGGGCCTGCACTCCACCGAGATCCTGCAGGCCGCCACCCTAGAGGCGTGTCCACATCGTGTACTGGCATGTGAAATGTTCACTATCGGTCCAAATATGACTGCATCTATGGTCTGTCGTGCTTGAAAGACAAATGCTCCTCTTCTGGGCGCGACCACAGGTGTCCGAGGACGGCAACGAGATCGCGCGCACCTCGGCGCTGGTGACCGAGGTGGTGTCCAAGGTGGCGCCGACCACCGTGTTCCTGGTGGACCGGCCCTTCCTCTTCCTGGTGCGGAGCACGGCCACGGGCGCCATCCTGCTCTACGGGTGCGTCCGCCAGCCCCTCGAGTCGCACCCGGAGAGCCCCGACAACTCGGCGCTGCTCTGATGAGCCGCAGCTTCTTCTTCCGCGTGTCACGGGGGAGGAACATGAACCAGGAGTCCCGCCGCGACCTCTACGTGACACAGCGGAAGAGAGGGTGTCCCCCAACTAAGGATGCTGGCCAAACGCCGAAGCTCCGCACCCCTATCCCCCCTCTAATTTACGCGTTCAAGAAACGAGCGCCTTTTTTCACTGCGATCGGTGGGCACTAGGCAGGTAGCCGCAGGCTGCTGAGCGTATGGCGACTGTCAAACAGCGCTCAAATATAAGCGCGCTGATAATAAATCGAGCGTTCAATTGTTTCCAGTCGTCTCCATCGATTTACTGCACATGCCAGCAAACATGACCCTGGACCAACAGTGGGTGCCCTCTTCCTCTAGAGGTTTGAGGATATGATGACCTTTCCGGTGTCCACAGACACGCTGAAAAACTAGAAAAGTTGCTCAGTTGGACCTTGGGTCTTCATGTATATTCCTTTTTGTTACTTTTTGTATTCCGTTGTGTGGTTGAGTATGTTGTTTCCTGCATAACAATACGCTAGCCACGGCCTTGACTCTATAATCGTAGCCATGAAAGAGCTCGCTTTTGTGCGGAACAAAATTCCTGGTTTCGCTCATTTCATAAAAAAAGATCAAAATAGTAGGTTTCGCCAAAACTCTCTCGTTTTTTGAGCATTCACTGCAGTCATTCCGCCGCGCACATTACTGTAATCTACGCAGCATCATCCATGTCCGTGCGACGCATAATGCATTTGTACATGCTTGCAAACATTCTTTCAACAGCACAGAGGCCATGTGAACGCGAAGATGGCTGTCATGCCGTATCTGCACGGGATCAGCCACTCGTTGAAGAAGATAGTAGGGCGAGCTGGAGTGAACTTGGTCCTAACCGCACCCAGAAAGCTCAATATGCTTTGCAGAATGGTGAATGAAGATGCCCCAAAACCAGCGCGGTGCAGTAAGAAACATGAAAAAATGTTCACCACCTGTGACACGGAGATAATCTACGAGATACCGCTGTCATGCGGCGCATCTTATGTGGGCCAAAGTGGACGCTGCATAAACGACCGTCTACGAGAGCACGCCATTAACATCCGCACGGGATACGGCAGCACGCTGGCAAAACACGTATCTGCCTGTCATTGCACACCTAACCTTGGACGAAGCCAGATTTTGAGGCGGTACAATCATCAGCACAAACGTGAACTATATGAAGCATTCATCATAGACAGGAAAGGCGCGTCATGCGTTAGCACTCCATCGATGGCACTGACAAGAAAAGAGATTAAATATCTTGAATAACCTTTGACGACATGATGCGACAGGAGGATATCTCCTCGCCTTCCTTTGGTTGTTTTTTGTTTTCCTTTCCGGTATTTATTGCGAGCAATGCAATAAACCATGCAGTTGTAAGTTCAGCGCTGTGTGTGTGCGTGTCTTCTTTCTTCGTCCCGTGTAAGCGCGCTGTTTTACGGTGTGAACGCGAAAAAGTTTGTGATACAATGATTTTAATCGGACTTCTTGCTAGTGCCCGTGGTTTGACATTTCGCTTATTACAACGCACATTTCTTATCCAGTCTTAATATAATCCGCGTCACGAATAAAAAGCGTTCAAACAAGCGGGTTCGATCTCGGTCGTAGCGATCGCCTTCTGACGGAGGCGAAATTTAAAGGCCCGTGTACTGTGCGATGTCAGTGCGCGTTTCAGAACCCCATGCGGTCGAAATTTCCGGAGCCCTTCACTACGGCGTCCCTCATAGCCTGAGTCGCTTTGGGACGTTAAATCCCAGTAACCCATAAACCAAACCAGTAACAAGCGTTCAAGATCATCAGGTGACCAAACACACTATTCTGCAGTAAGTACAAGATGTCCGCAAATTTTCCTGCGGCGTCTTCAGATTTGCGAACTTGACAGCGTACGTCCTCCTGGAAACGCACTTTAGCGTAGAAACCGCAGGGATGTTGAGATTTTAATTTTTTTTTATCACTTGCTGTACTTTTGCGTTTACTTTTTGTCGTGTCCGGTCGCTGTGTTGAATGCAGCGAAAGACGCACACGGTACTTTAAGACTTCGTTTATTTAAAGCCGATGAGGGTGCGACCAGCGTCGACCGAGGCAGGAGCCGAACTGGCCGCCCGAAGAAAGGAGGGAGCGGAGAAGCGTCCACGGGAGGGAGTGGCTTCCCAAAACAGGAGGAGGATGCGGGGGCGCACCATGGGGGGGCATCTGGCGACAGTGTGCGACGAAGGGCAAGTGGTCGTTAGGAGGAGGATGCGAGTGGTCGTTAGGAGGAGGATGCGGGGGCGCACACACACAAAAGCAATAAGGGGACACAACACTTCCTTCCCCCTTAGAAAGTTGCCTGGTATCGTGCAGGGGGTCGGCGCTCACGCGTGGAGGCGCGCTGGCTTTGTGCGCTCGGGGGAGAAACACTTGTAGGCTGGCTGTTGTTCGCTGTGTCTCCTAGGTCTGTCCTGGGCGAAGTCTCTTCTTCCGGGAAGAGGTGCCAGGCTATGTGGGAAGATGGTGCACGTGTTCTCTCCGCTGGCGGACAGCTCTCAGACGGCGTCGTAAATCTACGCAGCTGGTTGAGATGTCGGCGTGCTACTGTGCCATGTATGTTGACGAGCCAAGAGCGCAGGCCTATGCGTCTGACAATTGTAGCTTCCTCCCAGCGTGGCTTTTTCAGAAACTGTCGGGCGAGGACGCGCTGCCCCTCATTAAGCGTGCCGCAGCGCGGAATTGCTTTTTCTTCCCGGAACGTCTCTGCTTTTGGCTCGGGGAGGATGGCTGTGAGCTGGGTTCGCATTTCACGCTCGAACATCATTTTCGAGGGGGTCTCGCCTGTTGTGCTCTGAACCGTCGTGTGCTGCTTGAAGAGAAAGCGCGCAAGGCGGCGCTGCAGCGAGCCTGTCTGATCTCTTTCAAGGGCGCGTTTTAGCTCGGCTACGTAGCGCTCGGCTTGTCCGTTTGTCGCTGGGTGGTAGGGGGCCGATGTAACTGATGAGATCCCGTTGTCGCGATAAAACTTGAGGATCTCCGCAGACACAAACGGTGTTCCGTTGTCCGACACTACCTTGCGCGGCAGGCCGAACGTTGCAAATAGTGATCGGAGGTTGTCAATGACTGCTGCCGAAGTCGTCTGTCCCATTTGCCTTATCTCAAGCCACTTTGTGTAGGCATCTACGACCACAAGGAAAGTGCAGCCCTCAATTGGTCCTGCAAAATCAATGTGCAGTGTGTGCCATGGTGTGTCTGGCTTTTCCCATTCTGGGACAGGAGCTTTCGGCGGGGCGCTCCGGCTGCTCTGGCAAGGCTTGCATTCTCGCACCACTGTTTCGATGTCGTTGTCAATGCCAGGCCACCACATGTAGCTTCTGGCACACTTTTTCATTGCAACGATGCCCCGATGTCCGGCGTGGATGAGAGACATAGCTTGTGCGCGTAGTTCTCTCGGCATCACAACTCGGGACCCAAATATGATGCAGCCGCGATGGGTGCTCAACTCTGTAGCTCGCCTGCGGTAAGCGTCGAAGTTGTCCCCTTTGAGTTTATGCACGTTGCCTTGTTGAACAGCTGTGTAAACTAGCCGGAGAGCTGCGCACTTCTGCGTAGATGCTGCAACTGTGCCTGCTGTAAGCGGAGGTTCTGGCAGTGCTTCGAACATCAGAACGTCTCCTGGTGGAAATGGTTCGTCAACAGTTGCGTCTAGTGGCAGACGGCTTAGCGCATCGGCGTTTTGATGTTTACTCCCATTGCGGTAGACCAGAGCGTAGTCGTACGCTGAGAGTTTGATGCACCAACGTGTCATTCGCGGAGACAAAGTTGGTGGCATAGGCCTTTGTGGTCCCAGAATGCCCAATAGCGGTCGGTGATCGGTTATAAAGGTCACCTTCCGGCCGGCAATGTACTGGTGAAAATGTGTCGCCGCGTAGACGATGGCTAGCCCTTCTTTGTCAAGTTGCGCGTAGTTGCGTTCTGCTTGCGACAACGTACGTGAGGCGAAGGCGATGGGAGCTTCCCTTCCTTGCTCGTCAGTTTGCGATAGAACCGCGCCGACTCCGTACGGTGATGCGTCGCAAGCCAAAAGCAGAGGCTTCCTTTCGTCGTAGTGGCGGAGGACTGTACATCTTCGAATCAGGTCTTTCAGGGCATCGAATGACCGCTGATGGCGTGGCGACCATGTCCATGTCACATCTTTCCGAAGGAGTTGGTATAAGTCGTTGGCCACGGTAGCTCTTTGTTCCAAGAACCGGTCGTAGAACGTCAAGAGTCCGAGAAAAGCCTGTAGCTCCTGCTTGTTTGTTGGAGCTCGTGCTTCTGTGATCGCTCGCACTTTGTCCTCGGTAGGGTGAATGCCTTCCGCATCAATTCGGTGTCCCAGAAATTGCACCTCTGGCACCGCAAAACAGCACTTCGATTTGCTTATGCACAAATTAGCGTTTGCTAGCCTTTCGAGAACGAGCTCTAGGCGCACTGCATGCTCTTCAGTGGAAGTGCCACTGATGATGACATCGTCAAGGTAGACACAAACTCCTGGGATGCCCTGAAGCACTGTCTCCATGAATTTTTGAAATATGGCCGGGGCTGCAGCTACGCCAAAAGGCAGTCGCTTGACTTTGTACAAGCCTTTCAGTGTGTTAATTGCCAATAATTCAGCAGTTGACTCGCTCACCTTCAGCTGCTGATACGCCTGGGTGAGGTCCAATGTGCTGAAGATTCTTGCGCCACGCAGTACACTGAATACTTCTTCAGGTGTCGGTAGCGGGTAAGAGGACGCTTTAGTCGCAAGATTGACGGTGCTCCGGTAGTCTCCGCAGAGGCGTATGGTTCCGTTCTTCTTGCGAACTACGACAAGTGGTGTGGCCCATTCTGAATGCTGCGTCGGCTCGATGACACCTTGCTGCTCCAGTTTGTCCAACTCTTTTTCAACTGAATCTCGGAGAGCAAACGGCACCGGCCTGGCCTTCAGAAATTTGGGTTGCGCGTTGTCCAACAACTCCAGTGTGACCGGGGGCCCTTCGTTTCCTGGAATCTCTTCCGAGAATACTCTTTCGTATTTCTCTTGCAGTTGCTCAACCATGTTCTGGCTCGGCGTCTGGTGTATGCCGCATATCATCACGCCTAGTGGAGAAAACCAGTTTCTCCCTAGAAGGCTTGATCCTGTGCCCTTCACAACAAGCAGAGGTAGCGTATGGGTCTGGCCGTTGTAGTTAACCTGCACGTTGGCAGAGCCCAATAGT
This sequence comes from Amblyomma mixtum, assembly GCF_055824585.1. Taxonomy (NCBI): domain Eukaryota; kingdom Metazoa; phylum Arthropoda; class Arachnida; order Ixodida; family Ixodidae; genus Amblyomma; species Amblyomma mixtum. Next base: position 72,138,586 of record NC_143019.1, read on the forward strand.
GGCAGATTCTGTCCTGACCACGTTCGCAGGTGCGTGTCGTCTTGTTGCAGGGCGGGTGCGTCAGATGGCCATGAAGTTCGGAACGTGTCCTCACTGATCAGAGTACAGGCTGCGCCGGAGTCCACCTCGAACTTAATCAGCTGGTGATGTACGCTTACTTCTGTAAAAATCTTCGGTCGCGTGCCGAGATTCATGGTGTTCAGGTCGTACAACACAGATGGTGTTGCTGATGTTGTTCCATGGAGATCAGATAGCGGCGTATTCTCTGAGGCGTTGACGCTGTGATTAGGCTGGGAAGGTGACTTTATCTTGGCAAGTCTCCGTTTCGTAATGCATGCTCTTTCGATATGCCCTCGCTTGTGGCAAAAATTACACGTGGCTGACTGGAATCGACATCCCTGGGGGTTGTGTTGGTCGTCACACCGCCAGCAGCGTTGTGCCTTTTTGACCGATTTTACAACAACAGAAGGCTTGCGCACCTGGTTGCTTGTCTGGTGTACCGGCTCGGTGTTCCGGCGAATCCCTCTCTGCTGGTGACCGGCGCTCTCCGCTCGAACGGCGATGTCGTAAGCTTTGCTGAATGTGAGGTCCTTCTCAGCGAACAGGCGCTGCTGCAGTGACTCGTCACTCAGTCCGCACACAAATCTGTCGCGTAACATCACGTCCAAGGGAAGCATGGTGGTGTTAGCAGAAGAAGCTGCGTCTCCCTCCTGCCCGGTAGCTGTTGTCGACAGCGTTCCAAAATTGCAGTCGGCAGCGAGCTTCTTGAGCGCGGCTACGTAGGCGCTCACAGTTTCTCCTCCCAGTTGATCTCGTCGTTGGAAGCGAGCCCGGCTGTAGACCTCGGATGGCCTTGGGTCGTAGTGCTTTTGCAGCGCTTTTACGATGTCGTCGTAAGACACTGCCGCTGGTGTGCTTGGCTGAATAAGGGCGCAGACAGTATCGTAGGTCTGCTCCCCGCACAGCGTCAGCAGGTTGGCCCTCTTCAAGGCTGGGTCTGTGATGTTGTTAGCTTCAAAGTAGAACTGAAGGCGTCCAACCCACGATGACCACGATGAGCCGTTGAACTCTGGTATCTGATTGGGAAACCCTCGCGTAGCCATGGCTTGTCAATAGCGTTGCGTAGCGCGGGTCGAATCCACTTTCTCGTCGCCACTGTCGTGTCCGGTCGCTGTGTTGAATGCAGCGAAAGACGCACACGGTACTTTAAGACTTCGTTTATTTAAAGCCGATGAGGGTGCGACCAGCGTCGACCGAGGCAGGAGCCGAACTGGCCGCCCGAAGAAAGGAGGGAGCGGAGAAGCGTCCACGGGAGGGAGTGGCTTCCCAAAACAGGAGGAGGATGCGGGGGCGCACCATGGGGGGGCATCTGGCGACAGCGTGCGACGAAGGGCAAGTGGTCGTTAGGAGGAGGATGCGAGTGGTCGTTAGGAGGAGGATGCGGGGGCGCACACACACAAAAGCAATAAGGGGACACAACACTTTTGTTCTTTTCGTGCCTTATACGTACAATATAGCATTAATCGTTTGCGTTATGCATTATCGTATTCTTTAAACCTATAATTTGTATTATATTGTTTTTGATCGTCTGCTTCTTTATTTACTCTGTTGTGTTTATTTATTTTTCCATGTTATAGTTGGCGTGTTGTTGCTTTGCTTGTTAAAGGGATACTGAGGCGGTTTTCGAATCAGCTAACCTTCTAGGGTTTTGAAGTAGTGTCATTGCTGATCACGTCTGTGAAATTATTTTTTCGATTTTGGCTAAAACAGTGGCGCAATCACCAATTAAAAATGCGATGTTTAAATTTCCCGCGCCCCCGCGCGAGCGCCGGAGAGGGGAACAGCGGAGAAGGAAACCTCGTCCATGTCGGCCTGCGTGACGTCATGTTGAGGAGCCGGGGATGCTTCGGCGCACCCGAGCGCGCTTTCAGCGCGCGTTGTTTCTCGTGCTGCATGCGTTGTTCCTCGTACTGCGTGCGTTGTGACGTACAAAGTGTGTCAGCCGACCTTGAGAATCAGATTCAACAGGTACTACTCTGCGTTCGTGTCGACGAACAACTACGTCCGCGACTGTGTCGTCTTCCACTGTTTTCCGCAAGATCACAAGCTCGCAGCGCAACCGCTCGCTGCTGTGATGAAGAATTCAAGTCGACTAAAGCAATCTTACTCTGCTCGAAACACTTTCGTAAGAGCGGCTACAGGCAGAGCTTGTCCTAGTGGGATCTCTGGAGATTTCTGTCGAAAAGACGCGGCTGAACCATGACACAGTTCCATTGATTTCCTCGCGCATAAGATGCGTGTCACCATTCCGAAGAAGCGCCTCTTTTAAAAGTAGAAACATGCTCACTTAGCCCATGAAGAAAACTTATAAAGGCTAAAGCATGTGTCGCTATCCTCAGCTTAGGTGCGGCCAGACCGCCTGAGACGTGCTCAGCAAGGCTCGGTTAGTGATTTTATACTCGGTTCGACGTGTCCAAGCAAGCAAGCAAGCACAATAAAGCAAAGCAAGCAAGCATCGAAGCTCTTCATATGCGGCATCTCGTTTAATCCTAGCTAAGTAATTAAAATGAAAGCGTTCGACGTTGATTTCGGATGCAAATTTATGACAGAAATGAATGCCAACCGAGTTTTTGCAAAAAAACACCGCAACCTTACACGGTTTCTTCATCAAGTTCTGGCAGCGGGCGAGTTGCAGCTAGCTTGGCTTTTAAACACACATATAGTTGGCAACTACTTCACTGAATCTAAACTGCAAATCTAGGAAGGGCGAACGTTTCCGAGGCAGCGATTAATATTTTCTGGCATCTGCTGAACGCGCCAGGAGTGAAGCGTATTTGTGCGCGTATTTGGCTTGGTTTCCAGCGCACCATGATTGCGTCAATATCTTGTGGTCACATGCCTCGCAGTGCTTGGCCACTGCGCTTCGCTAATTTTGACACCAACTTTGTGCTCCTTCATCGTTTCCTTGAAATACTTTCTTGCCCCAACCTGCAACGCCGGGTACTGAGAACGGGATTTTTGGACACAGTTCTTTGGGCTTTTTCTTTAGGATGACGCTCTTCCGGGCGAGCCAGGAGGCGTCCGGTGGTGGTAATTGACTCGAGTATTGTTCGCACCCCTTCCTTTCTGAGAATACGAGCCGAGGTTGTGCTGGCACCTTTTACGCATGGTCTGCATCGCGTCTTTGACGCTGGCGTATGCTTGTGCTAGGCATAGAATTTTTTGCTTGTGTCTTTTTTGGTTTCAGGCGATACGTGGAATGAGCAAACTGTAGTATCCTTTTCTTCGGTGGTCAGTAAAAAAAATAGTCGCCGTATTCGCTTTTACAACGACACGGAAAGTGCGATCTGCCCTCAACGCAGCGCCGGATCCGCATCGGCAGCTTCTCCAGTCCTCAAAGTGACGTCACGACCTCTCTTGACCAATCACGGGCGGCGGAGCGCCGCGCGGCGTGCCCCGCGGCACAGGCCGCATATTTCGGCTAAAAAAGGCAATTCGCGCTTGTTTTTGCCTTATTTGGATGCGATATTCCAGTATACAGCATGAAAAACTATAGGATGCCGCTGCCAGCCCAATTTTCAGAAAAAGTGCTTCAGTCTCCCTTTAATGATGCCCCTTATACATGTTTTTTACACTGAATCCCTTCCCCCCCCCCCCCCCCCCCCCAAGAAAAAACCCGCAACCTATGTAATACCTTCGAATGAGGGCCTTTAGGGAAATGTTGAATAAAAAAATAAAACTCGATTCTAAAGATACCTGATCTGTCTGCAAACATCGGATAAGATAGGGTCTTACACGAAAAGGAAGGTCCCTAGTGTATACGGCGCCGGGCATACCCAACAATTCTGGGAAAAGCGTTCTTGAGCGCGAAACCGTTTACGAACGCAATTTTTTTCATATAATGTAAGATTTCACTATAACAACCAATATATCCGCAGATCACCCGACGAGAGTCTTGTATTTTTTTTTCTATTAGCGTTTTTGCTATCGTCCAAAGCGTTTTATGGTTTTCTATGGCAGTCTTAACTGTTCGTCGCGATCGATGGAAACACTTTAAAAGAAACATTTTGATACATATCAGAAGAATGAGCAATTACATTCACTATTCCCACAACAGTGTCTTACAATTTTTGCAATTTTCAAAATTTTATCCGAGAATGTTGGACATGAAATAAAAGTTTTTAAATTTTCAATGCATCACGGTCCATCTGCGGCACCTGCTGCGAAAGGCGCTGCCAGAGGAGGCGGTCCCGGTGGCGCCATGCGCCTCGAGCGGTGAACCAGAGAATTAAAAAAAGAGAATGTGTGGAAACAAAAAGTGCGGCCTAGATTTACACAGATAAGAAGTTGCGTTTATATTATCTTATTATCTGCATCAACGCATCGCAAAATAATAAATACCTCAAATGCTATCGCTGAATCTCGCGTTATACGGGTAGTACTATCCTGTCGTTTTTGTAGCGAGAGCTACATTACCCGCAGTCTCGCCGTTTCGCTGTGGGCCTTCTGCGCCACTTGTGCGCATGCGCGAGGAGCCGAGAGACGTCACAGCCGCGCAGCTGGAGCGCCACGCCGCTCCGCTCCGACCAAGAGGAGCCGCCAAGTGACGTCACAGGTGCCGACGCCGCTCGCCTCCGCTACCAGACGTAACCAGGGATATACCGTACCTCTTGCTACGTATATCATGCCATAGCTGAGCTAAGTCACTGCATTTTTTATTGCGAAAGCAATACCGCTCGCAGTTTGAGCATTCAGCTTCGCGGGGCGGTGGACACGTTTGACCTTTTCCTTGACCTCGGGTGCGACGTCACACCGGCTGTGAAAACCAGGGCCTCAACTCGTGCCGTCGGCGGAGACCGGCTGTAGACACGGCGGAAAGTGAGCTTCTCGCTTCTCCCACTAGAGGCGCTGCGGTAGGAGTGACGTCACACCATCTGTGGAAGAGAAGGGCCCCAACTCGTGCCGTCGGCGGAGAGCGGCGGTAGACACAGCGGGCGGTGAGCCTCTTGCTTCTCCTGCTAGGAGCGCTGCGGTCGGAGCGACGTCATACCAGTTGTATAAACAGAGCTCCAGCTCAATCTGCCCTCGCTTCGGCGAGCGCGGCTTCGGCCGCTTATTTGTTTTTTGTAGCAGCGTCCGCTCCGGCGGACGCAGTTGTTGCTTCGACGCGCGTCTGTTCTATCTCTTTTCTCTGATCTCTCAACTCTCCTCTATCGGCACGAGGCAGCGGTGGTGGCTTGGCTCGAGCCAGTAGGCAGGCCCGTGCAATTTCCTTCCAATCCTTCTCTCAGTCACAACAACAACCAGCTGTCGGCGCAGAGCGGCGGTAGACACGGCGGATGCGGGCTGAAGAGACGGATGAAGTTGCTTTCGCAATTTCCGGGCTTAACCAAGCTGAGCCTATGCCAATTTTTCGTTTTCGTTGGCAAGAGGGCGCTGCAGATTTATGGCGCAAATATGTGATTCGGTTTTCTTGCATTGCCATGAAAATGCGGCTGGGGAGGACGAAATTCAGACGTTCAGATGCGTTGTTCGCTGGGGTTCGCAGCTGGCGCAGCACATGTCTAATTGAAGGTCATTGGGAGAGGAAAGCAAGCGAGCCGTTGACGGTAAGGACAGTTTTAGCATAGCGTATACCGCCTACCCTCACCGTTTAAGGGGGAGCATGCGCAATATGCCGGTTACGCCTTCGGCGCATGCGCACTTGGGGTAAACGGTATACTAAAACTCTCTAATAGTCTGCCGATTAACTAAACGCACAAGTGCGAATAAATTTTGCAGCACGTCACGTGAAAAACTGTCGGAGCCGCAAACGGGTAAGCAAGTGGCTGTTTATTGAACATTTCGAAATACAGGAAAAACTTGGGCGACACGGTCCGTGTGTCAAGCTTCGAAAGTGGCATGCTTCAAGCATTTTATTGAAAAGCAGCAAAACCACAGTAAGAAAGGAAAAAAGAGAAATGGGGAATCATGCTGGTGGTATCAGCTGCAATTTCCTGGTATTCCCAATGCGCGGAACATGATGTCTTGAAAGTAAAAAAATAGGAGGGCAAACTAGAACTTTTCAGCGTGCGCTTAACCCTTAGTTTATGCAAGAAATAGTAGAAGAAATTCTGAATGTGGCAATCTTGGCTATGACATGAAAACACCAAATAGGCAGTAAAAGCCTGGGCATGTTTTCTTTTTTTTTTCGCCTACGCAGCTAGGTCAGACTGGTCCGCTGTAAAACCAGCTAATATATGTGCATCACAAACGCGCCAGTTATTGTCTTTGTAAGTTACGAAGCAGATCGCTTAACACGCGGCAGGTAGTGTCGAAGATTGAAGCGCCACCCCCTGCATATTAAAGGCCGGAATGTAAATAGTCCAATTGGTTCCATATGGCCGCAGAAGCTTTGCTGAATGGCTCGGAGAAAACGACGGCTATATTTCACGACACGGTGTGCACAACTCGGCAGGGTGTTCTCAAGAGGTTAATCAGTGACCTTTCCCGAAAATGACCGTTCCCCCAGCAGCACACGCAATCGTATTGGGAACGTATTTGCAAATGTCGGGCTTACAACGGGCCAGTGTCAAACTATCCATTTCCAATATTGGGCCGATTAGTTGTGCTGCTTGTACTTCCGTGTTGGGGGGGGGGGGGGGGCTGAAAAGCACAGCTCAAGTTTATGGGTAACCTGGAGGCATCGCTCCTCCACATTTGCCTACGAGCAGGACAGCATGACACTGTTGTCTATCTGCCGTTTTTTCAGTAGAAATATGCGAAGAGAGAAGTTATGGACAATGGAACTTTTGGAATGCTGTGACAGTTGCCCGAGTCACCGGCACCAACAATGTGGCTGAAACGCAGACGCACTACTCACGCAATGGCTTGGTGAGCTAAAATCTTGGTAAAACTTAAGTTAAGGTGGGGTGTGAAGATGAGAGTAAACCAACTGAACGGAGACGGCGCTCTTCCCGCCATAATGCGCTATTGTATATAGGCAGGCACGAAATTGCTCGCACCCTTATAAAAATGGTCTACAGACCGTCTATAAACATCTTATACAGTCTATCGCCTTCCTATCGATCTTTGTATTTGTCTATTCGTAGTCTATAGACTGTCAATAGATAAAAGTCTACTAAAACTGTATGGCTCTAAATGTATAGATTGTATTTGTATCTCTAAGATTTGTCTTTAGTCTATAGACTTTATATACACAAGTCTATAGACAGTCTATAGACTGTCTAAAAAGTTATTGTAAGGGCAAGAAAACAAGTCTAAATCGTTCACGCTGCGCTTCTCAGAGTAACGGGTTTAAGCTTGTTTTGTACATGTCAAAATGCTGGTGTCCTTTTACAACCACTCCACCAAATTTTAATCGCATTAATCACTGTAAAACGTCTTGCCTTACATTAAAATCACTGTCACATGAGACCACGTGTGTACGCAAATAAAGTGTCGCATCAACAGAAACCCCAGATTAAAGGCACTAATCTGTACCTCGTTAATGCCTCAATATTTCGCGAATAGTGCAGCAAAAAAGTCTTCAAAACCTCGAATCCGAACGAATAAAACAAACTTTTCTGTAGCAAAATGAACTAACGAGACGTTTTCTCCCGGCAAACCCACGACGGCAGCTCGACGGCCTCCTTGCCGACCAACACGCATATGATGGCGGAAGCATCGTCCTTTGCTACGACGCTACCAGCTCCCATCGAAGTCATGAAGGTCAGGAACTCCTCTACAGTCAGGGCCAGAAATCTCAACTTGGGCAGGAACGGAGCCATGACGGTCTTGACATCGGCTGGCTTCTCGTCCGCAGTGGCCCTTCTCAGGCAGTAGTCTTGGGCCCATCGGTATACGGCCAGGAGGACGCACATCTCAGGCACGTTCGTCACCTGCGGTTGCGGTTCAGCAGTTAGCGAAACGTCCTTCTTGCTACACACAAAATGCCTCCTCAAAATGATGTGCGTCTCATAGCGTTCTTTTGTGTCTTGTCCCGTACGGAAATGTCATATCTGGTTTGATATGAAAAAATCCAGATATGAACAAATAGGGAATTGGGCATATAAGGTCCTATATGAGTATACGGGCGTATATGTCCTGATATGCCCAATTCCCTATATATCCATATCATGACTGAACTCATATATGACAATATATGAATATATCTGGCATATATGGCCTGATATGCCCAATTCCCTATATAATCATATCATGATTGAACTCATATAAGGATATATCTGGCATATATGGCCTTATATGCCCAATTCCCTATATATCCATATCATGATTGAACTCATATATGGATATATCTGGCATATATGGCCTGATATGCCCCATTCCCTATATATCCATATCTTGATTGAACTCATATATGGATATATCTGGCATATATAGCCTGATATGCCCAATTCCCTATATATTCATATATGGATTGAACTTATATATGGAAATATATGTATATATGGTCCTTATATAGCCAGATATGTCCTATCCTTATATGACCATATCTGATGGAGCCCATATATGGGATTTCTATATATGGTCTTTATATACCCAGATACGGCCAAATCCGTATATAGCCATATCTGCGAACAGTCATATATGGATGAATATACTTATATGGGCCATATATGGCCAAATATAGATAAATCTGTAATGTACATATTTGGCTGGAGCTTATATATGGAGCTAGTTCTATATACGAACATATACTGACAGATCTGCACATAACCTTATATACTTTTGTTTAAATGTTGAGAGGAAATTTCCCCTAGGCAGAGCAGACTTCCATTAAGGTATTAATTACTTATTCGCATCCATCCAAGCACAGTCATACACCATGTCCCCAGACCAGGACGAATCTTTTTACGAAAGAGCAAAAGTTTCTGTGGAAGCTGTGTCGGGTCCCTTTGTAGCCGTGGTACTGCTTGGCGGAATGAAAATGAGTGATTACTCCCTTATTAAAACCTTATAAGCTTTAAAATGGAAATAGATAATAAATGACAGCCTATGTATATGTGCCCTCATACGGCGAGATCTACCGAAGGAGACGGTACAAAAAAAATTGAAGAAATCCAACGATTTGCGGCGCGCTTCATCTGCAATCTCTGCAAGCACTTAAGGCAGACAGCTGGGCTAGTTGGTGTTTAGATTGAGAGGACATAGTAGTAGCGCTTAAAAAACAAGGACGACAGGGTAGCGCCTGTGCTGTCTTTCTCTACCCTGTCGTCCTTGTTTTTTAAGCGCTACTACATGTCCTCTCAATCTGCAAGCACCTAGGCTCCCCTTCTCCAATGTTGCAGGCTGCTACTATCACATTAGCCAATAAAGAGTGAACCTGGGGCGTGGCGTCTCCAAACAGTGATGGAGGGCGGCCAAACAAAAGATGTAATGAAATTAGTTACAACCATTGCAGAATGCTGTCATACATATGCCGTTATCGCCACATGCAGACGTAAGCGACTGTGCAGTACGTCCTTACCGCTACTACTTCAGATATGTAATACAGCTTAAATTTTTGACGTAGATTTTTATTTTAAAACTTTGAGAGATACGTTGGTGCTGTGTAGGGGGTTATACAGGATGGTTAACATTATGTAAGCGATAAACCTGATTTAATAGACGATTAATTAACTAACATTAACTAATGAACATTTTATTTTGATTCTAAGGGGCAATATTATGTTGCGAAATTAAAGGCCGTCATCGTAAAAGGTGAGCCCAGTTTCTAACTTTTTTTTTAATTGGTATAGGAGTTTGAAATATCGAGCGCCAGATTTTGCGCATTTCAAAGCTCGCTGAGTTGGTTTACCCGCATTGAAAATGTATAAAACTGTCGGTCACTTTTTTTATGCATCAAACACGGACACCGTTTGTGTATTTTATGATGTAGAAAAAGTTTCTTTCAATTCGGCGATGATACGACGCGCAGCGACGCGTTTATGAATATGCGAAGCGGACAAGGCAATTCACTGAGCTTGCAAGTGTATGTTCAGTATTTCGAACCACATTAACGATTACGAAAATTTAAAAGCTAAGGTTATCTTTCTTTACTGACGGCCTTCATTTTCGCGATACAGACTTACGCGCCGAAATCAAAATTATGAAAGCTGATTAGTTAAATATAATTAATCATTTTTCAGATTATTGAGCTCTATTACGTACATAATGCCCGTCTTGCTGTACGGTCCACCTTCACTGACCAAACCAACATATCTCTCGCACTTTGTAAAATAAAAATCTGTAAACGTTAAAAAATGTCATCCAATACATCTCTAAGTGCTGCTTTAAATTGAAAAACCACTCGGTTTTACACTGCTCTAAAGCTCCTGATAATCATATAGCATAGGTAACACAAGTAACACTACTACCACACAGAAATTGCGCAGGAAATTTTATTGGGGTACATTTAATGCTCTTGTGGTTCTATAGTTCTGTATGCTTCTTATCGTCGATGTTTTTCTTTCTCGCTCCTTATTTCGCTGAGTTTAGTGCCCACGGCCAGCAACAGCAGCTTTCCGGAGAGCTCCCGCCCCTTCTTGGTCGGCAGGGCCGTTGTGTAGGCTGCGTGGGAGATAATTTAGAGCGATCATGATATAAATCTGCGCAGAATTATGCACTGAATCCGAGACAGCCTACCGTAAAATCCATTGTGGGCTATTAAAGGTGCCCTGCGACGTACATAAAGCATGGGTTCTTTAATCTTTGTATGCAGAGTAAGGGACATTGTGAGTCCTGAACGCGCAATGAGATCACCGAAATCATAATATAATCTTCGCTAGAAATGCTTGTTTCGAGCCGATGGTGTCGCAACGCGGCGGCCATTTGCGGCAGCGGAAATGAGTTGGCATCTAGATAGGGTGCTGCCTTTCTCATTGATTGGGCGTCCAGTTTGCATATTGTTCCTTCATACTTGCGAAATGGATCCAAAATATTATGTCTCTGAGTACTGCAAGCTTTTTCGCATGCCACAAAAACTGTAAAGAAGCAGGGAAAGCGAACGAAAACTAACAAGAATACAGCAAGGGGCGACACTTTCCATTCCGCTTCAAACCTTCATGGCGGCCAGCGCTGTTCAAAAAACGTTGGCTCAGACCAGAAAGCGCGCGCGTCGAGACAGGTCGAGACCGGCCGTGACCATACCAAGACGGCAGCAAAAAAAAAGCCAGTCGACACACCTTGCCCAAAATGTGAAGAGAAAGGCCGGACAGGAGACGGGAGTCGAGTTTGGGGGGGAGGGGGGCTACCGCTGACAGCCTTACAGTCCGACTAAAAAAGAAAATTCGGGGAGCTTCCTTTGTCGTTAGTCACCCCTGCCCTTACTACAGCGTCGCGTACACGGGGGGAAGACGCCGTCAAAATGCGCGGCTGTCTACAGCCCCGACAAAGCAACAACTGCATGCACGCTTTCGCTGCGTGGGCGCTAGGCGCGGTTCTGATTGGTAGCGCCCAATGTCGGCACTGGGTGAGTGAAATGGGAGAGTGAAATGCGTTTTCGTCTGAGCTTTTCATTTCGAATTTTCAGAGTGGAATAACTTTCGCTTGCATACCCCGATTTCAATAATTCTTTTTGATCTGGTCTCTGGAACGCATGATGAATCTATTTAATAATATTGACTGGTACAGAGCAAATCATCGCGATGGCCCTTTTTCGGGCTTTATCATTAAAGTTTCCTGGCACAACCGCGAACAGAAACAGGTATACGCCAATTGTTTCTGAAACACGTTCGTTCGCTCTAGCCACCCGAAATAAAACGCGTACCAGCTCTTCATTCCACTGCTCCTGCTTAGCTGTAGAGCGCAAGCCTTGTGGAAAATGTAATGGGGCCATTGTAACCTAATTGGATACGCAGAACGCAGCAATGCTGATCCCGTGTTAAAATAGAATTAGCACTATTACTTACGACAATGAAAAGGGTTCAGTTCCTGATACGTGCATATGAGAGAATCCATTACAGCTTGCTGTCTACGTCTCGTTACTTAGAAAATACATCCCTAACTAGCCCCGCAATGTGCTTAGTGAGGTTAGTCTATGTTTTTTGCGTTACACAATTCATATCATGCACTTGAACTACCGCTGGCAGGAACGCAACTCGGTGGCGGTAAAAATTTCGCTACTGAAAAATGAGAGATTACTCTCCGACTGCACATAGCCCAGCTTACAAATAAATCATGCATTATGATACCATTTAGCTTAATTTATAGCCCTATCATCGAAAACTGCCGACAGCATTGGCAAAGGTAAACAACAAAGCAATACGGGAAAAACAGTAAATGGTTGTTCACGCTTACCTGAAATATTGATGATTGCAGGTTCACAAAAACCTTGGTAATTCCCGCTCACTTGCACCCTGGATCCTTCCGATGGCTCATCATCCCATGCATGCTTGGCGCAGGTCATTTTAACGACGTCAAAAGTGTCTTCTTCCTCAAAACGCACAAGTGTGGCGCTGTACCATGATTTCAAAGGGAAAACAAGTGGATGCAACAACGGGTATAACCGGAAATTGCTCGCCCGGCACGAAAGTGCGTAGCACACTGCAGAGTCCGGCTTCTAGCTCTGTGCAACAGACGACAGTCAAGGGTGGCGCCACCAATGCCTTCCTTAGCAGATATCTGTGCATATCTGTGCATGTCCGATATCGGCACCTGCGCACGGGCGCTCACGCGCGCGTCAGAAGCGGGGTCCGGTTTACAACAATGGGAGGACCGCGGGGGCCCTCGGGGACTCTTTTTCTTCATGGCTTGAAGCTCTTTCAGCCTCCCCTAAATTTTCTTGGAATCCTTGCAGATCCCCAACCATCTCTTGTTCACGGCTTGACATTTTTTTCAGTCGGCTCCCGAGGGGGAGCGAGCCAGCACCAGGAGCATGGAGGTTCATGCCACTTTTCGACGCCCGTCACGGCGCGTGCTGGGCGCGCAGGCGTGTATCTTTATCAAAATAAATATAACTAACGATACCCCTGCTGCGTCGTTGCTTGAAATCCCGTCGAACCGATCGCCACTCGAGTCGACGGAGCTTTGCGGAAATTGAGAAAAAGATATCTTAGCGGAAAGTTGAGCACTCTTCGGCGTCCGGCCGACATTCGACGGTTTCAAATGCTTACGAAATGCGAACAGAGACCGCCTCCGTCATTGGCGGTGGCCGTTATCTTGCCTCAGAGCCGCGTCCTGCAACTGTTTCGGCCCTGTTGATTTCGACATCTGCTGCTCACTTGTTTCTTCTCCTCTTTCTTTAGCACACTGCTTGCGTTGTCGCTAATTTAGTGCTTCAAGTTAATGACTCGTCATTCAGCATTTACAGCGTGCGCGTGAAATTTCAGCGGCAATACACAAATGTCGCCTGCACTGCAGTACCACCGTTGTCTGCATACCTGTGATCGTTTGTATGGCATAAAACGCAAGCTATGTTAAATATTCCCTTTCTGATGCGCGGATTGTAACTGTACTTGTTTACAGAGCATGATCACTGCAAGAAGACCGGATGTTTGCGACGAAACACTTGATAGCCGGAGAACTGGCGCTTTCCGGTCGTGGTAGATCCGCTTTCTTCCATACCACAAATATTCGGTGCTGAACTGCTTTATCCAGAAGCATGTTCGACGATTAATCGCATCGACGAAAATGATCTCATTTGTTATCCACGAGCGGCGCCAGTGGTCGACTGTTGACGGCTCCCTAAAGCAATGCTCGGCATGCCGGGTGACACCGGTGCTTCCCGCTCGTTCTATTCGTCCTGCGATATCAGCAATCCTCCGCTAAGGGTTGCAGTTTCGAAAACTTCACTTATGACCATTTGCATTCGCCAAACTTGTGTATTCGCTCTCCACAAAAGCCGAGACTACATACGCGAACAATGCCGACTAGCGCTTATTCGTCGAAAGCAAGGGTCTCATCGAAGCAGCTAATGACGGCGCTGGAGAGCTCGGAAAGCGCCGTGATATGGTCTGGTTGTGTGCACAATGGAGTTCAATTCTAGAGACAAAAGCTATCTTTCTCTGATTTAGTATTTTTTGCAGTAATATGGGGAGTCATCATACTAAGAAGCAAACAGAAGGATTGTGAGCGTCAGGTTCATTATAAGGTTCAGGCTGTACAATCCAGCCGGAATGAAACGCGAACACGCATATCGCCTTCTTTTTCTACATTGCAGAGAGGTGTTCACTTGCAGCCAGTTTAAAAATATGTACTTCGGTAGACCCTTCACCCAGACACAGGAATCAGGCTAGTTCTGCACTACAGTTGAAAGTAGACAGGCAAAATATTTTGTTTTTTTCACATGCGCTGTTCGCTTGCCATGCTGTAGACGGAACTAAATGGGCTATTAACATGTGACCAGTAAATAATTTACATTGCATTTTTTTGCTCTCATGGTGTTTCGAATGGGGTTTTAATAGCCGGCTGGGATGTCGAAGTTAAGTATAGCCACCATGCGCTGCAGTTTGGCGAGCACGAGTGACGTCATCTGGGTAACAGGGAAGGGGGGGGGGGGGGGGGAGGTGGACGTTGCTCTCTCGTTCAGTTTGCAGTCAGCTAGGAGAGCGCCAAGATATTCCCTCCGAAACCGTAAACAAACTTCGCTAATGATGGGAGGCTCGACCTACTGCTGTGTTTATATATCAAAATTAAAATTTCATCTCTTTTCATGGAGGCCATGCATGCTTGCGCATGCATATGAGGGTCCACTGGAACGGAGTCTATTTTGGAGCTAAATTCATGAGTGCAAACTGGGAGCGGATTTACATAATCTGGGGTGTTTTCAAGGTGCCATCACTGGTAGGAGTCCTAGGAGTTGTTTTGTTTCTTTGTCTAAAGAGAGGGAATGCGCTGAGTAGTAGGCAGTGGTTTTTGGGGGCGTTCTTGGAGAGGACATCTTTAGTTTTAGACTACGGTTTTTTATACATCTGTGTGGTTCAGCGGGTTAGGGCAGTTTTTTTTACATGCGTGCGTGCGCGTTGTGGGTACGATGTAGTTTTTCTGAGCGTGCTTATGCAGTTTTTCACGATGTTTCGCTTATAAGTTTTTCTGTCTGGGTTTGTATCACGTTGCATAGAGCGGATTTAAAATTTTTATATTGATATCGGTGAATTACCGCCATCTAAAACCCTTTTCTGGATCAATAGAAAAAAAAACTAGAAAATACATTACATTTTGTAACGTAATTTATTGAATTTTACATCGCTAAACCCTTCCTGAAGTTTACCATCACAATGCGATACATCACGGCCAAATTCCTTTGCTGTCCCTAATTAAATTAATGCCCTGAGGAAATACCTAACACAAAAGTCCTGTAACATACTAAGCAAGAAATGCTTAGTTTTTTTGTTTACTTACACCAATGCTAAATTCTCTGAGCGGAATACATGTACATAAAACAAAGCAGTGTTCATCCTGACGACATCTAGTATATAGCACTACCATTGTCTGTGTGTAGTAACGATGCGTTTTTCGCAATTCCAGCCGACCATGTTATGCAAAGCGGAAAGTTGGGCAAGTTGGGTAACGTTCATGATGTAAAAAATAGCGCACAGGGAACACACGGGACGGAAAGTAAACGACGCAGACAAGCGCTAACTCGCAACTGAGGTTTATTGCTGACGCGCGCAATATAAGGTAGTCACTTTAAAAACATAAAAAAAAAACAACCACAAACAGTCCCTCCTGGAAAGACCAAGTCAGAGGAAAAAATTGAAATTGAAGCATCAGGCGCCACTCATCGCTGTGGAAGATCAGTTAAAAAAACCTGCGTCGTTTACTTTCCGTCCCGTGTGTTCCCTGTGCGCTATTTTTTACATCATGACCATGTTATGTATGTGGATGTTAGGTATGCGGCTGATTTCATTATGTGAGTGAATTAGACACCTGTCCTTCAATCTGTAAGGGCACTTAAAGGAGTATGGACACCTAACTTTTGGGTGCGTGTTTTCTTCTTTGTAATGATGCGTGAGGCATTATTATACATGGAGTACCACGTGGTGTTCCTACAACTGCTAAATAATTTATTATCGATTTTTTCTCTTGCTGTTTAAAGTTCAATAACTCAACTATGAGTGGGACGTCAGTGAGTGAGGCATGAAAAACTGCGATATAATCGCTGCGTCCTCGTTTTAATTCACTACAATGCTGAAACCAGTCAGCCAGCTTCACTATCCGGACTTGTAACGAATGTAAAACAGCGGTTATATTGCACTTTTTTCATGCCTGCTTGTCATTTCCATTTTCGAAATTCTGAGTGGGCACGTCGCCGGCGGAGCGCATGGAGTCAGCAACGCCTCGACTGGTACCCGTGCTGCTCGCGCTGCTGACACTCTCTTTCATTGTGAGCACGTGCCGTCCTGCTCGTGGGTGCACAAAAGAGGGGTTGCCGCTCGTTGTGAGTCATGACTGGAATGCCGCGACGTTGAGGGAGTGAAGAAACGTATTGTTGTGTCGGGTGCTGCCACAATAGTTCTCACAACATCAACGGCCAAGAGCAGCCCGTGGAACTCTATAGATTTCCTGGACATATGTCCCACATTCCTGAAAAAAAAATTCAATACTCGAAATTTGTAATCTACTGCCGAGGAAATTTTGGAGGTAATAGTGAATCTTTTCGATGTGTAGTAAAATCTTGCAGAACTTTTCCATCGCTCGCATCGAGCGATAACAAAAACATTAATTGCAAGAAAGAAAAAAACAAAAACAATGCAAGCATGTCGACGGGAGGTTGGTATAGTGAAATCTTCCAGTGTATAAAAAAAATGCGTTCATACACTTTTTCCCATTCAAAAATGGTTTTCTCGGAATTGTTGTCTGTGAAATGATTGAGAACGAGAGACGGCAAGCCTGGATAACTTCTGTGCGCAAGCTGAAGTAGGCGGTTTTCTCTTCCTAAATTGGTTTGGTATGTTTTTGAGCGTGTGTATTATTTCTGACGAATTTTCATTGTAATTCACTAAGCATGCAGTGTTTAGTCGTACAACTCGCGCTAAGGAAACAATTTTTTTTTTTGCAGTAAAGCCCTCCGCCGGTTAGGTAACTCAAACAAATATTTTGGAGGCTGACATCAACAGCTGCGTTAGGCAGACGCGTGTGAGGCAAGGTCAGTGATCGCCTCATTGTTCCTTTGTGTGACGCCCGGCTCAATTTCCGAAGTTATTTTGCTAGATGTAAAAAATGTCTCAAAGTAAAAGTAGTAAAGATATTAGCTTGCACATGAGCGAGCGTTTGAATATGAGAGATGGCTCTGTAAATAAATTGTTTTGGTAATGCACGTGCGCTGCAATCGGCATTACATTAAATGTACCAACCACTGCGTAGTGATTGACCAAACTAGAGCATTTTTTCTGTTAGCCGTAAGCCAGCATCTGGTAAACGCATTTCGCGCGTGTTTTGTTTTTCTTTTCAGCCTCGCCTATCTTTATTTTACGTCCAAATAAACACATACTCGTTATTATTCAGCGAAAAACGTAATGAAATTCCAACTATTTGGCAAAGAAAGTTGCGTACATCGAACTGCTCAGCTACCCAACAAAATTAAGTATTTTGCGAAAATGACCGTGCCATAAAAAAAAAAAAAGGTATTAAGCTCGAATTCCACGTCTTAAATGAACTTGCCATTTACTTGCGACATACATGTCGGCGCAACGGTGACGGCGGTTTCGTCAAATATCTGCTCCACGAAGTGGACCTGATGCACTGTCAGTTCTCTTTTTTTTTCAGGTTCGGCGCAGAAAAAAAAATCGCTGACCACTCTTCCTTGAAACCTACACCTGAGAGGGTACTGTCGCGATAGAAGGAAATGCGAACAGCGCGGCGCCTAATTCGAACATAAGTACGCTACAGACATGAATTCCAGTTTCGCAGTGCGTAGGCAACATGCTGTTCATATTATTTTCTATCGCCCTTGTACATTTTTCTAGTCCTCTTAATTTCGTCAGCGTTCTAGCACGAAGGAAAAAGCAAGCGTCAGCGCAAACAGATTTCCAGGCAGTCCAACACGTTAAAGCATGTGCGGAACTGGTCTTTTTTCAAAAGAAAGGGCTCAATAGGAGGGGTGACAGGTCTGCCCGGTCAATTGTGGGGAGTCGCGGGAGACGCTGCTTTTCACTCGCGCTTGTAGGGCCCATCTGCCAAGCTCTGGTTCCCTCGGCGTGCCTTCCGGAGCGAAAGAAAGAGAGAAAGTGACACGGAGCTGGACTAGCCACCCGCCAGCTATCTTCTAACTGAGCACTGCCGAAGGCGGCAATGTGTCGCTTTTCTGCTGTTCTGGGAGGGGGGGGGGGGGGGGGTTCTCGAGGGTCCGCTTTTTCACCGCCTCAGCAGCGCCATCTCTCGCTCAGTAGGGTAAGGAACATTTTGCCGTGAGTGGTGGCTGACCGTGGACACAGCGGCGACTCATTTATTACGCAAATAAAGTATGTCTTGCTTCCCCGTGACTGCCGGTCTCAGAACTGGCATCTGAATATCGGCCGGCAGGGGAGGGTGGATTATGAAGGGAAGAAAAAGTTGAGGTGAAAAGAAACAGACCAACGCGCATAGTATCAAAAACTATTTGCAGAAGATTTTTTACAAACTGTTCAGCTGTGGCACAACAGTCGGAGTAGAATGGCGAGCTTGGTCAGTACACCACGGAGACTCGGCGGCGCGGAACAGGCGATGGGTAAAAGATTTGCGTGCAGCTGTGGAGTTTTTCTCGTCTGCATTGTAAACGTTTTGCTGGCAACTCTAGATAGATGAATTTCCAAACATTTTGTATTTTTTCTCTGACAATTATACTAGAGGGTTTTAATCTTCATCCCTGTGCCGCAAGCAGCGATGTGTTATTTAGGCTCCTGGACAAGAAATGCCTGTATGCTGCAGCGGTTTTGCAAACGTTTATTGTATGGCATTACCGCAAACAATGCAGGTTTCCCCTTCCTTAAGAACGACATAGTTTTGGGGAACAGCGCCCAAAGAAGGAACGTACACCGCACCACCGGCTTGATGGTTTGAGTATTCATCACGTTTGCGAAAGGGCTGAGTTCGATCCCCAAGCGCTTGTTGTACGTTCGGGACTCTATAATCTATCAATGTTCCTAGAAACTATGATTTCGATCGCAACCAACTCGCTGGACTTGTAATCCGCTTATTTAGACCCAGTCAGGAAGGTTCAGTTCGTCAGGAAGGTTCGAAGTCCACCAAAGATAGAAAGCGCATATATGCATGTATTAGTGCATTTAAATCATAGCAAAGTTTAATGTGATTTATAGCACTGTACTTTAATTCACATTAATTAAACACCACTACGTAATAGCAGTTTAATTTGATTGAAGCCGCAATCATAAAAAGCTTAGTATCTTGTTGTGCGGTGTGTTTCACCATCTTAATTAACCAATAATATCATGTTTGACACAAAGTTAATTATTTAAGTTCGGAAGTATATGGCACAAGAATCCCATATATGAGGTCTGATATGTTCCATATATGCGAGATTGTTTCCATATAAGGATTTGAAGGTCCCCATATAAAGAAAGAGCATCTATATAAGGACGCAAATACGACTATATATAGCAGTATATGCCACTATATAAGGTACCTTATGGCCGTATCTGCCCGTATTTGTGGTCTTATACACCCATATATAGCCGTATATTGCGGCATATCAGGTTTCCCATGGTCATATCTGGCCGTATATACGACCATATATGGACCTATTTAACTGTATATGATCCCATATATGAGTATATACAGCCATATATAAAATATATCTGGCCCATATCTGCCATTTTCGTAAGGGGTCCTCCCCTGTGGTTGTCGTTTTTGCGCTGTCTTCCTACCAAGTATGAATAACCAACTAGCCCAGCACCATGTTTTAAACCGAAAGCTTTACTACTTGCACTTTGAAGCCTTTGCCGTGCGACGGCGGTGCACATGAAATGACCTTTCGCATGACCTCTGTGTGACGTCACGCCGAAGAGCTGGGTGACCATCTCGCGCCGTCTGCGAGTAGTGGCGGTGCCACCACCGGCGGCCTTAGATTGGATTAGATTAGATTGGATTAGATTACATTAGATTAGATTCGACTGCATTGCATTGCGATTGCATTGAATTGTTTTGCATTGGATGGGATTGTATTAGATTGAATTAGATTACATTGGATTGAATTGGATTAGATTACATTGGATTGGATTAGGTTGGGTTAGATTACATTGGATTGGATTAGATTGGATTAGATTACATTGGATTGGATTGGATTGTATAACCGATGCATCACCACAAGTCTAACCACAAGCACCACCACCAGCTACACTACCAGCTGAACCATGGCATAGGTACGGATATTGCTTTCGCAATTACCGGGCTTAACCAAGCTAAGCCACAGCAAATTTTTATTAAGGCGGAAGCCTTTAATGCCTAATCGTTGTAAGCAGGAGTTGTCGACAGAAATGTCACGCTTTTCAATTGGTCGAAACGGTCGTGACGTCACAGTGCGCGAATTTCAAACGAGGTCAATTGTACTTTGGCTAGCAACCATGCAACAAATTAAAGGGCTCGTATAGTGATGCTCCAAGTAAGTGGGACTGAGTTTAGTTAATTGCTTAATTACCCAACTAGCCTAATTACCCTTTCTAGTCAGGTCAGAAAAATAAAACCGAGTAGGAAACTAGTCGAGCTCGGGAATCGAACCCCGCTCTCCGGAGTGCGAGACGAGCATGCTAACTACTCCGCCATGCGAGCCGATTGAAGTTCATAGCTTTTGTCGCTTTTGAACTTTAAATCCCATAAAATCAAAATCAACCTCCTCAAGTTTACGCCACCGACTTGCCCCGAGTCGTGGTCGATGAACTGCGAAGCATTCAGTTTAACAAACGTGCTTTCTATTCTGACGTAAGTACTGCTGCCAGTCATATAACTTACGTATGCACAGCTCTTGTGTAGTTTGAGACTAGGCTACCTCAGGAAACTGTGCCTAACACGGCACAACGCCACTGACACACCAATCTGCACCCGGCTCTAAACTCGAAAGTCAGATGCACAACTGCGTATTAAAGGACGAAGGATCACGCGCGACTCGTGGTCTCGATGGTAAAACGGACTCCACGGGGACCCCATTAATCAAGTGGCGGGTTCGGTTAGCTTCCGAAATCCGCTACCAAAACAGAGCTGTCACGCTTTTATTGCGAAAGCAATACTACTCCCAAAAATGGCCCTTCGCGTAGCGGCGCCCACTTGCCACGTTTGACCTTTAGAATTACCGATGACGTCATACCATGCCTAGTGACATTACAGCGTGACGTCATGCCAGGAGCGAGAGACGGGCTACCAACTCGGCTCGTCGGGTAACGGCGGCCGCTTGGCACGGCGCGCCGCGCTCCTGCCGCTAGAGGCGCTAGTGACTTTATAGCATGACGTCATACCAGGAGCGAGATACGGGCTCCGGAAAGCCGGCCGCTTTATCTTAAGCAGTAAGCTGGTTAATTATTTCCTAATAATTAAGTTTTCAACTATCCCAGCTAAGAAGCGGTTGCAATTAGATATTTGTAGCCGGTCGTTAGTTAGCCAGATCAGTTTTTAGAATTTCGAGAACGCGATTATCCTCGGCTCTGTGACTCGACAAAATATAGCTACATCGTGCCGAGATACATGCGCTTTAGAAAAGCGCGCAAGCAAAGCAAGCTTTCCAACGCAAGTAACAAGAAAAAAAGCCAAATTTTTCCGAACCACATCGCCGAGGGTAATCGCATTTCCTAAATTCAATAAACTGATATGGCTAATACTAACGACCGGCTATAAATATCTAATCACAACTAGGCGCCTAACTCTACTAGTTAAGAAGTTAGTTAACCAGCTTACTATTTAAGACGATTCGTCGGTTTTCTGGTGTCCATCAACACCAGTAATGTCATGCTGAAAAAGCAAAATTTTTCTCAGAAAACCTATTTTTGAGAATTACTTAAAGTCTTCCCTGAAACACCACGTATATT
This sequence comes from Amblyomma mixtum, assembly GCF_055824585.1. Taxonomy (NCBI): domain Eukaryota; kingdom Metazoa; phylum Arthropoda; class Arachnida; order Ixodida; family Ixodidae; genus Amblyomma; species Amblyomma mixtum. Next base: position 72,160,518 of record NC_143019.1, read on the forward strand.
ACGCGGCTTCCTGCCTTGTCAACGCAGCTGGCAGAAGGGCCCACCATGACCCCAGCAGCCGCCACTCACCGTGTCGACGACATAGTGCACTGTTTGTTCCAGACAGTTCGTGAAGCCGTCGGATGAGAGCACCGCCTCAGGGTCTGCCTTGATGACGAGGTCAACCGCGTCGTCCATGTTTCCGCCACCACTCAAGATACAGCAGTCGATAACGCTGCATACATGTTCGGCTTTCATGTGGGCCTTGATGTAGAGCGTACAGGCCAGCTCCAGCTCCGGAACTAAGTATTTACGGGCAGCGGCTCGTGTGTATGCGGCTTCCTGAACGCTGTTGATGTTGTGTTTTCCCTTGTAAAGATATCTGAAAAAGAAGTGTTATTGTTGGTAAATTAAAATTCTGAGAGATAAGGAGGTCACCTACCCATGGCTCAGCATAAAATATTAGTTTCACGGTGCCATTACGTGCCGAAATTCTTTTTCGGCTATAATAAGGTATATTCACACCTGACGAGTAATATACCGTATTTACTCGCATTATGAAGAAATTTTTATTTCTGAAATTTTTAAAAGCTTGGAGGTGCGTTCACTACCCGAAGACAAATAATCAGAACACTCAGAAGTTAGTAAAAATGTGGTACAAAAAGCAGGCTGATGGAATTCATACTTCGAACAGTACGACTTGCCTTCTAAACACAACTACTATTCAACACGGTTTCCTCGCTCGAAAGCGTAGTCGGTAATTGTTTTTCTTAAACCCGCACGTAAGGTACCGTATGAGGGCCAATAATGCCGTCCGGAGAGTGCACAAGTAGAGTTCACTTTGGCACAACTGGCAGCGCTCTCGCACCTCAGCCGCAGTGTTTCCAGCAAACACAGTGGCATGAATTGGGCCGTTTCATTCATGTGTTTATACTCAGTCGTTTCCTGTACACAGTCCCATACCTCCGACTCCGACAAGAAGAAATCACCACCCGTGATGCTATGCTCCGCAAAGCTTACAAGGTGGCCCTACACTTTCCCCCTAGCACCCAAACTACTATACTTCTCCAGCTTGTCCTCCACAACACTAGGCACGAACTCAGAGGCCCACAGACAAGCACAATGAACTCGCCTAGCTCAGTCTTTCACAGGACGTGACATACTTGACACCATCCGAATTCGCATAACAGCAGCCGACCCTACACTACTGCCAGTCCCCCGCCCCGTGCACACACAGCTTCTAGTAAAGCCCCTCCCTCGAAACACCCACGCCACCTAATACTCGGCCCGCTGCATAGCCCATGCAAAGGCCCCACAAATACTACGGTCCGTAGGCCGACGCCATATGTTTGGACGCCGCCTCCACGGGCGACGGCGCGCAATTGCAGTCGTTGACCACACACACCCATCGCCACTGTTCACCTTCCTGCCACATGCACCCCGGAGTCCTCGGAAGAGGCGGCAATCGCGCTTGCCCTTGCACACACTAATGCCCGATACATCCTTAGCGACTCAAAAACTGCACTCCTAAATTCCGCACGAGGGCGAGACCACTTTCCGCATGATCAGCTCACTCCCCGTAAACTCGCCCCGTCATGTGGAGCTGATATGGGTGCCTGCGCACTCTGGGAACCCCGGCAACGAAGCCGCCATGGACCACGCCTGAGGTCTTCTCAACCGGGCGGCGGCGGAGTCGGACTCTTCCCGGGAGCGCATGCACTCCATCTGTGAGCTGACCGCTGCATATCGCACCGAACGCCAGCTGTACCCCTCATCCCACCGATCCCTTGACAATTACCACCAAATATTATGGCACCGCCCCCAGACCGGCACCCTTCCTTCCCCTTATCAGCTTTCTTGCATGCAGCCGGGAGCATACACATCCCCTTGTACCCAGTGCACCCACCTTACACTACTCGTAATCACATTATCCTTGAATGCCCTGCGGACCCTCTCTTACGGGGCCCGGGGCTCCTGACCGCTTGGGAGGATGGGAGATCCTGCTGAGCCCGACAGACCCATCCAGGCAGAAGATCGCCACTGACCGGGCCTCCCACGTCATAGAACTCCACGAACTTATGAACATTTAACGCAGTGGGGTCGTGCGGGGACCCAGGGACGTATACGTGTCCCAAATCCCATGGTTAATAAAGTTATTTATTTCTCTCTCTCACTTACACTTATGTCCACTGGCACTCACATTCACTAGCACTTGTACTCACAGACGTGTGAGTGAGGCGATATGAGAGCGCTCATGAGTGAGCGTGCCGACCTATGGCAGGAGGTGCGGGGTTCGATGAACTCCGATCTGTAACATCGCCGGGTGCCAACCAGTTTATCGATGGTTCCAAGCTTTCATCTGGCCAGGTACACGTTTTTGTAGCGATAGCTACACTACGGTAGCTACGCCAGCCGCTTCGCCTCTTCGGCATGGGCGCACATTCGCCGTGGTCGTACCTTTGCCGCGATTGCACCTCGGCCATAGTCGCACCGACCTTGAGCCGTTGCCTAGCAACCGCCGCGGTGGACACCCCAACCGCACTGTACAGGAATGGAGGAAGTGGGAGTGAAATAAGAAAGAGAAAGGGGGGGGGGACGTAATGAAGAAAATGAAAATTGTATTTAGAGAAAGGAAATTGCGCAGTAATTGTCTCGCATATCTCAGTGGTCACCCGTTATTCGTTTTGTAGAGGAAGGGAGGAAGTGAGAGTGAAAGAAGGAACAGAAAAAGGGGCCGTAATGAAGAAAATCAATTTGAGGAAAGGAAATTGCGGTAACTGTCTCACATAACTCGACGTCAGAGATTACTCAGTAAACCATCAGTAGCATTACATCGCTTAACCACGGGAGTCTAAGCGTAGCCATGGCCTGTAGCCCCCTAATGACGCAGTAATTTTTATTTTTTATTTATTTATTTATTCATACTGTTAACCCTCTGCATGAGGGTCATTACAGGGAGGGAAACATATACAGACACAAGTGCAATTCTCCTCGCTAAAAAAAGAAATACTCAAATGCACAGAATTACAGATTTGCACAGCAATCTTCCAGGAAAGCGTTCACACCTATCACAAATTTGTCTACATCTGTTTGGTCCACAACGTCACTTGGCAGTTGATTCCAAATTTCTACAGCATCGGGAAAAAAGGAGTAGCGATAGACATCAGTACGTGTAATAATAGGTTGTAATACTTTACTGTGATTTTTCCGAGGGCAACGCTTCAGGGGAGGTGCAACATAGTGATGTTTATTAACTTTGACTTTATCATTCATTATCAGAAAAAAAAGTTTCAATTTCTGCTTTGTTCTTCTTACTTCTAGTGATTCTGACACTCTTTTAGCATTGCTGTGACTGAATCAGTGCGGCGGTATTTAGAGCATATAAAACGTGCTGACATCCTTTGCAATCTTTCCAGTTTCCGTTTTAAACCCTTTTGATGAGGACTCCACACTGCACTTGCGTACTCTATTATTGGCCGCACGAACGTCTTGTACGCAATCAATTTAATTTCTCTAGTCGCATTCGGCAACTTCCTCCTCAGGAAACAGACCTTCTGGTAGGCTTTTAAATAGACATTTTCAATATGGGTGCGCCAGTCAAGATTATTTGTTAATGTCACTCCCAAGTACTTGAGACACTTTACTTGATCTAAGGAATTTTCACCGATATTGTATCGAAACATCATAACATTCTGCTTCCTTGTTACTTGCATGTAATTAGATTTTTGGTAGTTTATTTCCATACCCCATTTCAGGCACCACGAGTTTAACGACTGAAGACATCTATTTATGTTCATCTGATCTGCCGGGGAAGCCACAGGAGAGTAAATTAAACAATCATCGGCAAAAAGTTTCATTCTGACAGGCGATTCGACGATAGCAGAAATATCATTTATATACAATAAAAACAAAAGCGGACCTAAAACGGAGCCCTGTGGCACCCCCGACAGAACTTCACGCCTATTCGATACGGCACTTTCTATTTTGAAGACTTGACAGCGGTTACTTAGATAGGCCTGAATCCATAGTACTATATTTTCAGCGATTCCTAATCTCTGTCATCTCGGTGGACACCCGAAACAAACCGGAAAGGAGGGAGTGAACGAAGAAAGAGGGGCATTAATGAAGTCAATGGAAATTGTATTTGAGGAAAGGAAATGAAGCAATGGACACCCGTCATCCGTTTGTAGAGGAATGGAGGAGGAGGAGAAAAGCATTTATTTATTTTATTTTTTATTTATTTATGGCATACTGCAGGCCGTGAGGCCCAAGCAGGAGTGGATACAGAACAGAACACAAATTGAGCAATAATACCAAAGTGCAAACAGAAAACGAGCAGCGCGAAATGACGTGGAAAAGAAAAAGAAACTAACAAAACAAACTAAAAACAAACTAACAATGGTTAATTATCAGGTCAAGAGACCGTACACACGAAGCTGGTAAGCTGTTCCAGTCACTGATGGTTTGGGGAAAGAAAGAGTGCTGAAATAAGTTAGTCTTTGCAAAGTACGGGGTCAGAGAAAGGGGGTGGGAGTGTCGGGTTTGTCTGGTGTTCTGTAGATTAAGATACGGCGAAGAATTAATTCCAAGTTTATGGTTAAATAACAAAAATAAGAATTTCAACCGAAGAAACTTGCGCCGGGACTGAAGGGTTGGTATTGAATTCGACTGCATTAATGCAGAGACAGAAGCAGTTCTATTGTATTGCGAAAACATGAATCGCACAGCTTTTCTTTGGATCCGCTCAAGTGCTTTTATGTTAGTGAGAGTATACGGGTCCCATACAATGCACGCATATTCCAATTTAGTCCTGATAAAGGTTTCATATGCTAGCCTCTTAACCTGAAGTGGTGAATCTTTTAGTTTATGGCGCAACAAGCAAAGTTTTCGTAAGGCAGACGAGCAAGTGTTAGAAATGTGAGTGTTCCAGCTTAAGTTGTTTGTTAATGTAACACCAAGATATTTATATTCAGTTACTTCGGTAATTTCTCCTGAACCCAGAAAAAAGGAGCGTTTAAATGGATTAAGTTTTCTTGTAACACGTAGTAGGACAGTCTTTTCGAAGTTAAGTTTCATGCCCCATCGTTTACACCATGCGTGGATACTATTAAGGGACGTATTTAGTATTGCCTGATCGTCAGCTGATCGGATCTCATTGAAAATAATACAGTCATCAGCGTACATGCGAATCTGTACAGGTTCATTAACCACATCTACAATATCGTTACAATATATCAAAAACAACAGTGGCCCAAGCACACTGCCCTGAGGGACACCAGATGTGACCGGAAGAGCGCAAGAATCATCTCCATTAATAGTTACGTACTGTTTGCGTTGTATTAAGTACCTCGATACCCAAGCAATAATAAAATCTGGCAGCCCTATCAGTTCAAGTTTCTCAATTAATTTATTATGGGGTACTAGGTCGAAAGCCTTGCTGAAATCCAAGAAAATTAAGTCTACCTGGCCAGCCCTATCCACGACGGAAGCAAGGAAGTGAAATATGGTGACTAACTGAGTAGTTGTAGAAAACCCTTTCCTGAAGCCGTGCTGGTGTTGCGACAGAATGTTATTTTCTTGAAGAAATTTTGAAATGAGGTTAGACACAATGTGCTCCATGAACTTACAAGAAGAACATAATATAGATATGGGGCGGTAGTTAGATAAAGAAAGCGGGTCACCCTTCTTTAGGAGGGGCACCACACGTGCAGTCTTCCAATCGTCAGGTATGGACGCAGTACTAATGGAAGCTTGAAATATAACTACGAGGAACTTGCTCAGTGTTTCAGCGTAACGGCGAAGGAACGCGCCAGGTATACCATCAGGTCCAGGTGAAGATTTAACTTTCAGTCGGAGCAGCATGTTAAGTACTCCCTCATGCGAAATCAAATCAGAGACATTCGGAAAATGAGACTGGAATGTTGAAAATGAAGGTTCAGCGGGCATGGAGAAAACGCTGTGAAAATATTGGTTAAAATGTTGTGCAATAATCTTGGGGTTAGTGACTACTGCACCGTTATGAGATATTTGTTGCACATGCCTTTTGCTTTCCTTCATAAAGTTCCAGAAGCCTTGAGGATCCTCAGAAATGAAGTTCGGGAGAGTAGTGTTAAAATAAAAAGACTTTGCACGCATAATGGCGTCGGAAAGAGCTGCGCGAGCTTCGCTGAAAGCATGAGATGCTGTTCTTTTCTTACGTAAGCGTTTGGCCTTCCGTTTTAGATGTATTATATGCCTGTTCATCCAAGGCGTATGTTTCGCCGTTTTCTTTATTTTGTCCGGAACAAAATTACTCAAACAAAAGTGGCATAAATTCTTAAATTTGTTCCAAAGAACAGCAGCATCATCATCATCAGAGAAGTTAGCAAACTGAGAATCTAAGTAATCTAAAATGGCATCATCGTCAGCTCGCTCAATATCTTTCACTGTTTTAACAACTGCACCATTTTTTACAGATTTGGGAGCAAGTGCTAGGCAAACAGATACCATTTTATGATCAGATAAGCCGGAATCCACAGACACTTCATAATCATCAAAAGCGCGATGAAGAAAAACTAAATCAAGAATGGAACTAGACGTATTGCCTACACGTGTAGGCTTACTGACAATTTGAACAAGATTATTCTCAAACATGATATCAAACATAGTATTGGAATCAATTGCAGAGTCGGCACTGGAAAGCAAACGGTCCCAGTCAATGCATGGAAAGTTGAAGTCCCCAACAACTATCATCTTAAATTTGCTGTAATGCGCCATATGATCCCTTAGTTTCATTATTTGGTAATGTACAGAGAGGTGCTCGGGGAGAGGCCCCTAGTGGGTCTCACCCCTTACAATACTAGTCGGAGTCCCTCATTCCGGGATCCCGTTGGTCGAGACCGCTACACAAGTCCGCCGAACCAGGGCCTGCTGGGCCGATAGTTCCTGGCAGCTGAGTAGGGCCGCCTCCCAGTCCTCTCGGGTAGGGGAAGGGGTGATTGGGGGGAGAGAAGGATTTTTTCTGCATGCCCAAGCCATGTGGAAGGTGTCGGCCACCTCCCCACAGAATGAGCAGCGGCCGTCAAAAGAAGGATTAAAGTGCTTGAGAACCGCCGGGCACAGCAGGGTGTTTGTAAAGAGCCTGAGGAGAATTCGTTCGCCAGCTTTACCCAGTCCTTTCATAGGAACTGGGTATCGCCGGTGTTCGCCACGATAGTGCTCAGTAATTTCTTTAAAAGAAAGGAGAGGGCTGTGATCTGGGTTAAGCTCCTCCCAAGGGACGCCTGGTGCCCGGTGAGTGAGTGCGCGGGCTGCCTCATGGGCGGCTTCGTTACCTGGCATGCCTTGGTGGCCGGGGACCCATATGATTGAGCGATGAGTTGGATCGCCGTCGCGAGTACTGCGGTGCGAAATTTGGTGAGCGAGTGGAGTGATCCAACCGAACTCAAAGTTACGTCAGGCTCCTCGAGAGTCTGTGAGGATGAATTTAGAGTCGGGATGGGAGGCTGCGAGGGCGATCGCCACCTCCTCCGCATGCGTTGAGTTGGGCGCTCTGAACGAGAGGCCGTCCACCTGTTTTCCCTCGTGTATGACTGCAGCCGTGTACCAGTGGGAGTGAAAGAAGAAACAGAAAGAGAGGCTTAGTGAAGAAAATGAGTTTGAGGAAAGGAAATTACACAGTAACTGTGAATTCACGTCCAGGGAGAACGCTCAGCGAAGAGCAGCGGCCAAAGACTGACTTTGCAATTCGACTCAGCGCGTTCCATTATCGCGTCACTCCAGGTTTAACCAGCCATTTTTTTTTGGAGTGAAATCTCTTAGCAGACAGGTGTTGACCCGCTTTCTTGCAGGGTCAAACACATTAGCAGACGACTGCCGTGAACTCACTTTAGTAAGCCGTAGAAACCGTCCGGATGGAGGTCCTTAATCACCACGGTGCCTGTCTCAGCGAGCGGCCCGTAGAACATAGCGCCGAACACTTCGTTCCTCAGGGCCAGAAGTTGCCTGTGGCCCTTGAATGTCTTCGAGACTGCGTACTTCTCCGGCGTCACTGCGAACTCGACGTCGGCGTACTGGCCGCTTAGCAGGAATTTCTTGAAGTTGAACTAGCCCACGTGACAGGCGTCGGGAACATGAAAGACAAAACAAAATTAGTGCCTCCCTTAAGTGCATGTTTATTTTTTTTTCTTTGTCGTGCTAATTTATATCTTGCGCTCATTCTCTACCCTGTTTTTTACTAATCATAAGCGGTTCCACTGCAGCTGTGTACTGAGGCACTTCTATTTGCCCCGCCGCGGTGCTCAGTGGTTACGGTGCTCGACTGCTGGCCCGAAAGACGCGGGTTCGATCCCGGCCGCGGCGTCCGAATTTCTATGGAGGCGAAATTCTAGAGGCCCGTGTACTGTGCGATGTCAGTGCACGTTAAAGAACCCCAGGTGGGCGAAATTTCCGGAGCCCTTCACTACGGCGTCCCTCATAGCCTGAGTCGCTTTGGGACGTAAAACCCCAATAAACCTTAACCTTAAACCTCTATTTGCAAATACTTTGTGGGTTCATTCTGTATTTCATTCTTATTAATAAATTAAACAGGAATATAAAATGCTCGTTTGCACAACTATAAAGGCTTGTCAGCGGATGCACCACAGCTTATAAAAAAATCGTCTCGTCATGAAGTACAACACTGGAGGTGACCCTTAAGCTCAAGGATGGCATGGCTGAAGATTTCCACGAACCATAGTTGGACATAAATTTCCATCCAAAGTGACTCAAGAAGCAAACAAACCGCGATAGTCCAATAATCGTCCAATCCCAACACAGCACCTGTCATCCCTGTCTGAGTGCAGCGATTGCGTTACGGTGCAAGCAGGACAGTTCTGGCTACATCGCACCACAATACATGCGTTTTCGAGAAGATGGCAGGCATAACAACCTCTCCAGTGCACGCAACTTGTCAAAATAGTCAAAATTTGTTGGGCCATAGCGCCGAGGATAACAATGTTCCCGAAATTCTAAAACAAGATATGTATATTAATTGCGGTTAATTGCGCCTTTAACAATCAAGGAGCCTCACTGTAATAGTTAACAAGTTAACTATTCAATATTTGTTAACCAGCTTGCTTGTTAGCACATCTTAGCTGTATTCTGATGGATTAGACCGCTGTCAGTGCTATGCCGAAAATAAGTGCTCTTCTAAGTCGAAACGGCTATTTTAAACAAACTGTGTAAAGTCTTAGGTGAAACACCCGGTATAATTTCTGGCGTTGATCAATGGCAGAATAATAGATTATTTTTTAAACATAATTTATTAGAAAGCCGAAAAAAAAGAAAAGCACATGTCGCTGGTGGGACCCGAACCCACGACCTCCGAATTGCTAGCGAAAGTTCCCGAAAGAACTGACACAGATACATAGACAGTGACAACAACAGTGAGGATTATCATGCTACCGCATTACGCTCATAAGGTGACTTAAGCGTCGCAATAGTTTTCATTCCACCATAAACAGCGGGAAACGTCGAGACCGACGGAATAAAACTGTACAGTGCGTATAATCAGGGAAAATACAGGTGCACCCTATATAGTCCCGTTGGGATATAGGGCCCTGCACACCACGAAGCATCTGCGATCACCGCACCATCATATTTATTTTATTTATTCATTTACATATACTGCAGCCCCGATGGGGCTATTGCAGGAGTGGGAGGAAGAAAAAAATAAAAAAGAAAATGCAGAGAGGGACAACATATTCAGAAGTGAACACCATTAAAATACAGAACAGCAATTCAACAGACTAATCACAGATTTGCAACAGCGTTGAAAAATATTTTTGATTCCAGGGAGCGTATATCACCGGGTAAAGAATTCCATCGTTCGATAACACGAGGAAAAAACTAAATTTGAAGATATCAGTGCGCGCGTGAATGGGTGTTACATTCAATGGGTGAAAAGCTCCTTGTAAATGAAGATGCTGAAAAATGCAAATACTCAGACAATGAAGCAAAGCGGGATGAATTAACAATGCCATGAAAATATTTTAAACACTCATTGTCGCGGCGAGTACACAGGAGGAGAAGGCCTATGGCAGGAAGAGTAGATGACGGTGAAAAATTTCTGTTATACCGTCGGCAAATAAACCGTACTGCTTTCCTTTGGACGGATTCCAGCTTACTGATATCGCACTGTTTATGAGGATTCCAGATTATTGACCCATACTCCAAAAGTGGACGAATTAAAGCTTTGTATGTTACCAATTTAGTTTCTTGGGGGGCAACACAAAGTGTACGTTTTAGATACCTGAGCCTCCGCATTGCATTATTGGATATTGTGTTAATATGCTTTGACCAGGACAAGTTAGAAGAAAAAAGAAGACCTAAATATTTGTACTCGGACACTTGATTCAGAGAGTTATCTTTGAATGAGTAGGTGTACTAAGATGGCATTGTGCGATCACAGAATGACATGCATACAGATTTACGAAAGTTTATTTGCATTTGCCATGTTTCACACCATGACCAGAATCACACGAATGACTGATTTAGTTGCTCGTGATCATCAGGGGTGTTAATTGAACTGTATATCACACAATCGTCTGCGTATAGCCGAATTTTAGAAATAATATTTTCTGGCAAATTATTAATGTATAATAAGAATAACAGTGGCCCGAGCACGGATCCTTGTGGTACACCGGATGATGCATTAAAAGGGTAACAGGCGTTCTCAATAAGTGAAATCTGTAACTTGATAAAGGGTAGAAAAGAAGTGCAACCGGAACAGGGCGTGGGAAGAAAAGTGGACAGAACGAGCGGCTATCCTGTCTACTTCTCTTCACATGGCCTGTTCCTGTCGCAGTTCTTTTCGACTCTTTGACACTTCGGACCAACTGGCCCAGAACTTCGCCGTGCTGAATCTGCAACTTGAATAATGACCTTTGTGAACGTGCCCACAAGTCTTCAGTCGAATACCGCGGATTAACACCCTCCATCTCACAATTCATTGCCACTGAAGAAGTAACTGCAGCTGGCATCAGCAAATTAGAAATCACACGCTCAGTATTGATCGCGCGTTGTAACAGCCTCAGGGTGGTCGGCGCATTGGCTGTCATGTACCGGGCTGTCACGATGGCCGATTTCACGGGAGCCAGCCATTCAGAGAACGTGTGGGTTTCTAAGTGGACACAGGCCACCACCCACCGCGGGTTCGAGCTTCGCGCGAGCCAAGGGCCCCGATCAGCCGTCACCACACACACACTGGGACACCGATGCAGTGCACTCAACCTCCGCTGGGAGGAGAGCGATTCGCAGCAAAGAAATAGGCCTCCAAGTTCACAAAGGAGACGTTTATTCACGTCGTCCTTCAGCAGTACACACACACTCAATCGTCACCCCGTCCCGGGGGCGCGCGAGGAGCAAGGCTCCGCTGCGCGCACGAAGCGACTCGAGCAATGCGCGCCGCTAGCACGCCGCTGCAGGAGAATGTCCCCGCGGCAGGGCTGTGATCTCTCTCTCGTGTCGACCGTTGGGCCGGTTGCGAGAGAGAGTGGGCAATCAACGCAAGGTACGCCTGTCTGAGGTCGCTGGACCCCGAGTGACAGGCTCGAGCCGCTGCAGGTCAGAGGACACGTGCGGGCGAGCTCGAGTAAGCACTGGTCCGAACGGCAACGGCCGGCACGGACAAAACAGTAGCATACGCACCTTACGCTGTCTCGGAGGGATCTCTCTCTCTGGGCCCCGCTCGGACGGTCGCGGGATGCGCGGCCGCCAAAACGGGTCCCGGATTCCCGCCAAAAGGCGCCAATGGCAAAGGCCCTTGGGGAGCCGGGGCGGAGCTGTGGCTAAATGACAGTGATTAGTCACCCAGCCGCCTCTCCACCGCCTAAGGCGGGAGCAAGGGAAAGAGGAGAAACAACGCGGGCGGCCGGCACAGCCGCGCAAAGGCGACGGCGGAAAGCCAGGATTCCCACATCCCCCTCTCCTTAAATGCCTTCCTACCCATCGGCAAAGCACGCGGCCAAAAATAAAGAAATCAGTACACAAAAAAAATAAGCTACACTTCAGTTCCAAAATAAAGAAATGAATACGAAAAAAAAAACTAGCTACACTTCAGTTTCAGCCAGAACAACGTAAAGAAAACAAAGGAAAAACAAGGCAAACAACACTTGCATACGCTTCAGTAAATCAAAACAGCTTGCAGATTATATACACGGTACACAAGGCGATGTGAATTCAACTGTACAACTATGTGACAGGTGGATGTCAGCCCCAAAGTTCGATGGCGCGGCCCAGTGGGCCGGTCGGCGACTCACCGCTCGCAGAAGCACAGCGGCACAACTCACAGGCGTCGCCTTGGCTCATGGTTACGCGCGCACACAGTCACAGCCACAACCACGCATACACCGGCACGTGCGCGGACGCTGGTCGGCGACAACGATCCCCTCATCAGAAGCGTCCAGAGGCGCCGCGGCGAGGGTCAAAGGGTGCACTTTCCGCCCCCCCATCGCCCCAAACGTCCCGCCAACTTCCCCTCCATACGGGCCGCACAAAACTCGCACCGCGACACACGGCTCCTTAACGAGCCAACCACCCACAGTCGGGCCGGAAATGAGAAAAGGCGCGCTGTGCAAACGACACCTAATCCAATCTATTCCTTCTAGAAGATAAGAGCAAGCACGAGCGGGCTGAAGTTTGCCTATGTACATCTCGGTACGTTCCCTTACGAAAATGGCAGATATGGGCCAGATATATTTTATATATGGCTGTATATACTCATATATGGGATCATATACAGTTAAATAGGTCCATATATGGTCGTATATACGGCCAGATATGACCATGGGAAACCTGATATGCCGCAATATACGGCTATATATGGGTGTATAAGACCACAAATACGGGCAGATACGGCCATAAGGTACCTTATATAGTGGCATATACTGCTATATATAGTCGTATTTGCGTCCTTATATAGATGCTCTTTCTTTATATGGGGACCTTCAAATCCTTATATGGAAACAATCTCGCATATATGGAACATATCAGACCTCATATATGGGATTCTTGTGCCATATACTTCCGAACTTAAATAATTAACTTTGTGTCAAACATGATATTATTGGTTAATTAAGATGGTGAAACACACCGCACAACAAGATACTAAGCTTTTTATGATTGCGGCTTCAATCAAATTAAACTGCTATTACGTAGTGGTGTTTAATTAATGTGAATTAAAGTACAGTGCTATAAATCACATTAAACTTTGCTATGATTTAAATGCACTAATACATGCATATATGCGCTTTCTATCTTTGGTGGACTTCGAACCTTCCTGACGAACTGAACCTTCCTGACTGGGTCTAAATAAGCGGATTACAAGTCCAGCGAGTTGGTTGCGATCGAAATCATAGTTTCTAGGAACATTGATAGATTATAGAGTCCCGAACGTACAACAAGCGCTTGGGGATCGAACTCAGCCCTTTCGCAAACGTGATGAATACTCAAACCATCAAGCCGGTGGTGCGGTGTACGTTCCTTCTTTGGGCGCTGTTCCCCAAAACTATGTCGTTCTTAAGGAAGGGGAAACCTGCATTGTTTGCGGTAATGCCATACAATAAACGTTTGCAAAACCGCTGCAGCATACAGGCATTTCTTGTCCAGGAGCCTAAATAACACATCGCTGCTTGCGGCACAGGGATGAAGATTAAAACCCTCTAGTATAATTGTCAGAGAAAAAATACAAAATGTTTGGAAATTCATCTATCTAGAGTTGCCAGCAAAACGTTTACAATGCAGACGAGAAAAACTCCACAGCTGCACGCAAATCTTTTACCCATCGCCTGTTCCGCGCCGCCGAGTCTCCGTGGTGTACTGACCAAGCTCGCCATTCTACTCCGACTGTTGTGCCACAGCTGAACAGTTTGTAAAAAATCTTCTGCAAATAGTTTTTGATACTATGCGCGTTGGTCTGTTTCTTTTCACCTCAACTTTTTCTTCCCTTCATAATCCACCCTCCCCTGCCGGCCGATATTCAGATGCCAGTTCTGAGACCGGCAGTCACGGGGAAGCAAGACATACTTTATTTGCGTAATAAATGAGTCGCCGCTGTGTCCACGGTCAGCCACCACTCACGGCAAAATGTTCCTTACCCTACTGAGCGAGAGATGGCGCTGCTGAGGCGGTGAAAAAGCGGACCCTCGAGAACCCCCCCCCCCCCCCCCTCCCAGAACAGCAGAAAAGCGACACATTGCCGCCTTCGGCAGTGCTCAGTTAGAAGATAGCTGGCGGGTGGCTAGTCCAGCTCCGTGTCACTTTCTCTCTTTCTTTCGCTCCGGAAGGCACGCCGAGGGAACCAGAGCTTGGCAGATGGGCCCTACAAGCGCGAGTGAAAAGCAGCGTCTCCCGCGACTCCCCACAATTGACCGGGCAGACCTGTCACCCCTCCTATTGAGCCCTTTCTTTTGAAAAAAGACCAGTTCCGCACATGCTTTAACGTGTTGGACTGCCTGGAAATCTGTTTGCGCTGACGCTTGCTTTTTCCTTCGTGCTAGAACGCTGACGAAATTAAGAGGACTAGAAAAATGTACAAGGGCGATAGAAAATAATATGAACAGCATGTTGCCTACGCACTGCGAAACTGGAATTCATGTCTGTAGCGTACTTATGTTCGAATTAGGCGCCGCGCTGTTCGCATTTCCTTCTATCGCGACAGTACCCTCTCAGGTGTAGGTTTCAAGGAAGAGTGGTCAGCGATTTTTTTTTCTGCGCCGAACCTGAAAAAAAAAGAGAACTGACAGTGCATCAGGTCCACTTCGTGGAGCAGATATTTGACGAAACCGCCGTCACCGTTGCGCCGACATGTATGTCGCAAGTAAATGGCAAGTTCATTTAAGACGTGGAATTCGAGCTTAATACCTTTTTTTTTTTTATGGCACGGTCATTTTCGCAAAATACTTAATTTTGTTGGGTAGCTGAGCAGTTCGATGTACGCAACTTTCTTTGCCAAATAGTTGGAATTTCATTACGTTTTTCGCTGAATAATAACTAGTATGTGTTTATTTGGACGTAAAATAAAGATAGGCGAGGCTGAAAAGAAAAACAAAACACGCGCGAAATGCGTTTACCAGATGCTGGCTTACGGCTAACAGAAAAAATGCTCTAGTTTGGTCAATCACTACGCAGTGGTTGGTACATTTAATGTAATGCCGATTGCAGCGCACGTGCATTACCAAAACAATTTATTTACAGAGCCATCTCTCATATTCAAACGCTCGCTCATGTGCAAGCTAATATCTTTACTACTTTTACTTTGAGACATTTTTTACATCTAGCAAAATAACTTCGGAAATTGAGCCGGGCGTCACACAAAGGAACAATGAGGCGATCACTGACCTTGCCTCACACGCGTCTGCCTAACGCAGCTGTTGATGTCAGCCTCCAAAATATTTGTTTGAGTTACCTAACCGGCGGAGGGCTTTACTGCAAAAAAAAAAAATTGTTTCCTTAGCGCGAGTTGTACGACTAAACACTGCATGCTTAGTGAATTACAATGAAAATTCGTCAGAAATAATACACACGCTCAAAAACATACCAAACCAATTTAGGAAGAGAAAACCGCCTACTTCAGCTTGCGCACAGAAGTTATCCAGGCTTGCCGTCTCTCGTTCTCAATCATTTCACAGACAACAATTCCGAGAAAACCATTTTTGAATGGGAAAAAGTGTATGAACGCATTTTTTTTATACACTGGAAGATTTCACTATACCAACCTCCCGTCGACATGCTTGCATTGTTTTTGTTTTTTTCTTTCTTGCAATTAATGTTTTTGTTATCGCTCGATGCGAGCGATGGAAAAGTTCTGCAAGATTTTACTACACATCGAAAAGATTCACTATTACCTCCAAAATTTCCTCGGCAGTAGATTACAAATTTCGAGTATTGAATTTTTTTTTCAGGAATGTGGGACATATGTCCAGGAAATCTATAGAGTTCCACGGGCTGCTCTTGGCCGTTGATGTTGTGAGAACTATTGTGGCAGCACCCGACACAACAATACGTTTCTTCACTCCCTCAACGTCGCGGCATTCCAGTCATGACTCACAACGAGCGGCAACCCCTCTTTTGTGCACCCACGAGCAGGACGGCACGTGCTCACAATGAAAGAGAGTGTCAGCAGCGCGAGCAGCACGGGTACCAGTCGAGGCGTTGCTGACTCCATGCGCTCCGCCGGCGACGTGCCCACTCAGAATTTCGAAAATGGAAATGACAAGCAGGCATGAAAAAAGTGCAATATAACCGCTGTTTTACATTCGTTACAAGTCCGGATAGTGAAGCTGGCTGACTGGTTTCAGCATTGTAGTGAATTAAAACGAGGACGCAGCGATTATATCGCAGTTTTTCATGCCTCACTCACTGACGTCCCACTCATAGTTGAGTTATTGAACTTTAAACAGCAAGAGAAAAAATCGATAATAAATTATTTAGCAGTTGTAGGAACACCACGTGGTACTCCATGTATAATAATGCCTCACGCATCATTACAAAGAAGAAAACACGCACCCAAAAGTTAGGTGTCCATACTCCTTTAAGTGCCCTTACAGATTGAAGGACAGGTGTCTAATTCACTCACATAATGAAATCAGCCGCATACCTAACATCCACATACATAACATGGTCATGATGTAAAAAATAGCGCACAGGGAACACACGGGACGGAAAGTAAACGACGCAGGTTTTTTTAACTGATCTTCCACAGCGATGAGTGGCGCCTGATGCTTCAATTTCAATTTTTTCCTCTGACTTGGTCTTTCCAGGAGGGACTGTTTGTGGTTGTTTTTTTTTTATGTTTTTAAAGTGACTACCTTATATTGCGCGCGTCAGCAATAAACCTCAGTTGCGAGTTAGCGCTTGTCTGCGTCGTTTACTTTCCGTCCCGTGTGTTCCCTGTGCGCTATTTTTTACATCATGAACGTTACCCAACTTGCCCAACTTTCCGCTTTGCATAACATGGTCGGCTCGAATTGCGAAAAACGCATCGTTACTACACACAGACAATGGTAGTGCTATATACTAGATGTCGTCAGGATGAACACTGCTTTGTTTTATGTACATGTATTCCGCTCAGAGAATTTAGCATTGGTGTAAGTAAACAAAAAAACTAAGCATTTCTTGCTTAGTATGTTACAGGACTTTTGTGTTAGGTATTTCCTCAGGGCATTAATTTAATTAGGGACAGCAAAGGAATTTGGCCGTGATGTATCGCATTGTGATGGTAAACTTCAGGAAGGGTTTAGCGATGTAAAATTCAATAAATTACGTTACAAAATGTAATGTATTTTCTAGTTTTTTTTTCTATTGATCCAGAAAAGGGTTTTAGATGGCGGTAATTCACCGATATCAATATAAAAATTTTAAATCCGCTCTATGCAACGTGATACAAACCCAGACAGAAAAACTTATAAGCGAAACATCGTGAAAAACTGCATAAGCACGCTCAGAAAAACTACATCGTACCCACAACGCGCACGCACGCATGTAAAAAAAACTGCCCTAACCCGCTGAACCACACAGATGTATAAAAAACCGTAGTCTAAAACTAAAGATGTCCTCTCCAAGAACGCCCCCAAAAACCACTGCCTACTACTCAGCGCATTCCCTCTCTTTAGACAAAGAAACAAAACAACTCCTAGGACTCCTACCAGTGATGGCACCTTGAAAACACCCCAGATTATGTAAATCCGCTCCCAGTTTGCACTCATGAATTTAGCTCCAAAATAGACTCCGTTCCAGTGGACCCTCATATGCATGCGCAAGCATGCATGGCCTCCATGAAAAGAGATGAAATTTTAATTTTGATATATAAACACAGCAGTAGGTCGAGCCTCCCATCATTAGCGAAGTTTGTTTACGGTTTCGGAGGGAATATCTTGGCGCTCTCCTAGCTGACTGCAAACTGAACGAGAGAGCAACGTCCACCTCCCCCCCCCCCCCCCCCTTCCCTGTTACCCAGATGACGTCACTCGTGCTCGCCAAACTGCAGCGCATGGTGGCTATACTTAACTTCGACATCCCAGCCGGCTATTAAAACCCCATTCGAAACACCATGAGAGCAAAAAAATGCAATGTAAATTATTTACTGGTCACATGTTAATAGCCCATTTAGTTCCGTCTACAGCATGGCAAGCGAACAGCGCATGTGAAAAAAACAAAATATTTTGCCTGTCTACTTTCAACTGTAGTGCAGAACTAGCCTGATTCCTGTGTCTGGGTGAAGGGTCTACCGAAGTACATATTTTTAAACTGGCTGCAAGTGAACACCTCTCTGCAATGTAGAAAAAGAAGGCGATATGCGTGTTCGCGTTTCATTCCGGCTGGATTGTACAGCCTGAACCTTATAATGAACCTGACGCTCACAATCCTTCTGTTTGCTTCTTAGTATGATGACTCCCCATATTACTGCAAAAAATACTAAATCAGAGAAAGATAGCTTTTGTCTCTAGAATTGAACTCCATTGTGCACACAACCAGACCATATCACGGCGCTTTCCGAGCTCTCCAGCGCCGTCATTAGCTGCTTCGATGAGACCCTTGCTTTCGACGAATAAGCGCTAGTCGGCATTGTTCGCGTATGTAGTCTCGGCTTTTGTGGAGAGCGAATACACAAGTTTGGCGAATGCAAATGGTCATAAGTGAAGTTTTCGAAACTGCAACCCTTAGCGGAGGATTGCTGATATCGCAGGACGAATAGAACGAGCGGGAAGCACCGGTGTCACCCGGCATGCCGAGCATTGCTTTAGGGAGCCGTCAACAGTCGACCACTGGCGCCGCTCGTGGATAACAAATGAGATCATTTTCGTCGATGCGATTAATCGTCGAACATGCTTCTGGATAAAGCAGTTCAGCACCGAATATTTGTGGTATGGAAGAAAGCGGATCTACCACGACCGGAAAGCGCCAGTTCTCCGGCTATCAAGTGTTTCGTCGCAAACATCCGGTCTTCTTGCAGTGATCATGCTCTGTAAACAAGTACAGTTACAATCCGCGCATCAGAAAGGGAATATTTAACATAGCTTGCGTTTTATGCCATACAAACGATCACAGGTATGCAGACAACGGTGGTACTGCAGTGCAGGCGACATTTGTGTATTGCCGCTGAAATTTCACGCGCACGCTGTAAATGCTGAATGACGAGTCATTAACTTGAAGCACTAAATTAGCGACAACGCAAGCAGTGTGCTAAAGAAAGAGGAGAAGAAACAAGTGAGCAGCAGATGTCGAAATCAACAGGGCCGAAACAGTTGCAGGACGCGGCTCTGAGGCAAGATAACGGCCACCGCCAATGACGGAGGCGGTCTCTGTTCGCATTTCGTAAGCATTTGAAACCGTCGAATGTCGGCCGGACGCCGAAGAGTGCTCAACTTTCCGCTAAGATATCTTTTTCTCAATTTCCGCAAAGCTCCGTCGACTCGAGTGGCGATCGGTTCGACGGGATTTCAAGCAACGACGCAGCAGGGGTATCGTTAGTTATATTTATTTTGATAAAGATACACGCCTGCGCGCCCAGCACGCGCCGTGACGGGCGTCGAAAAGTGGCATGAACCTCCATGCTCCTGGTGCTGGCTCGCTCCCCCTCGGGAGCCGACTGAAAAAAATGTCAAGCCGTGAACAAGAGATGGTTGGGGATCTGCAAGGATTCCAAGAAAATTTAGGGGAGGCTGAAAGAGCTTCAAGCCATGAAGAAAAAGAGTCCCCGAGGGCCCCCGCGGTCCTCCCATTGTTGTAAACCGGACCCCGCTTCTGACGCGCGCGTGAGCGCCCGTGCGCAGGTGCCGATATCGGACATGCACAGATATGCACAGATATCTGCTAAGGAAGGCATTGGTGGCGCCACCCTTGACTGTCGTCTGTTGCACAGAGCTAGAAGCCGGACTCTGCAGTGTGCTACGCACTTTCGTGCCGGGCGAGCAATTTCCGGTTATACCCGTTGTTGCATCCACTTGTTTTCCCTTTGAAATCATGGTACAGCGCCACACTTGTGCGTTTTGAGGAAGAAGACACTTTTGACGTCGTTAAAATGACCTGCGCCAAGCATGCATGGGATGATGAGCCATCGGAAGGATCCAGGGTGCAAGTGAGCGGGAATTACCAAGGTTTTTGTGAACCTGCAATCATCAATATTTCAGGTAAGCGTGAACAACCATTTACTGTTTTTCCCGTATTGCTTTGTTGTTTACCTTTGCCAATGCTGTCGGCAGTTTTCGATGATAGGGCTATAAATTAAGCTAAATGGTATCATAATGCATGATTTATTTGTAAGCTGGGCTATGTGCAGTCGGAGAGTAATCTCTCATTTTTCAGTAGCGAAATTTTTACCGCCACCGAGTTGCGTTCCTGCCAGCGGTAGTTCAAGTGCATGATATGAATTGTGTAACGCAAAAAACATAGACTAACCTCACTAAGCACATTGCGGGGCTAGTTAGGGATGTATTTTCTAAGTAACGAGACGTAGACAGCAAGCTGTAATGGATTCTCTCATATGCACGTATCAGGAACTGAACCCTTTTCATTGTCGTAAGTAATAGTGCTAATTCTATTTTAACACGGGATCAGCATTGCTGCGTTCTGCGTATCCAATTAGGTTACAATGGCCCCATTACATTTTCCACAAGGCTTGCGCTCTACAGCTAAGCAGGAGCAGTGGAATGAAGAGCTGGTACGCGTTTTATTTCGGGTGGCTAGAGCGAACGAACGTGTTTCAGAAACAATTGGCGTATACCTGTTTCTGTTCGCGGTTGTGCCAGGAAACTTTAATGATAAAGCCCGAAAAAGGGCCATCGCGATGATTTGCTCTGTACCAGTCAATATTATTAAATAGATTCATCATGCGTTCCAGAGACCAGATCAAAAAGAATTATTGAAATCGGGGTATGCAAGCGAAAGTTATTCCACTCTGAAAATTCGAAATGAAAAGCTCAGACGAAAACGCATTTCACTCTCCCATTTCACTCACCCAGTGCCGACATTGGGCGCTACCAATCAGAACCGCGCCTAGCGCCCACGCAGCGAAAGCGTGCATGCAGTTGTTGCTTTGTCGGGGCTGTAGACAGCCGCGCATTTTGACGGCGTCTTCCCCCCGTGTACGCGACGCTGTAGTAAGGGCAGGGGTGACTAACGACAAAGGAAGCTCCCCGAATTTTCTTTTTTAGTCGGACTGTAAGGCTGTCAGCGGTAGCCCCCCTCCCCCCCAAACTCGACTCCCGTCTCCTGTCCGGCCTTTCTCTTCACATTTTGGGCAAGGTGTGTCGACTGGCTTTTTTTTTGCTGCCGTCTTGGTATGGTCACGGCCGGTCTCGACCTGTCTCGACGCGCGCGCTTTCTGGTCTGAGCCAACGTTTTTTGAACAGCGCTGGCCGCCATGAAGGTTTGAAGCGGAATGGAAAGTGTCGCCCCTTGCTGTATTCTTGTTAGTTTTCGTTCGCTTTCCCTGCTTCTTTACAGTTTTTGTGGCATGCGAAAAAGCTTGCAGTACTCAGAGACATAATATTTTGGATCCATTTCGCAAGTATGAAGGAACAATATGCAAACTGGACGCCCAATCAATGAGAAAGGCAGCACCCTATCTAGATGCCAACTCATTTCCGCTGCCGCAAATGGCCGCCGCGTTGCGACACCATCGGCTCGAAACAAGCATTTCTAGCGAAGATTATATTATGATTTCGGTGATCTCATTGCGCGTTCAGGACTCACAATGTCCCTTACTCTGCATACAAAGATTAAAGAACCCATGCTTTATGTACGTCGCAGGGCACCTTTAATAGCCCACAATGGATTTTACGGTAGGCTGTCTCGGATTCAGTGCATAATTCTGCGCAGATTTATATCATGATCGCTCTAAATTATCTCCCACGCAGCCTACACAACGGCCCTGCCGACCAAGAAGGGGCGGGAGCTCTCCGGAAAGCTGCTGTTGCTGGCCGTGGGCACTAAACTCAGCGAAATAAGGAGCGAGAAAGAAAAACATCGACGATAAGAAGCATACAGAACTATAGAACCACAAGAGCATTAAATGTACCCCAATAAAATTTCCTGCGCAATTTCTGTGTGGTAGTAGTGTTACTTGTGTTACCTATGCTATATGATTATCAGGAGCTTTAGAGCAGTGTAAAACCGAGTGGTTTTTCAATTTAAAGCAGCACTTAGAGATGTATTGGATGACATTTTTTAACGTTTACAGATTTTTATTTTACAAAGTGCGAGAGATATGTTGGTTTGGTCAGTGAAGGTGGACCGTACAGCAAGACGGGCATTATGTACGTAATAGAGCTCAATAATCTGAAAAATGATTAATTATATTTAACTAATCAGCTTTCATAATTTTGATTTCGGCGCGTAAGTCTGTATCGCGAAAATGAAGGCCGTCAGTAAAGAAAGATAACCTTAGCTTTTAAATTTTCGTAATCGTTAATGTGGTTCGAAATACTGAACATACACTTGCAAGCTCAGTGAATTGCCTTGTCCGCTTCGCATATTCATAAACGCGTCGCTGCGCGTCGTATCATCGCCGAATTGAAAGAAACTTTTTCTACATCATAAAATACACAAACGGTGTCCGTGTTTGATGCATAAAAAAAGTGACCGACAGTTTTATACATTTTCAATGCGGGTAAACCAACTCAGCGAGCTTTGAAATGCGCAAAATCTGGCGCTCGATATTTCAAACTCCTATACCAATTAAAAAAAAAGTTAGAAACTGGGCTCACCTTTTACGATGACGGCCTTTAATTTCGCAACATAATATTGCCCCTTAGAATCAAAATAAAATGTTCATTAGTTAATGTTAGTTAATTAATCGTCTATTAAATCAGGTTTATCGCTTACATAATGTTAACCATCCTGTATAACCCCCTACACAGCACCAACGTATCTCTCAAAGTTTTAAAATAAAAATCTACGTCAAAAATTTAAGCTGTATTACATATCTGAAGTAGTAGCGGTAAGGACGTACTGCACAGTCGCTTACGTCTGCATGTGGCGATAACGGCATATGTATGACAGCATTCTGCAATGGTTGTAACTAATTTCATTACATCTTTTGTTTGGCCGCCCTCCATCACTGTTTGGAGACGCCACGCCCCAGGTTCACTCTTTATTGGCTAATGTGATAGTAGCAGCCTGCAACATTGGAGAAGGGGAGCCTAGGTGCTTGCAGATTGAGAGGACATGTAGTAGCGCTTAAAAAACAAGGACGACAGGGTAGAGAAAGACAGCACAGGCGCTACCCTGTCGTCCTTGTTTTTTAAGCGCTACTACTATGTCCTCTCAATCTAAACACCAACTAGCCCAGCTGTCTGCCTTAAGTGCTTGCAGAGATTGCAGATGAAGCGCGCCGCAAATCGTTGGATTTCTTCAATTTTTTTTGTACCGTCTCCTTCGGTAGATCTCGCCGTATGAGGGCACATATACATAGGCTGTCATTTATTATCTATTTCCATTTTAAAGCTTATAAGGTTTTAATAAGGGAGTAATCACTCATTTTCATTCCGCCAAGCAGTACCACGGCTACAAAGGGACCCGACACAGCTTCCACAGAAACTTTTGCTCTTTCGTAAAAAGATTCGTCCTGGTCTGGGGACATGGTGTATGACTGTGCTTGGATGGATGCGAATAAGTAATTAATACCTTAATGGAAGTCTGCTCTGCCTAGGGGAAATTTCCTCTCAACATTTAAACAAAAGTATATAAGGTTATGTGCAGATCTGTCAGTATATGTTCGTATATAGAACTAGCTCCATATATAAGCTCCAGCCAAATATGTACATTACAGATTTATCTATATTTGGCCATATATGGCCCATATAAGTATATTCATCCATATATGACTGTTCGCAGATATGGCTATATACGGATTTGGCCGTATCTGGGTATATAAAGACCATATATAGAAATCCCATATATGGGCTCCATCAGATATGGTCATATAAGGATAGGACATATCTGGCTATATAAGGACCATATATACATATATTTCCATATATAAGTTCAATCCATATATGAATATATAGGGAATTGGGCATATCAGGCTATATATGCCAGATATATCCATATATGAGTTCAATCAAGATATGGATATATAGGGAATGGGGCATATCAGGCCATATATGCCAGATATATCCATATATGAGTTCAATCATGATATGGATATATAGGGAATTGGGCATATAAGGCCATATATGCCAGATATATCCTTATATGAGTTCAATCATGATATGATTATATAGGGAATTGGGCATATCAGGCCATATATGCCAGATATATTCATATATTGTCATATATGAGTTCAGTCATGATATGGATATATAGGGAATTGGGCATATCAGGACATATACGCCCGTATACTCATATAGGACCTTATATGCCCAATTCCCTATTTGTTCATATCTGGATTTTTTCATATCAAACCAGATATGACATTTCCGTACGGGTTAGAACGAAAACAGACGTACAAGCGGGGAAACGAAAGTGGCTAGAAACTGACTAAAAAAAACAAATAAATAAACTGATAAACACACAAGGCTGGAACTGATCATGCTGCCAAAACAACAACAACAAAAAAATAACACACCGTGCTTCGCCTGGGTAGGGCCTGACGAGAAAGCTCGCCAGCTAGCTGAGGTTGCGTGCCTTCGGTTGCGGAAAAGTCCGCCGTCCGGCATCAATCACACCGGTGACCGTCGCCTCAGATTGTACCGATGCTCCGTACGCTAGCGTTCCGCAGCACCAGTTGTGCCTTTGCGCTTGCCTTTGATACCAATGGGTACCGGCGCAAGCTCGTCAGACCATGACGCGTAGGCCTTCAGGTCTATGAACCCTGCTTGCTCCTGGGGAAAGGCCCCATCAAATCGCAGGTGGCCATCTGCCACGGACGCACACTGTCAATCGGTTTCATCATTCCAGGCGGCTTGCCGCCCCGTGACTTCACCGCTTGACAGACATGGCAGGAACGGCAATAGCGGAAAATGTCACGCTTCATGCCGGGCCACGTCACCGAATGACTCAGTTTTGCAAAAACTTTGGAGCCACTCAGATGACCGGCCAGTGGCTCGTCATTAGAGAATCGCAAAAGTGCGCCTCTTAGACTTTTGGGGATAACCACCTAGAACGGGTCGATGGACTCGTCATCGGTGGCTATGTACTTCAGCACGAGCCCGTCATGGTCCAGCAAATATGAATCCCCGGGGTTCGCCGCGACACACGCTGGCTTCTGCCCCCCTGCGCCCGCTACAATACCAGTAGCGTCACGGCGCTCCGTCTCCCCGAGACCGTCGCTCATTACGCGACAAAAGGGGTCATTTTGCTGGGCTTTCAGAAGCTCTTACGGCTGAAAACGATTCCAGTCATCCCAGAGGGGAGCATGGTCTCGTCCCCACTCAGGTTTGCAGCCAAAATTTCCGTTCGCGTCGGCAACTCCGAGGCGCTCACGAAGATCTTTGCCTCTCGTCCGCTTTGCGAAGCGCTGCTTGCCTGGTTAGCGGAATGGGTTAACCCGTTTGCGGGTTCCCCCTCCTTGCCGCCCGGCGACTCGTCCGCTGTTTCGCCCCCTCCGCCTACAGGCGTCAAGGCGCCGCTGGCGAGTGCGGCACGGGATAGCGCGTCAGCTACCACGTTTGTGCTCCCCTTTCGATACTGCACCGAAAAGTCGTAATGCTGTATCAGGAGAGCCCAGCGCGCCAGCCGACCCGCAGGCTCGCGGAGCCGCATCAGCCAACTGAGCGCACTGTGGTCTGTCTGCACCACGAATTGCGTTCTATCAAGGTAGACGTCGAATTTGCGCAGTGCAAACACGATGGCGAGGCACTCCTTCTCGGTCACGGAATAATTCCTCTCCGAGGGCAGCAAGGAGCGGCTGGCAAAGGCCAGCGGTTGCAGCACGCCATCGAATTCCTGTAGGAGAACTGCTCCTAAACCCAGATCGCTCGCGTCAGTCTGGACTACGAACTGTCTGGTCAGGTCGGGTAGCCTGAGCTGCGCTGTCTCGGCAATGGCACTAGACAGGAGGCGAAAGGATCGCTCTTGCTCGGGCTCCCATCGCCACGCGGCAGTCTTTCCCAAGAGCTCGGTCAAGGGTGCCTGCACGCGGGCACAGGACGATAAAAGTTGGCCATTCCCACACAACGGCGCAGGCCGCGTACGTCCTTGGGCGCGGGAAATTCGAGTATGGCTCGAAGTTTCTCCGCATCTGGCTCAATAGAGCCCCGGCCTCAGCGACTGCGCCCCTGCCTCAGTGGAGGCTTGGGCGGGCTGCACGAACGAGGGAGGCAAGGCTCCTAGTTCGATGAGCGGCGCGGTTTCCGCAGGGAACCGGGCCAGCGCCTCGCCGTTCCCAGAGCAGAATTGACTGCTCGCGGGGCACGGCTGCTGCTGTTCGAAACTGCCGGTTGCGGCAGCGTGACACAAACTGCTTTCGCACTGGGCGGAAAGCATGCATAGCTGAGGCATGTGACCAGCGGATGCACCGCAGGGTGCTCCCGGTACAGCTCCAATGGGAGCCGCTTGGTCGACATTTTGGGTTGTACCGCCGTAAACCCCAATGGGGGCCGCGGCCAACCACGGTGTCTAGCTATTCGGAGGAACAGCAGCCAGCGGATCAAACGACGCTACAACTCCGTAGGGAGCCGACATGTAGCTGCCGAGTGCCCCGCTGGGGGTGGTAGACATGGTGCGCAAGCGTGATCGGCAAGGTGACCTGCTCGGCTAATGTGCCATCAAAGGCGTAAGCGCCAATGACTTAGCACGTTGGGCGCCAGTTGTGGGTTTCTAAGTGGACACAGGCCACCACCCACCGCGGGTTCGAGCTTCGCGCGAGCCAAGGGCCCCGATCAGCCGTCACCACACACACACTGGGACACCGATGCAGTGCACTCAACCTCCGCTGGGAGGAGAGCGATTCGCCGCAAAGAAATAGGCCTCCAAGTTCACAAAGGAGACGTTTATTCACGTCGTCCTTCAGCAGTACACACACACTCAATCGTCACCCCGTCCCGGGGGCGCGCGAGGAGCAAGGCTCCGCTGCGCGCACGAAGCGACTCGAGCAATGCGCGCCGCTAGCACGCCGCTGCAGGAGAATGTCCCCGCGGCAGGGCTGTGATCTCTCTCTCGTGTCGACCGTTGGGCCGGTTGCGAGAGAGAGTGGGCAATCAACGCAAGGTACGCCTATCTGAGGTCGCTGGACCCCGAGTGACAGGCTCGAGCCGCTGCAGGTCAGAGGACACGTGCGGGCGAGCTCGAGTAAGCACTGGTCCGAACGGCAACGGCCGGCACGGACAAAACAGTAGCATACGCACCTTACGCTGTCTCGGAGGGATCTCTCTCTCTCTGGGCCCCGCTCGGACGGTCGCGGGATGCGCGGCCGCCAAAACGGGTCCCGGATTCCCGCCAAAAGGCGCCAATGGCAAAGGCCCTTGGGGAGCCGGGGCGGAGCTGTGGCTAAATGACAGTGATTAGTCACCCAGCCGCCTCTCCACCGCCTGAGGCGGGAGCAAGGGAAAGAGGAGAAACAACGCGGGCGGCCGGCACAGCCGCGCAAAGGCGACGGCGGAAAGCCAGGATTCCCACTAACGTTATCGCGTCAAGAAAAGTTTCAGCCTTTAATTTCCTTTTCTCTAGCGCCTGTTTTAAAGCGATAGCATTAAACGCCCTGTTACCCAGAAGATCCAGTGTCAATCAATCAATCAATCAATTAATCAATCAGTCAGTCTTTATTTTCGCATAACATTGTACAGCGAAAAAAGGTGAATGGAGAAAAAGCCGCTTCGTTGCGGCTTGACCGAGCTGCAGTCACCCATCACCCATTAGCAGCGACGAACGATGCACTTGCATGCGGTAACAAAAACTGGTTTGCGACATAGTGGGGAGAAAAATAAACATGCTAAATACAGAGGAAACAAACAAAAATGCACACATCAGAAATACCATAACTGGAAAACAAACTTGGGATAAGACATTAATACATTATGTAATGATGGTAATAAACCACTTTTCGGTAATACGTTTATGAGATAGTTGTGCAACATCAATTTGTAGTGTATCACAGTGATTAAGTATTGTTGGTAACGTGTGTTGAGTCATCATTATGCCGTAATTAGTTCGTGATGCTGAAACCAACCAAGGTGACTGATTACGAAGACAGTAATTACTCAAAGGAGGTTTTAGTTGTGTAGTGAATCGACAAGTGGTTGGCGAAGAAGAAGGAACAAGCTTTATTAGCGGTTAGTAGTTTTATAGCCTCTTGGCTAGTGACGTCACCGGGACCACTGCCGATAACAGATGGCTTGGTCGATGGGCCTCATAAGATAAGCACGGCACGTGTCAGTAGCGCATTCGGTTCACAACAATTCTTCCCCCTTAAGGAGCGAAGCGGTCCGGGGGCCGACGCTGCCGTTTTGACCTAAGAGGTGCGTCAGCGCCGTCTGTTCCCTGTGCTTCGTTTGTACAGTCTTCGGCTTGCGCGTCTGGCGTCGTTTGACTGTCCGGTCCTGGTTGGGACCCACTCTCCCCACTGCCGTGACCTTGAGGCTGCGAGTCCACCGATGCTCTTGCGCTGTCCTCAGCCATTGATGCTTCCGTGGGTGCCTGGGGCTTAACGTCAGCCCCTTCCACACTGGTCCTCCTGGTCTTTAGTTGGTCGAGGTGGCGGCGATGTTGCTCCCCATCTGCTGTCCTTACGGTTGTCATGCGTGAGCCCTCGGTGGACTCTACCACGCCTGGTTTCCATTTGTCGCCCACTCCGTAGTTCTTGAACCAGATTTCCTTGCGCAGCGGTTTTTCGGTGTAGTATTCATCTGCAGAAGGAAAGGGTCGTGATACCACATTGTGTAATAAACAGCGTGGCTGATATCCGAGAAGCATGGAAGCCGGAGTCTTCCCGTTGGGAAGGGGAGTGCGCCGATAATGAGAAAGAATGTGGTCCAGGCGAGATTGCAAACTACCTCGCGTGTTTTTGTTTAACCCGTGCTTCACAGTCCGTACTGCCCTTTCCGCCAGACCGTTAGACTGTGGTTTGTAGGGAGCGGTCCGCATATGACTGATGTCATTGCGCTTCATATATGCCCTGAACTCCTCGCTAGTAAACTGCGGCCCGTTGTCCGTCACAAGGGTCCTCGGCAAGCCGAATCGGCTGAACATAGTCTGCAGTGCTTCAATTGTTTTTTCCGAGCTGGCTGTCTTCATTAGAGTGACCTCGATCCATTTGGTATGAGAATCTACCACAATCATCAGCATGTGGCCTTCCACAGGGCCTGCAAAGTCAACATGAATTCTAGACCACGGCTCCGCTGTTTCTGGCCAAGGCACGGGTTGTCGTGCAGGGGGCATGCTGCCCCATTCTATGCACGTTGGACATGCGCTAGCCAGCTTCTCAATGTCTTGATCGAGTCCTGGGTACCAGAATACAGAACGGGCCAATCTCTTCATAACCGCTACTCCTTGATGAGCATCATGCAACATACGCAGCATTGGTAGCCGCGCACTCCTCGGAATTACCGCTCGATGGCCCCAGTACACAATTCCATGGCTGGACGTCAGTTCGTCCTTCCTGTGCATGTATGCGCGTAAAGGCTCCTGAGCAGGTTGCAAGTATCGTGGCCAGCCGTTCTGAATGTAATCGCGGACTTGTGCGAGTTGGCTATCGTCCGCAGTCATCGTAGCCAGATCGCTCGCCGACAGCGGACCGGAGTCTAAGTGATCGGTTAGCAGGACGTACTCACTAGCGTCCTCTTCTGCAGCCTTAGCGTCATGCGCCTGCCGTACAGGCAAACGGCTGAGGGTGTCCGCCGGAATTAACGCCTTCCCTGGCTTAAACTCTATCTTGTAGTTGTAGGCGCCTAGTAGGAGTGACCAACGCTGAATCCGTGCAGCGGCCATGGCTGGCACGGGCTTAACAGGGCTGAAAAGTCCGAGGAGGGGCCTGTGATCTGTGACGAGCGTGAACTGATTCCCGAGTAGATATTCCCGGAACTTTGTAACACCGAAGACCACAGCCAATGTCTCTCTTTCGATTTGCGCGTAATTCCGCTCAGCCGGTGACAGAGTTCGTGATCGGAACCCGATTGGTAGATCTTGCCCATTTACTCTGTGATATAGCACTGCGCCAACGCCACACGAGGATGCATCGGTTTCCAAGATAAGGGACTTATTTGGATCGTAATGCACCAAAAAATTTGCCTCTTGTAGCAGCCGCTGGGTTAATCGGAAAGCGTTATCTTGTCTCACTCCCCACTGCCAGCGTGCGTTCTTTCTTAGCAGTTCATACAGCGGCTCCAAAACAGTAGCCAAATTTCCCAGAAATGCGTGGTAATAGGTTACGAAGCCCAAGAATGCTCGCAGTTCCGCAACACAGTTTGGCTTCGGCATCTTTGCTATCGCGGCCATGTTGTCTGTCTTAGGTAACAATCCGTCCGCACTTATACGATGTCCCAGAAATTCAACTTCTGGTTGCCTGAACTTACATTTCTGCGGATGCAACTTGACACCGTGCTGCCGGAAACGTTCGAAAACTTGACGCAGCGTCTCCGAGTACCCTCGTTTCTCCGCGATTACCACATCGTCCAGGTAAACTTGAACGCCCGGAATGCCTTGCAGGATGCCTTCCATACGTCTCTGAAAAATAGCAGGGGCGGAGGCCACACCAAAAGGAAGTCGATTAAAGCAAAACAGGCCTTTCTGAGTGTTTACGACCAAGAGCTTCCTGGTTTCCTCGTCGAGTGGCAACTGATTGTACGCATCTTTCAAGTCGATGGTGCTGAACACTTCACCCCCGTTTAGGTTAGCAAAAATATCCCGTATTTTTGGCAATGGGTACTTCTCTGTGACACATGCAGCATTCGCGGTGACTTTGAAATCGCCACACAATCGAATGGAGCCATTCTTCTTGATAACGGGAACGAGAGGCGTGGCCCAGTCCGCGCTGTCGATAGGCGATAGAATGCCTTCTTTAACAAGCCGGTCTATTTCCTTAGACACTTTCTCTCGCATTGCATATGGTACAGAACGAGCTTTGCAGAATCGCGGCTGCGCATTTTCATGCAACCGCAAATGAACTGCGGGACCACCAATGCGTCCTAGGCCTGGTGTAAACAGATCGCTAAACTCTTCTAACAGCGCGCTAACCGAAGCTTGCTGTGGAAAATTCCTCTCACCCGTACTTGCCTCGCCGACAACGCTCAGGACAGCCCTTCCGTTGCGTTCAAATGCGCTGATAACGTCGCGTCCGCACAAATTCGGACCGTCACACTGCAGCACGGTTAGCTTCGCTTCCAGAGTTTTACCCGAGTACGAGACAGGAAGCCGGAGCTCCCCCTTCACGGGAAGCTTGCCAAGAAAGCAGGACAACTGCAAAGACGTCTCGCGGAGCGCAGGCCAGGCGTGCCGATGCTTGCA
Source organism: Amblyomma mixtum (assembly GCF_055824585.1). Taxonomy (NCBI): domain Eukaryota; kingdom Metazoa; phylum Arthropoda; class Arachnida; order Ixodida; family Ixodidae; genus Amblyomma; species Amblyomma mixtum. The sequence goes on from NC_143019.1 coordinate 72,191,895, forward strand.
GTATGTCCCCCACGTAATTATGGAGACCGGTGAACCGGTGTCTACTTGCATCTTCAGCGGAATTCCACTCCAGTCGAAGGTGCGAACCACGGGCTTGACCAAGTTAACAGATGCAGTGTACACATTTAGCAGACAAAGCTCGCTCTCGCTCTCTGAAGGATGCTCTTCGCAATGTGCCACTCCTGGTTGTTGCAGTACACACATCTTCGCTAGATGCCCTTTTCGGCGGCAGCGAAAACACTCCGCCCGGCGAAACTTGCATTTCGCTGCTCTGTGCCCAGTGCTACCGCAGCACGAACAAACAACACCATCGCTCGGTCTAGGTGAAGTATGCAGGCGAGTCTTCTGGTAATGCGGTGGACCCTGCAGCTTGCTCTTCACAGCGTGAACGTTGCCTTGACCCTTTGTCTTATCCATGTGATCCACGCTGAGGGCTGCCATCTCTGCCGCTAAAGCTGCCTCCTCTGCTTCTTTGAGTGTCAGCGACGATTTTGACAAGAGTGCTCGCTGAACTCCAGCGTCACGCAGGCCGCAAACTAGTCTGTCTCGTAGCATCCTGTCCCTTGACTCACCGAAGTTGCAACCGCAGGCCATCTTCCGAATTGCGACAATGAAGTCCTTCGTTGTTTCGTCAGGACGCTGATACCTGGTGAAGAACTTGTAAGACTCCGCTATTTCATTGCCCTGCGGCGCAAACTGCTCAGTCAGTAGCTCGACCAGCTTAGCGTAGGTAAGCTCTTGAATCTTGGCCGGCGCGCAACGCCCCGTTATTCTGCCGACTGTTGCTGTACTTAAAGCTGCTGTTAGAAGCGCCCGTCGCTTCTTCGAATCATCGATTCCGTAGGCTTCAAAATAGGACTCCAGACGTACTTGGTATGCTTCCCAACTGTCGTCCACTTCGTCGAAACCCGGCGGTCCAACGTGGGCTGCCATGGAGCAGCCAGTGCCCGGCGGTGGGCCGCTCGTCGCCACTGTAGTGAATCGACAAGTGGTTGGCGAAGAAGAAGGAACAAGCTTTATTAGCGGTGAGTAGTTTTATAGCCTCTTGGCTAGTGACGTCACCGGGACCACTGCCGATAACAGATGGCTTGGTCGGTGGGCCTCATAAGATAAGCACGGCACGTGTCAGTAGCGCATTCGGTTCACAACAAGTTGTGCTAAGCCTAAAAACAAATCTAAGGTGCCTTTAAGGGCCCTTTTGTAAGTGGAAAGTAATTTATATATATATATATATATATATATATATGTCCTTTGTTTTGATGATCATATGTGTAATAAAAAGTGGAGCTGTGTGTTCGAAGAATGCCTAATTTGCAACAGCGCGTAGGGCTCGTTTCTGAAGAACAAAAATTTTCTGCATGTTCGTTGCAATGGTGTTGCCCCATATTAAAACAAAATAACACAAGTGGGAATGGAAAAGAGCATAATAAATAACACGTTTCACTGCAGTTGGACGGAAAAGGCGGCATCGGTTTATCATTCCCACAGCCTTGCTTAATTTTGACGAAAGGTAGTTGATGTGATCATTGATGTGATCACGAAAGCTAGTTGATGTGGCGTAGTGAGCGAAAAATCACGATCATCTCTGTGGCAGGCGGTGCCCAGAGAGCAACCTGGAAGGCAGTTGGGTCATCTATGTCACGTGATCTTCCGGCGTCATCACAACCTCGCCACCGATTAGCGAGCAAACTGCCCACCGTGGCAGGTGGCAGTTAAATTAATGACTGCTCGTTCGGGAAGAGCAACATGGGCCACACAAGGCCTACCGCGGGGAGTACCTGCCATCGCGGGGCAGGGGCGCATCTCTTAACTGCTGCGCCACTGAGCCACGAGGGGTATGATGACTTCCAGGGGTCCATGAATGTAAAGTAGGCAATGACCTTCTGCATATAGGGGAATTAACCCATTACACTATCGCGTCAACCCTTAGACGGAGCTAAGGGTATACCCTATTGAAAAGAGGGTTGTGACTCAGCAGATCCTAGGTCGCTTTGCAACGTCCATCAAAGGTTCAGGCCGAGCGTTCGGACTGCGAGCGAGCTTCATACCTATAGATCATCGTCGTCTTTCACACACAAAGTTCACCACAGTGTGCGAGCGTGGCTGCTACGCTAAACCTGCAATTTTTTGTTCAGGCTATAGTGCCAGCAAACTTCTCTGTCGGTAACGCATTGCCAGAACAACTAAGGGTTATACATGCCGTGCGCCCCGCTGCGGCGGCCGAGTGGTTACGGCGCTCAGTTGCTGGCCCGAAAGAAGCGGGTTCGATCCCGGCCGCGGCGGCTGAATTTTAATGGAGGCGAAATTCTAGAGGCCCGTGTGTACTGCGGAATGTCAGTGCACGTTAAAGAATCCCAGGTGGTCGAAATTTCCGGAGCCCTTCACTACGGCGTCCCTCATAGCCTTAGTTGCTTTGGTACGTTAAACCCCAATAAACCAATTATACATGCCGCGCGACCCCCAAGTGTCCGGCGCCCATTCAGACTAACAAAAACACAGCTGAGCCCGACAAACAGCTGGAAGAAGCAAGCACGCGTCAAAATACGGACTAGTCCCGCTTCCTCTGAAGTGCCCAGGTGGGACGCGATACAGAAAAAAATTCGCTGTGGCTTAACATTTCCAATAAAGGATGCGAAAAAATGAACACTCACGGCGAACATTGTTGTCAGCGTTGAAACACGTTGCCTGCTGCAACAGGTAATGAAGTGGAGCTAGCCTGCGGCATTCAAAATACATATGTAAGGAGGTAGCTGCTACCAACTCTAGGTAATGATGTCCAGCTAGATAATAAGAAAAAAAAATGACAAAACAACAGCCACGCTTTTCCAATATTAGAAGCCCGCCATTCGAAAGAGCACACACCACATGTTGCAATGGGCTATCGCCACCGTTCGGCGGATTAAAATTTCCCCACATCGACATACTAAAGTCGATAAGAAACGGCCAGCACTCTGATGAAATACATGACATGTTAATACTGACGGGGGCGTTAAGGTTGACAGAAAAATGACGATGTTCCCACTAAGAACTCATTCATGCTTTCCAAGCTGATGAACAGCAAAGCACTTCACGCATCGCTCTCTGTGATCTTGTAAATATTCAAGTCCTACCCTTGAAAACTTTGACAGCCTCTCGAGCCCATCTTCATCGAGAAATTATCCTCGAAGTTGCAACGTTTGAACGGCTCGGAAACGTTCAACAAATAACCGCATTCTCTTTGAAGCATTATCCTTTGCATGAACTTCCTGTTTTATATTTTTCCTTGCAGCGCAATAGACGCGCACACAGAGCGGACGCTGCGCGGTCGGCGAACGGCTCGAATTCGCTGCACTCTCCCCACGTCTACCCATTCCCTCTCGCGACCGTAAAAGCGCGCTCTTCCGCCCCGTTTAATCGAACGTCCACAGCCGGCCTATCACCACACCAAATCTGACCAGTTGCGCGCTAAGCGCCCTCATGTGATCCTGATCAGCAGTGGCCCACGCCTTGCGCGTGTGAGGGAGGCACAACTCAACGCACGGCTTCAATAACACTGCTCCAAGTCTGATCCGCGCTTCACCAGTGCAGCCAGAATTCGCCAGCGACTTCACCCCCCCCCCCACCCCCTTTTTATGGCTAACAACACGTGAAAAGCAGCGAAGAGCATATGCGCTCCGAGTCGGCTGCCTCCGATTCTACAACACGAAGAGCGAAAAAGCACTACACACATGACTGCGAAGCCGCGCAACTAAGACATGAAAAGGCTCTCGGCGCAGTTCAAACCAGTGAATCATAAGTAAGCCACCACGCAGAGGCTGCGTGATTTTACGGCATATCGTCTCGCCCATGTAATGAGCGGGCTCGGGGAAGTCGCATTTCACGGCACGTATAAACGGCGTCAGTCAAAAGCGGAAGTTTACGGCGCCTCAGACAACGCATGCGGATACGACTTTCTCGCACGCGCATGGCGCGACGGACGAGCGGTTACACTGCTTAGACACTTGCCTGTTTAGCAGAGGATACTTTTCCGGGGATTCGACGCCTCGGCCACTTTTGCGGCTTCCGGAAGGCAGGAACCACAAGCAGTGAAAACGAAACCACCTCAATTGCCTAAGCAAGGAAGGAGAAGCCTGTTCACAACCGGCGGAACGCGGCCGCTATATTAGCAAGAGGGCGCCACTGTATATCTCAGTGGCGCTGGCACCCTCACCCAACCCTGTTTCGGTTTCGTAAACGGGCATCGAATGATCACAGTAGCGTGCATTTTCGTGTGTGCGTAGGAGGGTGATCGCGTTAGCGGGCTGCTTGTGTTTTCAGTTGCCCGGAAAAATTAGAGGGGGCACTTAATTAAGCTCTGCCTTAAGTGTATGACGCGATAGCGTGATGGGTTAATTACCATATATGCAGAAGGTCATTCTCTATCTTGCATTTATAGATCCCTGGGAGTCCTCATACCCCTCCTTCCACAACGGTGCAGTGGTTAAGCGATGCGCCGCTGCCCTGCGATGGCAGGTGGCCCCACCAGTGGGCCTTGTGCGACCCAGGTTGCTCTTCCGGAGCGACGAATCATTAATTTAACTGCCACCTGCCACGTTGGACAGTTTGCTCACTGACTGGTGGGCAGGTTGTGAAGACGCCGCAAGGTCACGCGACCTAGGTCGCCCACCTTCCTCCTAGGTTGTTCTCTGGGGACCACTTGACAAAGTCATGCTTGCAATTTTTTGCTCACAACACTGACAACAACGACGCCGGATTTCCTTGGTAACGAGGCCTTTAACATTATCGCTTTGAAAATTAATCCTATCCACTGACAGGCACTCTGGCCCCAAATAAAAGGACGATGGACAGACAGACGGTGGAGACGCCGTACAAGGGATGAAAACTGCAGTTCTTTGTTTTTCGTTCAATTTAGACCCCCGCAGTGGCTCAGGACCAGTGGTGTAAGAATGCCGCGCTCAGGTTCCCAGGCCCCTTCACGGCCACAACGGCCACATCCAAAACCGTGCCTTTATTCAGGTTTTCATTTGTTTATTCACTGAATGTATTTTACGTTTAAAGGCCGCATTGTGAGCAAGCGGAGTGTCCGGGGTTGGATCCGTAGTGCCGCCTGGTGCCCACTGGCTTTCCTGGTGGTGAACGTTGTCCCCTCGCCTACTGCTCGACTTGTCGCGTTGCTGCATAAGTAGTTTGGTTTAGTTTTAGTTTATGGGGTTCAACGTCCCAAAACGACTCAGTCTATGAGAGACGCCGTAGTGGAGGGCTCCGGAAATTTCCACCACTAGGGGTCCGTTAACGTGCACGGACATCGCACAGTACACGGGCCTCTAGAATTTCGCCTGCATCCATAAGTAGTGCCCTTTAGTTATGGCACGGTCATCGATGATAAACGACCTTTCCTATTTTTGATCGTCAGTGTTTAGACGTTGCCGCCCCTAACTGGCTACCAGGACGGTATAAGGCAGCAGCGGCGGTAGGAGTGGGTGGCGGCGACTCATAAAGCGGGGAGACAGTGACGAAAGGGCAGTTGCCATGGGACATTTCAACGAAGCACACCGATCTTTCAAGCGCTCTTGTACATAGTATGAGCATTCTGCGCCAAAGGCGATGTCAAGACAATTTTGATTTTGTTGCAAAAGCACTACTTAACGTGGTCTCAACCAAGAATCTTGTGTGAAGCGTCGGAATAAGTAGGTTTATCTCGGGTAGGTTCGGAGGAACGTCGCGCAAGCTGTAGCCAATGGAAGGATGACCGTGGCCAAACCTAGCATAAAAACAGCCCATGCAAAAATAAAATAAATATTACCGCGACTGGGTTTCGAATCCGCTTCAGCGCGAACAGATCAACTTTCTTGGTTACTTCACGAGAGCACTATGCTATTCTCTAAGCCGATAATACCGTGTGTTAGAAGTTCGGAACACTCTCCAATGTGCATATTGCGCATCGTCCTCATCATCAACTTCCATCTGCGCCTTAACCAGATCAGATCATCTTAACCGCGATCAGTACTTCCCTTGAGTCTAATATCGTCGCCAGACGTGCCTACGACCGAACAAAGCAAAGTTATGAGCAAACCAACCCAAACAGACGCTTTCGCACCTCTACAGAGTTTAAAAACTATAAACCCTACCGCCTTTTTGTTGGGCTGTCCACCGCTTAACGAACGCAAGGTCGTGAGCAACATGAGAGGAAAGGAAGTTTTCATGAATATTCATTACTGATTGCTCCATAATTATGCCGTACAAGATCATTTTCTTAATGTTCTGTAACTAGGTTTCCTCTTGGTGTATAATACATCAATTCCGTTCTCCAATTTAGTGAAGAAATAATGAGAAGATGCGCAATTTTGTGCTAAAAGTCTGGTCTCTCATATTCCTCACGACTGCATGTCGTATTAAATTTAGTTATTTCACCGGTGTGGTTTAATAAAATCCTTCAAAATCAACATATTCATCACGCGTCTTTACGTTAAATGCTTGAAAAACAGGACCTTTGAACCCACTTCGAGCAAGCGAAAAATGTACTTCAGTGTCGCTGTTTAGCCAAGTTGCTTTAGCGCCATTAAAAAAAAAGCACGCCGAACTATATGGTATGGAGCCATCATGGCAGATTGTTTAGTTTTTGTAGCACTGGAGATCATGTTACAGATACAAGCAGGATGGCAAGTGAAAAATGAACAACTAAAAATAGGAATTCAGCATCACTGCGCGCTGTCATTATATCAACGAAGTGCACTGTGTTATAGTACACGGAAAGAGGGAAAACTTAAATGTACAAATTCGAGCAAAGTCTGAGGTAAGTGAACCAGGATGATGGTGACATGTGGGGCGAGTAGTCAGAAGTGATACATAGTGTTACGCGGCGGCCAGGCGAAGAATGAGGCGCGATGAACAGTGAACAATAGATGATTTTAATGGCCGCTGGCCTAGCGCGAGCACTACGTCTCGCGCCACGGCCAGCTTCGTCTCCGTCACACTACCCGGGGCCATCGAGCGATCGTCCCGATCTTTGACAGAGATGCGCGAAATTGTGATGGCCTTGAGAGGAGGGTTGAACAGTAAGTAGAAAAGGGTGCAGTCCTGGCCGCCACGATGAGAAAGATGAGAGAATGAGTCCCGGCCCATGAAGCTTGCGGGCGCCGTTACACGTTACCAGGAGCCAACGGCCGAGGCCCCGGGACGCGCCGAACGGCAGGGGAACGGTGTCTTCACGTGTGTGTAGCGTTTAGGGCGAGCCGGCTGGGGCAAGCCGGGCGACGCAGGCTAAGGACTCAGGGCCGACGACTATGGCTCGCATAGGACGTCGAAGCTCCAGGACCAGGATGCCGATGATTACACAGCACCTACACCAAATGTTACGTGGCGGCTAGCCGCGATGAACCAACTTTGCACAAAATACCCCTGTCCTGTGCGTATGCACTGGATTCGCGGGCATGCCCAGGATCCGCATAATATTCATGTGGATGCAATGACACACCTTGACACATCCGATATCCCGCCACCTTCCCCTCTTCCCTCAGATCCGTTCCTGTCCCATGTTTCCGAGAAACAGTCTTTGCGTCAGCGAACACGCGCTCTAATTCCTCCGTGTTCGTACCCTCTCCCCCGGAGTCTCACTCGGGAGGAGGAGGTATCTGTGCGCCGGATTCGAGCAGGAGCGGCTCTGACTCCTTGTGTGCGTCATCGGTGGCGTGACAAACGTTACGAAGTGACAGACAAGTGTCCCCATTGTGGTGCTGCGCCCGACCAGTGTGATGAAAAACACTTGCTGTGGACTTGCCCGGCTACAGCTTCCGTGAGACGACGTTTACTAAGAAAGGTTGGCCTGCGATGGAGCATTGCAGACGACTATACCAAGTGGACTCTAGATAATCGCTATATCACGAACTTTTGCCGCTTTTTAAGCGAGGCTTGTTTGCACTCCTTTTTATAACTCTCTTTCCTTTTTCATTATGCCTGATGGCAAACAGGTCGAATAAAAAAAAAAGCGATGATTTTAATGCCCGCTGGCCTAGCGCGAGCGCTCCCTCCTGCGCCATTGCCAGCTTCAGCTTCGTCGCTATAGGATGCGGGATCAAGTGCCAGTTAGTTAATCCTGAGCAAGGAAAGAAATTGTCCACGCATATTTCTTCTTCTTGCCTCAAGGGGTTCCATACTGTTAGATTCCATTAACTCAGAAGAATAAGGCGGTGAAAATTTGAAGTAACCAAATCTTGCGACTTTCAACTGGATTCTGTCAAGTTTTTTACTGTTGCTTTTAGTATATGGATCCCACACGACGCCGGCATACTCGAGCTTAGGCCTCATCAGTGCATGAATTATAGGCGATTAGTATAATCAGAGAGGGGGCTCTCAAACGTTTGTTCCGTAAAAAAATAGCTCGTGCAGACATGGTACTCATGTGAATTCCAGGAATTCACAGGAATTTCAGTTTACTAGGTATCTGCCGTCAAAGCCGGCGTTGCAGATGGGGGAAGGTGATGAGAGGAGAGGGCAAAATGCTTCCAGGCAGCGCCATTACATAACAGGCTCACATTTGTATACATTACGTTACAACAATCGGTTTACAAAAAAGAATAGAGGAGTTTAATTTGGGGGGAAAAATGGATGCAACACCGGTGCAAAGGCAACCGCATGCAAGATCTTATCGTCAGCTGAGCACGGGGAGAGGGAGCAGCTGTCCAAGTCCTCCGCCACTGCTGCTCCGTCAAAGGTTGAGGCTTCACACACACACACACACACCGGGCTTTTCAGCTTTGCTAGTGTAGTATTTTCGCACTAAGAACAGCCTAGAACCAGAGTAAAAATCGGAGGGTACACTTACCCTCCGGGAATTAACATATGGGAATTAACCCGCTGCGGTATTGCATCATACCGCCTTAAGGGTATGATGCAATACCGCAGCGGGTTAATTCCCATATGTGCACAAGGTCACTTTCAACATTCATAGATCTCTGGGAATCTTCATACCCCTCCTGGCGCAGTGGTGCAGCTGTTAAGCGATGCGCCACTGCCCTGCGATGGCAGGTGCTCGCAGCGGTGGGCCTTGTGCGGCCCAGGTTGCTCTCCCGGAGCGACCAATCATTAATTTAAGTGCTACCTGCCACGGTAGGTGGTTTGCGATGAGACCGAACGGTCTCGTGACCTGGGTGACTCACCTGCTAGAGTCATGGCCCTGAATTTTTGCTCAACGCCGAAGCAGACACCGGAGTTTCTGGTCTACGGGTCCTTTATGCTATCACGTTAAAAATAAACTAACATCACACAAAGTTCGGAGGCAAATTTTCGTCTACAAAAATCTGGCGCGGAAGCCCTAGAATATGTTTACGTATTAAAAACTTCCAACCTTGTCTCTCTACGGCGAGGAAAACGATTGCTATTCCACTCCTCTCTCGCGTCTCACACACTCCTCGAGAACGCCTAATTCTAGATCACCGTGTTCCCGACTCACCTGTGTCCAATGAAATTTCCTAGAGGGCGCACACTACACCTTCCCCGGGCGTTATGCAGCGCCTGACGACCGCCTTGGCGATCTGAAGAAAGCAGCAGTTTTCGCTTTGCGACGTACACCACCGGTACAGTGTACTAGAAGAGGAAGTGCAGCGCGAGGCCAGTATTACGCACTGGAAGCTTGGCTCCGCCACTGGCGAACGAAGCGGCGGCGCTGCACTTACTCACTGTAAGTTCGTCTACGAACAGAATTGACAACTTGCGTTTCGCCGCGCGCTTGGTACACAAAACGACGAAAAATTATGGGGGCACTTTGGCAGCCTAAAGTGCGCTTGGCGAAAGCCTTTGTCGCGCTCCTTCGACTGCCAGTGACTGCCTAGGTTTGTTACGGCTGCACCGCTTGGGAGCCATCCTCCTCCACTAGCTGCCGCACATGGAGGAAAAAAAACTGAGGAGGGAGCGCCCGGCGACAAGCTTGAAGCCTAGTCATTAACAAGTATAGTAAAAAAAAAAGTGTGTCCCCCCCCCCCCTGATCACACCACGTGATAGCGTGCGGTAAAATCTAGCCTCGCTGCGCGCGCGCATGCGCAGATTAGCGCGGCAGACTGACTGTAGATCAACCTCCTTGCTGTAGATGCCCCGCGCCGCGGGTCGCACATACGCGCACACTAAAACATACCAGAATCAAAACATAAAGGGCAGACTCGGAGAGCGAAAAACTGAGGGAGAAAACGGCTTCGTAAACACTCGGCTTGCGAACGCTGGTCGCGTGGCGTCACGCTCCCTCCTTAGTTTTTTTTCCTCCATGCTGCCGCACACCGACTGACGACGGAGCAGCGCTCGACGCTGCCGCGCCGACAGCTCCACCTGTCGACGAAGATGACGTCACCTTTTGGCAGCTGCGCTCGTTGATGAGTCACCCCAGGGCGTTGGATGTAACGCCGGACGAAACGACGGGGGAATGAGCCATTAAAAGCTTTTGCCTTAGTGTTTCTTAGCTGTTGCACAGCCAGTGGACCGACAGTGGTTCAGGGGGCAACATACTACATCAGAAATAACTCGAACGCCGTGTTGGCCCACCCATTTCTGGCGGCGTTGCGATCGAAGACTCCTAAGCGTGCTGCTAGCGGGGATAAACGGACACCCCCATTCGCTGCAGTGTCTATTCTAGCTCACTGCACCACCGGCAAAGTACGGTGAAAGTGATGAGACTGTGACGGAGCCTGTAAAGTTGTTAGAACCACAGAGTTAATCGTGTGGCTGTTTATTGAGCAATTCTTAATACATGAAAAAATCAAGGCCACACAGACCAAGTGTCAGGCCTTGAATCTAGCGTACTTCAATCATTCTGTAGTAGAACGGTATAACACTAAGGTTAAAACGAGAACAGAAAAAAAGAAGAAAAATATTTTCTGAACTCTGCTGCTAGTGGCAACAGTGGATCCCTGAGATTTGAAAACGCCAGAAAATGCCTTCGTGGTGATGAAACACACAGGGGCAGACTGATTTTGGCGATGCGTGCTTGACCACGCCCAACCTTGCACAGGCATTCAGTGGCGAAATCGAACTGTGGTAATCTCCAGTGCTATATAAAACAGCAAAAAAGGCGGTACTGTTCAAGGTAAGTTGTTTGTTTGTACTTAGGGCACCATCAAGAGCATTTTTGTGACAAACAAGTCACCAACAAGTTTATGAAATTTAACGTGTGTCTGGGGTTGCTGTTGAGGCTTTCAATGCTCGCATCTGGACGTTAAATTTAACGGGGGTAATGAAGAGTACAAAGGACTCTCGGGTGGTACAGGAGCTCGGCCACGCGCCTTGGCAACAACGCTGGTCATACTGCAAATTCTGCGCAGTTCTACAGTGTATACTTTCCTGAACAGACCTTATCTAAGTGACCCGGTTCATTTCGTGCGTGCTTTAGACCATCTCCCGCCTACACTAGGTATAGAAGTCTTTCTCCTCCAAATTTCTCCACGACCATCAGAGCAAGAGTATCCATTGATGTGCTATTTCTTCAGCAGAAACTGGTAAAAGAGACTGCTCACGTGCACTTTCTAAGTTCTTAGCGTATGGAACATCTTGGTATGTAACTATGACCACCTAATTTAGCGGTGCAGCAAGAATGGCTGTAAGAATGAATCGTTTATGCAAAACTGCTTAGCATAAATTCTTCAAAATTCAACGAAATAAGTGATTTTGAGCACCAGACCAGTGAAAATCGTGGATTCTTCCCAGTCAGTACGCAGTGCCACGCAGGCGCGCATGAACCCCCTCACACTAAAAGAAAAGACCCAATCATATATGTTTAGGTTGGTCTCCATAGCACACGGCTGTGTTAGTGTTAAAATGACTCCAAATGTTTCAAACTGGAAATTCTGCAATCAGAAAAATGGGTATGTTTGGTATTCTCAAATACTAGAACTTTAAAATCACAACCTTACGTGATCACAATAACACGTTCAAGTAAAGATTTGCGTCAACTGAAACGTAACTCCAGACAGAGAGCTTGACGCTTCATGACTTGCGTAACGTTACGTGGCAGCGTGCCAGACATATCTCAATAAAACCTTCAATTAAACAAATGGGATTTTCTCCTGGAGCGCCTAACGAGGCGTTTTCTCACGGCAAACCCACGACGGCAGCTCGACGTACCCGTTGCCAATCATCACGCTCATGATGTCGAAGGTGTCATCCTTTGCCAACACGCTACCGGCTCCCACGTAAGTGACGAATGACACGAACTCCTCCAGAGTCAGGGCCAGAAATCTCAGCTTGGGCAAGAAAGGAGCGATGACGCTCTTGATATCCGCGGGCTTTCCAGCAGTGGCGCTCCTCTGGCAGTAGGCTTGGGCCCATCGGTGTACGGCAAGGAGGACACAGAACTCTGGAACATTCGTCACCTGCGGTTGAGGTGTGTGCAACGCTTAGAGATGTTGGTTTGGTTTATGGGGTTTAATGTCCCAAAGCGACTAATACCCGTGCCACACGCGCACAAGAAATGGCAGTAAATGCTTAAGGCCATAAGTTTGTTAATGCCATTATTTTCGCAGTTGGTGCTACACGTCCACTTTTAATGCCATTATCGAAAGTGACGATGACGATAACGCTTGCAAGGTAGTCAAAAGTTTCATCTTAATATAAACATTCCTAATGAGCAGAGTATATCGGGAATGATGTTCAAATGTAATGTAAAAACGATTTTCCAGAAAATACGGCTGTTCCTGCTTTACAAGTCGAAAAAGTAGCCATAAACTCGCATGTCAGCACATAAGTCGAGAGTACCAGTCAATAAGGCTGGTTAAAATGGCGCTCTTCGCATCGAAAATGCGGTTTAGGTGCCTCATCTGGCTGAAAGTTAAGAATTAACCATTTTATAGTGGGCTAGGCAGTTGTAACTGACAAAGCTGCATGCTTTTCTGTGTGTGGAATGGGAACGAGAGTACACATTACACGGGCGAATGAGTTGTGGCGAACTCAGTAGGTCGGGAATGGCAGTAAGGCTAATGCCATTAAATTTATGCGTGTGGCACCGCACGAATGCCATTAAAACTTAAGGCAGTAAGCACTTAATGGCATTAAATCTCTCCGTGTGGCACGGGTATAAGCCTATGAGAGACGCCGTAGTGGAGGGCTCCGGAAATTTCGACCACCTGGGGTTCTTTAACGTGCACTGACATCGCACAGTACACGAGCCTCTAGAATTTCTCCTCCAAAGAAATTCAACCGCCGCGGCCGGGATCGAACCCGCGTCGTTCGGGTCAGCAGCCGAGCACCATAACCACTGAGTCACCGCGGCGGCGCTTAGAGATGTCATCACGGCAACGTGCAGAAGCTTAAGAAGATGCGATGTAGCATTGATAGGATGTGATGAGCTCTCGAATTAACCTACATATGAACAGAGACCAAAAAAAGCTTATAAGTGGGAAACACATAGGCGACTTAACAGCAAGAGGGAAAGATGAGGGTATCAAGACGTCGCTGCAGAACCGATATTCCGATTAACCGAGGATAATGACCTTAGCATTCAAGCATTAACCTTGCAAAAATCTTCGGGCCTTCTTGATCACATTCTTAAAGAAGAAAATGAGATAAGATTTGAAGCTGGCCTACTGCAAATATTCCAAAGGACCCCCTAAAATTTGGAAGAAGCCCACCGCAGAATATAGAATAAGGTGGATTAGTTGGCAGATTAAGTGAATTAGCAGGCAGGCTAAGGTGGAAGAGTGGGTCGAGTTGGTATAATCCCATATGATAATCCAAGGGAAGGTACTTGAATATTATAGTCCTCAGATTTGATAATTTGGTGGTGCTGATGACGTCACAACCCCCTCCACCAATAAGAGAATTTTGTTAAGGAGACACCCGGTGGTTTTGCAAGAGGCCAACCCAAATGATATTGCATTAATATTATTGCGGATTGTGCACTAGAAGTGGATGGCAAGACAGCTAAGCGAGACACCGGCAAGGTCTCACGGGAGGCGAACGGTCTGATTTAGTAACGCCTAAGAATGAAAGCCTTGAGCCCTGTCGAGAGGATAGAGCTAGTAAAACTGTCAGAGCTAATCAATAAGCCTAAGGTAACCGACATGAGGAAGTGCAGTATGGAAAGAATTGAACACGCTCTAAAGCACAGAGGTATATATTCACAAAAGCAGCCAAGATAAAACTAGGAATAGACAAAAATCAGATGCATGCAGTAAGAGTCAGGAATGTCGGTGTCATTAGCAATACGGATAAGATTGTTAAAGTAGTCGATGTATCCTACACATAGCTGGACTGCAGGAAAAATAATCAGGTTGCCACTGAAAGAGGCTGTAGTGCAGAGGAAATGCATATTCCTGGGGCAACTAAAGAATTGTAGAAAGGCTTACAGGAAATGCAAAGGGGATCAGCGCCAGAGAAAGACCAAGTAACTGCAGGTTTGTTAAGGACGGTGGCGACATTGTGCTAGAGATACTAGCTACCCTGTATACGCAACGTCTCATGACCTCAAGCTCACCAGACGCCTGGACTAGCATTAAAATTATCTTAATCTACAAGAAATGGGATCTCAAGGACTTGAGAAATTGTAGATCGATGCACAGGATTAACTACGCCCAGAGCTTCATCCTTCTGGCTGATCTCACCACCTTTCCGTTTCTAAGCCTTATTTCATTCAATGAAGTTTTTTGGCGCCTTGGTGCTCCATCTAACAGAACCACCTAGGCCCATGTTAAAGAACACCCCTTGCCTTGTCCAGGACGTAGTGCACTGCCTGCTCATGACAGTCGGTGAAGGCATCCGACAACAGCACCTCCTCAGGTTTCTCCTTCAGCAGAACGTCAACAACGTCGTCGATGCTTCCACCGTCGCTCAACATTAGGCAGTCGATCACGCGACACACTTGTTCGGCTTTCAGGTGGGCCTTGATGTAGAGTGTGCAGGCAAGCTCCAGCTCCGGGACCAAGTATTTCCCGGCGGCGGCTCGCGTGTAGATCGCTTCCTCAACGCTGCTGGTAATGGGTTTTCCCCTGTACAGGTACCTGCAAGAAAAAATGTGAATATGCGTTCACGTAACTTGAAACTAGCTTCAGTGTCAGCTCTTAATACGGTAATGTTGTGTAAGGTAATCATAGTGGCCATGTATGTATATTTTTTGCAAGAGGTGTCCAGCCCCGAGGATTTCCCGTGGAACCCTGTTACCCAAATATCTAGGGGAATCCCCCAAGGTGGAGTAGATTTGTAATAAGGGAGTAATTACTCTTTGACGTCCACCCTGTTACAGGACAACTACGGCATCCCTGTGGTTCCGAATCCGTGGGGGTAAGCAGATTCTTGTTCTTCGTCCTGCGGGGCTCTGGAGGTTCAGTGGCGCCGTTATATGCCTTGTTGCATGGTTCGTAACTAAACTCTGTGTGCTGGATACTTTTGACAAAGGCCAAGTGTACGGAGGTCAGTCATGTTACCTGCGTCTCTTAATGTCAGGCTTATTTTGTCTTGCGTTAAGAGGCAACACTGTGAAAGAAAGTTCTGCAATATTTTTCAAAAGAAACTGTAGAGAGCAACATCTTACCCTATGAAGGTTAAGCACGAAATGCGAAACACGATTTACTCATATTTTTGTGTAAGCAGCTGAAGAAGAATGGAAGCAGGTGGAGACTGTCTTGATGTTTTATAAAGCGGATTATTACTACTCGTACATGACATGACTAAAACATGCTGTTGCCATAGCAGCTTCAGGGAAGTGTAATATAGGGCACTACAACGTTGTACAACCAATTTAATTTATGTGAGAAGTCCTAGATGCTGATCAGTAAAAATGAGGCATCAAGGCGATTGAACCGCTCACCGCATCATGCCGTTGACAAGGCTGCGATGAGGACACATGTATTCGAGTTTTGTCTAAAACGAACATGAAATTTTGATCAATTCTCATTGAAACGGTGTTCAATTATGGTTCATTAGCGTCACACTTGTAACTAATGAGTCGTTGAAGAGAACAATAATTTCCAAACTGTTTTTACAGCCAATTTCCCGAACCCTGTCCAGCTGTCTGAATGGCAGTGCCCTCGTCGATATTCGTTTATATTGCTTGTTACCCGAGCTAACGAATAGAAATAAACACCACTTTTTATATTTAGGTCATTGCTCACAATATCCCGTAATTTGTATAGAAATACTCGAGTTCAAAACATGTTACAAGTCTGCTTTAAAGGGCACACGCACGGGTGATGAAAAACTCGTTGCAAACAATCCGGGTTATGGGGAGTAGCAGCGCAAAAGTGCTATAAATTTGTTTACAAATTATCCCACAGGCGGCAAAACCCCTTTTCGTTCTCTATTCCCGTTAATCCACATCGACCTCCTCCCCTAACACTTATTTGAAGTGCCGCATAGGAACATGACAGTGATTATAGCTTCCTGAATCCAGCAGAGTTTTCCACTTCTGACGAAAAAAAAAGAAGTCGAGTGAAGTGTAATATACCTACTTGAGTAAACCGTAGAAGCCGTCAGGGTGAAGGTCTTCGATCACCACAATGGCTTTTTCAGCGAGCGGGCCGTAAAACATAGCGCCGAACACTTCGTTCTTCATTGCCAGTAATTGTCGGTGGCCCTTGAACGTCTTCGAGACAGGATACTTCTCCGACTTCACGTTGAAGTCCACGTCGGCGTACTGCCCAGTTTCCAGGAACTTCTTGAAATTGAACTGCCCATCACCGTGCAGGTCGGGAACATGAAAGACAGCAGAAAATGTGTCTTCTTCAAGAACAAACAAACTAGAACAAAAAAGGGTTACTGTGATTTGGGAACTTTACAGAAACTGTATCCTTTCCGAAAGGCTTCTTGTGATTTATATCTGTTCTCTTAATTATTCCTGCATAAAGTACAGTCCCGGAGAAAAGTTTGTGGGAGCAGGCCCAGAGAAAAAAAAATTAGGCAGTGTTGAACCACGGTTATACCTAAAGTTCAAGAGATAGCATCTTAGTCCCGGCCGGAGCCAAATTAGGAAGTCGCCATCCTGTCGGGCACGCTCAATTATGGTTTTACATCGTTTTTGTTCGGGCCAAGGTCAAATTGCGGGGGAGGCATGGGACACATTTTGGCAATGGCCCGGGCCAAATTCGGAGGTCACCACTGTGCCGCGGGCATGCTCAGTTATGGCTGGATATCGATTTTCGTCCAAATCGGCCCAGGTCAAATATCGGGGGTGCGGGGAGGGGGAAATTTTGGAACTAACCTGGGTCAAATTTGTAGATGACTGTCGCAAGAGGCGCCCGTGTGCTGTGCGATGTCAGTGCACGTTAAAAATACCCAGGTGGTCGAAATTATTCCGAAGACCTCCACTACGGCACCTCTTTCTCTCTTTCTTCTTTCACTCCTACCTTCCTCCCTTCCCATACGGCGCAGTTCAGGTGTCCGCCGAGATATGTGAGACAGATGCTGCGCCATTTCCTTTCCTCAAAAACCAATTTACGAATTTACTGTCGTGATGCTGATAGTGGAATTGGTCAGGCGATCGATTTTGGTCCCAATTGAAAAAGTCAAGTTTCGGGGGTGGGCCAAATTTAGAAATGGCCCGAGTCAAATTTGGAGACTACCATCGTATGGGGCACATTCGATTAGCCTGGACATCGATTTTGGTCCAAACCAATGACGGTCAAATTTCGGTGGTGGCAAATTTGGGGGGGGGGGGGGGGGGGGATGAGCAGCACTTTGGAAATGACCAGGGACAAATTTAGAGACAGCACTGCATTGCCCATAGTCAAAGTATGCTTCGGCATCTGACTTCAGGCTGTTGCTATGAAATCGCCAAGTCTGAAAGTCATTTCAATGCCATTACGCATACGGACTGAATCTCGAGTTTTGCACAGAGCTATCGCTCAAGTAATTCTGCGCGGCCAGGCAAACCGTAACCGTGCGTATCCGGGGAGCGGGCTACGGACACTACACGAGATGTCCGCGGTGGCACGATTGATCACGTGGACACCTCGTGCACGTTGTCTAAGACGCGAAATGACAAAGTAACGCTGATATGATTTCGAGACACGACTAGTGACTCGAGGCTACTAGTATGAGTATCTTGATGGTTTAGTTTAGTAGTTTATTGGGGTTTAACGTCCCAAAGCAACTAAGGCTATGAGGGACGCCGTACTGAAGGGCTCCGGAAATTTCGACCGCTGACATCGCACAGTACATGGGCCTCTAGAATTTCGCCTTCATCGAAATTCAGCCGCCGCGGCCGTGATTATGAGTATCTTGAAAATTCATCGAGAATGAAAATTCATGAATGAAAATTCAAGAGTGAAAATTCATCAAGAATGAGTTTATGAGTATCATTCAAGAATGAATGAATTAATGAAAATGAATGAATTAATGAAAATTCGAGAATGGAAATTCATTAAGAATTAATTTTTATGAGTATCTTGAAAATTCATTCTTGATGAATTACGCAAAAACGAAAGCTGTTCTGTCCTGCCCTAAATCAACACCATGTAATGTCTGAATCGATTTCCGTTTAAAAGTGATTATCTAATTGCACTTTCTTCTGCCGTTAAATCACGCGCTATTTCGTTCCACTAGTTGATGCTATGGGGCCAGCCTGCTGGTTACTTACTGAGATGTGTACACCTGCTACCAACCCCTCAAAATCCCTAACTCTAAAAGCACTTCGACTCAGACTTGCGTTATACCATGCAGGAAGCTAACAATCACCGGAACCAAGGAGCGCAGGCGATGTTTTTTTTTTACATTTGTCGCGTTCATCAATAAGAAATTAATAGTTATTTATTTTTATTGGTTAAAAGCAATTCATCAGAAAGCAGATGAAAAGAAAAAACAACCACATGCCAATGGTGGGATGCGAACTCAGCAACGCGGTGCCGCGGAAGGGAAATCCTGAAGTCATGGGTCCGGATCCCACCTGTGGCATGTGGTACTTTGGTCTTCTGCTTTCTGATCCCACCATTTCCCATGAACATTTGTTCTACTACACAATGTTTTGAAGCCTGCCTCCAGTGGAAACTTCCCCCAAGAACGAGAAATATACATTTCGTCTGGCCACAGTGACGACGGTGCTATGCTCTGCGGTGAAGAGGAGCAGAGAAACGACACAACCTACGGTGCAACAGCACAACTGCAAAAATTTTTTTTTCTCCTTTTAAACAGAAATCACCTCGATTAAAACTTCATAATTGAAAGACAATACACTGTTCTACTAAACCCGTCGTTTGTATTGTTACTTGGACAACATCCGGATGAAATATACTGGCGCTTATGGTTAAAAACCCACTTTTCTGCAACTTCAGTATCTTATTTCACTTCGACGTATTAAGTTCCATCACGTGCAACATTTTTTTATACTTAATAGACATCTAGGGAAGGAACATGGCCATTTCTTAATTTCCTAGAGGAAGTTGATGTTTAAAAAAATGAAATTGTAAAAAAAAAATGTAGAAAAATTGCAGACACTAAAGCTCCGCCTTAAGAGTATGACGCAATCGCATAATGAATTCCCACATATACAGAATGTCGTTTTCTACTTTAGATTCATAGATCCCTGGGAGTCCTTATACTGCTTCTCCATGGCGCAGTGGTGCAGCGGTTAAGAGATGCGCCATTGCCCAGTGGTGGGCCTTGTGCGATACAGGTTGATCCTCATGAGCGACCAATCACAAATTGAACTGCCACCTGCCATGGCGGGCAGGTTTCTCACTATCCAGTGAGTAGGACTTGTCAAGCTGCCATCGCAGCTTTTTGCCTCGCCTCCCCCATCTTTGATGGAAATCAATGAAATATACCATTCATTCATTCATTTTTCTCACCATCGCAACATGGCTTCCGCAAGACTTATTCATGTGAAACACAACTAGTATCATTCACGCATCAGCTAAACGTCATCCTTGACCGCTGTTCACTTGCCGACTGTATATTTTTAGATTTCTCGAAAGCATTTGATAAAGTATGCCATAACCTTCTAATGTTTAAGTTACATCAACTTAACATTGATCCCAAACTGCTTGCTTGGATCGAATGCTTTCTTTTTAACCGTTCGCAATTTGTTTCTGCTAATGACTCAACCTCGCAGCCAAGTAAAGTACAGTCCGGCGTACCTCAAGGGTCGGTACTTGGTCCTCTACTTTTTTTAATTTACATTAATGATCTACCCTCTTGTGTTTCCTCTAACATTCATTTATTCGCAGATGATTGCGTCATCTACAGGGAAATAATTTGCGACGATGACATATCTTCTCTTCAATCAGACCTTAACGCTATCTGTATTTGGTGCCAATCATGGTCAATGGAATTAAACATCAAAAAATGTAAATTTCTGCGTGTATCAAGAACATCCGGCCAGCTACCTTCCTATCACCTTAATAATGTCCCTCTAGATCCTGTTTCTTCTTACAAATATCTTGGTATCCATATTACTAGCAACCTCACTTGGTCCATTCACACATCTTACGTAATTAATAATGCTAATCGCATGCTGGGATATCTAAAACGTAATTTCTCTAAGGCACCTTCTTCCCTAAAACTACTTCTATATAAGACACTGGTCCGCTCAAAGCTAGAGTATGCTGCAGCAGTGTGGGATCCCTTTCAACAAAACCTAATTCACTCATTAGAAATGGTCCAGAATAATTCTGCTCGTTTTATTGTATGTAATTATAACCGAACTGCCAGCATCTCTGCAATGAAATTAAATCTCAGCCTGCCATCTTTAGCATCTCGCCGTAAAGCCCTTAGACTATCACTTTTTCACAAGATATTTTATCATCCTTCACTTCGCCACGAACTGATCTCCCCTCCCCAATATATTTCATCAAGGCTAGATCACAATAACAAAGTCGGAATTCCATTTTGCAAAACCAATGCCATGTTTCAGTCATTTCTTCCGCGCACATCTGCTGAGTGGAATCACCTTCCTGCATCTACCGCTACCATTACTGACAACCAACGCTTCAAAACAGCATTAGAAAACTTTGTATAAGTAGGAGCATCATCTTCTTTTTTTTTTATTCTATATTCTTGTTGTTTTTTGTACGAGCGTTTTGTTTGTTTGTTTTTCACTGTATTGCTGCGCTGTATTTTGTGTATTATACACTATTAACCAGCACACCAAGAACCCAACAGCTAATAATGTATAACTAGGAGCAATCATTTTTGTATTACTAATTAGTTTGCTGCACTGTACATTTTCTTTCTTAAATTTTTGTAACCACTCCCCTCTATAATGCCTCTGGCCCTGAGGGTACACGAAATAAATAAATAAATACAGGTTGTGATGACGCCATAAGGTCACGTGACCTGGGTGGCCCACCTGCCTTTTGTAGGTTGCACTCCGGGGACCACCTGCCAGAGCCATGCCCGTGATTATTCGCTCACAACGCCAACGCCGGATTCTCTGCGTAACGGGGCATTTAACGCTGTTGCGTTAATATTTACACCTTTGCACCGTCCAAAAAAATACATGATCTCAATCATATGGAAAGCCATAATTTGTGCAGATGTAATTTGGATTTTTTGTAGATTATTTTTCATTTCATTTTCATTTATTGTACCCTTCAGGGCCGGAAGCATTACAGAGGGGGAGTGGCAAAACACAAGAATAAGGTTACAAAATACAGGAAAGAGACAAATTTAAATAACACCTGAGTATACAATGCTAGCTATAGCTTCGCGGAACATGTGTATAATTATTGATATCGGCAATACCTATGGGAAGGTGATTCCAGTCACGCGAAGTACGCAGCAAAATGACTGGGAAAAATATCTGGTATTAGAAGAAACTAAACCGACTTTATGATTATAGTCAGTACGATGGGATACATAAAATGTCTGTGGAATAAGGCGATCGCGCAGTGCAGGATGATGGTACAACTTGTGAAATAAAGCGATACGAGACACTTTTCGACGAAGCGACAGCGATGGGAGAGAAAGGCTAGACTTCATAGTAGTTACACTTGCAGTGCGATTGTAATTAGTGAGGATGAAACGCGCAAAGTTATTCTGAACCATCTCAAGAGCAGTAATATGACTGTCATAAGGAGGGTCCCAGAGTGATGATGCAGTAGTAGTAGTAAAGACTTTTAATCGACCATAATTTACAGGCCGAGCATTTCGACCGCCTGGGCGACCAGAAGCCGCTGTTCTTCTTCCCCTTCAGCGCCAAGCCAGTCGAGCCAGGTGGTGATGGATAGAGAGGGTGGGGGGAAGGAACCCGACTGCTGAGCAGCCGGGCAATAGAAGAGGCAATGGGCCAGGTCCGCATAGATACAGGGGCAGTTGGGACAGGTCCGATCGATAGCGATAGAGGAAGAGGCGGGACGGGGTGATAACTGCATTCATCTGAATGTGCCGAAGAAGGCGAGACTCCGGCACCGTGAGTGATGGATGAGGGGGAGGGTAAAGGCGTTTGTCGAGGCGGAGCTCAAGGTAGACCTCTTTTATGGTGCGGCGAAGGGTGAGTCTCCCACCGTCCTCCGAGGGCTTGGGCCAGGGGATCAACGGTGCCCGGAAAAGTGTGTCGCGGGCGAGCTGATGGGCCAGCTCATTGCCGTCAATCTCTGAATGCCCAGGGACCCAGCGGAGGAAAACGATGGAAGGCTGCAGTGCGGAGACCGCTCGTTCGACCTCCTGTTGGAGAGAAGGGGTCAGGGTGCGTTTCTGTATGTGGTGTATAGCGGCTTGTGAGTCCGAATAGACTGTGTACTCTTGGAGAAAGGGAAGGAGGGAAAATGACTGGAGGGCATGCGCAATGGCGAGGACCTCGAGGGACAATGCGTCTGGAGGGTGTAGATACGTCCCGCTGGTGTGGGTATCAGGAGCAGGGAGATGTGGATGGTACAGGGCGTAGCCGCAGGAACCTCGAGGAGCCACGAAGGAGGCATCCGTGTAAGCTACACCCTGGGTATCAAAGAGAGGGGAATGGTGCTGTGCGGCCGCATGACGACGTCCGGCGTGCAGGACGGGGGACATGTTGGTCGGGAGGGGAAGGATACGAAGATTGGGGGCGGGGGTGGGAATAGGAGAGGTAAACGGGGAGATTGGAATGGGCGAGATACCCGCTTGAGTCAATAACCACTGACCCTGACGGGTAAGGGAAAGCCGGGCAAGCTGCGAGTCACGATGGAGACTGAGAAGAGAACGAAGAGGATGGAAGAGGCCTGTGGCAAAGAGCTTAG
Organism: Amblyomma mixtum; assembly: GCF_055824585.1. NCBI lineage: Eukaryota > Metazoa > Arthropoda > Arachnida > Ixodida > Ixodidae > Amblyomma > Amblyomma mixtum. The sequence goes on from NC_143019.1 coordinate 72,214,989, forward strand.
TGGTAGAGGTAGTGATAGGGAGGTTGAGAGCTGCCTTGTAGAGGCCCACAAGGGCAGTCTCGAGAGCGTTAAGTTGAGTCTGAGTGAAGGAAGCGTAGGGTGCAAAGTACAAGACCTTGTTGAGGGCCAGCGCGTGGGCAACTCGGCACGCGTGAGCCTCGTGGAGACCTGAGCGTCGAGTGACCACGCGCCGCAGGAGGTGAGTTACAGAGTGGCAGGTGGTGACAGCGCGGTGAAGGGATTGCACATTCTTAGCCGCATGCAAAGGTTTGGTTTGGCTTGGTTTATGGGGTTTAACGTCCCAAAGCGACTAAGGCTATGAGAGACGCCGTAGTGGAGGGCTCCGGAAATTTCGACCACCTGGGGTTCTTTAACGTGCACTGACATCGCACAGTACACGGGCCTCGAATTTCTCCTCCAAAGAAATTCAGCCGCCGCGACCGGGTTCGAACCCGCGTCTTTCGGGCCAGCAGCCGAGCACCATAGCCACTGAGCCACCGCGGCGGCTGTTCATGCAAAGGGAAGCCAAGAACTTTGCACTGTGTGACGACAGGAATGGGAGAGCCAGAAAGGTGGAGAGAGACGAAGTGGTTGTGTGAGCGCTGGTAGGAGGAATGGTTGAGAAGGAGAAGCTCGGATTTCTCAGGAGCAGGAGAGAGGCCAGCGGTGGTGAGAAAGGAGTCGATGAGATCTAGGCCACGTTGCAGGGTGTCCTGTACGTAACCGGGAGAGCCAGATGAACACCAGAGAGTGATGTCATCTGCGTAAAATATATGATGCAGGTCGGGAATTTCAGCTAGCTGGGAGGCGAGAGGGGCCATAGCGAGATTGAAAAGGGTAGGAGAGAGAACAGCACCTTGAGAAGTGCCACGGGTGAGGTGGTGTGGGTTAGACAAGTGGGTATCTACTCGAAAGCGAGCCACACGTTTAGAGAGGAATGAGCGGATATAGGAGTACATGCGGGAGCCACAATCCAAAGAGGCGAGTTGAGAAAGGATGTGATCGTGGCAAACACCGTCAAAGGCCTTGCGAACATCGACGGTCACAAGTGCGTAAATTTGAGTAGGTGTAGGGGACAGGAACGTTTGCTGGAGAATCAGAAAGATGTCCTGTGCACAGACGTGGCGTCGGAAGCCAATGAGAGAATGGGGGAAGAACTCCCGTGCCTCAAGAAAATCAGAGAGGCGAGTCAGAGCCATTCGCTCAATGGTTTTACCAACGCACGACGTCAGGGAGATTGGGCGGAGGTTAGAGAGAGAGGGAGGTTTGTCCGGTTTTGGAATCATAGAAATAAGGGAGGATGTCCAGGAGCTCGGCAAGCAGCCGCTCTCCCAGGCATCATTGTAGGTTTGAAGGAGGAATTCTTTGGCGCAGTCAGGAAGGTTGCGAAGTGTGGTGTATGTAATGGCATCCTCACCGGGAGCCGAGCGTGTAGAATTAGCAGCCAGAGCAGATTCGAGCTCCCGGAGAGTGAAGCATTGGTCCAGATAGGGGTTAGGTCCACCCGAGTACACCGGGTAGGAGGGTGCCAGAGGGGGCGGGAGGTAGAGAGAGGCGAGTTGATCAAAAACTTCGGAGGGAGTCCCCTGAGTGAGGGCTTTAGCTAGAGTGGGAGGAAGGGCAGGCTTAGTGCCAAGGAGGGATTTAAAGAGAGACCATGCGGATCGCGAGTGCAATGCAGAATCAAGGCCATCACAAAGAGCACTCCAACGAGAGTGCTCGAGGGAGGCGCAGTGGGCGACGATCTCGGCCCGCAAAGCAGTGATCCGGGAGGAAAGTTGGGCATTGTGTGGTTGGGAGCGAAAGGAGCGTTGAAGACGTTTACGGCGACGCCATAAACGGAGAAGGTGAGGATCTGGGTCTTGGATTGGGTAACGAGAGCGAACGCGACGGCTACTGGACGTGAGCGCTGCAGAGATGCGCGACGTCCAGTCGTCGTAGGATTGAGAGGAGTCGGAGGCCAGATTAGTGCGAAAAGCATGCCAGTCAGTGTGAATAATCGGATGACAGCGAGGGATGTGGGAGAGAGAGGTGGTGATATGGATGAGAAAGTGGTCACTTAGAAGAGTTTCGGCTGTCACCTGCCAGTGAAAGGAAAGTGAACCCCGAGAGAAAGTGAGGTCGGGTGTCGTAGGGCGTTGTGAGGCAGTGCCCGCTCGAGTAGGAGAGCCAGGAGTATTAAGAAGGGTGAGGTGGCGTTCCTGGGCCGGACAATGGAGGAGGCGGCCGGGTTTGAGGGTTTGTGGGTAGCCCCAGAATGTGTGAGGGGCATTAAAGTCACCACCAAAGAGGAGATGGGAGGTAGAATAAAGAGAGTGAAGGAATTTGCCCAGAGCAGAGAATAAAGAGGAAGTGACAGGGGGGTTGTAAAAAGACAAAAGGACGAGTGAGATGCGGGAAGAAGGGTGGTAATAAACCACACCAACTAAATATTTAAGGAGGGTGGAGGGGATGTCAATTTGCTCTACGAGCACGTCACTGCGTACATAAATAGACGCAAGTGGTGTGGCCGTAGTGGCATGGTAGGCGCGGTAGCCTGGGACGTTGCGGGCCGTACTCCAGCTTGGAACGGTGCTTGCTTTCACGCCTTTTCGAAACGTTAAAAAATACTGAGCTCACCTCGCGAAGAAATTTTTTCGGCAAAAATATTTTAGCTCTGGTTTCGGCACGTTGCGATAAGTTTCCAGGATTTTTTTTAACAAATCGGAGAAGGTCGATCGCAATGTCTTGAACATTTTTTGTGGATTGACCAGAAAGCGTTCACCATTGGCAGAGTTTAAATAGGGTCATCGCTCCAAGGAGCCAGGCCCGGTGAGGGGGGGGGGGGGGGGGGGTGAAGTGGGAAGGGTGAATCCTGTCCATGCATGATGGCTGCTAAAGGGGATTAACCGCGGTTGACCTGCAAAACTGAGAAGTCATCCCTGGATTCTTAGCGTCCATTAAGTGCTAATAATTTAGTACAGTTTGAAATATACACGTTTCCAATAGGAAATGTTGAAAGTGCACACTCACAGCAAACATGGTTGGGCACCTCGTGAAAGGTTACTTCTTGCAGCACGCGTTGAAGCTGAGTGACCCTGCGATAGCCAAAAGTAGTTTCTAGAGCACAAAGCAGACGCACACTCTAGTAATGACACTCAAGCAACTGGAAACCAAAGAAGAAAAAAAAAAATTGGCATGGTTTAGCTTTGGTTAAACCGGGTAAATTGCATAAGCAGTGGTGTCCACGTTCTCCTGGCGATTCTTCGGCGCAATGCGCCGTCCCTGAGCAGTCAGGTGTTGAGATTCATCGGTGACCGAAGACATCGCGATATGCGAGAGAGATACATTTCCTTTCCTCAAAAACAAATTTCCCGTCGAGCAAGGCGCAGAGCCGAATGGGCGATGGCATTCTGTGGACTCCCTGATAGCGTTTCAAGACGCTGTCGCGTTCCACTCGTAGAGGCGATGTTAAGGCTTTCGCCTCACTGCGCTTTAGGTCAACAAAGTGCCCCCCCCCCTCAATTTTATTGCGAAAGCAATACTGCTAGCACTTTTCTGCCGTCAGTGGAGGTCGTTCCTTCGCTCACGTGACAGCGTGACGTCACGACCAGAGGAGAGCAGGGGCCCCAACTCGTCTGTTCGGCCGTAGTCGTTCCTTCGCTCGGCGCGGCGGCTACCACGTGACGGCCTCCTCGGCCCGCCGCGTGAGGGCGCTCGCTAGGAGAGGATACACGGGGCGCCGCAGGCGCGCTCCGCTTAGTCATGTCTGAGGAGTTGTACAAGGCTTCGCTGGAGCGACGTGCTGCGCGCAAACGCCGGCGCCGTGCCGAGGAGACATGAAGAAAGGCAAGAGCGGTTGGCTAAGCAACGCGCCTATGCCGCAGAACGGCGAGCCCGGCGGCGTTCTACAAGTTCTCTTTCTTTCAGTCGCAACAACACGGCATCGCGCCGAACGGGTTGTGGCGTTCCTCCCTTCCTTTACGGTTCGGTTAGGGTGTCCACCGAGATGACAGGGAATTACTGCGCCATTTCCTTTCATCAAAAAGCCGGTAGCCACGCGTGACCTGTAGACGCGGCGCACTGCGTTCCAAGACGCTTTCAGTCGTCGCGCAACGCCGGCCGGTAGCCACGCGTGACCTGTAGACGCGGTGCACTGCGTTCATTCAGTTGTAGGCGCTGCGCGCTTTCGCAACCTACCAGGCGTAACCAAAGCTAAGCCCCCGCCAATTTTTTATGCGTAGCATATTGCAATCACTCAGTTCAGCAATTGGGCGCGGCCGGGCAGCCACCAAACCACGTGACGTCACGTCACCAAACCATGTCAAAGAGAAAAAATAAAAAAAGGGGAAAAAATAAAAAGAAAACCAAAAAAGGAAAACAAAGAAAAAAAGGACGGCTGAGCATGGTGGCGGTTGCCACCGCCCCGTTTCAAAGGGCGCACTCCTATCCATCCATCCATCCATCCATCCATCCATCCATCCATCCATCCATCCATCCATCCATATGTAACGGAGGAAAAGCTGCTGAGAAAATCGAGTGTCGCCAAGCAATACCTCGCGCAAAACGACCGCGCAATATGCAACGCATTCTTGGCTTAACCAAGCTAAGCCTGGGCATCTTTTTTTTTATTGCGAAAGCAATACTACTCCCAAGAACGGCCTTTCGCGTAGCGGCGGCCACTTGGCACGTTTGACCTTTAGAATGACTCCTCACGTGATTCCATGCCTAGTGACGTCACAGCATGACGCCATACCAGGAGCGAGAGACAGGCTACCAACTCTGCGGCTCATCGGGTAACGGCGGCCGCTTGGCACAGCACGCCGCGCTCCTCCCGCTAGAGGGGCTGCATATGCAGTATAAAACACCTGCTTCCGCAACATACCAGGCGTAACCAAAGCAAAGCTAAGCCCCCGCCAATTTTTTTTTGAAAGCCTGAAATATTTTTGGCGAAAAAAAATTTATTCATGAGGTGAGCACAATTTGAATATTTAGAAAAGGCAAGAAATCAGGCACTGCTTAATAATTAATAAACAATTCAAATTTTAATAAGATACTAGAAAACTTTTTTGTCCACATTTGCACAGATTCTTGCTTTCGATATAATTCGGAGCATGCAGCTTTACACGGTATAAATATTTTTAAAAGATCGAAAGAAAATATGACAATGTACCCTTCTGTCGTTTTTTTTTTAACATCATACAAAACCTTGCTCTCCGAAATTCGGAACTAGCCGTTTTGCTTCTCCAGATGTCTAGTGCCTATAACCAATGTTACAGGTGATGAAAATGCGTACATCAAAGTAAAAAAATACTGAAACTTTTTAAAAAGTGAGTTTTTAGATAAAACACTTGTGAATTTTACCATATAAGATGGTCCCAGTAAAAATACGAACAATAGCGGGTTACATAGAACAGTGCACTGCCTCTAATTTGTGAAAATTTTGTCGACGTAATTTTCGTTTAGAGCCAGAAAATAATTTTTCAAGTTCAGCTCTCGCGCCGCATGTTGCACCGCCTCTTAACGCCTCTTCGTCGCAGAGTACGGCACCTTGCATGGCACGACACTTACGCCAATAACCACTTCAGTTTGCTGTCGCTCGCTGTCCCGCATCTTTAGGCGAAAGTCTTTAAAGCCTCATCATTGTGGACAAAACGTTGTCAGCAGAGATGTCACGCTTTTGACGGTGTCCACCGAGATATGTGAGACCCTTACTGCGTAATATCCTTTCCTCAAATGCAATTTTCAGTTTCTTCATTAAGGCCCCTCTTTCTCTTTCTTCCACTCCCACTTCCTCCCTTCCTCTGCAAAGTGATGACGGGTGTCCACCGAGATATGTGAGACAGTTACTGTGTATTTCCTTTCCTCAAAAAGCGTTGCATTCCAAGGGCAAGGCATCGCGCCGAACGGGTGGTGGCGTTTCCGTGGGCTCTCCCCGCAGTTCTACAACGCGCTGTCGCGTTCCAGTACTAAAGGCGAAGCTTATGCGTCATTAATTAGCATTGCCATTAATCAGTAATTAGCCATTAATTAGTAATTTACTATTACTTAATTAGTACATAGTTATGTGTGACCTCATCCAGTGGTGACGTCACCAGTGCCACAGAGGCAGTGAGAGTGATGCGGAAAACGCTTTCGCCTCTACGTAGTTTAGACAAAGCGCCCATGAATTTTTTAGAGCTGCACCTAAAACAAATTGGCAGAGGCTTAGCTTGGTTAAGCCTAGTGGATTGCGAAAGCAAGACTGCCTGGCTGCATGCCGTTTAGCTAAACGTTGTTTCCGCTCTTCATCCGTTTCTTCCGCACGCCGCCGCTTCTTAGCTGCCGCACATCGTTGCAGCATCGCCTTATACACATCATCCGGCATATCGTGGAGGATTCGCTGGGACGACTGCGACGAGCCGAGTTGGGGGGCCGCTTTTCAACAGCTGGCATGACGTCACGTACAGCGAGCGCCTCCCCCACGGCAGCGGCGCGTGGAGGATTCGCTGGGACGATCGCCACGAGCCGAGTTTGGGGGGGCGGGGGGGGGGGGGGGGCGCTTTTCCACGGTTGGCATCAACGTTAATGGAACTAAACTAAGTTGCCAAACTCCGCCTTCTCCTTGCGGCTGAAGCGGCCCGCAAATTTTAGCGCGAGGGGGCGCTGCCGTCGAAACAGGCTCCCGCTGGCCGCCGCTAGCAGACGCCGCAGGCCCGGCCGCCCAGCGTCGTAGCATGCAGCTTTCGGGAATGTTCAGTAACTGGCGTCCCAAATATCGCACTTTACTGATGTATATCGTAAAGACACCAGTCAGTTCTGAACCCTGTGCGGCGAGTATGCCACAAATCTTTGCTTCAGCAACTCGAGTGATAGATCATCGCTGCCTAGCCAATGCCACCGTTGGCCGAAATTGCAGGCGGTCATGATTTTTGAAAGGAACGTGGTTATAAGAGTTTCTTCACCAAAGTAGCATATTAGACATCTACTTTAAAGGTGGAGATCAGATCATCGCAAGGCTCATCGTAAGTTCACTTACCAGCTTTTCTAAACGCGAATGTCTGCCTGCTACTGGGCGCGCATGTCGTAGAGTGCTTTCGCGACGCGATTGCTGCTGTGATCGTTGTCTTTGGGCTACGTGCGCTTGCATGCAGAGTTTCAGGTGTTGTATCTGCCATGCCGACGTGCTGTGTGCCGGGCTCCACGAGCGGTTACAGAAACAACAAGACTGCGAGACATTTTTTCGCGGCTCTTCGTGATGCGGATCTCCGTGCGGCATGGGATCGAGCCATTCCCCGTGTTGACAGAAAACTGTCCGACAAATCACGTGTGTCCGATCTTCATTTTCACGAAGAAGACATACTGAAGACGTACACGCATGTTATTAATGGGGAAGAAGCAAAAATCGAGAGGGGTAAGTGGACCCTCGTAGAAGGATGCGTGCGCAAAATGTGCTGTGAATAAAATGTAAAAGTATCTCTGTATTTGTGTCTAGCTGTAGTGCACTGCGTGAAGGATCGAAAAATATTGTTGGAACGGAAGCGCACGCTAGGTTCAATACACGGAGAGCGGTAAACTTAAAATACTGAAATTTCTTGTCTGGAGTTGGCGTCAGTTATCGTCGCTGTTGCAGGGAAAGAAAAACTGACGACTCGGGAACCCGAGGAAGTTCACTGCCTTCGCAGCTCGGGTTGTAAGCAGCGCGCGGAGTCATTCACGAAGTGAACGCTGTGCGTAAAATTTGCTTATTTCAACTGCCCCACAGAAATTGTAGGTACTTGTGGTCTGCTTTCGAGTGCCATAAATGCGGGACTTTGCGCTCTGAAGCTATTGCTAATTTATGTTTAAAACACACTACACCAATGCCTGCCAGACATTCGCGTTTAGATAAGCTGGTAAGTGAACTTACGATTAATATGCTACTTTTGGTGAAGGAACTCTTATAACCACGCTCCTTTCAAAATGGAAATGAAGATCGCACACACGTGATTTGTCGGACAGTTTTCTGTCAACACGGGGAATAGCTCGATCCCATGCCGCATGGAGATCCGCGTGTCGAGGAGCCGCGAAAAAATGCCTCGCAGTCTTAATGTTTCTGTAACCGCTCGTGCAGCCCGGCACATAGCACGTCGGCATGTCAGATACAGCACCTGAAACTCTGCATGCAAGCGTACGTATAGCACAAAGACAACGATCACAGCAGCAATCGCGTCGCGAAAGCACTCTACGACATGCGCGCACAGTACTAGGAGCACAGCAACTGATCGGACCGGCTGAAGCCTGGTACGACTGCAGCGCCACTCAAAGCAACCAGTGGTGGCGGCGCCGCGAAACCGCTCTCGGTTTGGCAACTGAGTTTAGTTCCATTAACGTTGGTTGGCATGACGTCACGTACAGCGAGCGCCCCTCGCGGCAGCGGCGCGCAGCTGCGGCTTGGAGGATTCGCTGGGACGATCGCGACGAGCCGAGTTGGGGCCCCGCTTTTCCACAGCTGGTATGACGTCACACATAGGTCACGCTAAAGGTCAATGGTGGATTCTCCGGGACGACGGCCAAGAGCGGAAACCTCGAGCAGTATTGCTTTCGCAATAAAATATAAAGCGTGCCATTCGACGGGTCGCTTTCGCTTTCGAAGTTCGAATAGACCAGCTCTGGTGGGGGGCAGCCAAAAGAAGAAAAACGAGGGTATTCAGCGTTCTGTCTCGCATGGAACAGGATGAGGAAGCGACCAGCCGGCGTGGCGGGCGTATCACAAGTGCTTTATTTATATCCGAATAAAATCGCGGAGAGCGCGCGCGCGTCGGAGCGCATGTGACGGTGCGAAGTGCGCTGCGCTGCGGCGAGTACGCTGGCGGTGAACGCGACCCGCTCGCGCGTAGACGCTTCGCCAGCATAGTGGCTCGCCTCCGGTTGTAATGGCGAGATTACTATTTAATCTGGCCACGATGAAGCTCCCTACCCAGTTGGCAGAGGTCGCCGGTGTGCAGGACGCTCTGTATGCGGATGACATCACCCTCTGGGAAACACAACAATCGGTTCGAAACATCGAGACCAACCTGCACCAAGCGGCAGCTATTGTGGACGAATACGCCCGTCGCTGTGGTCTTCCCCGAGCAAATCGGAATTTCTGCACATGGAAAATCTCTCCGATTTGCTGCATCAAAGCCTGGAGAACAATGAGGTAGCATTCACACTTTTTTTGGACGTAAAAAAAGCTTTCAACACGGTAAATCATCAAATTTTGTGTTCTAAACTGTACTCGTATGGATTTAGGGGTCCTTTTTTGTCTTTAATTGAAAACTATCTTCACAATCGTTCTCAAGCAGTCATGTTTGGGCCTATCTGCAGTGACGCTGTAAAAGTGCTGTGTGGTGTCCCGCAAGGGTCCGTTTTATCTCCTTTGTTGTTTAACTTATATGTGAATGACATATGTGACCATGTGAAATGACATATGTGACCATGTGAAATCATCCACCATATTCCTTTACGCCGATGACACTTTACTAGTCTCAAGCAACCCTGATTTTTCATATGCCCTGGCTAACCTCCAGGAGGACGCTATTAAAGTTAGTGATTGGTTTGCCTCAAACTTAATACAAATAAATAACACCAAATCCAGACTAGTCTGTTTTCGTAACCCGCATAAAGATGTACCAAGTGCAGGTTCCATATATTTACACACCTCATACTGCTCTTTGTGTTCTTGTCAACCTATAATTAGCGTCCTGTCGGTTAAGTATCTTGGTATATACATAGACAGTGATTTGGCATGGAATACTCAGATGGCTCACATTTGTAAGAAACTCAGAAGTGTTGCATGCTTGTTGTTTAATTTGCGAACTATGATGCCATTTTCTGTGAGAAAATTAGTCGCCCAGGCTCTGGGGTATAGTGTCTTGAGATACGGTATGTGTTGTTTTTTTAACTGCTCTTTCACATGGAAATGTCGTGTTAATAGGATTTTGAAAAATATTGCTACAAGAGTTCTCTACTTGCCGCAGGAAAATCTGCCCAACAGTGTCTTTACCGCAGCCGGTTTGCCTTCTTTTGACAATCTTTTTAAACAAATTCTAGTACTGAAATATTTTTGGAATAGCGCATACAGACACATAAATACGAAACCGGTACCGTTGAGACATGTTCCTCGCTATCATAAACCGAGAGTGCGCACTCACTACGGCAAAGCAACTAGAAAATATTACGTGCCAGCTATCTTCAACGAATTACCGGATGATTTATTTTCTTTAACCACCCGCAAAAAACTGCGTGTTGCTGTTCAAGCGTTAGAGAATCTTTAACATGTACTAAAATCTTATCAGTGCTTTTTCATTCTTTCCGTGCCAAAATTTTTGTGTTCTTCATGTTTACGTCTTTTAATTTTCTTTTGCCTCTGATGGAGCTCTGATGTAGCGCGAAGATTGCCGCGGCTGCCGGTTGTCGCCGCACAAGCCCACTTGTGGCTTCGGCGCTTCCGTTTCTTTGTATGTTCATATTATGCTGAATAAAGATTATTATTATTATTATTATACGCCCCAACTCAAAGTGCACAACCAAAATTGCCCTTTCCCTACTTAGCGGACCGATACCCGAACACGAGGATATCCGGGTACTGGGGCTTTTCATTCATCATAGGCGCAAGATAGACACTACCCTACATAAGCTACGTAAGGTGGGGGACCAGGTGGGTCGGATGCTCCGCCGGGTATCCAATAAAAGGGGGGAAGGGGGGGGGGGCTACGATGCAAAGATGCCCTGCGGCTGGCCAATGCATTGTTGTTGTCTGTTGCGACTGAGAGAAGGATGAAAAGGAAATTGCACGGGCCTGCCTACTGGCTCGAGCCAAGCCACCACCGCTGCCACGTGAAGATAGAGGAGAGTTAAAAGATCAGAGGAAAGAGAAAAAGGAAAGAAAAGACGCGCGTCGCAGCAACAACTGCGTCCGCCGGAGCGGACGCTGCTCAAAAAACAGATAAGCGGCCGAAGCCGCGCTCGCCGAAGCGAGGACAGATAGGGATACAACCAAGGAGATTCGTAACCAGCCGGATTCGGCTCCCTACCTCCACCTACGCAAATGCGATGAGAACGCCTTAGAAGTAGTTCTCCGGAAGATTTATAAGAGAGCGCTCGACCTCCCCATAATGACGTCCAACAAGCGTCTCCTCAGTCTGGGGATGACCAACACCTTTGGGGAGTTACGAGAAGCTCATCTTAACAATCAATACTTGCGACTGAGCAAAACACCTGCGGGGAGCCGCCTTCTGACCCGCTTACACATATCCTACGCAACACACACAGAAGAACGGGTCCGCATCCCTGAAGCCTGGCGCTTTGCCCCTTCCGAAGAACATGACTGCAGACATCCATGATGGTCGCCGTCTCGCGCGGGCGGAGGCTATTTCTCAACAATATGGCCATAAGCCAGGTGTCTTCTATGTGGATGCGGCCGGCCCACACCATGGGGGTTGGTACACGGCGACCGTCATCCACCAAAACACTACAGTTCAGGGCCTTACTTTCCGTGCCCCGAACATTACATTTGCGGAAGAGATCGCCATTGCACTGGCTGCCGCAGATCCAGAGTCCCGAGTCATTATCACGGACTCCAGGGGCGCCTGCCGCAATATTGAGCAAGGGTATATTCCAGACCGTGCTTTCAAAATCCTCCACGCATGCGAGTACACAGGGTTTCAAACCCATCGTACCATCGTGTGGGTTCCGGCTCATGCGGGTCTTGAGGGGAACGAGGCAGCCGACGCTGCCGCTCGCACGCTTACTCACCGGGCATCGCCTCATCTGCAGCCAGATTCGAAATTCAATTTCAATCCGGCCATCACCTTTAAAGAGATCACCTCTCTTTATCAAAATTTTCATGGTCTCTATCCCCCTCCCTGTAAAGGCCTCACCAGGGTGGAGGAGCGCTGGCTTCTCCGCCTCTAAACCAATACTGTACTGTGCCCGGCAGTACTTAAGCACTTCAATTCTTCTTTCTCGGGCGCGTGCCCACACTGTGAGGAGGAGTTTTCGGACACCTACCATATGGTGTGGGCATGCCCTTCCAATCCTGCCTACCCACCCCACCTCCACCCCACTCGAGAGGACTGGGAAGCTGCCCTGCGCGGCTGCTCCGAACTCCATGCCCAACAGGCATTGGTAGCTAGAGGCGGGGCCGCTGCGGAAGCTACAGGGATCCCGGACTAGGGATCCCTCCTAGTGTTTGTAAGGGGCGGGCACTTCCGGCTCGCGCCATCGACCTCTCACTGTAAATAGAAATAAAAGTTTTGCTCCTCCTCCTCCGGTTGTCGCTGGAGTATTAAGGCGAAAACCTTCAATAGTTCATACTGTCATCCGTTAACAAAGCGTGTCACACCCGTTTAACTCGGAAACTAAGACAGATAGAAAAAAAGCAATCGTTGTTTCACATAGAGGAGGCAAAAATGAACCCGAAAGCCACGTTTGATGACTGTAGATTAATTAGTTAATTAATTATAGGAAAAAATGTCAAAATTGCGTCCAAATAGCGCGGACGTCGATATAGCCACGGAACGGTGTGACTTCACATCCACAGGAAGTCGTCACGGCAGAGTGAAAATTGTCACAGTATGGCCAGAAAAACGCCGGATTCGTGTCAAATTAGATGGATAATGTTTAATTAAGCGTAACTAACACTTAAGATCCCCGAAAGATCTATAATTTGGGTATCGATATAGCCACGGGAGCGGTGTGAAGGCACAACCACCGGAAGTCGTCACGGCATAGTGTTCTCGGCTTTCGCCTCTCAATACTTTAGTTTCCAAAGAGTGTGCTCGTAATTTTTAACGCAGAAATTGCACCGATTAGATCAAATACAACCAAGACATCACATAGGAGAGAACCGGGCATGAGCCTCTGACGACCACAAGGGTCAGGCATACCACGTGGTGCTGCTGCATCGCGGATCGTTTCAACACCTGATCGTTCTGGCCATTTCCAGATCGGCGTCTCACAAGCTCTCATGCTGGTCCTTGCGTATGTCATGGCGGTTGAGGTATTTAGGGGTAGGTGTAGTGCTGTCTTAAATGCTGTTCGAATCATGGCATCCAGGGTGGAGATTTCCCCGGCCTGGAGTTTCAGGTAGGGGAGCGTGAAGATAAAGCGGCTGAGGACGAAGGCATGAATGAGACGACATAGGTCATGCTCCTTCATGCCCCGGTGGTGTGCAGAAACGCGGCGGATTAGGTGGGATGTCGACACAGTTGTCTGAGTTTCCGTATGATGAGTGTGTTTTTCCCGTTATTCTGGATGTGGAGGCCAAGTACCCGGAGAGTGTTTACCTCCGGGATAGGCCGGTTTTCCAGTGTCACGGTGATGGGGGCTGTGGGGCAGTTTCGTGTTGTGGGGCGGATTATGAGGAGCTCCGACTTTTCCGGTGAGCAGGAGAGTCCGATACTCCGCGCATGCGTTTGGGTGAGGATAGCTGCGGACTGTAGGGTGTTCTCTATGTTGTCTTTATCACTGTCATGGGTGGTCTATAGCGTGATATCATCGGCATAGAGTGTATGCCGAAGGTGAGGGATGGTTTGTAGCTTGCGGGCAAGGGGAATGAGAATGACATTGAAGAGGAAAGGGGAGAGGACGGACCCCTGGGGGGTTGCGACCCCACTAACGGTTTAAGGGGGGGGGGGGGGGGGTGGAGATGTGGGGACCGAAGTGAATTTCTGCCGTGCGGTTAGTAAGGAATGTTTGAATATAGGTGTACAGCCGGCCAAATCTTTAGCTAGCGTGCGCGACGGCCGCTTTTTCTGCGCTTCCGCGCTTTGCGAGGAAGCAAACTTGCGGAAAGCTCATTATTAACCACGGGCTTAGTGAGCCTGTGCTTAGATTTGATGTTTTCGAAGGTTTGCTCCGCCATAAGCTGCAGAAGCACGGAAAACGCGGCCGCCGCGCACGCTAGCTAAAGATTTGGTCGGCTGTACATACGTTCACCTATGTTCAAGGGGGAGAGAGCCGCCATGATCGCTTGATGGTCCAGGCGATTAAAGGCCTTGGAGAGATCCAAGGCTAGGAGAGCTTTTGTGTGACCCGGAATGAGGGGGTCGAAAATGTCCTGCGTGAGTTGGAGCATGGCGTCCTGTGCTGACAGATGGGGACGGAAGCCCACCATGCTGTGCGGGTAGAGGTCAACTAGGCCTACACAATACGATAGAGGAGCTTATCGAGGCCCACCGACAGACACAATACATACGTCTCGCGAGAACCACCACCGGGAGACACATCCTACACACCCTCGGTATACGCCTACCAGTCACGGATCCCACACAGCTCCAGGTCCCCCGCCATATTCACCGCGAACTAATTATCAAACCTCCCCCCAAAAACATGCAACCCACATACCACGAACCCCGACGCAGAGCTCGCGCTCGGGCGCACCACAAACACTATGGCGCGGAACCGTTTGCCGTGTGGGTGGATGCTCCATGCACAGGTGAAGACGCGGTTGTAGCCATCACAAACCCCTCCCTCCAATCGACTGCCACTCTTCACATATCCCCCGCTGCCACTTCCGAGGAGGCCGAAGAGGCCGCCATTGCCCTGGTCATCACACGCACGGAGGCTCGATATATACTGTCAGATTCTAAAACTGCTAAACTAAATTTTGCTCGCGGGAGAGTTCACGTCCCTGCATTTCGCACACTGGACTCCCTCGCCGCGCACCCGTCCCGCCATGTGGAGCTGATATGGGTGCCTGCCCACTCCGGGAATCCCGGAAACGAAACCGCCAACGCTTTAGCCCGAGCTTCTCTCAACCGGGCACCGGCGGCCTCCGACCTGGGGTTCTCGCGGGAGCGCATGCACTCATTCAGTGAAATGACGCAGGCCTGCAAAGCCGAGCGCCGGCTCTACTCCCCACCTCATCCCTCCCTAGATAATTACCATCAGACACTTTGGAGGCGGCTCCAAACACGCACTTCGCCCTCCCCTTATATACGCTCGCGATATCACCCAGTCCACACGAACCCTTCCTGTACCCTCTGCCACCACCCCAAAGCCACTCTCGACCATATTCTTTTCCTCTGCCCGGCGGATCCTCCCCCGCGGGGCCTGGAGCACCTTACCACTTGGGAGGCTTGGGAGACCCTACTGCGCTCCGAGACCCGGCCAAGCAAGCCATCGCCACCGGCCGGGCTGCCAGCGTCATGAGCCTCCGGGACATGAACGTTTGAGTGCAGTGGGGCCGTGAGGGGGCCCAAGGACCGACGTGTCCAAAACTCCCTTGTTCAAATAAAGTTTTCATCATCATCATCATCAAGGCGGATACAAGAATGACTGACTGCGGCAGAACCACACCGAACAACTAGCTCGCTGGGGCAAGTGACACAACGGAAGCGTTAAGAAAATCTTTTCCCACGAATACCTGTTCGAATACCCAACGTACCCATGCTTGCGTGCAGTGCAAACCTCACTTGAGAACAAAAACTATGCACTTCGTCAGGCCACAGTGTCGACAGTGTCGTGCTCTGCGGTGAAGAGGCATTAGGACACGGCGCAACTTGCGACCCAGGAGTTCTGCATCAAAAATTCTTTTCTCGCTTTAAACAAAAGTTTAGACCTCGATAGAAATTTTAGAAATGAAAGGCAATAAAAAGTACTACGCAAGACAGTAATAAACAGTACGTAATTCTCTGTAGTTTGTATATTTACTTCGAGCAGCTCCGGGTGAAATTAACGTGTGTTTTTGGCTCAAAACGCACTTTTTTGGGAATTCAGTATTTTTTTTGCTTTGATCAGTGTCATCAACTGTAAAATTGGTTATAGGTACTAGACACGCGGAGAAGCAAAACGGCTATTTCCGAATTTCCGAGAGAAAGTTGCATTTTAAACAAAAAACGACAAAAATGTTGCATTTTCATATTTTCTTTAGATTTAAAAAAAAACACATTTGTGCCATATAAAGCTGCATGCTCCGAATTATACGAGAGGGAGAATCTGTGCAAATTTCAATGAAAAAAATTGCGAAATGTTTTTTTTTAATTTGAGTTTAATTAATTACTGAGCAGTGCCTGCTTTCCCGCCTTTCCTAAGTATTCAAACTGCGCTCACATCACGAATAAATTTTTTTAAGGCGGAAGCCTTTAATGCCTCATCGTTGTAAGCAGGAGTTGTCGACAGAAATGTCACGGTTTTCAATTGGTCGAAATGGCTGTGACGTCAAAGTGCGCGAATTTCAAACGGGGTCAATTGTTATTCGGCTAGTAACCAGCCACCAATCAAAGGGATGGTATAGCGATGCTCCAAGTAAGTGGGACTGAGTTTATTCCCTGGCAGTGTTGCAAGACGCCGTTGCGTTCCACTCTTAGGGGCGAAGCTTAATATCTTAACCACACATCAGTGACACAAGCAGCAACACCGAGCTTAAGGCTTTCGCCTCACATCACTTTAGGCCAACAAAGTGCCCCCCTGAATTTTTTGGCAGAAATATTTCTTGCTTTCATTACGCAAGTTAGGATAAGCATCCGTGAATTTTTTTGAACAAATTGCAGATGGCCGAGCGCAACGTCTGGGGCGTTTGGCGTGGAATCAGTCAGATATGATTAAGAACGCATTCTACCCGCATAACACATACGGAGGGCAACTAAGACTACTCACGTATTGTGAATGCGAGAACATTTCAGTATGATTGTGGGCTACTAGTTAACTAGTTGTGGGCTACTAGTTCCGGGAGCAGTTAATCTTCCCTCTGCTGTAAAACCACTCGCGAATCCGCTGCCCTACTTCAGCCCCCTTTGTCTTCCCTTCCTCGTCCTCCCCTACTCTCTCTCCTATCCCATAATTCCCCGCCCCAAGCACAGCGTCCCTGCGGTGCTCCCTGCCTGACGAGGCAGTTATAGGGCTGCGCAATCCCCCTTTGTCCTGCCCCCCCCCCCCCCCACAATTAATAAAAACTAATAATCGCAACGAGTTAGCGACCAAGGAAACGACAGATGCCACCGTGTCCAAACAACTCGCTGATCCTCTTTACCCGTTTGTTCGACCGTACGGCAAGGCGCCTATGCAGGCTCTTAATGACCTTGACCTTACAGTGGCCTTCAGCTTCGCTAGCAATGATACCTTAAGTGATCCTTTTCGTGCGAAGCTAATCTGAAGGGAGGAAAGCTAGGTCCATGCAAGTTTAAAAATTGCGTCGGCTACACTCTGGATAGACGGCGCATGTAATTTCACCATGCGTACTATGCGCATGTTACACAATACACCGAATTTAAGCTGCGCGTATTAAAGTAACATTCGAGAAAAGCGCAAAGTTCAAAGATGCAGCGTTTAACCTCAGCGCAGGCTGTAAATAACGAACATTGCACGTTTCAATGGTTTACAAACTTCGAACAGACAACCGCATCCGACTTGAAGCATTATCTTCTATTAGGAGCTTTTGCTGACCTTTGCCCGACAACACACGTTCCGAGGAAGCGGGCAGGGAAGCGCTGGTGAGTGCCGCGAATTTGATGCGCTTCTTTGGAATGAGAAGCGTCAGCCCATTCACGAGCTGAAGAAATAAAACTAAACGCGAAACTTCCGAAACGGTGCGCTAAGAACGACCAGGAGGCGACGCGGTAACCCGTTCACCCGGGATTGCCTGCCTACCTTACCAGCCAAACAGAAAGGCAACAGCAACCAGAAAAAATTAATAAAAGAAATGAGTTCGCACCATTTTCCAAACAAAGATGGAAGTATGTTTTCAAACGGTGCCTTCCTATCCTCCCTTCAGAAAATCGTCAAAGTCCGCAAGCCCCACCGCGCGGCACAAATGAAAGCAATGGCACGAGCGCGAAACAGATAGGCTTCATTCAGTTCCACGGAGACAAACAACGAGCACGCGATAACCAGACTGACAAACTCTTCGCGCGGTGGTTACGTGACTTCAAGCCCAGCCGTCCTGGCTGAGTCCCTACGAGTCGCAGCCGGCTTTGGTAACCACGATGAGCGAACAGACAAAAAGTGGTGACCGGCGCGATTTCCACGTGCGCGCGTACAACTCGCCTGGCTGATGCAACGTCAGTCGAAAGCGGAATTGTACGACGCTTCCTGCGCGCACAAATACGACCCGTCGGGCGCACAGGGCGAGCACACTTGCCTGTTTAGTTGGGGATGCGGCGGATATCGTCCAGGGGATCCCGATCACACGGCCACTGGTACTGTATAGCGCCGCGAAGACAGCAAGCGACCACGTGCAAAATCGGAACTACAGAACCTCCAGGCTCCACGCTCCCCTCACTCCCGCCACTTCCACTTCGGGTTTCAGATGGCGGACGACTGCGGCTAAAGAGAGGGAGCCACGACAGGGGGCGCCACTGTCCAGCGGAGTGGCCTTGGGACCCCTCACCCAGCCCTGGTTTCGGTTTCATAAAGCAAGTGTCTAGTACTTTTGCCCGCGCCATAGCGACGTGGGATTGGCTTGGCAATGGAGTCGTGTATTCGGTAAGCCGTAGCAGGAAACGAAGCATTGTGCGCATTGGGAATATTTCGAGCACCCATCACGCAATGGAAGGGCTGATTGCCGAGGAGTTTCCCATTATTTCTATTTGTTTTTTACATGTCACCTCCGCGATTCAGTGGTTTGTGGCTCTCGGCTGCACTTCGCTAGTTTTCAGGTCTGATTTTGGACACAACGAGCTCATTTCGACGGATGTGGACGAATAGTAGAGATGCCATTCTGTGAGGGTTAGTATAGCATAATATTTGTACTTCAATGGCTCCTAATGCAGCGATACAGCACTTCCGAGCAAACGCCCTTAATCCCCGCTTTGGGTTACTTACGTGTGTGCGTATGGTGTTTTATTAGTGCATGATCTGTAACGTCCACGTGACGTTATATCTAGTTATTACAGTTGGCCAGCTAATTTGTTGATGGCGACCGTTTCATTTTGCGTGATTATTTTTCGTTTGAACGCTATTTGCTATTAGTTCGCGTATCTTGTGAATTTTTTTTACCCACGCTTTCTTTCATTACGTGTGACGCATTGTCAGATCACTTTTCTTTACGCCGCCGCGGTGGCTCAGCGGTTATGGTGCTCGGCTGCTGACCCGAAAGACGCGGTTTCGATCCCGGCCGCGGCGGCTGGAATTTCTTTGGAGGAGAAATTCTAGAGGCCCGTGTACTGTGCGATGTCAGTGCACGTTAAAGAACCCCAGGTGGTCGAAATTTCCGGGGCCCTTCACTACGGCGTCTCTCATAGCCTCAGTCGCCTTGGGACGTTAAACCCCATAAACCAAACCAAACCACTTTTCTTTACAATGAGGGAGTCCTTCCGCCGCCACCATCGAGTTTTCGTAGATTTGGAACTGCACATTCGTTAGTAAAACACATTCGCAGTTCGTGTGCTGGAGCATCAGAAATGAAAATTGCTTTTGAGGAAAGGAAAGAGCAGTAACTGTCTCACTTCTCGGTGGACACCCCAGCCGCGCCATGAGGAGTGAAAGAAGAGAGAGAAAGAGGTGCCATAGTGGAGGTCTCCGGAATAATTTCGGCCACCTGGGGATCTTTAACATGCACTGACATCACTGAGCACACGGGCGTCTTTTCATTTTCCCTCCATCAAAGCGCGCGTTCGCTAGGGCAGATATTTTATCCCGCGTCGAGTCGAGTCGAGTTGAAGAAAACCTTTATTATATTAAGGGGATTCCTCGTGGTGAGCAACGAAACTGTGTTGTAGGAGCTTGAGAGTAGACTGAAACTAAGAAAGAAGTGCGCTACTTTGACGAGAGCTCCAAACGTGTCTGTCTTCTTTTCATTAATTCCTTGATACTCCAGTAAACTCAAGCTTAGGCCTATGTGACTGGTCAAGCTTCCATCGTTTCGCAAAACTTGTTTATGGTGTTATATCGACTGCTGTCGATCCCTCAACTGTTTAGATCGCGGTTTCTTCGTCATCCGCAGAGAGGAGTAGCCGGGTGAACAGCTCATCCGACGGCGCCGGGCAGACGACCCTCAAAGGAGGTCCTCCAGGTAATGGCATCGACCGATTTTCATGACATTGCGCTTAGCCCAATTAAACCGTGGTTGTTCACCATTCATCTGCCACTCTCTGTGATTTCACGGTTTAGTCGGACACAAGTCAATAAAAAGCGGCTTTTCCCAGGCAACTTCCAGCCAATGGCGTTGGCCAATTTTCACGACCTTGCTAGCATACGAATGTAGGCATTGTTACGTTTCGCCTCCTTCGTGAGAAAAAAATCGGCGTGGTAGCAGCGGAATGCCGATGAGTCGCGAAAGGCATGCGGGGTAAACGCCTGAATTAGCCACGGAAGCGGCGTCAGTCATCCACCCCGCATCTGGCCAGCCAGCCCTGCAGTACAGAAAGAAGTTAGCTGCCATGTTCGGCAGTACTAGACATTCCAAGGGGCCCGGGTGCCAGCCGGGTCCAGTCATCAAGTTGACAGCAGCAACCATCTTCCAGGAATAAGTGGTCAGCGACCCGCGCACGTGCGACCACATGAAAGGCGCGGGAATGCTCTTCGAGAACCTTCCAGAATCTGCGCGACGCAGATGGCATCCGTCTCTCTCCCAACACGTGACGGGGGCGTGTTCCCTATTGAGAGTGTGTGTGTGTGGGTGCCACAGTGAACTTTCAGGACCCTCCTTTCCCGACAAGCCCGGCCCCCATCTAGGGAGCCCAGGGAAATGAAAGGATATAAAACTCGGCGCCTTGGACAGCCGAGTAGCTCCTGACCATCTGAGCTCATCGTCTTGTAGCTTTGCTCCTTGTTTTGAGACTCTCTTACTGAGACGTTCTCTCAGTTGCTGTTTGTATATATGTAAATTCCCTTGTATAAAGTTCTTCTTCTTGTCTTTCCCTTAAACCTCGTCTCCGACCTTCCTCATCCCCTCTCCGGCACGACCATGCTACCTGATCTTTAATAGCATCGGCAGATCAAAGGGACTGGTCCCCTCTCTGCATTGTCGCGCTACTCACGCTAGCAGGTTCGTGAGAACCGGCCGACACCATTGGCTGGAAGAGGGTCCTTCGACGAGGGAAAAGTCGCTGTTTTCTCTACTCGTATCTGACGATAGCAGGTCAGAAGGAACCGGTCAAGGGTTTGGTTTATTGGGATTTAACGTCCCAAAGCGACTCAGGCTATGAGAGGCGCCGTAGTGAAGGGCTCCGGAAATTTCGACCACCTGGGGTTCTTTAACGTGCACTGACATCGCACAGTACACGGGCCTCTAGAATTTCTCCTCCAAAGAAATTCCAGCCGCCACGGCCGGGATCGAACCCGCGTCTTTCGGGCCAGCAGCCGAGCGCCGTAACCACTGAGCCACCGCAACGCGGCGAACCGGTCAAGGGGGAGAGGAGGGCAGTAAGACAATAGGGAGACTCGCTCGACGCCATCCACCCCTGTTCCAGAGCAATACGCCATAACCCACCTTGATGCAGCTTTGCTTTCCTGATGATGTAGGCCTTGCCGATGAGGGCACAATCCTTTTTGTACCATCTCCCTACACAGACGCGACCACCGGCTTTTCTCGTAACGGGCCATTAAAGCTTTCGCCTTAAAACGAAATGGAAAAATTTTAAACCGCGCTCTTGGAACAGCTATACATGCGAAGTGCAATTAGAACAGAGAAGCAAAGCCTCGCCACGGCAAACCGCCGTATCTCAGCGCTGCGCGAGCCTGCACTTGTTGAAAAGCAGCGGCAAGTGAGCGCGGCAAAGCGGGAGCACCTTGCAATGACACTCGATTTTCGCGCCCACACGGCGTGCGCAGACACCCACGAATATCCGCCCTCTTCCGAAGCGAGCCCCAGCGGCGAAACGGCCGAAAGCCGCACATAGACTTTATCAGGCGCGTTACGTAACAGCTCGAGAGTGAGGGCGAAGGCTGTCGTCACGCGGGGAACTCTCGTAGCAAGCGCCGGTCGGAGACAGCAGCGCCGCGGTGCGGCCCCGCGGCCGCTGCGCCGGCTGAAGCCGTGGTCCGTGTATTTTTGAAAACGACTGTACATCTACAGCCTCAGCAGAGCGAATTAGGGAGGAAGATGATATAACTGTGAATAAAGGTCGAAAGAATCTTGAACGAGGTTGGACATGATCGAGTGAATGTTCTCCCGCTAGGGGGGGGGTTTCAGCGCTGTCAGAAGAAGAAACAGAAGAAGCGAAGGCGCTCCCTACTACGGCTTGGGCGGAGCAATGGCGAACTTCACCGAATTTGCCGATTTTGCTGATCCAGGTACGTACAGTCGGCCTTTACCCGGTTACTTTCCGTTTACGCCTGTAGTTCGCGCTGAAGACAAATGAGACGGGGGCGCAACGCCGCCTCATCAACCGACAGAATGGGAACCTCGCGAGTAACAGGCGTGGACGCTCTACAGCGATAGGCCTCTTTGCTCTCTCCGTGTTGAGCGGCGCATGCGGCAAATGCATAGGTTACTGCTGTATTGTTTAAGGGCTATAACTAACTTACTTACGACAAAGTATATACTTTAACAAACTTCAAACTGGTGCCCGCGAAGAAATGGACAGGTGGCAATAGCATGAGGTGGGTACGCTATCACTAAGCGAAAGAAAAAAGCTTACAGGCGTGAGCTACGCTTATTATCATAAACCATGACACATTTCTCAAGCAGTTTAGTTAAAATTTTGCCAGGTGTTACAATTCGGCACTGATCCCTATATTAGTCATTGTAGTCCGTGGGACGATGCATATTTCGCGGTTCACTTTGAGGCATGGGACGTAGGACTCCTTGTGATGTTGGCATTTGTATTCCTGTCAAATGTACAGTCAGGCCGGAATGAAACGCGAACAGCGCATGTCAGGAAAGAAAAATATTTTACCTGCCTACTTTCAGCTGTAGTGTGCAGCTAGCCTGATTCATGTGTCTGGATAAAGGGTCTGCCGAAGGGCATAATCGTAAATAGGTTGTAAAGGAATATTTCGTTGCAAAATAGAAATGTATGACATATGCGTGTTCGCGTTTCATTCCGGCCTGACTGTACGTAACAGGCATATCGTATGGGCATCTGGATGTGTGGTCAATTAGAACTCTGAGAACTGAACTGCAAATGTTCTTTGTCAGGAAGAGCTGCAAAAATTGAATCTTTTTATGTCTCAGACGGTCCAAGGGTGATTTCTGCCCATTTACAAGCATATGGGACCAATAAATTTATTTTAACATCACAGTGGTACAGTCTTTGTCAAATGTTTAGAGCCCAGGGGGTTCACTTCTATGCTTTATATTGGGACTCCAGGAGCATGCATAGAAGTCCTACCTATTGCAGCAGGCAGTACCAGAAATCTTCGCACGTCCAGGAAATTTGGAGCGCTAGAGATCCATTAAGAACGACACAGTGTGGCTCAAAAGAAAACGCCCTGGGCTCCAAACTTTTGACAAAGGCTGTACATATGCGATGCTGCAGGCGCAGGCAGAGAGCCTTTTGGAGGCTTGACGAGGCCTACACCCTAACCGCGCTTTCACAATGCGTTCAGCAAGCAGCCCTATAAAAGCAGAAAACGCCGTTGCAACCCATGACCTTCGGTGCGAGATGTCTCATGTTGTCGCATCTACAGCATGTGCATATTAGTTGCCTTGGTTGACAGTAGAATGAGGAGTTTCTGGAACATCCCTGGGACATATTGTGCTTTCATTAGGGGTTTCACGCTCTGTTCGTGACAATCCCTCATGAGAGTACCTGCCAGTTTGGCTCAAAGGCTATGGCGAGCTGCGCTGCTCATTGTGTGGGGGCTAATTCGGGTTCCGGGCGTAGACGGTCGTCCATATGGCACCGTTCATTTAAAGTGACGTGTTTCAGCATCCACTTTTACCCCCTCAGGCTGTGTGAGCTGGCGATGGTCATGTACAGCCTTTGGCCAAAAGTTTTGACGCCTGGGGGTGGTAGTGGTTTATTTAAATATAAAAAAGTGAAGCAAAAGAGTGTTGCCGGCCGCGGCAATTGCTATCTAATATCTTAAGCACCCGAGCTGCAGCCGGCGTAAATGAAAGGGGAAGGGAGAGGATAGTGAGGGGAAGTATAGAGCGGAGCGACAGCAAGAAAGGACAGGGGGGAGCTCTGTACACTATTTACAAAATACAAAAGTAATCAAGTTCACGCCGCTCGCGCGCTAATGTCCAAGCATTGTTCGAAAATAAGTGCGCGCGAGCGGCCACTGCGCACAATCACTTGTAAACTCTATGTACATAGACGCGCGCACGTAGTGTCCTGTCTAGGACTAATCGCGCTTGCGGCACACTTAATCCTTGCCATGCGAACCTATGGGAAGCCGTAAATACCGGCATGATGAGAAGAAGCCTCATCCTTACATTTTAGGAAATTTAGTTCTTTGGGGGTGCCGTACGAACTCCACTGTAGGGTTAAAATAAAACTATGCGGCCCTAAGCCTTTCACCTAGAATGGTTTAAAGCACAAATAAATACACGGAGAAGAGAGACGAAACACACACATAAGCGCTTGTGCGTTTATTTCGTTTCTCTTTTCCGTGTCTTTGTTTGCGCTTTAAACCCTTCTAGATCAAGATGAGCTACCAACTCGCCCAACAGGAAGTCTTAACTAAGCCTTTCAGCTAATGCTATGTATATAAAGCAGCTGAGCCTGCGTGTAAAGGGTTTAATGGGTCCTATGATCCACTGACATGAATGGGTGACATGGCCGATGATGACATCACTGGTGATGGTCATTGGTTGACGTAATGTTTTGCAAATGGCGCCATATTCGGACAAGAAGCAACATTTGGACTGTAGTATAGCCAAGTTGGTTGGCATTGGTTCCCAAGCAGCGCAGGTAATCGGGCCAATATTGGGAACGTATTGGCAAATGCCAGTTCTACAAAATACCTAAGTGAAACCATCCATTTGCAATATTGGGCCGATTACCCGTACAGCTTGGGTTTGCACGCTAAAGAATCCCAACTTGTCCAAGTCAATCTGGCGTCGTAATCTCAGCTTGCGTGTCTCACAACTGGATGCAACTTGGGGACGTAAACATCAGCTCTGTACGTTTTAACTACGCCAATTAACTGCAATGCGGAATAGAATGGAACGCTTGGGTGTAGAATGTTATTGCACAAAGTTTTACAGGTGGCACAAAAAACGAAACATAAAAATTCACGGGGCACTTTGGCTCTCTGAAGTGCTGCAAGGGGAAAGCGTTTCCTGGCTCACTGTTTGTTTTTATTTAATTTTTATTTTTCATATTTTGGTTTTTTTTTTGTATATTTTATTTTTGTTCTTGTTATCATTTTCATTGTTTTTATTTTTATTTTTCATATCTTACTGTTATTTTTTTATTTTTGCCTATTTTCTTATTTTTATTTTTTATTGTTCTTTCATTCACTTTATTCCTTTTATTTTATTTATGAAACCCATGCATTCACTAGATGCGCCTTTATTCATGCTAGAACCTTGAGCCTTCGTGGCGGAGTGTTAGCGTCCCCGCTTCAAATGCCAAAGGCTCTGGTTCGATTCCCACCCTCGGCGCAGTTTCTTTTTAATCAGTGACGCCGAAAGGCGGATAAATCTGCCGACGCGTCTGTCGACATCGCTGCCGACGCGTCTGTCGACACGGCTGCCGATAGCGTCTGCTAACGACAGTATGAGGCATTAAAGGCTTTCGCCTTAAAAGGGAAACTAAATAATGCAGCTCCCAGCTCCCGTACTGCCGTCTAACAGTGTGCTCACCTACAGCGTCGTGTATTTCCTCGCAGATTTCGCCACTCTGCAGCCGCCTGTACTGGGACTCAGGAGGCGGCCTGTGTTCAGCATTGGCTTCCACGACTACCTCGAGAGGCCCAACGGCCTACTGAACTTCATGGAGATAGTGAGCCTCGCATCGTACACTTCGACGAAACGGGCCTGGCCTGACCGCTTAATGTGGTCAGCCGATAGCAGAGGCGGATTAAGGTGGGAGATTTCGCACCTGGGGAGTAATTTTGAGCTGGGAAAGCTGCATTGTCCGCATTCATGCCCAACATTTTCGGACAAAATTTTTGAAAATTGAAAAATTGTGAGATACTGCTATTTAAATATTGAAGGTAATTATTAATTCTTATGATATCTAGCAAAATCTTTCTTTTGAATTGTTTCCATCAATCGCATCGAACAGTTAAGACTGCCATAAGAACCAATGCGGGATGCTTTGGACGATAGCAATGATGTTAATGGAAAAAAAAATATAAGACTACAGTCGGGTGATCTGCTGATATGTTGGTTGTTGTAGCGACATCTTACTTTACTTGAGTTTCCGCTAAAAAAATGCTTTGGTTTAACTACGGTTGAACCTGGTTAGAGAGCGAAAGCTGTGGTGTATCGGGCAACTAGACGCGGCTTGGCGTCTAACATTCAGTGCAGTCCGGAGAACTTCGATACTCGTTTAATTGAAACATCTGTAATTTACACGCCCATAAAGAAATTATTCATGAACATTTAAGTACGTAACTCAAATACACGTGTTTAAGACAACTGAGCATTCACTAGACGCACGCCATCTTCTGGACCATTGCTGTACATTGCGTGTTGGGGTTTCAGCGGGTGCCGCATGATGGCGCTATGACTCCACGCCATGCACGAAGAGAATTCACCGGAAGCGTACTTCGCTACTGGCTTCATTGAGATATCGAATTTACATGCTCATAATTAAATTACTCACGCAAGCCTCTGCACATATCTCGAAGATACGTTTCTTAGACACCTGTGCATTCACTAGATGCGCCTCCATTCACTTCGAAGAGTCGAACAGTCGTGACGGTTTCATGTTCGAGTTTCCATGCGATGTATAAGTGCTCATAGGGCTGTTTTAGCCTGCTGTGGAAAAGCCGCATGACGAATCGCCACTCAAAGCCGCCACATTCATTGACGTCTCTGTTCTGAGAGCACTGTGCTATGGTGCGGGGGGTATATGCTGGGCAGGACCGACCTCCTGCCCGGCTCCCTTTCCTCGATGCATGCTTGTGTCTCCCGAAATGTTGATGTGCTGACGAAGTGAGACCTGGATGCTGGTGCGATTGTGTTTGACGGGTTGCGTGATGCGACCTGGTTAAGACAGACTTAAGGAAATAAAAGTCATGGCGGAATGGACGCGTCCCCGTCTCGAATGCAGGACTCCCTGGTTCGGTTCCCACCTACACCACAATTTTCCTCTTTTTCTTTATTAATGCCTCATACTGTCGTTAGCAGACGCTGTCGGCAGCCGTGTCAACAGACGCGCGGCAGATTTGTCCGCCTTTCGGCGTCACTGCTTAAAAAGAAACTGCGCCAAGGGTGGGAATCGAACCAGAGCCTTTGGCATTTAAAGCGGAGACGCTAACACTCCGCCACGAAGGCTCAAGGTTCGAGCATCAATAAAGGCGCATCTAGTGTATGCATGGGCTTCATAAATAAAATAAAATCAATAAAGTGAAGGAAAGGAAAAATAAAAATAAGGATATAAACGAAAATAAAAACAAAATAAAAATAAGGTATGGGAATAAAAATATAAAACAAATAAGAAAAAGAGCAAAAAAAAAACAAAATATGAAAAATAAAAACTAAATAAAAGCAAACAGTGCGCCAGGAAACGCTTTCGCCTTGCAGCACTTTAGAGAGCCAGAATTTTTCGCTCGGTCCTTCCTCCTTATCCCTGTGTCGCAGGTGGGCGGCATCACCCTGTACGTGCTGATGACCACCGGCAAGAGGGACTCGAAGGCGGTGCGCTTCCTCGCCGGCACGGCCTGCACGTTCGGCTTCAACGGCTTCTACATGATGCTGTCCTGCATGATGAGCGCCGCGTCGGCCTACTACCTGCCGCGCCTGTTCTACGTGAGTATGCTTCCGGGGTTACGAACTATTTCCCAGTGGGGGGAAAATATTCAATTTGTTTTTATTTCTGACACGAACGGGCCTAGTTGGCACAAAGAAAAGAAGACTAGAATCTCCCTGATTCAACATGCCGCGGCGACTCAGTGGTTAAGGCACTCGGCTACTGCGCCGTAGTACCCGGGTTCGAACCCGACCGCGGCGGCCGCGTTTCTCATGGAGGCTGAACGCAAAAAACGCCCGTGTGCTGTGCGATGTCAGTGCACGTTAAAAATCCCCAGGTGGTCGAAATTATTCCGGAGACCTCCACTACTGCACCTTTTACTTCCTTTCTTATTTCACCGAGTCCCACCTTCCTCCCTTCCCTTACAGCGCGGTTCGGGTGTCCACCGAGATACACGAGACACATACGGCGCCGTTTCCTTTCTTAGAAAACCAATTTTAATTTTTCGCAACACATGAGGTAGATTTGCATCTCTAAAAATACAGCATGCTTACAGTCGGCAATGGAAACAGATCCACTTTTCTAAACAGTTACCAAGATTTCAACCGATGTTCCAATCACCTCAAATTGCTAACCTTAAGACTTCCGCTGCCATGCTTGAAAGTCTCCTTGGCTAACTGCATCAAGCTGCTATTCTTTTAGGTGGAAAAATGCCTCCATTGCGAGCAGTAAGCATTTCGTACATTTATTGATCGAAACCTACCCCAGGACTTGGGCAGTATGCCCTGTCCCTAAAAGGGAGTGCACTAAAGGACAGTTTACTTCTTTTTGGCCCCTTATGGGGTAATTTATGTTTACAATGTATAGGCGTAAAAAAAGCAAGGCGACATAAACGTGCGGCCTAAAGCGAACGGACACACTGTCACACTGTAGCTTATTTACGCGTTGTTTAAAAGTGAAACTAAAACTGTCTATTGTATGGACGGAACTCTAGCTGCAGTAAATATTCCGTCTGGACGGAACAGCAGCAGCAGCAAATGACACTCCGAAAATACTAAGACGTACACAAACGGTCAACAAGCATTATGCAAACGCACCAGCAAACCCAAGCCAAAAGTCGTTCTATTGCCATTTCTCACTGACTGCTTGCAAAATAAAATGATGCCGCAGAATATCCTGCCACACATTGGGCGGAACAGGATTGCCGCTTTTTTAAATGGACATGCAAAAGTCTGCAAGCAAACTGGTTTCCCAATTCCTAACGCCAGCTTTAATTCCGTCTTGGCATAACTCTTGTGGCAGATAATGCTGGACGGAACTGTATGGTGTCAGATACAGTTCTGTCTCGATGCAACCCCATCGCTACTTGCAGTTCCGTCTGGACGGAACTTTAGCCCAAATTGTAGTTCCGTCCGGACGGAACTCTAGCGCAAATTGCAGTTCCGTCTGGACGGAACTCTAGCCACAGCCTAGTATTTTTCGCGCTACGTCATCTTACAGCACAAATAGCGACAGGGCTTCACATAACTTCGCGAAGAGTTTGTGCACTTTGCTTCTAACAGTGTCATTTTCCCGATCCTGCATACATGCACGGAAGTTATACCTTCGAGGATGTAACTAAGCGCAGTACGCGGACAGATATTTGGTGCCGTATACATGCGTAGAGAGAACATCTGGATACAGCTTTGCCAACTGGTTATTCCAGAGGCAAAGAAATGCTTTATGCGGGCAGAAATCACCCCTTTTTTATAGTATGGACAGTACGGACATTAGACAGTTTTAGTTTTACGTACGTAGAACCTTCACGCACGTAAACGTGAGCAGTCTACGTAGCGTACGCTCGTGTCGCATCGTACAGTTTTAGCTACACGTACGGGACGCAAACTGTGTAGATCTGCCATAGAACCTAAAAAATGCGCTAGCATGTTGTGCCGCGCTATATAGTACAGATAAAGAAAACTAATTTTGTTTAGCCGAGCTGATTGGAGCGGAGCCAGGCCAAGCCACAGTGCGGGCGGTAAATACTTCCCCCTTTCTTCTGACAAACGTTGAGCGATTTCATTCCACCGAACTGTATGTTGCATGTTATCTTCAAAGGGATTGCATTCCTTCACGTCCCGCAGCATATTTAAATCATCGCTTTTCGAGAAGCGAATGCGCGCTGGTGTCCCACTCATTTTGAGGACGTGTGCGTGTGGAGCCACAACGTGCACCGTTTTGCTCTTCCCGCCATGCCTCCTGCTGACTGTGCCGAGGGTCTCGCGATATCCCGCGAGGTTTCGAGCTTCGCGTGGTATCGCGAGACCGTCGGCACACTCGTTGCTATGACGACCACAAACGCTTCTCCGTCAGGCATAGGAGCTGCTGAAACGGATTTCTATCTGGAAAACAAAAGCTAGTTCTCACCTAAAACTTCATGCGAGAGCAAGAATTGACCATCTGAAGGCAAATACAGCAGTTTGCAGCACGATACCTCGCCGAGGGATTAGCGACGAAGCTGTTATCGTTGTGAAGCGGGCGGGCACGGCGCCGCCATTTTGCCAACGCCACGTACGCAAGCAACGTGAAGACCGCAACGCAAAGATCCGAATCTCACGTCACGTCCGTGCGACCCACGCAGACACTTCACGTTCTGCGCATGCGCACTGGTGACCCGTAAGCGCTGTACTTACGTGAAGCTTCTACGTACGTGAAACTAAAACTGTCTGTTGTATGGACGGAACTCTAGCTGCAGTAAATATTCCGTCTGGACGGAACAGCAGCAGCAGCAAATGTTCCGTCTGGACGGTACGTTAGACGCTCCGTAATGTGAACTGATGACGCTGAATTTTTAATGACACAAGGGCAGCTTTAGCCAAAGAGCCCAAAGGAATTTCGCCTACAAAATGTGGAGTCAAAGGCCCATTTTCCAAGTGTTCCGCCCCACGGAAGCCGTGTGCCAGGCTAGCCAGGGGAAATGATGTACCTATTGGAAACCGGTGTGTATACCTGGTGGCAGTGGCAATCGAACCCCTTTGCCGCCGGTTTCCGATGCGCGCAAGATTTCCCCTCGCGTGGTACTCTGCTTCTCTGGGGTGGAAATGCGTGGAAAATGCCCCTTCGACTCCACCTAAGCAGATGCAGGTACTTTATGCCATTGCGCTCTTTGGCCAGTGCTACCCTTGCGTCGTTAAAATTGATTATTATCGCCAAATATTTCAGACCCTTTTTCCTATCAGCAACTAGAAAAATTGGGGAATTAAAAAATTGGCAGTTTCGGTTCTTAAATTTTGCTAAAAGCGCTTACGAAGTTTCTTTTGGCCAAAATTTTTTCGTTCAAATTATCTGACAAAAGGAACGTTGCACGAATGAAACATTGCTGTCTCCGCTGCGGCGCGCCAAATAGAGGTTGAGGTGTATGACGTTTGCTTTCTGCTTATAGGGGATGCGGCTTCTAATTTTCGCGCAGCCCATTCTTTTTTTCTTGTTGTTGTCAGAGCGGACGTGCTTGCGTTCATAGCTCAATAGTGTGCTCCGTTTACCATGTCCGCACATGTACACAGTCGATCACACCTGTCTAGAGCGCTCGAGCGGTGCCGGCCGGTGGAAATAAAGCGAAATTCTCAAGAAGGCATTGACTTTCAGTGATAATACTTGCGCTGGGGAGAAGCCTAGTAGACATGTGCTCCACACAGGCACCGGCGCCTTACCCCCAGCAAAGCAGCTGCGATAAGATTTAACTACATTTGCTCCCCAGCGCACCGCTCGAGCGCTCTAGACAAGAGGGATCGACTCTGTACACGGGAAGGGCGAACCGTGATAGCGAGTGGTTAGCGAAGGAGTGCATAACTGAGCTGTCGTATATCCTCTGGTGGCGTATTTCATTGTTTACTAACAAGGCTGTATTACTCATTGCGCATATAAATAGTGCGCATATAAATAGGTATTGGCTTGGGGGGTTTAAAGTTCCGAACGTGACACATGTGTGAACATAAACTAGGGTTCAAACTAAATAGTCCATGCCTTATATTGCGAGGATAAGGCTATAGCCTTGAGTATGGTGCCTCTTTACATGTTGTCACGCGTAATGTGGCCTGCGGTTGAAAGGAAACAAAAGCGTACTTCGAACGGCCTCTTGAAGTAAACAAGCGGCTAGTTTAACCTAGAGAACAGTTACCATTTCAAGTAAACCGGATCTTAAACATTAAAACAGCGCTGAGGTGTTTGTTTGCGCGGGGTACGCGTTCACGGATACTGGCTCAGTGCAGTCTTTGAATGTTTTGTTGTCTCTCCCCACCGGTCCATTCGCAGTACGTCATCTTTCAAGCAGTCGGTGCCGCGTCCTACCTTGCCAGCTCGCTGTTTATTATCCGAGACACCCATCAGGTGGCGCTGCAGCCTGTGAGTACATACTGACTACAAAACGCTTGAAATATAGGTGTCCAGGCCAGTGCTTGTAGGGTGAATTCTTTTTTAGAGCGAAACCTCTACTCTTCGCACTACAACTCCCAAGGTCATATTTGGTGCGCGTTTGACCTTGATCCGGCAGAGCGGGGGTGGGGAAGGTGACGTAATACCACGTGACTCGCTGTGGAGAGGCGCCGCAGCTGCGCTCTTTCGGAGCCTCGCCTGCAGCACGTGACTAGCGGATGTGTAACAGCTCCATTGCTGGCTCTCGGACGCTCAGACTCGTCATGGATGAGACATGTGCCGGACCGACAACGGCGCCAAACCATGCGTAACCATGTATAATATAGCTTTCGCTCATATGACTAGGTTTAAAAAGCGCTAAATCTCTGCTAGTTTTTTTTTTTCAGCCCAGAGTGAACTCTTCTTCAATCCGAGCCGCGGGCGCTGTGGTTTGCCGATAATCGAACTTAAGTTAAATCAAATTTACTTTTGGAAGCACCCGTCGCAATTTAACCACCCGCCCACACCTAGAGAAAATAGTCACGTTGTATCGCTCCTTGTCTCTGTATCTCAGTAACTGCTTTCTTTTTGTTGTTCTTGAGAATACGTCTCTACTCTTTGTACACCGTTAATGAAAAGCCATCATACCACACGATTTCCTTTTCGTTCCTGCTGTAAGTAGCTCGTGGCGTCCCCGAAGCTCTAAACTTCTCTGGCGCAAAAAGGACCCTCGTCTAGACTTTTTAGTTTTTAGGCGTGTCTTAGGGGCTAGACTGAAGGGTTCAATACAGAATCATGTGGCCCGAAAACTTTTCACCATGACTGTTCATAGGTCGCGGTGCATGCTATCTCGGTTTGAGTTTAGAAGTCCAGCGAACTCGTCGGGCGCCGGAGCAATTTAACACTAATAGTTCAGTCACATTCGAATATATTTTTCCCGTTGTCGCTGGTGCATATTAATCGTACTCCTTATAAACTTTTACAGTAACTAATCGCAGGTTTAGATAGGCTGGATGTTCGGATTGAATGAGTTCACATTAAAGACTATTGACCACATTTTGCTTTTGTGTGCGTACAAAGAAGTGTTAATTGTGACATTGACTATATTACTGCACTGCTACACAGACCTAGCGAAACCTCTTGCGGGTATTATAAACGGCACATCCCTTTCAATGCAAGTAAATGCTAAGTGGTGTGGTTCTCACGTAGTAAAAGCATGAATCTACCAGTATAGTATGAATCTACGAATGATCAGTCATTCGTGTCATTCTGCTCATGGTGTGAAACATGGCAAATGCAAATAAACTTTCGTAAATCTGTATACATGTCATTCTGTAATCGCACAATACCATCTTCTTACACCTACTCATTCAAAGATAACTCTCTGAATCAAGTGTCCGAGTACAAATATTTAGGTCTTCTTTTTTCTTCTAACTTGTCCTGGTCAAAGCATATTAACACAATATCCAATAATGCAATGCGGAGGCTCGGTTATCTAAAACGTACACTAAGTGTTGCCCCACAAGAAACTAAACTGGTAACATACAAAGCTTTAATTCGTCCACTTTTGGAGTATGGGTCAATAATCTGGAATCCTCATAAACAGACCGATATCAGTAAGCTGGAATCCGTCCAAAGGAAAGCAGTACGGTTTATTTGCCGACGGTATGACAGACATTTTTCACCTTCATCCACTCTTCCTGCCATAGGCCTTTCCCTCCTTTGTACCTGCCGCGACAATGAGTGTTTAAAATATTTTCATGGTATTGTTAATTCATCCCGCTTTGCTTCACTGTCTGAGTATTTGCATTTTTCAGCATCTTCATCTACAAGGAGCTACCACCCATTGAATGTAACACCCATTCACGCGCGCACTGATATCTTCAAATTTAGTTTTTTTCCTCGTGTTATCGAACGATGGAATTCTTTACCCGGTGATATACGCTCCCTGGAACCAAACCTATTTTTCAATGTTGTTGCAAATCTGTGATTAGTCTGTTGCATTTCTGTTCTGTAATTTAATGGTGTTCACTTCTGTATATGTTGTCCCTCTCTGCCTTTTTTTTTTCTTCCCCCCACTCCTGCAATAGCCCCATCGGGGCTGCAGTATATGTAAATAAATAAATAAAGTAAATATCAATGCGTTTTTACTGCCATTTACACCGAATAAGCACCTTGGTATTGTTCTGACCCCAAAACAAATTTGGATTAATCATATCAGCCACATTTTCTTGGATGCTGATCGCATTCTGGGAGATTTAAAATTTTCAGCCATCTGTTGCCAAACTGTTGCCAAAAATAGCTTACCAATTTTTGGTTCGTACTAATCTAGAGTATACTTCTTCACTATTGGACGGTCAAATTAACGTACTGTTAGTAGCTTTTGAAGCAAAGCGAAATCACACTCCTTGTTTTATTCTTTCTTATAATGATCGTTCAGCAAGCGGAACGCTCATGAAGCTTACTTTGTCATTACCGCCCCTTCACTGCGCAGTGCGCTATGTTACGACTGCGCCTTTTCTTTAAAACTTATCATTTGAGCGCAAGTCAAAAAAGCTCTATTCACCCATCTTACCTGCATTTCATTCTGCACTGATTATCCCCGCCAAGTCAGCATTCCGTTTTGCAGCACTACTGCTTGCTTCGCATCGTTCAACCCCAGGGCGTCACTGGTAGCTTTTCTTACTACTAATAACATGGCATAATTCAAAAAGTGATTTCGAGCTCATTTTGTAGTAGATTAGGGTATTACCCTGTAGGGCAACAATGCCGATTTCGCACGTATATGCGTTATTCTTGCTGTTCTAAAAAAGAGTAGAGAGACCAAATTTTTGGATGGACATTTTTTTTGTTTGGAGTGATGCCCTAAAAAATGGTATGCATGAGTCATGGCAATAAGTCGTTTATAATTGAATTTTTTCTCGTGTCCTCTCGTTTCCGGTTTGAGAACCTGAACGGCGGCTGTGGCGTACTAGATACGTTTAGGTCACGTCAAGCGTGCAAAAACTGCGATATAATCGCTGTCTGTTCTTTTTTGCCATTTCTGTCTTTGAGCGGGATAACTGCTTAATTACCCAGTTAGCCTAATTAACTGTTCTAGTTAGTCCATATAAATAAATATAACCGATTAGGAAATTGGTCGAGCTCGGAAATCGAACCCCGGTCTTCGGCGTGCGAGACGAGCATGCTATACAGTCCGCCATGCCAGCTCGACGGTTAGGAATGAACAAAGGCGCGTCTAGTGAATACGGTGTCTTCGCTCACTCTCATCCTCCTCCCTTCCCTTCCGGCGAGGTTTAGGTGTCCACCGAGGTATGAGAGACAGATATATTTCCTTTCCTCAAAAACCAATTTACCGACGAGCGAAGCGTAGAACCGAATGGCTGATGGCGTTCTATGGACTCCTTGGCAGCGTTGCAAGACGCTGTCGCGTTCCACTCTTAGGTGCGAAGCTTAACATCTTAACCACACATCAGTGACCACACTTTAGGTAAAAAAAAGTGCCCCCCTGAATTTTGACGGGTGTCCACCGAGATATGCGAGACAGTTACTGCGTAATTTCCTTTCCTCAAATACAATTTGCATTTTCTTCATTACGGGCCCTCTTTGTCTTCTTTCACTCCCACTTCCTCCCTTCCTCTACGGTGCGGATCAGGTGTCCACCGAGATGACAGAGAATTACTGTGCCATTTCCTTTCCTCAAAAAGCGTTGCGTACAAAGGGTAAGGCATCGCGCCGAACGGGTGGTGGCGTTCCGTGGACTCCCTGGCAGCGCTACAACACGCTGTCGCGTTCCACTCCTAAAGGCGAAGCTTAAGCGACATTAATTAGCAGTTAATTAGTATTCAGGCATTAATCAGTAATTAACAACTAATTACTGATTTGTCATCACTTAGTAATTAGTACTCAATTATATGTGACGCCACCAGTGCCACAGAAGCAGCGAAAGTGGTGCGGAAAACGCTTTCGCCTGTACGCACTTTAGGCAGTCAAAGTACCCCCTGAATTTTTTCGTTACTTTTTATATACCACGTGCGTTAGTTTTATTATTATAAATAGCCTTTTCCCGAACATTGTTCTCGTTTACTACATTGTAACTTCTCTTGGCCATTAGGGAACCTGAAATGAATAAACAAATAAAATGTTAGCGTTTCATTTTGGGCGAGTTACTTTTTTTTTAAATAACTGCGCACACATAAGACAGAACATGAAATGGGACACACAAGGCACCTGCGTGTGTCCCTTGTTATGTCGCGTCTTGTGTGTGCGCAGTTATTAAGGCGAAAGCCTTTAATGGCTCATACTGTCGTCCGTTAACAAAGCGTGTCACACGCGTTTAAGTCCGGAACCAAAAAGATAGAAGAAACCCAATGGTTGCTTCAGATAGCGGAGGAAAAAATTAACCTACAAGCCAAGTTTGATGACTGCACATTAATTAGGTAATTAATTATAGGCAAAAATGTCGAAATAGCGCGGACGTCGATATAGCCACGGGAACGGTGGGACGCCACATCCACCGGAAGTCGTCACGGGATAGTGAAAATTGTCACAAAAGGGTTGGAAAAGCGTCGGATTTGTGCCAAATTAGATGGAAAAATGTGTAATTGAGCGTAATTAACAATTAAGATCCCCGAAAAATGTACAATTTGCGTATCGATTTGACGTACGGCAACGGTGTGACGTCACATCCACCGGAAGTCGTCACGGCATAGTGTCCTTGGCTTTCGCCTCTGAACACTTTAGTTGCAAAAGTGTCCCCGCAATTATTTCAAAAAGCAAAATGCGACAGCGGAGTTTTTCCGGCGCAGATGATCGGGTTCGTCACTGGCGGCCTGCATGCCCTGCACTTCGGCTACGCCGCCTACAAGAAGTACTACGTGAAGAGGGACACCGGCTGGTTCTGACGAGTCGGCGCCTCGGCCTCTGGACGCCTCCCGATGGCGTCGTTTGCTCGCGTTCCTTCTCTGTCCAGATTGCGCCTGTGTACAGATATTAATTACTAAATAGAAGCCCTGATACTATATGAGCTATGCGGAGGTATGTTAACGCGCGACCCCTGCATCTACAATACGCGGGCTGCAAAGTGTTCAGTGATTAGGAAGGCTAGTCTTGCAGTAATCTTTTTCTTTTTGTGGCAGAGGTCACGGAGTATGCTTAGTATGCTTCCTAATTTCAGCATACATACATGCATACATACATACATGCATACATACATGCTTGGTTTATTGGTTTGGTTTATTGGTGTTTAAAGTCCCAAAGCGACACAGGCTATGAGGGACGCCGTAGTGGAGGGCTCCAGAAATTTCGACCACCTGGTGTTCTTTAACGTTCACTGACATCGCACAGTACACGGGCCTCTAGAATTTCGCCTTTATCGAAATTCGACCGTCGCGGCTGGGATCGAGCCCGCGTCTTTCGTGCCAGCAGCCGAGTGCCATCACCACTGAGCCACCACGGCGGCAATACATACATACATACCTACATACATACATACATACATACATACATACGTACGTACGTACGTACGTACGTACATACATACATACATACATACATGCATGCATGCATGCATGCATGCATACATACATACATACATACATACATACATACATACATACATACATACATACATACATACATACATACATACATACATACATACATACATACATACATACATACATACATACATACATACATACATACATACATACATACATACATACATACATACATACATACATACATACATACATACATACATAGCCGCCGTGGTGGCTCAGTGGTTATGGTGCTCGGCTGCTGACCCGAAAGACGCGGGCTCGATCCCGGACGCGGCGATTGAATTTCTTTGGAGAAGAAATTCTAGAGGGCTGTGTACTGTACGTGCGATGTCAGTGCACGTTAAAGAACCCCAGGTGGTCGAAATTTCTGGAGCCCTCCACTACGGCGTCTCTCATAACCTGAGACGCTTTGGGACGTTAAACCCCATAAACCAACATACATACATACATACATACATACATACATACATACATACATACATACATACATACATACATACATACATACATACATACATACATACATACATACATACATACATACATACATGCACACATACATACATACATACATACATACATACATACATACATACATACATACATACATACATACATACATACATACATACATACGCCGCCCCGGTGGCTCAGTGGCTATGGTGCTCGGCTGCTGACCCAAAAGACGCGGGTTCGATCCCGGCCGCGGCGGCTGGAATTTCTTTGGAGGAGAAATTCTAGAGGCCCGTGTACTGTGCGATGTCAGTGCACGTTAAAGAACCCCAGGTGGTCGAAATTTCCGGAGCCCTCCACTACGGCGTCTCTCATAGCCTTAGTCGCTTTGGGACGTTAAACCCCATAAAACCAAACCAAACCAAACATACATACATACATACATACGTACGTACGTACGTACGTACATACATACATACATACATACATACATACATACATACATACATACATACATACATACATACATACATACATACATACATACATACATACATACATACATACATACATACATACATACATACACACGCGCGCACGAACGCACACAGACTCACAGCCGCCGCGGTGGCTGTGTTTATGGCACTCGGCTGCTGGTCCGAAAGACGCGGGTTCGATCCCGACCGAGGCGGTCGAATTGCGATGGAGGCGAAATTCTAAAGGCCTGTGTGCTGTGCGATGTCAGTGCACGTTAAAGATTCCCAGGTGGTCGAAATTATTCCATAGCCTTTCGCTATGGCGTCCCCATAGCCTGACTCGCTTTGGGACATCCTTAAACCACACACACACACACACACACACACACACACACACACACACACACACACACACACACACACACACACACACACACACACACACACACACACACACACACACACACACACACACACACACGCACACGCACACGCACGCACGCACGCACGCACGCCATGTCTTCCCAGGAAGCTGGACGAACGGGAGAGAAGTTAAATTGGTTGCACGAAACGATGGAATGAAGAACCTTTATAGCTGTTGGTATGATATTAGGGCATGTATCTGTCTGCTCCGCACATGTCTCGAAGCCAATGTCACCGTATACCATGAGCGGCTGTCGTGACCATGGTTATAGTCTTGAGCGACTGCCAACGGAGGAGCGATTGTTGCCAGGCTGTTCGTGAAGACACCGCCGTTAGTTAAAACAGCGTACGACAACGGCGAATCGGCGGCTATAACAATGTTAATAACGATATTCCGTTACAGTTAGTGCATGAAAAGGGTGCTGAACAAGTACAAGAAAACTGTCCTCACGACAGTTTGACGAAGTGGTAGGGCTCCAAACAAAAAAAGGTAACTTCACAGTCCTGATGGAAAATAACCTTATATAAACTTTCTATATATTTTTCATAGATTTATTATATATCCTGTAGTCTTCCGATATATATTTATTTTCGTGTATTAATAGTCTATCGACAAGGGTCAACTAAACGTGTACGGCCGTAAATTAGTAGAGAGAGAGACTGTAATGAATAAAGGGGAGGTCTGCCTGGTTATGAGCCTTGCATGCTGTCCAGACAAGTGTGAAAGAAGAGGGTGAAAAAGAAAGAAAAAGAAAAAATAAAGGTGACATCAAACATGCTCAACACTCACGCACTCGCAAACACACATGATTATCAAAGGGTGTCCACCAAACCCGTAAGAAAAACTAAATGATTTTGACCCTCGCACAGCCGAAGTCGCATCACTCCAGGGTCCAAGGACATGCTCCAGGTGCACGGGGCCGTCCTGACGGAGTCCTAAAGCATTTAGCAGTGCCTTGCGATGGAGATTACAGATTTGGCAGTGGCAGATCAAGTGCTGAAGAAGTAGATTTTCTAAATATTGCCTATAGTATTTGTCTAATGAAAGTCTATATTGTCTATGGAAAAAAAGTCTAGAGACAGTTAATAGACTTTCTAAAGAAATTCTTGTTATCGAAGACACGAACGAAAGCAGCAAAGGGTTGCTGCTTTGGATTCAAATTTAAATAGAAAACGACAATGGTACGCCGCTTTCATTGTTTGGAAAATGGATCTAACCGAAAAAGGCTAATATAATTGTGATCTACCCCACAGCTTTCTGGCCATTTATCACAACTTAGAAATAGTTCCTAGAAACAATTAACGAAGTGTGGAAACCAGAAAAGCGGTGAAGCAACGGAATCATTTGATTATGTATATGAGTTTCGAGGCACAGGTCCACTGCTTTAGACAGGTGCCAGAAGCAGATCGACAACATCCACCAGCTCGTGATGCTTCAGCTTCTAACGTACCACCTTCTTTCCACAGTCTGCCATCACTCTATTAGAGCCGCTACAAGGTTACGGAGGTTTATTCAGGGGATGTAGGAACGCGTACTGACAACGTATGTGGCCATTATCAAGGGGCCATTGACATAGGGCCATTGTCAAGGAGACATTATGCGCAAGGGTCTCAAAGACTATCATGTTTCGTGAGAGTGGACTACCGAGCAAGAAATGGCTGAGCGGTTATGACTGCCGGTTACAGGGCACTAGGTCGAAGAATCATATCGCTGCCGGGGCGGCTACGATTCATTGGAGGCAGAATGAAAAGATAGAGAAATTAATCTCGAGCACTCCTCTACAGCGACCCTTCCTGTATCAGTTCTTTTGACTTTTTTCTGTACCTGCCCTTACGGCACGGTTGAGATGTCGAATATATCTTCTTTTGACTCATAAACAATTAATGGTTATGCATTTTTAGATATAACTGTCGAGAATTCATTTGTTGATGCCTTCAAACTTTCTCTAAATCCTCGACCTTAGCCCATAGCACGTGACCATCTCGGCCATGTTCTTGATGCGTCACGTTGAATACAGCTGTTTATGGTCTACAGTATAATGGAACGACGCCAGCGATGCCATTTACGGCTTAAAGACACCGTCATGTATCGCTGTGGCTTGAAAAATAAGAGCCAACATACCTTGTCGCGGCTCTTGTAGGTCAGCTCGTCCGTGTATACAGTAGTCGTAGTAGATAATTTACTACCGAAGGGGTTTCCTTCAAAGCCTTGTAGTGGTTGCTCAATAGTTGTGCCCCTAGCACAGATGGAAGATCTAAGCTCCAGCACCCTCACTCACCGTGTACTTCGAGCGGGAGCGACTTTGGTCACCCCTGATCCCTAGTTTCGTGTACATTTTTCACAAATGGCAGTGCTTACTGGTCCCAAAGATGTTAGCACAATTCTCACACCAAGGTGACCGAGAATGTAAAGGCAATATCAAAAAAAAAAAAAACATGGATAAGTTGGAAAATTTAGGTTGCTTGGCCTGTTACGGTGTCTACAGAGTGTGTATTACCTAGGAGGGTAGATGTGTAAGCCAGTTGGTGAGACATGATGGAGATAAACACCGCAGCGGACACGGGACAGAGAAAGAAGACGACGCAGGGCGGTACTTGCAACTAAAATTTTATTTGAAACTTCTTGGCTTTTTAAAGACAGAGGCACGTGTGATCTTACAATCAGGTAAAAAAGAATGAATGAAAAGCAACAGATAACAAGACCTGGCAACAATGCACATGGAAGTTATGCAATGCTCATCATGCGAGTCACAATCTACAGATATAAGAAGTATTAAAACGTTATGCGATGCTCATCATGCTAGTCACAATCTACAGATATCAGGAGTGTTAAAACCGTCGACAGCATGTGGAAGCATGAAAACCACAAGACAAAAGACAAGACCACCACAAGACAACCACAAGACTTCCATGTGCATTGTTGTCAGTTAGCTCTTGTTATCTGTTGCTT
Organism: Amblyomma mixtum; assembly: GCF_055824585.1. Lineage (NCBI taxonomy): Eukaryota > Metazoa > Arthropoda > Arachnida > Ixodida > Ixodidae > Amblyomma > Amblyomma mixtum. Next base: position 72,256,918 of record NC_143019.1, read on the forward strand.
TTCACTCATTCTTTTTTACCTGATTGTAAGATCACACGTGCCTCTGTCTTTAAAAAGCCAGGAAGCTTCAAATAAAATTTTAGTTGCAAGTACCGCCCTGTGTCGTCTTCTTTCTCTGTCCCGTGTCCGCTGCGGTGTTTAGCTCCTTCGTGTATGACCATTTGTCACCCTTGCCCCATTTCCTCTTGGCGTCAGGGAAACACCGGAGACGGGTCTCTTCGCGCTACCTTATTTAATCGCGACAAAAAAAAAAAAAAATGAGGCGAAGCGAAGACGAAGAGGGCGCCAGAAGAAGCCACTGTTACGGCAGCGACGCCCGATGGTCCGTCATTTCTCGTAGTAATTCTTGTACGTCGCGTAGGCGCAGTGGAAGGAGTGTATACCTCCGGTCATCAGGCCTAGCGTCTGCGTACGAAAATCAGAGACGCGGGGTAAGGTGTATGACATTGACACTGTGAAATGCCTTAAATTAAACGTGCGTAATGTCTGAGTATACACAGTAATAACGCTTGCTAATTACTTTTAATTCTTTAAAAACAATGTACACTGTTCGCCGCGGTGGCTCAGTGGTTATGGCGCTCGGCTGCTGACCCGAAAGACGCGGGTTCGATCCCGACCGCGGCGGTCGAATTTCGATGGAGGCGAAATTCTAGAGGCGCGTGTACTGTGCGATGTAAGTGCACGTTAAGGAACCCCGGGTGGTACGAATTATTCCGGAGCCCTTCACTACGGCATCCCTCATGGCCGGCCTCAATAAACCAAACCAAAAACAATGTACATCCGATCACACCGGTTCAGATTATTTCTTAATTTCAGGTGTGCGAATATATTTAGAAAATCCCTCGTCGGGAAATATGAATAACACAATTGCAGGCGGCGCTTAAGAAATTACGTGCGAGTAATACAAAAGCATTGCAGTTCTATTCCTTTCCTATCCTAATTATATTCCATTTCATTGTAGCTGGTGCATTTTTTAAGTACTTGGTCTGACTGTTACTGGTTAGAATTTCATATTTCCCTGCATTTGATGACGTCACTTGTTGGATGACTCCAGGTTTTCGTCGCGATGAACTATGTAATGCTTTCGAATTAATAATTCCTGAAAGCTTCGAAAAGCAATAAGATAGAGCCTGTTGCACACAGTGCTTATAAACAGTTGGCCGTAACGGTAGCAGCGCACTTACGGGAGGCCCTCCCACTTCTTTGGAATCTCGGACGATCATGATGCAGGTGCAGATGTACAACAGGGCGCCTGTCCCATGGAACATGACGTACTGCGAACAAGTCAGAAAGCCATCAGAGGGAAGAGCGGAAAAAAGTCACGAAAGAAGGGCAGTACCGTGACATCGAGTTGTTCTAATCGGATAATCACCAGGATTTTCATGCGCCAAAGCTAAGCCTGGGCTCTGAGACCCGCCGCGGAAGATTGCTGCCAGCCAATCTCGGCCACTGGCCTTGAAACAGTTCGAAGCCAACTACGTAAGATCTGGTGACAGAGGGCTCGCAGTTACCGGCCACGCTATCCTGATGAGGCCGTATACGCATCTCATCGGAAGAGTGGGCATTCAATGCACTTCTAGCAACAGTCATTGCCCGGAGCTGAAACCAAAGAGAATCGAGCATCTTGCGACAACGAGTCTCTCGCCGAACAATACATCACATGCCACTTGGATGCAGGGATCGAATCATTGCTCCCTCCGCGACTTCAGTAGATCGACTAACTTTTCTAAGGCGAAAGCCTTTAATATTTCATACTGTCGTCCATTAACAAAATGTGTAACACGCGTTTAACTCGGGAACTAAAAAGAAAGAAGAAAACTAATGGTTGCTTCAGATAGAGCAGGAAAAAAATGAACCTATAAGCCAAGTTTGATGACTGTAGATTAATTGGTTAATTATAGACAAAAATGTCGAAATTGCGTCGAAATAGCGCGAACGTCGACAGAACCACGGGAAAGGTGTGACGTCACACCCACCAGAAGTCGTCACCGCATTGTGAAAATTGTTACATAATGGTTGGAAAAACGTCAGATTTGTGTCAAATTATCTGGATAAATGTGTAATTAAGCGTAATTAACACTTAAGTTCCCCGAAAGATGTACAATTTGGGTATCGATATACCCACGGGAACGATGTGACGTCACATCCACCGGAAGTCGTCACGGCATAGTGTCCTAGGCTTTCGCCTCTCAACACTTTAGTTGTCAAAGTGTCCACGCAATTTTTTTCATTCATTTAACCACCCCCGCCGCGGTGGCTCAGTGGTTACGACGCTCGGCTGCTGGCTCGAAAGACGCGGGTTCGATCCCAGCCACGGCGGCCGAATTTCGATGGAGGCGAAATTCTAGAGGCCCGTGTACTGTGCGATGTCAGTGCACGTTAAAGAACCCCAGGTGGCTGAAATTTCCGGAGCCCTTCACTGCGGCGTCTCTCATAGCCTGAGTCGCTTTGGGACGTTAAACCCCAATAAACAAATTTAACCACCATTTTCCTTATCATACCTTCTTTATGACCTGAGGCAATAAATATCGCTTTAAAAAAACTCCGACGCATCAATTAGCAAGGGCCTAGTTTTTGTATATATTTACCTTTTTTGTACAGACTGCACGTAGACTCTCCTCCTCGCTCATATGCTATTCATCTTCACCTGTATTTTGAGTCTACTGTCGTCAACGCTAGTTGCTGTTCAGGTGCGAGTCCTGAGCCAGTCCAGTTCTGGCAAACGACATCCCCTTCCTACTTCTAGTTGTTCGATAACGCTACCGCTCAGCCTTGGACAGAAAGGCCACAGTGGAAGGCGACAGCTATCCTCCGAGATCCATGCAGCACTGAGCAACTCTCGGGGACCACAGAAAGAACATGGGAACCCGGTGAACGTCTTAAGCTGCGTACGTCCCTTTATAACCGGACGGCAGGGAATTCGCAGTCTCCGGTTACTGTGAGTAGTCCGTGTCTGTCAGCGCTTCCCAATCCCGAAGAAAGCTGAGGGATATGAGAGGTTTGATTCTCTGAGTCCTGCTCCTCATCAAGCGATCTACATCCAGAGTGGGCCGGCTATTGCGGCGAAAGCCTTTAATGTCTTATACTGTCGTCCGTTAGCAAAGGTTGTCGCACCTTCGGCAGCGTTTAACTCGTGTTAACTTGGGAACTAAAAAAAGATGGTTACGAATGGTTACATCATATAGGGGAGGAAAAAATGAACCCAGAAACCGCGTTTGACGACTGTAGAATAATTAATCAATTAATTATAGTCAAAAACTTCAAAATTGCGTCGAAATAACTTAGACGTCGATATAGCCACGGGAATGGTGTGACGTTACATCCACAGGAAGTCGTCACGGCATAGTGAAAATTATCACAGAATGGAAAAATGTGCAATTAAGCGTAATTAACACTTAAGATCCCCGAAAGATGTATAATTTTGGTATCGATATATCCACGGGAACGGTGTGACGTCACATCCAACGGAAGTCGCCACGGCATTGTGTCCTCGGCTTTCGCCTCTCAACACTTCAGTTGCCAAAGTGTCCTCGCAATTCTGCTCCTTCCCTTTCTTCATAACCTCCTCGACCCCCGCTATCGGCGCTGCATCGAGCAGTGACTTACGTAGAAGGTGGTCGGCAGTATGTGGGCGGAAGTGTAGCTCAGGAAGCTCGTTACGATCATGAAGACGCCGTTGAAGGAGTAGGTGTACGCTGTGCCGCCCAGCAACCGCTGCGTGCTGGTCTCGACGTTGCTGAGCATCAAGTAGAGAGCCCAGCCGCCGCACTGCGGAGCCACATTTGTTTTTTGTTCACTGCCACCTATTATAACCGGATATCCTCCCCCTTCCATTCGATGATTTCGTGATGAGAACAGAGTGAGGCCACCACATAGCAATGTCACGTGTCCTCGTTCCGCTCCTTCCTTACAAAAAAAAAGTTTTACACAGTATATAGAGTGTCTATAGACTTCTGTCTATAAAGTCTATAGACAAATCCGAGAGAACAGTCTATAGGTTATACAAATGCCACTGACAGTCTATTGACAACCTATAGAATTATGGCCATGCACTTGTAGTAGACTTTTGTCAATAGACTGTCTATAGACTATGAATAGACAAAAGCAGTATCTATAGGAAGTCAGTAGAGTCAATAAGAAGTCTATAGACTGTCTGTAGCCGGCGCCGAGGGAGAGTCCAACCACGGCCAGAAACACATGCACGGCCATTGAGTCGATGCAGGTGCTTCTGCTCGCGGCTGAACTTTCCCCCCGCGAAAGTCATCCTTCGAAAGGAACTTTTTCATGACACTCTTTATTGCGCATCCTCCTAGCACATACAACTTAATTACTCCTACATTCGTGTCACATTACATTAAGGTCCTTTCAAGCTGTCCTTCGCGAAAATATAACATATATGTACAATGCTTTGAGACCCTTTAGAAATTTTCATCTATTAACTAAAACATACATACCTACACGTTCAATATTTGCAGAACCCTATGCAAATTATTGCATGGTATTAAGTTTTTTCAATTCAGACTGGAGTCCTTTTTTGCGGAAATTGCAGCACTCAAACTAGAATTCAAGACTAAGCCTTTATTATAGAACTTTGTGTCTTTGGCGGAAAGTGTTTGTACACATGGGAAGACTTGTCGCAAGTGCATCTACGGATGGATTTCATTGGGAGTTGATGTGCCACGGGCCTGTGATCACAAGGCAGTGACGCATCGCTTAACCGCTGCACCAGTATACGCTAGGAGGGCTATGAGGAATCCCAAGGCTCTATAAATGTATAGTAGAGAATGAGCTTCTACATTATGGGAATTAACTGAACACGCTATTGCATCATTCCCTCAAGGCGGAGCTTAAGTTTACCCTCCAATTTCTTTTATGATAACAGTGCGAATGCTAAGTCAAATGAAACGCACCAAGGTTTACAGAGCGTCGGTGGAGAAATGGGATCAATGAACTGAAGGGGAAAGGGTTGATGCGGATAGGCCGCGACACGTAGCAGCAGTTGTAGATAAATGGAAGAGGTGTTTGTTCTGCAGTAGGCTCAAGCTGGCTGGTAGTAATGATGATGACTGTGAATTCCAACCCAATGAAGCATTCCTTATGAGGAGTTCCTTAATTCCGTGCGCTGTCCGTATGGGTGATATAGATATCTTAGGCACGATATACAGTCCATAGGGGCTATACGGGCAACGCATGAAGAAAAGTAGAAGTTCATACAGACTCCTTAGATATCAGGAACATCATACGCAAATTACAGAGAGACATGAAAATAATAGGAAAACGGATGGAAATTTGCATATAGATTTCCGCACATATTTCTCCATCAAATGCACTCTGTATTCCCGCTAATTCCACATCCGTTGTTCATATGGAACCTTCAGCAGGGATGAACACATGTGTAGGGTTCTTACAGCACTTTCTTGGACAACTCTGCAACGACTACGCAGCTGTCCGTTGCGCTACAGCCCAACTTCGTCATCGTTTCTTTTTTAGATGAAAACATGTAGAAACAGCGCAATTTCTTAGGGACAAAGCATAAACAGTTGTGAACCCGCTTTGTCCCGACTGAAAGTGTGTCCGTGTATTTCGCGATCCCAAGGAATATTAACGCTAGTAGCTGGGCTAGCCAGCTTTAAAATCTAGCAACAAAGCATAGTGAGCGAGTTGGTATTGCATCTCAAGGAACGAAACAGCGCGACTAAAACAAAGGTACAGAAGAAGAGACATGAACACGCGCTGACTTACAACTGACTGTTTTAATCGGAAAACCACATATAAATAAACTCTAATCGATGCGTCACAGCCTCACGTCATCATCACAAACTACTAACATAAAAGGCAGGGAAATAACCATTACCGAAACGTAAGCACCTACCGGCACCCACGTTGTTCCAATAGACATATCTCGCGCTTAGACAAGGCCATCGAAGTGCTGCTCACACATGAGTCACCTTCTGTGAAGATATGACACGCCTCTACTACTTCCCGTACTAGTTGCTCTTTATGACGATACAGCACGAGAGTGTTATCGAAGTACGGAGTGCACAGGCAGGATTTGTGATGTGCAACCAATTTTGACGAACAGAAACCTCCCAAAGAATTAGCGTGTTACTAATTATAATCTTTAGCCCTAAGCCTGTCATGTGCTCTGCATAAGTTACCAGTATTACAGAGCAAGCCTCACCACTTCGAGGAAATTGAAGAGCCCGTTGACGGTCCCGACGTACTCGTCAAAGGATACCTCGAAGACGCGTCGACTCTTAGCGACCACCTCAAGTACCTCTGCTACTTCAGCCATCCTTGAACGACGAGACGAGGGCAGACTGTTAGGCGTGAAGTAGACGGCTCAAACGGTAGAGCTTGTCGATCAAGCAGGGGGCATCAGGGGGAACAGCTGTAGTACAAGAAACAACCGGACATGCATTTCCGTAAACACTCGAGCAGGGAATAGAAGCGAAGCGGCATGCATGTTAGACGCATCAAATACGACATCGTAAATCATTGTCGTGGCGTTATGTGCCCCTTACTGCTCAGCGGGGCCACCTCAGTGCACTGATTTTCAGACAGTGTGCGGCATCGTCGTTAAGCGGTGGCTCAACATTCATTGCTCGTCACCTGCCTCGGGTCTCTTACGCCGTTTTCATGAACTCGATAGCGTCAGGTCCAGTCGGGGTTCGGGCTGAGCAAGGTCACCCCAACTCGACAACTGCGTGTTTACATGAACACGATTTTAGCGACTCGAGACCGGTTCAACTGCAGCGACACCAAGCGTCGAGCAGCGCAATACGAGCAAGCAGAGGCAGGCTCCAAGATTGCGGCACGGCACCGCTGTCTCGGAGGCTCGACGGCGCATGCGAAAAACTTTCTTCCCTCTCGCTAACCCGACACTTTTAATCGATGGCGTTTACATGCGCATCGGGGCAGGGTCGAGTTGAGTTAATCTACCCCTTGCGGCGGAGTTGACCAGGCCCGACCCCTCGACTCTCGACCCGATTGAGCGCGTTTACATGAACCCAGTAAACGGTTTTTGACCCGACAACTCGACTCAACCCGGCCCTGTCGGGTTCATGTAAACGCCGCTTTAGAAGCGTGGGGCTAACTGCAATTCGAGGCACTGGATAGCCTGCGTGCCGCGGGAAAGAATCGTGCAGCGCACAACCTCACCTTGCGACTTGATCTCGCCCGTCCGGAACAGATTGAGCGCAGCTCGCGGCGACCAACTTCTCCCTCCTCTTCGTCACATACCCACGTGAGGAACACGAAGAAGAAAAAGTGGTAGGGGTTTAACGGAGTGGAAACCGAGTGGACACTTTTAAGCTTTTAAACCACCCGAATACCTGTACCGAATACCTGTACCTGTACAGTGGGACTCCTTTGAAGCTATCAATCGTAAAGCCATGCGCGCCATAACATAATTGCCCCGTTTAACACCCATACCCGTGCTTCAGGATTTCGCCCAACTTAATACTCTCAGTGCACTCATCCACCAGAGGGTGGCAAACAGGGCTTGCAAACAGTCTCTACAACTCCATCGTTTAAACACGCTCCCTCCGTGGTCGTGGTCGTAGTCAGCTCTCAGACAATCGCCCCAATGTTTCCCCGTCCGTATAAGCCGCGTATCTGCCTGAAGGGTGCACATTGTACACCGATGCATCACATAATGCACAGCGGGGAGTTACTGCTGTGTATAGTCCCATACGCATCTCAACTCTCGTGCGACGTACACCGCGGATACATGCACCCACGTGGCACTGGAACTTCAAGCAATTTACAGTGCCATTGCTTCCCTTCCGCCGCCGCGGTGGCTCAGTGGCTATGGTGCTCGGCTGCTGGCCCAAAAGACGCGGGTTCGATCCCGGCCGCGGCGGCTAAATTTCTTTGGAGGAGAAATTCGAGACCCGTGTACTGTGCGATGTCAGTGCACGTTAAAGAACCCCAGGTGGTCGAAATTTCCGGAGCCCTCCACTACGGCGTCTCTCATAGCCTTAGTCGCTTCGGGACGTTAAACCCCATAAACCAACCAAACCAACCAGCTTCCCTTCCGCTCGTTCCCCCTTTCAATGCAGTTCATCTTTACACCGACTCCCTCGCCGCCCTTAAACAGCTTAAGACTGTTCGACGCATATTCCAGATTACAAAATGAATTTATCTGCTCTGCGCAACGTACCCAGGTCCTGTGCGCATACATTGGATTCGCGGCCATGCTCACGATCCACATAACATTCAAGCAGATGCATTAACTCACATTGACACATCAGACGACCCGCCGCCTTCCCATCTTCCCCCAGATCCATTCCTGCCCCATGTCTCCGATTCGCAAGCTCTGCGCCAGCAAACACGTGCTCTAATTCCTCCGTGTTCGCACCCTCTCCCCCGTAGTCTTACTCGGCAGGAGGAGGTATCATAGACGATGCCTAGCTTGTCCTGTGCTTATGGGTGCAACAACTGAGGGAGGCAATGGAAAAAGACTTTTTGTTGTTCCTCCCGGCAAAAACAGCGCGGCTTGCAGCAAGTCTCTCTGCAGTGGATCGGCCTGGAAAACTCCGGTACACAGTAAAAAAATTTCCACCCTTAAAGGTGTAGCGCTCATGGCTGCACCCTTTCCACGCCCTCATTTTTTCTTATTTTTTTGGAAAAGGGTGCGCTGAGAACGTTAGCACCTTTAATGCACCCATGGACCCTTCGAAGCTGCACGGGTGCAAGGGTGTTGTAGCCCCTTCGGGTGCAAGAGTGCGTAAGGGTGTACGGTATTCTTTGACTTGTCGAACAACATTCCAGTAGTTCAATCAAGCGTGCTTTTAAAATGATGCGGGCTATTCGAGTTTTCCATTAAAAGAAAGCTGCAACCATGATGCGAGCAGCTATGACTGGAGTCTGTGTCCCCAGAATGTGATAATTGACTGAATTATTTTAGCTGAAGTGCTAAGCGTCACTGACTCCAAATAGGGGGTCGCTGAAATGACACACATAAACTTTGAGAAAGTTTGAACGGAAGGGTATCTGCTGTTTCAGCCGGCGTCTTCGCTTCGGCGGACGCGGTTGTTGCCACGCGCGTCATTGCAGATCAAGGAGGTTCAGAAACACCGTGAGGCACACATCTGTGTATTATAGTTGGCGATGCTGTAAAGTTAGTGCAAAGTTAGACAGATCGTCAGCAGCTTGTCGTAGGAAATGTTTAGCTTCTATTCAAGAGTTCTCCCCAATAAAGGAATTGATCAGCGCCTTTTAAAGCAATAAAAACATATGAAACTTTAAAGCAGTCGGAAAAAGGGTGCGAAGAGCATACTTTGCTCCCTTTTACGTAGCCAAAAAAAAATAAGGGTGCAGTTGTAACGGTCCCACCCTTGCTATGGGTGCGACGAGCATACTCTGCACCCTTTTGGGAGGGTGTGACTTATAGACACGGAAATGCACCCTTAAGGGTGCAAATGTTTTTACAGTGATAATGCTCTGGATCCGCGCCTATGTGGCCTAAGTGGCCGTTCCTCAGTAGTCAATGGTGTTTTTTTCTCGCAAGATTTAATGTGAAGTCCGAGTAAATGTTCGAGGTGGGTGCCATATCTTTAAGGTCTAAAGACTTGTTAGTCTTGGGGTTGAAATTTACCGCTTCACTAATTAAGCGTATCTCCATTCGCCATCACGGCAGGAGGGATGCAAACACCCATCGTCTCATTCAAGACTTTTGCCTATGCAAAATCACCTACTCCATCTCTTGCCTCCACCTTAAACCCATGGAGACCGAGGAACTCAATAAACTTATCGGCACAGCCTACGAAGCTGCTCTCCTTCTCCCTAAATCAACGTCCAGGGAGAAACTCCTTGAACTGGTGGTGCACAACACCCTGAGAGAGCTGGCCAAAGCCACACCTTGTAAATCCATACCATCGGCTCTCACATACCGAAACAGGCGAAATACTCCTGCGCTGACTCGGAATAATCCCCCCTGGCTATTCCACAGCACGAGGAGAGGTTGCTCGGGAAGACCAACATGGGTCGCAGAATCCCTACCGGTGGCTGTGATAGAAACAGCCACCTGCCAATGCAGTGAAGCATCGCTTAACCGCTGCGCCACTGCGCTGTTCGTGGCATATGAGGACTCGCCGCCATCTATGAATCCCAAGTAGGAATTACCAATTCAAAATACATGGGCATTAAGCCACTAAAGATATCATGCCGCACACCTAAGGCGGAGTTTAAGTTCCCCCTCCTATTGAAGAATGAAGAACTGCTTTCGCACGTCTACTTGGTTTAACTACGCTAAACACCTACCATTTTTGAATACGCCATCTCTGCGTGCAGAATATTTGAGAATGCAGGCGAGGACCTCCGGTAAACATATTTTCGCAGACATATTGTATTCAAGGCTGTCGTTGCTGCATGCCTCTAAATACGCGTGAGAATCTGGCCGGTTGGACGCATCTGGGGTAAAATAATTCACTAACACATTGGCTTGCGAGATGGCCCAGATGATTTTGAACTCTAGACGTTATTAAAGCTGTTATGGTCATGCATATCAGATGTGCACAAGTGTACACATTCTAGCTATAATTATATAATGTAGGTTTCGAGATTGTGTGTATTATATGTTGCCTTTTTTCCTAGAAATATTACCAGTTAACTATTTGATGGATAGTTTGTTCATGTTATTATTTGCTTAGCCTTAATGTCTTTTATTTTTGCATGGCACATAATTGTATTCTAAAACAATGTGTAAATTTCTTTTGAAGTTATAATGAATACTTCGTCAATACTGCTTTCTGGTGTCAACTTCTAAAATGTAATTCTTGTTAACGTATATTTTGCTACTTAGCTATTATCCATGTTTTTAGCCATATATTGTGTATAAAACATATTTCATTCTTCTTCAATACTCTGCATCATCAGGTCATCACCTACTGCCTCGTTGGTGGTTTTGTAGGCCTTTGTCAAGCTGTCAGGAACGCTTTTTGCCTATAAATCCGCCAGAATCTTTCTGGAAAATAATTTGAATTGAAATTGAAATAAGGCGCGCTGCCCTGTTGTGCTTACTTTTTAAAATGTTCATGAAAGGTGAAGCTCGAGATTTTTCTTCCGTGCCTTGCATCGTTACTCATGAGGTTGTCCAATACCAATCTTTGCAATACCAAGAGCACTCTGTCTCCCTCTTTCTGTGTCCTTGTTTTTTACTACAACTCCCAAGGTCAAGTTTGGTGCGCGTTTGACCTTGAGCCGGCGGAGCGGAGGTGTGGGAAGTGACGTCATAACACGTGACTCGCTGCGGGGAGGCGTCGCAGCTGCGCTCACTCGGAGCCTCGCCGCTGCTGTGTCACGTGACTAGCGGGGGGCGGGGGGGGAGGGGGGTGCTCCTTCGCTGGCGCTCGGCCGCTCAGTCTTGACATGAATGAGGCGCGCACCGGACCGACTCGGGCGCCAAGCCATGCGTAACCATGCCTAACAGAGCTTTCGCTCGTATCACTAGGTTTAACAAGCGCTAAACCTCCGCTAGGGTTTTTTTTAGCGCTTTCACAATCTAAACATGGATAATCAACTAGCCCAAACGCTGCCGCTGTTGTGTCTTTAATCATTGTGACAGTTCAGGGTGCTGCGCGTTACGCATGAAAATTACACGACGGAAGCCAATATTCTCTTATGAGCCATTACTGCATATACTAACACAGAGTAATAATCACCTAAACGAACAGCATTCTTGTGAGTCACACAGGGCTGTAGCTTCGTGAAAAACAGTGGTTATAAAGACTTTTTTCGTTGCCGTTAATCAATCAAGCCAATTCATCCTAAATGAAGATTGTTTTCATCACAGCATGTAAAAGTGAGCAAAGAGGGCACCACTTGCCATTCTACCCACAAGCGTTCAGTAACAACCCCCAGTTGGATTCCTTCAACCATAGCCTGCGACGTACCCGAACCGTAGTCACGTCGAAACAATTGCCGAGCTTCCCTGCATTAAAACAAAACAAAAATTGTTACCAGTGGCCAAACTACGCACTGAATATCACAATCTATTTCACGAGCAAATGTGCATTTGAGAGAAAAATATAACATGAAAGGATTACACTGACATCGGTTCATATCAAGCATTGACCGCTCGTCTGCTTATAACAAAGGTAAAAGCTAAATATCCACATCCAGGGGGTATATCGTTGCACTTCCTCTTTCAAGTGAAATTGGGCAATAGGCGGCGTTCGAAAAAATCAAGACCCCGAGGATATTCACTGAAGTGTCGCGAGCTCGCTTGCGCATGCAGATTCTGGTTTGTACACCGCAATCAAAGCGATTGCAGTGCAAAAAGCTTCGATAAAGCAGTGCAATGTGGATCGGGCAGTTATTGGAGTAAACTTTTTTTTATTTCCAATGCCATCATCTCATTTCGACCGAAGCGAAATCCAACAAACAATTCCTCCGGGCATGCAGTCTACTGCGCGCCAAAGGGCGAGCATTGGGAGCGTCTGCTAGCTTCACCCGGGAGGACCCTTAGTAGGAGCGCTGGCATAGGAGGAAGAGATAGATGCCGTTACTTTTACTATACTTTTCATCATCATCATCATTTATTTACTCTTAAGGGCCCTTGGCTTAGGGCATTACAGAAGGGAAGGGAGGCAGCCGTTACATAATACAGTGGTAGGTAACATCAACAAGAAATAAAGGTGCAGCGTTCATGGTCGACATTAACATTATCAACATTATCAAAAGTATCAACTTAAGAAAGACACAGCAGCTCAAGAACGACTTGGAGAAAAATAAGACACACACCAAAATAACTCAGCCCTTGAAATCTGCTGTTAATAACTGCCTGAATTTATTGGGCTCCATTTCAGTAACTAGGAAATCGGGTAGGTCATTCCACAATGTAATGGAGCTAGGTAAAAAAGATTTATGAAAAGATTTTGTGCAGCCGTGTATGAGCTGCAAACTTAGAGTTAGAAAGTAGGCGTGAGGTGCGAAGCGGTGGGTGCAATACAGAGTTTCTTAGCTGTGGGAAGGTGTAGTACAATTTGTGAAATAAGCAAAGCTGTGAAATTTTACGCCGAAGTGCCAGGGGTTGAAGACCAAGGGATTCCCTGATAAGAGTCACACTGTGTCGCCTGTCGTATTGCGATGTGATAAAACAGGCCGCGCGATTTTGGATGGCTTCAAGCTGATGGAATAGATATTTCTGATGGGGATTCCAGATCGTCGAGGCATATTCGAGTTTGGAACGGGCGAATGTTACGTAGGCGAGTTAAGGGACAGAATGGGGTGAAAAAGCAAGGGATCGTCTGTACAAAGTTTTGCAATGTGCTCAGACCAGATTACTTTGTTGTTAATGATGATACCTGTATGATCCTGTTTCGAAGAGTGGCGTGGAACTTAATGAATACGGACAGCTATGGTTATTTCGCTTTCTCGATACACGCATGAACTTACATTTGGAAATGTTGGAAATCTTCGTCGTGCCGAAGACGAAGCACAACATTACCTTGCCGATGCATGCAGAGAGACGAGTAGGCAAGCATTCATTTTTGTTGGCAGTCGGTACTAAATGGAATGCATCGAAGCTGACGGTAATCGCCAAAGGAGGGGCCGAAGGTGCACAAACATTAGCTGACACGGTCACAGAGCGACGTGGTGCAGCCTGAAGATTTTCCTGTGACGTAGAGACTCATGAAGGTGACGGGGGGGAGGGGGGAAACCAGAGACCCCTGCTGCCTCCACGGACTGGTGCAAACTGAGGGCACAGAAAGGAGTGTTCCTCGTCCAGGAAATGCACCGGCCACATTGACGGATTCTGCACCTCAGCTCCCTGACCAGCAAGACTCCGTTCGATCGCCGCAACGAACTAGAAGACCGCCAGTAAGGTATGCGAACGAGTTTGCCTGAGACCGAAGGACTGCAGCGTGTCATGTGCTGTGAAGCATGTATAATTTCATTTCATTGTTGTGTTATTCCCGTTGCGTTGTGTTATGAGGGACAATATGTTGTGAACGTTAGGGGCCGCTACCAGTCATTCATCTCGTCTGTAGCTGCGTCTGGTTATAGACCAGATTTTTTTACCCTCGCACGCAGGCTGCGGGCGCGCTCCTACTCTCGACACCAGTCGCCATCTGTCGGCGCGCGCGGCCCGAGGGACTGCGGGTCGCGCCGGCGCCGCGCGTAGAACGCATGTTTACGTGTTCGCTTCTGCGGTTGCTGTGCTCCATCAGATAACCTATGAGGGTGTGTGCTGGGCGTCACTACTCACATTTTCCCTCTTCCAGACAGTACTGCGGTTATCTTGTGCGCAGTTACTCGTTAACGTGACATCCGAGGGTAGTCGACCAGGTAGTGTACGGACTGGAAACCGGCACTTCTAAGCAGATTTCTGCTCTGTCGTGTCGTTTGTTGTCGCCTTTTACGTGCGATATCATCTATGATAATTTTATGCATCAGAATGTAGATCTATTGATTTGACTCAGTGGAGTAGTAACTGGATAGGCGAGCTGCAGACTGAAGGTTGTCCCGACGGAGCGCGTGTTTTCGATCACCAGTACGTGTTCGGCATCCTTGCGCTGAGCTTGCTCTTGTTCCCATTAAACACATTTCATGCACAGGATTGTAAGCACGACCGCTACCGATTTCAGCTGCTTTTTCCGCACGCATGTCAGAGGTATTTGGGGGGTAAAGGTTTATCTATAGTATCTTTCTGCTGTTGGTATCTACCTTAGTTTGGTTTGGTTTATTAAGGTTTTACGTCCCAAAGCGACTCAGGCTATGAGGGACGCCGTAGTGAAGGACTCCGGAAATTTCGACCACCTGGGGTTCTTTAACGTGCACTGACATCGCACAGTGCACGGGCCTCTAGAATTTCGCCTCCATCGAAATTCGGCCGCCGCGGCCGCGATCGAACCCATGTCTTTTGGGCCGGAGCCGAGAGCCGTAATCACTGAGCCACCGCAGCGGTGCGGTATCTACCTTATTCATAGAAAAATATGCGCGATTTCATCACATTTCCACACTTAGCCAAACGGCCACGCAACGCTCTCACACGCGGCGAGAGCTCCTGAATAAAATAACGCGACTTCGGACCTCAGAATTAGTGAAAGCTGGATTAGCAGCTCATATCTATTCAAGCTTCGATAAATTAATCGAAAGTACGTTTTTATGCACCAGGTTGCATAAGCCATGACAAAATTTGTTTTCTGTTGGCGCTGCGACTCAGTTGAGCTCACAGCGGTAATTTGTTGATAAACTGGCGCGGCGACAAGAAAGCCCTGTTTGTGGAAGGGGGATGGGGGGGGGGGGGGGGGGGCTTTATGGCCGGCCGGCAGGAAGGACTAAGAGTGCATGGGAATTGGAACTGCATGCTAGCCGCACACCTAATGCTTGGTATTGAACAAAAAGTTTCTTTGCGGTGGAGCACCAAGACGGAATTCGATATAAGCACGAGCGCGTTCTAAGCGCCGGCACAATTAGCCTGAATGTCAAACTAAATGTCATTAAAACGCGTCAGTGTTATTGCTGTGATAACGTAAATACTTCCTGCAACACAGCCACGCAGCGGAAGTATGCTCGACAATGTTTTTTTAGCGCCGGAAGCGCGGCTATATGCACGCGCGGCCGCGGAACTGCCGCAGCCCCGCAGTCCCCAAAGAAACACCCGCACCGCGGCGCGCCAGTCGGTGCAAAATGGCCGCGCCCGGGAAAGGCTCAAAATTCTGGTCTATATTTATACTATAGTCTGGTCCTTCGGCTGTTCGCGCCACCAATGTTGTCATTCCGAAATTTGAGATCGGCTGGCGCTGTAGGATCTGCAGATCCGGATCACGAGAGAAATAACTAGAAAAATAAGAATGGAATGGAGCGAATTCGGCAGGTTCTCTCAGGTCATGAATAGCAGTACACCAATATCCCTCTAGAGAACAGTATATAACAGCGGTATCTTACCGGCACTCACTTATGGGGCAGAAACACGGAGACTAAAAAAAATGGCTTATCTTAAGGACTACACGGAGAGCTATCGAAAACAATGATAGGTATATCGATAATCTACAGGAAGAGCGCCGAGAGTGTCAGCGACCAAAGGCTGGCTAATGACATCCTACAGTCGAAACCAAGATCAAGAAATGAGCTTCCTCAAGGCGTGTGATACGAAGTCAAGATAATCGATGTTCATTAATTGTAATGGACTGGGTTTCAAGGAAATGGAAGCGTAGCAGAGGGCGGCAGAAAGTTAGGTGGCCGAACGAGATCAAGAAGTTTGCGGAGATAGGGGGGCTGTAGCTAGCAGAGGACAGGGTTAATTCGAGAGATATGGGAGGGGCCTTTGCACTGCAGTGGGCGTAGACAGGCTGATGATGATTACAAGGCTGCTGTTCATGACTTGAAAGTAGCTGGCAAACACTTCCAACCACCGTTATTCTTCTAGTTCACTCTGAGTTCAAAGATTGCTCCAGAAAGATGTATCCCTTTGCTGCTTGCAATAACTCACTGCATATGCCGTAAACTGTTGTTCTCTTCCTATAGCCTGTTCAACACTGCATTTAGTTTTCTGAACTATAAGTCTTAGTCCCAACGCTCTGCTTTGGTTGTTTAGGTTCCCAAGCTTGCGCAGCATTCTTTCTGTGAGCGTCAGGTGAACGACAAAACAAAAGTTCCCTGGACAATTTTAGACAATTCCGGCGATTTTTCGATTTTCAGTCGTCAATAATATTTGTATTGGAATACAAGCTAAAGCCAGCAGTCACGGAAACCAAGGAGCATACGGGATGTGTTTTATTTTGTGGTGTTGATTAATACGAGACTAATAGTTTTAAAAAAATAATTTGATTAGAGCGCGGAATGAAATATGAATTACTTAGGAGCTATTAATCTCGAATTAACCGACACCACAAAATAATAAAAAAAATTCTTATGCTCTTTGTTTTCGGTGATCGTTGGCTCCCGTCATGTATGTCGTAATGGCTCCAATTTTTTCGTACCTAGTCTGCTCAATTTGTACTCAAAGTTTTTTTGAAGCCAAGAGTGTGTGTGCCGAATGACACGGCAAAAAACAGTTTAGTTTTCTCACAGAATTTTTCGGATAGCCCCCAATTCGTTCAGTGGGCTGTCAAACAGGCCATTTTTAAGAACAATCATGTGCATAATGAAGTTTCACAATGAATGCGTAAAGAATGTGCATGACGAAATGAAATTTTGCGAATGCAGGAAGCTTCAGAGGCATGGTGCCATCCACGATGTCTTCTGAGACAGCCAAGGTGTGGGCCCATGAGGCCGAGCGGAGCACGTCGCTCGCAGCCACGCTAACGCAGCCAGCCCCAACACGCCAGAAGCTGACGCCACACGCGGTACCACGCCGCACTCCAGCAACGAGGGAGCAGCCTGGACGGGCATATACCAATTGCTTCACTTCCGCTTGTTGAGTCGGTCGAATAGGATGTCGAATAGCATGTATTTATGTTGTTTGACAAGAAACTACACTTACAGACGTGCCTAATTTGGTGCTGCCAAATGTACAGAGTTTCAGAAAGGTCCAAAAATATGCGCAAACGCGTCTCAGAATTTCCGAGTTCGGCACGGACAGCCTTCAGGCCAGCATACACAAGAAATTGACAGGTAGTGCTTCTTTCACTTCCCAAGGTTTCACACAGGCAAGTGCTAGTGGTGCTGTGCCCCGGTAAAACGGTATTGTACACATTACCGGTTGCAAGTCGAGGGAGCACAAACTTTTAATAGTCTATTACAATTTGACATCGGAAGACCTCGGCCAATGAGAACAAGCGCTTTTTGTTGCACTCTTTTCAGTTGTCACCAGACTTCTATTTACCATCAGGCGGTTCAGGTGCATTATCATCGCCATCTGTAGCGGTCCCTAGAAAGTGACTGACTGAGTGGTGTAGCACCGTGCTCCGGGAATGACTCGGTTATCCCTACAGCTACCGACAATGCGCTCGTTAGCTTCTCTTTGTCCTTCTCTTTTCACCTGAGTAAGCAATTGAGTAATCAAATTGTCGGCGTGTGTCTCTGTATGGCCGCCGAATGAAGCCCCCCGTGTCTACAGTGAGCCGAGCGTAGCCCAGTGCGAGTACCGTCCATCGACGAGATGCGAGACAGAAAATAAGCATCGGCAGGTGCGGAGAGGTTAGAGTCACTGGAAATTGCGGTAACTCTAGGAGAGGCTGGCTCAACGACGCCCCCTAGTGAGCGGCGAGTGCGGAGAGAGGGAAAGCGGTGCCTGAAGCGAATGCGCGCCATCGGCTGATCCAAAGCGGCGCGCCAAGAAAGGGGAAATGTGCAGTCTTTACCAAAAGTAACCCAGCAACTATGGTTTGTTTCTAAGCGTCGTTGCGAAGCTCCTATGGCAGCTATTAAATTCCGAATCTGTGCAAAGTAAGGTGAAACCTTGTCCCCAGGTTGCGACACCTTTAGGTCTTCAGGGGTGTCGTCAAGGCTCCGTTATACGGTTGAGAAGCAAAGACCTGTTGCTCGGTTACTTTTGGCGAAGGGGGTACATAATGCAACAAATGCGAAAGGACAAAAAGATCTTTAGCGAGCCATAAAGCTAGTCGAAATAAATCAGAGTAAATGCAGCAGTCTAAAGTAGAGAATCATGAAATCCAGTAGAGCCATGAAATCCATGAAGTAGCCATGAGCCATGAAGTAGAGCCATGAAATCCAGCCAAAGCAGAGCGAAATTAGTTGGCGCAACTTACAGGCATTGAGATGCGACAAAAGGGAGAAGCACATCCTGCTCACGTAGTTCATCACCTACGACTATCTGAGTCTTAATTCTTTCCTTCTTTTTCATTAATTCCACATTTCTTCTCACACTTCTCCAACCCACTATTTTTGTCGAGGACGTTTCTTGTGTCCACCCGTTGTAAATAGGCTGCAAGCGCTACATAATTGCATTATCATCTGTGGGGTTGTATACAGTTGAGAGCAAGGAATCGTATGCCACCAACACACCCATCTCTGTGCACTTGTATGCTTCACTTAAAAGGTTGAAATAGCGACGACATATTCAAGGAACCTTGCTTTGATTCTCAAGTAACCGCAAAAGAAGTCTGTGCGAATGAATCTCCTGGCGGCAGCAGTTTAACAGCGAAGAGACTCGAAGCTGCCAAAGCGAAGAGGTCGGAGCTGAGCCGCGGCAAGTTTCTGGCTTGAGCGCCGCAGCCTTGTAGGAGAAGAAAGGGACAGTCTGTATTTTGTAGCGAAATCTACTTTGGCCACGAACTTGCGATTTCGCTGTAGCGGTGCTCCGAGGAGGCACAGAGACCGGCCTTGAGCCGTTGCATAGAAACCGCCGCAGCTGGCGGACACCGCGCGCTCGCCGCGCCATCTGGCATGCCGTCACCCCGCGCGCCTCACTGCGGAGCCGCCGCCGTTTGCTATGACGTCACACCGCTTGCCTCGCGTTGCGCTCGCCTCCACTCGCTTCGCCAGCTGTGTCACATGCCTGCTTTCGCTACGTATATCCTGGCATAGCCGAGCTAAGCCACTGCCAATTTTTTATTGCGAAAGCGATACTACTTTCACTTTCAAGCCTTTGCGGTGCGACGGCGGTGCACATGAAATGCACTTTCGCATGACCTCTGTGTGACGTCAAGCCGAAGAGCTGGGCGACCATCTCGCGCCGTGTGTGTGCGACGGCGGTGCACATGAACGGCGGCCTAACTCCCGCTCTCACCGCCAGGAGCACCACAGGTGCTTTGACGTCACGCCGAAGAGCTGGGCGACTATCTCGCGCCGTGCGTGTGCGACGGCGGTGCACATGAACGGCGGCCTAACTCCCGCTCTCTCCGCCAGGAGCACCACAGGTGTTTTGACGTCACGCCGAAGAGCTGGGCGACCTTTTTCAGAAGCGCTAAAACAAGGACGCAGAGGGAACAGACAGGGCGAGCGCTCGTCCCTGTCTGTTCCCTCTGCGTCCTTGTTGTTTTAGCGCTTCTGAAAATGTCAAAGTGTAACCGATGCATCGCCACAAGTCTAACCACAAGCACCACCACCGGCTACACTACCAGCTGAACTATGGCGTAGGTACGGATATTGCTTTCGCAATTACCGGGCTTAACCAAGCTAAGCCACAGCGAATTTTTTTTATTTGTTTATTTTCCTCGTTCTTCAAAACTGTTTTATATTTACTTTCGTCAGTTATTCTCTTCCAGTTTTTATTAATTTCACTTTATTTACCTCTCCACCTTACGCCAGCTGCCTCTCTTTTCCTCGCAATCCCCCGTATGATTTTCCTTGGCATTCACCACCAAACCCTGGCCAATCGCCCGGCGCGATCATGTGCCATGTGTGCAGTGGACAAGAAGGAGAAGACTAAGAAAAAGCGACCGTCTGCTGTGGAGAAGACGAAGAAGAGAATCCCCCACCGTGGTACGTGCCATTCCTTCTGAGGCAACAACAACGTCGGGCCGCCCGCTTCTGCAACGCAACCATCCCTGTCCACGAGGTATACGGGCACAGGCACCTTTCTCGCTTTATTAGCAGCTATCTATATTCATCGGCAATTTAGGGCCCCCCGTCGTCTCCTTGTGTCCCGAAAGGTAAGCCTAATCCAGGCAGTACGTTAGCCTAACTTGACGTCGTTAAGGGAATTGTCAGCCCCTGGTAACTTGCCACACCTCCGGCCACATATTGTGCGCTGCACACAGCGCTGCCACGAACGATTATTCTCAGAGATGTGCGGCGTGGCTCTTTGCAGGTGCCTCGCGGAAGGTAGCGCGGCAACCTCTTCTGGAGCTCGGGCGTTCGCGTTCCTCCCACGTTCCCTGGCGGATCCTGAACACAAAGCGCAGGTTAGAGAACGGCGCTCCAGTTTCCGACAAGCCGCTGCAGGCTCATCTCTTGATCCATGATTTTCGTCGCTCTTTTACGCCACAGTGATGGTATCTCCTTTGCTATAACATTTCGAACAAGATCAGCGTAATGATTTGGGGCAGCAATTTTCCTTGCATGCGTTCTTCAATTTTTCTAGCAATTTTTTTCTTCCAACACATAAGGCGACTGCAGAACCACACGCTAAGAGAGTTATTTTTTAAACTTTGCGGTGCTGCCTTCTTCTTTCGGAGCTAAAATGACTGCGGTATTTCTCAAAAAAATCTGACCACTTCAGTACAAAGTTAACCAGCATCCCGTAATTCTTGATGCAGTGCAACTGAAACGCTCTTCTTTGTAACACCATTTATACACCAATTTCCATACCTCCTTTCTAAACCTTCTTTCTAACCTAGCTGTTTACACCTAACAGAGAACACAATCCAAGTAACGCAGTGTTCTTCATTCAGACAACTCTGTCCAAGTTTCATATAGTGAATTGTCCTCAAGCTTTCCCTCAGTAGGACTTGACGGATCGTAACTTTTTTGCTTTTCGTGTGCGTCTAAACAGCTACTTCCGCCATCTATAAACTTTCGCGCCCAGGCCATCATGCCCAAACCGAGCACAAGCCACGGCCACAGCGGGAAGCATCGGCAGTCCAGTGGGACGGAGGACGCCACCGCAAAGTCCCCCGTGCCGGGCCGCACGCCCTCGCGGATCACCACGGCCTCCAAGGCGGCGGACGTGAAGCCTGCGGCTGCCGACAAAGCCCGCAAGAAGACGGGCCCGGAAGAGACCGCTGGCCAGCACCCGGGCGAATCCGCTGCATCACCGGCAACGAGGACCCCAGCGAGAGGACACGAACGGCGGCACGGTCCGGTCCAGTCAGTCCCGCGGGACGTGGCGCGACCAGCAGCGGCAGATCATCCGGCGTCACCGTCAGCCGCAACTGCGGGTTCGCAGCCGAAGGTCGGCTTTTCTTCATTTTGGTGTCATATAGGATTAGAGGTCACGTTGAAAAGCCGCCGTCCGTCCATGCGTGTCACAAAAAAAGAAGGTGGTCCACCATTCCACCGGGTTGTCGGCAAACTGCCCACCATGGCACGTGGAAGCTAAATTAATTCAAACTAATTCAGTGCAGATGTCACCTTTCCACTGTGGCACTGCGTATCAGCTTACTGTTGGAGAGATAGCCTCTCGAAGAACCATCTGTGCAGAGATCAGCCTCACGGGGGCTCGCGAATAGCTACCACGGTTCTCACGAGCCACACCGGCGGTAGAGTTTGAAAATGCCACCTATCAGGGCAGTGGCGCATCGCTTAACCTCTGCACCATTGCGCCAGCACTGGTATGAGGACTCCCTGCGATCCATGAATATATACACAGAGGAGGACTACTTGCGCAGGAAGGGTGTCTATTGTGCTATCGCATTGTACCCTTGGGGTTTAAGCGCCGACC
The DNA here is from genome assembly GCF_055824585.1 of Amblyomma mixtum. Lineage (NCBI taxonomy): Eukaryota > Metazoa > Arthropoda > Arachnida > Ixodida > Ixodidae > Amblyomma > Amblyomma mixtum. The sequence goes on from NC_143019.1 coordinate 72,279,155, forward strand.
AAATTTTTTCCTTCATAAGCTGCCGCTAGGTGTCCCGTGTTTAAATATTAGCCGCCCATAACCCGATTTCATTGTCGGTTGAATTTCACTTAAGTGAAAAAGAAGCACCAAAGCAGGTTGTGCTGTGTACTTGTTCTATCTCCTAACATTAATGGGCCAGAGCGGAAATCATTTCTTACGCTGGATGCGACTTTGGGCGAACTGGCTCACGGCGCAAAAAGATGGGTAACGCAAATGGGACATTCACAAGAGAGGACAAGACGGGACAGGCCTCTTATGCGCCCCATTTGCGCCAAGGATTGAGCGAAGGTGTGGGTAACTGGGTTGCAGCATCGTCTCCCTCATTTGGAGTGAACCTTGTTCTGCGATAGCACAGAACCCTCAATAAAAACTCGGCGTTGTCCATAAAGATAGGATTGGCTAGCTGGCAATGGCGTCAACAGAGAGGAGAGATCCCATTGGCTGGAGGAACGGGATGTCATCAGGCTGGCAGTGAATTACCGGAAATGAACGGAAGTGACGTCACTAGACCAGGAATGCCATTTAATTGGAGGGAAGGGAGGTCACCAGACCGGCGGTGACTTCTCCAGACCAGGTTCGTTTGTGTGAAACTCCCCCTGCCAACCGTAGAAGCTTTTGTACGTTGAAGGCCAACCTGCTTCTTGCAAGGTCCACCTGTCACTTACGGCAAGATCAACAGCTTCGAATGCTGTCGTATTGCCACACGTTATGAAATTAGGCGTCTCTATGTTTCCTTTTATAAGCCGCTTCCACATATCAGCCTTTCCCCATGGTCCTCATTTCTGAACCAACAAGCTCCGGACTGCTGCGCGATGGCGTTACGGATTCTGTTCAGCGGAGGACCCGGTGTCGGGTTCAGCGGAGAACCCGGTTTTGTTGCCGGATTTTTGATGTTTTCTCGCGTCCTTTCTTGCGTTAAATTTGCTGTTTTCGCTACGAAAAAAAATGATAGGAGTGAGGCAGAGCCGTGCGTGCATTTCATTCTTTCCGCCGTGTATGTCTGCGCTGATTTTTAACTATGAAGCGAATCCATCTGTCCCAGCTAAGCATCCTCACGTTCGATGATGTTGCCTTTTAGAGCTTAGTGTTCCGCGCACGACAGATTATAAACCTGAAGCTCAGATAAAGCGATCAATTCAACTGTAATTACAGTTTATAAGCAAATACCGAAAGCTCTAACATCTAAACCCACATTTTCTTCAGGTGACAAGTCCGAAAACCAGCGGAAAGCACGGGCATGGAGAAAAGCGCCACCAACAGTATCGACACTCGACCAAGCCAGAACCCGCCGCAAAGTCCCCGCTTAGTTCTCCAAAGCCCACGACTGGCACCCGCAAGGGCCTTTCAGCCGCAGATGCAACCGCAAAGTCGCATCCGATTGACACCTCGCTAATGCCGACGGCAGGCGCTGAAGCCCCCGAAAGTCTGTCCATCCCTAGCTCTGAAGCAATACCCTTGTCCGGTGGCACTTCTACCATTCCCAACATACGTTCCGCAGCTTCTGCAGGCCTTTCGACCTTCAACGGCGGTGAAACGGTCTCTCCAGAGAGCAAGGCACTCAAGCCCATCGCAGGCAACGAAACGCTCGAAGGCCTTGCGCCCATTACCTCGGAAGCGGTGTCTCCGCTGGGATCTCCAATTCCCACTGCAGCCTGCGAGGGCCGATCGGCACCCAGCGCTCCCGAGAGTTTCCCTCCAGATATCATGGATATAATGCATATGACGGACACTGAAGCGCTAGACGTCCATTTACCCATTATATCAGTCGTGGTGTCTCCAGCTGGTGGCTCGTCTCCAGTCCCCACCGTAATCCCCAAGGGTGCCGCTGTGTCTCGTCCAGGTGGTAGGTCCCAGATGGCCGAGGAAGACCCCGAAGCACCGGACGACCTTTCACCCATTACCTCAGCCGCGGTGTCCCCGCTCGCGTCTCCAATGTCCACCGCAGCCGGCGAGGTCCTTGCTGACGCCAATACTTCCGCGAATTTCCTTCCCGGCGACAAGCCTTCGACGCTCCCTGAAGTCACTGAGCCACACGAAGACCTTCCACCAATTTCCTCCGGAGCGGTTGCTACGCTCCGTGGCGCGCCTTCGGTCCTCACCGTAGCCGGCAAGAGCCTTTCGGGCAGTAACGCTGCGGCAGAGTTCGCTGCTGGTGGCGAATCTGTGATGACCGCGGCAGGATTGGATACACGTGATGGTTTTCCTCAAGTTACCTCGGTCGCGGTATCCCCGCTCGGTGGCGTATCTCCAATCCCCTCCGTTGCCTGCGAGGTCCTTTCGGCAACCGATGCTGTCACTGGCATTCAGCAGCAACCGAGTGCAGTGGATGCCGCTGGCCAACACGAGTACGATGAATCGCTGGGTGCAGCAGCGCCCTCTACGCGGGCCTCAGCTGGACAACAGATGCATAAGCAGCTTGCATCCAGCGCAACCTCTCCACAGCGAGCGACGGCCATAAACAGCGCAAGGGTGAGTGTAGATTCGCCGCCGAGAGTCGTCGCTGCTGTCGGGCCAGATAAGGTAACCCATTTCACTTGGTTAGACACGGTTAGGTTTCTTTCGGCTGAAATAATTGTCTGGGAGGCACAGTTGGAAGGTTAGCTGAATTAGCGAAAAAACAATGGTGAGAACATGGCATCAGGTGCCAAATCTACGCTTAAGTTTCTATGAACGAAGTGTAGATATTGTACTCCACAATGCGGATCGGGCGCGTATAGATGTGGACATGTAGTTGTGATCGCGATAATAAAGCAACTCTCTCAAGGATTTCTTCAGTTTTCAGTTGCGGAAAAAAAGCGTTAAATTCCTTTTATGGAATACTGACACCATATTTTTGGTTACATTTTTTTTATTGCAAGAATGCATGAGGCATTAGTACGCATAGATCGGCACGTGTTATTCGCCTACGATAATGTACAGTATTGTGTGTTTTTTATCGTGAATGTTTTCAAAAATTTCCCCCCCTCAACCGCTAGCTCGTTTGCGGTGAAACTACACACAGAGCTTGCGTATCAAAGTAACTTTTTTGTCGTAGCAAGTTCTACAACGGTACTTGAGCCGTGCATGATGCGAAAACGTAATCGTCTGCGTAGAGATCGGTGAACCAATACCCACAAGAGCAGTTTTTTCGCTGAAGGGCAGTAGTTGCGCCGTCTGTTTTCTAGAGTGGAAAGCGTGACGACAAGGCGCCGAGGTGAGCGTTGCAAACAATATCCTTTGAATGGTAAACACTAGTTAAATCAGTTGTTATATTTTTTCTGCTCAGTTAGCCGAAAATATTGGAAGCGCTGCAGCTGAAACGGACGCAAATGCCGGAACAGCATATTGAAAGGGATCGCGCATCTTGCAACGCTCGCCTCGGAGCCTGTCGTGAGGCTTTCCACTGCCGCAAAGAGATGGCGCCACCATCGCCCATCAGCGAAAAAACTGTTTGCGGGTTTTGGTTCACCGATCTCCGCGCTGACGATTACGTTTTCGCATCTAGTACGGTTGAACCGGGTAAGTACCGTTCCCAACCTCTCTACGAAACAAAAGTTAGCATAACACGCAAGCTCTGTGTACAGTTTCACCGCAAACGAGCGAGCGGTTGAGACGGGGAAATTTTTGAAGATATTCACAATAAAAACGCTCAATACTGTATAATTTCTATAATAATGTATAATTATAATAATGTACAATTTTTGTGACGAAAAACTTTAGTATAGGTCATGTGATGCATGAAAAAAAGTCGTATAAACGCTGCATCCTTGCTTTATTTCAGTACAGGGCTGATGCCAACCTGCCTCGGGAACTGTAATGTCAGCGAATGAAGACCCTGCGATTATACCTTTTTCTCATGCCTTCTATAACCTTCACTAAACTTCTACGCCGCTGCCGTCGTTCGGAAGTTAAAACCGAAACAGTTGGAGAGAAATTTAGAGTCTCTTCATGCTTCAAACATCAGACCAAAAGAAGGCACGCAACCAAAATTTTGTGTCTACAATACTTAATTTTATTCAAGGCAAAAAATAGTTGTGTAAACTGTAGTGGATTAACAAACCACATAAGGGTATCTTCGTGTAGAGCTGCAAGGTGACCCGATAACGACATAAAAACCACCATGTGAATACAGACTAACGCGCCGGAATAGGCATAATCGGCGTTAAGCGCACCAAGAATTTCACTCTACTTTGTCATCCTTATGATTCGCCCCTTAGTTATTTCGCCCATCAGAAATATTTTGTTTTGCTTGCGTCGCTTATTTTCGCAGGCCTCGTTAAACTTGCGTCATCACCGCAGGGTCACTCCGCTCGAAAGGAGCCCGACAGGCGCTAGACTGGATGTTAACGATATCGCGTTAAATGTCCCGTTACGCAGAATATCCGGCGTTGGCTTTGCCGCCGTTGTGACCGAAATATCACGAGCATAACGCTGGCAGGTGGTGCCCAGAGAGCAACCTAGGAGGTAGGTGGGCCACCTAGGTCACGTGACCTTGCGACGTCATCACAACCTGCCCACCGGATAGTGAGCGAACTGCCTACCGTGGCATGCGGCAGTTAAGTTAATGATTGGTCTCTCGGGAAGAGCAGCCTGGGCCGCACAAGGCCCACCACCGGGCGCACCTGCCATCGCAGGGCAGAGGCGCATTAACCCCTGCGCCACTGTGACAGGAGCGATATGAGGACTTCCAGGGACATATGAATGTAAAGAATGACGAGTTGTGCATATATGGGAATTAACCCATTACGCTATTGCGTCATCCCCTTAAGGCGGAGCTTAAGTGATTGGTCGCTCGGGAAGAGCAACTTGGGCTACGCAAGGCCAACCGCTGGGAGCACCTGCCATCTCAGGGCAGATGCGCATTACCTAACCCCTGTGCCGCGGTGCCAGGAGCGATATGAGGGATTCGTCGGTGTAAAGTATAGAATTACCTAATGCATATATGGGAATTAACCCATTGTGCTATCGCCTCACAGCCTCAAGGCGGAGCTTATGCGCCCTACAAATTATTTTTTGGTGTTTGTTCGGGTTTTCGTTACTGCCTGAAGCCGTCTGTAGTTTTTGGTTGTCGTTCTCTCATGGAAGGTTGCCTCTGTACCATGCTGCTCGTATTTCGCTGCCAGAAAGTGTAAAGGCTGAATTTCAAGCCCTCAACATGTCGTTGCGAGCCAAAAGCATTCTCCACGCGCGTAGAACTGACGTAGTTGAATTCCCGTTCCCAGGACGAAAACCGTTCCCCCGACAGCGGTGCCAAGGAGGCAGCCTCACCGGCCTCCGGGAAACAGAAGACTGCGGACGTGTTCGACTCTTTCTCCGGTCTCGAGAAAATTGTGAGTAGGGTGGGCTGTTCACTACTCCCAAAAGGCTACTCAGGCTACTCTCTATTTGAAGAGCCCACATTTGAACACGCGATAACTTGCTGTCAGCAACGAATGAAACGCGAACAAGAAAACTGACGAAGCAACACGAATACTCCAACATATTAGCTCCTAGAGAGCCAATACAAGCGAGGTTGTGGCCGCCGCGGTGGCTCAGTGGTTAAGGTGCTCGGCTGCTGACCCGAAAGACTCGGGTTCGATCCCGGCCGCTGTGGTCGTATTCATATGGAGACGAAATTCTAGAGGCCCGTGCAGTGTGCGATGTCAGTGCACGTCAAGGAACCCTTGCGGGTCGAAATTATCCAGAGGCATCTACTACGGCGTCCCTCATAGCCTGAGTCGCTTTGGGACGTTAAACCCCATAACACCGGAACCATCTTGTAGCAACTGAGTGGGTTCTAAGAGAAGGAAAAGGTAGCAAGTGCCGGCAGACAGTCAGGTGGGCTGATGAGGTCCCGGAAGTTTGCAGGGATAAAAATTCAGGGGGCACTTCGACGATCTAAAGTGCGCGGTGCGAAAGCATTTCCACGCAACTTTGGCTGCTACTGTTGACGCATCTGACGACTAACTTGTCATGATTCGTTAATGACTAACTTATCATGATTGGTAATGACTAGTCATGAGTAGCTAATCATGACTGATTACTCATGACTGGTTAATGGTAGTTAGTCAGGAGTAATTAATTGGTCGCTAACTAGTCGTGATTGGTTAATGGCAAAGTAGTCATGATTTGTTTATGACTGACTGGTCAGGACTAACTAGCTGACGACTGGTTAATGAGTAGTTAGTCATGACTAATTCGTTGATGGCTAGTTAATTACTTGTTAGTCATCACTTATGACTAGTAATGACTATAGTTATGACTTTAAGTTCAGATGTAACGGACAGACAAAGTCATGGCCGCGAGTATGAGCCATTAAAGGCTTTCGCCTTAAAAATGACCGCAGCTGGCGCAGGGCAGGGTTAATGGGAGAACGTTGGAAGAGGCCCGTGTCCTGCAGTGGACATAGCTATGTTGATGATAATGGCTATGCGGATGATGACCCGAACTGGCCAGAACGTACGAAGGCTATAAGTACTGGGGTCGTCAGTGGATATCGGTGTACGATTTCGGGTAAGCAGTCGTGCCTCAGTTTGACCTCCGTTAAAATGGACTATTCGTATTAGACGATTTCATTGGCGGCCAAACTTTCAATCGATTTACGTCTCTCTAGTATGGAGAGTCGCTGTCGGCGCAATGGTCTAGGTGAAAATACGCAGAGCCCATTGAGACCCATGTATTTCTTCCGGGTTAATGAGTACAGTAACCTGAACAGAATCTCCACTGCCCCAACCAGATGTTCCCTTTCTTGTACTCTGAGCGCAGGTCACCGGCGAAAGGTAGCGCCAAAGTAAAGTGCAATAAGTGAAAGCACTTTTTCGTGTACAAGGTGCCTAGTCGACGCGCCATTACCGTTTGCTGTATTGCATAAAGGGTTGTAATACAACTCTTTCTGCAGCTTGCGCTATGTGGAAAGCCGTATATTCCACACTGTCAGCTAAGTACAGATATGTAATGGCTTTTGGCGGTACGCAAACAGTTATGATAGGCGATAGGTCATATCAATGCTAGGACTGCTAGGTTGTGCAAGTTGCACCGCGATTGATTAAATATAATGGCTACAGTTGAGATTCCCTCTTGATCTCGTAGAGGGAAATTTAGTTAATGATGATTGTTCTAGGATTCTTGACGTCTTGCAGATTCGTTTTGCTCAATCACATTGCAAGAGGACACTTTAGGAGAGGTTAACTTTTTATAACAATTAAAAGTACAAAGGAGGATACAAGCAAGGAGAAAACATATTTACACTTGACTGGCTCGCAGTTCTAGGTGACGAAACCAGCCCTCGGTCCTGCCGAAGCAGCGGGTTTTAAATCCTATGTCCCCGCCCTCGGTGGGAGACTAACCAATCAAGTACTATACAAACATCCACCCAATAACTTATTGGGGAAAGGAAAGTACCACCAATCAGCAATTGGGGAAAGAATAACACAACCAGTGAATGATTGGGGAAAGAAGGTAACTCATCGCGACACTGTACACATATGCACACTTTCCACCATCACGATTTCGGATAACTATGCTTTCCCGCTGCGAGCTTCGCGAACACTCGCTTTCCCAACGTCCGGTTGCCGCCAAGTTCGAGGAACGCCATTTCAACTCATCTGTTTCTCGTCGTCGCTACTCATGCCTGCAGCTAGCGTGACAATATGTCAAAGCATGCCGCTGCAGACATGGTACAAAGAGCCACGCACTGTGACGCGGGTCAGCCTCGCCGTACACACGTGCACACAGGATGCCGCCTAACGACTCCGTCCATAAGGGGAGTTTGACGTCTCCTGTAATCCCCCGCCATTCGGCGCCTCCCTTCTCCCGCTGGGTTCACTGATCCCTTTCTGTGCGGTTGTGCGGAGGGCCTAAGAAAAAGGACTTCATGGGCATTCCCATAAAGCGACCGGATGCGGCAAACAAACTACAGCACCGCGAACTTCACTGCTACCAAGAGATCTCAAGATTTTGTTAGAATTCCATTTCACTGCCCACCACTACGCACGAAAGTTTTAATGAGTTGCAGTGCTTTTTTGAAATAATTTTTTTTATTCACGATTCTTTATTACGGACGACTCGTTGTTTGGGCAGTTTTGCCTAGGTACCGAAGTTTGGTTTAATTTATTGGGGTTTAGCGTCCCAAAGCGACTCAGGCTATGAGGGACGCCGTAGTGAAGGGCTCCGGAAATTTCGACCACCTGGGGTTCTTTAACGTGCACTGACATAGCGCAGCACACGAACCGAAGTGTTCGTGTACTGTACACGTGTTCAGTACACGAACCGGGTACCGAAGTGTTCGTATCAAATGGACACGACTGTGCACGATTATTCTTTGCCTTTTTTTTTCTGGTGCAACTTGTCCAATATACACCGAAATATTTTCCACCCCGTGTCCACTTAATACATGGACACAGCTTTTAGTCATGATTTTTGCGAAGGTCATGTGTGTGCGTCGTTTATTTTGTGAGCGCAGTAGTTTCTTGAAACTATAAAAAAAGCTGATGATGATGATAATTTTTTTATTGCGCAAAGGGCATGAGCGGCCCAAGAGCGCCATGGCGCATATTTTTGTTTACTCGAGGCGTGGTCAAAGACGCATATCCAAAGCATTCCACCCTGAAAAATCGAGCACCAGGCCAGGGGGAGATTCCATTGTGTCACCGGTGCGTAACCGGCCGCATTGGGGATCGAACCCTGCACCTCCCGCATGCGATGCCGATGCTCAAACCGCTAAGCCACCGCTGCGGTTTATATAGAAAAAGCCATTTCCAGTGCTCCTACTTTGCACCTTCAACAGAATTTTTTTTCTCTTCTCAGGCGAGAACTCCGAGCCCGGTCCGCGAGTCCTTTACGGTAAGGAAAAAATTTACCCTGACCAAAGTTGAAATCGGCGTCGCCTGCCTCGGAGTCTGCGCCATCCTCTCTTTCGCATACTTCCTTGTACTCGTCCCAAGACAGCATTGGAGAGGATACAGACTGTGCAGCACTGAAGACTGCCGCCGCCATGCGGCGCTTCTTACCGCACGCATCAACTGGACTCTGGATCCCTGCGAAGACTTCGAGGCGTTTGTCTGCTCCGCGTGGGAGCCCTCCAAGAATCACCGCGACCTGGCTTCTTCCGTCTTGGACGACCTCCGGTTCACATGGTTTGACCGCTTCCCAGACACTCTGGCGAAGGGTTCGCTCAAGTTCTCCGCCGGACAAAAGCCGCTGGCCATGTACAAGATGTGCCACGACAGCTACCCTTACAACCAGTCGCAGGTGGCGTTGGTCCACACCATGCTGCAGCAGAATGGGTTAAGCTGGCCCGAACTACCCGAGGACCTGCAACCGCCGCTTGGCCTGCTCGTCGGCCTCAGTTACCAATGGCAGTGGCCATTCTGGATCACCGTAAACATGCTGCAGCCAACTCCCTCTGGAAGACGGCGCTTATTGATCAGGCAAGGCCAGAGTCTGCCAATTATGTTGAATCACCACAGGTCGACCTCCTCGCACTACATCGATTACTGGAAGCAGTTCCTTGTCCTACTCTACCCAGATAGCGCCAGTCGACCATCGGTAGACGAAAACGTCGTCAACGAGATCCGCGCCATGGAATCAGACGTGATAACAACGCTGATTGCCGCGGCCAAGTCTTCGCAACCACGGCCTGCGGCATTCTCCTTCAGCGAGATCGGTGCCCACGTAATCAATGCTTCTGCCACGGAATGGGCCGGCAATTTCCAGTATGGCATGCTGCTCCACCCAAAGCTCACCACGGAGGACAAGATTCTTAGTAACGACGTCTCCTACCTAGAGACAGTCGCCACGCTGATGGCGAAGTACGGAAAGCAGAAGCTGAACAGACATGTATCGTGGCTCGTTGTGCAATACTTTGGTACTTGCACTGACTACTCCCTCCTCGTGAGCTACACTGGCAGCAAGGAGAGAGCCACATTGTATCTTCCGATCTACTGCGCTTTCCATGTGGAAAGCTCCTTCAAGGTCCTCATTTCCACACTAGCTTATTTTGCCCACTTCTCGGCGCGAGACCGAGAGACCATCGACAGCGGCTTCGATAGCCTTGTCCTGGCGGCCGTTGAGCGGGTCAACACCTCGAGTTGGATGGACGACGAGAGCAAGTCGCACGCTAGTCGGAAACTCTCATCCGTGAAGAAGGCTATTTGGCCCGCGGAGTCGCTTCTCAGTGACGACGAGCTGCAAAGGCTTTTCGCAGACTTTCCGCAGAAGGAGCCGTCGTACGCTCACTACTGGATCAAGACGCGCCAGGCCGCTGCCCGGGTTAGCAGGACTCCAGAATACGACGAGGCTTTGATGCTGCCGGGCAGCAACTATCCGTACTACGCCGGCTACGAGGACTTCACCAACTCTGTGGAGCTGGCGCTCGGCGCTGCCACAGCACCGGCATTCTACAGCAACGGTACCAGGGCCATGTTGTACGGCGGCATCTTCTTCCTGATGGCCATGCAAATGGTCAAGGCCATAGACAGCACAGGCATCAGGTTTGCATACAACGGTACCGCGATCGAGGATACCATCATTTCCGCGGATGCGATGCGAGAGTTTAAGGCCAGGGCCGAGTGCCGCCACGGCGCGAACAACGAGAGCGTCTTCCCCGAGGTACCAGCCGTGGAGGTAGCCTACGCTGCGCTCAAGGAGTCGCACCTCGGGGTTGAGGACGAGCCTTTGGGTCTTGGTGAACACCTGCCGGAGGACAGAGTCTTCTTCATGACGCTCTGCTACCTGTCATGCGCGCGTCCGAGTTACGAGAGCCTTATCGCGGCGGACTGCAACAAGATCGTCCGGAATTCTGCAACGTTCGCCCGTGTGTACAGCTGTCCGAAAGGATCCAAGATGAACCCCGAACAGAAATGTTCGTTTTTCCATTGATTTAACCTGCTGTGATATTTTGCGTGGACCATTTCACTTATTGGAACACGTCAGTTTGTGTAAGCTATATTTTTTATTCCTCAAGGCGAATTTAAGTACCTGACAAATAACGACTCATTAGTAGATGTAAAAAATGTTGGCGCTGCATTTGAGTGTGCTGTGCAACTATTTTCAGGCGCCCATTTGCTGATAACTTTCGCGCAGGTTTCTGAGATCAATTATTTTTGTTCGCATTACGAAATGGCAAGTGTATCTGTTATGTGCATATGCACTTGGCATGCTTTTGTCACAAATCGTTTTTCGTGTATGTTCTCGACGTCCATTGGAGCGAACATGAAACTAAGCGACAAGCTTTGCCAGTACGTTTGAAAATGTGAGACAGTGTTTGACACAAGATGACGTGTTGATGTTATGCGAAACACTTCTCCCTGTGGACGGGCGTAGGACTTAAAGGTGGCTTCGCATGTCTGTTGCGTGATGCTAGCTAAGAGCATATTGTCACCTTTTAAGGCTGCAACGCGTCTATAGGGTTTAAGCATCACTTTGTGTGCTCGCTGCATACCATGCATATGTGATGAACACTGCATTGTTTGTTTTGCCTTTTGGGCCTAGCAAGATTATGTGGACCATACATCGTGGCCTAGTGGCTTTGTGTCGCATTTGTTGTGCCACTGTGCCAGGAAAGTAAGGGAACCTGGCTACTGCTCAATTGTCATATGTACATCCTGGCTTCAGGAGTACTTTCTGGCGCGGCAAGGGTGAAAACAATGGTATACAGAAACGTTGTGAACACGTCAACGTATCAGTTTACATTAAAATTAGATTCATCTGTCTTGTTCAGTTCAGTATTTGTGGACCGGGCACTAAATCGCTCCAGCTTTCACTCGCTGCTACCTCTTTGATGTATGCACGTTGCCATCACGTTGACATAGTTGCTGTGCATCGTTTCATAGTTAGGCTGAGCAACGGACCTACGCAACAGGGATACGGTACTGTGTACCTGTATACGAGGCGCTTCGGGGAAGATTTTCAAAAAAAGTGCTTATTTGGGTAAAAATATGGCTCTTGTGGCATAGTATTATCTGTGTTGTCAGACATCAGAAAACCGGTGAACTGTCGTAAGTAGTAAGCTGGCTAACTAATTTTTAATTATTAACTTTTTAACTAGTAGAGTAAGGCGCATAGTTGCAATTATATATTTGTAGCCACTCGTTGGCAATAATAACAGTTTTTAGAATTATGAAAACGCGATTAGCCTCGCCTCTGTGGCTCGGCAAACCCTGGCTGCATCGTGTGAGAATAGTCTCTTTCGAAAAGCATGCAGGCAAAGCAATCCCTCCAGTGCACGTACTATCGTTGACAAGTCTTATACTCCACGTGGCGGGAGCCAGAGCAACGGAAAACTTGAGTCGGTGGAAAATTTTAGAGTATCGCAAAGGTGCTGGTTCTGCTGGCAACAATAGCCGGCAGGCGCCATTTTCCTTCCAGGCTGCCGGACCGGCGCCGTCGGAACAGCAAGAGACCGCTGCCGTCGGCTTGAAACTACTTTTGAATTCAGCAAAACAGGAAGTAATTTCTGTTCAGGACAGTACCAGAAGTTATCGTGTGGTGAACGGAAAGTGAGAAAGTGTGTTGGTGAAGCCATGATAATTAAAAGGCGCCTACACTCACACATCTTCATTTCGATCGATTGGTCTTCTACCTTTAATGGTGTTTATAAGTGACTGGCTGTGAAAAGCAAAAAAAAAAAATTGGATTGGCTGTGGCTTAGGTAAGGTTAAGCCTGGATAAGCGAAAAGCTCTCGCTCCTTTTCAGCCAACTCCCAAGCTACCACTTCTGGATCGGTGTTTCTGCGCCGTCCGACTGTTGCTTCTTCGTCTCCTTTCATGGCGAGTGTCTGCGCCTGTTCTATGGGCAAGCGCGCCTTATATACCCCTCCTTTCAAATGTGCACTGCGCACGGCTGCGGCGAAAGGTCAAACGGTGGCGAGGATGGCCGCCACTCACGCGTTCTCGCAACGCCTTGCGAAAGAACCTTCTCCTCTTGGGACGACAGCGGCGACCGCGCGGCAGCGGCGAAGGGTAAAAGGGTGGCGAGGAGGTGAAGCGGCGACGCTCAGACGACGGGGTCAGCGCGCGGCGGCGACGACAGCTGCGGCAACAGCGGCCACCTGCACTCCGCGTGACGTCGCTCGGTTTCGCGCATGCGCAGCTGTGACTAAAATTGATCACGGCGCACGCCAGACCCGGTGTTGACGAGCCTAGTGAAGCTTTTCGCTTCAAAAAGGCCGCGTGGCCTGCCGGTAAACAGTAGGGTCTTGGTTAAGGTGCCTTCCGTGGAGTCTTTGCCTTTCGAAGTGCAAAGATGCTTGGAACTGCACTCGAGTTCAGTTTCTTTTTAACATCGACTTCGGGCTTCTCAAAACCACTCGCCAAGAGATTTTCGTGCTTCCATGAACAAAAATGAGTAGAATGCATTAATGCAAAAGACATCGCTAACACTTGGTGTCCATAATTTTTAAAGGAAGTGATGTGTTTGTAAAGGATGCATAATCGCGAACTCAAAACAAATCTAGTAGGCCAGTTATTCTAGTAAAAAACGGCATCGACAACTCTTTAACAAGTCTGCTGGGAACTGCAGGAACAGTTAACTAAATAAATAATGTTTAAAATGTGTCGCTTCGGGTCGTTAAACCCCGATGAACCTATTAAGCCATAAAATGTGCAGGGAAATTTCAGGTATATCCACATTCACAATAAAAAGCCAAGAGCAGTGGCACACTCGCGCGCACGTGCAAACGCGCGTGCACACTGTATTTTTGCATAACTATATGGAGACGGATCTGCTACCGGCTGGCTACATAGTTCTAATTTGTGGGTTTCGCAAAATAACACAAGCAAAAAGTGCGCGACCTGTTCCCGTGCGCGTGTGGCATACTGCATTGAAATGTAAACATCTGTTTCAATTATGCGCGTTGCGTGCTTCCTGCCCTTAGTTTGCGGCTGAACAAAGAGGATGTGTAATATATAAGGGAACAAGCTTGATTACCTCGCACAAGCGGGTGTTCTTTGAAGCCACGAAGTTTTTCCCGCCCTATTTACCGCCGTTGCCGATCATTTTTTCCTTCAGGGATGCAGAAAAATGTTTTCCCTGACGCAGACCTGTTGCTGAACCCAAAGGCACAGCACCCAGGTATGTCACCTTGGAATTTCTCGCATTTGTGCGTCCACGAACAGAATGAAAAAAAAAAAGGAACTCCCGCAGAGGTCATGTATTTCGGCCGCGCGCTTGGAAGGGATATGGCAACGCGAAGTCACGTGACCGCATCAGCCAGTCGGCGTGCCGTGAAAACTTCGTGGCTTCAAAGAACACCCGCTTATGCGAGGTAATCAAGCTTGTTCCCTTATATGTTACACATTCTCTTTGTTTAGCCGCAAACCAAGGGCAGGAAACACGCAACGCGCATAATTGAAACCGATGTTTACATTTCAATGCAGTATGCCGCACGCGCGCGGGAACAGGTCACGCACTTTTTGCTTGTGTTACTTTACGATACCCACAAATTAGAAATATGTAACCAGCCGGTAGCAGATCCGTCTCTACTTAGTTATGCAAAAATACAGTGTGCACGCGCGTGTTTGCATGTGCGCGCGAGTGTGCCAGCGCTATTGACTTTTTATTGTGAATGTGGATATACCTGAAATTTACCTGCACATTTTATGGCTTAATAGGTTCATCGGGGTTCAACGACGCGAGGCGACACATTTGAAATATTATTTATTGAGTTAACTGTTCCTGCAGTTCATAGCTGACTTGTTAAAGAGTGGTCGATGCTGTTTTTTTACTAGAATAACGGGCCAACTAGATTTGTTTTGAGTCCGGGACTATGCATCCTTTGCAAACACATCACTTCCTTTAAAAATTATGCACACCAAGATGTCTTTTGCATTAATGCATTCTACTTATTTTTGTTCATGAAAGCAGGAAAATCTCTTAGCGAGTGATTGTGAGAAAGCCGAGGTCGATGTTGAAAAGAAACTGAAATCGAGTGCTTTTCCGAGTATCCTTGCACTTCGAAAGCCAAAGACTCCACGGAAGGCACCTTATACTCGCCCCTCCTGTTTACCGGCAGGCCACACGGCCTTTATTGCTTTTCACAGACAGTCACTTGTTAACACCACTCGAGGTAGAAGACGAGGGGATCGAAACGAGGGCGTGCGAGTGTAGGCTCCTTGAAATTTTCGCGGCTTCACCAACACACTTTCTCACTTTCCGCTCACCACACGATAACTTCTGGTACTGTCCTGAACAGATATTAGTTCGTTTTGCTGAACTTAAAACTAGTTTCAAGCCGACGGCAGCGGTCTCTTGCTGTTCCGACGGCGCCGGTCCGGCGACCTCGAAGGAAAATGGCGCGTGTCGGCTATTGTTGCCAGCAGAACCAGCACCTTTGCGGAACTATAAAATTTCCCACTGACTATAGTTTTCCGTTGCTCCGGCTCCCGCCGCGTGGACTATAAGTCTTTTGTCCCCGATAGTACGTGCACTGGAGGGATTGCTTTGCCTGCAAGCTTTTCGAAAAAGCCCGTATTTTCACATGATGCAGCCAAGGTTTGTCGAGCCACAGCGGCGAGGATAATCGCGTTTTCATGATTCTAAAAACTGATATTGTTATTGCCAAAGAGTGGCTACAAACCTCTAATTGCAATTATCAGCCTAACTCTACTAGTTAAAATTAATTATTAAAAATTAGTTAACCAGCTTTCTACTTAAGGCAATTCGCCGGTTTTCTGATGTCCGCCAACACAGGTAATAATATGCCACAAGAGCCAAAATTTACCCGAAGAAGCCTATTTTTGAAAAGTTTTGAAAGTCTTCCCCGAAGCGCCTCGTATACAGGTACACAGTACCGTATCCCTGTTGCGTAAGTCCGTTGCTCAGCCTCGCTATGAAACTATGCACAGCAACTATGTCAACGTGATGGCAACGTGCATACATCAAAGAGGTAGCAGCGAGTGAAAGCTGGAGCGATTTAGTGCCCGGTCCACAAATACTGAACTGAACAAGACAGAAGGGCCTAATTTTAATGTAAACTGATACGTTGACGAGTTCACAACATTTCTGTATACCCCTATTTTCACCCTTGCCGCTCGGAAAAGTACTCCTGAAGCCAGGATGCACATATGGCAATTGAGCAGTAGACAGGTTTCCTTACTTTCCTGGCACAGTGGAACAATAAATGCGTCACAAAGCCACTAGGCCACGATGTATGGTCCACATAACATTGCTAGTCACAAAAGGCAAAACAAACAACAATGCAGTGCTCATCACAGATGCATGGTATGCAGTGAGCACACAAAGTTATGCTTAAACGCAATAGACGTGTAGCGGCCTTAGAAGGTGACAATATACTCTTAGCTAGCTTCATGCAAACGAAGCTGGCCAACAGACATGCAAATCCACCTTTAAGTCCTACGCTTGTCCACAGGGAGAAATGTTTCGCGTAACATCAACAGGTAATCTCGTGTCAAACACTGTCTCATCTGTTGAAACGTACTAGCAAAGATTGTCGTGAGTTTCATGTTCGCTCCAGTAGACGACAAGCACATACGCGAAAACCGATTAGTGACAAAATCATGCCGAGAACAATAAACAGAACATACACACTTGCCGTTGCATAGTGTGAACGAAAAATAAATATTCTGAGAAGCCTGCACAAAAGTTCCATGGAAATGGGTGCCTGAAAAGAGTTCTGCATAGCACGATTACATGTAACGTCAGCAATCTCTATATCCCCAGCGCAAATAAGACGCACTAATGAGTCGTTACTGGCTATGTTAAGCTTGAATTCTGCTTGAGAAACAAAAAATGTAGCTTACACATACTAACGTGTTCCACCAAGATAAATGGTTCGCGGCAAATATCACAGCAGGTTAAACGAATAGTGAGAAAAACATGCCAAGAACATATGCACAGAACAGATACACTTGCCATTGCGTAATGCGAACAAAAATAATTAATGTCAGAAATCTGCGCGAACGTTATAAGCAAAGGGGCGCCTGAAAAGAGTTGCACAGCACACTCAAATGCAGCGCCAATATTCTATACATCTACTAATGAGTCATTATTGGTTAGGCGCTTAAATTCCACTTCAAGACCACAAAATATATCTTATGCATAGTGAAGTGTTCCACAAAGTGAAATGGTCCACAGCGAATATCACAGCAGGTTAAATCAAGGAAAAAACGAACATTTCTGTTCCGGGTTCATCTTCGATCCTTTGGGACAGCTGTATACACGGGCGAACGTTGCGGAATTCCGGATGATCTTGTTGCAGTCCGCCGCGATGAGGCTCTCGTAACCAGGACGCGCGCATGACAGGTAGCAGAGCGTCATGAAGAAGACTCTGTCCTCCGTCAGGTGTTCACTAAGCCCCAGGGGCCCGTCCTCACCCCCGAGGTGCGACTTCTTGAGCGCAGCGTAGGCTACCTCCACGGCTGGTACCTCGGGGAAGACGCTCTCGTTGTTCGCGCCGTGGTGGCACTCGGCCCTGGCCTTAAACTCTCGCATCGCCTCCGCGGAAATGATGGTATCCTCGATCGCGGTACCGTTGTACGCAAACCTGATGCCTGAGCTGTCTATGGCCTTGACCATTTGCATGGCCATCAGGAAGAACATGCCGCCGTACAGCATGGCCCTGGTACCGTTGCTGTAGAATGCCGGTGCCGTGGCAGCGCCGAGCGCCAGCTCCACAGAGTTGGTGAAGTCTTCGTAGCCGGCGTAGTACGGATAGTTGTTGCCCGGCAACATCAAAGCCTCGTCGTAATCTGGAGTTCTTTTAACCCGGCCAGCGGCCTGGCGCGTCTTGATCCAGTAGTGAGCGTACGACGGCTCCTCTTGCGGAAAGCCTGCGAAGAGCCTTCGCAGCACGTCGTCACTGAGAAGGGACTCCGCGGGCCAAAGAGCCTTCTTCACGGATGCGAGTTTCCGACTCGCGAGCGACTTGCTCTCGTCGTCCATCCAACTAGAGGTGTTGACCCGCTCAACGGCCGACAGGACAAGGCTATCGAAGCCGCTGTCGATGGTCTCTCGGTCTCGCGCCGAGAAGCGGGCAAAATAAGCTAGTGCGGAAATGAGGACCTTGAAGGAGCTTTCCACATGGGAAGCGCAGTAGATGGGAAGATACAATGTGGCTCTCTCCTTGCTGCCAGTGTAGCTCACGAGGAGGGAGTAGTCAGTGCAAATACCAAAGTACTGCACAATGAGCCACGATACATGTCTATTCAGCTTCTGCTTTCCGTACTTCGCCATCAGCGTGGCGACTGTCTGTAGGAAGGAGACATCGTTACTAAGAATCTTGTCCTCCGTGGTGAGCATTGGGTGGAGCAGCATACCATACTGGAAATCATCGGCCCATTCGGTGGCAGAAGCATTGATTACGTGGGAACCGATCTCGCTGAAGGAGAATGCCGCAGGCCGTAACACCGAGGACTTGGCCGCGGCAATCAGCGTTGTTATCACGTCTGATTCCATGGAGCGGATCTCGTTGACGACGTTTTCGTCTACCGATGGTCGACTGGCGCTGTCGGGGTAGAGTAGGACAAGGAACTGCTTCCAGTAATCGATGTAGTGAGAGGAGGTTAACCTGTGGTGATTCAACATAATTGGCAAGATATGGCTTTGCCTGATCAATAAGCGCCGTCTTCCAGAGGGAGTTGGCTGCAGCATGTTTACGGTGATCCAGAGTGGCCACTGCCATTGGTAACTGAGGCCGACGAGCAGGCCAAGCGGAGGTTGCAGGTCCTCGGGTAGTTCGGGCCAGCTTAACCCAATCTGGTGCAGCATGGTGTGGACCAACGCCACCTGCGACTGGTTGTAAGGGTAGCTGTCGTGGCACATCTTGTACATGGCCAGCGGCTTTTGTCCGGCGGATAACTTAAGCGAACCCGTGGCCAGAGTGTCCGGGAAGCGGTCAAACCATGTGAACCGGAGGTCGTCCAAGACGGCAGAACCCAGGTCGCGGTGATTCTTGGAGGGCTCCCAGGCGGAACAGACAAACGCCTCGAAGTCTTCGCAGGGATCCAGAGTCCAGTTGATGCGTGCGGTAAGAAGCGCCGCATGGCGGCGGCAGTCTTCAGTGTTGCACAGTCTGTATTCGCTCCGATGCTGTCTTGAGACGAGTACAAGGAAGTATGCGAAGGAGAGGATGGCGCAGACTCCGAGACACGTGACGCCGATTTCAACTTTGGTCAGGGTGAACTTTTTCTTTACCGTAAAGGACTCGCGCACCGGGCTCGGAGTTCTCGCCTGAGAAGAGAAAAAAACTTCAGTTGAAGGGGCAGAGCAGGAACACTGGAAATGGTTTTTTTTATATATACCGCAGCGGTGGCTCAGTGGTTTGAGCATCCGCATCGTATTCGGGAGGTGCAGGGTTCGATCCCCAATGCGGCCGGTTAACCACCGGTGACACAATGGAATCTCCCCCTGGGCTGGTGCTTGGATTTTTCAGGGTGAAATGCTTGGTACATTGGTCTTTGACCGCACCTTTAGTAAACGAAGATACCCTGCGCCATGGCCCTCTTTGGCAGCAGACGCCCTTTGCGCAATAAAAAACAATCATCATCAGCTTTTTCTATAGAGGCCATCCAGAGGGCCGACGAAGTAGCTTCAACACACGGCCCCTGAGGAGTTCTCGCGGGTAGTCCCCGAGTATTCGGAGATATTGAATTATTACAGAGGAATGAGGGCAAAGTATCCTCCCCCAAAAAACCTTTTAAATCAACAAGAAGCAGTATACTGGCGGCAACTGCAAACGGAAACCTTTGTGATCTTACATATACTAAGCAAAATGTACCCGGGTCAATGCAGGAACATATGCCCATGGTGTGGGGCCAAACTCACCCTATATCGAATAACATGGGAATGCAAAGAAACGAGGCTTTCCATAGAATACAAAATCCGAGTGCGGAACAGTGGGAGAGTTTGCTCTCCAGCGGCAACCCGGTCCTCCAGAAAGAACTGGTCATCCATGCCCAGCGAGCAGCCAAGCTCAACGGTACCCTGGAATAGGGGCGCCGATCTCTGTCGACCGTAATAACTTGTACAATAGAGCAAATAAAGTATATCTTATCCTATCGTATCTGTAGTTTCAAGAAACTACTGCGCTCACGAAATAAACATTCGCACAGATGTCTTTTGCAACTATGATGAGTAAAAGCTGTTTCCATTTATTAAGTGGACACGAGGTGGAAAATATTTCGCGCATATTGGACAAGTTGTACCAGCAAAAATAAAACGAAAAAATGCCATGAACGATCGTCCACAGCAAAACTACCCAAAGAGCGAGTAATCCATGATAAAGAATCGTGAAGAAAAAAAATATTTCAGAAAAGCACTGCGACTCATGTCTACTTTCATGCGAAGTGGTTGGCAGTTAAATAGAATTTTAACGAAATCTCGAGATCTATAGGTACCCATTATATTGGCGCGTTTCCACCAGCAGCCGCTGGGCGGCTGCTCTTCGCAAGTCTTGTGCACCGGCAAGTGAAAGAGGAAGAAGCTTGTTCTCGGCCTCCTCTGGGTGCTGCGCCCTTGGCTTGCTCTCCGGTGCCGTCCAGGTCGACCCCCCATTAAAAGCCCTTCGGTTACGAGCCCCAACGGCTACGTAACAATATTTAGTAAATCGCGGTGCGGCTTGTAAAACCTAGCAGTCTTAGCACTGAAATGACATATCCCCTTGACAACCGTACACATCCCACGAACAGCCATTACATATCTGCACTTAGTCAGTTGATAGGGCTGAATATACGGCTTTCTACAGAGCGCAAGCTGCATAAATATTTTTATTACAACCCCTCATGCAATACAGCCAACGGTAAGGCGCGTCGACTAGGCACCTTGTCCACAAAAAAGTGCTTCCACTTATTGCATGATACTTTAGCACGTTCGCTGGTGTCCTGCGCTCAGAGTACAAGAAAGGGTACATCTGGTTGGGGCAGTGGAGATTCTGTTCTCGTTGCTGTACACATTAACGCCGAAAAAATACCTGGGTCTATTTTCACCTACTCCATTGTGCAGACAGCGAGCCTATATATTAACGAGACGTGAAAGCTGTGAAAAAGTTTGGTCCCCACTAAAATCGTTAAATACGAATAGTCCATATTAACCGGGGTGAAACTAACGAAGCACGACTATTTACCCGAAATACTACACCGCTGTCCACTGACGACCCCAGTACTTATCGCCTTGATTACATTCTGGCCAACCCGGGTGATCATCCTCATAACCCAGTAAGGCATGTTGACGGGCTAGTTGGTTTTGCATCTTGAAACTTGGAAAATATTTGCATGGCGCCAGTCCCTCCTCGTCTCTTTTTGTCCTTGTGAAATTATTTGAGGCCTAGGTAGTTTTTTTTCCAAGTTTCAAGATCCTCATAACCATTATCAACCTAACTACGTCCACCACCGGACACAGGCCGCTTCCAGTCTCCCCTAATTAGCCCTGCCTTGCGCCAGCTGCGGTCATTTTTAAGGCGAAATTAATGGCTCATACTCTCGACCATGACTGTGTCCGTCCGTTACATCTGAAGTGAGTTATAAATATAGTCATAACTAGTCACAAGTCATGACTATCTAACTAGTAATTAACCAGTCATAAACGAATTAGTCATGACTACTCATTAACTAGTCATCAACTAATTAGTCCAGACGAGTCAGTCATTAACAAATCATGACTAGTTACCCACTAACCAATCACGAGGAGTTGGTGATCAGTTGCCGCGTTTATATTGCAGGTTTTTTCGCGCCTCAAGCAACCTAAGTATGAAGTACGCGTCAGAGCCATCGTTCAGTTGATGAAACCGCAAGTGAAAGAGCATGAGAGAAGAAAATGAATTACAAATTATTGAGCTGCCGTAGGCGACTAGAAGGTGGCGATCCATGTATTATAATGTCTAACGCATCATTTGAGAAAACTTGCAATAAATTTAAAGGGGCTCTTAAAGAAGCCCTAATAAATTTGCGGTATGCCTGTAATGTTGAAGGACGCCGCTTCACAAATTTCCTCCAGCAAGACTTTTGTTTTTTGATGCGGTTTGTAGAAACTGGGTTACCTGCAGTCGAATTTTGACTTTCAGCGTCTTCGCGCCTTGCCCTCTCCTCTCGTCACTGTATGCACGCTGAAAGGTCGGCACTTCTCCGCCAACCCCAGATATTTTCGTTGACCGTGTTGAAGCCTGGTAAGGTGCAAGCTTTATATCCCCTCTACAATGACGTCATCCTGTGCGCTCTAGTTATTTTTAATACTAGCCTAGACACGCAGCGGTTGCACTGCCGAGAGCTATATGACTCCCCGGCTATGACGTCACTTTTCTCGCTCGCGCTTGCTGTTCATGAGCGACATGCAAACACGCGTCAGTGTTTCATGCGTATATGAGCAAGAAATGGTTTGGTTTGGTTTACGGGGTTTAACGTCCCAAAGCGACTCAGGCTATGCGAGACGCCATAGTGAAGGGCTCCGGACATCTCGACCACCTGGGGTTCTTTAACGTGCACTGATATCGCACAGTACACGGGCCTCTAGAATTTCTCCTCCAAAGAAATTCTCCCGCCGCGGCCGGGATCGAACCCGCGTCTTTTGCGTCAGCAGCCGAGCACCATAACCGCGGAACCATCGCGGCGGCTATCAGCAAGAAATGAAACGTATACAAGACAACTGAGACACGAACGGAAAAATAACAAATTCTTAGGCAGGGGAAGCTCTGTACTAGCGGAGAGCAATGCCATTTGGTGTTAGAGTGGTTGGTGGTTAGAGTGGTGTTAGAAGGCTGGTGTTAGAGTGGTTTTTAACGCTCCTGAAAAACTCTCCAGGATTTGCAAGAGAGTGAATGCGGAGGATACGGCCGTCGCTTGTTCGAAGCGGCACCAGCAGCGATTCGTGGCTTGTAAAAAGAGCGTTGTGTACTCGATACCACTTGCCTGTGGTAAGCAATACATTGGCCAAACTGGCAGGTGCCTTAATGAAAGGCTGAGGGAGCACGCAAGAGATGTAAAGAACAAGTCAGGTAGCAAAATGATTGACCATATTCGGAATTGCCGCAACTGCACTCCCGCGCTCGAAAAAACTTCAGTACTGCGCCGGTGCAAGACACAACTTGGAAAAGAGATAATTGAGGGCAATGAGATAGGAAAATCGGGTAACTCGTGTGTCAGCAATCCTTCAATTTTGCTCTCAAAAAAAGAAATCAGTTATCTTGCGCAGAATTAGAGCTCGAAACATGCATTCACTCGTGCGATGGTGGGATCTGTGCTGATCTGATATATGTATGCTAAGTCTCTTCTTTCCCTTTTCGTGTTTGATAACAGCAGCTGCTGTATTTAAGCAAATGTTATGTCAATAAACACCTGAGTTGTTAGTAAGCGCTTGTCCTGTCTACCTCGTTCCTTTGTGTCGTGTCTTTTGCGCAAAAAACCCACAATGCCATTTGGAAAGCGCGAAGACTCAATCAACCTCGCTTGGTTTATGGTTTATGGGGATTTTAACGTCCCAAAGCGACTCGGGCTATGAGAGACGCCGTAGTGGAGGGTTCCGGACATCTCGACCACCGGGGATTCTTTAACGCGCACTGACATCGCACAGTACACGGGCCTCTAGAATTTCGCCTCCATAGGAATACGACCACAGCGGCCGGGATCGAATCCGAGACTTCCGGGTCAGAAGCCACGCACCATAACCACTGATCCATCGCGGCGGCCACAACCTCGATTATAATGGCTGTCGAGGAGCTAATATGTTGGAGTATTTGTGTTGCTTCCTCAGTTTTCTTGTTCGCGTTTCATTCGTTGCTGACAGCAAGTTATCGCGTGTTGAAATGTGAGTTCTTCGACTAGTGAGTAGCCTGAGTAGCCTCTTGGGAACAGTGAGTAGCCCACCCTACTCACAATTTTCTCGAGACCGGAGAATGAGTCGAACATGTCCGCAATCTTCTGTTTCCCGGAGGCCGGTGAGGCTGCCTCCTGGCCACCGCTGTCGGGGGAACGGTTTTCGTCCTGGGAACGGGAATTCAACTACGTCAGTTGTGCGCGCGTGGAGAATGCGTTTGGCTCGCGACGATGGGTTGAGAGTTTGAAATTCAGCCTTTAAACTTTCTGGCAACGAAATACGAGCAGCATGGTACAGAGGCAACCTTCAATGAGAGAACGACAACCAAAAACTACAGACGGCTTCAGGCTGTAACGAAAACCCGAACAAACAACGAAAAAAAATTTCTGGGGCGCACTTAAGCTCCGCCTTGAGGCTGTGAGGTGATAGTCAATGGGTTAATTCCCGTATATGCATAAGGTAATTCTCTACTTTATATTCACGAATCCTTCATATCGCTCCTGGCACCGCGGTACAGGGGTTAAGTAATGCGCCTCTGCCCTGAGATGGCAGGTGCTCCCAGCGGTTGGCCTTGCGTAGCCCAAGTTGCTCTTCCCCAGCGACCAATCACTTAAGTTCCGCCTTAAGGGGATGACGCAATAGCGTAATGGGTTAATTCCCATACATGCGCAACTGGTCATTCTTTACATTCATATGTCCCTGGAAGTCCTCATATCGCTCCTGTCACAGTGGCGCAGGGGTTAATGCGCCTCTGACCCGAGATGGCAGGTGCTCCCGGCGGTGGGCCCTGTGCGCCCCAGGTTGCTCTTCCCGAGAGACCAATCGTTAACTTAACTGCCGCATGCCACGGTGGACAGTTCGCTATCCGGTGGGCAGGTTGTGATGACGTCGCAAGGTCACGTGACCTAGGAGCTCCACCTGCCTCCTAGGTTGCTCTCTGGGCACCACCTGCCAGCGTTATGCTCGTGATTTTTCGGTCAAAAAGGCGGCAAAGCCAACGCCGAATATTCTGCGTAACGGGGCATTTAACGCCATAGCGTTAACATCCGGTCTAGCGCCTGTGGGGCTCCTTTCGAGCGGAGTGACCCTGCGGTGATGACGGAAGTTTAAGCAGGCCTGCTAAAATAAGCGACGCAAGCAAAACAAAATATTTATGATGGGCGAAATCACTAAGGGGCGAATCATAAGGATGACAGAGTGAAACCCCTGGTTCGCTTAACGCCGATTATGCCTATTCCGGTGCGTTAGTCTGTATTCACATGGTGGTTTTATGTCGTTATCGGGTCACCTTGCAGTTCTACACGAAGATACCCTTATGTGGTTTGTTAATCCACTACAGTTCACTCAACTATTTTTTGCCTTGAATAAAATGAAGGAGTGTAGGCACAAAATTTTGGTTGCGTCCCTTCTTTTGTTCTGATGTCTGAAGCATGAAGACACTAAATTTCTCTCAAACTGTTTCGGTTTTAACTTCCGAACGACGGCAGCGACGTCGAAGTTTAGTACAGGCTACAGAAGGCATGAGAAAAAGATATAATCGCAGCGTCTTCTTTCGCTGACACTGCAGTTCCCGAAGCAGGTTGGCATCAGCGCTGTACTGAAATAAAGCAACGATGCAGCGTTTATACGACTTTTTTTCATGCATCACATAACCTATACTAAACTTTTTCGTCACAAAAATTGTACGTTACTATAATTATACATTATAGAATTTATACAGTATTGTGCGTTTTTATTGTGAATATTTTAAAAAACTTTCCCGCCTCAACCGCTCCCTCGTTTGCGGTGAAACTGTACACAGAGCTTGCGTATTATGGTAACTTTTGTTTCGTAGAAAGTTTGAGAACGGTACTTACTCGGTTCAGCCGTACTACATGCGAAAACTTAATCGTCTGCGTAGACATCGGTGATCCAAAACACGGAAAAAGGTTTTTCGCTGATGGGCGATGGTGGCGCCATCTGTTTCCGGCAGTGGAAAGCCCACGACAAGGGTCCGAGGCGAGCGTTGCAAGATGCGCGGTCCCTTTCAATATGCCGCTACGGCATTTGCGTCCGTTTCAATTGTAGCACTTCCAACATTTGGGCTAACTGAGCAGAAACATATATCATAACTCATTTAACGAGTCTTTACAATTCAAAGGATATTGTTTGCAACGCTCACCTCGGCGCCTTGTCGTGACGGTTTCCACTGCAGAAAACAGACGGCGCCACTATCGCCCTTCAGCGACGATTACGTTTTCGCATCATGCACGGCTCAACTAAGTAAGTACCGTTGTAAAACTTGCTACGATACAGAAGTTAATTTAATACGCAAGCTCTGTGTGCAGTTTCACCGGAAACTAGCTAGCTGTTGAGGAGGGAAAATATTTGAAAACATTCAATATAAAAACGCACAATCATGTACATTATCGTAGGCGAATATCACGTGCCGATCTATGCAGACTACTGCCTCATGCATTCTTGCAATGAAAAAAAAAACATGCAACCAAAAATATGGTGTCCGTACTCCATAACAGGAATTTAATGCTTTTTTCCGCAACACGAAACTGAACAAATCCTTGAGTGAGTTGTGCTTTATTATTGCCATCACAACTATATGCCCACATCTATACGTACACGATCCGCATTGCGGAGTAAAATATCTACACTTCGTTCATAGATACTTAAGAGTAGATTTGGCACCGGCTGCCATGTTGTCACCATAATTTGGTCGTTAATTCAGCTAACCTTCCACCTGTGCCTCCCAGACAATAACTTCAGCCGAAAGAAACCTAGCCGTGTCTAATCAAGCGAAATTGGTTACCTTATCCGGCTCGACGGCAGGGATGACTCTCGGCGGCGAATTTACACTCACCCTCGCGCTGTTTATGGCCGTCGCTCGCTGTGGAGAGGTTGCGCTGGATTCAAGCTGCTTGTGCATTTGTTCTCCAGCTGAGGCCCTTGTAGAGGGCGCTGCTGCACCCAGCGATTCATCGTACTCGTGTTGGCCAGTGGCATCCACTGCACTCGTTTGCTGCTGAACGCCAGCGACAGCATCGGTTGCCGAAAGGACCTCGCAGGCAGCGGCGGGGATCGGAGATGCGCCACCGAGCGGGGATACCGCGGCCGAGGTAAGTGGAGGAAAACCATCACGTGTATCCAATCCTACCGCGGTCATCACAGATTCGCCACCGGCAGCGAACTCTGCTGCAGCGTTACTGCCCGAAAGGCTCTTGCCGGCTACGGTGAGGACCGATGGCGCGCCGCGGAGCGGAGAAACCGCTCCGGAGGAAATAGGTGGAAGGTCTTCGTGTGGCTCAGTGACTGCAGGGAGCGTCGAAGGCTTGTCGTCAGGAGGGACATTCGCGGAAGTATTGGCGTCAGCAAGGTCCTCTCTGGCTCCGGTGGCTGAGGTAATGGGCGAAAGGTCATCCGGTGCTTCGGGGTCTGCCTTGGCCATCAGGGACCTTCCACCTGTACTGGACACAGCGGCACCCTTGGGGATTACTGTGGGGACCGGAGAAGAGCCACCAGCTGGAGACACCACGACCGATATAATGGGTAAATGGGCGTCTGCCGCTTCAGTGTCTGTCATATGCATCATACCCATGATATCTGGAGGCAAACTCTTTGGAGCACTGGGTGCCGATCGGCCCTCGCAGGGTGCAGTGGGAACTGGAGATCCCACCGGGGACACCGCTGCCGAGGTAATGGGCGAAAGGCCATCGAGCGTTTCATTGCCTGCGATTGGCTTGAGTGCCTTGCTCGCTGGAGAGAACCTTCCAGCGCCGTTGAAGGTCGAACGGCCTCCAGAGGTTGCGGAACGTACGTTGGGAATGGTAGATGCGCCACCGGACGAGGGTATTGCTTCAGATCTAGGGATCGAGAGACATTCGGGGGCTTCGCCGCCTGCCATCGGCGTTAGCGAGGTTTCGATCGGATGGGACTTTGCGGTGGCATCTGCTGCTGAAAGGTCCTTGCGGGTGCCAGTCGTGGGCTTTGGAGAACTAAGCGGGGACTTTGCGGCGGGCTCTAGCTTGGTCGAGTGTCGATACTGTTGGTGGCGCTTTTCTCCATGCCCGTGCTTTCCGCTAGTTTTCGGACTTGTCACCTGAAAAAATGTGCGTCAAGATGTAAGAGCTTTCGGTATTTGCTTATAAACTGAAAATACGGTTGAAGGCATCGCTTTATATGAGTGGTAGATTTATAATCTCTCGTGCGCGGACCACAAAGCTTGGCTCTAAAAGGCAACAGCATCGAACTTGAGGATGTCTAACGGGGATAGATGGTTTCGCTTCATAGTAAGAAATCACCGCAAACAGACACGGCCGAAAGAATGAAATGCAGACACGACTCTGCCTCACTGATATTAATTTTTTTGTAGCGAAAACAGCAAATATAAAGCAAGAAAGGACTCGATAAAACATAAAAAATCCGGCAACAAAACCTGGTTCTCCGCTGAACCCGACACCGGGTCCTCCACTGAATAGAACCCATAACGCCATCGCGCAGCTGTCCGGAGCTTGTTGTCGGTTCAGAAATGAGGACCATGGGGAAATGTTCATATGTGCAAGCGGCTTATAAAAGGATACATAGGGACGCCTAATCCCATAATGTGGGGCAATACGACAGCACTCAAAGCTGTGGATGATTTTGCCGCAAGTGACTGGCGGGGCTTTCAAGAAGCAGGTATGTCTTATTCCCGTACAAAACCTGCCACGGTTGGCAGGGGAAGTTTCACGCAGACCAACCTGCTCTGAAGATGTCAGTGCCGGTCTGGTGACCTGCCTTCCCTCGAACCAAATGGGCATTCCTTGTCTATTGATGTCACTTCCGTTAATTTCCGGTAATTCACTGCCGGCCTGATGACGTCATGTTCCTCCAGCCAATGGGATTTCTGCTTTCTGTTGACGCCATTGGCGGCTAGCCAATCCTATTTTTATGGACGACGCCGGGTTTTTATCGCGGTGAGGGTTGTATGCTATCGCATAACAAGGTTCACTCCAAATGAGAGAGACAATGCTACAAACCAGTTACCCACACCGTCTCTCCATCCTTGGCGCAAATTGTACGCATAAGAAGCCTGTCCCGTCTTGTCCTCTGTTGTGAACGTTCCATTTGCGCTACCCAACTTTTTGTCGTCGTGAGCTTCGCCCAAAATCGCATCCAGCGTAAGAAATGTAATGCCGCCTTATGTAATGCCCACGGGCCTTAAGGCTTCAATAAATAAAATGAAATGAAATTAAAGTGATTTACACTCTGACCCATAAATGTTAGCAGTTAGAACAAGTGCCCAGCACAACCTACTTTGGTGCTTCTTGTTCACTTAGGTGAAGGCAAACCCACAATGAAATCAGGTTGTGGGCGGCTAATATTTAAACATGGCACATCAAGCGGTAGCTTATGAAGGAAAAAATTTGGTCGGCGCTTAAACCACAAGGGCGCAATGTGATAGCATTATAGACATCTTTCCTGCGCAAGTAGTCCTACTCAGTTTATAGATTCACGGATCGGACGGTGTCCTCACACCACTACTAGCGCACTGGTGCAGAGGTTAAGCGATGCACCACTGCCCCGGCAGGTGGCTGTTTCAAACTCGGTCGCCGGTGGGGCTTGTGAGAACTATGGCAGCTCTTCCCGAGCTCCCGTGAGGCTGATCTCTGCACAGACGGTTCTTCGAGAGGCTATCTCTCGAACAGTAAGCTGATACGCAGTGACACGGTGGAAAGGTGGCAACTGCAATGAATTAATCTGAATTAATTTCGCTTCCACCTGCCATTTGGTGGGCAGTTTGCCGGCAACCCGGTGGATAGGTGGACCAGCTTCGTTTTCGTGACACGGATGGACGGACGGCGGCTTTTTCATTGAATGTGACCTCTAATGATATATTTCACAATAAAATGAGGAAGAGCCCACCTTGGGCTTTGAACCAGCAGTTGCGGCTGACGGTGAAGCCGGATGATCTGCCGCTGCTGGTCGCGCCACGTCCCGCGGGACTGACTCGCCCGGACCGTGGCGCCGTTCATGTCCTCTGGCTGGGGTCCTCGTTGCCGGTGATGCAGCGGATTCGCCCGGGTGCCGGCCAGCGGCCTCTTCCGAACCCGTCTTCTTGCGGGCTATGTCGGCAACCGTAGGCTTCCCGTCCGCCACCTTGGAGGTCGTGGTGATCCGCGAAGGCGTGCGGCCCGGCAGAGGGGACTTGGCGGTGGCGTCCTCCGTCCCACTGGACTGCCGATGCTTCCCGCTGTGGCCGAGGCTTGTGCTTGGTTTGGGCATGATGGCCTGGGCGCGAAAGTTTATAGGTGGCGTGCAGAAGCTGTTTAGACGCACAGCAAAAGGTGGAGGCAAATTGAAAGTAAATTAGCGATCCGTAAAGTCCAACTGGAAGCTCGTAGACAATTCACAACATGAAACTTGGACACAGTTGAACAAATGAACGACACAGCGTTCATTGAAATGTGTTCTCCATCTATGCGGAATAAACAGCTAGGCTGCACTATTGATTTTTATTTACTTGGAGCCTTCTCTCAGACACAATTCGGTCTTGGATAATAGGGCAAAAGGCAGATGTTCCTTGCCTGGCGAGGGCCCTGTCACCACAGCATTAGTGTAGAAGGGCATTTCTACTGCACTGCACAAAAAATATGGCACGCTCATTGACATTGGTCTGAAGTGGTCGGAAGCATTTTCTGAGAGGTACCGCATTCATTTTAGCTCCGAAACAAGAAGACAGCCACTACATCGTTAAAAAAAAACTTTCATAGCGTCCGTTTCTGCACGAGGCGTAAAAGCCAGACGAAAATCACGGTTCAAGGAATGAGCCTGCAGTGGCTTGTCGGAAACTGGAGCGCCGTTTCCTAACCTGCGCTGTGCGTTCAGGATCTGCCAGGGAACGTGGGAGGAACGCGAACACCCGAACTCCAGAAGAAGCTGGCGCGCTAACTTCCCAGAGCCGTCGCCTTGAGCTTCACCTGCAAGGAGCCACGGCGCACATCTCTGAGATTAATCATTCGTGGCAACGCTGGGCATGCAGCGCACAATATGTGATCGGAGGCGTGGCAAGTTACCAGGGGGTAACATATATCTTAACGACGTCAAGTTAGGGTAACGTACTGTCTGGAGTAGGGTTAGCTTTCGGGAAACGAGAACAAGACGGGGGGTCCTAAGTTGCCGACGAATATAAACGGCTGCGAATAAAGCGAGAAAGGTGCCGGTGTCCTTACACCTCGTGGAAAGAGATGGTTGTGCTGCAGAAGCGGGCGGACGGACGTTGTCGTTGCCTCTGAAGGAATGGCACATACCACGGTGGGCGATTCTCCTTCTGCTTCTTCACCATATGAAAATATGGTGATTCTCAATGACCGCTTCTTCTTATTCTTCTTCTTGACCACTGCTGACATGGCACATGCTCGCGCCGTGCGACTGGCCAGGGTTTGGTCGTGAATGCCAAGGAAATTCATACGGGCGATTGCGAGGAAAATAGAGGTCGGCGTAAGGTGGAAAGGTAAAAAAAAGTGAAATGAATGAAAACTGGAAGAGGATAACTGACGAAAATCAAAATAAAACGGTTTTGAAGAACGAGGGAAATAAAGAAATAAAAAATACACACTGTCGCTTTCTTCTCCTGCAAGCATGCTGCGCCCAAGCCATAAACTTGCCGGGGCTAAGCTTCGACCTCTTTTTTTTTGGCTGCCCCTAGTGTCTTCGCAGCTATACTGCTGCCGCCCGGAGATTCGTTCTCACAGACTTCTTTTGTGGTCACTTGAGAATCAAAGCAAGGTTCCTTGAATGCGTCGTCACTATTTCAACCTTTTAGCGAAGCACGCAAGGGCACATAGATAGGTGGGTTGGTGACATACGATTCGTTTCTCTCAACGGTGTACAAACCCACTGATGATCATGCAGATTATGTAGCGCTGGCAGCCCTATTACAACGGGTGGATACAAGAAACGTCCTAGTTCAAAACAGTAGGTAGCAGAAGTGTGAGAAGAAATGCAGAATTAAAGAAAACGAGGGGGAAAAATTAAGACTCAGATAGTCTGAGGCACGGTGTAAGAAATATTTCTTACACCGTGGTCTGAGGTGACGAACTGCGTGATCAGGATGTGCATTTAAGGTATTGCTCTTCTTTTTTGCCGCATCTCAATGCCTGGAAGTTGCGCCAATTAATTTCGCTTTGCTTTGGCTAGATTTCATGGCTCGCTAATGATTTTCTGCTTTAGATTCTGGTGAGAACTGAAAACAGCACAATAAAAAGCGCTTGTTTCCATTGGCCGAGGTCTTCCGATGTCAAATTGTAATAGACTAGTACAAGTTTGTACTCCCTCGACTTGCAACCGGTAATGCGTT
Organism: Amblyomma mixtum; assembly: GCF_055824585.1. NCBI lineage: Eukaryota > Metazoa > Arthropoda > Arachnida > Ixodida > Ixodidae > Amblyomma > Amblyomma mixtum. Next base: position 72,311,221 of record NC_143019.1, read on the forward strand.
CAGTACCGTTTTACGGGGGTACAGCCCCACTGGCACTTGTCTGTGTGAAACCTTGGGAAGTGAAAGAAGCACTACCTACCTCCCCATCCTGCCTTCACCCACAGAAGAAAAAATTCTGTTCAGTGTCTGAAGCTTCGGCTTACAGTCAAATTGGGGTAAACACATCGAAATAACCATCGAGTATAGACACAACCGCTATCGCAGCTTTCTCGCGCCACGTTTCATGATTGTTCTGTCAATTTCTTGCGTATGCTGGCCTGTAGGGCTGTCCGTGCCGAACTCGGAACTTCTGAGCCGCACTTGGGCACAGGTTTGGACCTTCGTGAAACTCTGTACATTTGGAAGCATGAAATTAGGCACATGTGTAAGTGTAGTTTCTTGTCAAATGATATAAATTCACGCTATTCGACCCAGACACGAAACACATCAAGGTAAGTCTATTGGCTTCCACACTATATGGAACACCGCAGTATTGTGAGAAGCTTTGCAGCCTTATGGAATTGTTGAAACAGTGGCGGCCAACCGAGAAATTTCGATTACGCTCAAGGATGGCGTATCAACAAGCACCGTTCCTCATACGCTCAGCGTGTTCAGAATACAAGCTTCAGTACTGATACCTGTAAAGCTCATATGCGTCATTAGTGCCGCGGGATTAAAAATGCACGGCGAAAGTGCCAGCGCCTCGAAGCACCCAGTGCCGACGCTTAGGGCACTGGGTAGACAGGTTGCTTCAGGGCCAGTTGTAAAGGGAAGGCGAGGTGGCGTCAGAACGCCTGATGGGCCTTATCAGAGTTTGTGGATGCTTTCGGAGGGCTCAGGTGGAAACATCACGGCTGATGCCCTACAGCTCAGGATTATTCTCACCCAGCGGGGCCTCCTCGTCCTCAGGTCCACGCCCTGTCCGTCCACTACGCCACACGCCTAGAAACACTTTTCCTTGGAAACACTTTTCCTTGCCTTCTCCGGCGAGTTCAGATCCTCAAACACCCTAATCTCCACAAACTCCATCGCCTCACCTATCACTATACGTAGATGCATGTCCTTGGTGTGGCGACAACCCTGTTTTCACACATATCACATGGACATGACCACCCGAACCCAACCACCTCAATTCGGCCTTGGTGAAGTGGGAAGTGAAGCTGGCCAGCGTATTCCTTGGAGACCAGGAGGCGCTGTTCACCATCGCCAAAAACTCAGCAGAAGCAACTGGGGCCCCAGCATAACGGCCCCATCCACAACAGCTCTAACTACCTCTTATGCCAATAAATCCTTAATCCTTCCGTTGAACTCACCCAAGAAGTTCCAAAAGAAGATATTCTAATCTGTTTTGAACTTTATAGCATCAAATGCAAAGTAGCCAGGACTGATCTTCCGGTTCCGTAGTCTCCAGAGACTAAATCGTTAGAACCGGGACTGCCTGAGCAGCCTGATCTGAGTCCTGTGCTCAGAAGCAATCACTCTTCCATGGGTCTCAACAACTGGTCTTGGGTTTGGCCTTTGGTCAATGGGTCTCAACGAGCGGATGTGAAGCAACCAGTACATGGGCATCCAGGCTGCTCCCTTGTTGCTAGAGTGCGGCGTAGTACCGCGTGTGGCGTCAGCTTCCGGCGTGTTGTGGCTGCCTGTTAGCGTGGCTGCGAGCGACGTGCTTCGCACGCCCTCATGGGCCCACACCTTGGCTGTCTCGAAAGACACCATGGATGGCAGCATGCCTCTGAAGCTTCCTGCATTCGCAAAATTTCATCTCATTATGCACATTCAGTATGCATTCATTGCGCATTTCATTATGTACAGGATTGTTCTTAAAAATGGCCTGTTTGGCAGCACACTGAACGGGGCTATCTTCAAAATTCTGTGAGAAAACTAAACTGTTCTTATCCGTGCCATTCGGCACACACAATCTTTGCTTTGAAAAAGCTTTCAGTACAAATTGAGTAGACAAGGTAAGAAAAAAAGAGGAGCCATTATCACATACATGACAGAAGCCAACGATCACCGAAACCAAGGCGCATATGGGATTTTTTTATTATTTTGTGGTGTCGGTTAATGGGATATTAAGAGCTCTTAACCATTTCGGCCCTGGATTTTTTATTTCGGCCGTATATTTTTTTGTTCCGCGTTTTTACAATGCCTAAGGCCCCATAACCACGCAGTAAAAATTTAAAACTTGTGTTGCGAGTATTAATCGATTTAAAGGTATGATTTCAAAATCGGACATCAGGGCTCAATGGGTGTAGAATGCTAATGGGACCGTTTTGGTAACGGCAACCGACAAGAAAGAAAATAACGAAAAAATTTCTTCTTTTGCAGTGTGGAGACCTATAAAGAAGCTTTTTTTACTTTGTAAGGGATAGATAATCTCGCAGTTTCCACAAAAAACTTCGCTCGCTCCTGTTTACCTTGCGTTTTGTATCATACTTCCGTGTTCTTGTTCCTGCCATGTTTGTGTACATTATTTACGAAATGCCATTGGGCATTCATTTAATCAGTGCTTTTAGGAAATAGCTGAAATAAAAGTCCTCTAACTTTGGTATATACTCAGCAAGAAATGCTTCATCCTTTTTGATTGTTAGAACTTGGTTTTTGGTTTTATTGGGGTTTAACGTCCCAAAGCAACTCAGGCTATGGGGGACGCCGTAGTGAAGGGCTCCGAAAATTTCGACCACCTGGTGTTCTTTAACGTGCACTGACATCGCACAGTACACGGGCCTCTAGAATTTCGCCTTCATCGAAATTCCGCCGCCGCGGCCGGGATCGAACTCGCGTCTTTCGGGTCAGCAGCCGAGAGCCGTTAACCACTGAGCCACCGCGGCGGTGTGATTGTTAGAGCGCTCTGAGGAGAACAGACATAAAGTAAAGCAGTGTCAATCCTCGGGACATACAGCATTATCATCATCTGCATGTAGTACGAATGGGTTTTACGAAATTGTAAGTGCCCATTCACATAATGGATGTCACATCGCTGATTTGTATGGGTCAATCAGACACTTGTTCCTTTGGCTGTAAAGGCACTTAATTTCAATAAGTTGAAATGTGCCGCCCGATGTCGCACTGCCGTCGGGACAGCAACATAGCCATGGTTGCTCAGAATCGATGATCAGCCCAACCTGAAAGCAATAGAAACTAGATGTAACATACCATCACTAGGTTTGTACTGAAGTTACTTCGTAAATAGACGTCCCATGTGCCAGCTCCAACTCCTGTCTAGCTATTTTTTCCATCTTCTTTCCTGCATCGTCATGTGGAAGTTGGAAGAGAACTGCATCGCATCTTGCAAAGACACTACTACTGCAAATGTTATGAACCACTCGGGGAAATTTGTAAGCAACCTTCTTTGCAAGGTTTGTTTTCCGGTGAAAGCTCTCCTTCCCGGATGCCACTCTCGCAGTCTCGGCGGAAACGAAAAGCGGCAGGCGTCTCTTTACGGCGCATTCACATTTGCGAGTCGCTCTTCAAGGGTGAAGCCTGAAGAATGGCCCGAATCCAGTCATGCTGGAAAAGCAAGGCGCTGGACGTTGGACACCCCTCCATGAGTCATTTTGCAGTCTTGTAATAAAACAGCGCAAGGACACAGGACGATAACGGAGAGAAGACACACATCAGCGCCGTGTGTGTCTTCTCTCCGTTATCGTCCTGTGTCCTTGCGCTGTTTTATTACAAGATGCTTAACCAACTCGCCCAAACTGCCATTTTACTACATCTTGCAGTCTACTGGAAACATTCCTGAGTTACCATAAAAGGAGGAACTTGCCTTTTCTCGTTTCTTCGAATAATACGAGAGTGTCTTCGGGGAACGAGACCTTTTGGTTGGGAAAAAAGGCTTGTAAAAAAGCTGACAGGGATTACAACAAGTGGTTAGTTTAAACCGCTGTTCAGCACATTTTCAGTGGCCAAATACATTAAGCAGGCCACGAAGCCTACCGTAAGAAGTTGCAGCACTACAGAACATCCTTGGGGACGTAAGGACATGGCGAAATACTGGAAGTCGGCAGTTCTTGTTTTTATGCGGTGTGCTGTTGAACTGCTCACGCACACTTTTCGTTCTTGGTGCCACCTTCATCAACGATTCATAACTTCTGCTCAGGAACATAAATAAAAGCAATCCAAACAAAAACAAACCGTTCAACAATGCCAGGCCTTTTGTAATCAGGGCAATTTCGATTATCTCATCAAGATCTTTTTCGACGACCTTTTTGCAGAAGAACATCTCTTTTGTCCAATGTATGCTCCATTTCCCGCCTTCTCATTTTCAGCGGGCAAAGGTCCGTAATTTCGAACATTGCACAAATCCGCATAAAAGCAGGTCTCCCGCCGAGGTGCCATTCTCACAACGATGTCACTGCGCGTCTGCTATGCGGACGGGTTAACGGAAACGCACTGGGCATCCAGTTAACGCGGGGAGTGCCGTGCGGGGGCGCTGGCGATACGCTCGCTGGTGGCTTCACCATACCAGCGCACGGAGCCTATAGAAGAATTCATAAAGTGCAACATAATCTCGTCGTGTCTTCGTCTTGACCGAATGCTGTTTCCTACAGGTGAGAGGAAATTCCCTCTCATCCATAGGCTTATGAGTTCGGGATATCTCTCGGCCAAGGAGAAAGCAGAAGCTGATTATCAGCACACCAAATACGCTTTCTTAAGAAAACACAGCCAAACACGCTGCATTGATCCGAACGTCGAGGGCGCGCCACACGTGCTGCACGAGCGGCGGAGCGCGAGTTTCAGTGCAAATACCCCGGTCGCTTCTTGCAGCTCAGTGTCGATGCCCACAGCTCACAGGAGGAGGAGAGAGGTAAAAAAAAGGAATAAAAGCGCAAGGTCAGGCGTGCATTTGTTCTCCCTATTCCTTTTGTCCGCTTGCTGTTCGCCGACATCCGCATGTTCACTTCCAGGCTCAATCCGAATATTCACCATGTATAATAGCGAAAATTTCCATTTTCCAATTCATCAAACAGCAAATTTTAAGATTTTGTCCATTTTCTGTAATGAACATTCATGTCAGCAGTTCAAAAGAGCCGTTAGTGTAGGTGCATCTGCTAAAATACTAGCAGATTCTATTCTACAAAGATGACCTATCATCACTCAATGACCACAGCTGGCAACCGTTGAGCACTGATGGTGTCAAAATCGCACATGTCAAAAATGTGATCAAACGCAGCGTCTACGCATTCAGTAATATTTACGACGGGGATGTGAGCTTGGATAGGCGTTTCACACAACATATAAAAATCTGAGCGCACAAAAACGAATGGTTACTGAGATAAAAATCAACAAATTTGCTACACCTCGGCTTCTTGACTCCATGCCTCCCATGCTGCTACTTCTTCTTCCTTACACCGCACAGCTAAATGGAAGTCCGTCAACAGCGATGTGGATAGTAGCAGGGATCACTAAGGAACTATTGTATTAAAAATTAATAGTATTTTCTTCTGTTACTGACACGTGAGCGTAATATTTGTGTTGTGGTGTCAATTGACACCTCCAGGGCCGAAAGGGTTAAGTAATTGATATTTGATTCCGCGCTGTAATTAAATATAAATTCTTTAAAACGATTAGTATCGTTTTAATCAACACCATAAAATAAAGCACACCCCGTATGCTCCATGGTTTCGGTGACTGTTGGCTTTAGCTATGTATTCCAATACAAATATTGTGGACGACTGAAAATCGAATAATCGCCGGAATTGCCTAACATTGTCCAGGGAACTTTTGTTTTGCCGTATACGTACGTGGCGCTCACAGAAGGAATCCTGCACAAGATTGGGAACCTAAGCAATCAAAGCAGAGCGTTGGGGCTAAGACTTTAGTTCAGAAAACTAAATGCACTGTTGAACAGCCTATTGGAAGAGAATAACAGTTTTCGGCATATGCAGTGAGGTATTGCAAGTAGCAAAGGAATACATCTTTCTGGAGCAAGCTTTGAACTCAGGGCCCGGCCATGAGAGTGAACTGAAAGAACAATGATGGTTGGAAGTGTTTGCCAGCTACTCTCAGGTCATGAACAACAGCCTCTTAATCATCACCAGCCTAACTACACCCACTACAGGACAATGGCCCCTCCCAAATCATTCCAATTAACCCTGTCCTCTGCCAGCTGCGGCCACCCTATCTCCGCAAAACTTCTTGATCTCGTTCGGCCACCGAACTTCTGCCGCCCTCTGCTACGCTTCCCTTCCCTCGGAACCCAGTCCATTACCCTTAACCCTTTCGGCCCTGGCGGTGTCAGTTGACACCACAACGCAAATATTACGGTCACGCCTCAGTAACGGAAGAAAATACTATTAATTTTTAATACAATAGTTCCTTAGGCATCCCTGCTGCTATCGACATCGCTGTTCACGCACTTCCATTGAGCTGTGCCTTCTAAGGAAGAAGAAGTAGCAGCATGGGAGGCATGGAGTGAGGAAGCCGAGGTGTAGCAAATTTGTGCATTTTTATCTCACTAACCATTCGTTCTTCGGCGCCCAGATTTTTATATGTTGTGTGAAACGCGTATCCAAGCTCAGGTCCTCGTCGTAAATATTACTGAATGCGTAGAGGCTACGTTTGAACACATTTTTGACGTGTGCGATTTTGACACCATCAGGGCTCAACGGTTGCCAGCGGTGGCCATTGAGTGATGATAGGTCATCTTTGTAGAATAGAATCTGCTAGTATTTTAGCAGATGCGCCTATACTAACGGCCTTTTTGGACTGCTGACATGAATGTTCATTACACAAAATGGACAAAATCTTAAAATTTGCTTTCTGATGAATTGGAAAATGGAAATTTTCGCCATCATATAAGGTGAACATTCTGATCGAGCCTGGAAATGACCATGCGGATGTCGGCGAACAGCAACCGGACCAAAGAAATAGCGAGAACAAATGCACGCCTGACCTTGCGCGTTTATTCTTTTTTTTTACCTCTCTCCTCCTCCTTCTCCTCCTCATGTAAGCATCCACTCTGAGCTGCAAGAAGCGACCGGGGTATTTGCACTGAAACTCGCCCACCGCCGCTCGTGCAGCACGTGTGGCGCGCCCTCGACGCTCGGATCAATGCAGCGTGTTTGGCTGTGTTTTCTTGAGGAAGCGTATTTGATGTGCTGATGAACAGCTTCTGCTTTCTCCCCGGCCGAGATATATCCCCCACTCATAAGCCTATGGATGAGAGGGAATTTCCTGTTACCTGTAGGGAACAACATTCGGTCAGGACACAGACACGACGAGATTATGTTCCACTTTATGAATTCTTCTATAGCAAACAGCTGGTTTGAAAACCAGCGCAAGCGAGATGCAGTGTGCCGCGCGCAAGCTTAGAACTTTGATTTGCCGACCTTCGCGCTGGGCGTTACGGAAGTGCTTCGTGAAGCTCGATAGAGGAGGGCGTTACAGATTCGAGGGAAGCCCTTATCTTGACCACAGTCGCCTTCCAGGAAGGCTACGCAAGTTTTGAACATGTAAGCTGTTGACGTGACGTGCACAAGCTGGAACACAAACCTGGCAGCAACAAGAACGCGGAGGTATGATACAAAACGCAAGGTAAACGGGAGCGAGCGGCGTCTTTTGTGGAAACTGCAAGATCATCTATCCTTTACAAAGTAAAAAAAGATTCTTTATAGGTCTCCACACTGCAAAATAAGAAATTTTTTCGTTAATTTCTTTCTTGTCGGTCGCGGTTACCAAAACGGTCCCACTAGCATTTTACACCCATTGAGCCCTGATGTCCGATTTTGACACCATACCTGTAAATCGATTAATACTCGCACCACAAGCTTTAAATATTTACTGCGTGGTTATGGGGCCTTAGGCATTGTAAAAACACGGAGCAAAAAAATCTACGGCCGAAATAAAAAATCCAGGGCCGAAAGGGTTAATGAACATCGATTATCTTGCCTTCGTATCACATGCCTTGCCGAAGCCTATTTTTTGCTCTTGGTTTCGACTGTAGGATGTCATTAGCCAGCATTTTGTCGCTGACGCTCTCTGCCCTCTTCCTGTATCTTATCGATACACCTATCATTTTTTCGATAGCTCTCCGTGTAGTCGTTCAGTTAAACCATTTTCGTTAGCCTCCATGCTTCTGCCCCATAAGTGAGAGCCGGTAAGATACAGCTGTTATATACTGTTCTCTTGGGGGAGATGGGTATAATGCCACTCATGACCTGAAAGCACCTGCCAGATGCACTCCATTCCATTCTTATTTTTCTAGTTATTTGATTCGTCATCCGGATCTGCAGATCCTACAGCGCCAGCCTGTCTCAAATTTCGGAATGACAACTGGGGTGGCGCGAAACGCCGAGGGACCAGACGCAGCTACAGATGATATGAATGATTGGTAGCGCCCCCTATACATACACAACATATTGTCCCTCATGACACAACGCAACGGGAATAACACAACAATGAAATCAAATTATACGGGCTTCACAGCACATGACACGCTCCAGTCCTTCGGTCTCATGCAAACTCGTCCGCATACCTTACTGGCGGTCTTCTAGTTCGTTGCGGTCGACCGGAGTCTTGCTGGTCAGGCAGCTGAGGTGCAGACTCTGTTAATGTGGCCGGTGCATTTCCAGGGCGAGGAGCGCCCCTTTCTGGGTCCTCAGTTTGCACCACTCCATGAAGGTAGCAGGGGTCTCTGGTTCCCCCCTGTCACCTGCATGAGTCTCTACGTCACAGGAAAATCTTCTTGCTGCACCAGGTCGCTCTATAACCGTGTCAGCTAATGCTTGTGCACCTGCGACCCCCCTCCCTCCCTTTGGCAATTACCGTCAGCTTCGATGCATTCCATTCAGTATCGTCTGCCAATAAAAATGAATGCTTGCCTATTCGTCTTTCCACTTGCATCTGCAAGGAAAAGTTGTGCTTCGTCTTCGGTCCGCCTTGTTTTATTTTCACGAAATCTCCTGGTTCAATGATGGACGTTCTGGCACCACGTTTTTCATCTGTATACCTATTTGTTCGTTGCTGCTGCTCTCTGACCAGATGTTTCAACTTTTCTATAAAGACTAGAGGTTCGTCGAAAAATTCCTTTCCTAGAAGGCCAACTACAGCCAGTCTTGTCTTCGGTCTTCTTCCATGTAGCAGGAACGCCGGTGACGCACCTCTAGCTGCATGCGGGGTGGCCCTATACACACCCAGGTACTCACCGATTGCCTCCTTCAGCGGCCTCCGTTCCAGCGCCGAGACCTGAATATATTCCTTCAGCACGCGGTTAAACCGCTCAGTCTGCCTACTGTCTCGTGGGTAGTACAATGTTTTAACGCAGTGCTCAATTCCTCGGTGCTGCAAAAACTGCTCAAAACATGTAGACATGAACTGGCGCCCATTGTCCGTTACGATGCTTTTCGGGTACCCTTCTCTTGCAAACAGTTCCAGGAGTACTTTTATAATAGCCTGTGTAGTTGTCCTTGACACGAATGCCACCGCTGGCCACTGGCTGTGGTAATCGATGACAATTACCGCAAATCTGCACTCTGGAGATGCTCGCGCCATCGGTCCGACGATGCCGATTTCAAGCTATTCCCAGGGCCTCTGTGGCCACTCCACTCCAGGGGCGGTTGCGTCTGCAGCCCCGTCGCTTGCAGAAAATTGGTGAAATGGTCACGTCACTTCTCCCAGGGAATCGTCTTGTTCGCGGCCGTCTCAAGAAAAGGCGGTAATGGCCGACCGCTTCGATCTCGTAGGCGACGCCCCTTGGACCAACCGCGGCAGCAGAAAACTAGGTCAGGCCAAACACTTCGTTGCTATCTTGGTCGACTGCGCCAGGATGAAGTGCCGCGAAGCGCCGAGGGACCAGACGCGGGAACTTTTTGACGGGGTATCGGGAACGCGATTGTATTCCGATCACTTTTGCTTATATACAGATGACATCAATGATTGGTAGCGGCCCCTATACATACACAATACCGTGTTGCAGTAATAATTTTCTTTGCCACTCTAAGTAATAAGCCTTACTTTTTACCTTCTTTTTCCTCTTGGGTTTTATTCTTCTCTTCAACTGAATTATCTATGTCTACCGAAGGGTTGCATTGCTGTCCTAATTTACTTTGGAACAAGGAACAAAATTTTCTAGTCGTTAACTAATTGCACTTTTATATTCCGTCCATATTGCATTTTGGCTACTTGCTCCCTGAAAACGGCACACCCTAAGCGATATTTATACCCTTTGGGCGAAAAGTTGATCGTTTCTGGGATGAACTGTATTGCCAAAACTATGAGTTCTTGAAAGGCTATCCGCTGCCTTAGAACTGAATTGTTCACCCGAAGAAGCAACGTAGGGGTGCGGCCGTTCGTACAAAGATAGCAACAAAAGAAGAAAAATTGGAGGGGACGCTTACGATCCGCCTTAAGGGCATGACGCGATAGCCTAGTGGGTCGACTCCTATATATGCAGGAGGTCTGGGAGTCCTCATACCACTTCTGGAGCGGTGGTGCAGCGGTGAACCGATACGCCATTGATCTGGGATGGCAGGTGCTGCCACCTGTGGGACTTGTGCGACACAGATAGCTCTTCCCGAGCAACCAATCATTATTATAACTGCCACCTGCCATGGCGGGCAGTTTTCTCACTACCCGGTGGGCAAGTTGTGCTGACACCGTAAGGTCACGTGAGCTAGGTAGCCCACCTGCGACATAGATTGCATTCTGTGCACCATCTACCAGAGTCATGCTCGCGATTTTTCGCTCACACGCCGACACCGGGTTTCCTGGTGAACGGGGTCGGGGTCTTCAACGATATTGCGTTAAAAAGCCTTGAGGCGACCCACAAGCTCGGCCTGCCAAAGTTCCTGCTGGCAAAAATTTTGCTGTAGCGCGCGCCCAGAGTTGTTATCTCGACTTTGGTTCCGCGGCCTGCAGCGACTTCACCGCCGATTGTACGGGATCGCGGACCGGCACGGCGATAAAGCAGAAAGCAGTGTCATCACTGTGGCGGCCGACATAGCCACCACACTGCGGTTTCAGAGGCCTGCAGCAAAGAAGGTTTCAGAGTTTAGGCCTGAACCCGTCTGCCTTGAGGGGCACTGCACTGACAGTCACTTACATCGTATTATTTGGAATCTCTCTTCGCTCTTCCTTATGGCTACTACCGAATGGTCTTGGGCAGGGCACGTAATGCGAAGGGAAGATAACCGCTGGTCCTTACTGGCTTACTGGGTTTATTGGGGTTTAACGTCCCGAACCCTCTCAGGCCATCAGGTACGCCGCAGTGAAGGGCTCCGGAAATTTCGACCATCTGTGGTTCTTTAACGTGCACTGACATCGCAAAGCACACGGGCCTCTAGAATTTCGTCTTCATCGAAATTCCGCCGTCGAAGCCGGGATCGAACCCGCGTCTTTTGGGTCAGCAGCCGAGCGCCGTAAGCACTGAGCCGCCGCGGCGGTAATCTGGTCATTAAAGGGGCCCAGAAACACAATCTTAGTTAACTGTTTTGCCTGTTGATTGCATACAGTGAGTTATAATGGTGCTATTAGCGTCGGTAACACCGCGTATATTCCGTTTTTTAATATATTAATGTCCCCCCAAAAACAACTTCATGGCTCTGATGGTGTCGCCACACAGTGGCGGGTTTTTAGCAGCGGATATGACATCACCTGGCGCGAGCTTGATGACCGGACAAACAGTAAATATACTGCAAATTGTGTGAATAAATAGAGAAACATTTTGTCACCTGTCTGCGTTTTATATTATATCAACAAAGACAATTTGTTTGTCTTAGATAAAAGCCCTGCAAGGCAAGTAAAATAAAAATACACCACCAGGGGCGCTCTGGCATGGAAACAACGCTGCCAGTCTCACAGAGAGCAGGCAACCATGGAGTACAAACTTCCGCGACGTGCTCTGGCTGGCTGTTTTGATTGGTTGCGCCACGTGCCGTCATTGGGAGAGCGAAATAGGAGTGGGAAGCCCCGCCAAAATCGAGTTGAGGGCAGCGTTTTTTTGCTTGTATTTTCAAATTTCTTCATTGAATAACTCCCGTTCCTGTGTACCGATTCCTGTAATTCTTTTTGAGTCAGCATCTGTGTGACATAAAGAACCCACCTGAAGTATAGCCGGTATTCCCCCAGGCAGTGTTTCGCAGCCCCTTTAAAGGTAACGGAGTGAATTCCAAGAGAACGCAAGAGTAGCAAGGGGCGGCAGAAAGTTAGGTGGGCGGATGAGATTAAGAAGATTGCGGGGATAGGGTGGCCGCCGCTGGCACAGGACAGGGTTAATTGGAGAGACACGGGAGAGGCCTTTGCCCTGCGGTGGGCGTAATTAGGGCTGCTGACGATGACGATGCAGATTTTCAGGAGCAAGATCACTAAAGGAGCTGTGAGAACATGTCCCGCAAAGAACAATGCAAGCTTTTTGGAAGATGAGAGTCAGTATTCATTATATGCGCTCTTTCATGCATTTCTTATCTGGAAACGAAATATCCAGTATAGAGTCGCCTATAGCGCCTCCAGTTTTCTCATTCCCATGAACAGAAACTTTTGCTTTTTAAGATAAGTTCTGACATTGTAGCCGTGGATGATTGAGAGTTCTAAATCGTCAGTATAAATAGTTTGTGCGAATTTTGCGCTTGCTCTACGTAGTTTCCCAGTAGCTACAAGAACCTTCTGGTTCACGTGCTCTCATAATGCCGCCAGGTGTCCCCGGGCGGCGCCGAAAGGACGAAGAAGTGTTTAACTCGCGTGCTAACAGGAGGTATTCTGATGCCCGGATTTGGAACAGTTGGGGAAAAGAGTTAATGATGAATACCTCATTAATCCGCGATTCGTTGAAGACATTGCCTTGGTAAATCACTCATGGATTGAACTGCAAAGCATCATCAATGAGTTAGACAGGCAGGGCAGTACTGTGGGTCTAAAAATCAATATTGTCACAGATGGGTCCTTAATCACACAGGCTAGGCACAGGCCGCAAACAGAGAAGCAGAGTCTCAGCTCCGAGACACTGTCCTGGCTGGCCTCAAATGGCAAACCTGTTTAGTTTATCTAGATGACGTGGTGGTGTTCTCAGAAACCTTCGACCAACACCTTGAACGCCTGCGGACCGTGCTGGATGCCCTGCGATTGGCCGACTTAACACTTAAACCCGAGAAGTGCCACTTTGGCTACAAAGAGCTCAAGTTTCTTGGCCATGTTGTGAGCGCCGACGGTGTAAACCCGGCCCCGAGAAAACAGCCGCCGTAGCCGAGTTTCCCCGTCCTACTACAAAGAAAGCGCTCAAGCGCTTCTTGGGTTTGTGCGCCTACTACCGCCGTTTTATCGCAGACTTCTCCAGCATCGCTGAACCCTTGAACCGCTTAACGCGTGAAGATACACCGTTCGTCTGGACTGCCGCGCAAGAGGCTGCTTTCACAGAGCTGCGACGACGGCTGCACACTACCCCTGTGCTTGCTCACTTTGATGAGGAGGCTGCTACCGAGATACACACCGACGCTAGCAATATTGGGCATGGTGCCGTCCTCGTTCAGCATCAAGAAGGCGTGGAACGTGTGATCGCGTATGCGAGTCGCACACTCTCGCGCACCGAAATCAACTATTCCACCTCAGAAAAGGAGTGTCTCGCCGTCATCTGGGCCACGATGAAATTTCGGCCTTATAACTACGGTCGCCCTTTCAAAGTCGTCACAGACCACCATTCCTTGTGTTGGCTGACCAATCTCCGGGACCCATCAGGCCGCCTGGCACGCTGGAGCCTTCGCCTTCAGGAATTTGATTATACAATTGTCTATAAGTCCGGACGTAAACACGAAGATGCCGACACGCTCTCGCGCGCACCCGTCGAGCAAGCTGATGACAGCACAGAGGACGACAATCGTTTCCTAGGTGTGGTCAGCAGTTCGGACTTGGTGGCAAGGCGGCGTGCTGACGCTGACCTGCGGTCTGTCATGGATCACCTAGAGGGCCATGCTTACAACGTACCTCGACCCTTTTCCCGCCACCTGTCCTCTTTTTGTATTCGCAATGGCGTACTCTACAAGAAAAACTCACGTAACGGTGACCGGAACTACCTCCTAGTCGTGCCATCAGACCTCCGCGACGACATCCTTTCAGCGTGTTATGATGAGCCCACATCTGGCCACTTGGGATTTGCCCGCACGCTCGCCCGAATGCGTCAGGCCTATTATTGGCCTAAACTTGCAGCGACCATCCATCGCTACGTCAGAGGTTGCCGTGAGTGCCAGCGTCGTAAGTCGCCACCGCTAAAGCCTGCAGGTTTGCTCCATCCAATTGAACCACCTCGCACACCTTTTGACCAAGTCGGCATTGATCTTCTGGGCCCATTTCCTGTATCAGCATCTGGCAATAAGTGGATTATAGTTGCGACTGATTATTTGACGCGCTATGCGGAAACCAAGGCGGTGCCGCGCAGTACATCCTCGGAAATCGCGCATTTCTTCATACACCACATCGTTTTACGACACGGCGCCCCGTCTTCCGTAATCACCGACAGGGGCACTGCGTTTACTGCACAGCTCATGCACGAGGTGTTCCAGCTGAGTCACACGACCCACCGCAAGACTACTGCATACCACCCGCAGTCAAACGGGCTCACGGAGCGCCTCAACAAAACCTTAGCGGACATGCTCGCCATGTACGTCGATGTACAGCACAAGACCTGGGACGAGATCCTCCCATACGTGACGTTTGCCTATAACACGGCGCTTCAGGAAACGACTCGCTTTACGCCGTTTCGCCTCGTCTACGGGCGTGACGTACAGACAATGCTCGACGCCATGCTTCCGTGCGCCCCTGACGACCAGGAGCTCACGTCGGACGCCGAGGAGTTTACCCGGCACGCAGAGGAAGCCCGGTAACTGGCCCGTATGCACATCCGACGGCAGCAGGTCATGGATGCACAACGCTACAACCAACGACATCGACAAGTAGAGTACCACCCCGACGACAAAGTGTGGGTATGGACCCCAGTACGTCGCCCAGGCCTGCCTGAGAAGCTCCTGAGCCGCTACTTTGGACCGTACACAGTGTTGCGCCGTATCACGTATGCGACGTATGAAGTCCTCCCCGATGGCACTCTACCGAGTTCGCGCCGTCGACTCAGCCTGAGGTCGTGCACGTACTGCGCATGAAGCCTTACTGTACGCAGTAAGGGGCGTAGCCTCTTCCGCGTGTTCTTTTTATTTGTACCTGCAGCCGTTGAGCGGCATGTGACCGTTCACGTGCTTACTTCCTCCCGTTCACTCAATGTGCGCCCACGTTTTTGCTTTCTTTTTGGGGGAGGGGGAATAATGCCGCCAGGTGTCCCCGGGCGGCGCCGAAAGGACGAAGAAGTGTGGAACTCGCGTGCTCTCGGAGCTGAGACTCTGCTTCTCTGTTTGCGGCCTGTGCCTAGCCTGTGTGATTAAGGACCCATCTGTGACAATATTAATTGCACTGATTCAACATATTTGTCACGCAAATAAAATAGAACGTTTGTTTTTTCGTATCGGCCAAGACTCACCCTTTATTTAGAATGGCAACCAAAAAAGTCTGTCGAACTTGCTGTTAGTGTCCAAGTAATTGTACCAGGTGTTTCAGGGAAGACTTCAAAAATTAAAAAAAATAGGCTAATCGAGGTAAAAATGTGGCTTCTGCGGATTAGTAATGCCAGTGTTGGTGGACACCAGAAAATCGGTGAATCGTCTTAAGTAGTAAGTTGGTTAGGTAATTTTTAATGCATAACTTTTTAACTAGTAGAGTTAGGCGCTTAGTGGCAATTAGAGGTTTGTAGCTTGCCGTTAGAAAAAATATTCATGTTAGAATTTCGAAACCATTATTATCGGCGCTGTGGCTCAAAACTTTGGCGGCATCGTGAAAAAGTACGTACGCTTTCTAAAAGCATGCAGGCAAAGCAACCTTTCCAGTGCATGTATAACAAGTCAGGAAAGACAAATTTTGTCGAGCCACAGCGTAAAGGGTAATCGCGTTTTCGAAATTCTAGAAACTGATATGGCTATTACAACCCTAGCAGCACAGCTATTCAGCCCAATGCTTGAAATATATTCGCAAAGGCTAGGCCTACAAAGGACCAGCGTGAAACCATCCATTTCCAATATTGGGCCGAATACCTGTGGTGCTTGAGGGGAGGGGGCATCTAATTTTAATGTAAACTCATACGTTGACTTGTTCATAACATTTCTATATACCCGTGTTTTCACCCTTGCCGAGCGGGAAAATACTTCTGAAGCCAGGATGCAGATCTGTGAGAGGCAGTAGGTTTCTTTACTTTCGAGGTACAATGGCACAACAAACACGACCCAAAGCCACAGCCAAAACAAACAACATAGGAGTGCTCATCGCAGATGCATGCCATGCAGTGAGCCCACAAAGTGATGCTTAAACGCAACACAGACATTTTGCAGCCTCAAACGGTGACGATATACTCGCAGCTATCTTCCCGCATACGAAGCTGGCCAAAAGCCATGCTAAGACGTCCACAGAGAAATGTTTCGCGTTACGTCAACAGGCCACGTTGAGTCAAGCACTGTGCGATATTTTCAAACGCACTAGCAAAGATTGTCGCTTAGTTTCACATTCGTTCCAATGGACGACAGAAAAATACGCGAAAACCGATTACACACAATATCATGCCAAGATCAATTCACAGAACATATACACTTGCCGTTGAGTAGTGTGTAGGAAAAATAATATTCTGAGAAGCCTGCACAAAAGTTCCATGCAAATGGCTGCCTGGAAAAAAAGAGTGCTGTAGAGCACGATTACATGTAGCGCCAGCAATTTCTACATTCCCAGTGCAAATAAGACGTAGTATAGTGAGTCATTATCGGGCAGGTTCAGCTCTAATTCCGCTTGAGTAACAAAAAATATAGCGTACACACCGTGTCGTGTTCCGTCAAGTGAAATGGCCCACGGCAAAAATCATAGCAGGTTAAATCAAGGAAAAAACGAATATTTCTGTTCGGGGTTCATCTTGGATCCTTTCGGACAGCTGTACACACGGGCGAACGTTGCAGAATTCCGAACGATCTTGTTGCAGTCCGCCGCGATGAGGCTCTCGTAACCAGGACGGCCGCATGTCAGGTAGCAGAGCGTCATGAAGAAGACTCTGTCCTCCGGCAGCTGTTCACCAAGCCCCAGGGGCCCGTCCTCACCCCCGAGGTGCGACTTCTTGAGCGCAGCGTAGGCTACCTCCACGGCTGGTACCTCGGGGAAGACGCTCTCGTTGTTCGCGCCGTGGTGGCACTGGGCCCTGGCCTTAAACTCTCCCATCACATCCGCGGAAATGATGGTATCCTCGATCGCGGTACCGTTGTATGAAAACCTGATGCCTGTGGCGTCTATGGCCTTGACCATTTGCATGGCCATCAGGAAGAAGATACCGCCGTACAGCATGGCCCTGGTACCGTTGCTGTAGAATGCCGGTGCTGCGGCAGCGCCGAGCGCAAGCTCCACAGAGTTGGTGAAGTCCTCGTAGCTTGCGTAGTACGGAGAGTTGTTGCCCGGCAGCATCAAAGCCTCGTCGTATTCTGGAGTCCTGTTAACCCGGGCCGCGGCCACGCGCGTCTTGATCCAGTATTGAGTGTACGACGGCTCCTCCTGCGGAAAGTCTGCGAAAAGCCTTTTCAGCTCGTCGCCACTGAGAAGGGACTCCGCCGGCCAAAGAGCCTTCTTCACGGATGAGAGTTTCCGACTCGCATGCGACTTGCTCTCGTCGTCCATCCAACTCGAGGTGTTGACCCGCTCAACGGCCGCCAGGACAAGGCTCTCGAAGCCGCTGTCGATGGTCTCTCGGTCTCGCGCCGAGAAGCGGGCAAAATAAGCTAGTGTGGAAATGAGGACCTTGAAGGAGCTTTCCACATTGGAAGCGCAGTAGGTCGGAAGAAACAGCGCGGCTCTCTCCTTGCTGCCAGTGTAGCTCACGAGGAGGGAGTAGTCAGTGCAAATACCAAAGTATTGCACAACGAGCCAGGATACATGTCTGTTCAGCTTCTGCTTTCCGTACTTCGCCATCAGCGTGGCGACTGTCTCTAGGTAGGAGACGTCGGCACTAAGAATCTTGTCCTCCGTGGTGAGTTTCGGGTGGAGCAGCATACCATACTGGAAATCATCGGCCCATTCGGTGGCAGAAGCATTGATTACGTGCGCACCGATCTCGCCGAAGGAGAATGCCGCAGGCCGTGGTGCCGAAGACTTGGCCGCGGCAATCAGCGTTGTTATCACCTCTGATTCCATGGCGCGGATCTCGTTGACGACGCTTTCGTCTACCGATGGTCGACTGGCGCTGTCTGGATAGAGTAGGACAAGGAACTGCTTCCAGTAATCGATGTAGTGTTGGGAGACTAACCTGTGGTGATTCAACATAATTGGCAGGATCTGGCTTTGCCTGATCAATATGTGCCGTCTTCCGGAGGGAGTTGGCTGCAGCTTGTTTACGGTGATCCAGAATGGCCACTGCCATTGATAACTCAGGCCGACGAGCAGGCCAAGCGGCGGTTGCAGGTCCTCGGGTAGTTCGGGCCAGCTTAACCCATTCTGGTGCAGCATGGTGTGGACCAACGCCACCTGCGACTGGTCGTAAGGGTAGCTGTCCTGGCACATCTTGTACATGGCCAGAGGCTTGCGTCCGGCGGAAAACTTGAGCGAACCCGTGGCCAGAGTGTCCGGGAAGCGGTCAAACCATGTGAACCGGAGTTCGTCCAAGACGGAAGAAGCGAGGTCGCGGTGATTCTTGGAGGGCTCCCACGCGGAACAAACAAACGCCTCGAAGTCTTCGCAGGGATCCAGAGTCCAGTTGATGCGTGCGGTAAGAAGCGCCGCATGGCGGCGGCAGTCTTCAGTGTTGCACAGTCTGTATTCGCTCCGATGCTGTCTTGAGACGAGTACAAGGAAGTATGCGAAGGAGAGGATGGCGCAGACTCCGAGCCACGCGACGCCGATTTCAACTTTGGTCAGGGTGAACTTTTTCTTTACCGTAAAGGACTCGCGGACCGGGCTCGGAGTTCTCGCCTGAGAAGAGAAAAAAACTTCAGTTGAAGGGGCAGAGTAGGAACGCTGGAAACGGTTTTTTCTATGTATGCCGCAGCGGTGGCTTAGCGGTTTGAGCATCGGCAGCGCATTCGGGAGGTGCAGGGTTCGATCCCCAATGCGGCCGGTTAACCACCGGTGACACAATGGAATCTCCCCCTGGCCTGGTGCTCGATTTTTCAGGGTGAAATGCTTGGTACATTGGTCTTTGACCGCACCTTGAGTGAACGAAGACACCCTGCGCCATGGCCCTCTTTGGCAGCAGACGCCCTTTGCGCAATAAAAACAATCATCATCATCAGCTTATTCTATAGAGGCCAACCAGAGGGCCGACGAAGTAGCTCTTGAGCACACGAACCGAGCGCTTCAACACGCGGCCCCCGAGGAGTTCTTCGCGGGTAGTCCCGGAGTATTCGGAGATCTTTAATTATTACAGAGGAATGAGGGCAAAGTATCCTCCCCCAAAAAAACCTCTTAAATCAACAAGGAGGAGTATACTGGCGGCAACTGCAAACGGAAACCTTTGTGATCTTACATATACTAAGCAAAATGTACCCGGGTCAATGCAGGGACATATGCCCATGGTTTGGGGCCAAACCCACCCTATATCGTATCACATGGGAATGCAAAGAAACGAGGCTTTCCATAGAATACAAAATCCGAATGCGGAACAGTGGGAGAGTTTGCTCTCCAGCGGCAACCCGGTTCTCCAGAGAGAACTGGTCATCCATGCCCAGCGAGCAACCAAGCTCAGCGGTGCCCAGGAATACGGGCGCCGACCTCTGTCGACCGTAATAACTTGTACAATAGAGCAAATAAATTACATCCTATCCTATCGTATCTTTAGTTCCAAGAAACTACTGCGCTCACGAAATAAACATCCGCACAGATGTCTTTTGCAACTATGACGAGTAAAAGCTGTTTCCATGTATTAAGTGGGCAAAGGTTGGAAAATATTTCACCCATATTGGACAAGTTGTACCAGCAAAAAAAAAAGCGAAAAAATTCCAAGTACAATCGTCCACAGCAAAACTACCCAAAGAGCGAGTAATCCGTGATAAATAATCGTGAAGAAAAAGATTATTTCAGAAAAGCACTGCGACTCATGTCTACTTTCATGCGAAGTGGTGGGCAGTAAAATAAGATTTTAACGAAACCTTGAGATCTATTGGTAGCCATTATATTGCCGCGTTTCCACCAGCAGCCGCTGGGCGCCTGCTCTTCGCAAGTCTCGTGCACCGGCGAGTGAAAGAGGAAGGAGCTCGGTGTCGGCTTTCTCTGGGTGCTGTGCTCTTGGCTTGCTCTCCGGTGCCGTCCAGGTCAACCCCCACTAAAGGGGCCCTGCACCATAATCTGAGTGCATTGTTTTACTTGCTTGTTGTAATTGTTGAGTTATGGCGACGCTATTGCCACCGGTCATAACACGCATATTTCTGTATTTAATATTTTAAGTTGCTCGAGAATCAAAATCATGGCACTGACGGCGTCGGCACACAGCGGTGGTCTTTTGCATTTTTGCAGCGGATATGACTTCAGCTGGCGCGCGATTATGATTGGATGAACAACTAATAAGCTAATTGTGTTCGTGAGCAAAAATATGTTATGTTTTGTTGTGTCCTTTTATATTGTCACAGAAGCAGGTAGGCAGGTTTATATTTGCCACAACGTCCAAGCGCCAGCGGAAACGGCCCGGCCGGCTGACCGACTAGCGAGCGAGCTCTCGGGCGAAGAGCGCGCGCCAGCCTCCTGAGCGCGACTACTGGGCGGCGCCAGTAATGCGTTGCGGCATTGCCCCTCCCGGTGGAAAAAACATCGTCCCGATGCTACGACGCGAGGTCAAGCAGAAGCGTAGGCTTGACCTAGCGGGCGTGGAAGGGCTTCATCCTGGCAACGTGTACGACTTCCGACTGTGTTTGCCGTCGGGACGTACGAACAGTTCCTTGCGGAATCACTTCGTAGGTGACGTCGCTGAGTTTGCGCAGCACTTCGTACGGGCCGAAGTAGCGGCGCAGAAGCTTCTCGGAGCGACCCCGCTTGCGAACAGGAACCCACACCCAGACTTGATCGCCAGGGTTGTAAATGACCTCCCTGTGACGAAGGTTATAGCTTTGAGCGTCTTTAAGCTGCTGCGTCCGGAGTCTCATTCGAGCTAGCTGACGGGCGGCCTCAGCGTGCTGGACGGATTGGTCAGCGCCGGCAACTGATGGGAGGGCGACATCGGGCAGTAACATTGCATCCAGCATGGTAACGGCTTCGCGACCGTACACCAAACGAAACGGGGTGGAGCGGGTCGTTTCCTGGACTGCGGTATTATACGAAAATGTTGCATACGGTAGTACCTGGTCCCAGTTCTTATGGTCTTCGTCGACGTACACTGAAAGCATATCGGCGATGGTCTTATTGAGTCGCTCAGTAAGGCCATTCGTCTGAGGATGGTAAGCTGTTGTTCTGCAATGACAAGTGCCACTGAGCCGCATAACTTCCTGGGTTAGAGCTGAAGTAAATGCAGTGCCTCTGTCAGTTAAAACGACCGCAGGGGCACCATGACGAAGGACTAGGTTAAAGATGAAAAAGTTCGCAATATCAGTAGAAGTGCTGCTGGGAAGAGCTTTGGTTTCACAATAGCGGGTGAGGTAATCAGTGGCGACTAAAATGTAGCGGTTGCCCAATGATGACGTAGGAAACGGCCCAAGCAAGTCCATACCGACTTGGTGAAAGGGTACTCGAGGAGGACCAATAGGCTGCAGCAGACCGGCCGGCTAGACAGGCGGCGTCTTCCGACGTTGGCAATCACGGCACGTCTTAACATAGCGCTGGACAATAGCAGCAAGCTTGGGCCAGTAGTACTTTTGTCGTACGCGAGCCAAGGTCCGTGAGAAACCGAGATGGCCGGCAGAAAGCTCGTCGTGGCATGCCTGCAAAACGTCGGGACGGAGCGGCGTTCGGACCACCAGCAGGTACTGAATGCCTGTGGAAGCGTAGTTTTTCTTGTAAAGGACGCCGTCCCGCAAGCAGAACGACGACAGGCCACGCGTAAAAAGGCGAGGTGGCGATGAGGCGGTTCCCTCGAAGTAATCGATGAGGGGCCGCAGTTCGGTGTCATCTCGCTGTTGTTGAGCGAGATCAGGCGTCGTGAGAGCGCCGAGAAAAACGGAGTCATCTGTTGCAAGTGAAGAACACGGGATAGGCGCTCGGGATAGACAGTCAGCGTCACTGTGTTTCTTGCCGGACTTGTACAGAATAGTGACGTCGAACTCCTGCAAGCGGAGACTCCAGCGGGCTAAGCGGCCAGAAGGATCTTTAAGGTTTGCTAGCCAGCAGAGAGAGTGGTGATCACTGACCACTCTAAACGGCCGACCATACAAATACGGCCGAAAATTTGTCACCGCCCACACAATTGCAAGGCACTCCTTTTCGGTAGTAGAATAATTCGCTTCGGCACGAGAGAGGGTGTGACTGGCGTAAGCAATGACCCGCTCAGCACCATCTTGCCACTGAACGAGAACTGCTCCGAGGCCAACGTTACTGGCGTCGGTATGCAATGCTGTATCCGCCTCCTCGTCGAAGTGGCCAAGTATGGGCGTTGTTTGAAGGCGTGTGCGAAGCTCCTTGAAAGCCCTTTGCTGCTCGTCGGCCCAGATGAAAGGTTGGTCGTCCTTTGTTAGACGAGTCAGTGGTTCGGCTATCCGGGAGAAGTCATGGACAAAGCGTCTGTAATATGCACAGAGGCCCAAAAACCGTCGAACAGAACTTTTATCAGTAGGAGTCGGGAAAGCAGCTACGGCAGCCGTCTTCTCTGGATCAGGGCTAATACCCTCAGCGCTGACGACATGGCCCAGAAACTTCAGCTGTTGGAATGCAAAGTGTCATTTTTGCGGTTTTAGTGAGAGGCCGGCCGCGCGGATGGCATTTAGGACGGCCGTCAAGCGCTTCAGATGCTCGTCGTAAGTCGCAGAGAAAATTACGACGTCGTCAAGGTAGACGAGGCACGTCTGCCATTTGAGGCCGGCTAGGACAGTGTCCATCATTCTTTGGAAGGTCGCGGGCGCGGAGCACAAACCAAAGGGAAGCACCTGAAATTCGTAGAGGCCGTCAGGAGTAATGAACGCCGTCTTTTCACGATCACGTTCATCGACTTCGATCTGCCAATAGCCACTGCGTAGATCGAGCGATGAAAAGTATCGGGCATGGCGGAGTCGGTCGAACGAGTCGTCGATTCGAGGCAGTGGGTAGACGTCTTTTTTTGTAATTTTGTTGAGCCTCGTGTAGTCGACGCAGAGTCTGAGTGTTCCATCCTTTTTAGCGACCAGCACAACAGGCGAGGCCCATGGGCTTGTGGACGGTTGGATCACTTCATCGCGAAGCATTTCATCAACTTGCGCCCGAATAGCCTCGCGTTCCTTAGTCGACACTTGGTAGGGGTGTTGGCGGATAGGGCGTTCGGTGGGGTCAACTATAATGCGATGCTTTGCTACTGACGTCTGTCACACCTTGGACTTGACGGCAAAGCAGTCATGGTAAGAGTCAAGAATTGCTTGAAGGCGGCGTTTCCGGTCAAAAGGCACAGCAGGATTCACGTCAGTTCGAACTGTATGGCCAGTGCTCTCGGGAGGGTTCTTGTTGAGCAACGATAGGGCGCAGTGGGCTGAGGGCTCGCCGACTTCATCAAAGTAGGCGATAGCTGCCCCTTGCGGTAAATGGCGGTATTCGGCGCTAAAGTTCGTTAAAAGCAGTTCAGTTCGCTTATGACTCAAGGAAATGACCCCACGAGCGACACAGACTTGTAGGCTCAACAATAAATTCACATTCATTTCCGCGAGGCCTTGAAGGGCGGGAGGGTTGTCGCAGTGCACTGTAACAAACTTGCTGGTGCGTGGAGGTAGTGTGACATGATCATCGCATACCCGGAAAACTGGCCTGTCTGTTGTGTAGTCGTCGGAAACTGCGCACCTCCACCAAAATGTCACAGAAGCAGGTAGGCAAGTTTATATTTGCCACAACGTCCAAGCGCCAGCGGAAACGGCCCGGCCGGCTGACCGACTAGCGAGCGAGCTCTCGGGCGAAGAGCGCGCGCCAGCCTCCTGAGCGTGACTACTAGGCGGCTCCAGTAATGCGTTGCGGCAATATTAAATTGAAAAAAACTAGCATCTTTTCTTACGCAAAAGCATTTCAAAGCTTGTTAGAAAAAAAAAAGCCCCAGCAGAGGCGCTGGCTATTACTTTGCATCAAAGAACTTCGTGGCCTCCTGCTGCACCGCTCTGCCCAAGCTCCGCCCACAACCGGTGTCGCACTTCGCCGCCGTGCATCAGTGCCTGAGCGCTGCTTGGCTTGGTATACAAATATCGCAAGGAAAGACAAGATCGTCTTGTTATCAGAAAGACTGCCAGCTATACTCGAGCAGCGACAATGCATGCCTGCTTATGTTGCGAGCTTACGGTAACGGCACCGCTCGCGGGCGCTCCGGGCGACGAGCTCTGCTGCTGCCTGGCTGCCGTGGTCGTCGCTAGGCCTATAGCTCGTTTCGCGTCGAAGCCGCAGCGGCCGGCGCTTCGGAAGGCGCCTGCGCTATAACAAAAGGCCTACTCTTCGCACCGCTTTTCTGTCAACAGCATTATCTCGCAATAAAATAATAGCGTGGTCAATTTCCGCTACGCCCTCAGCAGCGGAGCTAGCGGGCGCCAGTCGAGCCGGACCCCGTCGGGTCAGAGGCAGCTGCGAGGCGGTTCTCGCAACAAATTCGCTCGTGCCACAGTTGTCCCTTTTACCAGCAACTCGGTATTGGTCAGTGACCCAGAAAAATGATATATTTCACATTTTCCTATCCCAGGCTTTATTATTTACGTCAAGAACACTCTTTAGCTCGTTTTTATGACGCCGGCAGGCGGGATCCCGTCTGCCGGCGTCCAGGCTGGCCGGCCGGCAGGCTCGGCTTACTTCACGTTCGCACAAGAAAATACAAAAACAGCCATGCTACCTGAAAGGATGCTTTCTAGATTCGAGCAACGACAGCATGCCTGTACTAGAGTGGAGCTTTCGTCTCCTTCGCTCCGTCTCAGTCTAGCGCCCACGTGCTTGTAACCATGGAAACGACGCCGTCAGCGGAAACGTGTTACAGCGACCAGGAAACCATGAGAAGCTATCTTCCGGGACGTTGTGGTGACGTCCTCGTGCACGCTGTTTCGATTGGTCTCGCCGCGTGTCGTCATTGGGTGAGCGACACGGCAAAGAGAAGACCGGGCAAATTTGAGTCGAGGGAAATTTTTGTTTGCTTGTATTTTGAAAATTCATTCCTTAATAACTCCCGTTCTAGTGCACCGATTCCAGTAATTCTTTTTGATTCGGTATCTGCGTGTCATGAAGAAATCATCTAAAGCATATGAAAAAAGCGTTTCGGTTACAAGCCCCAACGGCTACGTAATATTTAGTAAATCGCGGTGCAGCTTGTAAAACATAGCAGTCTTAGCACTGAAATGGCCTATCCCCTATCACAACCGTACACATCCCACGAACAGCCATTACATATCTGCACTTAGTCAGTTGATAGGGCCGAATATACGGCTTTCTACATAGCGCAAGCTGCATAAAGAGTTGTATTACAACCCTTCATGCAATACAGCAAACGATAAGGCGCGTCGACTAGGCACCTTGTCCACAAAAAAGTGCTTTCACTTATTGCATGATACTTTAGCATGTTCGCTGGTGTCCTGCGCTCAGAGTACAAGAAAGGGTATATCTGGTTGGGGCAGTGGAGATTCTGTTCTCGTTGCTGTACACATTAACGCTGAAAAAATACCTGCGTCTATTTTCACCTGTAATGTTGAAGGACGCCGCATCACAAATTTCCTCCAGCAAGATTTTTGTTTTTTGATGCGGTTTGTAGAAACTGAGTTATCTGTAGTCGAATTTTGAATTTCAGCGTCTTCGCGCCTTGCCCTCTCCTCTCGCCACTGTCTGTACGTTGAAAGGTCGGCACTTCTCCGCCAACCCCAGATATTTTCGTTGACCGTGTTGAAGCCTGGTAAGCTGCAAGCTTTATATCCCGTCCACGATGGCGTCATCCTGTGCGCTCTAGTTATTTTTAATGCTACACTAGGCAGGCAGCGGTTGCACTACCAAGAGCTATATGACGTCACCCTGCGTGATTTAGTCATTCTTAATGCTAGCCTAGACCTTTCACACAGGCTGGCAGTAGCTCCAATGCCGTGAGCTATATGGCTCCCCGGCTATGACGTCACTTTTCTCGCTCTCGCTCGCTGTTGTTCACGAGCGACATTCAAACACGCGTCAGTGTTTCATGCGTATATCAGCAAGAAATGAAACGCACACAAAACAACTGAGACATGAACAGAAAAATAACAAATTCTTAGGCAGGGGCAGCTCTGTACTAGCGGAGAGCAATGTCATTTCGAAAGCGCGAAGACTCTATCAACCTCGCATGGTTTATGGGGATTTTAACGACCCAAAGCGACTCGGGCTATGAGGGACGCCGTAGTGAAGGGTTCCGGACATTTCGACCACCTGGGGTTCTGTAATGCGCACTGACATCGCACAGTACACGGGCCTTTAGAATTTCGCTTCCATAGGAATACGACCACAGCGGCCGGGATCGAATCCGTGACTTTCGGGTCAGACGCCAAGCACCATAACCACTGAGCCACCGCGGCGGCCACAACCTCGCTTGTATTGGCTCTCTAGGAGCTAATATGTTGGAGTATTTGTGTTGCTTCCTCAGTTTTCTTGTTCGCCTTTCATTCGTTGCTGACAGCAAGTTATCGCGGGATCAAATGTGAGTTCTTCGACTAGTGAGTAGCCTGAGTAGCCTTTTGGGAATAGTGAGTAGCCCACCCTACTCACAATTTTCTCGAGACCGGAGAATGAGTCGATCACGTCCGCAGTCTTCTGTTTCCCGGAGACCGGTGAGGCTATATCCTGGCCACCGCTGTCGGGGGAACGGTTTTCGTCCTGGGAACGGGAATTCAACGACGTCAGTTCTGCGCCCGTGCAGAATGCGTTTTGCTCGCAACGACATGTTGAGGGTTTGAAATCCAACCTTTACACTTTCTGGCAAAGAAATAACGAGCAGCATGGTACAGAGGCAACCTCCAATGAGAGAACGACAACCAAAAACTACAGACAGCTCCAGGCAGTCACGGAAACCCGAACAAACAACTAAAAAAATTTGTAGGGCGCACTTAAGCTCCGCCTTGAGGCTGTGAGGCGATAGCACAATGGGTTAATTTCGATATATGCATAATGTCATTTTCTACTTTACATTCATAGAACCCTTGGAGTGGCGCAGGGGTTTAGTAATGCACCTCTCCCTTCGATGGCAGGTGCTCCCAGAGGTGGGCCTTGCGTAGCCCAAGTGGCCCTTCCCGAGCGACCAATCACTTAAGCTCCGCCTTAAGGGGATGACGCAATAGCGTAATGGTTTAATTCGAATATATGCGCAACTGGTCAATCTTTACATTCATATGTCCCTGGTAGTCCTCATATCGCTCCTGTCACAGTGGCGCAGGGATTAATGCGCCTCTGCTCTGCGATGGCAGGTGCTCCCGGTGGTGGACCTTGTGCGGCCCAGGCTGCTCTTCCCGAGAGACCAATCATTAACCTAACTGCCGCATGCCACGGTAGGCAGTTCGCTCACTATCCGGTGGGCAGGTTGTGATGACGTCGCAAGGTCACGTGACCTGGGCGGCCCACCTGCCTCCTAGGTTGCTTTCTGGGCACCACCTGCCAGCGTTATGATCGTGATTTTTCGGTCACAACGGCGGCAAAGCCAACGCCGGATATTCTGCGTAACGGGGCATTTAACGCCATAGCGTTGACATCCGGTCTAGTGCCTGTCGGGCTCCTTTCGAGTGGAGTGACCCTGCGGTGATGACGGAAATTTAAGCAGGCCTGCTAAAATAAGCGACGCAAGCAAAACAAAATATTTATGATGGGCGAAATCACTAAGGGGCGAATCATAAGGATGACAAAGCAGAGTGAAACCGTTGCTTCGCTTAACGCCGATTATGCCTATTCCGGCGCGTTAGTCTTTATTCACATGGTGGTTTTTATGTCGTTATCGGGTCACCTTGCAGTTCTACACGAAGATACGCTTATGTGGTTTGTTAATACACTGCAGTTTATTCAACTATTTTTTGCCTTGAATAAAATGGAGTGTAGACACAAAATTTTGGGCCGCCGCGGTGGCTCAGTGGCTATGGTGCTCGGCTACTGACCCGAAAGACGTGGGTTCGATCCCGGCCGCGGCGGCTGGAATTTCTTTGGAGGAGAAATTCTAGAGGCCCGTGTACTGTGCGATGTCAGTGCACGTTAAAGAACCCCAGGTGGTCGAAATTTCCGGAGCCCTCCACTACGGCGTCTCTCATAGCCTTAGTCGCTTTGGGACGTTAAACCCCATAAACCAAACCAAACCACAAAATTTTGGTTGCGTGCCATTGTGAAGGTCTGTGTACGGGAGGCCTAGGCATGGCCCAAAAGAACTCTCTCCATCGACTAGCACCAGAGACACTATGTCTGCCTTTAAAATTATCGCCCTGTACCGTCAGCGAAGGCGGTTGTGTGGAATGCGGCGGGCGCAGCAGAAAGACGTGCGAAGTAGCCAGAGGGCAAAAGAGGAGAGGCCGCGCGGGGCGCCCAACGCGACCACACGCATCCCTGCGGCCCGTTTTGCAGCGCGTCGCCAACTTCCCCCCCTTTGGCGCAGAGACAGGCATGTTTGTGCGTTTGTGTGTGCGCGCATGCCCGCCTGCAGACGGCCTTGTTGCGAGGTACGGGCTGTGGACTCGGAGAAGGCTAGGAGTTGGGTCTTTATTAAGGGAAGTTAACCAAAAAGAAAAGAGGGCCCCAGGCCCTTGGAAGGTACAGACTGTCTCCCCGGGCAGCTGCTCTCTTCCGCTGCTAAAGGAAGACTCCCTTTTTCCGTTGACGGCCAAGTTTTCGAATGCCGTGGTCGCGTGTCCAAGCCGCGGTTCTTGGAAGAGACCACCCCGAGTTCCGATGCGAGAAGAGAGAGGACAGCCGTGACCCTCATAAACATGTCAATTTCGAGAGGAGTGCGTCTTCGACTGAACATGAGCCCCGCGTTCGCGAAGAGGCCGGCACCCTGCGGCGCCGAGGGTAGGCCGAAACGCTCGCGGCGCAAACAGTTTCCCGGAGTTCGCGGGCCCACAGGCCTGCAGTGTCTTGCAACGCAACGGCCTTACTAATGGCTCGAGGTGGCGAGGGAGGCCGGCAAGTTAGCACCAGGAGGGCTCCCAGCAGAGCAGGCGAGGCGCGGGTTTAGGGGAACCGCTGCCCTCCGAGGGACACCTGATCCCCTTCGACCCATCCCCAACGGGGCCCTCGGCCTTCGCGACCGGCTCGGCCGCGGCTTCGTGGAAAAATCGGCGAGCGCCCGTGGTCGGCTGCATGAGCAGCGACGGCGAAAAACCGTTGGGCGAGGAGGACACCGAAGGAAAGAAAGAGAGTCCTCAGAGAGACGCGTTGGAGACAGAAGAGACTACGCAGAGGACGGGCAGAGGAGTGAAATAAAGCAACGATGCAGCGTTTATACGACTTTTTTTCATGCATCACATAACCTATCCTAAACTTTTTCGTCACAAAAATTGTACATTACTATAATTATACATTATAGAATTTATACAGTATTGTGCGTTTTTATTGTGAATATTTTCAAAAAATTTCCCGCCTCAACCGCTCCCTCGTTTGCGGTGAAACTGTACACAGAGCTTGCGTATTATGGTAACTTTTGTTTCGTAGCAAGTTTGAAAGTGGTACTTACTCGGTTCAGCCGTACTAGATGCGAAAACGTAATCGTCTGAGTGGAGATGGGTGAACCAAAACCCGAAAACAGTTTTTTCTCTGGTGGGCGATGGTGGCGCCATCTGTTTCCGGCAGTGGAAAGCCTCACGACAAGGCTCCGAGGCGAGCGTTCCAAGATGCGCGGTCCCTTTCAATATGCCGTTCCGGCATTGGCGTCCGTTTCAACTGTAACGCTTCCAAAATTTTCGGCTAACTGAGCAAAAAAAAATATCATAACAGCTGATTTAACGACTCTTTACCATTCAAAGGATATTGTTAGAAACGCTCACCTCGGCGCCTTCTAGTGACGCTTTCCACTGCAGAAAAGAGAAGGCGCCACTAACGCCCTTCAGAGAAAAAACTGCGTTTGCGGGTTTTGGCTCACCGATCTCAACGCAGACGATTACGTTTTCGCATCATGCACGGCTGAACTAAGTAAGTACCGTTCTAAAACTTCCTACGATACAAAAGTTACTTTAATACGCAAGCTCTGTGTGCAGTTTCACTGCAAACGAGCTAGCGGTCGAGGAAGAAATTTTTTTTTAAACATTCACGATAAAAACGCACAATACTGTACATTATTCTAGGCGAATAGCACGTGCCGATCTATGCATACTAATGCCTCATGCGTTCCTGCAATAAAAAAAAAACACGCAACCGAAAATACTGTGTCCGCACACTATAACAGGAATTTAATGGTTTTTCCGCAACTGGAAACTGAAGAAATCCTTGAGTGAGTAGTGCTTTATTACGGCGATCAAAGCTACATGCCCACATCTATAAGCACCTGATCCGCATTGTGGAGTACAATTTCTACACTTCGTTCGTAGATACTTAAGCGTAGATTTGGCACCGGATGCCATGTTCTCAAAATAATTTTGTCGTTCATTCAGCTAACCTTCCACCTGTGCTTGCCAGACAATTACTTCAGCCGAAAGAACCCTAACCGTGTCCTATCAAGCGAAATGGGTTACCTTATCTGGCCCGACAGCAGGCACGACGCTCGGCGGCGAATCTACACTCACCCTTGCGCTGTTTATGGCCGTCGCTCGCTGTGGAGAGGCTGCGCTGGATGCAAGCTGCTTGTGCTTCTGTTGTCCAGCTGAGGCCCGTGTAGAGGGCGCTGCTGCACCCAGCGATTCATCGTACTCGTGTTGGCCAGTGGCATCCACTGCACTTGTTTGCTGCTGAACGCCAGCGACAGCATCGGTAGCCGAAAGGACCTCGCAGGCAACGGCAGGGATTGGAGATACGCTACCGAGCGGGGATACCGCGGCCGAGGTAACTGGAGGAAAACCATCACGTGCATCCAATCCTGCCGCGGTCATCACAGATTCGCCACCGGCAGCGAACTCTGCTGCAGCGTTACTGCCCGAAATGCTCTTGTCGGCTACAGTGAGGACCGAAGGCGCGCCACGAAGTGGAGATACTGCTCCGGAGGAAATAGGAGGAAGGTCTTCGTGTGGCTCAGTGAATGTAGAAAGCGTCGAAGGCTTGTCACCGGGAGGGACATTAGCGGAAGTATTGGGGTCAGCAAGGACCTCCCTTGCCGCGGTGGACATTGGAGACGCGAGCGGGGACACCGCGGCCGAGGTAATGGGTGAAAGGTCATCCGGTGCTTCAGGGTCTGCCTTGGCCATCAGGGACCTTCCACCTGTACGGGACACAGCGGCACCCTTAGGGATTACGGTGGGGACTGGAGACGAGACACCAGCTGGGGACACCACGACCGATATAATGGGTAAATGGGTGTCTGGCGCTTCAGTGCCTGTCGTATGCGTTATATCCATGATATCTGCTGGGAAACTCTCGGGAGCACTTGGTGCCGATCGGCCCTCACAGGCTGCAGTGGGAACTGGAGATCCCTCCGGGGACACCGCTGCCGAGGTAATGGGCGAAATGCCATCGAGCGTTTCATTGCCTGCGATGGGCTTGACTGCCTTGCTCTCTGGAGAGAACCTTCCAGCGCCGTTGAAGGTCGAAAGGCCTCCAGAGGCTGCGGAACGTATGTTGGGGATGGTAGATGCGCCACCGGACGAGGATATTGCTTCAGATCTAGGGATCGAGAGACATTCGGGGGCTTCGACACCTGCCGTGGGCGTTAGCGAGGTTTCGATCGGATGGGACTTTGCGGTGGCATCTGCGGGTGAAAGGTCCTTGCGGGTGCCAGTCGTGGGCTTTGGAGAACTAAGCGCAGACTTTGGGGTGGGCTCTGGCTTGGTCGAGTGTCGGTACTGCTGGTGGCGCTTTTCTCCATGCCCGTGCTTTCCGCTGGTTTTCGGACTTGTCACCTGGAAAAATGTGCGTTAAGATGTAAGAGCTTTCGGTATTTGCTTATAAACTGAAAATACGGTTGAAGGCATCGCTTGATATGAGTGGTAGATTTATAATCTCTCGTGCGCGGACCACTAAGCTTGGCTCTAAAAGGCAACAGCATCGAACTTGAGGATGTTTAACGGGGATAGATGGTTTGGCTTCATAGTAAGAAATCACCGCAAACAGACACGGCAGAAAGAATGAAATGCACACACGCGACTCTGCCTCACTGATATTATTGTTTTTTTGTAGCGAAAACAGCAAATATAAAGCAAGAAAGGATGCGAGAAAACATAAAAAATCCGGCAACAAAACCGGGTTCTCCACTGAACCCGACACTGGGTCCTCCGCTGAAGAGAACCCATAACGCCATTGCGCACCAGTCCGGAGCTTGCTGTTGGTCGGAAATGAGGACCATAGGGAAAGGCTTATATGTGCAAACGGCTTATAAAAGGATACATAGGGACGCCTAATCCCATAATGTGTGGCAATACGATAACACTCAAGGCTGTGGATGATTTTGCCGCAAGTGATTGGCGGGGCTTTCAAGAAGCAGGTATATCCTATTCCCTTACAAAACCTGCCCCGGTTGGCAGGGGAAGTTTCACGCAGACGAACCTGGTCTGAAGATGTCAATGCCGGTCTGGTGACCTCCCTTCCCTCGAACCAAATGGGCATTCCTGGTCTATTGACGTCACTTCCGTTCATTTCCGGTAATTCACTGCCGGCCTGATGACGTCACGGTCCTCCAGCCAATGGGATTTCTGATCTCTGTTGACGCCATTGCCGGCAAGCCAATCCTATTTTTATGGACGACGCCGGGTTTTTATTGCGGTTAGCGTTCTATGCTATCGCATAACAAGGTTCACTACAAATGAGAGAGAGGATGCGACAAACCAGTTACCCACACCTTCGCTCCATCCTTGGGGCAAATTGTACGCATAAGACGCCTGTCCCGTCTTGTCCTCTCTTGTGAACGTTCCATTTGCGCCACGCATCTTTCTGTCGCCGTGAGCGAATTCACCCACAATCGCATACAACGTAAGAAATAATTTTGCTCTGACCCATTATAGTTAGGAGTTAGAACAAGTACACAGCTCAACCTGCTTTGGTGCTTCTTTTTCACTTGGGTGAAAGTAAACCGACAATGAAATCAGGCTGTGGGCGGTTAATATTTAAACATATGGCACATCTAGCGGCAGCTTATAAAGGAAAAAATTTGGTCGGCGCTTAAACCATAAGGGTACAATGTGATAACATTATACACATCCTTCCTGCGCAAGTATAGTCCTCCTCTTTTATGGATTCACGGATCACAGGGAGTTCTCATGCCAGTACTAGCGCACTGGAGCAGAGGTTAAGGGATGTGCCACTGCCTCGACAGGTGGCTGTTGGAAACTCGGCCGCCGGTGGAGCTTACGAGAACCATGAGCTCGCGTGAGACTGATCTCTGCACAAATGGTTTTTCCGGAGGCTATCTCTCTCTCGACCAATAAGCTGATACGCAGCGCCACGGTGGAAAGGTGGCACCTGCACTGAATTAATTTGAATCAATTTCGCTTCCACATGCATTGGTGTTCAGGTGCCAACAACCTGGTGGATAGGTGGACCAATTTCTTTTTTGTGACGTGGATGGACGGACGCCGGCTATTCCCTCGAACGCGACCTCTAATCCTATATCAAATCAAAATGAAGAAATTCCCACCTTGGGCTGTGAACCCGCAGTTGCGCCTGACGGTGAAGCCGGATGATCTGCCGCTGCTGGTCGCGCCACGTCCCGCGGGACTGACTGGACCGGACCCCTCCGCCGTTCGTGTCCTCTCGCTGGGGTCCTCGTTGCCGGTGATGCAGCGGATTCGCCCGGGTGCTGGCCAACGGCCTCTTCCGGGCCTGTCTTCTTGCGGGCTTTGTCGGCAACCGTAGGCTTCACGTCCGCCGCCTTGGAGGTCGTGGCGATCCGCGAAGGCGTGCGGCCCGGCACGGGGGACTTGGCGGTGGCGTCCTCTGTCCCACTGGACTGCCGTTGCTTCCCGCTGTGGCCGAGGCTTGTGCTCGGTTTGGGCATGGTGACCTGGGCGCGAAAGTTTATAGATGGCGGCAGTATAGCTGTTTAGACGTACGCGTAAAGGTGGGGCCAAGTAAAAAAAGTTACGATCCGTCAAGTCCAACTGAGGGAAAGCTTGAGGACAATTCACTATATGAAACTTGGGCAGAGTTGTCTGAATGAACAACACTACGTTATTTGGATTGTATTCTCTGTTAGGAGTAAACAGCTAGGCTAGAAAGAAGGTGTAGAAAGGAGGTGTAGAAAGAAGGTATAGAAATTGGTGTAGAATTGGTGTTAGAAAGGAGAGCATTTCAATTGCACTGCATGAAGAAATATGGAACGCTGGTTAACTTTGTACTAAATTGGTCAAAAGCTTTTTCTAACAAACACGTCATTCATTTTAGCTCTAAAACAAGAAGGCAGCGCCGCAACGTTAAGAAAAAACTCTCTTTGCGTGCGGTTCTGCAGTCGCGTTATGTGCTGCAAGAGAAAAATTGCAAGACAAGTTGAAGAAATCATGCGAGGAAAATTGCTGCCCCAAATCATTACGCTGATCTCGTTCGAAATGTTATAGCACAGGAGATACCATCACTATGGCGTAAAAGAGCGACGAAAATCATGGATCAAGGAATGAGCCTGCAGTGGCTTGTCGGAAACTGGAGCGCCGTTCTCTAATCTGCGCTTTGCGTTCAGGATCTGCCAAGGAACGTGGGAGGAACGCGAACGCCCGAACTTCACAACAAGTTGCCGCGCGACCTTCCGCGCGCCGTCGTCTTATGCTTCACCTGCGACGAGCCACGCCGCACATCTGAGATTAATCATTCGCGGCAATGCTGTGCGCAGCGCACAATATGTGGTCGGAGGCGTGGCAAGTTACCAACGTACTGCCTGGATTAGGGTAACCTTCCGGGAAACAAGAACAGGACGGGGGGCCCTAAATTGCCGACGAATATAAATGGCTGCGAATAAAGCGAGAAAGGTGCCGGTGCTCGTACCTCGCGTGAAGGGATGGTTGCGCTGCAGAAGGGGTGGGCAGACGTTGTTCCTTGCCTCTGAAGGAATGGCACGACCACGGTGGGGGATCCTCGACGGTCGCTTCTTCTTATTCTTCTTCTTGACCATTGTAGACATGGCACATACTCGCACCGGGCGATTCGCCAGGGTTTGATGGTTAATGCCAAGGAAACTCATACGGGGGATTGCGAGGAAAAGAGAGGCATATATCAGTGGAAATGTAAGATAATGAAATGAACGAAAACTAGAAGATAATTGACGAGAATAAAGGTAAAACAGTTTTGAAGAACGAGGAAAATAAACAAACAAAAATGCAGACTGTCGCTTGCTTCTCCTGCAAGGTTGCGGCGCTCAAGCCACAAACCTGCCGCGGCTCATCTCCGACCTCTTTGTTTTGGCTGCCTCGAGTGTCTTCGCAGCTATACTGCTGCCGCCAGAAGAATATCGTTCGCTAATACTTCTTTTACGGTTACTTGAGAAGCAAAGCAAGGTTCCTTGAATATGTCGTCGCTATTTCAACCTTTTAGCGAAGCATACAGGGGCACAGAGATAGGTGTGTTGGTGGCATACGATTCCTTTCTCTCAACTGTATACAATCCCACAGATGATCATGCAGGTTATGTAGCGCTGGCAGCCTCTTTACAACGGGTGGACACAAGAAATGTCCTAGATAAAAATAGTAGGCTGCGGATGTGTGAGAAGGAGGAATGCAGAATTAATGAAAGAGGGAAAAAAATTAAGACTCAGATAGTCTGAGGTGATGAACTGCGTGAGCAGGAAGTGCTTTTAAAGGGGTGGAGACACCAAATTTTGAAGCTATAAAAAGCCTGCTATGGGATTCCTATGTATGCAAGGACACTCACAGCCAGGTGTTGGACGCAACAAACGTTTAAAAAATATTTTAATTCGGTTCCAAAGATTACCTAAATGCTCACTCTCACGATCTAGACCCATCGCTAGCGCCATCAACCATGACGTCACAAGGGGTGTAGAAAAATTAAAGTTTTAGTGACGTCATACCAAAATACAGTGACGTACGATGAGCGGGGCACAGCCGCGTGAGCGCAGTCGACGCACCAGCGAGCCGAGTTTGCTGCTAACCGCCACTCGCTCGGTTTGCGGCGCGCCGTTGCGAACAGCGTCGCAACGTCTGATTGCAGCTCGTTGCCTGCGTCCGGCCAGCTAGATGTCAACGGCGGGCCGCTCGCGGCAACAACGACGGGAAGCGGCAGCGTCATGATGACATAGGGCGCACTCCTTGGAGCCGGGCGGTCTGCGCCAGTCTTAGTGCCGAACGCCGGCATCTGAAGAACGCGAAAGTATTGTTTGTTCACGTTCATAGCAAACCCTGGGATATATGAATATCAAAAATGCATCGTTTCTGACGATCGTTGGCAAATACTGAGTTCCTGAAGTGATGACTGCGATGCAAGCAAATTTCATCAGCCGGTTTTGTGCTGCTGCTACCTGGTGCGGTTCGCCTGCCGTCTGCTAGCTCTGTTGCTGAAGACGTCGTGGAAATCGAACATATCTTTTATTATGGGACGAGTTCACAGTAAAGGGGTGCCGAGCGGAGCACGTTTCTGAGCGCTGGCCAGTCCCAAAGCGCCCTCAGCTGTGGAGTCGATATGCGAAAGCAGCTAGGCCTAGCGACGACTAGGGCAGTCTGGGACCAGCGCGCAGGTCGTCGGCCGGCGTTGCCGCAGGCAGTGTCGCTGCCGAAAGATCCACTTTTAGCACAGTCATGCTGTCGTATCTCGAATCTAGAAAGCATCCTTTCTGGTAGTATGGCTGTTTTGTATTTTCTTGTGCGGATGTGAAGTACGCCGAGTCTGCCGGCCGGTAGGTCAGCCTGGATACCGTCTGCCGACGTCATAAAAGCGAGCTAAAGAGTGTTCTTGACGTAAATAATAAACCATGGGACAAGAAATGTGAAAAAAGTGTCATTTTTGAGGATCGCTGACCAATACTGAGCTGCTAGTAGAGGTAACAACTGTGATATGAGCAAATTTCTCACAACCGCGCCTAGCAGCTGCCGCTGGCGCGACGTTGGGGTCCGGCTCGCCTGGCGCCCGCTAGCTCCGCTGCCGAAGGCGTCGAGGAGATTGACCATACTATTATTTTATTGTGAGATGATTCTGTTAACACTACAGCTATTTGTGAAAAGTAGGCCTTTTATTATAGCGCAGGCGACTTCCGAAGCGCCGGCCGCTTGCTAAACAGGCTATAGGCCTAGCGACGACCACGGCAGCCAGGCAGCAGCAGAGCTCGTCGCCCGGAGCGACCGCGAGCGGTGCCGTTGCCGAAAGCTCCCAACATAAGCAGACATGCTTTGTCGCTGCTCGAGTATAGCTGGCAGTTCTGATGACAAGGCGATCTTGTCTTTTCTTGTGATATTTTTACACCATCCCAAGCAGCGCTCAGGTACTGCTGCACGGCAGCGAAGTGTGACACCGGTTGTGGGCGCAGCTTCGGTAGAGCGGCGCAGCGATGCTTACTGGCATTTTGCAAAGTGTTTCGCATCCTCACGCGAACCCGCGAAGGCGATATTAGCGTGCGAACAAAAAAAAAGTCGATGTCCTCACTCATTGGAATCAGATCTGTCAGAATCCGAGCTGCTGGGACTAGACGTGCAGTTGTTTGTTTTCATGCGCTAGTCAGCACGTGTGTGGGAAAGCAGACGATGCAGCAGTAGGTGCGTCACAACTTTTGTGGGCCCACGTGACCAAGAGAAGCAGTTGATCTTCCCCCTCTGTGACGTCACTGTACAACTCAGCGTTCCGAAACCGAAACCGAAAATCGTTCACCTAAAAATGCTCTAATAAATTATTCACTGTGAATATATGAATCTTTGGGTGTGTATCATGCTTCCTGGAGCCATAAGAAACGTTTGAAACTAAGCACGCGCGAACGACAAATTTGGTGTCTCCACCCCTTTAAGGTCATGCTTTTCTGTTTTGCTGCATCTCAATGCCTGAAAGTTACGCCAACTAATTTCGTTTTGCTTTGGCTGGATTTCATGGCTCGCTAATGATTCTCTGCTTTAGATTGCTTCATTACTTCATTTACTCGGGCGTATCGGGCGCCCGAAAATGAAGCCACCGGAAGTAAGCGGCCTTGTCCTGGAATCAGCCTTTGGCAGTGCACGAAATTAGACCTCAGCAAAGTTTTTCAGTTCCAGTTTTGGTTTTCCACTCAGCATTTCGTCTTTTCGCCGTTTTCGCTTTTAGCTATGACAAAGCCTACCTGTTGCGCCGTCAACTGAGCGAGGAGACCAGCAAAGTCTTTGGGAAATACGTTTCAAAATTAAGGGTCCATTGCATCGCAATGGGACGATGGGAGCAGACGACAGGACGTCGCTACACACAACAAGTATGTAGCCTCAACCAGCGCCTCAACTCTTTGCTCAACCAACGCCTCAACTCTTTGTCGCCCCGTTGCGCTAGCGTCGCCAACTCTGATTTTTCCATCATCATCATCATTTATTAGACCCTTAAAGGCCCCTGGGAGGGGGTATTACATAAGGGGGGGGGGAGTAGTACATTCATCATGACTCACATTGGTGGGGAAAAAAAGAATTAAAAAAAAAAGAAGAAGAACAAACAAGAAAACACACACACAACAAAAGCATAAAGAGAAATAAAGTCACGAGAGGGAAATGAAACCATTTATACAGCAAGATAACACATCAGACGTTCTTTAAACCTTTCTGGAGCGCTTTCAATGACAACCGATTCTGGAAGCCGATTCCAGTCGTGAATAGCGGCTGGCAAAAAAGATTTGTTAAAGGCATTAGTTGATCCGTGTAAACGTTGGATGCTCATGGAGTTGAATAAACGGGATGACGTGCGCACAGGAGGGACTAGAAGGGACTCGCGTAGGTTAGGAAAATTGTGATATAATTTGTGCAATAAACATAAGCGAGAAACTTTGCGTCTAAGGGCTAGTGGGCTGATAGCGATGGATGACTTGATAGCGGTAATGCTGTGGTGAAAATCGTAATCTGAAGTAATGAAGCGTGCCGCACGATTCTGAATGGATTCAATGGTGTTAATTAAGTAAGCCTGGTGAGGAGACCAAATTGCTGATGCGTACTCAAGTTTAGTGCGAATGAAAGTCTCGTATGCTAGTTTACGGATTGATTGAGGAGACAGTGAAAGTGACCTTCTAAAAAAACCCAGTGTTTTTGATGTATCAGCAAGGAGTTGAGTGATGTGTTTTTCCCACGTCAGTTTGCTGCTGATTGTGACACCTAAGTACTTATATGATTCAACCTGCGAAAGGATAGTTGATTGAAGAGAATAAGGATACGTAATATTGGAATGCTTGCGTGAAACTTGCATAAATTTGCATTTAGTGATGTTCAGCTCCATCAACCATTCGGAACACCAATTATCTATTTTTTGTGGGTCATTTTGTAGGATAAGCTGGTCGTCATGAGAGGAAATGCGACGATATAACACACAGTCGTCAGCGAAAAGACGAATGGACGAAGATATGCCGGATGGGAGATCATTGATAAATATGAGAAAGAGCAGGGGCCCAAGCACAGAACCCTGCGGCACGCCTGAAATCACTTCATGAGTTGCTGAATGATAACCGCCGATGACGGTATATTGAAACCGGTTAGTGAGGAAACAGTTAATCCATGATAGTGTGAGGGGATCAATATTGAGGCAAGAAAGTTTTGACATAAGACGTCGGTGCGGGACGCGATCGGACGCTTTTGAAAAGTCTAGAAATATGACATCGGTTTGAAATAATGATTCCAAATGCAAATGAAGGTCAGTAGTGAATTCAAAAAGTTGTGTCTCGCATGAAAGACCGGGGCGGAAGCCATGCTGCTTAGAAAAGAAAAATGAGTTATTGTGAAGGTGGCTGGCGACTTGAGAGTATATAATGTGTTCCATGAGCTTACATGCAATGCACGTTAATGAAATTGGGCGATAGTTGGACGGATTTGAGCGGTTTCCTGATTTGAATACTGGCACTACCTTGCTTAGTTTCCGGTCTTCCGGAAGCGAGCTGTCGGTTAATGACTGGGTGAATATG
This sequence comes from Amblyomma mixtum, assembly GCF_055824585.1. Lineage (NCBI taxonomy): Eukaryota > Metazoa > Arthropoda > Arachnida > Ixodida > Ixodidae > Amblyomma > Amblyomma mixtum. The sequence goes on from NC_143019.1 coordinate 72,351,422, forward strand.
ATTTGCAAGATCAGGCTAGAAATTATTTTAGTGGACTTCAGAATCTTCGCGGGGAGGTTGTCAGGGCCGGGGCTGGTAGAGAACTTAAGGCTGTCAATAAGTTTCTCGATTCCTTCTGCAGAAATATGAATGGGCGGCATCTGGTTGAGGTGTGAGCGAGGTAAGACCGGCGTGCTTTGAGCAGGTTCATGAGTGAAAATGGATGAGAAGTAAGAATTCATTACATTGGAGCGCTGCTCTACCGGTACCAGAGAACCGTCTTCGTTAAGCAAGGAAATGTTATGGTTTTTACTACGCGGAGGAGTAAGAACGTTCCAAAACTTTGCGGGGTTGGTACGGAGGATGCTCAGTAGGTCTAGATGATAAAACCTTTTCTTAGAACTTTTTAAAAGCTTATTGTAATCCCTCAGAGCAGTAAAATATTTTTCCCATTTAAGAGCAGAATTTGATATTTTGGCAGCGCGGAAAAGGCGTTTTTTCTTTTGCGATAGTTTTTTCAAAGGATTGGAAAACCAAGGTTTGCATGCGTCACCACGAATGGAAACGAGTGGTACATAGGTATGAATTAGAGATAAAAGTGTGTGTTTGAAAGCCATCCAGTTTTCGTTTACTGATCGACTGTTAGCAGATTCGCGAAAGGAAAGGTAGAACAGTTCCAACTCTTCGTTGATGCGGGTGAAATCAGCACTTTTAAAGTCGCGTATGTGTTTAATGGATGGTTGACGAACAGGTGCTTGAATGGATAGGTTGAATAACAGCATTTTATGATCACTCAGACCATCGACACACGACATAGAATCTATTAATTCTGCATCCGTGGCAAAAACTAGATCAAGTGTGTTGAAATAACGAGTAGGTGAACTGACTGTTTGAATAAAGTTAAACAGAAGTATTAGATCAAGAAACGCTTTAGACAGACGGGAGGATCCAGTTAAGTTGGCCCAGTTAATATCGGGAAAATTGAAATCGCCGCAAAGTATACAATTAGCGCGGGGAAAGCGACAATTCAATTCGAGCAGGATTGAATGCAATTCGTTAGTAAAGGAAATGTCACAATCAGGCGCGCGATAACAAGCAATCAGTATGTATGTGGTTCCAAAAAATGAAAAGTTAACACACAGGATTTCTTGACGGCAGCTAATATCAATAGTGAAGGAAGGCGTGCAGGACTTAATGAAGACGAGAACGCCGCCACCCCTTCGACCGAGCCTATCGCGCCTGTGAATGGTGAATGCTGTAATCTTATCAAGTAGTTCGTCGTTCCGAATGTCAGCAGTCAACCAAGTCTCTGTCAATACCGCGATATCGGTGCTGTTATCATCTAGAATAGCTTCTATAGATTCCTTCTTGGGCATGAAACTACGTACGTTGGCAAGCAAGGTAGGCATGGCTCGACATTCAAAAACTGTCGCAGGTGTTACAAGTGGCTGCCATGGCGGCAAGAACGGGCGCCGGTACGTTCGCGATGACTGCTATGCTTTAACTTCTTGCACCGTGTCAGATTCATCATCGTAAAAGTACTGTTTGCTGCCAATAATAAGTTTGTCGAAGCGCATCTTGAAGGTTGAGTTGCTCTGCTGGCCGTACGCGAAGAGTTTCCCTCGAGCTAATCTAACACGTGATGCACAGCCTAAATTATTCTATCTATGGGAGATAGATTCAAGATAGTATAGGTGGAAGCCTTCACCAGGCAGCCGACTTAAATTTGCAGTGACCATTTTACCGAATTATGTTTAGACTGAACTGGAGCGAGGGCGAGGCTACTATCCGGTGAGTTGCCGGCTGTAATCGGTTATATTGGTTCACATTAGCAGCTCCAAAAAAATTATGGTGCTGCTTTTTCGACGGAGTGTGTCCTGTACTGTTTAGTACTTTAGCTAGTTATGCCTGAGAGGGCTTTTATTCGAGACACTTGGTGCAGTTGACTTCTAACAGTGCTTCTCAGGCGCGCTGCAGCATTCGTGTTTCTCGTCAGTCGTTTCTCTCGTGCTCTGCAGCTGAAACATGGCTGTGCTTTGGAGTTAGGTTAAAAGCACGTCTGGAAGGTAAACGAAACCCTAAAGCGATAAACATAACGTGCCTGCCATCGATGAGAAGAGGCATCGTCCGCCACCAACTCGAAACCGAAACTACGGCAGCTGTATAACAATTGATAAGGGGCTTTTTGTAAGGATATTCACGCCATCGTTCGCCTTTTCTTTGCTACACGAAAATTCGGTTTTGATATGACCATGATATGACTAAGCCTCACTGTAATTCCACTACTTCTCCGCGTAATGCGCATGCCCTTTTGCCGCGGCAGGGTGAGACCTGCATGCCTGTTTTCTTCGGTTTCTCTGAAATTACAGGGTTCTGCACATAATGACCACATTTCGCACGTTCAGCTTGCTTGTTCCTTTCATATAAGAGCAGACATTACAAGAGAACAGCGCAAAAAACCGTGAACAAAAGGGCGAAAGACGCGACTTTTTTACATTGAAATACACATCAGACACCCGACTTCCGGGACAAGCCATCAAAGGGGGAATGAGGTATCCAACCATCTAGTAGAGATACAGTGCACTATAGTAGGATACAACTTAAAAAAACAGCAGTTGCTAACACTGGGCCGCGGTCCGCGGCGTCTTGTATTACTTCGCTGTCCAGTCGCAATAGTAAACGAAATCAGCTTTTTAATGTTTGACTATATCAAACAATCCGCGTATCAAAATTCTAGAGCTCATAATTTTTTTCTTGCGATAAGCTTCTTGTTTAGGTAACAAGAAACGTTTAAGCAGCGGACTACTTTTCCCTCGTGGAGGAATTCTGTGCGTGGAGGCTGAATGTGGGCGGAGCTTCACTGCAGACTTAAGTTGTATCCGACTATAGAAGCCTTCTAGTGCACTGTAGTAGAGATACGTGGTATCTGTCCACAGTTTTTTTGCACCTCTTTGCGAGCCAGAGTATTAACAAAAAATTGCTGTTTAAACAAAAGATTGTCATTTATTTATAGAGACTTTCTTCTATACAGAAAATTACGTCCCGCTAGCATCACGTCACGTGATATTTGTAACCAAAAGCCACGAGGGTCACAAGCGTTTCCACGCGGTTTCTTTCGTCCAGGCATGGTCGCACATGGTCGCTTGTCGCTCGTTCGTGCTTTCGCGCTTTTCGTGTTGTGTTCGACCTGCTCCGACGGGTATGCGACGGTGTTTCGAGTCGCTTTGCTGGTCCGCTTAGCTGAGATCTGGCTGTTCGATGTGCTTTCCTAGAGAAGCCAAAACAAACTACCTCCTAACCGGACGCGCTGTGTACACGCTGGTGTGAAGCTGCAAGAGGTGGCCACAGGACTCGGCCGCTGCTGTCCTCTCTCCATGTCGTTGTCGCGAAACCGAATTCGGCCCCTGAAGCATGTGAGTACTCAGTGTAAATATCGGCACGGTAAGCGCGAAAAGCAGTGTGCAGTTGCCAACGTATTTTGATGTTGGAAACAGTTGGTCCATGTTGTGAGCGTGCATGGATTCGCGTGTTGCTTTCGACAGTGAGTGTTTCCCTGTTGTAAGAATACGCGCCTGGAGTTGTGCCGCAGCAGGGATATTTTTGTTCAACGCCTACTGTATACTTCTAACTTAAGAAGGATTAGTTTGATTGGGGCCGTTGGGTTAAAAGAGGCCTCACGGACCTACTACTTTACGGAGCGTCAAAAGGCATGCGCCGTCGTTCGAGAAGTACGGCGCTGCCGCTCATCTTCGTGGGGGCGCCGCTTACGTGGCTAAATGCACTACGGCAGGCATAGAGAAATTCCAATCAAGCTACTTGGTCCAAGCAGCAAGGAAACGTTGTTAAAAGCATTGGGAACAGTCATAACATATGAGCAAATTATGGACAGCTGACGACAGAGTAGAATGAATTTGATTTATAACCGAAAAGGAGATGGATGAATACAAAATTATACAGATCGATTACAATAACATGTTACATACAGGCTTACAATGTAGGTATGAATGAAAGTTATCAGACATTTTGAGAACTTCAGAACGGATTCAGAAGTGATAGACACTTAGACAAGAGCCTGTTCGTGCTTACCCAGTACATAGAAATAAGAAATAGCTAGGGCAGAAAAAAGACCTCGATGTTTAGCGTACCTGAACAAAAGCAGTGCGTATGACAACATAAATAGGGAATACCTGTCAAACATACTCAAAGATGAAGGTATCGGACACGACATAATTGATTTCCTAACGGAAATATACCGAGATAACAAAGTTGAAATTGCATGGGAATGGATAAGGAGTACAACTGTTGAGTTACACATAGGATTAAGGCATGATTGTCCTCTAACACTGCTGCTCTTCTTGATTTATATAATAAATAGGAAAAGATGGCTACAAGAAAGTAATCTAGGTTATAACTGGGGGGTTCGATGTTTCAGTTTGAACACGCAGACTACGTGATGCCCTGCCCTTACACTCAACCCAACGTGACATCCCCATGATGGCATGTCATCTTAGTTCTTAGAAGTAAACCTTCCACTTGCGTTTTTGTTTGCTGGCTATCTAATTTAACTTGAGTTACTCTTTTAATGACTATAGCAATTTCTTCTACAAGTACAGCTCCAAGTACTACCATATGCACGGTAACTACTGGTAAATAGATTGTTCCTTATGACAAAAACGCAAAGGTGGACTTCAACTGACTTTTTACCCCTCAGGATTGCTACATTAAATCACCCCGAAAAATCAGTATTTCATTTGTCAAAAATAATATTAGCCAAAAAACCGAAACTCTTGTTCTGAAACAACAACAGAAAAAAAGTCTGCCATATTTTCAAATAATAAAAATTGAAAAATCCAATTCCAAGTTATAACCTGTCAGGCAGATTAGGCGGGGCAGTCATAGAGCAGCTACTGTGCGGATTAATTTATGCATGAGAACAAAAATACATGGAAAAGCACTAACAGACTGGTAGGGTGGATGGGCGAAGATATGTCACGACAGTTAAACATGTGGCATTATAGGGGTACTGTATACAAGAGACCGACATGTGCGGTAGCCATAGAACAACTGACGTGTATTGCCCGCGCACCGGAAGTGCTTGAGCACGTTGCCAGACTGGCTGACGTGCACCGTACAGTTTTAGCGGTCACCAATACATTCTCTTTTCTTTAAACATTGAGAAGCTTACTATAGAGTAAGTCCTTCACAAGAGGGAGCAGGTGATATGCAGGATGGGACGTCTTGATTCTGGTAGGCCAATCGGCGGGGAGGCCTTCTGAGTCTTGAGGATCGTCTGCTTAGTTCTGCACCAACCACTCTAGTCGGTCCAGAGGATGTAGTGTGTTCTGTAGCAGTCTCTGCTGTTCCGTTTCGAGCTTGCACCACTGGCTGCTCCCGTTTGTTGCTTGGGCGACACGCTTCATATTCAAAATATATTCGGCAAGAACATTTCACTTATGTAAAAAAAAAAAATCTGATAATTCTGTACACAAAAAGTGACAATATTTTTGGGCCTGAGGCTGGAAGAGTCTGGGGCCCCTTGCTTTATCATGTGCCACTGCTGCCGGTTCTTGGACTGTCTTCATTCATTACGAATGCTCTCTGCCTGTCTTGGGCCCCAGTACGCCATCATGTGACCGATTGGGGCTCCGAATGGGGCCAGTGTTGCATCGGGAAAGCCGCTTTGTGCACAACCTGCAACGCATGCATATGCAAGTTCAATGGGAAATTGTGCTGACGCACATACATACAGTACAATTATGTTCGCAATACTCATGCATACTACACTACACTGAGTAGGCATTTGAAAAGAGGCAACCTTATGCCTGATGAAAAAGTTACAGATCAGAAGGCATAACGAAGCACAAAAATGTGACAGCAAATAAAAGACAAAGTGCAGAATAGAAGTGGCATATGTATGAAGGTCTCAATTCATCTGATTCTCTCCATAGATGACCACGGGTACAGCACTCAGAAGCATAATTACAAATATACATTCTGCATAAGCCTACCTGCATAAAACCGGATACTGGAGAAAGCAGCAGGAGCAACCCATACAATGTGTCGGTAATATGCGAGTATATACGGTGTATGAGTCAGGACGTGTTCTCCGCATACACATGGCGAATATAATTTTTTTTTTCATGCTATTTTGGTTTAGAGAGCTAAAATGTGCTCTCAATACCACTGTTTTCCACTTTAAGTCGCATGAGGGGAAAAGAAAACGAAAAATGCGGCATCTTTCAAACCTGAAACCACTCCGACTCTTACAGCTTGCCCTAAAAGCCGCAATTATAACTATTAAGAGGTGTTGTCACGAGACCTGGTAGTGAAAGAACTCGTGAGAACAAATTATTTCACTAGTGCAGCCGAATGCCATGCGTATGTAGCCACTTAATTATGCATGTGCATGCATATAAGTCTCCGTGTGGTGTCACTTAACTCATGTCTTGCGCACCATCACAAAAAGACAACACAATCAAAGTTTGGTGCCTACTTTAATAAAACCTCAAATACTCTTAAGTGGGTCCTCAATGCATGTCGCGACATGAGACAACCTGCCATCTCTGACAGCGGCGCCCATGCACTGACAAAACAGTGCGCACGCATTTGCATTTAGGTTTGATAAAAACTGAACTCTTCATTGCCAAAACGTTCAAGCTAAAGCTTGCAAACTTAATTCGCAACGAGCACTGATTAGCCAGGGAGAGATCGCAGTAGTATGTCAACACGCAACTTCATTAATAACACCTGCGGAAGCCATATACCGTTGGGCACAAACGGTAGTTCCTGCAAAAACGTGTTAGAATAATCATCGCTTACCTGAAGATGTGGGACACCGGAATGGGATCACTTGCTTGCCACTTCAAGCAAGCCTGCAAAACTTCCGCCACTTCTGCGCCACGCCGCTGCAATTCCAACGAGCGGCCGCGCCCGCACACCATACGCGAAGAACAAAGCGACTTCTGAAGCGCTCAGGCAACGGTTGTAATCGCTGCCACCGCCGCAATGCCGTGCCACCATCGGAAAAAGAATAGCATGGAGATAAAGAAAAGTGCAATGGCCACCATCTGCGTGCTGAGGACACAGTCGGGCTGCCGTCTTCAGAACCGGTGAAACTGGTTCTGCGCTTTCCTCTCTCTGCTAGAGCTCCCGGGGAAAGGGAGCGCAGCGTCATCTGTCAATCTCGGCTTTCTGCCCGCACTATCCTATCTGCCATTTATTGAAAACGGAAATCACTAATAGTAAGTTCTCATGCTGTTTTCGTTTACTTCTGAACGCTTTTCATCTGGAGGGAACTTTCTAAATTATGATGACGTATGCAGGTTCCTGCTTGTTGGACTCGGACGCCGTGAAGTCAAGTATTTATTCGGGCAGCAACACGAACACAACAGACAGAAACAATTCAGTGACTTCGCCTTATAAAGACAGCCTGGTCAAATGTTTAGGGGAGTCCCCCAAGGTGGAGTAGATCTGTAATAAGGGAGTAATTACTCATTGGCATCCACCCGAGCGCAGCCATACGGCCACAAAGGAAAGCTATACAGCTTTCTCAGAAAGCTGTATAGCTAGAAAGCTGTATAGCTTTCCTTTGTAGCCGTATGGCTGCGCGCGGGTGGATGTCAATGAGTAATTACTCCCTTATTACAAATCTACTCCACCTTGGGGGATTCCCCTAAACATTTGACCAACACAGTTCCCACTTCGAGTTATTGATCAATTCGCTCTCGCCCTACCATAAGCTTGCCGTCCTGGTTAGCTCAATTGGTAGAGCGACTGCTCCGGTGAAGCGGTGGTCCTGGGTTCGAACCCCGGACCAGGGCGAATTTTTCTTTGACTGCGAAGTTTCTGAGAAAGCTGTATAGCTTTCCTTTGTAGCCGTATGGCTGCGCTCGGGTGGATGCCAATGAGTAATTACTCCCTTATTATAAAGACAGCCTGGGTGCAACCGAGGCATGCCATTGGCCAGCGATACAACTGCACGCGTGAACAGTAATCGCGAACATCAGATACGCGGCGCACAGTAGCAAAGTGCAGCACACTTGATATGCGCGCCGCCGATACAACACTTCCCCTCCGACAAGATCAGAAACTGTCATACGTCAGACGATCCGGCTTCCGCCTTTCACGCATGCTGCGCCTGGGTAGCACCGTCGAACAGGCATCGCTCTGTTCCGATGTTGACGCACTTTGGGCTTCAGGTGCGAGTGGGCAACCATCACTCCCATCCAACACTTTCCCATTTACACCGACTCCCTGAGTATGCTTAAAGCACTGCACTCCAGAAATGCTGCTGAACCCATAATGGGAAACATCATACATAACATAGTTAAAATCACAAAACAAAAGCATAACATTAAATTCTTCTGGGTTCCTAGCCATGTTGGAATTGTGGGCAATGAGAAAGCAGATGTATGCGCTGCACAAGCCCGGAATGGCCAAATAAAGCAAGTGAACATGCCGTACAGGGATTGTTTAAAGTTTATCTACAGTAAACTCAGAAATAAGTGGCAGGCTGCATGGCAAGAGCACGTAAACAACAAACTACATTCTGTGAAGCCAATTTTAGGGGAATGGCAATCATGTAGGCATCAAGAACGTTTTATCGAAGTTATTTTATGTCGGCTCCGCATTGGACACACCCACCTCATGCACAGCTTTCTACTAACCAAACAGAACAAACCTCTCTGTGACATGTGTGGTGCTGAACTCACGGTGAACCACATTTTAATTTCATGTATCAAACTAGAAGAACTAAGAAAGAAATATTTTACAACATTTTACAGGCAAAGCATCCCATTACACCCCATGTTACTTTTAGGTGATCGAGCTCTGGTTGACATCTCTTGTATTTTTAGGTTTCTCAAGGAAGCCAGCGTTTTAAACAAACTCTAAGCATGAAAAGCTTCACTTTTAACAAAAACTCCAACCTTGTGTTTGGCGTATCATAGCCTCAGTTGCTTTTGCGCCATTAAAATCAATATAACTAACTAACTAACCAACTAACCAACACTTGTGGGGTTGAGGCGGGTCCAAGGGAACACTCACTTTCTAACATATCACTAGCAACTGGTAAAGGTATCTCACTTTCTTTAACAACAGCAGGCTTCACACAAGTATGTCGCAAATGGTCCGCATGCACAAACCGAGTCTGTCCATCCACCACGACAAGATATGTCATAGCAGATTTCACATCCACAACCTTGCCTGGACGCCACTTCACCTGTTTTCCACGTACTGAACGCACAAACACCCTATCCCCAACAGAAAATGCTTTAGGTAAACTCCTCCGCTTGTTTGCACTGCGTACATTCCTCTCCGATTTGGCATTGAGTGCATCTTGCAGACTTGGTTTCAATAACGACAGTCTTGTGCGCAACTTCCTTTTCATGAAGAGTTCAGCTGGTGTTTGGCCGGTGAATGCATGCGGCGTTGTGCTATAAGCGAACAGAAAATTATCGATTCTGTGCTGCAGTGACCTGGAACTTTTATTCCTCTGATCTTCGAGTAATTGCTTCAACAGCGACTGCTTTACTGTTTGAACCGCGCATTCTGCCGAACCGTTCGACTGAGGATGATATGGCGGAGTAAGGGTGTGCTTAACCCCGTTTGCCAACAGAAATTCCTCAAAATCTTTTGCACGAAACTGCGGTCCGTTATCTGTGACTATCTCAGTCGGTAAGCCATGACTTGCAAACAACGAGCGCTCTATTTCGATGGTGCTTTGCGCTGTCATTGACGTCATGATACTTGATTTCCAACCATTTGGAATAGGAGTCGACAGCTAAAAGGAACAACTTGTTTTCTTTTTCCGCTATATCAAGATGTATCCTCTCCCAACAGTTTGTGCACCATTTCTAAGATGAAAGTGGTGCTAGTGGCCCCAGAGATTTTGTGCTTTGACAAATTTCGCACTGCTTCGCAGTTTGTTCGAGGCTGTTGTCTATCTGTGGCCACCAAACCATTGACCTTGCAAGTGCTTTCATCTTAGTAATGCCAATGTGTTGCTCATGTAACAAACACATAACTTCACTTTGAAGCGACTGGGGTATCACGACCCTGTTGGTCCACACCAAACAACCACAATCCACAGTAAGCTCAGATCGCCTCACGAAGAAAGGTAGATAAGGAGCGTCAACAGCACGCGGCCATCCATGCCGTAATATTTCAGGAACAGCGCTGAGCACTGGATCTCTCACAGTTTCTCGCTCGATATCTTTAGCTGTAACGGGGAGTTTGTTGACAGGTGAAAAATAAAAGATTTCTTCTGCCTCGTCGCCGGTTTCCGGCAGTGGAAGGCGTGACAGTCCGTCTGCATTGGCTATCTTTGTTCCTGCTCGGTGCGAAATGCGAAAGTTGTAGTTTGCAAGAAAAATTCCCCAGCGGTGTACACGAGCTGCAGCTACTGCATTTGTGTGATGCTTTGCCTCAAAAAGGACGGTAAGGGACTGGTGATCAGTGACTACATTGAAGCTACGCCCGTACAGATATTTGTGAAACTTCCGCACTGCATAAACAACTGCAAGAGCTTCTTTTTCTGCTTGCGCGTAGTTACGCTCGGCAGGAGTCATTGTCCGCGATGCGAACGCAATCGGTCGTTCCGCACCTTCAACCACGTGCGACAGCACTGTGCCTAAGCCGTAAGTAGAAGCGTCGCATGCCAACTGCATTTCCTTCCTTACATCGTACAGTTCCAAGACCATGTCTTCACTGATCAAATTCTTGCAGCGACTGAAACATGCATCGCACTGGCTCGACCATTTCCATGTGCTGCCCTTGTGCAAGAGTTGGTGCAGAGGCTCTAGCACATTTGCTAGATCAGGCAAAAATTTGGCATAGTAGTTTATTAGGCCCAAAAATGCCTTTAGCTGAGTCACGTTATTTGGTTTTGGCACGTCTCGAATTGCCTTCACTTTTTCCGCTGCTGGGTGTACGCCGTGCTTGTCTATCTCGTGTCCTAAGTAACGCACACTTACTTGGAAAAATTTTCCCTGCGTTTACACGAATGCCGTGCTCTTGTAGCACCTGCTCGGAACGGCGATAGCACTCTGTGAGGTCTTTACCTGCTATTAGCACATCATCCAGGTAACAGGCAGTCCCAGGGATGCTTCGCAAAACCTCATCCATCACGGCCTGAAACATTGCGGGCGTGCTTGCCACGCCGTAGGGCAATCGTCTAAATCTGGAAAGCCCCAGGTGCGTATTCACAGTCAGCAATTCCTGTGCCTGCTCATCCAGCTCAAGTTGCAGGTACGCCTTTGACAAATCCAGCAAAGTGAACACGGTTCCCCCAACCAGTGACGGGAATATGTCCTCTGGCAGCGCCAGCGGATAGTGGACGAGTTCAATATCCCTGTTGACTGTGACTCGGTAGTCTCCACATATCCTAATCTCTTTTCCAGCTTTCTTCGGTACAATCACGAGTGGTGTAGCCCAACTACTGTGTCTGACTCTGTACACCACACCAGCTTTCTCAAGGTTGCGCAATTCATTTTTCATTTGTTCGCGCAAGCATATGGTACTGGTCTCGCCTGACAAAAGGTTGGATGGGCATCGCTTTTTATTTGGATGCTACCAGTGAATCCCTTGATAGAACCATAGCCTGGCTCAAACACATCACCGTACAGCTGTTTTGACCTCTTCTCGGATTCCGCTGCGACCATCTGCCTACCGCACTGTACGTTATCTATGTCATACTGCAACTGCTACACAGCATTCTGCAAGTGAACTTTTAGTGTCGTTATCCAATTGCGACCTAAAAGCGTCGGCATGCGAGCTTGAGTTTCTTGCTTTGTAATTATCAGAGGCAGATCGTAGCTCCGGTTCCGATAAGACACACTCACGTTCGCTACACCTTTTACTTTGAGTGCAGTGCCATTATACACTCCTAGATGTACGTCGTCTTTAGAACATGGGTAGTTTGGGAAATTTGCATCGAAGTCTCTTTCAGACATTATGGTCACAGCGGCTCCCGTGTCTAATTCTATTGGGATATCCTTGCCGTTTACCTTTACATTAAGCACGATGGGCGAAGAGCTATGAACCTTGTTTGTAGCACAAACCTGTTTGTAGCAATTCAGGAGTTTCCGACAAGGTTTCCTCAACTTTGTGAACGACCTTTGTTTTGCACATTTTCGCTACATGACCTGGCTTCGAACATTTGAAGCATGTACTTTTGAGAAAAGGACACCTCACTGGCTCGTGCAGTCCGCCCCACCTATGACAGGCGCGAACAGTGCCTTTCCCACGTTGCTTTCTTGGACCGTTTTGGGGGGCACGTTGCACGTTGCTCGCGGTCTTCTCCTCAGTCGAGTGTCTTCTGCCTTGCGTGGCAGGCTCCCGATGCCAGTAGACGTCGGCAGGACTGGCGGTTGACCCCTCAGGTAGCATTTCCCGGGTGTCCTTCTGGGCCGTTTCCAAGGCGGTGGCGATTTTGCAGACTCGCTCCCAGGTGACTTCGTCATCCGACGGGGCAAGAAGGCGGCATCGAATCGAATCCGTACGGATTCCAGCAATCAATCGATCTCGGAGCACTTCTTCCAAGAATGTTCCAAACGAGCATGTAGCAGCCAGCCTTTTGAGCGCGACGATAAACTGTTTCAGGCTTTCGTTCGGCTCTTGGTTTCGCTGGTAGAAGCGATACCGTTCGGTAACCACAGACCGTTTTGGAGCATAGTGCTTTTGAAGAACTTCGGCAGCTTCTTCATACTTGACCTCTGTTGACTTTTTCGGCAGCAGCTGTCTATGCATAGTCACGTAAGCCTTTTCACCCAGGATTGTTTGGAAGACTTGCATATTCTTACTTGCGTCTATTCCGTTGGCGGTTGCGTACAGGTCGAACCTTTCCAGGTAGACGTCGATATTGCCAGAGTCTGGGCAGAACTCTGCCAAAGATCCCAGGGTGGTGGTCATCTCTGATGTCCTCGCTTGCCGTAGCGTCTTCGTCGGTTCTGCAGGCTGGATCAATGCTTCTGCACGAACTATCCCATCCTCGTCGCCATGTTGGACTCGGACGCCGTGAAGTCAAGTATTTATTCGGGCAGCAACACGAACACAACAGACAGAAACAATTCAGTGGCTTCGCCTTATAAAGACAGCCTGGGTGCAACCGAGGCATGCCATTGGCCAGCGGTACAACTGCACACGTGAACAGTAATCGCGAACATCAGATACGCGGTGCACAGTAGCAGAGTGCAGCACACTTGATATGCACTGCGCCGATGCAACACCGCTGAAGATCTCGGATCTTTTAAATGGCCACACAATCATTAAAATATTGCGTCAGTAACTGGCGGCAAATCAACGCAAGCTGTTTGAAAGCTGTTTGAAATATGGGAATGCTCGGCCAGGCATGCAGGCCCAGCGAACAGCCGGCCTCTCGGGCCGATCAGCAGCACCTCTCTCGGTGCCTGTTTGGCTCAAATGACCGGTCCGGAGTCAGTGACCAAGCTGGTACCAGCGCCCTTGGCTCCTCATGTCGCCGCATGCATATGCCAAGCTGGGCGAGCCGATTAAATCAGCATCCCGTCATAAGCCGAGCATGAACCGATGGTCGGCGGTTGGCCGATTTCGCTCGGGAGGTTACAAGTTCAGGATTAAAAGTTGTATTTAAAGGAAATGGCACATTTATAGGTATCATGAAGTTGGACAAATTGCTTAAAGAAATGTAAAGCAAAAGAAAAAAGTGAAAGTCCTTTTACTCAGCACTGCTGCTATTCTGCACCATCTTGTGAGGTGTAGGATGGGCCCTGTGCGGTAAAAAAATAAATAAAAAAGGCAAGCGGTGAATGTTATAGCAAGTACTATATGAAAGAACAAAAATGTTCTGCCAGCTAACACGTCATAAAGGATGCGAAACATGGAATTTAAGTTCGTTTCGCTGCAAAACTATGGCTGCAAGAAGCCGATGCTGGCAGAATATGTTTGTGTCTATAACCAAAGCAGAGCAGTCATGAGTCAGCATTGCATATGCCCTACCTGGTCACTTGTCATTGCTTTTCAACCTTACATTGCCAGAAGTACATCCATAGAGTAACATAAAAGTAAAGAGCGGACACTCGGGCCCTTTCGCGGCCGAGTTCGGCGCTTCCCCGTTTCCGCCAGATGGCACTGAACGTGCAAATAAAAAAAAAAAGAGTATGGTCTTGGCATGTCTTGGCTTCCTTCTGCGGAGTGACTGATGCGCTCATTGTCACCCTGACAGAATGCACATAGTAGGTTCACTGCCGCTTGCCAAGCGCACGCGATGCGTGATGTGTTCGCCGCGGCGTCCAGGCAAGCGATCAAAGCCAAACACTTTTGACGAGTGTTGCACGTCGAAACCTGGATAATCGTTGCGTGCTCCGTAATCGTCACGCTGGTGGCCGGCTGCTCAGCTGGGCAATGTGACACCGCCTCCTCCGCGAGAGTGGAGAACGCACAAGACGCAATGAAAGTAGGGCCTCCCAGATTCCTGTTTATGCCTATCATCTCTGAGGCCAGTGCGTTTCCCCGGGTCCGCTAAGTGCGCTGTGCACAAAAGTCAGCCGCTGGGGCCTACGGGAGTGTCCGCTCTTTACTTCTATATTACTCTATGGTACATCTGCAAATGACATCGTTCACAAAAGTGGCAATACATGCTTAGGGGGTGTAATCTTCAGAATTACTAGTTCTCAATGCAGCCACTGGGCCAGTGTCATAATTTTCTAGACTTATGTTGTCCAAGTTGCCACGTCACAAATGCACTGCTAGTTTTGCTTGTCAAGCACATTCTGCCCAATGGGCATCTTGCACGTCTACAGCCACAGCTCTTTGCTAAAGCGGTGAAGTGAATCACTTCTTTGGAAGCAATTTACTACCCTCTCTTAAACCGTGGCAAAGTGTAACACAGCCAATCTGCTACACGTGCCTAGCGTGCCTACCGCGGCATCAGTGTAGGCCATGGTTCCCAGTGGCATCTTGCCTAGCTTAGCAGCCAGCTGTGCGACCCTGCTTTTCCTTCTGCCTCTGTCTTGGATGGGATGCATGTTTCTGGGTATGGGAGCGATAATCAGATGCTCTCTTATTTCTCTTCCCAGATCTGTTCTAGTGTTCACTGTGTTATCTACGATTACCCATTTCGCTAGCTCTAGGTATTTCCTGCCTGCGGGTGTGGATGTTAGCCTGTCGATTTGCGATGTTGTGACCGCTTCAGTCAGTTCTCTCCAATTGTTATGCAGGCCCATTTTCTCCAGTATATCATTGGACGCGGAAATGGGCAGCCCTAGTTTATTCACTTTGAGAGTTTTAATACAAGGGTCAGAACAAATTTGTCTCCTTACATCTATGCTGCAGACTCAACCTGCCTCATGATAAAAACGGGCTGCTGCTGAGTAGAGTTGGACGGCATTGGAGAGCATGCTTAACATACAGTCAGATGGCGTTTTAATGCTGCAGCAGTATTCGATGGTGGTGCAGATACTGCTATAGTAATAATAATAATAATAATAATGTTTATTTCCGTCATAACAGAAATGATGGAGGTGATGAGAAAAAACTGAGTTCTCACCATCTCTCAGGCAGCGGCATACAGTAAGAAACATTGCGCTCTGTACATACTGCACACATGCAGCAGAAACAAAAAGGAAAGTACAACAGAAGAATTAACAACACATTATACAACATTAACACACATAGTAAAGCAAAATAACATATAATGCAAGGCTTCATTCCAAAAGTGGTGTTAGTGCTGCTTATGAATAAGAATGAGTATAATTACATGCTTTCAATTATAAAATCTCGTACGGTGGAAAATGGAACATGAAAGACATGAACGTTTGAGTCAATAAATATGTTTAAAAGTAGCGGAGACGGTAATTAAGCATTTGGTGTCCGTAACTTGTTCGTGTAACAGGTATAGACCAGTGTGGTTTGTGACGTTGTGGGTATGGAGTCTGGAAATGCTGAAGTGAGGCGAAGTAAGTAATTGTGTTTAAGTGTTTAAGTAAGTCACTGTGAAACGTAAGGAATATTAATAAATGCAGCTTTCTATATCGCAACTTAAATGTCATTGTATCGATCGTGACTCCCAGGAGACTGAGTTCCAAAAATGGCTTCTTCCCCTTTCGTCAGGACATGCTGAACTGTTGAGCGCACTCATCTTTCGTACAACGCCGCATAATATGCCTAAGCGAATCCTGTGGCGATGTACCCCCAATTTTTGACAGATAAGCAACCTGGAAAACAAGAAATAGGTCATGTTTAGCATGATCATCTGTTGCTAGTAACTTGTCATCAGAGCTATTTATCTTTTACAAATGACCAGTTGCAAGGTTAAAATTTATCAGGAATAGCAAAGCCAAAATCATTTTTACTGTTTACCGGTACAGGTGGAAGCTACATAAAGAGCAGACATATTAACTACCAGTGCACGTTAAGGCTGCAACAGCTTGATGCTGTTGCTTGAGGTTAGCTGGCACTTGTCAAATGGCTGTATTATATAGTTAGTACACTAAAATATGAAGAACAATAAAATGAGTTCGCAGAATGCAGTGTTTGAAAGAGCAGTTGCTGCACAAAAGCAGATAATCTTTCAATGAAAACTAAGTTGTATCGTTTTGCCAGTCCACTTCGTTTCTTCTGCCGTCTGTCTTCTTGTACGGCAGCCATATTAGTGACGAGCAATAGTTACATCTGAGCTGTCTCACTAGCTTCATGCAAACGGCTACAATTATGAAAAACTTACCAGGTCAGTTCTTTTCTTAGGGTTACACAGCTCATTCTCCAGCTCTTGCAAACCTTCAAGCGATGACAAAGGCATCAACTTCAGGACATCGTTGTTGAGAGGTTCAGGATCTTCAGATGGCTGGCGCCGTAAGCTTAACCGCTACAGCATCTTTAATATTCTGCCATGTTCTGCCAGCTCCGATCATATCTCCTGTAAGGCCTTGAGCGTCTTCTTCTGCAGTGGTATTGAGGAAAAGGTGAAATGCGACTTGATGCTTCATACCATACTTTAGACGACTAGTTTTGCTTAGCAAATGACACCTCAACTTCAGAATGGTTTACTTGTGTATCCTGCGCTCGTTGAACACAAAGCAAAGAGTAAAGCTCCATTTTATTTGCTATGGGCTTCTGAGCTAAGCACATATTTAAGGAAACTGAGGATTAACACAACCAAGGCAAGCTTTTTTCAGTCCAAGATCAAGCAAAATACAAATGTGATAATTCTGGGTTGGGCCTGCACCCACGATGTAGCAGGCGTAACAAAGGAAAATAATAAAACTTCTACTCACTTGACTTCCCTGAACATGTCATCTTGCAGTTTTTTTGCCAGGTCTTGGGGGTGTGGTCGGAGATCGGTAATTTAGGCTAGAGGTGCCAGGTACATTGTCCACACGAGGCTGGCGATTTTTGGTAGCCAGGACTAGGGGCTGAGGAGGTGGAATAAAGCTTCCTTCTGGTTGCAGGCCACAACAAAATGATGGATCTGGCAGCTCCACAAGTGTGTTGCGGCCAAAACTCTTCTCACTGTCCTCGTTCGAAGACAAAAATTACACTGCTGGCCGCCGTCTCCTTCTCTGTATAGCACCGTCGTCCTCACTTGTAAGGTCAGAAGTGAAAGCAGCCACCTGGTGCTTTTGTCATGCGGCATCATATGTGCCTATAAAGTTATAAAAAGTAATTAGGGACCATGTTGGAAACATCAGTGGTATAATATAATGATCAACACTGTAAGAAACAGTAACAATGCAGATAGCAGTTTGCTTACCACACTCGCAGAGAACACGGCAATTGTACTCTTGCCAGTTACTTTTTGGTCATTCGGAATTTTTTATTGCCATAGTCATTTTACTGGTGTGTTTGTATGGTGGCTAGGCAGTCTTTTTTTCACTTCTTAGCTATATGGCTGGGATCACAGACACCTTATCACTGTCTTCAAAGTGGACTACGGAGGACTTCTTCCACACTGAAAAAGCCATGAAAATATTCTTTAGTACAGGGATTTCCAAACGTTTTTCCCCAATAACAGCCTTCAATTGCCCGGAGGGGCTACTTTGAGAGGCATCCGCCCGAAAACCTACAACTAAACCAACATTCCTACCCAGCTCACAAATAGCAACTGGAGGGTCCTAACAAGCACAGATAAAAGCACGTTTTAGCTTTGCACTGTTTTTTGCTTATATGTGTGTAGGAGGGGAAAAACTGCATAACGAGGTCCATATTGACAGGAACACACACTTGTGTTCTATGTCACTCATGCTCCATATAGAAAAATCTGCGGAAAGCTGTGCAGAACCAAAGATATTCAGGGTCTTAGATTGAATAGGTTACTGGAACAGGCTATCCAATCTTGTAAAAAAGCGGCAGCACAAGCGCGCACCTTCATCTGTGCTAATGGTGTTGGCTACCTGGACGATGTGCCCAGCTTTCATCTTGACGAAGGTGTCAGCTGCAAAAATGGTGTCTCTCATTTCGAGAGCACTGTACTGAATGCCTTTGAACCTTACAGGCAATGGTCTCTGAGAATGTTACCCAGGACAGCTTGTAGGGTAACCTTGACAACACAGACTGTGCTTTGACGCCCTGCTTCCTTCTCAGTCAATCGTCGAACAACCTGTTGAAGAGCTCGACCGTGCGTCTTCAGCGGCGTTTTCACTTCATGCAGATAATTCTCAAAAGGAAATGCTGAGAAAGTGTCAAGGGGGCCAAATGCTCTGACACCATTGGCTGTGTGCACCAGTGAGTGAACATTGTACACATAAATGCCACATCCATGAAGATCACCAGCATCAGGAGCTAACTCCTTGAGAAAGCGTTCTGCGGTCTCAGCATGTGTGGCCAAGAATTTCTCACTGACAAGGACTGCCACTGCTACACTGAAACTTCATGAAATGGCTATAAAGTCAGTTCTCCAACTTCCCCTTCAGAGCAACAGGCCCAGAATAGAGCAAGAAGTTCCTGAACTCCACTGCCTTCCATTGTTCTAGGAAAGGAAGAGCTCGTGGTCTCTGCTTCATGTCAGAAGGGACATGAGGATTGTATTCAATAAGACTTGCAGAAATGGAAGCCTTGGATGTGGAAGATATCTTCGACAGGCAAGGTCTGCTTGTCGCCCACTATATTCTGTACAAGAAGCTTTCACATTGTGCCCAAACAAACAAGGTGCATATAGTCCAGTGAAAACTGGCCCACCAGCCATATCTAGTAAGGGAGATTTTTCATGGTGATGAGCAGGCTATAGCATTCTCTTGAAACTTTAATCAGACCACAGAGGACTTCTACAAGCTGGAAAAGTAATCTTGCTACGTGCAGTTGAGTACACGCCTTTCTGGGTGAATTTTTCGCCACAACCATAATAGGCAGAACGGCTGATGATGTTCTGTGGACCCCCTGGCAACTGCAACACGCTGAACAGAATGAACAATTTCACTACTATGGTGCACAATAACTTTGAAAGCAAATACTTAAGACGTGGAATGGTTCACTAGATTGCAAAAGAAAAATTTTTCTGACAAAGAGAGTGTAAGTTTACATCACAGATGCAGTATGGTTAATGGGATGTGACCGCAAGCTAATGCCTGAAGCTGAAAGATATGCGGTACTAGGCCTGTTATTAAACATGAGAGGTTCTCTTGCACCGTACAACTATGTTCATGCGCTCAGTGTACTTTCCTGGGTGCAACCATGCATATACTAGGTGAGTATGCTGCACCATGTTTTGCGTGAATGCATAGGCTGGAGTGTCAGCGCGACCATTCAGATAGTATGCCTGTAAGATATTTGTGCTTTGCAATGAACGACGAAGATTAGATGCTAATATGGTTCAGTTCTGCATCATTTACTGTGCAGGGCTGTTTCTGTGCTTACTAGAAAGCTTTCATTCCTCTACAATTTTCCCAATTATTACCGAAGTGAATTGACAGATAAGGTCTTTTAAGCACTTTGTATATTTGAAGGTTTACTCCTGTTGTAAATCCATGATAAACAGAAGTGGACAAGGGAGTATTCATTCTCCTTCAGATACTTTACCTCCATTTATCAAGAACCGAGGCTTTCAAGGGTGATGGAAACCGAAATGAAGGTAGAGAAAAGATGTTTAGATTGGTAATGCTGAAGTTTCTTTTCTCTAGTTGTAAAATAGGGTGGCTGCCTTAGCATCTATAACTAAAATGAAATCTAATTGTACTAATGGAAAGTCTTGCCATCACAGGCCCATTCCACACCAGTGTCACCTAGCAACCCGATCTACTTTTGAAGGTCATGAGCAGGAGTCATATTAGAATGGGAGCATGGTGACTATTAAGCGGTAACCGTGTGAGGCGATATTCCGTCGCGATGAAGATGCCGTCGCCCACCGCTGTCGCTAGCGCAAACCGCACGAAGCGACGGGATTCGGCGTCGGAGCGGCGCGTTTTCAGTGTTGCTCGATTGCTGCTGCTTCAGCGTTCAGTCATTTTGCGTTAATGCGTAGAACAACGTTCCTAAGGCTCCATACATGATAAAACACAATAAAAACATTAACATTGTCTAATACGCAAAGTCGCGTGACAAAGAAAAGCGCGCGCATTTTTTCCTTCCTCCGTGAGCGCGCACTTTTTCCGTCTGCTGCCGGCCTCCCCAGCGTCGTTGTCCGCCAAGGAACGCCGACGGAAACTCGCAATGCTCAGAACTTTGCTCGTTCTGAAGCAGCTGCAAGCTGGGGCTCGCAGACACTGGGTGCGTCCTGTGTGGCAAAATCGCGCGGAGGAGAGCGAATACTTCACAGCGGTAAGCCAGCTGGATATGCTGTAGTGTGAGTGCACTACAGTTACATTTTCCCCTTGAAACGAGCTGTTTCATGTGCAGCTCATGAAGGATGGCGATGGAAGCTTATTCCACAAATATTATCGAATGTCTCCAGAGACATTTGACATGCTGCACAGCATGGTTGTCGAAAAGCTGTCGAAACAGCGGCTGTGCAGAGACCCGATCTCATCGGGGGAACGGCTTGCCTTGACGCTGCTGATGTGTGCTTGCGTGCAGCGATGTACTGTATGTCCGTATGTCTAGCTAGTCTAGCTCCAGGATGCAATCAAGTTCAATGCCGTGACCGCGGGCGATAAAGGCATGCTACTCGCTGAATCGTTCCTAAGCGCTTGCATACATTCACATTTCACGAATTTCCGCCACCCGAAAGACTCCATATTTTCACAATCCGCTGAGCATCATAAAGAAAAACACACTGATAACGTTCCAGTTATGAATGTCAATAAATGTAGACACGTAATCACGCGGGATCAACAAACGTCAGCACACGAAGTTTGCGTGAAAGAAGCTACAATGACAACTCACTGGTGGACCCGAGGGCCGCTGCGATGCGGCGTCAGGCGACATTCCTGCGCTGCTGGAACTTGTAGTGCGTATAGGACATGTCCCATAGCACCCTTTCTTGTTCAACTTCATTAATGAGCCTTTCATTAAATTCTTGTTGTTGTTGCAAGCCTGCCATGGTTAGGCGTTCGTCGGCTGCTGCTCCGTTGAAAAAAAAAAAACGACGACTTTCGCGCGCAAAACGGCTCGGAAGTTGCGCACCCGCAAGACCTAGCGTTATTGGCTAGTCTCGCACGCCACTTCCGGGCGATAGGCGAAATTTTCTGCAAACCCAGAAACTGGGCGACGCGATGAGCGACAGTGGTTTGGCGGCCGTCAGCTCATCGCGCGGCGTCGCCGCGAATTATCGCCTCATGTGGTTAGCACTTTAATCATAGACTTGGAGGTAGCTCAAAAATTGCCATCTGCACTGGCTGAATAGAATACTTTGACGAGTGAAACAGTGGGCAGCCATCTACTCATCATCACGGTTATGTCCATTGTGTTGAGGGCACGTTCCTGTCTTTGCTTTCTGTATAATTCCCGATCTGCATTGTCAGGCTTGAGGGCAGTGTTGTGACGCTGGTCTTGACTCATTATCATGGTTATGTCTATTTTGTTGAGGTCATGTTCCTGTTTTTGCTTTCTATATAATTCTCCATATATAGTGTCAAATTCTCAAATTCTCTGGCAACTTTTTTTGATGAAAGCACTGATGCAAGCTGCTGCTCCACTGGTAGAGTGACAAAGAAATTTCCCTCCATCGCAAGAGTACCTCCTCTATGCTTCTGGCCGCTCTGCGCATACGTCAGATCGACATCTTTCCTCTTTTTCAGATCTCTTTCATACTTGCCTAGCCGAAACGCCCAGTCGGGATAATAATAATGAAAAGGGAAGGTGTCCAGCGTAGTACCACGGCTGCTCAATGAAGAGCGCACTGCGGCCCGTCACATCTCCGAAAGACCCATATTGCGCCTAGTTCTCATCGCCACCACTGTGGCGCTACCACTGCGAAACGAGTCTGGGCAGAGAGCTGTGCGCAGCAGCCGAGGCAGTGCTTCTCGTTTAGGCTCTGCGCGGTAGGCGCTTTATAATTTTAGCATTTATGAGCTGCGTTTCACACATTATGGTGATGCCACGTGCAAGTTTGCTATTGACAGCGTGATAGCGGCATGTCACCATCACTGCGCTTTTCCAAATCGCACGTGGACTTGCGTTTGCGCACAGAATCAATGCAGAAGTGCGCTTCGCCTAGCGGTCGCCCATTCAGTTACGGCCGTTTCAACCACTCTAATAACTTATTACATATTACAATCTTGAACTTGGGACAAGGTTTTGGGCCACTTATTCAACATGCACTTTTTGTAAACTTATGTTTGCGGTCGTAACGTTCAGCATTACAGTTCAGCCTGTTGCTCCATTTTCGCTGGAAATAGTTTCAAGTGGGTACCACCGCGTAAATATACTGCTGACACAAACTGTTACAAAAGAAACAACACAAGACAGCCAGTTCAACCAGATGCCAGCAGGCTCAGCCAATGTTTTTCATTTTCTTTTGAAGTCACGTGGTGCACCAAAGGAATTCAAGCCTATTTTACAAGCGAAGAACTTTCTTCGAAAGAGGTTTATGAGCAAGTATGATTTTTTCCACCGTAAGATTGATGTTTCCTGCCCAATTGGTCAGCAATGGTCACATTAGTTTGGTTAGAAAGGCTTTGCAAAGGTCCTTGGTGTGACTGTGGTCTTCTCTCTCGCAAATCAACTCCGGACATTGCTCAGAATAGGGAAGAAGGGCCGAAACCAGCGTGTTGCTTAGCTTGCTGCTGCTTCTGACCTCTGGCCACTTCATCACCTTGCTAACAAAGGTGCATGTAAGCTTGAACAAGGCAACTATTTCCATTTTTGGATACCTCAGGCGTCCACCATCAAGATTCTTGATAAGTCCATAAATTTCTTCAGTTGGCTTTGCTACCTGCAGCAGGATTTTGCAAGAATCACAAGGCACCTGAAAACGAGAACAAACGGTTGGGAAAAGGGTGGGGACTGACATAAAATAAAGTTAATGACACTGGAAGGTAAGCACTCGAATATATTTAAACTTTGGTTATATATAAAATAATGAGAGTAAGGGTAGGCACTGAAAACAACAGCCAGAATAAAAAATGTTTCATGCAATTTCGTAAAAATATCCGTACCTTCTCTTCACATGCACGTGCAAGGTAACCAGCCAAGTATGCAATCGGTGCTAACTCTGTCAGCTGCTGGTTCACACCACACATGAATGAATCCAAGCCGACTCGAAAGTTCCCTCGCAGCAGACGTGATGGCAGCTGGCAAGGTGCGACTTTCATAATCACGAATGCCAAGTTTTGCCTCAGAGTTGATAGGTGCATTTGCAGACTTTGATGCCTGCAAGATGCCAACCTGCACAAAGCATGGGGAAATGTGTATTGTCTCCGTTTATGATCTTTTTTTTCTCAAATGGTACCTTCAATATTTTCTCTTATGTGAAAACTGCAGCCCTTACGTCAATTCTGTCATTCCCGCCATTGAATTGCCTTAAAGATGGCGCCGTGTCCTATATATAGGACACCAGGGCTCAGTCGTTGCAAGAACAAAAAAAAAAAGCAATGTTTGGCGTTACTCTTTGTTTTCAAGCTTTCACAAAAATTCAAATATTCAAAACAAACATGCCGGTTACCTTGAGGTGCAGCTAATACTGGGCATTGATTAATGGGTGTGAAAAGTTTTGAAACAGTTCTTTGTGCTTGATACGCAGAGGTGGAAGTTGCACTTTTCACACTTAGTTTTTGGCTTTCCTTTGCATCCTTCCAACTTTCATCCCCGTTGGTCTTCGGCCATGAGCGGCGAGTGCCCAACTTGATCATATCATACGCCATACTCTGGTCGCTGGGCTGTGCAATTTCGCCTTTTGAGTGGCTGCAGGGGAGAAGACGGTGGTCTTCCAAGTTTCCGTGGCAGATCAGCAAAATCAACTTTTGCTAGACTTTACCATGACACTTGGAGTAAGTTCTAGCAAATCCATCTTCTCTCTTCTTAGCCCTTGAATTTCGGCGTTACGCCTATACTCGAGCCACGAGTTAGTCACGGAGAGGTTGATAAAATGTTTGATAACTCGCAGTGTCCATTTTCAGCTGCGAATGAACATTCGGTACAGGCTTATCACAAAGTCTGTCTTGTCAGCGCCTCCCAAACTTTGGTTGTACTCGCGGAGAACTGCGGTTTCACATTTACGTATTTCCCATCTGCTTTGCTCCATCGAGGCACTTCATCCTCGTCATCAATTCCAAGGAAATCTGAGGCTAGGGCCACCGCCCTGTTGTCCAGCCATCTCGTGATGATGATTTTCTCATCGCTGCTTACCATGCAGTCGGAGGACCCTCTTCCCTCCTTCTTCATTTGGCCTTCTGGCTTCAGCAGGCATTTCTCGGTCCGGTTTGATCGGATGGTTTGTGGGGTTTAAAATGGGGGAGATAAACACGTTCTCCCCGTTTAAGGCGCGGCTGACACAGTTCAAAACCGCGCGGACCCCACCCCGTGGTCGCGAGCGCTACCGAGCGCACGCCGACCACGGCGGGCCTTGCTCTACGGGAACAAAGGAACGACACACTGGCTGACACAAACAAAGCATTTATTGCTATAACAACAATAATGCCAGCTAGCAACAAAATACACTGAGGAATCGAGGATGTCCGACTCACCAGCACGGTTACGAGCGAACGTTCGCCCACGGTAGGGCAAAGGGATAAACTCCGAGGCCCGACGGGCAGGCTCGGCGGGAGCAAGTTCCGACCAAGAGGCGCCCGCGGCGAAGAGCGGAGTGGCGCGCGGAAACGTCCGCTTGCGTTCCCGGTGCTGAGCAGAAGAGACCCCGTCGGTCCCCGCGAGCGCGCAGCAAAACGCCATCCGTGGCGCTGGTGTCGCTGCGACGCGAGCGCCCTCCCCTGTTAGTTGAGAGTAACCGAACTGAGAGGAGTGCTTTGCGGGGGAGCTAACCACAGGGAACTAGTGAGTTGAGGGAAAGCGAACGCAGGGGACGAAGGCGTCCCCACAGGTTCCAGCAGCATATATAGTCTTCTCATGAAGCACCCGCAAAACTGGCAAGGACGTGAAATAATGTCAAAAAAAGCTCGTGCCCAGCACCATCCAGTATTCGCCTCGCAAGATGGAGGACAAATGCCGCGGTCACTCCAAAGTCATTCTTGTCTGCTGGAATGAGTTCAGTGGCTGAACCTTGATAAACGAGGAAGTCGTAGATAATCCCCGAAGCACTGCGCACAACATGAAAACTTTCACTCCCCACGTATTTGGTTTCCTTTTAATGTGTTGTTTTATGTCTAGCTGTCTTTTAAACGGAATGATTTGCTCATCGATGCAAAGATGCTCCTCCAAAGAGATTTTTACACATCTTTCACGAATTGTGTCCAAAACTGTCCTGACCTTCCAGAAACGATTATTGCTGGTGTGGTCTCCGTTTACGTCAACAATGTGCAAGCAGTTTCTGAGCTTCTCGAGTCGGTTTCGTGACATTTTCATGGTCGAGAAAAGCTCAGTTTTGAGCGAACCGCGTCCAGTGCATGCGCAGCCGTGGGTAGCGAAAGACACCCATCGCTAAATGCAGTGAAATCAGCTTTCTTTCTGATTTCTTCTTCGTTTGTCTCAACGGATTTTCCCTCTTGATAAACAGAACACGTTTGTTTTCTCGGGAAGATCAACAAAAGCACTCTTCGGCATGTACCGAGAAAAATACGCATACGCTATCGGTAGACCATCAAGGTCATTCTCATTCTCGTCACCAGATGACTGAGGGGGATAAGTGGCTGCTAGCTTATTGAAAGCTCTCCTGCACCACGACCTTTTTGCCAGTGTTGCTTCGTCAACTTCATCACCGCTGGAGGCAGCCGAGAGCTCACATCCATGTCGTTCTCAGCGTCTTCAACCACCGACACGTAACCATCCTTCAGTGCAGCAAAACATGACATCTGGATCCTCGAGACGCAGATGTCGATTAATCAAGGCCGCTTTGCCGTTGATTAAAACATGCCGGTCAGAATTTTCGCCTCGGCAATAAAAAAAAACAAAAAAAATTAGGCATTACCAAAAAAAATGTTCTGCCCTTGCATGCAACAGGCGCCGGTGGTTTATAACCACTGAGGCCTAGTGTCCTATATATAGGACACACACATCGCGGCGTGCTGCGACAAGTGTACTAACCACACAGAAAACGTTCTGCAACTGTCAAAGCCTTTGGTGTCTTTGAAACAACCTGCAAAATTCTAATCACGAACACGTTCTTAGGTATGGAGTAAAAAAAATGGCGAAAATAGCACTTACCACTACAGCCGCCGTTCCCATCATCCACCATTTTGTTTGTTTACTCTCGGCGCGATGACAAAGAAGACGAAGGAGAAAGTGATGTCGGTGCTTATATGGATGTCTTGGGAGTCGGCTCAGTTCTTGTTACACATTATTGCGCATTTTAATGATTCACTGCCTCCATTTCCATATTGAACTCCTCGCACAAGAGCAGGAGCTCATCTTTGACTGCTGTCCGTTTTCTCTCTATGCACTGCCCACTCACACAACAGAGCTCGTAAAGACCTGGCGGGATTGAGTCACCGGCGTCATTTTCATGGCGCAAAATAGGTGCCAAGCCTTTCCTCCGCGCCTTGTGCACAGTAATGCATGCACTCTCCTCGCCACTTGGTTGCCAACGAGGTGGCTGAAAGCCGGTCTTTGCAGAACGATAGTGCGCTCCTCCGCATGGATTATGTGTTCACTGCATTCTGGCTGCTTCGAGAGTGCTGGGCTTCTCTGCTCCTCGGTCACAAGCGAGGTGGCGTCAACAGCGCCAGTCTTAGCACGGCAGAGGCGCACGCTCTTGCTCTCAACTGCGAATTTGTGCTGTTCTCATGAGTTTATGTATTGTTTGTGTTACGGAATGCTGAACCCAGGCCAAAGTAATGGGCCTGAAGATGGCGACCCAATCATTTTTTTGTCGGCCTGAAAGAAACTGCCCAGTAACGTCCAAAGTGGCCGCCAGGTTCAAAGGGACTTTGTGTATGCAGGCAGCATCTTACAACTCAAGGGCTTCTTTGCCATCGCTCCCCTTCCTGGAGTGGCCATCACGGGGTGGCCATTGGTTGTTTTTATTTTTAGTTTCATGCCAAGCATGTGTTAGGGCTCAGGATGGGCAGCCCTTGGCCTTGTTGGTTCTGTGCTTTTCACTACGGATGCCACAGCAGTAGTACTTCGCTTTCCTCTTTCCTCGGTTGCTCCATTTAGTTGCCTGGGTGCCCTGAGCGGTGTCCATGCTTTCAGAGGAGCCACAAGGATGTAGGAGCAGCATGCAACTGTGATCCTATCTTGAAGATACCCTCGGCCCTTGGACGCGAAAATGAGTAAGCTACTCAGCCATGACGGGGGGGGGGGGGGGGGGGGGGGCCAACAAAGGCAGCCGGCGTCGCCATGCGCTCTGGTTCTGTGTGCTCCCAGACGCCCTTAGAACATATGGGGTGTTATGTTTCGTCTTCGTCGTGTGGAAAAAACGGTGCGGCTGCAGCGAAATGCCGATAAATCACTGCAGGCACGCAGGCTGAACTCCCGGATTAGCCACGGAAGCGGCGACAATAATCCCACCCGCAACTGGCCAGCACAGCTCTGCAGTGCGCCTGGGGTTAGCCGAGTCCAGTCTGACAACAGCGTCTGTCTGCCAGGAAAAAGTTTTCAGTGAGCGTCTCCTTACACCGTGTAGACTTGCACGTAGCCTGGACCCTGCACGTGCGAACGCATGAAATGCGCGGGAACGCTGCTCGTGGACATTCCAGCGTCTGCGCAACGTGGATGGCATCTTCCTCCCTCTCGCAGTGCGTGGCGGGGGCGTGTTCCCTAAGGAGAGAGGGTGTGATGGGTGCCCCAGTGAACTTTCCACGACACTCCTTCCTCGGCAGGCCTGGCCCCCATCTAGGGAACCTAGGGAAAGAAAATGCTTTAAAAACTCGGCAGCGTCTCTCCCCTCGAGCGTCTCATCATCGAGCCTCTCGCCATCAAGCTCCTTTGTTTGTATAATATGTAAATTTACCTGTATAAAGTTTTTCTCCTTGTCTTTCCCGTAACCTCATCTCCGACCTCCCTCATTCCCTCTCCGGCGTGACCATGCTACCTGATCTGCAACAGGGGACAGCTGCTGCGGTCTCTCATGAGATGCCCTCTACTCAGAATGGCAAGCTTGGGAAGAAATCAGCCACCAAGTGACAATGGGGAGTGGTTGTTTGGTGCCCACCTTTTGCTGGTCGCAAGCCAGGCAATGGGTTGGTGTCAAAGGTCCCCAGCCAAAAATAAGTTTTTTTTTAGCAATGAGATGATGCAGATTATTTACCTAGCACTGATAAGAAGACGGGCAAAGCAATATACAAAACAATGCAACACATGCAAAGTGCTACTAGAGAGAGGCTACAGTGCAGCGAAAGATCTTGCAACAAAATTGCACCTGTGTATGAGAGAGACAAGCCAAGAGCAAATTTGTTCACCAGGCACTGTGGCAGCCTGACGACTGGAGTATCACGATAGGCTGTCTCGAGGACTGGCACGCGCTCCCTTGCAGGACCATGCCTGGGTGAGTGGTGTTGGCCCGAGAGTCGTGCGGAAGCACTTCTTCGAAACTGCTGTAGAACTATGGCACGGGGCTAAATGACACTAAACTAACTAACTAAACGTCCTTCCTATGTAGGTTGTGCTGTGTCTGTCACTTCAAGCCAAGGCAGGCGCGCACAGACACTTAGCATCAACAGCACAGCCACTCTCTTACCCTCCTCCCTAGGCACTTGTCACCATGAAGGTTCGAGTCACTTCTCTCCGACCTGGCACCACTGCACGTGAGTGAAGTGTAGAGGGCATCACTCAACACGCACAAGGTTTTGCGCTGTTCATGGGTCACCCAGGATTGTTTCTGCAGGCTTCTCTGTACTTCTGTGGCATGCGTGGACGAGATTCCTTTCGCGCTGCGCAAACTTTCCAAATGTGCGCAGATTTCTGTGACAGTAGGGCTGTGGTAAAACTAAACCAAAAAGGATTTGCATTTTCCAGTGACACTAACGACAACACTCCTCACCTCTTGGCCTTGGCCTCATAATCTGGAATTGCTTGGTTGGCTGGCGGTAGAACTTCAGCTGGCAAGGCGGTGCGGGGTTCCGGTGGGTAGCCTGTCTCTGGACCTTGGTGTCTGGTTGTACGTGGCTAGTTTGCCTTCAGCATCAAGCTCGTAGAGCAGGTCTCTTAGCACAAGCACTGCTACTGCCATGTCCTCAAATGCACTGAACATCATTGCGATTGCTTCACTCTCTATTTCTGTATTTATTTTGTTGGGCACATCATCATCATCAGCGTGACTACATCCACTGCAGGGCAAAGGCCTCTCCCATGTCTCTCCAATAAACCCTGTCCTTCGCCAGCTGCGGCCACTGTATCCCCGCAATCTTTTTAATCTCATCCGCCCACCTAACTTTCTGCTGAACCCTGCTATACACTTGCCTTCTCTTAGAATCCACTCCGTTACCCTTGAGGACCAGTGGTTATCTTGCCTTCACATTACATGTCCTGCCCAAGACCATTTCTTCCTCTTGATTTCAACTAGGATACAAATGTAACTAAATTTCGCTGGTGTCACTATCTGTCTAGGACGGGAGTAAAAAAACCAGAGAAGTACGTCTCCCAAAACAATGTTTACTGCAACAATCAACAACAACTACAAAACTAAAAATAAAAGTGTTACATCACATAGATAAACATGCAAAAATCTGGCAGAGTTCGCACACACAGGTAGTTTTAAGAATAACGTCAAGTAGTTCTAATTAGAGTCTTTTGAGTTCATGTAGCAATCGAATGAAGGATAATGAAATTCAGTCCAATCGGTACTTAAGGTGGATGGTGGTGAGGAATGTCGCTAGAGGAGACCTCGCCGGGACCTGCGGTGCGTAGCCGAAGGAGTGTCTCGACTTTCCGGATCATTGCCGAGATGTGTCGGCCTGAGAGGGCAGCCTCACTGCGTGTTTCCTTCACCGCCGTCAAAACTCGTGTCCCCTTGTCTCCCCTCGGGGCGGCTGCACGGAGGGGACGTTGTGGCATATCGTCCTCCTCGCCTCACGGGTGCGCTGCGCCCATGTATCTTCGCGGCCATGGACCGCACTTGCTGTCCCCGGAGCTGCACTCCACGCCGTCTGGTTTTCTTTGGTCTTTGTGTAAACGATTATTGCATCCGCGCAGACGCGCGCACTTTGCACCGTCTGCTTCACTCCTGCCCCATGGCTACATTGGCTTCATCCACTGCGTGTCAGTTTGTCGTCTTTTCCTTTCTTGGCGAGGCGTCTCGCACTCAGTTGTGACAAGTACTCCCCCCACTTAAAAGTTTTCCCACGAATGGTCACTCGCATAATATGCACAAACACGCATACACTACTCGCAAGAAACAGCACTGCTCACATAGTATGCACACAAAGAACAGCAAAGCACGTACAGTACATCGCACGGTCTGGCATAGTGTCTTTCAGAGACTGGTTCCCATGCGTGTAGGAAAGGTAGGGTCGGTGAGCAGGGAGAGACCGGCTTGTTGCACAGCTAACCATACCCGACGTCCTTTCGGTGTGTCGTGTGGGTAACGCCAGGCTGTATGTAGGGCGTTAAAGTCTCCCACGACGAGTAAGAGGCACTTGTTGGCTATGCGCTTTGCAAGTGTAAAGAGGCGTTCGAAGTTACCTTGAAGGCACTTAGGGTGGCTATATATACATTTAGGATAAAGATACTGTTCGCTCGAGCGTGTTGCGGCACAAGCTCAATAGACGGTGATCAATGTCTTCAAACACTATGGTATAGAAGATGGTGGTGATTGAACGACGAACCAGAAATGCTACCCGAGGGGGTGTGGGGGATGTGGGCAGAAGAGGAGCTTAGCCAGGGAGGGGGCAAGGATGTTGGGTCCTGTAGTACAAGACAGCATTTGGTGGATCACGTTACGCTTCTGGCCAAATCCCCGGCAGTTCCACTGCCAGACTGTAAGATTATGGTTTGGAACTGTCATCATGACTATCTATAGAGGAGGGCGCTGTAACGGGGGCTTCGGAGCCCTGGATTATGGCTGGCCTGTCCTTCCGGTGCTTTGGACTTCTTGCGTCTGTTTGGGGTGAGATCATGCTTTGGGAGCCGGGACTCAAGATCGTTACAGCGGTCAGAGAATCCTTGCGTTAGCACGTCGAATCGGTGGGGAAGAACAGCGTTGTCTTGTGTTATGCGGATTACCGCGTCTTTGAAGGGTGCGCATTCCTGGTTGATGTGAGTTATAGTGTCCTGCAATTTTGCCTCAAAGCGAGCTGCAAATGATTCAAGCAGGGTTGGTATGTTGTTTAGTGACATGGGTGTGGAGGGAGAGGGCGTTGTGCACGGAGGTGAATTAGTAAAGGGATCAGGGTCAGCCTCCATTGCTAGCAAATCAGGAGAGGAATTAGGCTCGGAGTGGGTGGACGAGGTATGGGCAGCAGGTGGGTTGGGAGGTGGAGTTTGGGATGTGGTAGGAGCGGGGCCAGGTGGAATGGGAGATCCAGTGGCAAGAGCACTTAACTGGGCTTCCGGCTTGGCGATATGTTGACGAAGGGCGGCGGCTCCTGTTCGGGTTAGTGTAGCTTCTGCTTTGGCCACTGCTGCGTCCTCCTGCGATTTCGCCAGGGCGTGTTGTAGACTGGGAGTTGCTGTCAAGGATGTCATGTGTCTGTGTGAAGAGGGCGAGGTGTCCCAGACTTGTTTCAATGGCACTGTCCAGGCTTGTTTGTGTTGGTTGGGCTGGGTGAGTCCGGACAGCAGCTATGGAAAATTTTCCCTGGATAGGACCAATCCTTGCTGCTGCGTTTGTGGGTGGTTTGGCTGTTTCCATGGCTGGTGAAGGTTTCGTCCCTTGCAGGGTCCCGTGCCTATCAGGTGAGGGCCCTTGCACAGAATGCACTTGGGCATGCAAAGAGTGTCTTGTTCAGAATGTTGTGTTCCACAACGGGTGTAAATATTGGTCTTGGGGCTTGAGCATACGTCGTGGCGGTGACCTGGCTGTCTGAAGTTAGTACAGGCATCCGGACAGCCACGGTATGGGGTGCAGCGGTGGATGGCTGCCATGTATTTAATGGAGTGAGGGACTGTGCTTGCGTCGAAGGTAATTAGGATGGAGTGTGTCTTTCCCATGCGTCATGCTGCTAGTATGGTGTACTCCGGATTTCTTTTGACCAGGTCTTGGTAGAGTTGCGTTGGCGTTTTGTCATCATAGGCGTTCGTGATGACTCCTGTGGTAGCCCCCGGTGGGGGTGCCACGTATACGCCGCGCACGGATACGTTTTGTCTCCGACCGTGAGGGAGGTCAGCTAACCTGGGACCTGTTAGATTATAGTTGCAACTGGTCAGAGTTGCAGAAAAAAATGCACTTTATATGAAATATTGAAAGTATTTGCACCGGTGGATGTTTATTCCATGATGTAGTTACAGCAGTGCTTGCTGTGCCAACTGGTGCCATCACTCTGCTTTTATTGAGTCCTGAATTTTTTTGCACAGGATATTGGCCCGGTGTTTTCATCACAGCACTTCTGTCACTCTTATTAACTTTCCCCCAGTGCTCAAGGGTTGCTGAAAATAAAATGGCACAATGTCAGTTGCGAATGTGAGCGGCATCTATGAGCGGCACGTGCGACAACTTCCACCTTTTCTGGAGTCAGCCTTGGTTTGGCTGCTTCAGCCCTGCCCCTCTTCCATGGTGCAGTACCACCCTTCACACTCCGTATAGCAAGGCCCGGCTGAGTCGAAATCGCCTGGGCTGTCTCTTTCACGAGGGTGCATTTCCTGTGCGTCATAATTCTGTCGGCTTGCACTTTTGAAAGTGTAATACCATTCTGGAGGTGAAGCTGTAATCAAACATTTTATGCTTAAAATATCAGCCTGGAAAATGAGCTGGCTTCACAAGCAAGTTCACTTAGTATAAGGATTGTGCTTACAGAGCCATCAAGGAAGGTATGTGAAGTCTGCAGCAGGTTCCTTGCTGGTCCCTGAAAGTTCCACCCAGTTAAACGGTCAAAACGGTCAAACCTGTACTTTTCAACGGTTAACAACATAGAGACAATAGCGCATGGGCTAGGTAGCTGACAATTCTCTTAATGTCTCCAGGCAACTCAGCTGTTGCAGAACCACCAGCTTGAGGCAGCCGAGTAGAGGGGCCTGTGTGACAATACGTTGTGTGCTTCACTAGACTTTTGTACTCTAGTGCCCTATCTACCATCGCATTGACTGGCAAAACTTAGTTTTCCTGCACAGGCTACATATGGTACTGTCAGCAACGAATAAAACGCAAGCAGGAGTACTGAAGTGCCAACATAAAAGTACCAGTATATTAGTTCCTGGAGAGGAAATATAAGTGAGTTTAACACTTCCAAAATACAGTTTTTGTGCCTTCGAAATGATATTATCCCCCGCTTGATGTTCCCTCGTCTGAAAGGTTCTCGGCTCTCTGTTCATGGCTCAGTTACTTTAGTCGCATTTCATTTGTTGCTAATAGTACATGGGGATTAGCGTCATAAAGTGACACAGGCTATGATGGACACTGTAGTGGAGAGCTTCAGAATATTTTGGGCCACCTGGGGTTCTTCAGCGTGTGCTGACGTTGCATGGTAGATGGGTGCCTTGCTTTCGGCCCCCATTAAAACATGACCACTGTGGCTGGCATCGATCAAACCTGCATCCTCGGGCTTAGCACTTGAGCGGCCTAACCAATGAGCCACTGCAGCAAGGCTGTACAAGCTATAAATACAGAGTAAGTAGAACTGAAATCATAAATTTCTAATGGAAAAAGGACGTAATTATAAACTCACCTGCAGTGGATGTGCTGGCAACGGCTTTAAGTACGGGTTGTCTAGCTATAAATAAAAGGAGCAGAATAAGTATGATGCATTTCGGTACAAAATGAACCTGCAGTAATGTCTCCGCACCTGTTCTTAAGCAGTCCGGCTCAGCAACATATTGTACTAGCAGCCCACCACTTTCTGTATACAACAACACAGTAAAGGTCATGCATCTATAATCCATTCAGCTGCTTGCAGCGTCCAACTTATCATCTTTTGCAGATTTCACCTCGGGTTCAATCTGATGCTGCATATAAAGAAAATTATGAGTTGAAAGTAAGCTTAGTCAGCTGCATGCCTTCTTGCAAAAAAAACAAAAAACTACCACATAATCTGCGACTGTCCTTAACTCAGGACGAACTGGCGGGCTAGTTGGTTACACATCTCAAAAATTTTAACGAGCGCACGAGAATGAAACGAGCACTGAAAGAAGACACACCACAAAGCGCCGTACTGCAACTGATTTATTTTGCATGCGAAGCGCCCAAATTTATGCAACGCATCACTGACACTCGTGGAAAAAGAACAAACATAAAACAAACACCACGGTGATACGTCTGGCTACTCCTTGATAGCGGTGAAGGCCGTCGAGCCAAAACCAGGTCACGTCATAAACAAGAAAACCCAAACATTATCGAGACAGAGTAAAACACGTGGAAGGGCAACATTTAGCAACAGCCGTTACTGGGGCATTAATGTTAAGAAATGACGCTCCTTTGCACTTAACTGCACAGAAGCAAAGCTGACACAATTATCCTTAAGTTTATAGATTTCACATGCTTCCATGATCTCCCTTGTGATTTTTTCCGCACACCTGCGCAGAACTGTTATGTCACCTTTTCAAAATGCACAAGCAATTTGTGCTCTACAGGTTGTAATGTATGACAAATGTCTGGAAAGGTTTACTTAGGAAGTGGTATTAATGGCTTGAATTTGGTTTCTCTGAGACTGAATACAAGAGACTGAAAATTTTTTTTCAGCAGAGATTTTCGTTCATACAGCGGCTTTTCCCTGAATGCGCGACACTTCCGGAAGGGGTGAGGCTTCCTGTGCAGAGGACAATACTTGGTTGTATCACGCCACTTCTTAATGCATTTGAGGGAGGATGGTCAGTGCTTGCTTCCACGTCCATCACTTACACTGAGATGGGCGTTCTTCTCGGGCTGCCATCCGTTGCCCATCTGTCTGCTCTCGTGAGCCTTGAAGGGGTGCTGCTTGCGGAGCTGAGTTTGAAGCTAGGATCGTTTCTCGTTTTCGCTTGGTCCCTGATAAAGCTGGCAAAGAACGAGAAAGGGGGAAAGGCGACCTGATGATTCTGTTTGTACTTGGAGCCTTTCACGAACCACATGTCTTGCAAACGCTGGGACAGCTTTTCTACAATGGGGTTTACCCCTCTTGCAGTGTCCAGATAGGAGATCATGGTTAAAGAATGCAGCGCTAAAAGACAAGGACAAACGAAGAAGTGGACAGGACTAGCGCTGGAGTTTGTCCTTGTCTTTTCGCGCTGCATTCTTTATCCGTGATCACTGACCAACAAGCCCAAACAGCCACTTTAGTTCAGATAGGAGAGCCCAGTCAGGTGAGGGTCACATTTTGCTGCCTCAACTTCAAGAAGGAGATCTCCCAGTTCTCTCAATTTCTGTGTCTTTGTCTTTGTCGGTCAGTCTGGGGAAGCTCGAAATTCTTCGAAAGATGGCCTCTTCTATAATTTCTGGGCGACCATAGCATTCCTCAAGTCTTTCCCAAACTACCTTTAATCCGGCTTCTGGGCTGTCGACGTGCACGGAACGCAGCCTCTTTGCGTAGCTTGACGACTCGGTTCCGAGCCATTTCACGAGAAGGTCAAGTCCCTCGCTTGCCGTGACTTCGAGAGTCCGAGTCATTCCCTTGAACGTAGATTTCCACGACCGGTAGTTTTCAGGGCAGTCGTCGAACTTCGTAAGCGAGGTACTCACAAGGTCGCGTCGAATCAGATACTTTGCCATGGCGGTCAGTTCAGGGGCGTTAAGCTTCATCTCCCTGATGACGAGCAATGTTCTGCATGATGCCTTGGCTGCGAGCGCTTGGTGTGCATGGAGCGTGGTCTTCAGGTGTTTCATTGGCGTTCTGACAGACCACTTTGCAAGAGACTGCAAAACAGTTCTCAAATGTGACGATTGTGGCTACGATCGGCATGCCACGGCGCTTCATGCTGGAAATGTCAGCCACAAGCCTCCTGTAGCTCAGAACGATGCTGAAGATGCAATTCTATACAAGGATTTTGCACTTGAGGTGTCATCCAAGTGCACAGAGGTCTGCGGTCAAAGCAACGGTGTCAAATCCTGCTCTAAGATCTGCTTGGTGAAATTCAGTCATCTGACTCAGCCTCACAAGACTGCAAAAATGTATGCCATCTTAGACGACCAGAGCAACTGGTCCCTTGCAAGAACAGAGTTCTTCGACATTTTTGGACTCAATGGTCACAGTTCCCCCTACACACTAAGGACATGTGCTGGAACTACAGAGGCAATAGGAAGAAGGGCGTCTGGCTTTCTCATAGAGGGCATTCATGGCTCCGTGAAGCTTCCCTTGCCAACGCTTATGGAATGCAACGAAATGCCTAACAACAGGACCGAGACTCCAACACCGGAAGTGGCATTGCATCATCTCATCTCAGAGCTGTTGCTAAACTCATTCCTTGTTTGGACCCGGAGACCAAGATTCTACTTCTCCTCGGGAGAGACATCCTCAGAATACACAAGGTTCGACAACAGTGCAACAGACCGGCTGATGCACCATTTGCTCAGAAACTGGATCTGGGATGGGTCATCGTAGGAAATGTCTGCACAAGTCGAAGTCGCACACCGGACTGTGTCAGCAACCTCAAAACAGACGTCCTCGAAAATGGACGTCCCTCCGTTTTCGAGTCATGTGAGAATCATTTCTTGGTCAAGGAGAAGCTCACTGCCATGCAGGGGTCGACACACTGCTTCCAACCAGCTCAGCACGCTGCTAGGTAACACAGCTATGACGATGGGATCGCTGAAACGCTGTTCCAGACAACGGAGGTTGACAGCAGACCTTCCCTTTCTGTCGAGGACAGGAAGTTCTTGAAGCTGATGGACGACGAGTTCTCAAAGGACGAATCCAACTCGTTCCGGTTGCAGTCATGCGGCAGTCACGGGTAGATGTTACGCCAGAGAGACCTGGAAATATTTTTTGTTTGCGAAAATTGCACAGCACGTAATATTGAAAAAATAAACTTCGCTTTCACATGCATTTCTTGGTAGCTGGAACAAAATAATATGAAAACCACGAGTTTTCAAACAAGTAACTTGTGGACTTTTGAATAACTGATAGTGCAATACTAGAGTGGTGTGAGCTACAGGCAGACTTCAGGTGAAGGCGAGATAGCCCTGCAGAGCCTTTAACAATAAAGGTGCCTAGGTCCATTGCTTAAGTAGTGAAGGAAATGTCCTGCTGCAAGAAAAGTAACAGCCTCGACTGAATAAAATTTAGGATTTTTTAAGAGCCAGTGTGTTAGTCTGTGGGATAAACACCTTGAGAGCAAACTGTCGACACTTAATTTAAACAGGCTGCAGCCATTGCAGAGAACTGATTTCCTGTCAAACACTTACTCTGTACAACTGGGAGAACACTAGGCACAGCCAGCTTTGTAAGCTTCGTGTGGCCAGGGTCCATGAAATCTTTTGCAGTGAAATGGCTGGCCGGATTTCTTAGGTCATCTCTTCCAGTGTACTGCTATCCTGCAATGGCGATGAAGTCCCTAGTGTAAATGTAATTGCTTGATTAATATTCTTACACTTGGTACCACAAGGTGTTTGTACCAGAGGCAGTTAATATAGCCACTCTTTAAGGAATAAAAAGTAAAGGAATAAAAAATTGCGGGGGCTGCAGCAAGCTTATGGTAGGCGCTGACCAAAAAGCATAACTTTACTTTCTTGAGGTGGTCTTGAATTAGCATGTACAGGATCAATCACACTTAGAGGGAACACGGCTCCGCGTGGCCACGTGCATGCGGAGTGCCGTTGCATCCAACCCGTTCGTGAATCAATGCAGAGTGGCGCACGAGAAGAGGGACCTCAACGTGGTGCTTCGTGTCATCTGCTCCTTTGCATGGGTTTGCCACCGGCTTGGTCGCAATAGTGCTCCACGTGTGCGCAGCCACGCGGAGCCGTGTTCCCTCTAAGTGTGATTGACCCTGTACACCACTTGAAATAATACGTGTCAAAGCCAGTATTGAGAGCCCTACTTACTTATCCTTTTTTGCCACTTCTTTTACGGCTTATCTAAAATAAAAATAAAAATTGTTTAGTCGCTCTGCCACTGCAAGCATTCCGAAATAATCATTACAATATTTAGTAACCCGTAATGGTAATAATTTACAATACATTAAATTTAAATGAAGAAGCCGTTTTGCCCAAGCCTTCCTATTATGAAGCTAGTGCTAGAAATGTGAATAAACGATTTTTGTTTTCACCCTTACTGCGCAGATAGTAAGCGTAAAGAAATCCAAAACTTAAGAAAACTCAACACACCTGCTGTCTCGTGGTGTACGAAAGAAACTATTTCCTGGCTTCTTGTGCGTTCTGCCATTGTTCTGGCACCACAACACAGAGCAGTACACAGACACAGTACATGGAGCATGTGGAAAAGGAAGAAACTCCTAGAGAAGTTTGGCCACATAACCAGTGACTGCCACAATGCTTTCCTCGAGTGGCACTATGCATCCCGAGATGGTGTCTTCTGATCTGCTGTGCAATGTCTCTTGGAACACACACCGAAACAAGATCATACTCATCTGTCACACATGTAGTGACCAATCAAACTATGCTATGCCCAAGTACAAGCTAGGTGAACGACAGAAGGATTGAAAGACAACTGTAACTCTCAGTGTCCATGAACTTTCACCTTCAAGTTGCAACGGTGGTTTCAGTTGCATTTGTCTTTGATGGGATGCAATGCAGATTTGAGAGCTCACTAGGCAGTCTTTATCAGTGCGGTATGAAGTGAAAGTTGGCTTCAGTCATTATATCACACTGCCAGCAATAAAGAGTGGGCAGTTAGCGCCCGTCCTGTGGTATGTTTTTTTTTGTGTCCTTGTTCCTTAGTGCTGAATGAATGTTATAACATTAGATGTAGGGTTGTAGAAGCAAGAAAGAACTGGCAGCCTTTATGCTGAGTACAGTAAAAAAATTACAGGTAAAAAATTTGTTGCTGGTAAACATATTTTGCACAGTATATGGAAGAATAGCCTTTTCCAAATACCACATATACTCGGCAAACTTAGCTACATGACTCTGGATTTGCAGGAACAACAAATTGACAGAAATTTGTCAGTGCACAGCAAACGTTGACGATTTTGTCTAGAGGTGTGAACTGGTGTGCCTGTTTGGGAGTCGCATACTTTAGTGGCAGAACAGATTTCATTATGACATACTTCTTACGAACCAATCCTATCACCCTCTCAACGTGAATTCTGACATTTGCAAAATTTCTCATTGCCTTGACATCTACTGCTGACAATTGTCTTTTGCCTTTGTTGAATGCAGGTATGTGGAGCTTTGCACAGTACAAGCCTACACTGTCAGCAATATCAAAGCCTCTGTTGGCCAGTACCATATCACCATGAGATAAATGGTCAAGAATGCCGCAGTGATCAGTAATATGTTTGTCAGGGGTCCTCCCTCCCCAACCATCGCAAATAAAGGTGCTCACTCCCTGAGGACATATTCCTGTAACAAGGTACCCATGTGGGCTAGTTGGTGTATATCAGACATAACTTCACCAGCGAAAGAATGAGACACGAGGAGAAGAAGAACACAGGACAACGCTGGACTAACAACTGAAGTTTAATCGAGAAACGGCCAACCTAGGTCACCAGAAGACGCATGCGTATCAGACACACCAAACAAAACAAACAGATACATAAGTGGCAGATCACCGAGGAATGGATACACGCTCCAACACTGGCAAACAACAAAATACAGATATGTCTATCAATCTTGCACGCGCACACTTCTGCTTAGGAAATTAACTTCCTTGCTAGTGAGATGCAAGGACGGTGCACTGATGCATGTGTCACTGCCTTGCAGCCTAATATGAAAGGCCTCAAGGATTTCCCTCTCCTCCCTGTTTTTCCCTTTTCCAATAACAGAAATGTTGTTAAAACCTGGAACACATTTTTTACAACTCCTGCAGTGACGTAGGAGAGTATTTGGATCTGACGAATTTTTCAGAGAATTATTATGTTCGCGTGCCCGGTCATTAACACATCTGCCAGTTTGGCAGATATTCCTATGAGGTACTTGGCTGTATTCCTAGATTTGCACTGGGACCAAGTCTGACATCTTGGTTACAGGGATGACGGCCATTCAAGCTTGATCTCAAAGCAGTCGACTATGACCGCTACCT
Source organism: Amblyomma mixtum (assembly GCF_055824585.1). NCBI lineage: Eukaryota > Metazoa > Arthropoda > Arachnida > Ixodida > Ixodidae > Amblyomma > Amblyomma mixtum. The sequence continues at coordinate 72,392,059 of NC_143019.1, forward strand.
TCTCTCCGAATGAGTCAAAAAAGGCTTGAGGCAATCGTCCTTAATGCATGCCTTGAGGGCCATGAAATGAGAGGCTTCAGTCTGCAAAATGCAACATGTAGCCATTTGTCAAAATATCCAACATACAGTTGATTCTGATATGTTAAAGCGATAAGCAAGGTCCTGGTATGGCAGGTTTAACTTCAGCTTCATTACAAACACTAAAAATTCTTGAAACTTTCCTAATCAGTATTGTGGTGTGTGCTTAACAAACGTCTCTAGGAGGTTGAACACGGCCATTATAAATACAAAATTTGGAAGACCTGTGTAGAATAACACTATGTTGAGGTCTTCACACAAGGACGCTTCGGACATTTCCATTTCCTCTTTTTGCTTTTTCACCGTGAGGAGCTCAACGGATAGTTTGCCGTAATCTTCCTCTAGCAATTGGAGGTCTCTGCTCGTGAGCTCAGTTTGGACTTCTGCCTCTGGAAAAAGAAGCAGATCAACAGAATTGCCTTGTGAAACTCAGGACATAATAAAATTGAGAAACGCTTAGACTAACAAGCTCGGAAATCGTATGCACACGAACGTGTCATAGTAGATTCCAGAATGGCGGCCCATTGGAGTGGGCTCATCAGGCTCTAGTTCCGAGCCTGTGGCATGCTCAGGTGTTGTTACAGGCCCCATGGACTGTTGCACAATGCAGCAGCATGTGGCTTATTCTTCTGTCGCCGTTTACACCGCATGCAACGCGTGGATGTAACCACAGTAGTACGGTCATAACGGCCGTGGCCCAACCGCAGACTCTGTGCCCAGTCCGGATTTCCATCATCCATCAGATTGGCAGGCTTCCCTTTGAAGGAACACACATGCAAATGCATTAACTGCACATGCACTGTGTATTAATTGCAATGTAAAGCGCACAGTTAGCAATCTACAAAGCTTTGACCAGCACTTTCAGAAAAAGCTCGTCTGAATGCCGCGTGTAAACAGTCAGTAGCAGGAAAGAGAAGTGGCCAGGCGAGTTAGTTATAAAACGGCGTAATCCGAAAATGCCCTTACCTTTGACGAAGTGAAGACCGCAAACACGGACATACTTCTCATTCTTCAAGTCCTTTCTATTTATCCTTGCCAGCCAAATGCTGCGGCGCTGCTCAGACAAGAGCCTTGTTCGTTCACATTGGTTCTTAATAACCGCAGGCAAAATAAACAGTCCGATATGTGGCTGTGCCTTGTCTTTGGTAGCAAGAGAATCGCTTCTCGTTCTGCAGCCAAAAATGGCACTAATTCTTGTAGTGAACAGACATTACACCATTGTTACTGTGGCGGGAAAACTGCCCCGCGAGCCTTTATTGACACTTGCTATATCGCTCCCCTTGTTGATTATTATCAACTCTGTTTCTTTGACACTTAGGTCACTGTCTCACAAATACTGTTAGCGCCACAAATTTAAAAACGACTGAGCTGCACTAGTGTTCTTATACTGCGCGTAGACTCGTTCGGGCGGCGGGCGGCGCGCACGCAGGAGCCTCCAAAGAACGATGCTCACTCGTTGGGTTCCGTTTTGAGACTAGGAGTTTATTTGCAATAGAGTCAGAGCACTTGAAGGAAGAAAACAAAACACACACAGAGGGAAAGAGGGTGAAGGAAAGCGGGGGGGGGGGGGGGGGGCACTGAAAAGAGGCCACCTGCAGTTTCGGCCCGACCAGGCCCATGACCTTGAGGCGCAGTGTCGTCTTGCGGCTCCGATGCGCGGACCTCGTAGTTTCCTGGAAGCCGGCATGCTCCCCTGTTTTCTGCCCTCCGCGCTCCGGAACTAGGGGACCATCTCCTATTTTCTTCATCCTCCCCCGCAATGAGCTTCAGCTCATTTGTGCTGGATGTGGGACATCTTCGCTTAGGAGTTCGGAGCCTTTTATCCAGCTCAGGGCAACGGTCGAGTCACTCCAGCAGTGCATTGAAATAGCTGTCACATTCAGCTGCTGAAGAAGCGTTTTGGCCAACCGAGCTCCTCTTAGGACCCCCATCAGCTCCAACCGCGGTAATGAGAAGCGCTTTAATGGCGCCACCCTTGCTTTAGCCATCAGAAGAGATACAGTGAAGTTGCCGTCTTCATTTGTTGTCTTCGTGTAAGCAACGGCACCGTAAGCTTTCGGGCTGGCATCGCAGAAAATGTGAAGCTCCGGCTGGGCATGCCCTTCTTTCAAGGCGACTTTACGAGGTACGGAAATGTGGCAATGCTCAGGGAGCTGTTGGCACCAAATGTCCCATCGGTTAAGTACATCTGGAGGCAGTTTCTCATCCCAATCTGTACCTCGCTCCCAAAGGGTCTGAAACAAGATCTTCGTTGTAGTAGAAATTGGTGCGAAGAAACCGAAGGGGTCGAAAATACGCGCAGACGCCTGCAGCAAATACCTCTCTGTGTCTTTCCGCGATCTCAAAAATTCTATTAGGGTGTTCATCTCAAACACGAAATCGTCTGGGTGAGGCCTCCATTCGACACCGAGGATCTTGGTCATTGTGAGCTCCGGCAAGCTGCCTCGTCCATTCTCATTTTCGGATAACATCGTCGAAAGTTCAATCGAATTCGATCGCCACTTGCGTAGATGCATGCTTGCCTTGTGCACAATGTGCTGCGATTCTTGGCAGATGCGCTCCGCCTCCTCAACTGAGTCAGCGCCTGTCACCAAATCGTCCACATATAGGTTGTTCTTGAGTATATTCGCTGTCCTCGGATAAACGTCTTGCACTGACTCAATGTGATACCTCAGAGTTGCCGCGAGCAAAAAGGGGCTTGATGTTGCCCCGAAGGGCACTCGTGTCATTCGATACTCCTTTATAGGAGGAAGAGCTTCTGACTGCTTGGGAGGTCGCTCGTACCAGAGAAAGCGCAAGGCGTCGCGGTCACTTTCGACGAGCTGCACTTGGAGGAAAGCCTTTTCTATATCGGCCATGACAGCTATTCTGTTGGTTCGAAACCTGATTAGGATGTCTGGGAGATTTGGGTTCAAATTTGGTCCCGCAGAGAGAACATCATTTAGCGAAAGCTCGCCTCGTGCGCTCGAGGAGGCATCGAAGACCACCCTCAGCTTAGTTGTTTCGCTTGTCGGTCTGACAACGCCTCGATGCGGGAGGTAGTAAATAGGTCCCTTTGGGGACTCACCATTTTCGTCGACCTCCTCAGCGTGCCCAGCAATCAGGTATTCTCTCAGCGCTCGGTCGTAAGCTTGCATGTCGCCGTCGTTTGTTATCAACTTTGTTGTCAACGACCGAAGTCTCTGCGCAGCTATGGCCTTGTTATCTGCCAAATCTGAGGCATTTTCTTTCCAGGGCAGAGAGACCTGATAACGGCCATTTCTGTAGGTGATGCTTTCTTGAAAGCTTCGAAGAACTTCGTCTCCTTTCTCTGTGGTTCCTGTGTCAACGATTCCAAGATGTTCCAATTCCCAAAATGACTTCAGCTGCCTGGAGAGGTCGTCGTTTTCTTGCTCAGTGGTCACCAACACGCGCATGACTCCGGTGGCTGTCAGACAGGTCGTCGCTGTGTTTCTTGCCACTCTACCCTGCAGCGTCCACCCAAAGATGCTCTCCACGGCGACAAGCTTGTCGTTGACCCACTTGACACTTCCAGTGGCGACGTCCCAGTAATGGTCAGCTCCAATCAGGAGAGAGACTCCGGTGTTATGTCGATGGTCGTCCGGGGCCAGGTCAGCGAGTTGGAGCCCCTGGTCTGCAGCCAGGCTGGTAGCGGAGGCGTCAGGTGGTGGCAGGAAGTCCCCGGAAATCTCTGGAACCTCGAGGGCCTCGATTCTTATTACGTGGTCGTCATGTCGGCTTCGTAGACACAACTCGACTCTGTTACATGTTGTGATGTTTGGCGTAGTGGTCCCAAAGGTGTGAATGGCGAGACGTTCTTCTCCCACCACTTGAAGTTTGAGACACCGGGATACCTCTCGCTTTACGAAAGTTCTCTGGCTGCCACCGTCAAGCAGAATCCTCACCAAGGCGCGCTTCTGTTTCGATTCCGCCCATGCTTGTGCTGTCTGTAGGAGCACGCTGGGCGTGCAGCCAGTCTGTGCCACCTGTAACGATGACTGCACGACAACCTCGTAAGGTGCAGAACCGTTTCTTGAAAGGGGTGGTGTCGACTTGCTGAGATCGCAGACGCCAGTAGCGTGCCGGGCGGAGCATTTCGCGCACTTGAGCCACTTTGCTGTTCGGCAATCTGCTGCTCGATGATTCATTTTCGTGCATTTAAAGCATCGTCTTTCTTTGGCCAGGATCTCTCTCTTGGCTTCTGGCGCAATGGAGGCCACGCAGTCTGCCGTAACGTGGTCTTCTGCCCCACAAAATGAGCATTGTGACTCGCTGCCCTTTACAGCGAAGACGGCTGCAGATGGTGGCTTCCCCTTAATGCTTGGCTCCCTCGGTTTAACATCCCTGTTGAGTGACTGTCGGCTGCTGCACTGTGCTCGTTCTCTGCTCTCCACTTCCGTTCTCAAGAAATCGAGGAAGTCTTGGAGCTCGTCTTGCGGAACGGTTGAAGTGGCAGCCTTCCTTCGGTAGTATTCGAGGCTAAGCTGATCTGGGATGCTCTTCCGAAGGACAGTCAGCAATAACACGCCGTACGTGCTTGATGTCACGCCCAGTGCCTCGAGGCTTCGGACTCCCGACTGTACCTCATCATAAAGGGTCCTGAGCCTTTCTGTGTCATGGAGGTTGTTTACTGGGCGAACACCGAGCAAGCGAGACATGTGTTCTTCGATAATGACGTCTTCTCTCCCAAATCTTTCTGTGAGGGTCCTGATGGCAATTCCGTAATTTTCATTGCTTAGGGATAACCCTTCGATAGCCGCTGCCGCCTTCCCTGTTAGATAACTTGTCAGGTACTGAAATTTATCGATTGATGAAAGAGAGTCATTTTTGTGGATTGTTGAGTCGAATTGATTCCAAAATTTCTGCCATGATCTCAGATCTCCACTAAACTTGGCGATTTCCAACTTCGGAAGTTTGGTTGTTGCCGATGGAAGCTGGCTCGTGGTAACGCTGGCGTGAACTGAAGGCTGAGAACTAGGCTCGGAAGGGTTCCCCGTTACTGATGGAGTTCTTGACCGGTCTCCGTAAGAAGTTTGGTTTCGTAGGGTTCTTTTTATTCTAGTTTTCGTGATGCTAATCTTCTCGTTGTAAGCAGATACGGCGGCTAATTCTGCGTCGAGTTCCTGTAGGTCAATTTTCTTCTCAATGCTGTCGTTAACCGACTTTAGCTCTTCTGCTTGCTCGATAAGGAGGTCAAATTGTTCTTCAAGCTCACCGCTTTGTGCTGCAGGCTCTTGTAGGAGGGCGGTGGCTGCTGCGATGATCTTTTCGATGGCTTGACGTAGCGCGGCTTGCTTCTTTTGGAGTCGTTCCATGGCGTCTTTGATGGCAGTTGACTAAGTTCCCGGGTTTCGGCACCAAATGTTGATTATTATCAACTCTGTTTCTTTGACACTTAGGTCACTGTCTCACAAATACTGTTAGCGCCACAAATTTAAAAACGACTGAGCTGCACTAGTGTTCTTATACTGCGCGTAGACTCGTTCGGGCGGCGGGCGGCGCGCACGCAGGAGCCTCCAAAGAACGATGCTCACTCGATAGGTTCCGTTTTGAGACTAGGAGTTTATTTGCAATAGAGTCAGAGCACTTGAAGGAAGAAAACAAAACACACACAGAGGGAAAGAGGGTGAAGGAAAGCGGGGGGGGGGGGGGGGGGGCGCACTGAAAAGAGGCCACCTGCAGTTTCGGCCCGACCAGGCCCATGACCTTGAGGCGCAGTGTCGTCTTGCGGCTCCGATGCGCGGACCTCGTAGTTTCCTGGAAGCCGGCATGCTCCCCTGTTTTCTGCCCTCCGCGCTCCGGAACTAGGGGACCATCTCCTATTTTCTTCACCCCTTCAGGAGGCATGATGAGAGATGATGATGATGAAAATGTTTATTTAAAGCCACAGTGCCTTAGTTGAAGGGAAGGCTGATCGGGTCCCTAGTCCGGGACGCTGTTGGTGAAAGCCGCTGCCCGTGCTCTGGCGACGAGGGCTCGTTGTTCCTCGAGGTCGGAGCTGGACAGGGCCGCCTCCCAGCCCTCCCGCGTTGGCTGATTTATGATGTCAATGCTGTCATTTTTCTGACAAGCCCATACCATATGGTATAAGTATGCCTTCTGGCCACAAAATTTGCACTGTGCCAAAAAGGACTCGGGCTCAATGGCGTGAAGCGTAGCTGGATTCACGTCCTGCAGTGCAATAATATCTGGTAATTTATCCAACGATTCTACGTATTGCTGTAGCGAATCCCTCTTCTTTCTAAACCCCCGGCAGTTCCACTGCAAAATCTGCAATTTAGGAGGGTGGGCCATGTTGAACACTAAAGGAAATCGCGCTTGGTGCGTCCACTCCGGTGTCGGGCGAATCATCAGCTGCAAGCTGTCTATTAGCCACCTGGCCAGTTAATTTTGGAACCTTCGTCTGCGTACACTTCGCAAGCTCCTGAAATTTCCGATCGATTCTGATTTCAAAGGCTTGCAGCTTAATCAGACGGGGCTCCAAGATGCCCTGTAAGACCCGCTCTACCACTGCCTGAATGCCCCTTTCAATAGCTGCCTGAACGTTTTTCTCAATAATAATTTGTAGAGTTCCTTCGAGGCTCGCCTGTATATTTTGCGTTATGCGAGCTTCCAAACGCGGAAGGTTGTTCAGCAAACATCGCTCCACAATAGCCTCAATCCTGGCTTCTTTCTCTCTGGCACCGGCCCCCTTATCGGTCTCAGTCGCCACTGCGTTACTGTTTCTCTCCTCCTCCTCCTTTTTCTCACCCTGGGGGACAGGAGTTAGTGCCTGCTGAGTAGCAGGGAGGGAAGCATCCTCCTCCATTGCAGGTACGCCAGGCGTTTCTGGCATATTTTCTCCCCCTGCCGATGTTCTCAGTTCCTGACTTTTATACTTCACTAGATCCTCTTTTAATCTGCTATTTTCCTCCTCAAGTTTCTCCAACAGCCAACGTGGGAGGCGGGGAAGCGGCAACCTGTGCCAAGCTCACCTTGCTGCCCGTGGTTTCCTTCGATCCGGCTGTTCCCGATTTCTTGTCGCCTGGACGACCGCTTCCTTCAGGCCCCTGCCGGGACGCCCCCATTGCGGTCTTCGCTGCAGGATCCGCTTCTTCTGTGGTTGTGGCCCAGGCCCTGAATTCTTCCGGTCCTCTCTGGATTTGACGCTGGTTGCTGGATTTCCTTCCGCCCGGCTCCGGCACCATTCCTGTATTTCGAGGTGCAGTCTGAGGAGTTCGTGAGATGTCCGCCCCCACACACTAGGCATCGGGGCTGGCACTCGTGCCCCTCTTCTTGGACGATGTTTCCACAGGCCCGGCAGAGCTTATCTCGTGGATTAGGGCAGATGTCCGCTCTATGTCCCACTGTTCCGCAGCGGGTGCAAGCTGGTGTGGTCTTCCGGTAGAGATGGACGGGCACAGCCTCTCCCCAGTAGAACACGTTAAACGGCACTTTACGGCCCTCGAACGTAATCACCGCCGCGTTCGACTCTCCTAATTTCCTCACACCCACCACGGGAGTGCCTGGCGAGTAAATAGCTTGAGCAATATCTGCTTCGGAAACTTTGGAAGCCACTTGAATTACTCCACGGCACGTATTTTCGGGCATCTTGAGGTAGACTTACATCATTTGTAATTGGCCGCCAATCCGTAGACTCTCCACCGCGAGGACTTGCCGAATAAGTGCTGCGTCTCGAATTCCAACAGTGACTATGTTCTGATTCCACGCTGGCCATATTGCAAGTGCTTGTGATTTGCATTCGATGCCGGCAGCAGCATATATAGCTTCTCCTATCTGATGGGGTACCCTTGTAATTTGACAAATTCAGCGTTCCCTTGGGTTTCACGACGACAACAGAGTCCTCAGTGCTGAACTAGGTGACTCTGCTTATCCCCTGTCAATGGGTCTCATGCGGCTGTACAGAATGGCCAGTTGACAACACAGGAGGTCAAGTTCAATGAAACGCGAGGAGCAGCAAGGTCAGTAATTAAGCGAGCTTTTGCTCAGCTGAAAGGAAAATTCAGAAGGCTTAAGTACCTTGACATGAAACCCACTGTGAGAACGAGCAACTATATTGCGGCATCGTGCCTTGTTCACAACATAATCCTTCAATGCGGACACATTCGGTGATGATGACAGCACCATGGAGGAAGATAGTGATGCAGATCCACCTCTTGATGATGAGGACAGAGAGGCTGCGGACAGCCATGCTACAATGAAGAGGGTTTCAATAACTTGCTTCCTGTGCAGAAAGTAGTGTTAAGGTTTACAACGGGCAGGGTACTTCCAGTCTCGAAATACTATTCATGCAAGATGCATCGCACACGCAAGCCCTATGTGGTGAAATTATTTATTGTATACATGGGTTGATCATTTTTGGCCAGAAGAACTCTCACTGGCAATAAAATGTTGAACACAGTGTCTGGATGTTTTTTCCGAACAAAATCTAAACTGGGCGGTACCGGCCTGTACAGCGATCACTGACTAGACTATAAACTGAGAAATTGCACAGTATTCAAACAGCAAACTCATACAAAATGAACGAAGTGTTTGCCCCAACATGACACACAAAAAGAACATCACAAAGTTCACTGCTGCTTATCCAGTGCTGCGAGGCATTTCAGCATATGCAGTTTAAGCCTCTGCATCTTTAATTGCTGCTGGTATCGTCTTCTTTCTTCATCCTGCCATTTGTGCAAGTTCAATAGAATTTCCTCCAATACAGCTGCCGGTGTTCGGCGACGCTTCACATTTGGTTTGCTTTTCTGGTGCGGGGCACCATCATTTCTTGAGTTCTTTTCGCAGTGCACATTGTCTTCTGTTGTTGTCGGTGGTTCGTTGATGCTGCACGGGGTGGCCACAGCTAATGTGCAGGCAGCTGAGGTGGAGAGCTCTGGGAGCTGGCTTGACGCCACTGGAGCCTGGTACTGTATGCTATTTGCAAGCAAGTCATCCATCACCTGGAACAATGCCCTCTCCTTTCTTTCTCTCCCAATCTTCTTCTCGTGCTGGTGGTGCTTGTCATGCGTGCGTTTGAGCCTTTGAACTTCGTTTCACAGTCCACAGCAGTTCGTGTGTACCCGTGCTTGCACATTTCTTCACTAATTTGTTTCCAAATGTCTTTCCTCTTTCTCTTTCTGTCACTGAAGTCTTCTTTATGATTCTCATAAGATGAAATCAGGAGAAGTACCTCGGCATGTACCCAACTTGAACTTTCTTTTGGGAGACCTACAGCATAAAGGAGAGCCCGCATAAGAGATTAGTAACAGAGCATGAAAACCATTTCAATTAAAAGAAAAGAGGCATTACTCAATGTTGTGGTTATGGTCGTAGTCATCACTTTCAGCAGTCCAGAGGGAAAACTGGTCCTCTGTAAAAGTCATTCAGTCATGGTGTACCTAAGCCTACACCAGGGCTCATTTAAGAAAGGATTCTATTTGAGGCTAAAAAAGTGACAAAAAAGAAGAGGTCTTCGTCGCCGTGTGTGTCAAAAATAGTGGCAGTGAATACCTCCAATAACCGTCTGTGTCGCGAGTACAGCAGAAAACTAACCCAGCAAAAAGTGAAAGTTCATATCCTGTCACAATTTCTATCATAGTGAAAATGCAACTCATGAAATTTAAACAGCTTTCATATATTATAATATTCCCTCAAGAACCCTACTGCTGCAAGCACTTTGGCAAGAACAAGCGATTGCCTGCACCAAATACTTATTTATTTATTTATTTACTCAGGTTGCCTCACAGGCTCCAAGAGTTGGAGTATTGTGTGAGGGGGGGATTACATAAATAGGGGTAATAACAGGAGCATGAATAACATGATTATACAATGCTGATTGACTGTTAGTACTCATTAAACATAACATCATTGCACAATGCTAATTGACTGTAGTACTCATCATAAAACAAAAAAAAACATCATTATACAATTAAGCAAACAAGGGAAGGGGAATGAGGGGCTCGTTATAAATATGACAGAAGCCAACAGCCACAGAAGCCAAGGGGCTGGCGGAAGCATAAGAGGGTTCTCACGCAGCTTCCACCCTCTCCGTTCGATGACGTTCTACGTCACACCTGCGGAAACTCGGGACGTTCGACGTCCGCCGCTTATGAACGTGGGTGGCGCTGATGAACACACTCAAGGTTAGGTTACTTGTAAACATAAATACCACCGAAAGCAGAAGATTTAACAGCCGTCGCCGTAGCTCAGAGGTAGAGCACCGGACGCGTAATTCGGAGGTCGTGGGTTCTGATCCCACCGGCGGCATGTGGTTGCTTTTTCTTCTGCTTTTCTAATCAATTAGCTTTAAGCGATAATATATTCAGTAATATTCTAAATTGATCAACACCACAAAATAAATAAATAAAAAAAAAATCCCCTGTGCCCCTTGGCTTCTGTGGCTGTTGGCTTCTGTCATCATTATACAATAGTTATTGACCTGTCAGTAATCAGAAAAAATGGCTGTTATTTCGGTCCTAAAAGAAGCTGGATCACGAATATTGACGATGTGTTCCGGAAGACCATTCCAGTGAACAAAGCGGATGAATTGAATGCAACGGTTTTACCTGAAAGGCGTTGGAAGCTGAGATGGTTGTTTAAACGGCGCGAGGTGCGGTGAGGCTGCGCAAGAGGGAGAGTCGGATGATTAGTACTATAGACTATCTTGTGAAATAAGCAGACTAGGGCAATTAATCTTCGTGATTGCAAGGTACAAAGAGAGAGCGATAATTTAATGTTTGTGATGCTTGAGTGACGATCATAATTTCTGGAGATGAGAACCAGCAAACGACAACACAACGCATTCTAACTGAAACACGAGATAATAGGCATTAGCACTGCTCTGTGTCCTATCCACAGGATGACAGCAGCATGTAACATGTTAGCGTGTCCTATCGACATAATTAAATTGCCTAAATGTTGCCTTCTAGACTGTTTGTGTCAATACAAAATCACATTTTATGGCACTGATCAAAGGAAGTATTCAGAGATGCATTCGGTATCATTTTGAAAAGGTCATATGACGTCAACTTCTCTTATTATACCGATTGTTAGGCAGAATAACATAGTGAGCTTGCCGTGAGTCGCTGCAGCCAGCTGCCCTTATTTTAATTTACATCTAACTACAGTTTCGAGGTCAGAAAGAGCAAGCAACTCACTTCAAAAACTCAAGAGTTGGCGAACATCGTCCTTGAAATGGGCTGAGATAAGTGGCACAAAAGCGTCTTCTTTTGTTCCTCTGTTGCCCCTACTTTCCTCCTGCTCCGTTTGTGCATAGTAGTATAGCACCTCCTTTTTCATAATGGTTTGAGGTGGTTGGCCTGTGCAAGAGCGCAGAGTGTTGTTTTTTCTTCAGATATGGCCTGGAAATAAACTCAGGAGATGAGTAAAACTACATTCGCATTCATTATGAAAGGTATCATCAACAGACTGCATCTGTCTCAGGTGGTGAAAAATTATACTAAGAGAGAACTCTTCAATTCTCTTGATGGTGACGGGCGCGAGCACTGCAAATGACTGAAAAGATTCATAAATGGCTGGCGTGATTGTCAGATAACTTTACCACAGCGCTTCGATTTACATGTATAGAAGTGCAGCATAAATGCAGGCTCTTGATAGTGACAAGCACTAGCACTACAAATGAAAAAGCTTCATAAATGGCCGGCGTGATTAGCGGATAGCTTTGCCACAGTGCTTTGATTTATATGTATAGAAGTACAGTATAAATGCAGGCCACCCGAAGAGTTTGCAAGAATTCAGCACAAGTTTCCTTAGTGTCCATGAAAATTTAAATCTGTTTTGATACAGGCTGCTGCCGCCCTAGTGGGAGAAAGGTGAAGTAAATGTGTAGCATTGATTCCTGCAGGAGACTAAGCCATGGCTATTCTCCCTTTCTGCAACATGTGCCTGCCCACAATGAAGACGTTGCAGAATTTCACACCAAATGAAATTACTGTTCTCTAAAGCATTGCTGCCAATGTGATTTGGAGCAGTGACTATATCATGATGTAAAAAAGCACTCTACCCTTACTAAATTATAATTTGTTTTTAATAATCTTATTAGGTTTTAAGCACCAGATTAATGACAAACATTTCTGACCAATACAGCAGTAGCAACCTTCACCTTTACATCTTTTCCTAGCAGCTGGTCTGCATGTCCATAGAAAAACTGGGCATGGTAAAGCAGAGGCCACTGTTCTTTGATTTCACTCGTCTGGTGCACTGGATCGTTCGAATTGATGTAGTCTCTCTGGTCACCTTATGTTTCTTGCATGTATTGGAGCGCCAAAGGCAGGTTGATTTCTCTGGCACTCTTGAGGCCCTCCTGCCTCAAAAATCGTATTTTCTCTTCAATGCTGTCACCACTTGCATCCAGGATTGGTTGCCAATTTAGCACCCGTAGTAAACGTTGGCACGCTTCTTTACATGTCGGTCCAGTACTTGGGATGGTCGCCTTTTGCGACCATGGAACGTTGGCACGCTTCTTTGCATGTCGGTCCAGTACTTGGGATGGTCGCCTTTTGCGACCATGGAACGTTGGCACGCTTCTTTGCATGTCGGTCCAGTACTTGGGATGGTCGCCTTTTGCGACCATGGAACGTTGGCACGCTTCTTTGCATGTCGGTCCAGTACTTGGGATGGTCGCCTTTTGCGACCATGGAACGTTGGCACGCTTCTTTGCATGTCAGTCCAGTACTTGGGATGGTCGCCTTTTGCCACGGGTTATATTCTCCACTCTGTTTTCCATTTGCTGGAACAGCGAGTCATATCCACGGCCTAGCAGGTACCCGTCCACACCCCTGTCCTTTTAGTATGGGGAATTCTTTTAAAACAATCTCAGCCAAGCTTCGGATAAATTCTCTTTTGGGCCATGAGCGTTTTGCCATCATTTGCCCAACAATGCATTGTACAAGGTCCCGCCTTTCTTTTGGGCGAAGAAGTGGACGGCCTGGCCTCAGGCAGGCTAGCACGTTTTCAGGAAAGCTGCCACTGTCAAGCTTAAAGCTGAAATCAACCTGAAGTGCAGCAGTCTCCCCTCCGGGGCTTGAAATACACACACTCTGTGTGCCTGAGGGGCCTGCAAGTGAAAGAAGTATTTGGCAACACATTAAATTTGCAGGACAACTCAAGGCGCATTCCCTACAAGCAACTAAATAATCCAGCAAAATGATGAGGCTGGTGTTGCCGGCTAAGAGTGGACACAAAACTGCACAAACTTATATCCTGATTTGGAGCCATCCATTCAGATTGAAATAATATAACATAGTTATCATAGGATTCAAACTCTACAGGGTCTTGAATATTTGGGGGCCGGGTTTTAAAAAATTCCTATGTAAAATCTACTACCCCATTCGAGCTGAAATAATGTTCACAAAGTAGCGAAATGTGGTCTACGTTATCTGATAAGTGATTCAACATCGGTACTTGCCTAGATTTTCCAGAATGGATGGAAAACTGCTCTCGGCGGCGTGCACATTTTTTGCAGAAGCGAGTCGAGGAGCTGCGTTGACATGGTGCGCCATCTGTCGAGCGGCGAGGCGACCGCCATCTCCGGCAGGCGCGCCAACGGCCTTTCTGGGTTGCCTCGCCGCTCGACAGATGGCGCACCATGTCAACGCAGCTCCTCGACTCGCTTCTGCAAAAAATGTGCACGCCGCCGAGAGCAGTTTTCCATCCATTCCGGAAAATCTAGGCAAGTACCGATGTTGAATCACTTATCAGATAACGTAGACCACATTTCACTACTTTGTGAACATTATTTCAGCTCAAATGGGGTAGTAGATTTTACATAGGAATTTTTTAAAACCCGGCCCCCAAATATTCAAGACCCTGTATATATTTACTGGTTGACCACTGTATAGCTTGAGATGAGCATCTTCTGCACAGCTTCCTTGTGCTGCTCGCAAGTTTCAAGATTGGGTCGCAACATTTTGTTCAGATATGTAGTCACGATCTGCACTGGCGATTTCATGGTGAGTGCATTATCCGGCCAAGTGGTGATGCCCCTGAAATGCTCCTCACAAGACTGTAGAGTGCTCATGACTGCATAGTTTGGATAGGGAAGGCTGTTGCCATCGCAAACATATTCCTTGAGCGCAGTTAAATGTGCATGCTCGCTGCTGCTGGACCCCCAGACTGCGGCCTTGCACTGCTCACACGAGTTAACCGCTTTGATGATGCTTTTTATCAGAAAGCCACCAATGTGAAACAGGATGGCACAATCAGCTGATGATAGCGCCTCAATGAAAGGTATTTCCGCGTCGTCAATGTCTTCTACTTCGGCTTCGGTGTGCTCTTTCAGGCCTTTCGACAGCGTGTCAACAAGGTATTGCCCATCGTCGACTTCATAGTTCGTTGTCGTCGGTGTGTGCAAAAACTGACTCACGCAAACAAGCTTCAATGCACACTTCATATCTATGCATTCGGAACCGGCTTCCTTATGCGTACGACAGAAAATAGGTTTTCAAGGCAGCCCCGCAGAATCCTGCTAGCATGTCGGCGCGGTGTCGCGACTGCGGAGAAGGCCTAACTACACCAGTGCTAACCAATGCTAACAGCGCGACGTCCCTGTCTTGAGCGTCAATGCTGCAACATCACACAAACTTCCGACAGAATTCATCGTTTCATTATTAGAAAAGGAGAATTCCACTCAGCGGTAGTGTTTGTTGAGGTTTTCAAGTTTTTGGCGAACTTGCTTCGCAGTGTACGGGCCTTCTCCCGCCGGCAGGCCCGAGTTCAGCGCGTCAACCATGATGCGATATATGCGCGCGTTGCGAGTGTTTGAGCGCAGCGTCGTCAGATGATCTTCCCATATGCGTATCAACGCCTCTGTCATCGCCACAGACCAGATAACACGCTTTGGGGAAGATGTTTCGCTGGGAGCCGAGCTGCAGGCATCGGTAGCGTCGGACATGGTGGCGGCCATATTGCCAGTTACTAGGCTTGACTGAGGTAACTGAGGTGGCCAGCCTCAGTTTGCGGTAACCATGGTTGGCAGAATAACTGTGGTTATCTGATGACAATAGATTGGGTCTTGCCTAAACGGCGGGCGTAGAGAATGCAGTGTTCTGGATTCTGGGGTATCAAGTACTCCATGATTTCCTCCTGGGTCTCATCCATGTACTGGTGGTGAATGATACCTCGGACGTATGCGCCTGGTGGGGCCAAATAGGTGGCAACTGGGTAGCTTGTCGGACCCAGGATGATTTCCTGTAGCTTTGTGTAAGTGATGGCGCGGTCCCGGTTCGGGGTGCTAAAGGTGAGGGTATTGTGAACGAAATTCACCCGAAGGCGGTCCTCTGCGGTATCGGAGTAAGTCAAACGAAAGCTTGAGGTGATTGCTCTACGAAGAGCGTTCTCGCCCCAGGCACGCAAATTGAGGCCCCCGCGAGGGCGAATGATGACTTTAAAGTCTTCAAGAGGGAGACGTGGCAGTGACGGTGCACCTCGAGGTAGCTTACGTGACGTGGAGGGAGGTAGCTGCTGGGACGCAGTATGCTGGGCGGACGCGGAAGGCGTCTCCGTCAGTGGTGGCTTGGGAGTGCGTTTCGATGAAGAAGCGGTGGAGCCGCGTTCATAGCAGCGGGCTACGTAGGCCCAGTCCGTGGGTATATAATCTTGAGGGGCTAGATCCTCCCCCTCCACGGTGACGACGTCCATGCTTGGCGAAGCACTGGGCCCGGCTGCGAAGCAGAGCCTATCGCCAGCGGTGGTAGGCTCAGCGAGGCTGGCGCTGGGCTCGGTGGAAACAAGTGTCCATGCAGGTCACAGAAACGGAGTGCCGGTCCCGAAATTGGGCTGGGCAGGTGCCGAGCACCTTCGTGAACTTCGGGAGACACAATAAAAGTCGGCGGAAGGTCAAAAGTCGGTCAAAATAGGAGAAATGGCCGGAGCCCATACGCACACGCGTCTGCACACCAGGCCAGGAACGCCGACCTCAATATGACTTGCAACCTCAAGCAGCGTGGCCGGAGCGCTCCCCGGAAGCATGGTGGGGCCGACAAGCGACGAGCTTGAAAACGAAAGGGAAAGGATTTTGCTATTCCAGCATTCATTCTTCTCCCCTGCGTCGTCTGCTTTTGGCAGTACCATGGCGTTATCGTATCGCCGGCGCTTGCGTGACGAATGCAAGGCGCATGATGCAGTTGATTTTGTTGTCTTCCTTTTCTTATCATTTTATTTTAATTTATCAGTCGCAGTGAGTGTAGTTGTCTTCACTGTTTGTGCCGGTGTCGGAAGAGCTGAGCGCATTGCTGCTGCGAATATGGCTAGAGTTCCGGAAAGCGAACGTTTACGGATTGTAGAACTTTCCATGAGGTCCTACACTCAGCGCAGAATTGCAGAGATTATGGGGCGGTCAACGCACACAGTAAACCGCATCGTGCAAGCGTATCGGAACGAAGGCCGCATTTCAGATGCTCCACATAAACGGTGCCCACAGGCAACTACAGCGACAGAAGATGAAGTTTTGCTCGCGGCAGCTTACGCTAACCCGTTCGGCACCGCGCAAGAGTTCTCGCATGCTGCAGGGGTTTCTGCATCTATCTCAACTGTGAAGAGACGGTTGGCTGAAGGTGGTCTAAAGAGCCGGGTGGCCGTGCAGAAGCCACAGTTGACGCAGCAAAACAAAGCGGCCCCCCTCCAGTTCGCCAATGAGCACAGTGGCTGGAGTGTTGACGAGTGCAAAACGGTCGTCTTTTCAGATGAGTCGACATTCACCACCGTCTGGGACCAAACACGGCGGGTTTGGCGTCCTGACAACGCTCGCTATGACAAAGAATATATTCAGAATGTCGCTGCAAGCGGCAGGACAGCGGTCAATGTATGGGGAGCCATGTCGTGGGAAGGACTCGGTCCACTGGTCCGAATTGAAGGCTCCCTGACCTGTGAAAAGTACAGCGAGATCTTGGACTATGCATTGATTTCGTATGTCTTGTATGGCTCGTTTCCCGACGGAAACTTTTTGTTTCAACAAGACCTATCCCCCATCCACACAGCAAGGCGGGTCAAGACATTGCTAGAAGAACGTGGTGTACCCCAGCTTCAATGGATCCCTAAAGGTGCGGACATGAATATTATTGAACATGTCTGAGGCCGAATGAAGAGCACGTTATGCAAACAAAGCCTCCACAGTGCATCCCGCGACGAGTTGTGGGTCGCCGTCCAAAGAGCGTGGAACGCCATCCGCGAGGACGCGAGCTGTGTTGAAGCCCTCTATGCCTCCCTTCCATCGAGGATGCCTGAAGTAATCAGCGCCAATGGAGGGATGACCCGCTATTAAGTGTGTTTAGTTTCGGTTTTATTTCTTTTCTTCAAGCGACGGCCATCATTCTGCCTCATTTGTTTACATTTCCTTGCGGCAAATAAAACTTTCGGTGACTGAATTGCAGGCCTTCCTACGACTGCTTGCTCCAGTAGCTCACTTCTTTAGTTTATAGCTACCTCACCGGCTTTGACATAAAACCGTCGGCCCCAGCATGAAACCACGCTTGTGCAAGGCTAGACGCGCCGGTGCCTGTGAGAAATGACGGCCTCAGATTCCGTTGAGCAGACGTGGGGGATGCACGCTGGAACAGCCGAATCCTTTCCACTTAGTTTTCAGGCGCGCCGTGCTTCCGAAAAACGCTGTGGCCACATGCTCGCGGGTTGCAAGTCATATTGAGCGCGATAGTACTTGCATGTCTTGCGAAGCGTTCCGTAGCCCGGAGACAGCGGCATAGTCCTCGAAGCGAGACTTCCATGAAGACCAACTTGCAGGGTTGCAGAAGTCGAACGCGTCTGTCGGCTGCAGAGTGAGGCCTAGCCACTGGGCCTGCTGGGCGCTTTCCGGGAGCATCTTTTTGCCGTTGACGGTCGTTGAGAGCTGCTTTTAAGACTGGTTTTTCATGCTGATCCCACTTCTGACACCATGTTGTGTGGGCGTTCCCGTGCTGTCGTGCCGGGAGGCCGTGAGAAAGAAAAAGATAGCCAGGCAACCACTCCGCTCCAGGACCAAACACAAAGTGATTTATTACAAACCACCTAGCTGCGCTTCAGCTTAGAGGGCGCCACTATTAAGTTCATAGGTGGCGACGCCAAGAATGGCTTGGGGCAGTAGTGGTCACCAAGAACAGAAAGAACTTCTTGCAAGGTTTTGTCTTGCGGTTGGGCGGGCTTCACGAGATCCCGCAAGAGAGCATACGTTTTCTGTCCACAGCAACTAAAGAAGACTGACTTCTTTTTTTCTTCTGCGATGTCATTCGCGGTGAAAAAAGCTTTAAGGCGATCAACGTAGCAAGGCCACGCATCTCTCCCTCCTCCGTCGAACGCTTCGAGGCTGCCGAACATTGGCATGACGGAATTCTTGCGCGTTGAACTCGTCAGAACAACAAAGAACTCACGTGCGCAGAAGGGGCGGAGGAAAGACGAACTTGAACTTGAATTTTTCTCCTCGTCGCCACTTGTAACGAGTTAGTGGACCGAGCAGTGCCAAAAGGCGGACCGGCTCGGCGGTCGCCGTCAACGGCTAGGCTCCAAGAAACGGACGATGATGCACCGCGCTCCACTGCGCAACGAACAACCGCTCCTAGAGTCGTGTCCTCTTTATTATCTTGCTGTCTCGCAAGGTCTATTGCGTCGGCACCGGGTGGCGCCACGAAACAAACACGAAATCGAAACTGTAACTGTGACCACGTTCGATGAAGAGAGTTGTGAAAAGTACGATAGCCCGCTAGCTTGGAGGTGGACCCCGCCTCTTGGATGGCAATTATTTCTGAGCGATCTCTGTGTTGCAGAAGCTGTTGGAGGAGAGCGCGTTTACGGGTGAACCCCCGACAGTTTCACTGCCAGAGGGTGAGACGGGTGGAAGTGTTATTGCGAGCCATATTGGTTGAAGCGTTGTTCTAAGAGCTGTATGCGCGTTTCGACCTGCATGAAGCGGGCATCATGAGCTTCTTGTGTGCGTGTCAACCTATCGATGGCCTGTGTGAGACCCTGAAGCTGCGTGAGGACTTGGGTAGAGAACTGTTGAAAAGTGTTATTGATAGAGTCTTCAATGTTAGCCATGCGTCTGTCGAGGCGCCTGTCTAATGAAGGCGAGATTGTGCAAGTTTTGCGTTTGGGTGGAGGAGGCTCTTGCATTGAATCATCCTCCTCGGAGGCAGTGGAAGTGGTGGAGTGGGTTGGGTAGCTGGTGCGTTGGTCTGTGCGGCCTGTAATGCTGATATAAGATTTGAAATTTCTAGTGCTTGCTGTTCTGTGAGAGCTTTAAGTTCATCTATCTCACGTGAGGGAGAGGTGGTGGTTGTTGCGATGGTGGTTGAGGGGCTCTATCTACCCAGCCTACCTTGCCCTCTTGTTCAGGGTGTCGCTGCCGGGAGCCCTGGAGCGGGATGGTCGGGATCTGGACCTGGAGGGTGACTCTTCGCGCCTAGTCCGACTCCTGGCGTGTCCTCGATCCTGGGAATGGCGGGAGGGCAGCCGAGGGAAGGAGTGGGATCTGCTCCTGGAGCTGCCCCGGGACTCTTTCTGCTCCTGGTGCAGGTCGAGGCGGCTCTTGCGTTGCGTCTCTGTCTTAGCTTCCTCCTCGGACTTGCGAATATCCTCTCAGCGGCGTTTGTTCACAATGTATGGTGTACGGTAACTTTCTTTGTAATCCTTGTCTCCCGTGGGATGTGCGTCCCCGCAGAGGCGGCACCGAGGTTCACAGGCGTGGCCTACAGCGGGTTTTAGCGCCCCGCACGTTCTGCAGCGTTGATTTGTTGAGTTGGCGCACACATCGGCCCGATGTCCGGGCTCACCGCATGCGTGGCAAACTTCGCAGCGTTTCTTGTAAAGATAGCACCGAAAGGGTACGCCATCGTAGTAGATCCATTTTGGGATGCGTTCGTCTTGGAAAGTCAGTAGAATAGACGCTTTCTTGCCCATTCTACGAGGTTAGAATATTGGAGGGTTGCGTGGGTCGTCAAAGTTTGCGTGGAGGTCCGCTGTTGTATACTCGAGGTTGATACTGTGCACCACTCCTCACCCGCATGTTTCCGGAGCCGCCGCGTACAGAGACACGGTACATCTTGTTGATGTGGAGAGTCTTGATATTCAGGAAGTGATGCGCATGTTCCTTACTTGCTGTGCTGACGATGATCGTGTTCTGTTTGTCGTTAACAAAGAGTTGGTCGAGGCCCTTGCCGTCGGTGTAGCGTAGTCCGGCTGCTGCCTTTACCGCGACAAAAAGCCGGGGAGCTGATGGCTTTGAAATTCTTGTGGGGTGATATCCGTACCTTCTACCACGTCCATGGCACGAACGGAGAGCACGCCCTGTTCTATGAGGAACCTATACTGTAGTCCGTGCCGGTGGCGGCGGCGGCCGTCTCGGCTGAGGTTAGGCTTAGCGAGACGGGCGGGCGAGGTTAGATGAAAAGCGCCGAGAAAGTAGAAAATACTCCAGTTCTTGCCTTGAAAGTGGTATTGATAGATGTTGGAGCACTTCCGATGTCAGTTGTGATGATTGAAACGTTGATCCAAGCGAAATTTTCGCCCAGCCAACGTACTTTGACAGGAGCCCGTGTGAGCCAACTTATTCCTTGACTGAACGGCGCGTTCCTCCATTAGTCTGGGAAAGTTGTGGGGTTGGAGCGGGTGTCAGCGCAGGGGCCGCAGGTACCACAGCAGCCGGCAGTTTGCCCTGTGCTTCTATAGCTTTGCTCAGAATCTCAAATTGTGTGACTTGTGAGCCGATTGTGCGGAGTGAGCGTTCGATGTGTGCTTCGAAAGCTTTGACGCAAGTTTGACTGAGGTCGCAGCTTTCCACGACTTTAACAAAACGCGCCTGCCAACCCTCCGCGGGTGAGTCAATATCGGACGTTGCTTTGCGTTTTTGTGCGGATCGGTTGGGGCAGCGATATATCCATAGGTACTGTTTCAGGTGATGCCTGCTGATACGGGGGAGACGGAGTGATTGTGGCCGTTGGCTTTTCGAGAGCCTGTACTCTGAGTATCTGTTGTTGGATGACTGCTGTCAGTTCCGTAATTGCTTTGTGTGTGTCTAGAGTAGTGGGAGTCCCTCCGTACGTACTCACCGGTTCTTGACGTTCTCGTAGATCGGGTAGAGATGGTGGTAGCCCAGGTGGCTGTTGCAGAGGCTGAGAAGAGGCCCGCGTCTGCTGGACGACTGCAGGCGGGCCGGGTATGGTCCGGGATGTATCCTGAGACCCCATCCGTGGAGCGGGAGACTTGAGCGGTGGAACTCGAGCGGTCTCGGGGCGGCCGCTTCTGCCTATCGGAGCGTTGCCGGTCCCATCAGCTGGTGTGCTGGAGCGTGACCCGCTTGGCGGTCTCTTGAGACGTCCCGAGTTTATCTGCCTCAGCATTTTGGATTTTGTCCCACTTCCTGCGTTTGACTTCGTAAGCAGTCCTGAAGATTTCCTTGCAGCGACTATCGCCCGTGAGATGTTCCTTGTCGCACAGGAGGCAGATTGTTTGCACGTGTGGTCGCTGGTAGGATTGGATAGTCCGCAACCTCTGCATTTGGTAGTTGTGCTTGCGCAAATGTCGGCTCGATGACCGAGCTCGCCACAGCGATAGCACACCTCGTATTTCTTCTTGAATAAGTTGCACCTGTGGCGACTATTGCAGAAGTAGACCCAGGTAGGCACTTGGGGCTGAGCGAATGTGATGAGTACAGCGGTGGTGTTCCCGAGCCGCCGAAAGTCCACAATGGGTGGGTTACGGTTGTCTTGTAACTCTGTTTGAATTGTATTTCGATCCAGTCGGAGATAGACGCCGCGAATCGCACCGCGGCTCGAACTATCATCTGGAGCGCAGTAGACGGATATCTCATACGCCTTGTTGTCGACGGTGATCTCTTTGAGTTGCATGGCCCGTTAAGCTCTTTCGACGACTGGGTGCTGTACGCGAAAGTATTCTTAGTCAGGTTAGCTTGTATTAGGTCTTCGTGACGAACAGCGTCCCTGGTGAAGTGAGCAGCCGTGCAGATCGCTTCCAGTAGGTTGTAATTTTGGAGCGTAGCAGTCCGCCGCGTGGGCGCACAATCAGCTTAAGAACGTTGCTGGGTAAGCGAGGCTGGTTCGAAGCTACAGATTTCTTGGCTAGTAGGCGTCCTCGCTGCCGAGGCGCGAGTTCAGCTGCCATCTTTTTCGCATGCAGCCCATGATTTGGGACGCTTGGTTCGGTCCCGCTTTGTCTCCAGGGGAATCGGGCACGGATGGCCCTGATGTTGTTCGCGCTTCCCGGAGCTTGTTAACTTTAGTCAACCAATCACTGGCTGCCAATTCTTTTCGAGAAATTGGGATGCCTTCTACGGTGAACCTCATGGCGAAGCACGTGCACGGTCCACGGTGCTGCCCAGCTGGCGAACGCTGCTGCGACGCAGGTGGCAAACGCCACTGCGACGCGGAGCTCCGTATTCTTCGGCGCTGCGCGGTAGGCCTAGCGAGGCATCTGGCTTGGTCGCGGTGAAAAGATGACCTAAAATGGTCAAAACTCGTCGTACGTACTTCTGGTTGGTGTCCCAGGATTCCGCTCGTCTTCAGGAAACCGGTGATCTGGATGTAATTATGCTAGGATCTCAATGTTTAGAGTGAAGGCACGAAATCAGCGGAGTTCGTACCCCCCCCCCCCCCCCCCCCCCCCGCGAGTGCCGAGGCCTTCTCCTAGTCTAGGTGGTTCTGCCCCGGACCCCCCGGCCCTAGTCTTAGGTTGAGGCCCACGGGGGAGCAAGCTACCACCCTTTCGATAAATAAAGTTGATTGACGGACTGACTGATTCTGCGGAGTGTCCTCTTTTTATTTTTTCTTTCTCTGTCTTAGCTGCTGCTTGGGTGTCGCCAGGCTGCACCGTTGGTTCCCTCCCGTCTAGGTGTGGCCCCCACAGGCTTCTGCTCCGGTTCCGTGGCCACAATGCTTTCCCCGTCTACGGAACGAGGGCCGTGGACGCAAGCATCGGGAACGCCGACGCTACCAGTTTGCCCTTGTTGAACCTTTGTCTACGCCTTAAAGACAACAGACCACCGACGCCGAGCTACAGGTGACGCAGCAGCTGGACATCTGCCACATCCTCTGATCCGCCGCGACCGCTCTCCGAGGTCGCAGGCAGCGGGAGTGGTCGCACACCACGTCGGCTCTGCCAATGATCGCTGTTATTTGCGGTCCTCGACTCTTTCCCGAAGAAAGCTTGGCACCATTGTCTCCGGCAACCTAAGTGGCATCCGTGGATACCACGTTTTCCAAGGTGCGCTGAATTTTGTTCCACATTCAGTGCTTTGAAGACCTCGCCCCACCTCTGCGGCGCTAAGCCTAACGGTGGCAAGGCCTGCGCTGGCTGCGTTCGGGGTTTCCTCTGGGATTCCCCGGCTATGGCGGTCCAAGGCAAAGTCACTGGATACGATCCCACCTTCATAGGGATCGTTAACATGGAAACCATCCAACATGAGGAGAGCCTCTTCCCAGCGAGGAGGAATACCTCCAAGACATGGTCCGCGTTTGGCGCGGACGCAAGGAGACTAAGGCCTCCAGGGACGCCAACACGGACGCCAGCCAGCAATGGGTGGCGGGACGCTCTGCACATGTGCAGGGCGAGAACGCGCAACATGCAGCTGTGCAACAAGCAAAACAGCCCCGGTGGCGGCCGCAACACACGCCCCGCATCGGGAAAGATGAAATCATTGTGGTGCTTAAGCTGTGAGACACCATTGACCTGAAGGCTACCTTAGGTCCTGGACAAGCCGGCGCTGCCGTTCGCAGCATCCTCGGGGACGCCGCAAGTGTGGGGCTTGCAGTATGGCCTGTGTGGGAGCAAAATGTTCTCGTGTGCACACTGCAATCAGTTGAAGCTGCGGAGAAGCTGCTCCGGGACGTCATGCTGCCGGTCGGAGGCCACAAGCTGCTATTCCGGGGCCACCCTAAGCTCTCCGGCGAATTCTGCAAGGGCGTCATCACCGTCTCCCCGGACGAGACGTCAGAGAGTGTCAAGAAAAAGTTCAGTGAGCACCCCAACGTAGTATCCGTGCGCAAACTGGGCAAAACGTAGGTTGCTGTGGTCACCTTTGCGGGGACAAGGGTGCCGCGGACCGTGCTTTATAGTTGCGAGCGTCTCCCCGTCCGCTTCTATAAGAAAACGATCCCTGCCTGCCGTCGCTGTGGCACGTCGGGGCATCAGGCTGGCGCCTGCCCGCGGCCGCAGCCTGGACGCTGTGAACGCTGTGGGGCTCAGGTTGCTGCTGCTCCTGACGGTGGCCCAGCTGAACATCAGTGCTCCCCGTGCTGCCTCATCTGCGGAGGCAGCCATCCCACTGGGGCGCCTGGCTGCGTGGGCAAGTACCGCAAGGTCATCAAGCCGGGACCCCCACCCGCCCCAAAGCAGAAGCAGACGCCGCGACCCAAAAAGACCCAGACGCCCAAGGCCGGACCAAAGCAGGCTCCGGGACCCAAGCCCGAACCCAAGAAGGCCCAGTCCGGACCGCCAAAATTTGTGAAGTCCGGGAACCCGACGAGGCCACCGGAGTGGAAGCGGTAAGTCCGATTAGTTTAATCTGGAGCACAGTCTTCTCGCGTAATTTTGGGCCTTCCTTTGCTGTGCTGATTTTGGATGCGTAGCTGCAGTCAAACAGGCTAGGAGCCGGTGGGAAAAGGCAAGAAACGTGAGCTGTTTTCGTTTTTTCTTCCCTTTAGCCGACTGACGTTCGCTTGGAGTATCTCCTTTGTTACAATCTTTAGCCGATTTGGGTCCGTTGTACATGTGCATGGTTTTAGCAGTAATGCAACTCGACTGTATGTTTTATGCTTAGTGGCAGTTGTGTTGTGCCCTGTTAAACCTGTTTTGAGCATTGGTTTCGCTTCTTTATATGTGGTACACCTTTTTCAGCATTTGTTTCCTTTTGTGCATATAGACTTCTCAAAATGTAAAATGATCTGTTCCTCTTCATGTACTGGAAATGCATTCCTTAAAAACCGCGCATGCTTTCTTTGCAGGTCCGAGAACTTGTGTAGCTTGGGGGGGAAAATTCAAATGTCTCTGGCATATGTAGTAAGCAATCAGCTGGCAGCAAAGTTCTCATGGGTTGGAAGGAAAAACAAGCTGGACTTTTCAGCCTTGAAGATGTCCAATGCAATTATAAGTAAGCCAAAGACTACTGCCTGCTTAAAAATTTCAGCGGGGGTGGAGAGCCAGTTGCAAAAAATTGCATTTTGGTGGCCTGTAGCAGCAGCAAATGTTGTACCTCTCTCCTCATTGTAAGAATGAAACTTGGAGAAAAAAAGACATTTATCCCCGTTTATTTACAATTTTTTTCTGCTGGACACATGAGCATGAAAAGGATTTTTGCAAACCAGTTCAGTGCTTGCCTCTTGCAGTGATAGCTATATAAGGAACTTGCTAACTGGTGTTGCATTAACCTCTGTTCAGATTCTGGCCAAATAGAAAGTTATGCAGGTAGACCTCAGTGATAAGGGCCATGGAGGCTCTCTGAAAAACATTTCATATGTAGTCATGTGATTCATTTGAGTTGTCATTGATACTTTGCCCTGCATAATCCTGAATAGAGTTTTCATTCCTCTTTGTAAGGTTTGTGAGTATCTAGTGGAAGGACATAAGTATCCTTATGTTATAAGTAAGTGCCCTTCTATTGGAGCTATTTTGTGCTGTTATAAGTGGGTTTAGTGGTTTGAGTTACGTTGATAACAAATTCTTATAGCATTACTGTTTTAAGAGCCGCCAACTGTATATACTCAATTTTATTATAATATGTGTATTCTTTGTTACAAAAACTTTTTTTTGCTAATATCGTAATTTGTCGCTAGCAGTGCTTTAGTGTGTGGCGAATGCTATCACACAGTATAAATACAAAATTTTAACAACTTGGGGTTTTTATTTTTAGCTGCTGCAGGGGAGTTTCCACAAGGAAGTAGGGCCAGCGTCGAGGAGTCAATAAAATCATGGCTGAGACATGCGCCTGAAAAGCTTTCCGGAAGTCAAAGACGGAAGAAATCAGAGTCTTCTGCCGACCCATCTGAAGGTGTGTTTTGTGCAAACCATAATCATTAGCAGCCATAATTTGCTTGACTGATCAAACCCAGCCCCACTTGCTATTGTAGCCTCCTGCTCATACTTTAAAATGTCAACCTCTACTTTTGTGATCAAAAAAGAAGGAAGCTATTTTTGTGCATTGCTCCACTACAGTTCTACAGTGGCAGTTTCTGTTAAAAGCTTTGAACCTTATGAAGTTGTTAAAAAAGTATGTTTACAGTTCACGTCAGTCAAAGTGTGTGTATATATATAGCTTGAGCATTCTTCAAGAATACCTGGCTCTGTCAGTACGCATGGACATTATTGGTGGCTTGGCAAATTCTTTATACTTAGTTCTTTTTATTCTCTTCCAGGAAAAAGTTGTGTTAGTCTTCAAAAATTATAATCCCCCTCCCCTGCATAGTCTCGTACCATAGCATCCTTACTAGCTCGTATGTACAGTTGTGCCTTGTTAATGGTTATATGGGCACTTCGGTTCCTGACAAAAGGTGTATGAAGTGACTCATTCATTACAATGAACCGTGAAGAAAAACACTATAGTTACGGTCTGCTTCCGTGCATAGTGGCGGGCTGTGAAGTGGGAATCGGATAATCTTGCAAGCTTATGATTGTAATCACTAAGTCTTTTAAGTAATGCCGTGTAGGTTTAAGCCCGTTTGAAGTGCCTAGAGGCTGCGGGCTCATCTTGTCTCGCTTATTGAAATTTTAATGAAAGTCAGAGGCGTCAGAATTAATGCACATATAATTTATGATGGTTATTTTTTGCTTAGGTAACAAAAAAAAAACGATGCCCAGTGTTGGTCTCGACGCGCCGTCTGCAGCGACGACAGTTGGCGCCAGCGGGACTGGGCTACGTGAATAACGGCCGGTTTCAGCACGCTGAGTGTGTGTGTGTATTTGTGTACGCGTTTGCTTCCGGTGCCCCGTTCTGGGAATTGTTTTGGTCGCGCACACGTGCGCCCGCCGGTGGCTCCTTACCCTCTCCTTCGAGGTCGAGAAACGGCCGTCGCCCCCTCCTTCTCGGCCGAGAGACACTGCTGGCTAGCCTTTGCGGCAGCCTTTGTCGGCGGCTGCGGCGGTGGGAAAGCGTGGCGGCGCAACCAGGGGACGGAGGCCCCTAAATCGTCTGTCGGCGGAAACGCGTCTGTTTGGATTCTCAAGTTCGCTCAAAACCGACAGCGGACCGACAACGAAAGGGAGTCCATCACGGTGCGAACGGCTCCGACTTGACAGCGAGAATGTGTATATCACCTTAGTTGCCGCCAAAGGACTCCTAATTCCACGGAACGATGGGTGAACAAAATACACAAATCGACCATGTGTGCGTGGGAGGACCGGCGAGAGTGTGAATGTCCCGCCTTTTTGTCAAGGTGGCGAGAGGGTGATGTTCCGCCCTTTTGTGGGCGGGTTTCGTCAAGAAATGTGATTGGCGATGTTCGAACAACCAAGTTTCCCCCAGATAGGTACCTGGGGAATTGAAAATGTATAAAACGTGGCTTCAGTGTGCTTCTAAGATGGAGACTCCTGATAACCTGCTTGGTAAATAAAATCGTCTATCTTGTCTGGCAGTAACCGGCTGCATCTTATTCGGCACGTTGCTGGAGAGAAGAACTTCGGAGACCATCCCGAGGTACGAACAACAGTGCACTAAAACATATCTGGCGCAGTCGGCAGGATCTCCAGCGATGGGCGAATGAGAGCAGCAGCGGTGGACGGCGGACGAGACCGGTGGCGTGGACGGCGGACCCGAGAACGTCACTGAGGAGCCAGCGGCCTGCCAAAGCGAGTCCCTCCTGACCTGTGGAAGAAGAGAGCACCGCGGAGCGACTCTTCAGAAGTCAGGCGAGTGCCTCTTGGTTTCCTGTCGGGCGCAGTTGATGACAATGCCATATAACTTGCGAGACAGGGAGGTTAACACCACAGATGCGGAGTCGGACGGGGTTGAAGGCTTGCAGGAGTTGGCGGTGACCAGTGACGCGGTGGGGGATCTGAGTAGCGCCATGGCGGAAACAGCGTCGGAGCAGCAGATGAAAATGCTGGAGCTTCGATTTAAAATTGCTGAAGCAGAAAAAGAAAAGCAACGATTAATTCTGGAGAGCCAGAAGTTGCGAGCCCAAGAGCGGGCTGAGTCCCACGAAGAAGGTAACAGCGGAGCGCTAGCTGTGGATAGGTCAGAGGAGGATAGGCGCCTAAAATATGCATCCTTATTGAAAGGAGTACTAGCACCGATGCCGAGTCAGGAATTCCTAGTGCCCGGGTGGTTTGAGGATGTGGAGGCGACTCTTGATTCATATGACGTCCCGTCTGAGTGGCGGGCCGGGCTTGTCTTGCCACAGTTGAGTGAAAGAGCACGCGGTTTGCTTTCTACGTTGACAGCCGAAGAAAGAAAGGACTATAACAAAATGAAGCAAAGTATTCTAGATGGATTGAGGTTGTCAGCAGCAGAATATAGAAGGATGTTTGAGGGGTCGGCAAAAGCAGCAGATGAGACATGGGGCCAGTTCGCAATCCGGCTGGGAAACTATTTTGAATACTATACAAAAACCTCGAAGGCTACCACTTTTGCAGAATTAAAGCAGTTAATGGTCACAGACAGGTTGAAGGAGTGCTTAGCAGCTGAGGCACGGGCTCATATTGTGGTCAATGAGAATCAGAGGTTCCTTTCTCCAGGCGAAGTGGCCAAGCTGGCGGAGAGTTTCGACGAAAGCGTGAGATGCAAACCAGGGTCAGCAGCTCATTTGGGAGGCTATCGAAAGAGGCCGAGTGGGGACCAGAAGGAGCGGGCAGGTGCAACACCTCATCAGTGGGAGAATTCTACTTTAAGAGGAATGAAAGGACGGTGCTTTGAATGCAAGTCACCAAATCACTTCGCTAGAGATTGCCCTCTCAAAAGGACAGGGGATAAGGCAGGCAGACGAGGCCAAGAAAAACCAGGAGACCGCGCCGTGGTGGCTAAAGTGAATGCTCCTTTGGAAGAAATAGCTCCCGCGAATGAGGTTGGCATGCAGGAAACAGAGAGGGTAGGCAGGAATTGCCTCGAAACAGTAACATTGAAAAGTTCGGAACAAAGCATTAATGCGGTGATTGATTCCGGGACTGAAATGACTGTTATCAGGCGAGCTCTAGTGCCGAAGTATGAGGCAGCTGGTTCCACAATAAAGCTGAGGGGAGCTTTCGGCGATGAAGTGAGAGCTGAGCTTGCATATGTGCCTCTCAGAGCAACAGAAGGTGCACCGTTTGTCTCGTTCGACAGGGCACAACCAGCTTTGCTATGTGCGCTGACAGACAAACTGTTGGCCGGAATAGACGCGCTCATAACTCCCGCAGACTACAGACAACTCCTTGAAGAAAGGGCAGTTGTAAACGAAGTTGTTTCAGAGGCAGAGACCGAAGGCGGTGAAAAGGAGACGACAGAGCATAAAAATCAGCAGACGGGTGCGTCCTTGGCGGTTACGGGAACGGACGAAGAAGCCGAGAAAAAGAAGAGCGCGCGGCAAGTTTTCCGTGAGGCTCAGGAAAATGACTCGTCGCTGCAGGAGGCATGGAAGCAGGCTAGAGCTGGCACACATGGAATGATAATCCAGGATGAGTTACTCTATCACCAGGAGCACGTAGTGGGACGGATGTGCACACAGTTGGTGCTGCCATTGCATAAACGACAGGAAGCACTAGTGAGGGCACACGATTCGCCTTGGGCAGGACATTTGGGAGAGCGAAAGACTTTGCAGCGCATAAAAATGTCATTTTATTGGCCGACCATGGGCCGGGAGGTCAAGGAGCATTGTCAGTCCTGCCACCAGTGCCAAATCAGGGCCCCTATGAAAACACAGGACCGCGTACCCATAACGGCATTGGCCAGGCCTAGTGCACCATTCCAGGTGGTATACATGGATTGTATCGGTCCACTGGATCCACCATCAGCAAGGGGACATCGCTACGCACTATGTGTAGTTGATTTGCATACTAGATGGCCTGAGGTTGTTTGTTTGAGGTCCTTAACAGCTAAGGCTACCTGTGACGCGCTCACCCAGATATTTTCCAGAATGGGAGTGCCAGAGACCATATGTTCTGATCAGGGCACAAATTTTACGTCAAATTTAACGCAAATTATGCTGCAGAAAATGGGAGCGACTCCCAGATTTTCCACTCCCAATCACCCACAAAGTAATGGACTGATAGAGCGGTGGAACGGCACTTTTAAAAGGATGCTGTTTCACATTGTAAGTGAGCATGGACGCGAGTGGGATCGAATGGTGCCATTCCTGCTTTGGGCTTATAGAGAGGTGCCACATGCCATCACGGGTAAATCACCATTCGAGCTTATGTATGGTAGGATGCCTGTCGGACCTCTGGCTATACTGCAAAAGACGTGGTCAGGAGACTGGGTTGTTCCCGACTCATTGGCAGTGCCAGCAGCAGACTATCTCGAGAAATTGAGAAATGATCTCGAGGAAGCCAGTAGGGAAGCGGCAAAAGGTAGCGAGCTCACGCAGCAACCTTATGTGGGGAGGTACAACTTGAGGACCACCGACAAACAATTTTCTCCAGGTGACCAGGTTCTTTGGCTGGAGAAAGAAGGCGATGGGAAGTTAATGGCACACTGGAAAGGTCCAGTAACAGTTGTGGAAAAGGTGCGGCCATATAGCTATACGATTGAGCTAAGTGATGGCAAGCGCCGATCAGTGCATGCAAATAAGCTTAGGCCATACAACGCGAGGGTCAACACTGTAGGCATAGTATTTGAAGGCGACACGGAGTTTGGAGAACTTCCCGCGTGGTCAGATACAACGACAGCAGTTGAGCAGCTGGAACGGGTAACTCTCAGCCATTTAGATCTGCTGCAGCAAAGGCAGGTAAAGGAACTAATCGGGAAGCACTGTGAGGTGTTCAGTGATAAACCTGGCCGCTGCAACTGGGGAGTGCACAAAAGCAAGCTAAAAGATGGGGCGCAGCTGAAGCGTGCGTACCCTTACAAGGTGCCCATGGCCCTAAGAAAGGAAGTTGACCGACAGGTGGCAGAGCTAAGGTCGTGGGGTTTGATATATCCGATAGAAAGCTCCCATGCACATCCCGTGGTGTGTGTTGCTAAGAAAGATGGCAGTGTCAGGTTATGCTGTGACTATCGCAAGCTGAATGAAGCAACGGAGCCTGATGCGTTTCCTATGAACCTGCCAGGTGACCTAATTTACGAGGTAGCGCAGGCAAAGTACATAACCCTGCTCGATATGCTAAGAGGATATTGGCAGATTCCGTTGGACGAAAAAGCCCAGGAGTACACAGCATTTGTCACCTCGTCTGGACAGTACGCTTGGAAGGTTATGCCGTTTGGACTGAGAAATTCGGCAAGCACCTACCAAAGAATAATCAATCAGATCCTTGTACCACACTGTGAATATGCGTGCGCATATATAGATGACATGTGCGTCTTCTCGCAGACATGGGAAGAGCACCTCGAACACCTCGGAAGGGTACTGGCTTCGCTAGCGGCCGCAGGGCTCACAGTTAATGTCACTAAGTGCCATTTCGCGCAAAAGGAAGTGCGGTTTCTGGGTCATATCGTGGGGTCAGGAAAACACGGCGCAGATCCAGAAAAGCTTAGAGCCATTCAAGAAATTCCTGTACCACAAACAAAAAGGCAGCTGCGTAGCTTTTTGGGGCTAGCAAATTATTACCGGGATTACGTTCCGGAGTATTCAAAGGTGGTGCTACCACTGACGAACCTGACTGGAAAGCGCGTGCCTCAGAAGATACCGTGGAAGGAGGATGCCGAGGGTGCTTTTATAAAAGTAAAGGAGTGTTTGACAAAGGCCGCAGCGTTGAGCGCACCCAATCTGAACAAAGAGTTCATTCTGGCCACTGATGCTTCAGATTATGCCGTCGGAGCATGTCTAGCACAGTTGGATGACGAAGGAAAAGAGCAACCCATTTCATTCCTGAGCAAGAAATTAAGCCCGGCCCAGTCACGATGGGCTACAATCGAGAAAGAAGCCTACGCCATCATTTGGGCGCTGGGAAAGCTTGACACGTGGCTGTTCGGTGGACGAATCAGGGTAATTACCGACCACAATCCCTTGAAATTTCTTACTCTGACCACGCCACTAAGCGCGAAGCTGACAAGGTGGGCGTTGGCTCTCCAGAAGTACAACATTGTACTGGAGTACAAAAAGGGGTCTCTAAACGCAAATGCCGACGCTATGTCGCGTATGGTCGCCAATGACGAAAGCGAGTAAAGATACCGTCGTCCGTTTTCGCGGCCTCGGTTTGCGAGAGGTATGGCATTGTTGGGTGCTGCGTTGGCGGGGGACCGAGGGGTACTTGTTGACCGATGAAGTGGGAGCAATGCGTCGAGCTCCTGTGATTGTTGTGTGCAGCAAGTTCGAAGACTGTGCCGCACAGTTTTGTGGGGAGGTGTTGGTCTCGACGCGCCGTCTGCAGCGACGACAGTTGGCGCCAGCGGGACTGGGCTACGTGAATAACGGCCGGTTTCAGCACGCTGAGTGTGTGTGTGTATTTGTGTACGCGTTTGCTTCCGGTGCCCCGTTCTGGGAATTGTTTTGGTCGCGCACACGTGCGCCCGCCGGTGGCTCCTTACCCTCTCCTTCGAGGTCGAGAAACGGCCGTCGCCCCCTCCTTCTCGGCCGAGAGACACTGCTGGCTAGCCTTTGCGGCAGCCTTTGTCAGCGGCTGCGGCGGTGGGAAAGCGTGGCGGCGCAACCAGGGGACGGAGGCCCCTAAATCGTCTGTCGGCGGAAACGCGTCTGTTTGGATTCTCAAGTTCGCTCAAAACCGACAGCGGACCGACAACGAAAGGGAGTCCATCACGGTGCGAACGGCTCCGACTTGACAGCGAGAATGTGTATATCACCTTAGTTGCCGCCAAAGGACTCCTAATTCCACGGAACGATGGGTGAACAAAATACACAAATCGACCATGTGTGCGTGGGAGGACCGGCGAGAGTGTGAATGTCCCGCCTTTTTGTCAAGGTGGCGAGAGGGTGATGTTCCGCCCTTTTGTGGGCGGGTTTCGTCAAGAAATGTGATTGGCGATGTTCGAACAACCAAGTTTCCCCCAGATAGGTACCTGGGGAATTGAAAATGTATAAAACGTGGCTTCAGTGTGCTTCTAAGATGGAGACTCCTGATAACCTGCTTGGTAAATAAAATCGTCTATCTTGTCTGGCAGTAACCGGCTGCATCTTATTCGGCACGTTGCTGGAGAGAAGAACTTCGGAGACCATCCCGAGGTACGAACAACAGTGCACTAAAACATATCTCCCAGGCTTAGCTTGGTTAAGCCAAGAATGCGGTGCATATTGCGCGGTCTTTTTGCGCGAGGTATTGCTTGGCGGCACTCGATTTTCTCAGCAGCTTTTCCTCCGTGACGTATGGATGGATGGATGGATGGATGGATGGATGGATGGATGGATGGATGGATGGATGGATGGATGGATGGATGGATGGATGGATGGGAGCGCCCCCTTTGAAACGGGGCGGTGGCAACCGCCACCATGCTCAGCCGTTCTTCTTTTTGTTGTTTTTTTTTTCTTTTTTTATTTTATTTTATTTTTTAAGTGATTTGGTCACGTCGCGTCACGTGGTTTGGTGGCTGCCCGGCCGCGCCCAAGGGCTGAACTGAGTGATTGCAATATGCTACGCATAAAAATCTAATAAAGGATTAATTCCTTTTCTCAGAGCAATAGTGTCTGGTAGTCGCCAATGTGGGCAGAGCTGCATTGTGAACTCAAAGTTGTATCCAACCATCTGTGGCTGTGTATGTGTGGCTGTTGGCTTCTCTCATAGAGAGAATATTGTTATTTTGAAGCACGTGTTGCTTATGCACATTCTGGCACAAAGGACACGACAACCTCTCGTAATCTAAAGATGCATGATCTTCATGGAATCTGCCATCTTGTCTGCTTCGCTTCCTATTAGATGCCGCTGAAGTTTGAGGAGCTGACACCAGAGCAGCAGCGCAGGTTG
This sequence comes from Amblyomma mixtum, assembly GCF_055824585.1. Taxonomy (NCBI): domain Eukaryota; kingdom Metazoa; phylum Arthropoda; class Arachnida; order Ixodida; family Ixodidae; genus Amblyomma; species Amblyomma mixtum. The sequence goes on from NC_143019.1 coordinate 72,426,112, forward strand.
TTCTAGTCAAGAAGAAGCCTCCGGAGGTGGTTGCGATCCAGCAAGAGCTGGAAGACAACTTTGACAGACATCGGTACCTCAAGTACATCAAGAAGAAGAAATAGCCGTGTGCACCTTTTTTCTGATGTATGCTACATTTAGATGACATCCTTCATGAAGCAACCTACCGCAGTGCATTCTCTTTATTATCGTCACAGACTACAGCGTCGCGCTAGCCTGGATATCAGAAACTTTTATTGTTGACTGTGAGTCACATTGGAGGTGTCCATGTTTTGTCATTGTTCACTGGTTTGAGAAGCTGATTGGGGAGTATTGTTGGGCAGGGTGGTACTTCACTCAGGGACAAAGGACAAACCAAAAGTCTGCACGGTGATGTCCTTCTTGTTTTGTTCTGCCTTCGTGAGCAAAGCTTGAACCATGTTGGCCAGTGCTAGCAGTAGAATTATGTCCTGGGAAAATAAATGCTGTTGGTGCTTGTGTTTACAGAGCACTTTCTTGCTTTGTTATGCAGAGAATGGTAGTCCTTCAGGGCTGTGTATCTCTGGCAGTTGTGCTGCTTGGCTCATTCTAATTAGTGACACTACCATTAGGGTGTTTTATTTAGTTATTTAACTCCTGAAATGAAATTTTGCATTATAGTGAACTGTGATAGGGTAACAAAAATAATAGGATAGGTATAACACATGGCTATTATATGCACAATTTCCAAAATAAGAAATGAGTGCCTTTCCATACATGTACTGAAGAAATATGGAGAAGGCGAACAGTAACTGATTGAAACACTGGGCACGAACCCAGCATAAAACATTGCTTGGAACAGTGCACCACATAACGTTTTTCAAAATCAGTACGGCTCCCAACAAACAACAGTAAAAAAAAAAATTATGTACTTTTTAGATACATGATGTGGCTGTAAAAAACAAACCATGAAATATGCACGCTACAACAGGCCGTTCTTAGAAACAAAGCTACTAGTAACTAAGTACTTAAAGCGTATTGCCTTTGAAACATCTACTTTAGAAACTAGGCCCTTGGCTGAAAGCCTCTGAGGCCACCTTTATATTGTGGGAGCAGCTTTGCTATCCTGATGCCGTCCCGTGAGCTTAATGCCAAACCATATCCCATAGGTGCACTCTAGCAGCAGAGAGAGAACTCCTGCTGTACATGGAAGCCAGTTTTTTATGTTCAGATCGAGACAATTTTCCAGAGTGCTGTGGTTCATTGTGTGCCAGAACACCTACAGGACATTTCTTTTTGATCAAAAGAGGTGTATAGATGCAGTCTGTAGTGTTTCAGCAATACTTACTATTGGCCTCTTGGTCAAGAAAGCTCTATTACTGAGTGTGTAAACTTAATGACTCGCATCCCACCGGCTGTCAGTTTGTGCACTGTTGAATGCCACTGGCACTCTTCCAGCAGACAGCAGATGCAGAAACATATGCTATGTGTTCAAGGCATGTTTCCGGATCTGCTGTCTGCTGTAAAGAGCCAGTGGCATTCAACAGTGCACCAACTGACAGCCGGTGGGATGCGAGTCATTAAGTTTACACACTCAGTAATTAGCTTTCTTGACCAAGGGGCCAATAGTAGGTATTGCAGAAACACTACAGACTGCATCAATACGCCTCTTTTGATCAAAAATAAATGTCCTGTGGACGTCTGCCAGTTGGAAAGTTTGATCCGTGGGGTAGTGTTCGGACGTACCGCATGCGACGGCCGTGTTCTGACGTTCTCTGAACGTCCCTTGCACAAGCGATAGTTTTCCACCGGACGTCCCGTGGCCGTTTAAAAAAGGCACGTCAGTTTCCGGACGTTTGACGGACGTCCGAAAATCCGATTTTGGCGTCCATGGGGCTCTCACTGGACTGCCATTTTCTTTCCGCCGGACATCCATCAGGCAACCTATGTACATCCGTTGGACATTTGCGGACCTCTACAGATGTCCAGCGGACGTTCAAACATACGTTGCCATGGCATCTGTTGGATGTTCGATGGCTTTTCGTGGTCAAATGGGTAGCGACTAGGGAGGGCGGAAACCGAGTCTCGTGCTGCAGCGGCTGAGGAGGTAGCCATTGCGCTGGCCCTAACTCAACAGAATGGCAGGGTGATTATAACAGATTCCAAATCGGCTATCCGAAACTACAACGCAGACAGGGTATTTGTCAAAGCAGTCAAAATTCTGACTGCCGGCCTGACACCGGCAGAACTAATTAACCTAGTTTGTACTCCGGCCCACGAGAGCCTCTGGGGAAACGAGACAGCGCACGCATCGGCCCGAGGACTCACACACCGGGACCCCAGTGCCGTCTCGTCGAGCAGAGAGCCCCTTCAGAGGGACGAGGAGCTGAACACGTACCAAGATATTCTTAGCCATTACAGATTAGCAGACACTACCTGGAGCATGCAAGGGCCTCAGCAAAAAGGAAGAGGTCATATGGAGAAAGTTACAGGTGGGAGTTTTTTCCAACCCACTAGCCCTAAGCAGATGGCATCCGGCGACCCAAGACCCGAGGTGTAAACAGTGCAATGAAATAGCAGACATGATCCACATGGTGTGGACACCCGATCAAAACGCACGACAGAATTTTTTGTCGCGTATCTGTCGCGCGACAAAATTTTGTGTCGCGCGACAAGCTCTCTTGTAGTGCATTGTGTCGTGCGACGGGCTCGTGTCGTGGGTTCTTTCTCGCGACAAAAGTGTTTGTAGTGGGTTCTGTCGCACGACAGTCATCATTCCTGTATTTTGTAGTGTGCAGAAGGTGCCTGTCGCAGGATTTGTCGCGCGACAGGTTTCTGTCGTAGGTGCTGTCGTGCTTCAGGGAGAGTCGTGCCGCGCGACAGGGCCTGCGTGCCTCGACAGAGTTGCCTGTCGAGGTATCTGTCTTGCGACAGATACCTGTCGTGGGTCTGTCTTGCGACAGATACCTGTCGTGGGTTCTGTCTTGGGACAAATATCTGTCGTGTTGCAGTCGATGGTAATTGTGGTTTTCTACAAAAATCTCGAATTTCTGTAGCGCCATCGTGGGATAGTGATAGGCGGACATTCACCAATTTCGTGTTAAATCGCTTGCACTTTGGCGAGCCACGAAGACGATGCGACTTGCTTTGATCGATTGGCGACGATCATCGAGGGAATTAAATGAAGTGTTAATTCACAAACGCGACTCGAGTTTGCAACTCGCTTCCCTACCTAGCTACCGGCCGCACGAAAATTGGCGGGGATGAGAGGCGCCGCTCGCAATCAATCTTCCCTTCAGTTCGCACATGACAGTGTGAGCGAAAGAAGACCATGCTCAAGAGAAAGCATATGCACCAGCGAGAATGCTAGCGGTGCCTGTGAATGAGGCAGTGCTTGCGGTAGTGGCATGCTGCGAGCCACGCGAGCGTCTTCATTCCATCCGGCGCGAGCATGACGAATAGCGCTACTGAAGGTCAGTGTACTCGTGGCTGCTGTGACCTGTGCGTCTCGCAACATACTGTACCCACCACCACATGCGCAGAAAAGGCTACCTCTAGGTACACAAAGAGACAAGGAACAGATTAATAATGAAGACAGAAACAACATCCGGGTAAGACCAATACCACGACACATGGATCCGAATTTACATCATGAAAGACGACAAGCCAGAGTCCGAGCACTCACCAGGGAACTCAGCGACAATCCCAACGTAGTCTACACGGACGCAGCAAAGTACCGATACCAACGCAAAACAATCGCCGTTGTAACAGACGAAGGAGGGCAAGGTCACATATACGCGTCGCTTAACGTCACGTAATGAGAGTAACCTGATGTCAAAGCCTTTCTCACGGAACGAACATCTACGATAGGCATCGGAGATACAAGATCGGAGAGCTTCACGGTGCCAAACAAGGGTACCCCGCAAGGCTCAGTAATATCACCGCTATTATTCAACATAGCGATGATAGGACTCACGAAAGTACTGGACGAAATAGAAAACATCAGCTACGCAATGTATGCAGATGACATAACAATATGGACAACCACAGGCTCCCTAGCAGCTAAACAAGAGCGGCTACAAAAAGCGATCGACCATATTGAACAATATGCCAGGGCCAGAGGATTATCGTGCTCAGCAGAAAAATCAGAATACGTAAGAATCAAAAAAGGTACATGAAAATACGACTCCCAAATCACCCTGAAACTCGGAAACGAGACAATATCTGAGAAAACGGAAGTCAGGGTACTTGGAATGTCGCTGCAAAACACGGGCCGATGTAGCAAAACCATTGCCTCTATTAAGAATACAACAGAGCAAGTCGCCAGAATCGTGCGAAGAATCAGCAGTAGAAAGAAGGGGATGAGAGAACAGGACACCCTAAGACTCATTGACAGCCTTGTCATGAGCAGAGTTACGTACAGCCTCCCCTACCACGAACTAAACAAGCAAGAGACTGTACAAATCGACACCATACTACGCAAAGCGTACAAAACGGCGCTCAAACTTCCAATGTCCACACCAACCGAAAAACTAATGGCCCTGGGAGTATCAAACACCTTCGACGAACTAAGAGAAGCGCAACGTAGTGCGCAATTAGACAGACTCACTCAAACCAGAACGGGAAGCCGCCTACTGGAGAAATTACGGCTACCTCTAGGTACACAAAGAGACAAGGAACAGATTAATAATGAAGACAGAAACAACATCCGGGTAAGACCAATACCACGACACATGGATCCGAATTTACATCATGAAAGACGACAAGCCAGAGTCCGAGCACTCACCAGGGAACTCAGCGACAATCCCAACGTAGTCTACACGGACGCAGCAAAGTACCGATACCAACGCAAAACAATCGCCGTTGTAACAGACGAAGGAGGGCAAGAAATAACCAGCGCAACGATAAACAACCCAAACATAGAAGCAGCTGAAGAAGCCGCCATTGCTCTGGCAATATCGCACGGCAACGCAACAGGACACAACCTCACTATAGTGACGGACTCGAAACAAGCATGTAGAAACTACACAAGAGGCAGGATCGACAGCATCGCCAATCATATTCTACACACGACGAGAAGACACAAAAACACTAAACATAGTATAGTGTGGGTTCCGGGACATGAGGGGATGAGGGGCAACGTGGCAGCAGACGAGTTAGCTCGAGGGTACGTCAACCGAGCAGACTCAGCACTTTGCACCACAGGCACCTTTGACCCAGTTACCCCCACGTACTCAGATATACTCGATCATTACAGGGGTCAGCGGAAACGCTACCCAGCCCCACACAAAAGGCTCACCAAAGAGGAGGCGGTAGACTGGCGCAGACTACAAACCGGTACCTACCCACACCTTCACAAACTACACAAGATTTTCCCTACACAATATGCAGACGAATGTCCGTGGTGTCAGGGTAAACCTACACTAGAACATATCACATGGACCTGCCCTAAGGCAGACTTAGAGCCAAGAATAAACCCGAGTGTGATGCAGTGGGAGCACTTGCTGGCCAGCGAGGACGAGGAAGCGCAACGATTCCTTGTGCGCCGAGCCACGATGGCAGCAGTCAAGTGCGGCATCCTGGACCAAGGATCGACCACGGCGCCCAGTGACCCGTAAGGGTCAAGAACACCTTAAATTTATCAGCAATAAAGTTTTTTCCATCCATCCATCCATCCTAACCTGATGGCGAAAAAGCTGGAAGATTACTCGCAGTAATCGTCCTGCTATCACAAAGGCAGCATGTATGTTACGCACGCATGACCTGTTGCCTGTATAAATGATCAAGGCGACTCCCATATCAAGTTTCCACGTTTCAGTTTTTAGCCGCGCATGCTGCAAGATCATCATAAAATATGAAAATATATATATATATTCTTACGACTTCGTTCATTGCTTCCATTGAAAATTTCATGACAGTGACACAACCATCTCGCTAAATATAGAGAACAGCGTACGAATCCTAAGGCCCAGTACAGCCTTGAGTGTGTTTGAACACGGACGCCTAGAAAGGGCGCGCGCGTGAACCGTTGCGTCGCGCCTGCGCTGTAATTTCCCGGAGGAGCAAGAACCCGAATATTTGCCAGTCGACGTGGCGTTACCCCGCGACGCCAAGGATTGGGTGGCGAGTTCTGCGACATGAAGTCGCGCCGCAAGAATTCGGTCAGTGAGTGACTTCCCCATGAGGATGTATTAGTTCGGGGCTCCCCCTCCGTGACCAAGGGGCTTAATTAACTCGCGCGAACTCTGTGACTCCCTACTGTAAACGTGCGTTTAATGTCCATTCACACTCGCAATAGCAAAGGCCATGCGGCCAGCAGTCGCTTGCGATCGGGCAGCAGCTCCACGACACTTCCTCACACCTACAAGAGTGACCTGCAGCTCGCCTGCTCGTTTGATTCTCACGTGAAATGAGAAGTCTTGGGACTGACGTCAGTCGGTCGCGCGCTTTGGTTCAGTCTCCTGCGCCCTCGCGCCTCGTCCTCTAGAGTGTTCTGGTCCCTCACGCTCGGTCCACTAAAGTGTTCTGGTCCCTCGCTATTAACAGTGTGCTACGACAACCTGAGCGAAGAGTAGACTATCGGGGCGGTTTTGACGTGCGCCACTGCCATGCAAGCGTAAGGGCGCTCTTCTCGGGACCGGCCTGCCAGCCTGAAGCCGGTGTCAGAAAAATTCACTGGTATTGTTTGTTCACATCCATTTACTAAGCTCTGGGATAGAGTATCGTTAGCCAATATCGAGTTGTTGGTAGAAGCTATAACAGCAAAACAAATTTTCTCCCACAGCCGCTTCTGCTGCCCATTGCAGCTCGCCTGGCTTCTGCTAGCTCTGCTCCTGAAGGGGTCGCGGAAACCGAGCTTATTTCACTATGACGCGGGGCTCACAGTAAAACGGTGGCGAGGGTAGCACCTCAGTGCTAGCCAGTTCCGAATCGCACTCAGCTTAGGCGTCGATGTGCAATCGGCTAAGCTTAGCGACTACAAGGGTAGCTAGAGAGCAGCGCGCAGTTCGTCGGCCGGCGCGCCCGCGGGCGGCGTCGTTGCCGAAAGCTCGGCTCGCTCAATGATTGGCTCAGTAGCTCGCGAACTGAGCAGGCAAGGCTGGAAAATCGAGCAGCGAGCGTCTGTCCTGCGACTGAGCGAGACTTTATTCTCACGTTTGCATGCAGCATAGGTGAACAAATTTAGCACACATATATGCATCGAATATCTGCTGCCTTACAGCGTTTATTAAGCTCGTCCTCGACGTCACCGTTAGCGCGGAAACCGCGCATATCTTTATTTCACTACGAGACATGGTTCACAGTACAACGTACAGTGAAGAGAGTAGCACCTCAGCGCTAGCCAGTTCGAAAGCACTCTCAGCTCTGGCATCGATATGAAACCTGCCAGGCTTAGCGACGAATACGACATCCAGGGAGCAGTGCAAACTTGTCGCCCGGCGCGCTCGCGGGCAGTGTCATTTCTGAAAGCTCAGCTCCCGCAATGCTCAGCAGCCAGCGACTTGGGCTCGCAAGGCTGGAAAACTGAGCAGCTAGCGGCTGGACTGCGACTGAGCCCACGTTTGCAGCACAGGTAAACAACTTTTAGCTCACATATACGCTTGGGATACCGGCTTCGTTGCGGCCACCTTAAGGTGATTCTTACGCTCGTCATCGAGGCCATCGTCACCGCTCGTGACGCACTGGCTGAGAACTACAATTCGAGTGCGTGCTAAAACAAGCTCACTCAGGTGCCGTGGTAAATAAAAATGCCACCAGAGATCACAACAGAGTTATGCGGTCGCTTGCTAGCGCTGCGAAAAACTACAGACAATGTTTACTACATTCAACTGGCATGGATTTGTACTGCGTAGAAGACGACGATCAGTGCCGCGGGTGAGAGCGCTTTTGCGTGGACAGCTGAGAACAGGCGAGGGAACTGACAACGGGTGATTTTGCTCGCGGCTGGTACCCATCGGATGGATTTGTGCTATTTAGAAGATTATTATGAGCGGCAGTGCTGCGCGATGAAGCACTCGCGCTAGGCGAACTGCGAACAGACGACGGATGGTTTTGCTCGGTGTTGGTGCTCATCGGATCAGTGCTTACTTCTTAATATTCGTCATGCAAATTATTTTGAAGACAGTGATCGCATGTGGAAGGCTGGCGCATATGTACTAGTCATTTGTAAACTTTTTATCTGTGCTTCCCCATTGGAACAGAATTTGGCAATATTATGTCAGTTAGGTCGTTCTTGTGTCTTCCCTGAACTGTAGGCGTCCATGCTTCCTCTCCTTCAGGGCACTGAACTGTTGGGGATGCAACTGCACACTTATTTGGGATTTCAAGCTTTTTGCTGTATGCCTCGCTTATGCGGCCCGCTTTCATGTCGTTCGCAATTGGTGATGGTTTGTTATTCATTTTCACTTTCTCTTATTTATTCTTGGTTGACTGCCGGCAGCAGTTCTCCGCGCTCGGAACTGTTCCCAGGCACGGAACCCTACCCACAGACCTCCCTGCACCTCACTCACCAGTGTTCTTCGGTATTTTTTTTTGCTGTTGCCCCTACTTGCATTACCACTCGACAAATGTTTTGCTGTTTTTATTTGTGTGCAATTTGTTAAATGCACTACTAATTTTCGTATCATGCTCAGTTGTGACGTGAGATATCGGGCTCCTTGGTATTGAATGCATGTCTTTTGCATTTTCTCTTCTCATTTATGCAAGGTAAACTGGTCGACTGGGTGCTACATTCAATTTAAGAATACATTAGACGCTGGTGCAAGGCACCCTAATAGTAATTAACTAAAGCCTGCACATGCTATATTCGAATAGTTGGGCTCTTTTCATCATGCATAAAAATAAAGCGGTATTCCAGCCAGCTCATCTTTCAATGTGGTTATGACAGTCATGTAAATGTACTCAAAGAATGTCTATGGGTGTTTCACATACAATCTCCTTATTTATTTTGTCATGGGCCACCTCATTGCTTTTTGTGTTCCTATATTAATACCTTATTTTAGTTTCTGAAGCAGTCAACAGTTTGTTTTGTTGTCATTCATGACATTGTCACTGGCACTGACAGCTGTTGGTCGGGACGTATTTATCTGCAGTTGCCAGCTGCCAGCATCTGCTGGGCCATGCGTGCTTCCTGCCTTCAGCTGTGCCACCCCTCCAAGCCATTCATGGTAATTATCTTTTTCAGTTACGCATACCTTACCTGCCTGTTTTGAAAAATATTTTCAACATAGGCTCACTGCTGTGTTTAAAAATGCATGCAGAACTCTACATGCACTTTACAGCAGTACCTCAGCTTATTACATGAACTGCAAATTTGTACGAAATATAGCCGCTCATGTAGCTCTTGACACTGCGCTGTTATTATATCAATCAATCAATCAATCAACTTTATTCAGCATTTTTGTCCTGAACAACAGAAAAGAAATGCTAGGGTAGGAGCAAAAAGCCACAAACTCAGTAGCTTGACGAGGCTCCCACCCCTAACTGACAAGGCCAACAGACTGTCACGTTATATATATATATATATATATATATATATATATATATATATATATATATATATACATATATATATATATATATGGGCGTGTTCAGAAAAGAACGGTAATCGAGGTCCCATGACCATTTTTTGTTTTCAATGAAATATTTATATATGGTGGGCAAATGTGTCCACATAAAGGAATAAACCTTAGTTTTGCAAGAAGCTTCGTAGTTTTCTCGGAAAAAAATCGCATGTCACAAGAGGTGGAGAATGTCGTTTTTGGCACTTCGCAAAGTTGCAAGTTTGAAGTCTCATTCCATGCACAAAATTTTTTTTCCGCGCATCAGCATTTTTTCAGAACTTCTTTATAACTTGTATAATCCGAGAAAATAAAAAAATGTTTTCTTGCTCTTTCAACCTTGCGAGTAAAAAAATTGCAAACTTCGCTTCTGGAGCTATGCGGTGCAAAAAAGGCACTTTTCAGGGCAGCCTTAGGGCAAGATGCCTAAAGAACTTCCCACTGAATATTTTTCTCAGTATTCTTCAGCTGTTTTTACTCACCTCAGGCAAGTTCTGTTGCTCCAGACTTGACAGACAGTTTTCAGTACGGTCTCAAAACTGGCCGAACTTCAAAAACGCCAAAAAAGTGACAACTTTGACTTGGGTTTAAAAAAAAACATCATCATCGAATTTTGTTAAAATTTGCCTGAATAATCCTCAATACATGATAATTTCAAGGCACCAGAAAAGTGTTGCATTATATTGTTTTAAAATACAAAAATAAACACAAAACTGAGTTCATATTTTTGTTATATAGAATTGCTAATTATTACTGCCTCTTAGAAATAGTAGCTGTCAGAAATTTGATTTAGAACTCATTGAACGTGGTTAAATTTTATTTACCCCAATATCCGAACCATTCTCAATGCTTATAGAGCTTCTATTCGCTTGTTAGCAGCGCTCTTAATGCGTGAAAATGGGAATAAATTCGCTATTTTGCCTGATGTCATAAGAATTGGCTGGTGGCGGTCAAACGTTGTTTGTATTCTCTAATTTATTCGTCGTACGGTCTATTGGTATATATAATCGATTCTTTAAAGATATTAGATCATTTCTTGGTTCTTAGAAAAATTTTTATATATAAAGTTAATATTAATGCGTTTCTCAATTCGGCGTTTTCGAACCTGCCTCTATTTACCTCTGTGTTCAATGGTTCTACAAGGCACTGTCAGGAGACAAAACGTCGTCTCCTGAGGTGAACGATTTATCTGCAAGGTTTTTAATCATGGGGAGTTTTAATCGGGAGGCAATTTAAAAATTTCATGCCGCTTCATGTGCACATTGCAATTCAGAAAATCGTAACAAGAAATGAACGGCGGCAGTTGATTTCGGTTTTGCGCACAGTATATTGTCCAGCACGAAGCACTAACCAGATCACAGTCCCTTCCATTCAGAAGCAGCGGTGGAGGCCACATAGGATGCACTGCCTTCAGTTGACTGAACCTACTTCCACAGGTGGAGCGTCTGAACTCCAGGCACTTTCTTTGCCATTTTCCATTGTTCCTTCTTCACTTCGCGAAAGTCTGCAAGCTCCCTCTGTGGCAGCTCCAGAATGGTGATGTTCTTTAGTGTTTCTTGAATTGCGTCTACGAAGCCTACGGCTCTGTGTATGGCCTCATTGGCAGGCTTCTGCAAGCTGTGGTTTGATGCTCAATGTTTCACTAGCCCAGCAACGCCGTCGCAAGCATTTTTGCAGTGTCCAGAGGCCGAAAACATCAATATCGTACGTTGACATTCACTGCACTGCAGCTCATGAAACTGGTATTTATTCCTGAAGTGAGCGGGAGCCCCGTCGCTCAAATATAATATCTTGGTGTAGATTGGCGCGTTTTCTTCGAGATGTGCTTTGATTTTCGACAGAGCCAAGCATGCATGAGCGGAATCATGAGACATACCGTCGAAATTAACGGCGTAGTTACCAGTCGATTTTCTTGACATGACAACGCAGGTAAACACGGTTACCTGCTTTTTCTGCCAATAGTACGCTTGTACTCAGTCTGGAAGCACAACTGTTCATTTTTTGGCAAAATCAAAATGTAAAACAATTGCACCTCTCTTGCAGCTGTGTGTTTTTTCGTGTATTGCTCTTTCTTGCACAGATATAATATAGTTGTAGGGAATGCATTTCATGGCCACTCTTAGAAATTCTCTAATAAACGATGAAGCGGTCTGAGTTTTTTTAACTAGCTCGCCGTATTCCCATGTAGCAATCAACACCTCATCCTCGCTGCTCATTTCAAAATTTTCCAAAGTGAAAATGGCATCATGTGGATAGTGGCACAATTCCTGAGGAAACATGACGCAGCATCACACCATCAAGCATCACAACACAACTTGCGGAAGCCTGTAAGTGAGGCCATACACACTGCCAGAGGCTTCGTAGACGCATTTCAAGAAACACTAAAGAACATCACCATTCTGGAGCTGCCACAGAGGGAGCTTGCAGACTTTCGCGAAGTGAAGAAGGAACAATGGAAAATGGCAAAGAAAGTGCCTGGAGTTCAGACGCTCCACCTGTGGAAGTAGGTTCAGTCAACTGAAGGCAGTGCATCCTACGTGGCCTCCACCGCTGCTTCTGAATGGAAGGGACTGTGATCTGGTTAGTGCTTCGTGCTGGACAATATACTGTGCGCAAAACCGAAATGAACTGCCGCCGTTCATTTCTTGTTACGATTTTCTGAATTGCAATGTGCACATGAAGCGGCATGGAATTTTTAAATTGCCTCCCGATTAAAACTCCCCATGATTAAAAACCTTGCAGATAAATCGTTCCTCTCAGGAGACGACGTTTTGTCTCCTGACAGTGCCTTGTAGAACCATTGAACACAGAGGTAAATAGAGGCAGGTTCGAAAACGCCGAATTGAGAAACGCATTAATACTAACTTTTATATATAAAAATTTTTCTAAGAACCAAGAAATGATCTAGTATCTTTAAAGAATCGATTATATATACCAATTGACCGTACGACGAATAAATTAGAGAATGCAAACAACGTTTGACCGCCACCAGCCAATTCTTATGACATCAGGCAAAATAGCGAATTTATTCCCATTTTCACGCATTAAGAGCGCCGCTAACAAGCGAATAGAAGCTCTATAAGCATTGAGAATGGTTCGGATATTGGGGTAAATAAAATTTAACCACGTTCAATGAGTTCTAAATCAAATTTCTGACAGCTACTATTTCTAAGAGGCAGTAATAAGCAATTCTATATAACAAAAACATGAACTCAGTTTTGTGTTTATTTTTGTATTTTAAAACAATATAATGCAACACTTTTCTGGTGCCTTGAATTTATCATGTATTGAGGATTATTCAGGCAAATTTTAACAAAATTCGATGATGTTGTTTTTTTTTAAACCCAAGTCAAAGTTGTCACTTTTTTGGCGTTTTTGAAGTTCGGCCAGTTTTGAGACCGTACTGAAAACTGTCTGTCAAGTCTGGAGCAACAGAACTTGCCTGAGGTGAGTAAAAACAGCTGAAAAATACTGAGAAAAATATTCAGTGGGAAGTTCTTTAGGCATCTTGCCCTAAGGTTGCCCTGAAAAGTGCCTTTTTTGCACCGCATAGCTCCAGAAGCGAAGTTTGCAATTTTTTTACTCGCAAGGTTGGAAGAGCAAGAAAACATTTTTTATTTTCGCGGATTGTACAAGTTATAAAGAAGTTCTGAAAAAATGCTGATGCGCGGAAAAAAAATTTTGTGCATGGAATGAGACTTCAAACTTGCAACTTTGCGAAGTGCCAAAAACGACATTCTCCACCTCTTGTGACATGCGATTTTTTTCCGAGTAAACTACGAAGCTTCTTGCAAAACTAAGGTTCATTCCTTTGTGTGGACACATTTGCCCACCATATATAAAAATTTCATTGAAAACAAAAAATGGTCATGGGACCTCGATTACCGTTCTTATCTGAACACGCCCATATATATATATATATACATGTAGGACTTACAACCAGCGAGAAAAAAAAGTAGGCAATGGAATGTGCAGTAAGACAGGTGCTATATCTGAAATAGTTTTGATGTGAAAAATGAACATGTATCTGTGTTAACTCGTCGCAGACTATTTATACATATTAAGATTACAATTCAACGCACAGAAAATGAAAGAAACATATCTAGCAGGAAAACAAAAAAATCGCGTCAGCAGCTCCAAAGGGTCAAATATAATCGGGCGTACACAAGTTCACATAATAGAAGCAGGAAAATAGACGATGATAAAAAGATACAATACATCCGCCGTACAAATGCAGTTTGTGTCGGAAAAACATAATTAAACTCATATGTCTTCAAGAATAAGGTATTTCTGCCACTTATATTTGCTAAGGTTATGTATATCTATATTTTTATTTTTTAGGAAATTCAAATATGTAGGCATGTGGTACTGCAGCATGTGCCGACCCTGATTAGTGCGGGAAGAAGGTATAGACCAGTGTTCTCTGTTTCTGAATATGTAGGGCACTTCCAAAGGTCGATGTAAATTGCATAAGTTGAGGAAAGCTTCGTTGTTAGTTTGAATACTGTGTTTGTACTTCATAACGAGGTTAAGTTTATGTATGTGGTGTATAGGGAGTACATTAAACGAAGCAAAAAGTTCTCTTGTATGGGCGTCATATGAGGCATTTGCTACATGACGAATTGCTTTCTTTTGTAATAGCATCAATTTGGTAAGGTTGGATTGAGTTGTGTCCGTCCATACAAGACTGCAGTAGTTAATATGGGGAGCGAAAATTGAATTATAAAGGATTAACTTAATTTTAGTCGGAAGCATCGTTCTAAACTTACACAGTACGCCACAAGCTCTTGCCAGGTTTCCCGCCACGCGTTCCACGTGGGCATTCCAGTTTAGATGTTGATTGAACGTCACACCCAATGTTTTTATTTCTTTAACGACTTTTATTTGTTCGGAACCGAGTTTTATGTCGATATCCCGACTGATAACCTTCTGTACAGGAGTAAATAATATGGCTCTTGTTTTAGCAACGTTAATTTGTAAACTGTTTATTTGAGTCCATTGAGAGAATTTTTCAAGTGTAACATTTGCGAAATCAGTGAGTTCTTCAATACTGGCTGACTGGAAAAAAATGCTTGTGTCGTCTGCATAAATGATGTAAGATGCAAGTGTGCTGGTGTTTACTATATCATTTATGTAAATATTAAATAAAACCGGTCCGAGTATACTGCCTTGCGGCACACCTGAAGTGACATTTAATAGGGAAGAGTGAGCTCTGTTAATCACGACGCATTGTTTACGGTGGTTTAAATATGACTTGAGAAGGTTACCAGAAAAAGGTTTAAAAGGTTACCGTTTAAAGTTGAGCCTGCTTCAGGTGCAGTGACTATTCCACACCTGTTGCCTTTTATGCATGTGTGTCCTCTAAAAGGGCCAAAATGTTTGTTTATCTTTTAAAAACGTTGTGCTGTACAATAATACTTTAATGGTATTTCTTGCTTGTACACTGAAATGTCAGTCAGTAAAGTAACATTGTATGATGACACCAAATCTTGCGTGGCATAGCATCCTTGCAGCGTACTTGGCAAGCTCCTGTCAGCGCAGATGTATTGCTGGTTTATTGCTGTGGCATATGGTTATACTGTACAGTTTGTACCTCTACGTTCTTGAAAGTATCCTTGAAAAATTTAAAATTGGTTTTTGAGCCAAGGAAGTGACAGAGTAACTGTCTCACATCTTGATAGGCACCTGAACAATGATGCAAGGGAAGGGATAAAGGAGGGAGTTAAAGAAGAAAAGAGGTGCCTTAGCAGAGGGCTGCAGAATAATTTTGGCCACCTGGGGATCTTTATCCTGCACTGACATCAAACAGCATGCAGTTTAGCCTGTGTTCACTTGGGCCCGCATAAAAAAAAACGAGCAGACCTTCTTAGAACTAACATTTCATTGCACCAGCTACTTTGTAGTTTTGACTGCAGTGACCTGAAATCAACGGTTGTTTACTTTGCACAACCCACATACCCTGAACAAGATGTGATGATGCTAGACGAGGTGACCCTCTCTGCATAGCAGCAGGTTGGTTCAGGAAATGCGAAGACTCATGGAGAACCGCTCAGTTATATTTGATTTCATGTTATTGTAGTATTAATGGTGAGTTGTAGTATAAGTGATGAATTCTTGCAAATGATTGAGGACATCAATACTCAGTGTGAAAATGAGAGCTAAATCAATACTTAATAATCTGGAAAGAGGCCTTTTTATGAAATGCAGTAAGGTACTGGAAGTCGAAACAGAATACACCTCGGCCAGGTCATGCACAGATATAGAGCATTTGAAAGAAATGGTTGGGAGAATAAGAAACGGGTTTATTGCCTTAGGCATGCACTCAGAAGTTACGAGCAGCACCTTGCAGTATGCTCAAAAAGAAATTTTAAACTGCTTTGCCTTTGCTAAGCTGTCGGGAAAAGTGGGGTACTTTACAAAGGGCTTAAAATTGAGAACAGTGCGGTGAACCACTCAGGAAAATCATAGGGTTAATGATAAGAGATTGGGAGAGAACTGAGTTGGTTGGAAATAAATGCGAATTAAAATCTGAGCGGGAATCATAAATGGACATAGGCAGGACATACATTTTTTAAAGAAGCTGGCTATCCTTTTAGATAGTGGAGCGGTTACTCAGAGCAGGAAATTGTGCTCTTCTTGCTTTCATTTTATGGACATATGCTTTGTGTCTTACATCTCTTGGCCTGCCATAGGCAGCATATGCTCATAATAAATTTTTACCTGTCTAATTATGTGGCACAGGGAGAATTGAACTATATAACCTCATCAATGCACACCCTCTCTGAAGTGAACTTTGTCAGCCCCGTCAGTCACCACATTGATGCATGTCACCCCAAATGGGAGCCGTCATGGTGGCTGAGTGGTTATTGTGCTTGGCTGCTGACCCGGAAGAGGCAGGTTCGATTCCAGCCAGTTTTGATTCCAGCTGTACTAGTCTCATTTCAATGGAGACGAAATGCTAGAGGCCCAGGTACCGTGTGATGTCAGCACACCTAAAGAATTTTCCAGTCCTCTACAATAGCGCCCTGTATAGCCTGCGCCGCTTTGTGGCATTAAACCCTTTAAAACCAAGTAAAGTAATGGATACATCATTTCCAAAAATTGTTTAAATTTATTATTTTCTAAACGTTAACAATTTTCTGCACCTGTTTTCCTTCGTCTTTCCCTCTTATTTCCTCCCTCATGCTGAGTAACAGGTCAGTGATTTTAAGTAAATATTTTGTTCATTTCATTAGCAAAGTTTCTCTGTCTCTCTCTATTGCTTTGCTTTTTGTATCTGCAGTATAGTATTATGCAGAAATATGTCAAGATTAGATCCAAGAGATATGGCCTAGATTTTAAGTTCTATAGTCAACCACACATTACTTATTACGCTATCAAGGCTTTTTGTTGGCATGTGCTACCTGGTACAGAACTGATGTGGCCTACAGCGGTAAATATTGTTTGAATGTGCATAAATTGAATAGGAAGGCAAATTTCCCATTTGACTATGTAAATAGATTGGGCAATCATGTGCTCACAAAGCTCATAAACTTTTCTGTTTCCAAAACTTTCTGTAAAAGGCACTGACTCACTGAAATACACTACAGTTACTTTTGCCTAATCCTGATATTATTTACTGAAGATTGGTTTGAGGGAAAGTCCACTGAGCTCGAATGAGTGCACGGCAGCTTGTCTTTGTCCAAAGTATTTGGAGAATAATGAATTTTGTTACCTGGCAGAGATAAAGCAAGGATGGCAGTGTTTTGTAATGTCCACAGGGCATTCTTCCAAAGCCCAGTATGTATGTAATTCCTTCATTTTGTGCAACATAAAATGTCTTCCCTTTACACTCATGGTTGAAACAAAATGCTGAATACTTCACCACTCAAAAAATGAAGGCCATTGTGCTGCTCTACAAAATATCAGGCTGCAGCGGTTGTTGCGAGGCAAATTCACCAGGTTGTCATCATCATCAGTCTAACACCCAATGCAGGGCAGAGGCCTCTCCCATGTCTCTCCAATTAACCCTGTCCTTCGCCAGTTGTGGCCACCGTATCCCCACAAACTTCTTAATCTCATCCGCCCGCCTAACTTTCTGCTGCCCCCTGCTACGTTTGCCTTCTCTTGGAATCCACTCTATCACTCTTAAGGACCACTGGTTATCTTGCCTTTGCATTACATCTCCTGCCCAAGCCCATTTCTTCCAAATAACCCACGTTTTTTTTCACACCTATTTGTCAGGCTCCGCGTTTTTTTCTCACCTATTCGTCAAGCTGCAAGCCACTTGCACGCTCTACAAACCTATTTAAAGTACATTATCCAGCATTGTTGGCATGGAGTGTGTAGTGCTAAAACAAAAAATAATACAATAGCTGATGATCTGCTAGAGCAACAGAATTCCAAGAGTTTGAGAAGGGCAGTGGGAGAACTAGCAAGGCGGGATAGCGAAATTCGACAAGCAGTGAACAGGGATCCTGCAACTTGTAGAGGACAGGCAAATTGGAGACTTGTGGAAGGGGCTGTAGTCTTGAGTGCGCCTAGCCGGCCTTGTGATGCATTGTATAGGGCCCTTTGTTTTTGAGTAAAACTGGTTTCTCCTGATTGTTGCATTCCAGAAAGATTCATCAAGATTGGGTTAAACCCAAGTTTCGCGTGCAAATGTGCCTGTAAGAAAGTGTAGATTGATAATGCATGAAGCTAAAGAACCACTGGAGAGTAGTGGATACGTCTCGTATTTCTTCGTAGCTATATTGTTTAAACAGTGCTGGCTATTTTAATTCCTTTTTAATGCTTATTGCTTGTCGAGTTGCATAAAATTTTAGGATAAATTGAAAACTGCAGGTAGGTTTAATTACAATAATTATACCCGTATTTCTGAAGCTCTGTTCGAAGAGAGGTCCACATTTTGTGTGCATGCTTTGAATTTGATTATTTTCACACTGCAAAATGGAGGACAGGTCTGCTGTGAGAGTTTTTTTGCAATGAAGCGAGAGCAAGTGGTGCGGAATGCTTGTTACTGTGTCGCCCTGCCAATATTTCTAGAACCCCTGGGACCACTGAGCTTGTGAGTATCTATGACTCAAAAGGTCGGAGCTGATTGCCCATTCCGTGGTTGTCTGTATTAACCGGTGCAAGGCCAAGGGCTCATAGCTAACAAGCATATGACACCATAGAACTAGATGCAGTCAGGCTGGGACTGTGCAGTATGTCAGTGTTAACGAGGTCGTGATAAACGAGGTTTACTCTGCGAAGCTAGTGTGAAATAATAATTGTTCTTATGGAAAATATCGTTTTTTCTTAGTCATTGCAGCAATACAAGCATATCAAATCTGATATCTCTCACTCATCCCTCTATGTTTCAGTTTCAAGGGACCAAGAGTTGCGTGGAAGTCGTGCAAGCCGCAAAGTTGCGTGTGGCTTGAGCCAGCAATCAGGAGCAGGCTGGGAATTTGCGAATTGCCAGTGGTATTCGCTCAGTCAAGCAGGCTTTACTGTAAGTACAGTGTTTTCGCCATAGCATTTCTTTGAAAAGTACGCATTGAGCTTGAATAGGACAAGCTGTCGGTCTAGTTGGTCTGATCCTTTGTGGTTGACAGAGCTTAGAAACACAGACTGGGGTCAGAAAGAAAAAATATGAGGGCACAGGTGCTGACTACAGATTTATTCCAGAATCACCGAAACACTGCATATATAACCAAAACACAGGCGCCAACAGGTGGCAATTTTATGCACTCGTGGCAACAATAAGTGATATGGCCAATAGTGGGAAAACAACACAAACTAGAAACAGAAACCAAGACTATAGAGCAGGGAAGGATGAAACCATAACAAGGTTAAAGGAATAGTTTTAAGCAAGTCATTTTTAAGACCACCAGTACGTCAAACAGTGGAACGGTTTGACCAAAATTTTCAAGTACTGGTCTGATAACACGGAACTAAAACACTACACGCAAACACAGATCAAGGGCAGTGAAATAAAAGTAAAATGGCAAGAAAAAACATGCCGTGAAAAGAAAATGGTGATTGGGCAAGCAAACAAGAATTGGTCTACAAAGGTGAAGTGAGCTAAAAAACTGAAAGAATAAAAGGGGGATAAATGCACATGAGCAACAAAGGTGAAGCCAAGAATTAACATGGCTACAGGAGGAAGATGAGCTACTGTAAAAACGAGAGAGATAAAATATCAAAATATGAAATTCAATTAGTATTAAAGATAAAAGCAAACAAAAACGCGAAAATAGAGGAGTTGGCAGAAAAGTCAAGGCATGCAAGATGTTTTTAAAACCAGGGCTAGGTCAAACATCCTGAAGAAAGGCAATCTTTTTTTCTGAGGGTGTTCTTGCCCATTAATCCTCGAGCCTCAAAATCCCGGCGGCTCCCACCAGTTCGTCATGTCGGCTTATTCTGGTGCTTTTTTAACACAATGGCACTTTTTCAAACATGGGTGGCATGGCTTTTTTCGGTCACAGTTTTGGCAATGGACTTGCAGATTTAGGACGTGCTTGTAGGCCAGTTGGTTGGAAATCGTTAGAAAAACCGCAAAACAGAATGGGACAAAGGCAGGCAAAACACAAGGCGGTACGACAACTGAACATTTATTGAAGAAATGAGTGCTCATATGGATCAGTTGCGCATGTAATCTGCAAACAATCATTGCAAAAACAACCTAGGGAGGGAAACAAATTCCAATTCTTTCTGAAAAATGGACACAGAAGGCATGCTATCCCACCTATCTGGCTTCGACCTCAGGATGGCAACAGCCTTGAGAATTTCTTTCCAACTGGCCCTTTATTCATCCAATAATAATGTGCAGTTCAGTTTAGGTTAACAGTCTTTACAACTGGGACAGTGGACAGGCAGGCAAGGTCGTCCGGGCCTACCCAAGGAATGCTAATACTCTTGCAAGGGAGTGTTTCACCATCTACCAATTTGGCCGGTATAAAATCGACCACAGCTGAGAGGAATCGTGTACACCACCCCCGTTGCACATGGCATGAGGCATTCAAAAAGTACCGCCAACGGGCATGTTGTACGAGATTCCCCTCAGCTGTGGCCAGTTTTATATCGTCCAAAGTGGTAGATGTTTACACATTTGTTTGCAAGAGTATGCGTGTTCCTTGAGTAGACCCGGAGGCATTTGCCGTCCCACTCACTGTCTCATTGTAGACTGCTATCCCAAACTGAACTGCACACAGATTATTGGATGAAGAAAGAAGCAGTTGGAAAGAGAAATTGTCGAGGCTGTTGCCATCTTGAGGTCAGAGCCAGATAAGTGTGTCAGCACGCCTACTGTGTTCATTTTTCAGGAAAATTAGCGTTTCTGTCTGTGTTTCCCCCGGTTGTTTTTGTTTCGTTTTTGAGCAGGTGATTGTCATATTTGCTCAGCTCTATGGTTGCCATTGAATTTTTTTGCCTCTTTACGATTGTTTGCAGATTACACACGTGACTTGTCTATATAAGCACTGCTGTTCAATAAATTTTCAATTGTCAGTACGGCCTTGTGTTGTCACCTGCCTCTGTGTGATAGTTTTGTGGTTTTGCTCTTTCCGACTGGCAGATTCCCGAGAAATGTACCCGATAAATCAATCTTATGCTCCCTTATCCTTTCATTGATGCCAATGTATACCTTGCCGCAAGACAAAAGGATTGATTAAATGCCCTCCGCGCATGGCGCTAAGGGTTTTCTGTGCTGCGTGGTGCAGCGTCTTTTTTTTTTCATTTAGGATTCCGCAACTGCAATAGGTGCTAGGGGGTCAGAAAAGGCAATGTCTACTCCTGCTTTCTCTCCGATTTTCTTAAGGTTCTGTGAAATTTACCTTTAGAAAATTCGAGAGATAGAGTAGATGCTTTTTTTGCTGCCGCCCCCCCCCCCCCCCCCATCACCTATCACACCTCTCTAGGATCGTCAATGAAAAAGAAAAAAGAAACAGGCTGCACTGCATTGCACAGAAACCCTTAGTGGCATGCACAAGAAGTGCTTTCTCAATCCCTTTTTCTTGCTGCAAGGTATACATTGGCATCAATGGAAGGCTAAGAGAGCATTACACTGATTTATCGGGTACATCTCTTAGGTACCTGCAAGTCCACTGCTGATAATTGGACGCAAAAAAGCCATGCTGCCCAAAGTTCGAGAAAGCCACTGTGTTAATAGAGCCCCGTAATAAGCTGACGCAATGCAATGGTGGAAGCCGCAGAGATTTTCAGGCTCCGGGGTGAATGTAAAGAACACGCTTGGTTTCACTCGGAGGATTGCCTTTCTTTGTGGACATACTTGATCTAGCCCTGGTTCTACATGTGTGTTACATGCCTTGCCTCTTCCGCCAACTTCCCTCTTTTGGTGTTTTTCCTTGATTTTTGCCTTCATACTGGTTATTGAATTTCACTTTTTTATATTTTATCTCTCGGCTTCACTGTACGTCATCTTCCACTTTTAACCATCTTAACTGTTGGCTTCACCTTTGTGGCTCATGCGCGTTTTTATTCCCCTTTTATCCTTTTAATTTTTAGCACACTTCACCTTCGCTTGTTGCTTAATTCTCGTTTGCTTACCCAATCGCCATTTTGCTTCTATTGCGTGTTTTTCTTGCCATTTCTCCTTCATTTTTTTTTTCACTGCGCTTGGTCTGTGTTTGTGTATAAGGTTTTTTAGTTCCATTTTATCAGACCAGTTCTTAAATATTCTTTCGGTCAAACCTATCCACTGTTGGCAGTCTTTTAAAAATGACTTGCTTATAAATTTTTCTCTCACCTTGTTCTGATTTTATCCTGTGCTGTGTCCTCTGGTTTTTGCTTCTAGCTTTTGTTGTTTTTCCACTACTTCTCATACCACTTCTTGTTACCACGAGTGCATAAATCGCTGCGTGTTGGTGCCTGTGGTGTGGGTATTTATGCAGTATGTCGGCAGCTCTGGGAAAAGTTTTAAGTTCAGTGCCTGTGCCATCATCTTTTTTGTTTCTGTCCCTTGTCTGTATGTCTGAGTGCTGTCAACCACAATCGGTGCATTGAGCTGACTGCTCTGCAGCTACCCATGTGTATGCAATGAAGTGGCTTCAAGAATAATGTACACAAAAAAATTGATTGCTTAAAATTTCTGGCATGTTTTTTAGGAAAACATTTGGCATTTAAAGGGCTAAGAGTGCTCTGAAAATCTAAAAATTATGTGCTTCTTGGGGCCTTTCCTCAAATTTCACATCACCTTGTAGCGTGATGCAAGACGTTCAAGTTGTTACCCACAGTTTACTTTTTTGTTGCCCACTTATTGGCTGCCACCTTCTTTGGGAGGCAGTGTCATGGGGTTTGGGAGACAATCTGATTCCTGTGTGTTGGCTGAAGCTGTCTAAGCTTTTGGATTTGGTGAGCAGGTTCACGGTGCCAACTTTTGGCTGTAACTACAGTTTGGCCATGACTGTTAGTCCTTTTCTGTGATGCAGTGTCATTTATGTAATGCATAATTTGATGATGAAGCAGTCTCAGGGGTTGCGGTGCTCAGCTGTTGACTTCAAAGACACAGGATCGATCCTGGCCGCGGCAGTCGCATTCTGATGGAGACAAAATGCTGGAAGCTTGTGTACTGTGCGATGTCAGTGCACGTGAAAGAACCCCATGTGGATGAAATTATCAGAGCCCTTCACTATGGCATCCCTCATAGCCTGAGTCACTTGGGACATTAAACCCCATAAATCCAAACCCATTTTGGTACTTCTCAGCTTCGCCGCTGGCCTCTGCAGGCCAGCGAAACCTCCCACAAGTTGACGAACGGCAGTTTTTACACCATTCGTAAATGCCTACATAGACGCTACATCATTGGTGGCAAAGGTTTCCAGATGTGCAAGCGTTTCCGGTAGTT
Organism: Amblyomma mixtum; assembly: GCF_055824585.1. Taxonomy (NCBI): domain Eukaryota; kingdom Metazoa; phylum Arthropoda; class Arachnida; order Ixodida; family Ixodidae; genus Amblyomma; species Amblyomma mixtum. The sequence goes on from NC_143019.1 coordinate 72,449,458, forward strand.
TTTCTCTGTTGCTTTCGTCAGGCAGCTTGCAAAAGATGTTTTACTAGGCTAATAAACGGTGAGGTTCTTTGTGTTCTTAAGGTGGTGCAGCGTGATAAAACAGACACTTAATAGCCATGCCATGCTTTTTTGTAGCCAAAGGCAATTTTTCGCCTTATTCTCATCATCATTTGCCTTTCATGCTTCCTCGAGGGACGGCAGTTGGAAGAAGGTCTCTAGAGCAGCTCCTTGTCTGAAGAAATGCCGAGTGGCATTCTTCAATCCTAACTGCCCATCAAATGGAAGAGCAGTTGTTTTCTCCACTCCACAGAGTGGAGACAGAGTCGAGTTGAGGTGCACTTCTGAATTCGGCGGTTAGCCTTTCATAGGCAGCAGATATGCGCAATAAACTTTATTTGCTGTTAATCTTCCAGTTAAACACCAAATCCTCCTCATTCCTCATCAGTGCACACACTGTGTAAGGAACTTTGTCACTCCATTTGTCACCACTTTGATGTATGCCATCCCTAATTCAGGGGCTGTATAATTTTTGAAATTTTGTTGAAATTGCTTGAAAACCTTTGCAATTTCCTGCACCTCTCTTTTTCCCCCAAGTCCCAAACCTACGCAGAGTGCAAGTGGGTTTTTAAACTCCAGCTAAATTTTGTTATTCATCAAAGGGCTTTTCTCTCTACTGCTTTGCTGGGTGTATCTGAAGTATAATATTATGCACAGTGTGTGAAGCTTTGCTCCCAGAGCTATTAGCCCGAGGTAGTAATTTTAGAGCATTGCGTTGCGTTCTCAGCCTGGTTGCGTTTTGAGCCTGAGTTGTGCTGATTCCACGGATAGAACCCAAGTTGGCAGCCTCCAATGCAGCAGTGTATCCCAGTAGTTGCCATGGGAGCCGAGGTGGTTAGATAATGGAATAAAATAATAGCAGGTGGCAGTGTGATGCTCGAGCACCACAGCTCGAAACTAAACTATATCGATCAGTATATGTATATCTGTCTGGCAGGCATTAAAGTCTGGCTGCTTAGTCACGACATTCCTGTAAAATTAGTGGATGAACCGTTTGGCATAAATGTACCAGATGGTGTCATACGATTCAGCCTGTCGTGCAGCATAAACTTACTAGTTAAGTTAGAGCCTTTCTTGCAGCACGGATTCGAACTGACAACCTATGTTAGGTGTATTAATGCTCATTATTCGATCTGCTCATTTTTTATATTCAACCACACTAACATTACTTATTACCCCATCTGTGCAGATTCTTTCTGGCACTATTTGAAGCTGAAGGGTTGCTCGGCTGAGGATCTCCAAAAGTACCACAAGAAGGTGACGCGCTACCTGGCACAGAAGTGCTGTGGCCTGCGGCGGTAAATATCTGTTCAAGTCAATAGCCTCTTGTTATATGCATGAATAGATTGGGTAAGCTCATGTGCTTACAAAACTCGTAACTTGACTGTATTTCCTAACTGTCTGTATGGTACACTTAGGCACTGGAATAACCTGCAAATCGCACTGGAATTTGCCTACTATAGTGAGATACTGCTTTACCCAAGTTCTGCTTAAGGATAGTCTGCTACTGAGATGACGCACAGAAGATTATATTTATGAACCAGACTGTTAACAGCACTTATGGACCACATTAGCAGACTGTTCTGAGACCGCACGCAGCCAGGCTTTTCAGCGTGGAAGAGGCGGCTTTAGACAAGGCAGGCGAGCGCTCTGTTCCTGCACATTAAGTAGATGTCGGATGAATCTCGAAAAAATATGAACGAAGCGCCAGGAATATGACTACTACAACCCTTCGGAGATGTGCAGTGCACAGTATACGGCCATGCCAGCGACATGTCTTTCTGTTCAAACTTTCTCTAAAACCGCTGTCACTACGCAGAAGCAGGTAGCAGTATCTGTACTGAGAATCTCTTAGTGAAGCAGCGCAACGGCACAAGGCCAAGGGAAGAAGGGGACAAAAACAGCGCTGAACTGACAACAAATGTTTATTCCGGATGCTAACAGCATATATATACTCTTTTGCACCTTAGAAAAAACAAAGAAACAGAGAGCAGCAGAAAGTATCAATCCCAGTCATTATGCGCATGCAGCTGTATCGCGTGTACATCGATCATTTGAAATCAGGAAGTTGTGCTCTTTCACCGAGATGGCAACGGAAGGAGTGCTGATACAATTCGCACCCAGCTTCATGATCTCAGATGCCTCAATAATCTCTCGTGTAAGCTTATCCTTGTGTTTGGTAACAACTTGGCTGTTTTTGAATTCTGGGTAACATGAACAGTCACGACAGTGAGTACCTATGTGGCGGGCCGCGTTCTTGACATTGTTCGCGTGCTCTTTAAGTCTTTCATTAAGACACCGGCCAGTTTGGCCGATGTATGACCCACCACACTTCAACGGGACTGAGTACACCACGTTGTCTTGGCATGGCACATACTTCATCCTGTGGTTTTTCTTGCAATTATGACCAGATTCCGATCTTTTATCCGGGCGATTAACTCTCGCACACAAGCCACTCAGTCTGACAGGAGCCGAAAAAACAACATCTACTCCAGCCTTTTTGCCTATTCTCTTCAAATTGTGGGACACAACATGAACATAAGGTATTACTGCCAGATTTGTTTGCTTGGAATGGGGGACAGCTTTGCCCTCCTTCAGCTTTTTCAATATCCCTTCTGCTACTGATGCCAGAATATGAAGGGGGTATTTTGCGTCTGTTAGCCTATCAACCTGATTGGAGAAACTAAATTCAAACTTGTGTGGGCAGGATTTTTGCATGGCATTTTGAAAGCATGACGCCACAATGCCTCTTTTAACAAGCTTCGAATGGGCTGAGCTGTATGGAAGTAAGGGCTTTTTACCCCTAGGATCAAATGCCCAGCATACATGGAAATCAGTAAAATATAAGGTCAGATCAAGGAACTTAATGCGATCATTCACAGCCACTTCATGCGTAATTTCCAGCGGCGAAAGCACTTCACAGAATATCGCGCACAGGTCATTCACTTCCGCAGCGAAGCTAGCCAGGTCACAATCTAGTAAAATTAGGTAATCATCTACATATCGGAACACTCTTGCAACTGTTGAGCTCATGAGTGATTGTTCGAGTGTCCTGTCAAGCTTAGCAAGGAACATGTCACTTAGCAATGGAGCGATGCAAGATCCTATGCAGATCCCATTCTTTTGAATAAAAACAGTTCAAAAGAATGGGATCTGCATAGGATCTTGCATCGCTCCATTGCTAAGTGACATGTTCCCTGCTAAGCTTGACAGGGCACTCGAACAATCACTCATGAGCTCAACAGTTGCAAGAGTGTTCCGATATGTAGATGATTACCTAATTTTACTAGATTGTGACCCGGCTAGCTTCGCTGCGGAAGTGAATGACCTGTGCGCGATATTCTGTGAAGTGCTTTCGCCGCTGGAAATTACGCATGAAGTGGCTGTGAATGATCGCATTAAGTTCCTTGATCTGACCTTATATTTTACTGATTTCCATGTATGCTGGGCATTTGATCCTAGGGGTAAAAAGCCCTTACTTCCATACAGCTCAGCCCATTCGAAGCTTGTTAAAAGAGGCATTGTGGCGTCATGCTTTCAAAATGCCATGCAAAAATCCTGCCCACACAAGTTTGAATTTAGTTTCTCCAATCAGGTTGATAGGCTAACAGACGCAAAATACCCCCTTCATATTCTGGCATCAGTAGCAGAAGGGATATTGAAAAAGCTGAAGGAGGGCAAAGCTGTCCCCCATTCCAAGCAAACAAATCTGGCAGTAATACCTTATGTTCATGTTGTGTCCCACAATTTGAAGAGAATAGGCAAAAAGGCTGGAGTAGATGTTGTTTTTTCGGCTCCTGTCAGACTGAGTGGCTTGTGTGCGAGAGTTAATCGCCCGGATAAAAGATCGGAATCTGGTCATAATTGCAAGAAAAACCACAGGATGAAGTATGTGCCATGCCAAGACAACGTGGTGTACTCAGTCCCGTTGAAGTGTGGTGGGTCATACATCGGCCAAACTGGCCGGTGTCTTAATGAAAGACTTAAAGAGCACGCAAACAATGTCAAGAACGCGGCCCGCCACATAGGTACTCACTGTCGTGACTGTTCATGTTACCCAGAATTCAAAAACAGCCAAGTTGTTACCAAACACAAGGATAAGCTTACACGAGAGATTATTGAGGCATCTGAGATCATGAAGCTGGGTGTGAATTGTATCAGCACTCCTTCCGTTGCCATCTCGGTGAAAGAGCACAACTTCCTGATTTCAAATGATCGATGTACACGCGATACAGCTGCATGCACACAATGACTGGGATTGATACTTTCTGCTGCTCTCTGTTTCTTTGTTTTTTCTAAGGTGCAAAAGAGTATATATATGCTGTTAGCATCCGGAATAAACATTTGTTGTCAGTTCAGCGCTGTTTGTCCCCTTCTTCCCTTGGCCTTGTGCCGTTGCATTGCTTCACTAAGATATGTCAGACCAACTCGCCCACCAGTTCATGTTGTACTAAGAATTCGTATCTTAAAGGGGCTGCGAAACACTGCCTGGGGGAATACCGGCTATACTTCAGGTGGGTTCTTTATGTCACACAGATGCCGACTTAAAAAGAATTACAGGAATCGATGCACAGGAACGGGAGTTATTCAGTGAAGAAATTTCAAAATACAAGCAAACAAAACGCTGCCCTCAACTCGATTTTGGCGGGGCTTCCCACTCCTATTTCGCTCTCCCAATGACGGCACCTGGCGCAACCAATCAAAACAGCCAGCCAGAGCACGTCGCGGAAGTTTGTACTCCATGGTTGCCTGCTCTCTGTGAGACTGGCAGCGTTTCCATGCCAGAGCGCCCCTGGTGGTGTATTTTTATTTTACTTGCTTTGCAGGGCTTTTATCTAAGACAAACAAATTGGTTTTGTTGATCTAATATAAACCGCAGACAGGTGACAAAATGTGTCTCTATTTATTCACACAATTTGCAGTATAATTACTGTTTGTCCGGTCATCAAGCTTGCGCCAGGTGATGTCATATCCGCTGCTAAAAACCCGCCACTGTGTGGCGACACCATCAGAGCCATAAGTTGTTTTTGGGAGGACATTAAAATATTAAAAAACGGAATGTATGCGGTATTACCGATGCTAATAGCACCATTATAACTCACTGTATGCAATCAACAGGCAAACAGTTAACTAAGATTGTGTTTCTGGGCCCCTTTAAAGGAAAAAAGAAAGCGCAATGTCCACCTTTGGCACGATTTCTGCAGTGATGTGCGTTCTGCCGGCTGACAGTACACCGCTTGCTTGGTGTTGTAGGCCTAACATGTGCTTTACTCAAGGTGTAGCGAGAAGCGCTTTTGAACTAGCCACCAGCGATCACAGAAATGTCTACTCTTTTTACCGCCTCTACAATAACTTTATGGTGGTATGAACGTGCAGTTTTTATTCCCGCAACGTCTTCGTAAGTGAAGCGCGCGGAAAAACGGGCCAGGCGGACCGCCTCGCACTGATAGATGCGGGTTGCATGCACAGACTCATTCTGAGCCGTTGGCAGAACAGTCATTACAGGCCATGATGCACTTGGTCACACGTTGCATGCACGTCTGCATCTTGATTTCTATCTGGAAACAGCTTGGTTGACGTCACTTCTGTCAGTAAAGTGCTCTGCATGCCAATGTCTCTCCCATTCCGGACGGTTCCCGCCAGCCATCGTATGAAGCGGCGTGTGCATATTCTTCAGTTGTATAATTGAGGCTTTAATGCATTATTCCTATGGGTTTACGTCGGGCCCGTGCCAATTTGATGTTTAATGTGGATCGTTGCGTGAAAGGGGAATGCATAATCAAGATTCCACTGTATGACTTTTGTAACATTTGCATGCATTTGTTGTGTATGCATACTATATATATCACTGTTCTTTTTCTTCACCTAGGACAGTCTGAACAAGAGAGACCTGCTGAAGAAAAATTCTGTATATATGTAAATAAATAGTCGATTTGCTCCAAGTGAGGTGTTTTTATACCTGGCTGTACTGCAGGAATGCATCGAATGTTCAGAGTCAGACTGCTGCTCTGTAGCTGCATATTAATTGACAAATAAAGCGTACTTGGTAATGACTACAGGAATACAACACACTACACAAATGCGCTACAGAAGGCAGACTACAGAGATACGACACTACAGAATTACGTCACTACAGAAGACAGACTACAGAAATACTACACTACAGAAAGACTACAGAAATACTACACTACAGAAGACAGACTACAGAAATACTACATGCCCAAAATACGACAGACTACAGAAGTTTTCTGTCGTAAATTCCTGTAGTGCGTTTTGACTGGGCATGCCCTAGCCACAACGAACCAGACAGGAATATAGAGTCCTGGTAGGCTTTAATGGCCAGCCAGAAAGAAGAAGAACAAAAAAGTCATCCGTCTGGCCCTGGACACTGCTGAATCCCAAGGGATCCCAGCCTGCTGAAAGGGGAGGAAGATGACGGCGGTCAAGACTCAAGTATTCATCGCCCTCTAATTCCGTGACGGGTGTGAATAAGGTTATTTCATCATCAAGCGAAAAGCGTCACTAGGCTCGTCAACACCGCGCTTCGCGTGAGCCGGAGGCCAGATTTGCCACTTCTGCGCATGCGCGAAACCGAGCGACGTCACGCGCAGCGCAGGTGGCCGCCGACTCCGTAATAAAAAAAAAGAATAAAAATAAGCGCAGAAACGAAAATATAAAGAAGGGAATGAAAGGAATAAAAAAATTCAGGGGGCACTTTGGCTCCCTAAAGTGCTGCAAAGCGCAAGCGTTTCCTGGCCATTGTTTGTTTTTATTTACTTTTTTATTTTTCATATTTCTTTTTTATTTTTTATTTCTTCGATCATTTTCTTAACTTTATTGTTTTTATTTTTATTTTCACATCTTGTTTTTATTTCTGTTTATTCTCTTACTTTTATTTTTTTATTTTCATTTTCTTGACTTTACTCCTTTTATTTTATTTACGAAGGCCATGCATTCACTAGATGCGCCTTTATTCATGCTGGAACCTTTGAGCCTTTTAAGCAGTGGTGCCGAAAATCGGACGAATCTGCCTACGCGTCTGTCGACACGGCTGCCGACGCGTCTGTCGACACTCCTGCCGACGCGTCTCCTAACGACAGTATGAGGCATTAAAGACTTTCGCCTTAATATCATAAATAAAAATATAAATAAAAGAGAAACAGTGCGCCAGGAAACTCATATCTAGGTGGACACCCGAACCGCGCCGTAAAGGAAGGAAAATGAAAAAAAAATAGTTTTAAGGAAAGGAAATGAAGCCGGTGTCTCTCATATCTCGGTGGATACCCTAACCGCGCCGTAAGGGCAAATGAAATGAAAATTGGTTTTAAAGAAAGGAAATTCCTCTCTCTCATATCTTCGTGTACACCCGAAAGAATGGACACCACAGTACCTGACAGTACGAGTCTCTAAAGCAACCTTCTAAGACAGCACCGTATTCACTACACGCGCGTCTCCTCCTCCGCCTCTGTACAGGCAGTGTGTGGACAGCCGAACGCCTCCACCGTTATCGTGGTGCTCCCAGTGCATTGTGCGTGAACTGCGACAGCCATGACGTCAAAGCAAGCGTACTGAACCTTTTCGCTCGTATATACAGGCTTAGCCACAGCTAAGCCACTGCCAATTTTTAAGGCGAAAGCCTTTAATGTCTCATCGTTGTAAGCAGCAGTTGTCGACAGAAATGTCACGCTTTTCAATTTCTTTTCCCCAAAAACCAATTTACCAACGAGCAAAGCTCGACCCGAACGGGCGATGGTGTTCTGTGTACTCCCTGACGGCGTTGTAAGACGCGTTCCACTCTCTTAACCACACATCAGTGACACAAGCATCAACGCCGCGCCTAAGCCTTTCGCCTCACAGCACCTTATGTCAACAAAGTGCCCCCAGATTTTTGATGGTAGTGCTGTAACCTTGTAATGCTCAGCCGAATGTTGCTTTCGAAAATTCGTCTTGCGCTAGCTCAAATAGTAAACAGCGCCACAGACTTATCAGTGGGACAACTTTGAAAGCGTTCGTCCGAATGGCCGCGTTACTCAATGTCGCGTTACTATGAAACGCAAGGCCCTCCAAAAGGGACCAGTAGGTGGTATCACTGGTACACAGATTGTTGACCGCCTAGTTGCTGTAGAATTTTTGGAGTGGTATCAAGTGATTTGGCGCGTCCCGGAGCATAATATTACGAGTCGAATGAAAGCGTAGCTTGTCATAGGGATTCGCACCGACGACCTTTGGTTCCCCAAACCGTGACTTCTTAGAACTTCAAACGTCCATTACGCCCAAACTATTCGACATAAGGCATTCGAAGTGATGTCAAGCCATTTGTCTTCTTTCGCTGTATACGTTGGCATCCAAAAAATAGATATCCGTATATAACTAAAAATTTGTACCCGATATAGCGAAGATGGCTAATGACGCAATTATAATAATAAGAATAATTGGTTTTTTGAGGAAAGTAAAGGGCACAGTATCTGTCTCACATATCTCGGTGGACACCTGAACCGCGCCGTAAGGAAAGGGAGGGAGGCGGAAGTGAAAGAGAGAAAGAGGTGCCGTAGTGGTCGTCTCGGAATAATTTCGACCACCCGTACGTTAGTGCAGGCTGACCACCTGGAGATTGCGGACAGCCGGCTTCTTCACCTATGGGAGGCAAAGAGAGGACTCGAGAACCGACTCAAACGACAGCGGTGGAACCGCAATCTGCGCAGAATAGCTAGGCTAAACAAGGAGATCGAGGATTGTCACAAAATTCGGCGCATTTTAGAAACAAAGAAAAACAGCGCCGCGCGGACGCGTCTCGCCGGCGCAAGCCGAAAGGGGGAGAGGGAAACCCCCGCTGGGCGCCTAGCGTGTGTGCGTGTGCTCTCTCTCCCTTCCTCCACCGCTCACCGCCACGGCGTGCGCCGAAGGAATGAGTCATCCACGCCGATTTCTCTAGAACATGCGAGTCGTTTCTACTGTTAACCGGGGGAAGAGGGGGAAGCCTTGCGAGCGCTAAGACATGTCCCCCTCCTCTGCACTCGGACGTCGGCTACGCCGCCACGACGGCGCCACGCTAGAACACGCTGGAACCTTCGCGAAACGACTCCTGACTTTAACCAATGAGGGCGCGCGGCCGGCGAGAGAAAGGAAGGGAACCTGCACGGGAGATCCTGCGTGTATGTGCGCGCCTACTCTGGCGCGTAGAACAAACAGACGTGCAAATGCGGCTATAAAAAGGGCGTTGGCCGCAACGAGGAGTATCTGTTCTCGCTTCGGCAAGCGCGGCTTCGGCCGCTTCTTTTTGAGCAGCGTCCGCTCCGGCGGACGCAGTTGTTGCTGCGACGCGCGTCTTTTCTTTCCTTTTTCTCTTTCCTCTGATCTTTTTACTCTCCTCTATCTGCACGTGGCAGCGGTGGTGGCTTGGCTAGAGCCAGTAGCAGGCCCGTGCAATTTCCTCTTCGTCCTTCTCTCAGTCACAACAACAACAACCAGTCAGTCCGAACCGCCGTTTAAGCTTCATCGAAGCGCGCCCGTTCGACTCCCGGGAAAACACCACTCGGCCAGCAACGGACCAACGAGGCAACGTTCGCCAGTCCGCGGGACGGCATCGTCGTGGAACTCTGGTCGTCGGACTGCCGCAGTGCCCGGTGAACAAATTGTGTTTCGTTTGTTTACCTCTCTATCTTGTGTTAGTGCACTTTAGGTGCAATATTGCCTTTGTACTATACTCTCTCTCTCGAGTTTAACTTTACACAAGTTGCATTGTAGGTAATCACTTTGTATGTGTTTGTACTAGTGATTGTAAAACCCTCTGTATCGTCTCAATTGCTGTATAAACTTTGTTATTGTTTGTGAACCTTTGGCTCCGACCCATTCTCTGGCTTGCGACCAGCGAAAGCTGGGCACCGAACGCCCAAAAACCTCTTGTCACTTGGTAGCTGGTCTCCGCTGAGTTTGCCACGCTGAGTCGAGGGCATCTCCTTCGAGTCCGAGACCGCTACCCCCACACGCTCTAAGGGTGTCTGGGAAAGTCCCATGTAAACGTGCGCGAAGTGTGGGTGACAAGGATCATGCGGTCAAACTTACTCAGCAAAACTGGGAGGACATATGCAACCGCATGGATCCCAATATGGGAGTCTCTAAGACTTGGAACTTGCTCCGTCATCTACTTGACCCTGCAGGTAGCAGAACCACCCAGAGGCAGAACCTGCAAAAGCTTGTGCATGCATACGCAGGCACACCAGAGGACCTTTTCCTTGAACATAAAGACAGATATATTGGCAATGCTCCTATCCAAGCCTTCCCAGATTATGCTGGTCCGGAAAACACGCAGCTCGACTCCCCGATTACTGTGGATGAGGTTAGGGCAGAGATTGCCAGGCTAAACTGTAAATCCGCCTCTGGCCCAGATGCAGTATCCAACAAGATCCTCCGCAACCTAGATGAACAGTCGCTACAATCACTAACTGAATATATGCAGAAATGCTGGTCGGAGGGCTCAATCCCACAAATATGCAAAACGGCAGAGATCATTCTCATTCCAAAACCCGGGAAGGCACTCAGCCTTGAGAACCTCAGGCCAATTTCGCTCACGTCTTGTGTAGGTAAGCTCATGGAGCACGGAGTTCATACCCGCCTCAACCGGTTTATGGAGGAGAACGAGCTGTACCCCCCAACCATGATTGGCTTTCGACCAAAACTTTCTACGCAGGATGTAATGCTTCAGCTCAGATATCAGATTATTGAGGCAAAAACGCGGGACACCAGAATAATTCTTGGACTCGACCTGGACAAGGCCTTTGACAATGTCAGAGATGATGCGATCTTGGAGAACCTTCATGAACTCGGGGTGGGAGCCCGCACCTACAACTATATCCGCGACTTTCTCTCAGGTAGAAAGGCGCATTTTCAAGTAGGAGGTCTCCACTCGCGTGACTTCCCCCTCGGCAACAAGGGATCGGTCCTGTCACCCTTTCTCTTCAACGTTGCAATGTTGAAACTTCCACACCAATTAGCGCAGATCCCGCAACTCCACCACAGCCTCTATGCTGACGATATCACCTTGTGGACCGCCGAGGGCAGTGATGCCGAAATCGAAGAGAGACTCCAGCGTGCCATCGATATCGTGGGGAGCTATGTAGACCCCAGGGGGCTGCGGTGCTCTCCAGCCAAATCTGAATTTCTCATATTCCGCAAAATCAGATCCCTTGCGCAACCCCCACCGGCCATCGAACTCAGTATTCGCGGAGTCCCCATTCCTCGAGTACCCAAAATTAAAATCTTGGGCCTAATTCTACAAGAACACGGCTTCAATGGTGACGTAATTCAGGAGCTTCAGGGAACCTCGCAGCAAATTATGCGACTCATTCGCCGCATTAGTAACCGCCACTCGGGCTTGAAGGAAAGCAATACTCTCCGTTTAGTACAAGCCTTTGTGATCAGCCGCATCGCTTACGTGTGCCCTTACCTACATCTCAAGTCAGCTGAAAAAGAGAAAGTGGAAGCCATAATCAGAAAATGCGTCAAACAGGGAGTTGGGCTACCCATGCACACAGCGACTGAGAAAGTGTTAGGTCTCGGTCTTCATAACACCCTAAGTGAGATTATTGAAGCGATAACCGTCTCGCAGTACGAACGACTAACGGCCACACCAACTGGCAGACACATTCTGTCCACACTCGGCATAACATACGAACGACAAGGCGGACCAACAACTGACCTTCCCAAACATATACGCCAGCTTCTGGTCATTCCTCCACTACCTCGGAACATGCACCCCGATTTCCACGCTGAACGTCGTGCAGAGAGAGCCAAATCATTAGGCAAACGCTTCCTTAATGATACCTCTGTGGTATATGTTGATGCAGCAGATTCTTCGGCTGACAAGATGGTAGCTGTGGTCACCACGGAATGTGGTACACTCATAACTGGGGGCACTATACGCACTCAGCACACACATGTTGGAGAAGAAACAGCCATTGCTCTAGCCATTGCGGGATCCTCGGCAGAAACCATTGTCAGCGACTCAAAATTGGCAATACGTAACTACACGTTTGGAAGAATCTCTCCACAAGCAGCACGGATTCTGCTAAATTATCAGCCCACGCGGCTCATTCGCCTAATCTGGACGCCTGCTCATGCCTCCCTTGCTGGTAATGAGGCGGCTCATAACCTAGCTCGAGAACTATGCCGCCGAGCTGGGTCGTGCAGTCCACTCGCCCTATACTCCGGCAAGGACAGGTTGTTTTCTCACAGAGAAATCCTGCAGCACTACAGGCTTGCAAGACTCAGATTTCCCCCAGCAGATAAAACGCTTTCCAAGCAACAGGCCAAAGCCTGGCGTAAACTTCAAACTAAAACCTATCCAAATCCCCAATTGTGTAGCTTCTATTCGGATGGACTCTACTCAGACAAATGCAATAATTATGATGCGAAAGCCGATCTAAATCATATGATCTGGAACTGCCCGCAGTCCCTACCCGCGAGTCGCTTCATTACCGACTCTGATCATTGGGAGGCTCTATTGCTCAGCCCCGACCCGGGGACACAGATCAAGCTCCTCCAGCTGGCTGAAGACGCCGCTGCTGCCCAAGGGATAGCGGCCGCCGTTTAAGCGGGGGGCGACTTCGGGTCGCTCCTCTATATCCGCTGGAAATAAAGTTCCACCACCACCACCACCACCTGAGGATCTTTAAGGTGCACTCACATCGCACAGCACACTGGTGGCGTTAGGGAGAATCTGTTCTCGCTTCGGCGAGCGCGGCTTCGGCCGCTTATCTGTTTTTTCAGCAGCGTACGCTCCGGCGGACGCAGTTGTTGCTGCGGCGCGCGTCTTTTCTTTCCTTTTTCTCTTTCCTCTGGTCTTTTAACTCTCCTGTATTTGCACGTGGCAGCGGTGGTGGCTTGTCTCGAGCCAGTAGGCAGGCCCGTGGTATTTCCTTTTCATCCTCAGTCACAACAACAACAACAGCACAGCACACGGGCGCCTTCTGCGTTTCGCCACCATCTAAACGCGGCCTTCGCGGTCGCGATATCGGGTTCGAACCCGGGTACTCTGTCTCAGTAGACGAGCGCCTTAAAGGAGCACTGAAGAGGAATCTGAACTCGTATTTTTACCGTTGGAACTCGATCTACACGTTCCGAGCGTTCTTGGAAACAGAATTATTGCCCTGTGCGGCCGATTTCCCTAATTTAAATCGGATTAACGTCCGGCTCCCGCCTTTTTTTAATTCCCCGCGAACGGTGGGAGGAGTGGACCAACCTTTCAGCCAGACCCGTGGCGGCTTGCCGCTCTGCCATCGGCGGAGTGATACGTAGCGAAAGCAGAGAGTCCACGAGTATTTTTATTTCCGTGGGCTTCTATGTAGCCTCTGACCAGATCTATTTATTCACGGAAACCTAAAAGAAACAAAATAAAAACAAAAGCAAAGTCGCCCCGCGACTGCGTGAAAGGCACTCCGTGCGTTGGTCGACCCCTCCCACCGTATGCGGAGAATTAAAAAAAAAAAGGTGGGAGCCGGATGTTAATTCGATTTAATCAGGGAAATCGGCCACACAGGGCAATAAATCGAGGTATCTAAAAATGCTCGGAACGTGTAGATTGAGTTCCCGCGGCAAATGGACGAGTTCAGATTCCTCTTCAGTGCACCTTTAACCACGGAGCCACTGCGGCGCATTATTCGTTCGATATTGGTAACGCTCGATACTCATACGCTGCCTCAACGTTTTGCTCTTTTCAAGCGAAAAGCTTCGCTAGGCTAGTCAACGCCGCGCTTCGCGGGAGCCGGAGGCCAGATTTGCCACTTCTGCGCATGCGCGAAACCGAGCGACGTCACGCACGGCGCAGGCGGCCGCCGCTGACTCCGTCGCCTGACCTTTCGCCGCCGCCGCGCGCTACTGCGCATGCGCGTCGCCGCTTCTCCTCCTCGCCACCGTTTGACCTTTCGCCGCAGCCGTGCGCAGTGCGCATTTGAAAGGAGGGGTATGTAAGGCGCGCTTGCCCATAGAACAGGCGCGGGGAGGTGGTGACGAAGCGCGGCTACGGCCGCTTATCTGTTTTTTCAGCTAGCGTCCGCTTCGGCGGACGGGGTTGTTGCTGCGACGCGCGTCTTTTCTCTCCTTTTATGCGAAGCATATTAACGTAGGTTTCGGGCCTTCGCGCGACGCCCGGCGGTGGCCACCATTGACCTTCAAGTAGGTCACGTGATGACGTCACACCGGCTGCAGATGGGGCCTCATATCGCGCCGTCGGTCGCCTCCCGGCGGTGGCCACCATTGACCTTGAAGTGAGATCACATGATGTGACGTCACGTGATGACGTCACACCGGCTGCAGATGGGGCCTCATATCGCGCCGTCGGACGTCGCCCGGCGGAGGCCTCCACGCTTCGGTTCGCGCCGTTGCGCGCGACGCGGCGGCGGCGCCACCATCGCTGCATCACGTGATATGTGACGTCACGCCAGGGATGAGGCGGCGCGCGCCCGCCGTCGCGTCAGTCTCTGTGCCCGCAACCGCGCCAGCGTCTTTGCGCCGGGCGTGTATGCGGTCAAGATGCCTCTAAACGCTAAGGACATGCTTCGCATCCACTAGGCTTAATCTTGATAAGCCTCCAATTTTTTTCTCTTTCCTCTGATCTTTTAACTCTCCTCTATCTGCACGTGGCAGCGGTGGTGGCTCGGCTGGAGCCAGTTGGCAGGCCCGTTCGCTTTCTTTTTCATTCTTCTCTCAGTCGCAACACATAGGACAGGCGCGAGCGATCGCGGCTTCGGCCGCTTATCTGTTTTTTCAGCAGCGTCCGCTTCGGCGGACGCGGTTGTTACTGCGACGCGCGTCTTTTCTTTTTCTCTTTCCTCTAATCTTTTAATTCTCCTCTTTCTGCACGCGGCAGCGGTGGCGGCTCGGCTCGAGCCAGTAGGCAGGCCCGTGCAATTCCCTTTTCATCCTTCTCCCAGTCAAACAACAACAACAGAACAGGCGCATGGAGGAGGTGGTGACGAAGCGCGGCTATAGCTTGCGAGTATGTTTTTGCAGGCTAGTTGGTGCCTAAGCATTGTGGGTTTTTTGCGCAAAAGACACGACACAGAAGAAACGAGGTAGACAGGACAAGCGCTTTAGCACTTGAGCGCGGCTACGGCCGCTTATCTGTTTTTTCAGCCAGCGACCGCGACGCGCGTCTTTTTTCTTTTTCTCTTTCCTCTGATCTTTTAACTCTCCTCTATCTGCACGTGACAGTGGTGGTGGCTCGGCTGGAGCCAGTTGGCAAGCCCGTGCAATTTCCTTTTCATCCTTCTCTCAGTCACAACAACAACAACACAGAACAGGCACAGACACTCGCCATGGAAGGAGAACAGTCGGACGGGGCAGAAACACCGATCCAGAAGTGGTAGCTTGGGAGTTGACTGAAAAAATTCAGGGGGCACTTTGGCTCTCTAAAGGGCTGCAAGGCGAAAGTATTTCCTGGCGCACTGTTTGTTTTTATTTACAGTTTATTTTTCATATTGTTTTTCTTAGTTTTTATTTTTGCCCCTTTTATTTTTATTGTTTTTATTTTTATTTTAATATCTTATATTTATTTTGTTTTTATTTTTGTTTGTTATTTTTCTTATTTTTCCTTTTCTTGACTTTATTCCTTTTATTTTATTTTGAAACCCATGCATCCACAGATGCGCCTTTATTCATGCTCGAACCTTGAGCCTTCGTGGTAGTGTCTCCACTTCAAATGCCAAAGGCCCTGATTCCCACCCTCGGCGCAGTTTCTTTTTAAACAGTGACGCCGAAAGGCGGACAAATCTGCCGACGCGTCTGTCGACACCGCTGCCGACGCGTCTGCTAACGACAGTATGAGGCATTAAAGGCTTTCGCCTTAAAAGCAGCGAGAGCTTTTCACTATATCCAGGCTTAATCTTAGCTAAGCCGCAGCCATTTTTTTGCGTTGCGTTTTCTGACTGGAGGTATGTATATATATACAGTATTGTGCATCTTTATGTGAAGACTTGAAAATGTTCTCGCCTGAACCGCTGGCTCGTTTGCACTGAAACTGCGCACAGAGCTTACGTGTTCTGATAACTTTTGTCCCGTAGCAAGTTTAACAACTGCGTGGTTCAGCCGCGCAAGATGCAAACCCCCAACCATCTGCGCCGAGAACGATCAACCGAAAGCCAGCAGCGCTGACGCCACTTATAATCTGCAGCGGAAAGCGCCACAACGCGATAGGCGCCAAGCCGAGCGTTGCTAGATGCACGGGTCCTTTGATGGCGCCACCGCCGCCCTTCACGGAAACCCTGTGGTGGCGGCTCTCGGTTCCGCAGAAAAGAGAGCCTCATACCCCCAAACGAAGGGACCTCCCTAGTAGCACAGATTTCTGCTGGAACATTGCAGCAATATTACCTTTTTAGGTTGCATTAGTGTCCTCCTTTGGCAATATCAAGAGAACATACGTAAAAAACGCTGCTGCAACATTTTCCGAGATGTTGTGTCCACATATGTACAACATTGCCGCAATGTTTTGTAACATTAATGTAACATTCTTGAAAAGTTCAACAACCCTGCACAAGCATGCAGGCCTGGCAATTGGTAAGCTTCACAACACATCATAACTCTTTGCAAGGACCAACGAGAGCGACCGACACTTCAACTCCACAAGGCAATACAACATGCAACTCATGCACTCACCTCCAAGCGGATAAGAGTGAAGCTTATATAGCCGTCCTTGAAGGGTGTCCCAAGGGTGACAGTGGCGAATAGGTAATAAACAAAGCTTTGCGACATATTAATGCAGCTGTGCATGCAATCTATGGCAGGCGCAACATAAATTGCAAAGTACTGATAGTTGAAAAAAAAAGTTTACTGTAGCAACAGTCGGAAAAGTTCTGGAACCCTGTGCTTGAAATATATTTGTAATGTTGATTTGTTATGATTCAAACATTATAACAATGTTCACCAGGCTGCATTGCCTCAATGTTGCTCCTCGATGTTGTTCCAACGATGGCAGATGGTATGTTATCCTAACGAATTTCTGAGCATGTGGCTGCAATGTTCGCAGATAGTGTCATCCTAACCTACTTATGGACACGATGCTGCAGTTTTGGAGTATATGGCACAACATAATAAAACATTGGCTACATTGCCATAACGTTCTGGCGACATTTTGTGCTACTAGGGCTAGGTTCCTCAATCTCGGTGCAGGCGCTAACGGGTTTGCATCATGCGCGGCTGAACCATGTAAGTACCGTTGTCGAACTTACCACGAGACAAAACCACCGCAACACTCAACCTCTGTGCGCAGTTTCATCGCAAACAAGCCAGCGGATGAAGCAGGAAAATTTTTACAAGTCTTCATGATAAAGATGCGCAGCACTGTATATATAAACAACGGCGACTCAAAGTTTCGAAGAACCCGCGAGCCGCGCACCCCCGACACCCCTCCGCAGCCGACCTCCCGTGAATGTGGACTCGCCTGCCCCTGTGTTTACAGAAACTGCGCCCCGCCACCGCGGACCTGCGTGCTTGGGATCTTAAAATTGCTACATATGTATATACCTGGTGTTTCAGCGAACACTTTCAAAAATTTTCATAAGTGCGCTTTTTGGGGTAAAAATATCCCTCTTGCGGAGTAGCATTACCTGTGTTCGCGTACACCAGAAAACCGTGAATCGTCTTAATTAAGTTTTTAACTCGTAAAGTTAGACGCCTAGTTGCAATTGGAAATTTTGTAGCTGGTCGTTAGTTATAGCCATATCAGGTTTTAGAACTTCGAAAACGCGATTAAACTTGGCGCTGTGGCTCGACAAAATTGGGCTTTTTCGACTAGATACGTGCACTGGAGTGGTTGCTTTGCCTGCATGCTTTCGAAAGCGCATGTATTTCGCACGATGCAGTCAAATTTTCTCGAGCCATAGCGCCGAGGGTAATCGTGTTTTCGAAATTCTAAAAATTGATATAGGTAATACTAACGACCGACTACAAATCTCTAAGTGAAACCAGTTGCCTCTGATATTTAAAAAAATTAGTTGGCGTCTGCTACCGCTGGCATTACTATGGCACAAAAGCCATATGTTCACCTCAAAAAGCCTATTGTTAATTTTTTTATTCTTCCCTGAAACACGTGGTATGTATTCTATTTCACTATATACTTCACTCATCAAAAGTTGTGTCCGGCGATGTGGCGGTCATCGCACGAAAAACGAAAAATCTTCGTCCATATAGTAATGTTTTAGACCTCAATATTCATTACACATAACCACCTAAGTAATTTGACGCTTAATGACCTCATCTGCCGCTACGCCACGCGGTAGATGGGGGGGCACTCTCATCACGGCGGCCACCATACTAGGGAAAGAAACCGAGATAGCGGAGGAAGCCGCGATAGCGATCGCTTGCGCTGGCACCAAAGCTAGATACATTATTAGCGACAGTAAAACTGCAATCCAAAATTTCAGTAGAGGTAGGGTAAACCTCCTCACCACCAAAATTTTAACGCAAGGAGCGATTGATAGGACGATCAACATCATCTGGACCCCGGCGCACGAATCTGTCAGCGGTAACAGTGCAGCTCGAGATTTCTACCTCCGAGCTGTACAGGATGGGTCGGCTCAGGCCGAACATGATAGATAAGGGCGATTAATCTCGTATCAAGAGATTACAGAACACTACAGGCAATGCCGGAGGTGTTTTCCCCCACCAAACACGGCGTTAAATAGGAATCAGGCGGCGGCGTGGAGACGCCTGCAGATTAGAGTATACCCAAACCCGGTACTAAATAAACATATCCGATCGGACTGCGGGGACGATAAATGTAAAATGTGTGGGGCGAGAAGAACCCTCGACCATATAATTTGGGAGTGCCCTTACTCCCCAGGCAGGGCGCAAAACATTAGCAGTAGGGAAGCCTGGGAAACCTTGTTGCGGAGCTCGGACCCTGAGCTCCAACTCACCGCCGTCCAACTGGCAGAAGTGGCCGCCGGCGAAACCAACCCAGGCGGTGTGGTCCTTATCTGTTGGACAATAAAAGTTTTCAACAACAACACGTTCTACCATGCAATTCGCAGGAACCGCAGCGTTCACGCTGCTCGTGTCGTTCGCATTAGGCTAGTAATACGAACGCACAGATAGGTTGAGCGTTCATCACTGCAAACTAGTCCAGCTGAAAGTGGCCAGAAAGTGGCGGGACGGGGAGAGGCACTAGGGTGCTGCGGCGCACGCGGTTGTTGCGACGAGCGTCTGTTCTTTCACTCTTTTTCTCTCATATCTTTGAACTCCTCTATCTGCCCGTGGCAGCGGTTGTGGCTTAACTCGTGCCAGTCGGCAGGCCCATGCAATTTCCTTGTCATCATTCTTTCACTCGCAACAACAACAACAATCTAGTCCAGCGCATAGCCAAATCCTCGCAGATCGATCCTAGGCCGAAGCGACACGGTCGAAGAGAGCGGTTATCACGGAGCAATGAGATGGAGTGTTTGCTTTGCGACCATGGAGGCGTGGGGAGACCGTGAGGCGTGGGGAGACCGTGTAGTACGGTGCAGTACGGTTAGTGCTGGCCCGAAGACCGTTGTCTAGCGCAAGCGGAAGAGCCTTTCGCGCGTCCGAACACGACCGTTGCGCAGGCGTAGGAGCGAGCGCCGTTCCTCAAGGTCGCGAACCCTCGCCGGCGGGGGCGAGGGCGGTGCTCTGCCGGCGACGTCATGGCGGAGGAAGGCGATGGGAGATAGTGGGGTGGGGCGCCGTATGTGAGTCTCGCGTCGCGCTCAGCGCTTGAAAGAGGAAGCGGCAGATTGCCTGCCGCCTAGCTTTGCTAGCTGAGTGTTAGCTGAGTGTTTGTAGCTGTGACGCGACTCCCCTTACCGCTCTTCGCCTCCTGCCGGGGCAGAATCGGAGCCCTTAGCGTCACCTGCTGGGCAGTTGCGAGCGCCGGTGCTCACACATGTCGACGTGCCGGCACGTTGCCTCGGTGTGGTGAGTGCTTGTTTGCCGTTCGTTCTTAGCGTTTAGTGCGTGGACGCTTTTCAGTAACTGCAGGACTGGTTGCGGATCCACTAAGCCCATTTGTGCAGCTTATCCTCCGCAGATCTAGTAAATGTCGGCTGCCTTTGCGCGTATTGCGTAAAAAGTATACGCATGATTTTCGTGTCCCCTCGCATTTTACCCGTTTATAAGGCGCGAGCTGTGTGCACGTCTGGCATGCATACAAATGGTAAAATTGCGTCCTGGATGTTTCGAATGCTCGTATATCCCAGGTACGACCACAGACTAGGATATTCGGTCCTGATTCGGATATCCCTGGGATAAGGTGTTTCACTGGGCACTAAATCGAAAGACGTCGCTTGCAAGTCGTTTCGAAGATTATTTTTATAAGAAAAGAGGTACGTATTGTACCAACTACTTCATAAGGAGACCCCAGATATGTGTGATATATCTGTACCTCAGTCCTTTCGACCTATGAGAAAACGCATTATATTTGGAAATTCATATAAGTATTACGAGGCAATTAATTGACTTGTGGAAAAGGCTCGAAGTTCAAAAGTTTTCGATTTTTTTCCCTCGCTAAAATGAGTCGCGCCGAACTACGCTTGTAAAAACATAGAACCCCACGGTGAAAAATAAAACCACGCTAAATTGTTTGTTGATCGTTCTATATTAACCAGTACGCAAAAGTATGGTATGCAGATGCACCGTTGTACGTAGTTATACCGGCACTTGAGGCAAGCGGGACATTTTTTTCCGACTCTCCTAAAATGGGTTAATAACTGTACATTTGTGATGTAGTTTTGAACGGCTGAAACAGTGTGTCGTCATTTACAAAAGTTTCTGTGTAACGGGGTGCTGAGGAGTTTTCCCCGTGTGTCGTTGCGAGATTGAACATTCTAGAGTTAATGTATATGCTTTTATACCAAGAGTACGTACCTTTGATAGCATATGCAGTTACTCTAGAAGATTCCCTGGAGGGTGAAAGTTTTTATCACGTCGTCGGGGACTCATATTGTCAGTGTCTACTAGAGTTCCGATGTAAGGCCCGCTTGCAATGTCAGTTGCCTGGGAGCTTTAGAAAAGAACGGTGTGAGAGTGACAGCACTTGACCTGCGATGAAATCTACTCTGTGGTGCCGTTGTGCTTGCATGCACCGGACGATGCCGCACTCTGGTTTTCGCCGCACAGTTTTGTTTGGTGAGCTCGGGCGTCAATTGTAATTTTCAAGTTGAGATTACAAGGAGAAATAGAAAGCTCGTCAATGAGAAAAGAAAGTATCAAAGTACTATATATAGACACCAAATTTTATTTCATATTTTGTTTTTCAAATGATGCTTTAGACAGAATACCGCATCAACGATAGCTGTGACGTGTATGTTGATGTTTAGGTCACGTGACGGACGAAAAAACGGCAATATAAATGCTGATACATTGTTTTAATTCACTACAGCACTTAAACCAGACTGCTTCAATACCTGTAATTGTAACCAACGACGCATCAGCAGAAATATTGCCGTTTTTCAACATCAACTACACGTCACAGTCATCGTTCGGTTGTCTAAACATAAAGAAAATTGAATTATAAATTATTTAGCGGTTGTAGGCGATTACCACGGGGTGCACTGTATATACCAATATCTAGAGCGTCGTTTTTGAGAAGAACGCATGCAAGCAAAAATTTGGTTGTTGTAGTCCTTGAAGCGGCTTGTTTACTCGGCGAAGTGCAGCTGTTTGTAGCGAACAGTTATCGGGAGCTAAAAAAAAAACAAAGAGGAGCGCAGAAAATAAAGGACGGCAGAATCAGTAGAGAAAATTTTGTGATTCTGAAAATTTAGTTATGAACATATGTGTAGTGGTTAACGTCACTAGTTTCACACATTTGCCGTCCTCCGCTCAGAATAGAGTCAACCTTTCTGTTCTTGGCATGATAATCCTTATCAACACTGTTCAGTTGTTCTGCACGGTGAAGCTGTTGAGAAGGTTCTCAGTTCTTTTCACACTGATAGCGTAACTCGCTTCCACAGCTTGGCGCGCTTCCTAGGAATATGTGAGAGCACTCTGGTGAGTGCAGAAACGAATACAGAATGTGCAGGCGTGGTGGCGCCCGTCATATCGCTGCCATGGACACCTCGGCAGTCAGCGCTCGCTGGTGTGTTTAGGGGCCCGGTTCGGTTTAGTTTATGGGGTCTAGCGTCCCAAAACGACTCAGGCTATGGGGGACGCGCCGTAGTGGAGGGCTTCGGATAATTTCGACCACCTGGGGTTCTAATTAACGTGCACTGACATCACACAGTACTCGAGCCTCTATATAGAATTTCGCCTCCATCGAAATTCGGCCGGTCTTCTTGTCAGGTAAGGCGCGTGAATGAAATCAGTTCCACCGCTGCTCGACTGTTCCCACGCTGCTGAAACATTTATGTATGCGCGTCTACCTGTAGCGGACGATTTTCGCTTTCCTATGGCGTACTGTATTTACCTGCGTAATTTCCACTTTTTTTTTACTTTTGAGGATTATAGATACAAAATTTTTGCTTCTTTCAAACGATGCGTTAGACAATGGTATACATTGAGCACACCGTGGCATTCGTCTGCGACCGTTAAATAATTTATAATTGGATTTGTTCGTGACGTTGTTTCGGCTTCGGTTTCAAGGGTGCTGTGACTTTCTGATGTTTGCTTCGCGTGAGGAATGAGAAATCTACTGTATATTTGCTGATAAGTCGTTTTTTGTCACTGCAGGTCTTGAAAGAGGCTGGCTTAACTGTTGTAGTCAATTAAAACTAAGTATCAGCGATTATGTTCGCGCTTTTGTAATCCACCACGCGAAACGAAACTACGTCTTTTGTACAGAAACAGCAGGACAGAAAATTCAATTACAAGTTACTTAGCGGTCGTAGGCGAATACCACGCGGTAATCCATGTATTGTCTAGCGTACCATTTGCCAGAAGAAAACAGGCAATAAAGTTAGGTGTCTGTCGTCCTTTAAAACGAAGGCTTCAGAAGTGCGTGCGCATATTATATATGCCAAGATTTCGTGTGCACGTCCTAAAATAAAGCTATGCAAAGGTCATAACACGCAATGTATACCGTGTTTTGCCGCGTATAAGTCGACCCCACAATTCGCACCTCTCCAGTCAAAAAGAAAGTTGACTCAAATACAAGTCGCACAGCCTCCCGCCCCGCCTCACGTTATCTAAGCTGTGAGGCGCTCGCTGTTCCTACACTCTGGCTAAAATTTACACCGTGTGTGAGGTACTTTTTTGGCGCGGATTGAGTAGGAGCGATTGGCCCTACCAAACGCGTACCTTATCGCCACATGTAATTCTTGCTTCCGGAAGTCTCGATGAGCCGCAGGACGAAAATGGGAAGAAAGTCCGAAAGGTGCAAGGTGCCACTCAAGGTTTGTCGCAACGAAATATGCTTGTGTTCTCTTCGGTTGGTTAAACTGGTTTTCGAGGAAAGGAAATGGCGCAGTATCTGTCTCACATGTCTCGGTGGACACCTGAACCGCGCCCTAAGAGAAGGCAGGAAGGTGGGAGTGAAAGAAAAAAGAGGTGCAGTAGTGGAGGTCTCCGGAGTAATTTTGACCACTTGGGGATCTTTAACATGCACTGACATCGCACAGCACACGGGCGCCTTTTGCGTTCCGCCTCCATCGAAAAGCGGCCGCCGCGGTCGGGTTCGAACCCGCTGGTACTCCGGCTCGGTAGACGAGCGCCTTAACCACTGAGCCACCGCGGCGGGTCACTTCGGTTGTGTGGGTAAATATTTTTTGGGCACGGACTTAGTCCGTGCGAACAGGCGCGCTAGCTTTGGGAGCGTTGTCTGTTATATATGAAACGGAGTATACTTTCACGCGGGATGGCATACAACGCGTGCGCAGCTAAAAGCAGTTAACGTGGGAAGACACAATCGCAAAGCCAGCGAGGCATATGGAGACACAACGCGATAAAACGGCGTCCTCGCGTGAGGCCCGGCTGACTAGCGGCAAACCGAACAGCCAACGGTTCGGTATAGTTTCGGATTCGGGCGCGACGCACGCTCCGGAGGCTACCGGAAGTTTGCTCTCCCAGCAGGTCGAGGCACGCTGGTTCTGCTGTCTGGCACTCTCGCCCAAAAAAGCCGGTCGTGCTCGCCCCTCGCACTTTGCACACCAGGTCTCCTTGACCTTGCCAGTGTCCACTCACCTTTCGCGCTCGTGCTGATCTTTCCAAGCCTGCCCTGAGCGCATCCGCCGGGAAGTTTTTTTTTTCTGTAGATAAGGGTGATAAATTGGGGGTGCGTAGATTACGCGAGCAAATACGGTAATTTAGTTTATTCGACCTGTACACTTAGGGACTTGCATTTGGAAGTCTGTGTCGCTCGGTAGCGAATTCGAAACCATTCTCGAGTTTCTCAGCTTTGCGCCCGGAGAGAACGGACCCGAGTGGCGTTTGTTGAAGCATTTAAAAATGTAGAATCAAGGAATATCTGTATCTTAATTATTGCAGTAGCGTGAATGGTCGTTTTATGCTCCGACTTAATGCATTGATTGCGTGATTTATTTTAGTAGATTTTTGATGTCAGGTACTAATCTTTAATTATTGTGACTGCAGTATACGAGAGTGCATTACAGGGGAAGAGAAAGCACAGGGTAAATATCTGTTTTAAAGAAAGGCACGACGTTATAATGTGAGAAAAAAAAACGCTATTCATAATTTAGCACATCACAACAAAGTGTGATATTTATGCTTGTGAGGCCTATGCGAGAATGGGATCACGGTGTTGACAAGAAACTGCACAACGTTAACAATACAGAGTTTTAGCAGTCTGCACCGCTACTGTGCAGCGTGAGTGCACACACGCTAATTGTTCCCAACGTGGCCACACTACCCGTAGCTCACGGGCACAGGGCTCCATCGCTGGTGCATTTTTTATTCAATGTGTGCATAAATATCATTGTTCTTATCCACCGAGAAGCAAATTTCATAAACTACGCTTGTTTATGAAATTTATGAAGTGTTTTCTGTCATTAAATACCAATACAAGCCCCATTAGTAAATGAAACAATTTCCTAACTCATCTTTCAAAATGGAGCCAGGACAACATTTTAAGTAAACTAAAAAAAGCACCACCGGCAATCTTTAAAACAGGAGGTATACATGATTCCCATTGACCCACAAGATTTTATGCAGCTCAGAAAATGTACAGATTGCTAACTCATTAAAAGTACTGAGTACTTTTTACTGACACACTGGAATGGGATGCTCATGTGGATTTTATGCTTCAGAAACTAAGCTGCATTACAGGTATCATAAAACTAATCGGTACCTATTACCGTCATCCAAACTGATAATTTATAATGCACAGTTTGCCTCGTATGTAGAGAGAGAGAGAGAGAGAGAGAGAGAGAGAGGCACCATTGCAAATATGCACTACAGTTCTCACACCCAAAGCCTATTCAGCACATATGACATACTGAAAGTTATCAGTTTTACAAGCGAACTTTTGCATGCCTACTTCATCTCTAAAAAAGATACTGACAATGTAATAACAAATATAACAAATTTAAAACAGAATACACCCAAATATGATGCACGCAGTCATTACAAATGGTATAATCTACATCCAAGAACAAATTATTGCCATCAAATGATCGCAAACACCTTCCCACGGCTATTAAATTTTTAAATATCGGAATTGACATCCAAACCTTGACACCATCGACACTCACCTCTCTTGACAAAAGTATACTTTAAATCGCCCTGGTACACTGTAACCACATTATTTTGTTTGTTTTCTGAAGTGCTTGAATTCCAGCAGTTATTTAACCTATGTGTAAAGGGGGGCCAGGTACCACTCAAGCTGCGAAATAGCTGCTTTTACCATTGGGCCCTCCCATTTGCTTGTAAGTGGGCCCAAAAAATGAATGAATGAATGAATATTGCACCCTAATCTGCACATGCAGTAGCGGTGGCTGTACACAATGTGCTAAAAGTCTTACAGAAGTTTTTAGGTAAACTAGTCATAAAGACTCATTGCAGTGTACTTTAAAAATTAAATGCGCCACTGATACCTGATGCAGATCCCGGAAGCCGGTCGATCTTGACACCCACTTCCAGTGTCAGCAGCGCCCCCTGTGAAGGCTTTTGAGCTGCAGTCACCTCTTTTCGCCATGCCTTCTATAACAGAGCCCACAGCGGGTGTACCTTCCAGAGTCGTAAGTATCATCATAATGCTAATCAACTGGGGCTCGTCTGTCCATGGCAGAACAACAGCATTTGTCAGTGGACTCCAACTGGTTTGTGATAGGTGTGAACGCGTTCCTGGAAGATTGCTGTGCAAATCTGTAATTCTGTGCATTTGAGTGTTTCTTTTTTTAGCGAAGAGAATTGCACTTGTGTCTGTATATGTTTCCCTCCTTGTAATGACCCTCATGCAGAGGGTTAACAGTATGAATAAATAAATAAATAAGAGGCGCCTTCAGGAGAATGTAGCTCACCGGCATAAAAACCGCAAGGCACAAAATGATATGGCAGGTA
Organism: Amblyomma mixtum; assembly: GCF_055824585.1. Classification (NCBI taxonomy): domain Eukaryota; kingdom Metazoa; phylum Arthropoda; class Arachnida; order Ixodida; family Ixodidae; genus Amblyomma; species Amblyomma mixtum. Next base: position 72,475,975 of record NC_143019.1, read on the forward strand.
TCTTAAACTTAATACAAAATGATATGGCAGGTATCTTAAACTTAATACTTTTATTTTCAACGTCTTTTATAGTGCTTTTTTGTCCTTTCTTCGGCGTGAATATTATGAACCCTTTGTCCTGAAAGTACAGATAGTGGGAGTATGAAAAGGAACATGGGAGCGCATGGCCTCCGAGCATCGTGAAGCGCTGCCATCGAGACGTGACGAGAATTGGCAGCAAAAGCACATGCCCAGCAAGCGCGGGCGCCTGCTCTTCCCATGCACGTGCTGGTGCCACCCACTCTCACCGGCTGTCGGGTCATTTTGCAAAGCGCGTTTCCCTTTCCCTGTTTTCCCTTTCATATTGATGCTACTTGTACCTGTAAAGGTTTTGATTTTGAGGAAAACCAAATGACGCAGTAACTTTCTCGCATATCTCGGTGGACACTCGAACCGCACCGTAAGGGAACGGATAAAGGAGGGAGTGATAGAAGAAAGTGCCATAATGGAGGTCTCCGGAATAATTTCGACCATCTGGGGATCTTTAGTTTGCACTGACATCGCACAGCACGTAGGTGCCTTACTCATCTGTGTATTATTGGTATTGTTGTATCAAGTACTACCCTCACGAATGAAGTCCTTCTTGTCTCGCCCTCCCGTTTTCACTTGCAGATCAACATGATGAAGTTCTTTAACAACTCTGTGCTTTCGGATGCGGAGTTCGTGGTTCGCACCGGAAACGAACCTATCCCAAGGACCATCAGCGTGCACAAGCAGTTCTTGGCCATGAGGAATGAGGTGCTTTATGAATTATTTTTTGAACGCTGCCAGGGGGACACGAAGTTCTATGTGGACGACTTGCATCCCGATGGCTTCCAAGGATTGCTCAAGTGAGTCTGTGTTTCGGGCATATTGCACCTGGCGTTAGCCAACCGTCAGAACTAGCAAACAGGCATCCAGGTACAGGTCTGAAAAGGTTTTCAGTTACTATAAATGTGCGCCCTTTGTCAAAAACTTGAGAGGCCATGCCGTATGCCGTTTACTTATGGGCCATGCCATATGGCTTGTTATGCAGCCCGGTCTTCCAGATCTTTTCCATCTAAAAGGAACTCTCATCCTGCACCTTTGAAGGTTGAGATTTCCACAGATGTTCCAAGATTCCCACTACTCGGCATAGAAGCCAACTCCCTGAACTCTAAACTTTTGACAAAGGCTGTACAAAACATGTATTGAGAGACTCGTCTCACTCGCCACTGTGTCTCATATTGCTGCCCCGCGTTGCACTATAGAATCCTGGCTGTTTTTTAAGGAATGCAATTTGCTGAATTGGCCATGTGGTGTGCGATGCCAGTACATGTTACAGAACCCCAAACGGTCGAAACCCTCCACTGCAACGGGGACTAAGCGTTAACACGATCACAATGTTTACTATTTTCTGTTCATAGTTATGTGCTGTTAACGTTGTCCCCAAATGGTCTGTACTGCGCAGGTTCCTCTACTCCGGCACCTTCTGTGCGACTTCTTTCGAAGAAGCTATGCTCACCCGTGTAGCTGCCAAGCAATACAAGGAACTGGGCCTGGAAAGCGCATGCTCCGAGTACATCACTAAACATCTGACCGTGGACAACATCTGTCCTCTCCTGGACTGCTTGAACACCAGGGACGTTGGGCTCATTGACAGAGCAGCCATTGCGATGCTGAAGAACAGCGGCGCTGCAGTGCTAAGCTCGGACACGTTTTTAGATTCACATGATACAACCATGCATGTCATCTTGGACGTGGTGGCTGGCGTACCTGAGAACCTCGTGGTCAACGCCTTGTGGCAGTGGGCGCAAAAGAAGTGCGAAAGGGAATTGTACGCCGACGGAACCGTGTTGGAGGTGAAGACAGCGATGCGGCCATTCTTACCCCAGCTCCGCCTCTTGGCTCTCACTGGGGACGAATACATCGATGGTATTGGCTCGTGGGACATACTGAGTGATAGCGAGAATTACGCCATCCTCGAGAACATCGTCGCTCCTGGGTCGGTGCTCCTTCCGTCTTGGGTGAACACTGACAACACTGCTCGTTGCCAGTTCCAACGTCACTACAGAGCTATGCCTCAGGAACTGCAATCCAAGCTGACATTCAGATCTGGTCAAGAGTGATGCCGTCATGATGAGCAGTGGCTGTTTCGCATATGATGTTCAGTGAAGTGCAGAACTGCACACCCTAGATGGAAGAATCCAATAAAAAGGAACATCTTGCTAACCTTGTGTGGCTTATTTGCCAGTTACCACAGTTATCAATTGATACCAACAGTACATAGAAACATTTCCAGACGTCTTCAGTGCGATCGATATCGGACATATCCCAGATAATATATAGGCACATACAGTTCAGACCTGAAGCTCATGTATCCATCATTAGTAGGCTAGAGATCGGTCCTTAAAGGGCTCTGAAAGGGGCTCTAATAACGTTGGGGTATGCCTGGGATGTTAAAGCACTCCGTTTCACGAACATTGTTCAGCAAGAATTCTTTCGTGCGCTTTGCAGCAGCTGTGTTATCTGTAGTCGAAATATGAATTTAAGTGTGTTCGCGCCTTTCCCTCTCTTCTCATCATTTTTTTTTCACGCTGGAAGGTGGGTGCTCCTCTGCCGGCCCCGCCTCCGGGGGTGGAGCTTCCTGACCCGCCGGAGCTTATTGGCCGCAGCCGTGGTAGCTGCCTGATGTCTGAAAGAATCTAACCAACAGCCATCTGTCAACTTGTACCAGGTGTCCCAGCTAAATGTACCCAAGCTTTTAAAAAACACAGGGTGTCCTAGCCGTCTGAAACCAAATGAGGGTTGTTTAGTCGCGTGACCTAGTCTGCAGTATTTTATTCATTATTCGAGGTTGACTAATTAGTTAAGCTTAATTAACTAACTTTTTAATTACTGACTTGAGGAACAAAGTGTCAATGGAAAAGTTGTAGATGGCTTTGAGAAACAGCTTACTGAGACATTTGCAGCAAAGTAATATTTACGTAAAGTAGTTTTTTTAACGGCCTTTAATCATAACCCGCACAATAAGAAAAAGCTTCCACATGACAACTGTGCCATTTCAACGTCCCAAGACGCGCCTTAAAGAATAAAATCCATTTTTTCTGAAGTCCTCTCCTCGATGAGACTTTGGGTGCACATTGGGGCAGAGAAGTGAGCAGCTGGTCACGTGACAACTTTCTTTTAAGGCCAATAAATGAAGCAACGTAAATCGTAACTTGACAGAAACAGCACTACTAGCGGTTTTTCGAGGTGATCTACATAACTTTTGCATTGACACTTTCTTCCTGAAGTTAATAATTATCAAGTTAGCTAATTAAGCTTAACTAATTAATTAACTTTAAAGAGCGAAAAAAATACTCCAGAGTAGGCCACGCGACTATGAACAACCCTGAGTTGGTTTCACTGAACTAGGACACTTCGCCTTTTTTAAAAGTTTGGTTACATTTAGCTGGGAAACCCGGTATATGCAGGTGTGAGTGACAGAGATGGGTACGAGCATGAAAAATTCGCCGGGAAGGGCTCGCCAAGTTTCGAGCGCGATTGTGCATGGGTTCCCTGCCGCGTGTAGTGATGTGTTACTTGGCTGAGGTGTTCATGGCAACACTTTGCAGTGACTGAGCGAGTTGATGTGCTCTCCTTCGAAGGTGTTTCAGAGCCCCTTTAATGTGCGAAATGCCTGTTTAGCTCGCATATAATCAGATGTGTGAACATTCAGATCCTCATTGATATAGCAAGTCAAGAACGCTTGCTATGGTGGAAGGTTTCATTCATAACTTTCACCTCTGGCGCATATCAGACGTTGAGTGGAATAAAAAGTTGTGTGTGCTTGTGATCGGGGCTGCCTCTTGGCAACTAATGAAAGGAGCCAAAACAGAAGTGCATGAGAGACAAAAAAGTAGCCATGTAATGTATTTAAGGCTCCAGATTTGTTCCAACATAAAATATACACAGAACCATTTGTTAATCGTATTTTTTTGTGTGTGAGACGGGTGCAGAGGAGGGTCTGGATTCAGGGAGTAATAAATTGGGTGTCCTTTTTTTACTTCGTTCTCGGGTAGAAATTTTTTTTCTTACACAAAATGTTTTTCTTTTCTAGTTATTTGTTCCGGCAAGGATAACTGACCATTATCTAGTTCCTTCCCTATAGCTACGTCAAATGAGATCGTGTACTTTTTACTTATCATTTGCTTAATGGCAAGCTGTACTACAAAGAGGGAGAGCTCTTCAATGAAAAATAGAGATACGAAAAAATGTACCAAATCGGGCATTTATTCTTTTTTTTTTTACGACTTGCTACAAATGCCTTCTTATTATTATTCTTAGTATTGTTGCAGTCTCACACTTGTAAGAACAATTATTTCAACTTTTCCTCACATTAACCAGTGCTATTGGTGAGAGATGTTGAAAAAGGTTGAAATAATCAACAGTTAACTGATAGCACCGATTTAAGATATGTACGAGACATCAGCTAGTTTTCATGGTAGTTTACCAATATCCCTCAAGAGAAAAGTACACAGCCGCTGTATCTTACCGGTACTCACCTATGGGGCAGAAACGTGGAGGCTAACAAAGAGGGTTCAGCTTAAGTTAAGAACAACGCAGCGAGGTATGGAAAGGAAAACGATAGGTGTAACGTTAAGAGATCGAAAGCGGGCGGAGTGGGTGAGGGAACAAACGCGGGTTAATGACTTCTTAGTTGAAATCAAGAGGAAGAAATGGGCTTGGGCAGGGCATGTAAAGCGAAGGCAAGATAACCGCTGGTCCTTAAGGGTAATGGAGTGGATTCCAAGAGAAGGCAAGCGTAGCAGGGGACGGCAGAAAGTTAGGTGGGCGGATGAGGTTAAGAAGTTTGCGGGGATGCAGTGGCCGCAGCTGGCAAAGGACAGGGTTAATAGGAGAGACATGGGGGAGGCCTTTGCCCTGCAGTGGGTGTAGTCAGGCTGATAATGATGATGATGATGATGACCTTTCTGCACTGGTAAACTACATTTTGCTTGAGGGTGCACTTCTGGTAGACATTGGGTTTAACCTAATATAGCAGAAAAATCGCTGTGTTTGTTTAGGAGGTGGTGGGCCAGTACTACACCACTGTGGCCAAATGTTGTCCTGGTGAGTGGGTGCATTGTCAGCTGTCGTTGCCGGGATCAGGCAACACCACCTCGACTCAAGGCCTGTACATGTCTGTGTGACGTCATTGTTGCGAGGTCATCCTGAAATTCAGCTTCACCCTACGCGGTCGTGGTTTTTGATTCTACACTGCTCTTGGAGCTACCTTCTAAAATTCGTAGCTTTAGCGATGCAGCAATGTATACCAGTTACCTAATACTATTAGCAGCCTGTTGAAATAGCTGAAAAGTTTGATATAATCCACCTGGCATTTCATTCAGTGGCAGAAGTAAAGTTGCGAGTAAATTTTTAGCTTCACGACCAATCATTTGGTTAAACCTTAACTGAGACACGGATTTCCATTTTAGGGCACATTTATTCATGACATTAGATAAAAATATGCACCATACCTCAACAGCAAGCAGATTTATGCTTTAAGAGTTCTCAGTTTTCGTTTCGCTGTCTTGCTCTGCTTGCTTTCAGTGAGTTTATTTTCAACTTTGCACAGGTTCAGCAATGTGTTGGCAGTAGCACTAGGAACATAACCCAGTACTAGTTCGGGTGAATGACCATGGTCACAGATGTCCAAATCTTCATTGCACTCGACAAGGAAAGTCGTGAGGCTCACAAGAACTTTTTTGTTTCGCACACGCAGAGAATGATGTTGGTTACTTTGCACCTCTCAGCTTGTCGAGTAAAACTTCTATTGAGAGTATGGTGTGCAAAACAACTGCCCGCTGAACCTTTAGTCTACCACGCGTTGCATTTTGAATTGGAGCGTCACCTTCCAATTCAATTGACCGATTGTCGGGAATCAAGTATTCTCGGAAAGAAAGGCAGAGGAGTTTCTTTACTGCAGCATGTGCGCAATAACCAGCAACTTACGCTATGACTGTTAACATAGGCTCCCTTTGCTTCGCATCATCTTCCATCACCGCAGCATCAAACTGCTTCACAATGGCTTGTAGATCAGTGGTGGAATCACAAGGTGCGATGACATCCAGAACAGGCAGGTCAAGAAGCTTTCGGAGTCTCAGCATCTGCTCAGATTCATATATCTGCTGTACTGATACATAGTACTGAGCTCTAGACAACTGTCTGTATCTGCCAAACCAGTCCTCCAAGCAGTCTCTTTGAAACTTTCCAAGTAAAACATACTTGAAGCCGAGCTCTTCAATACAGTATGTTGACACCTCAACAAGAGCATGTGAAGTATGTCGCAGTGCTATATGCGTTTCTCGAGTCAACTTGCCAGTATCATGCTTCAAGCTCAGAGGTCCAACCAGTCTACAACCTTGTTCAAAAACTCAGTCTGGTCACAAGGCAGTGTGGTTATGGGCTCTTTTAACGTGTCTCGGAGGCGTTGACCTTTAACGGTGTCATGATGTTCATTATATTCCACCACGTCAAGACAATGTTAATAAATTCTGGTGTACTATTTTGTATGTTCGAGTGCCGCTTTGGTAGTCTTTAGCACTGCAACTGTCGAACTGTTGAAGATCCTGAGTGCAAGCTTCACGTTTCGTCTCTCCAGGTTGGAAGGATTTAATGCCTTCGGTGACAAAGTTGGAGCGAGTCTCAGTAGCTGATTTTTTTCTTCACCATACAATCTGCACAAAGTGCTTAGGCAGCTGTAAGCATAGACTGACCTTTTGAAAGGGGATTGAAATCTGGAAAGAAGATACACCTCCCACTGTTATGCTGGTTAAGCGAGTTATTTCAGATGCACTTCAAGATGTGGACTGTGTCCAGAACAAAAAACAACAGTCTTAAGGGTCAGATGGAAGCATATCCCAGTCAAAAAAAAACCATTGGAACCAATTGGACATTCCAAATGGAACCAAGTGGACATTCCCATTGGTTCCAATTGGATTTCCCAATTGGAACCAATTGGTTCCAGTGGTGTTATTGGACACCCGACCAATTGGACCCAACTGGACTAGCCAATTGGACCCATTAGGCCAGGCAGTTATTTCACTCAGAAAATATTCACAAAATATGTTATGTTCATTGAGAAAGGTAGCTAAATGTTCGTGCATAGTGTGCTCTAAATTCTTGGACAAATATGTCTACAACTGATCATATGATAATATGCAAAAGGAAAACTCATTTATGAGGACTGCAGGGAGATGTCGTGCCTAGTGCCAATCAATATTGTTCTACGGAATTGAGATTAACATGTTTTTTATAAAAATCAAAGTCAACAGGCACAAATACATCACGCGCAAGCAACATTCAGGCACTAGTAGCATATATTAGCTCAATATGTACATCCAGAAAACATATTTCTGCTCCAACTTATATACCCCATTTGTGAGGCTCTCAAGCTGGGGCCAGTGACGCTTTCCCATTGAGAGCAGTTATTTAATTTAAATTCAGCTGCAGTGGTGGTACAGATGATGAGTACAATTTAGTAGGTTAAGCTGCTGATAGCTCTTGTTATAGGAACCATATTGGTTCTACCTTGCTTGTCAAAAATGCAAACATTCATTGGAAAAATTGGGTGCACTTGGGCGGTCCAATTGGATGTAATGGGTAAGACCAATTGGGCCCACCAATTGGAAACCCAAATGGTCCAATTGGATATCCAATTGGACCATCCAAATGGAACACCATTCCAATTGAAACTAATTGAAAACTCAACTAGTCCAATTGGAACCATTTGGAACCAGTTGGAAATCCAATTGGTTCCAATGGTTTTTTTGACTGGGATGGCTTCCCGTATAGCTTCGCTGTACGGCGAAAAATGACATGGCCTTGTGGTTGATGGAGATGTCTGACACCGCAGCAACCACACGGATGCCAAAGTATTCCAGCTGCTTTATCAGTATCAAGAAATTCATGGAGCTGTTTTGCTTCTATCTGTGCCACTGGAAGTATGTGCACGACATCTTTGTTGGAAGATAGGAAGCTTTGTATCATGAAGACGTATTCAGACTCTAATGCGTTTTCTTTGTTGGCTGCCGCACCCGTGACATATTTACCCTTGTATACAAACGATGCTTGCAAGTGGATGTCATCCACCATAAGTGTCACAAAGTGCTCATGGTCACTTAGTGTTGATGCCAGCCTTTTTTCATAAGACAGGAAAGAAGCCTCTTGCTGCTCTGTGGATGGGTTTACACAGTAAGATGCACATATGCGCCTTATTGCGGGGGGGGATGTGGGAGCTTTAGCTTTGCTGTGCTTCGTATGAATCTATACGCATGAGGATATATTGTGAACATGAGGCTGCACAATGCAAGCAAATCCACTGGGTAAGTTGATGTCTTGCTTAGGAGGATTCGAAGTTGCTGCTTCAAAAATTTAACAACTTCCACTTGCCACTCATTTGGGAAGGCTGAGGATGAGAGTTGGTCTAGAAGTTCCACCGTATGCTTCAGTAGAATCTCAAGGTGCAGTTCGTTCTTTGCAGCACCCTTGTTGCAGTCTTCCACCACGATCAAACCTTTGTCGATCTGTCTCAAGTCACACATTGGAGGAGGAAGTACAAAGCTGCCTAGTTTTTCTACCCTCATTACCCCAAGTACACTCTCAAAGAAAGGTCTGAAGATACTGTCACTGCGCAAGGCGCAACTTGAACATCTTAGATTTTGAAGCACAGGAAAAGTCTGCATTTTCAGCAACCACTTTGGTTCTGAAATCACTCAGTGAGTCCACTCACAGCTTTTAACAGGTCTTGGAACGTGATGATGGAATTCTTCTCTTCGTCAGATGTGTGGGACTCAATTGAAAAGCATATGGCTTCCCGCATAGCCTCGCTGTCATGTCGAGCACGCTTTTCTTCTGGGCTCTCATGAACTTATGTTTCTTGACGAGACAGGTAAGCTGGGCAATTCGGAAAGACACTTGGGACCACACCGGGCTTGAATTTCCTCAGCTTCAGTAATACCTCGATTACCATCCGAGTAATGCTGTCGGTGTAGCTTGTCATGAATTCAAAGTCACCCTGACAGATGTGGTGCTCACAAAACTGCAACATAAATACGAACAAATCACTGCAAGAGAACAGCGGCGGCTGGCACCGTAATAATCCAGCGAGCAGCTAGCACGGCTAGGTATATGACAGGAGCTTCTGTCTTAAACCAGTGATTTACTACAGCAACTACAATCAGATTGCTGCTAGCGAAGGAAAATTTTTTTCCATAAGGAACTAATTCAGCCTGCAAAACAATTTTTGTTCCACACTCAGAACAGGCTGAATGATATCCGATTATTCGTATCTATGCTGTCCAAACTGCCTACTCAACATGGGCTTGCGTATGCAATAATACACGGTGCTATAGTGCCTGAGCATCACGAAAGCAGACGAGAATGCGTTTTTACCACAGTGCACTTCGTCGTTGTGAAGTCTCCACGGCACAGGTTTTGTCCACACTGCATTTTGAGCCGGTTCCAATGAGAACCTGTACACACGCGCTCTCGGTGTATAGTTATAGTGACAGTTTGGTGCACAGCAGCACCCAGTTATGGTAGGTACGTCGCTCGGAAACATCTGTGCAGCAGTGCTCAGAAACATAGCAAACACAGTTCGAAGGAACGCGAGCTGACAATGTGATCCGCGACACGCCACTGCATCATGCAGTGGCATTCCATTTAAAGTTGTTCGCGTTCGCATTTGTTAGCAAGAAGTGGCCGGATTCTTTTCGAATTAAGAAAACAGGTTTAATTTAAGACTTAAGGATACAAGAATGAGATAACTGGATTATTGAAACGTAGGAGGTTCGGCGGATCTGCAGAGTTGAGAGGGCCTCGCCGACGCGTCTCGTATCGTCGGCGCCTCTCGGTCGTCTCTCTCTCATGCTGCAGCGGTGGGGCTTTTATAGCCTGAGGAACGGTGGCCCCTCCGAACTGGCCAATCCAAAGGCGGCACTCCGAAAGGACCAACCAGCGACCGCGCGGCCAACCGCTTCAAATCTTGCCGCGCGCGCTGGCGTCCGGGGGAGGAGGAAACGGCGCCTCGCTGTCTGGCCTCTTGTGACAAGTCCAGGCGTGTTGGTTGAAGATACTTCTCCTTACGACTCCGCTGCCGTAAGGCGCAGCATCGTGGCTTGTAAAGGGGGACGCTCGTAGGAGAAAGTTAGGATGCGGGGCGCCTCGTGGTCGCTGAGCAGGAGCGTTAAATGTCGTGTGCTGGCGTGTTGGGACCGCATGGCTCGTAAGAAATGTGAATGCTGACACATTGGTGTTCCAGTTCAAGCCAACTCATTTCAGCTCGCGTTGATTGTGCTCGCCGACGCCGATCTCATTCCCTTATCTCACTGTCGTGACGTAGGACTGTGGAGAGGAGGACTTGCGCAGGCCTTCTTTCAGTCTAGGAGGTGTTGGATCAGGCCGCACCCCAGGTCTGATTATTCAATTCCATCTTCATTCGGATATATATTTTTTATCTGCTGGGGAATTACGGTGAGACCGGCATTCGAACTGTGCCCTTTGCACGCGATGCAGATGATCTACCTCTACGCCATCGCTAGCACTGGGGTGTAGAAGAGCCATACGCAGAAGTTCTGGGAAATATTTATGTCGGCTGCACAGCCATCATAGTAATCCATTGAGAAGGTAATAAAGGCCAAGAAGGAATGCATGGTGTCAGACAGGGAAACACGATCTGCCCAGTACTCTTCACCATGTGTGTGCAGGAGGTATTGAGACATTTGGATTTGGAAAGGTCTGGGATAAAAGTTAATGGTAAATATCTTAGTAATCTGTGATTCACTGATTGCCTTGATATAAGTACTTCAGGGGATGAAGTAGGCAAAACAGAACGGTGGGCCTCCCGCCGCGGTGGCTCAGTGGTTACGGCGCTCGGCTGCGCACCCGAAAGACGTGGGTTCGATCCCGGCCGCGGCGGCCGAATTTCGATGAAGGCGAAATTCTAGAGGCACGCGTGTACTGTGCGATGTCAGTGCACGTTAAAGAACCCCAGGTGGTCGAAATTATCCGGAGCTCTTCACTACGGCGTCCCTCATAGCCGGAGTTGCTTCGGGACGTTAAACCCCAATGAACCAAACCAGAACGGTGGGCCTGAAAATTATTGCGTAGAAAGCTGAAGTACGGTTCAACAAGCTCGGAAGGGAAACGGCAGTTTACGATACGCAGTGAAGCGTTGGAAGTACTGGCAGTGACCGCGCAGATCCAGACTACGATAGGAAAATCAAGACTGAGAATTATTAATAGGGTAGAGTACGCGCATTTGGCAGGCACTTTCAGTTAACAATCGAACTGCAGTTTACAAAAATCCCTCAATAGGGTTGAACCTATAATGACACCATTTTTCAGACTCAAGCTGTTTATTGCGTGCTGTTCACTATCCACATCGGAGCAACTGGACAACTGCGAGCTCATTTGCTGCAGTGAGTAATTTATAACTGAACTTGTAAGAGTTCTGAAAGTATATAGCACTCCTCATTGCGCGAGCGTAAGGAAGTGCATTCTGCGTTTTTCGGGCTAGGGGTGCGTAGGGGTGAATTCACGACAGGCGGACAAAGGCAACATCAGTTCCACCTTAAATGTACGCAATTCGCAGCCAAATTTCTTTGAAGCGCTCACTCACAACCACAGGAGATTTCCGCGCCTGATTGGAACAGCCCAACGAACATGCCCGACTCCCAATGATAAGCAACGAAAACGGACTCTAGGCTCGCGCCCAGAGCTGAGAGCAAGTACTTATAATTTAAACACCCGACCAGAGGTGAGCAAAAAGAAAAACTAGAAAAGTAAACGCACCGCAAGCATGGCTACTCGACATCTCATCCATACGTGTTTTGCTACGTCTGTAGCAGACGACGCTGCTCAACCGGAAGCGTGACTCAACTTCAGCGCCACCACCACTGGGGTCGTCTTCCGCCCGCTTCCGCCTGGCAGACCGCACATGTGTTTGAGCTCATGTGCGGCGTCCGTGGAGAACGACAAGAACTGGCGACGCGAAATGTTGGGTGGTGAAAAGTTTTGGCAGGTTTTTAGGTTGCGCTGCAAGTTCGATAAGTTGTAGTAGTTTGTTGCCTGGACATTCGGTGTGAAAGTTTGCCGCCAGTTCGCCAGGATATGGTGTGTTTTTGACGTGCCTATGTGCAGTTGGAGCTGATGTGGGGGTGCGAGGAATGGTGAAAATTCGCTTACACTTGCTTGCCTCTCCGCGATGTTATCGCGTAACGACGAGCCCGGAGCATGTGAGTATTGTGCAGCGTAAGAAGCGTCAGAAGTTCACATAACTTTTGTTGGGAAGTTCCTAGGATAAAGGCTGAACTCCATGTAGGCGAAAACTCACGCGAAGGCGACGGCGGCTAACGACGCCGCCGAGCAAAGCACCGTGTAGCTCGGAGCTCTCGCAGAAAATTTTGCTCGTCGCCCGGAAGTTGCTTATGCGATTAGCCAATAGCAGCTTATCCGGCAGAGTACGTCACTGCCGGTAATTTCGCGCTGTTTCTCGAATGTGCCGCATTTTGCGTTAAGTTCTTTCTAGTGCCCGTAGGTGCTACTTTTGTACTGCCGTGGCACACGCCAAGCCCAAGGCTTCAATGAGAGGCTCGTCGACGCCGTGTAGTGCGAGCGGGTCCGTTGGGACCTGCATTCAGAAGCGGCGTGCCGCTGAGTAGCCGCAGCCGTCGATGCAACAGGTGATTGGTCTTGTAAACAAAGCACTCAGTTGGTGCCATCGACTGTACGAAATGCTGACCGTACTCCGAGTGCGGCGTTTCGCAAATGCTGTGTTCGAGGACGTGGCAAGCTGTGTAACGTCGAGCGATCGTTATCTTTCGCTAGAAAATGTGCTCCGCCGGGCAGGAGATTTGCATGCTAAATGCATGCTTAATTTCGTTACAGGCTTTCACGCCTACGCAGTTCCCGATGTGAAGAATCGATGGAAAAATCTGCGCGACACCTTCAGGAGGATGTTCAAAGGGCGCATCCAGGCGAAAAAGAGCGGGGCTGGGGCGGATGGAGTTGAAGAAACGCCCACCTGGCATTTCATCGAAAGGCTGCTTGCTTTTCCGGCGGGACACAATGCGCGGTAGACCGTAAGTCCATTTGGGGGTTATCATTACATTTCACTAAATGTATGCTGTCATGTGCAGTTTCGCGCCGCCGCGGTGGCCCAGTGGTTATGGTGCTTGGCTGCTGACCCGAAAGGGGGGCGGCGGTCGCACTAGTGATACCCTTCGCAGTGTCTCTGTGGTTTAGGCACTCATCTACTGAGCCGGAGTACACGGGTTCGAACCCGACCGCAGCGGCCGCATTTCGATGGAGGCAAAATGCAAAAGCCGCCCGTGCGATGTCAGTGCACGTTAAAGATCCCCAGGTGGTCGAAATTATTCCACTACGACGCCTCTTCCTTCCTTTCTTTTTTCACTACCTCCTTTATCCCTTCTAAGGTGCGGTCGGGTGTCCACCAAGATATACGAGATAGTTACTGCATCATTTCCTTTTCTCAACCAATTTTTAACCATTAATGGCAAACTTGCACAAATTTTCGCAAGTTTCCGGGGTTCTTATTTCGCGTGGTTAATGCCAACAGGGATTTGTTTACAGACACATTAGTGAACCTGAAAAACCAATGCATTTCTAGAATTACTGTACAATTTGATAATCTAACATTGGCATCCTTATCACCACCCAATGCAAGAAAGGCCGCCACGGTGGCTCAGTGGTTATGGCGCTTGGCTGCTGACTTGAAAGATGGGGGTTTAATCCCGGCCGCGGTGGTCGAATTTCGATGGAGGTGAAATTCTAGAGGCCCGTGTGCTGTGCGATGTCAGTGCACATTAAAGAGCCCCACCTGGTCGAAATTTCCGGAGCCCTTCACTACGGTGTCCCTCATAACCTGAGTCGCTTTGGGATGTTAAACCCTCATAAAACCTAATGCAAGATGATGATAGGCTGTCATCTAATATAATGGATTAGAAGGAAATGTTCAACTATGATTTCCCGGCAGGGAGGCGTCTGCAGCATGCAGACGTTGGTGAGTGGCGACACCACGGGGTTAACCCGAGCATCCGCAGGGACATCCCCTCAGGGGGATGATGGTGAACAATGCGTCACCACGGACCCGAGCATCCGCGCTTAGCCGTGCGTGGCATCGCCGTGTCCGGGGAAAAGGGGATCCTGGTGGTTGAGCCGATGCCGAGCGTTTGGACCCTTAAAGGGACCATGAAAAGAATTAAAAGCCGTTTGTAAATGTTAGAAGTGATGCTCAGAAGCATTGACACCAAGTATGAGTCTTCGGAACTCAGCCGGCAATTTATTATGAATTTTTAAAAACCGTGTTTTTCAAAATTCGCGGGCCGCTTGGTGTCTTCGTAGGGAGCAATTCTGAAACCAAAACCGGGAAGATAGACGTCACTAGTCCCATGACGTCGGCAGGCCACCACACGCTGTCATTCGCTAGAGCCGCGGCAGCTTCGACGTCACGGGCACACTTCCGGTAGCGGTGAAAATCGTCTGCTCGAGCTGCCGCGCGACCCCCTGGGGCAAGCGCGAGCGAGGGCATTGCCTTCGCGCATATGGTTTTAATTTACCTCTGCCGCCTCTTTCTGTCGCGAGTTCGGGAGCCACTAGCAGTGCCTTTTTCGACCGCCCAAGATGAATACGCCTTGCTGTGTCGTCGGCTGCAAACCCAGTGACTGGCGAGGTGTTGAACTCAGGCATGTTACTCCTAGAGACGTGCGTGAGCGAGCAGCCTGGATGGAGCGCATCGGACTGCCAGCGTCGCACGCACGCCGAAGACTCCGCGTTTGCGGTCGACACTTCGCACCTGACGCTTACTACTATAACCCAGCGCTCGTTCGATAGTCAGGCATGAATGTCAAGCACCTGAAGCTTCGACCGAAGTCGATGCCGACACTGTTTCTTCCCGCCGGGAAGGTGAGTTTCCAGCTTACAGCGATCGGTATGGACGTTTCACGATATGATCTGCGATGGAAGACAATTTTATCTACGAGAACTTAAAAAAAGGTGCCGCATTTACTTAGGGCACAGGACGAATTCGAAGCGTTAGCTGTCGCGGAGGGCCTTGGCCTGACGGCTACGTACTGCTGCTGTTCACATTCGGCTGCTGCTTCGACATGCAGACTCGGTCCCGACCTTCTTTGACTCTCCCGTCCGTTTTACGACCGTAATGCCGTATGTTCCTTGTGTTCTAAGTCGGGCGGCGCGATTTTGCGATCCCGCAGCCGGGTGTCCAACATCATTCGAGAGCTAGGCTCAGTATATGCACGGTGTTTCACACCAAGACTTGGCAGCATCGGTGTGACGGCCGAACCAGCGCACAAAAAAATAAAACATTGTGTGAGCCGGGAACAGGTCCGGGTCCATTCTGCCAACTAGCAAAGAAACCCGACGCGCGCCGCAATCCAAGAAAGCGCCGAGACCGGAGAGACGCTGCCGACGCGCGCTGCTCCTCGGGAGTGCGACAACCGGAAGTCGTAAACCGAACGTCAGCGAATGACGTTTTCATGGGCGGAGCCCAGTCCCGGAGCTGTTTTCTTTATTTTTTTATGGTGCCCCGCGCGTACGAGTTGAGGGGGGAGAGGAGGAGGGTGATTTTTAATCGCCTATAACTTCGTTGTTATTGATGCTAGCTCAAAAATTCTTGCGCTGGAGTGACGAGTGATGGATTGCCTATCTTTACATAATCTCAATAAATTTGTTTCATAGTCCCTTTAAGGCCCCTCGGCGGAGGCAACACACCACTTTGGCCCCAGCTTCCTGTAGACGGCACCTCCGGCCTGACCCGACCGGGGGAAATCGGCAGTCGCCTTTTCCTGTCCTCCCCTCTACCTTTCACTTTCCTATTTCCTTTCTTACAACTTTCCTGTATCCTCCTCTCTTCTTTGTTTTTTCCTTTTTCCTGGTGGCAAGGGTTAACTGTGTGTGACCAACTACCCTGAGTTGAGTCATATTAGGTTATAGTTAAGGTGTACAGCTGGCGTGGGCAGGACTTTCTTTCAAGTACCTGTCGCGTCCCCTTGTTGGACTCATGGTGGGTGGCTGGCACCATGACCGAAAAACTACATTTTTTTATGGCTCCCCCCCTTTCAAAACTTGATCGCTCTCTCAAGAGAGGGCGGACCGAAGCAGATGACTTTTTCCAGAAAAGAAAAGTATCCTTTCCAAAATTTCATGTCATTCACAGTAAAGCAGAAGAAACACAAGCAAGGATAATATCCCCATTCCAAGTCTCAAAACGCTTGACGGATGCCTTAGGCCTTGGCTACAAGGTGTCAAAAATGGCCAGTGGCGACTTACTTCTTGAACTGCGC
The DNA here is from genome assembly GCF_055824585.1 of Amblyomma mixtum. NCBI lineage: Eukaryota > Metazoa > Arthropoda > Arachnida > Ixodida > Ixodidae > Amblyomma > Amblyomma mixtum. The sequence continues at coordinate 72,492,339 of NC_143019.1, forward strand.
GACAGCATACAACACTCAAAAGTTGCAACAATTGTATCCATTGGGGACATCCCTGTCTCTGTGACCCCACATCGGTCTCTGAATACTGTACGAGGTGTCATTTCTGAAATAGATTTTGTCCACCTTTCTGAAAAGGAAATGCTCGAAGGACTTACTGACCAAGAAGTTATAGATGTCCACCGGATCAAGATCCGGAAGGATGGCAAAGAAGTGGACACCAAACACCTGATCTTGACATTCAACATGAGCACATTACCCGAATCCATTGAAGTAGGCTACCTGAAAATAAATGTAAGACCGTATATTCCCAACCCACGCAGATGTTTCAACTGCCAGAGATTTGGCCACGGCTCCCAGAGTTGTCGCGGCTGCAAAACTTGCGCAAAATGCTCTTCGAAGGACCACCAATCCGAAGAATGTGTTGCTAACCTACGGTGTGCAAACTGTGATGGCGACCATGCTGCCTACTCCAGGGCTTGTCCGTCCTGGAAAAAAGAGAAAGAAATCATTACTCTCAGGACTACGCAAAACATTTCTTTCAAAGAAGCAAGAAGGCAATACTCTCAAACAAACAAATTCACCTTCACTGCAAAAACAAACTTCGCCGATGTGGTGCGTGGGCGCGGCGCACCACACCAGGCTTCGGCACCTGTCCAGGCCACACGTAGTGAGCCTGTGGCGGGGCCATCCGCGCCGTCTGGTGGAGTAGCTCACGCTACTCCGCCTACCCCAAAGGAGGGGACGCAGACCCCCGGGTCGGCGGGCCCAAAGACCTCTTCCCACAGGTCGAGGTCAAATTCGAAAATCAATGTGCCTCCTGCACGGTCGTCCAGTGCCTCCGCAGAGGCGATGGACACGACCCCGGGCAGCCCCTCGCCGTCCACGTCGGACGGTCGGCGGAGCTCCCTGGATCGGTCAAAAAGAGACAGGCCCCGAGTCACGGGGCCATAAACAACTTGATCTAGTTTTTTCAATCAGTACAAACACAAAACTAAGATGGCTTTCATAATACAATGGAACTGTAGAGGAATGTTGAGGAACTACAATGATATAACTCATATTCTAGGGTCAGTGATGCCTCTAGCCCTATGTCTCCAGGAGACCAATCTTGGTCCACAACATTCAAATATCTTAAAACATTACACAACTTTTAGGCGTGATCGCGAACATGCAAATAGACTCTCGGGAGGCGTCGCAATCATCATCCAAAGCGGCGTCCCGGCTCAAGAAATCAAACTGAAAACAAAACTTAAGGCGGTTGCGGTTAGCGTCATCAGCTACAAAACCATTACAATATGTTCTGTATATCTTCCCCCACACATCACATTAACATGCCAAGATCTAGAAGGCCTGATCGATGAACTGCCGGAGCCATTCCTGGTAGTTGGCGATTTTAACGCTCACTCTCCGTTTTGGGGAAGCGAACGCTGTGACTCTAGAGGCCAAACAATCGAAGATTTTATACTTTCGAATAATGTCTGTCTTTTAAATACGGGAAAAGCCACATATTGCTGTCCAAGCACAGCAAAAATGAGCTCTCTCGATTTAGCTTTCGCATCACCATTACTTTTTAACGATTTTAAATGGGATGTTTTAAATGACCCCATGGGCAGCGATCACTTACCTACCATCATCAGGCTCTCATCGTCGACTCCAATCATCCCCACAAGGCCACGGCGCTGGAAAATTCAGCTCGCCGACTGGTCACTTTTTACAAAAAGTGCCACTCTGGAAAAGGAATTTTGTGACGACCTTAGCACAGATGAAATTAATGAGAAGTTTACTGAATGCATAATATCGGCCGCAACACTCGCTATACCACAAACAACAGGACTTGCACAAAAGAAACACAAAGTGTGGTGGACAAAAGAATGCACATTAGCAAAAAAACAACAAAAGAAAGCCTGGAGCGCTCTGCGTCGATATCCCACTGCAGAGAACCTACTCACCTTTAAGAAGGCAAAAGCCAGAGCGCGGTATGTGCGAAGAAATGCAGAGAAAACCTCTTGGCAGAAATATGTCTCCTCAATAAATAGTTCAATAACATCAAAGAAAATGTGGGAAAAAGTTCGTAAATTTACTGGTGACCATACCCCTTTCACACTTCCTCTCTTGACGGCACCCGGGACACAAACATCTTTAGAAGAACAGGCCAACATACTGGGCGAGCATTTTGCTGAGATCTCAAGCTCATCCAACTACACAAGCACATTTCAAAAACACAAAGCAATAGCTGAAAAACAAAAATTTCCATCTGGAGCAGGTGTTCATGAGGATTACAACCAGCCTCTCACACTACAAGAATTAAATAAAGTATTATCTTCTGGAAAAAAGACAGCACCAGGACCAGACAACGTGCATTACGCTATGCTTGCACATCTCTCCGAGGCTGCTGTAGAGGCACTGTTAAAATTCTTTAATAAAATCTGGATAACTGGAAATATACCTGACGAGTGGAAAAAAGCAGTCATAATACCTTTTCTCAAACCCGGAAAACCACCAACAAGTCCTAGCAGTTACAGACCAATAGCCCTCACCAGCTGCATTGCTAAATCTTTCGAAAGTGTAATAAACATTAGACTAACCTTCGTACTTGAATCTCGGCAACTACTAGATAAACACCAATGTGGGTTTAAGAAAACATGCTCCACCACAGATCATCTTGTCCGCCTAGAAAACACCATCCGGGAGGCGTTCATCCACAAGCAGCACTGTATTGGGGTCTTCTTCGACTTGGAGAAGGCCTACGATACCACGTGGAAGTTCGGCATCCTCCGTGACCTAGCAGAGCTAGGTATCCGCGGCAGGATGTTGAACTGCTTGAACGACTTCCTGGCTAACCGCACATTCCGAGTCCGCCTAGGAGCAACTCTCTCCATGACTTTCACCCAAGAGAACGGCGTACCCCAGGGGTGTATTCTAAGCACGACACTCTTCATAGTAAAAATGAATTCCTTAGCTAAAGTAATACCCAAGTCCATAATGTATTCAGTCTATGTAGATGACCTACAAATAGCATGCACGTCCTCTACCATATCAACCTGTGAGAGACAAATACAAATCACACTAAATAAACTAGGTGCTTGGGCAGACATAAATGGGTTTAAATTTTCTCCTCAAAAAACAGTAGCTGTTCTTTTTTCATTGCGACGAGGCCTACAGGTCGATCCCAGTCTATACTTGAATCACACTGCGCTACCAATTAAACTAGAACACAAATTTTTAGGCGTAACTTTCGACAAGAAACTCACATTTCTACCACATATTAACAACCTTAAAAAGAAAGCTTCTCAAGCCCTCAATATCTTAAAAGTTCTCTCACGGAAGCGGTGGGGGTCCGATAGAGCAAGCCTTTTACAAATATATCGCTCTCTGGTGCGCTCCAAGCTGGACTACGGGTGCATAGTATATGGTTCGGCAAGAGCATCCTACTTAAAAAGATTAGACCCCATTCATAATCTTGGTCTGCGCCTATCATCTGGAGCATACAGAACATCACCAGTAGTTAGCCTTTACGTTGAAACTAATGAAGCCGCTCTTGAGGATCGAAGAATCGCCCTTACATGCTCATATGTCTTAAAAATCCGTTCTCTTCCGAAACATCTCTGCCATCCAGTTGTCACCAAGTGCCCATCTAAAAGATTATTCATCAACAAACCACATTCTATCAGACCATTACTATTGCGCTTTGAAGACAAATGTGAAGAGCTAACAGTACTAGATGCCCTACCGAATATTGCACAAAGGAATGAATATTTACCACCATGGTACAGCCTGCCTTCAGTATGTGACCTCACAATGACACATTTAGATAAAAAGCAAACGCCAAATGAGTACATATTACAGGAATTCTTTGCACTACAAGAAAAGTATGACACTTACATTGAATTTTATACCGATGGCTCAAAAACAGAAAATCACGTTGGAAGTGCAGTAATCCAAGGAAAAAACAAACAGATAATGCGACTACCAGAATGCGCATCGGTTTTTACTGCTGAGTGTTATGCCATCTTTGTAGCTGTGGAAAAAATAGTAAGAGAGAATATCAAAAATAGCATCATTTACACCGATTCCCTGAGTATGCTCAAAGCACTGCACTCCAGAAATGCTGCTGAACCCATAATAGGTAACATCATACATAACATTGTTAAAATCACAAAACAAAACGTAACATTAAATTCTGCTGGGTTCCTAGCCATGTTGGAATCGTAGGTAATGAAAAAGCAGATGTATGCGCTGCACAAGCCCGGAATGGCCAAATAAAACAAGTGAGCATACCGCACAGGGATTGCTTAAAGTTTATCAACAGTAAACTCAGAAATAAGTGGCAGGCCGCATGGCAAGATCACGTAAACAACAAATTACATTCTGTGAAACCAATTTTAGGGGAATGGCAATCATGTAGGCATCAAGAACATTTTACAGAAGTTATTTTATGTCGGCTCCGCATTGGACACACCCACCTCACGCACAACTTTCTGCTAGCCAAACAAAACAAACCTCTCTGTGAAATGTGTGGTGCTGAACTCACAGTGAACCACATTTTAATTTCATGCATAAAATTAGAAGAACTAAGAAAGAAATATTTCACAACATTTTACAGGGAAAGCATCCCATTACACCCCATGCTACTCTTAGGTGATCGAGCACTGGTTGACATTTCATGTATTTTTAGGTTTCTCAAGGAAGCCAACGTTTTAAACAAACTCTAAGTATTTTTAAAAAGCTTCACCATTAACAAAAACTCTAACCTTGAGGTTGGCGCAGCATAGCCTCAGTTGCTTTTGCGCCATAAAAATCAATATAACTAACTAACTAATCAACTATGATTAGTGGTCTGTACCTGATGGTTGAGCCACTGACCAAACCTTAAGGTGTGCCAACGCCAGGTAGGCTCCACTGCCAGTGGACTTGGCCTTAAGCACTAAAAAATTCCAAAAATGTGCTTCGCGCAACAGTGGCACCCTGTGCACAGTTGCATGCCCTCGTCCTCTGCAGCTGAAACATTGCAGAGCTAGACGCTGCCTCTCGCCAGGAGCCCTCACGAACCTTTCCAAATGTGTTGGTACAGTCAGCATAGCCAGTAGGGCAGTAGTGTCTAGCTGAACTGCTCTCCATACAAAGGAAATTATGCAGCATGCATGTTGCCTTCACTAGGTTGTCCGCATTTCTTGGCTCAAGGTTGGTTCGTCTCTCCAAGATAAACCACCGAGATGCCAAGATGCCCAAAGCGTTTTCAACACATCTTCTGTAAAAGAAACAGTCACAATTTTTGCTTGCAGAACTGTTACGTGTCTCACTTTTTTCACACCAAGCAAAGCCCTTTTGTGACTCAGCTCTCCATACAAAGGAAATTATGCAGCATGCATGTTGCCTTCACTAGGTTGTCCGCATTTTTTGGCTCAAGGTTGGTTCGTCTCTCCAAGATAAACCACCGAGATGCCAAGATGCCCAAAGCGTTTTAAACACATCTTCTGTAAAAGAAACAGTCACAATTTTTGCTTGCAGAACTGTTACGTGTCTCACTTTTTTCACACCAAGCAAAGCCCTTTTGTGACTCAGCTCTCCATACAAAGGAAATTATGCAGCATGCATGTTGCCTTCACTAGGTTGTCGTTGTCCGCATTTTCTGGCTCAAGGTTGGTTCGTCTCTCGAAGATAAACCACCGAGATGCCAAGATGCCCAAAGCGTTTTCAACACATCTTCTGTAAAAGAAACAGTCACAATTTTTGCTTGCAGAACTGTTACGTGTCTCACTTTTTTCACACCAAGCAAAGCCCTTTTGTGACTCGGCTCTCCATACAAAGGAAATTATGCAGCATGCATGTTGCCTTCACTAGGTTGTCCGCATTTTTTGGCTCAAGGTTGGTTCGTCTCTCCAAGATAAACCACCGAGATGCCAAGATGCCCAAAGCGTTTTAAACACATCTTCTGTAAAAGAAACAGTCACAATTTTTGCTTGCAGAACTGTTACGTGTCTCACTTTTTTCACACCAAGCAAAGCCCTTTTGTGACTCAGCTCTCCATACAAAGGAAATTATGCAGCATGCATGTTGCCTTCACTAGGTTGTCCGCATTTTTTGGCTCAAGGTTGGTTCGTCTCTCCAAGATAAACCACCGAGATGCCAAGATGCCCAAAGCGTTTTCAACACATCTTCTGTAAAAGAAACAGTCACAATTTTTGCTTGCAGAACTGTTACGTGTCTCACTTTTTTCACACCAAGCAAAGCCCTTTTGTGACTCAGCTCTCCATACAAAGGAAATTATGCAGCATGCATGTTGCCTTCACTAGGTTGTCCGCATTTTTTGGCTCAAGGTTGGTTCGTCTCTCCAAGATAAACCACCGAGATGCCAAGATGCCCAAAGCGTTTTCAACACATCTTCTGTAAAAGAAACAGTCACAATTTTTGCTTGCAGAACTGTTACGTGTCTCACTTTTTTCACACCAAGCAAAGCCCTTTTGTGACTCAGCTTTCCATACAAAGGAAATTATGCAGCATGCATGTTGCCTTCACTAGGTTGTCCGCATTTTTTGGCTCAAGCTTGGTTCGTCTCTCCAAGATAAACCACCGAGATGCCAAGATGCCCAAAGCGTTTTCAACACATCTTCTGTAAAAGAAACAGTCACAATTTTTGCTTGCAGAACTGTTACGTGTCTCACTTTTTTCACACCAAGCAAAGCCCTTTTGTGACTCAGCTCTCCATACAAAAGAAATTATGCAGCATGCATGTTGCCTTCACTAGGTTGTCCGCATTTTTTGGCTCAAGCTTGGTTCGTCTCTCCAAGATAAACCACCGAGATGCCAAGATGCCGAAAGCGTTTTCAATCTTCTGTAAAAGAAAGTCACAATTTTTGCTTGCAGAACTGTTACGTGTCTCACTTTTTTCACACCAAGCAAAGCCCTTTTGTGACTCAGCTCTCCATACAAAGGAAATTATGCAGCATGCATGTTGCCTTCACTAGGTTGTCCGCATTTTTTGGCTCAAGGTTGGTTCGTCTCTCCAAGATAAACCACCGAGATGCCAAGATGCCCAAAGCGTTTTCAACACATCTTCTGTAAAAGAAACAGTCACAATTTTTGCTTGCAGAACTGTTACGTGTCTCACTTTTTTCACACCAAGCAAAGCCCTTTTGTGACTCAGCTCTCCATACAAAGGAAATTATGCAGCATGCATGTTGCCTTCACTAGGTTGTCCGCATTTTTTGGCTCAAGCTTGGTTCGTCTCTCCAGGATAAACCACCGAGATGCCAAGATGCCGAAAGCGTTTTCAACACATCTTCTGTAAAAGAAACAGTCACAATTTTTGCTTGCAGAACTGTTACGTGTCTCACTTTTTTCACACCAAGCAAAGCCCTTTTGTGACTCAGCTCTCCATACAAAGGAAATTATGCAGCATGCATGTTGCCTTCACTAGGTTGTCCGCATTTTTTGGCTCAAGCTTGGTTCGTCTCTCCAAGATAAACCACCGAGATGCCAAGATGCCCAAAGCGTTTTCAACACATCTTCTGTAAAAGAAACAGTCACAATTTTTGCTTGCAGAACTGTTACGTGTCTCACTTTTTTCACACCAAGCAAAGCCCTTTTGTGACTCAGCTCTCCATACAAAAGAAATTATGCAGCATGCATGTTGCCTTCACTAGGTTGTCCGCATTTTTTGGCTCAAGCTTGGTTCGTCTCTCCAAGATAAACCACCGAGATGCCAAGATGCCCAAAGCGTTTTCAACACATCTTCTGTAAAAGAAACAGTCACAATTTTTGCTTGCAGAACTGTTACGTGTCTCACTTTTTTCACACCAAGCAAAGCCCTTTTGTGACTCAGCTCTCCATACAAAAGAAATTATGCAGCATGCATGTTGCCTTCACTAGGTTGTCCGCATTTTTTGGCTCAAGCTTGGTTCGTCTCTCCAAGATAAACCACCGAGATGCCAAGATGCCCAAAGCGTTTTCAACGCATCTTCTGTAAAAGAAACAGTCACAATTTTTGCTTGCAGAACTGTTACGTGTCTCACTTTTTTCACACCAAGCAAAGCCCTTTTGTGACTCAGCTCTCCATACAAAAGAAATTATGCAGCATGCATGTTGCCTTCACTAGGTTGTCCGCATTTTTTGGCTCAAGCTTGGTTCGTCTCTCCAAGATAAACCACCGAGATGCCAAGATGCCGAAAGCGTTTTCAATCTTCTGTAAAAGAAAGTCACAATTTTTGCTTGCAGAACTGTTACGTGTCTCACTTTTTTCACACCAAGCAAAGCCCTTTTGTGACTCAGCTCTCCATACAAAGGAAATTATGCAGCATGCATGTTGCCTTCACTAGGTTGTCCGCATTTTTTGGCTCAAGGTTGGTTCGTCTCTCCAAGATAAACCACCGAGATGCCAAGATGCCCAAAGCGTTTTCAACACATCTTCTGTAAAAGAAACAGTCACAATTTTTGCTTGCAGAACTGTTACGTGTCTCACTTTTTTCACACCAAGCAAAGCCCTTTTGTGACTCAGCTCTCCATACAAAGGAAATTATGCAGCATGCATGTTGCCTTCACTAGGTTGTCCGCATTTTTTGGCTCAAGCTTGGTTCGTCTCTCCAGGATAAACCACCGAGATGCCAAGATGCCGAAAGCGTTTTCAACACATCTTCTGTAAAAGAAACAGTCACAATTTTTGCTTGCAGAACTGTTACGTGTCTCACTTTTTTCACACCAAGCAAAGCCCTTTTGTGACTCAGCTCTCCATACAAAGGAAATTATGCAGCATGCATGTTGCCTTCACTAGGTTGTCCACATTTTTTGGCTCAAGGTTGGTTCGTCTCTCCAAGATAAACCACCGAGATGCCAAGATGCCCAAAGCGTTTTCAACACATCTTCTGTAAAAGAAACTCACAATTTTTGCTTGCAGAACTGTTACGTGTCTCACTTTTTTCACACCAAGCAAAGCCCTTTTGTGACTCAGCTCTCCTTACAAAGGAAATTATGCAGCATGCATGTTGCCTTCACTAGGTTGTCCGCATTTTTTGGCTCAAGGTTGGTTCGTCTCTCCAAGATAAACCACCGAGATGCCAAGATGCCCAAAGCGTTTTAAACACATCTTCTGTAAAAGAAACAGTCACAGTTTTTGCTTGCAGAACTGTTACGTGTCTCACTTTTTTCACACCAAGCAAAGCCCTTTTGTGACTCAGCTTTCCATACAAAGAAAATTATGCAGCACGGATGTTGCTTTCACTACGTTGTCCACATTTTTTGGCTCAAGGTTGATTCTTCTCTCCAAGATAAACCACCGAGATGCCAAGATGCCCAAAGCATTTTCAACACATCTTCTGTAAAAGAAACAATCACAATTTTGCTTGCAGGACTGTTGCGTGTCTCACTTTTTTCACACCAAGCAAAGCCTTTTTGTGACTCAATACACTGGTTCTAGCACTTATAAAATATCGCACACCTGCAAGTCTATAATGCTAACTGCCAACTGAGTGAGGCCAGAAACACAGTTAAATTTACTGTTAGGTTCTCTCTGGAGTGATACATACCGTCCACGGCTGAGGCGGTAGTTGAACACCTCTTTGGCATCTCTGCGGCTCCCTGGCAGTGGCCGCATGAAATCTGGGTGCGACTGGAAGGCCTTATCGCCAACGAAAACATGAGGGCACACCTTCTCTGACTTTGGCAGTCGAGCTGCACGAGGCAGATTGAGCTTGCCCTGATCCATACGTTGGCCAATGGGGGAGTCTTTAATGATGCCCCCATCACCGATTCTCCCAGGTGCACCCACATCCACCAGCTGAAAAAGATACCTTGCTGTCCACTACGGCCAGCGGAACAATGGAATGGGTATGCTGGAAATAAGTGCGAATACAGACATTGAAGGATTGGATGCAGAGGTGTCACTAGAGTGAACAGTACCCAGTGCGGTGATCTGGCATGTCATCCCACCCTCTACCATGTCCTGATGTTTGCTCTCTGCACCCACAGCAGTTGACCCCCCCCCCCCCCCCCCCCCCCCCCCGTAGTGAGTTTACTGTAGGAGTGTAATGAACTTGTTTTTTGCAGTGCATTCAATTATTGCAACCTAGTGGCTTTTGCAACAACAACAAAAAAAAAGAAAACGACTTTGCCTCCTCAGAATACACACTTGCAATCATGCCACACAATACACCAGTTCAGACCGCTCACAAATTCATTACACTGTAGTGCTAAGTGTGGAATTCGGCGTTTCACACTACTGCACAAAATTATTTTTGCTTTCCTTTTTTCACACACACACTGATTTGGATCTTTTATTTCCCACAGTTTGCGGGGCTGCAGGCCCCTCGGCTAAATACAAGAAAAAAAGCACAACTCCCTTTCCTCCTGAAGATAGGTGATCATTTGCAACCACTTCCAAAACAGTTATATTTCTGCCATAACATGATTACACTACTAATTTCCCACTTATCAAGACCAGACATTAAAAATATATACTGAAAACAGGACAGCGCTTGTCCTGTGTCCTTTCTTTGTCTGTTTTTTTTTCCCCCTCTTCAATCATTATGGACCTTTATCAGCTGGTCCAGCTCAACGTTCTGCTATTCGCCTATGCTATCCGTGGTTTCAGCTATTGCAGGCTTCCTTAAAATGCATGTCGTAACAAGCCCCTCATTTCCCTACCCTTGTCTGTTCAAGTACGTTCATGGCAAATTTCCATACCTGATGTTTGCATAGCTCTTAGGGTCCTGCTTTTTCTTGCACTAGTTCAGTGTGACTGTTTCACAGCCATATGTGACCCTTTCCACAATGCTCGTTAGGCATTGGCAGCAGTTCAACAAATGGATTACTCCCTTTTTTTACATAACATACAAATACTTTGCTTTCATACCTTATAGTTGAAATGAAGGCTTCCAGCATTCTTCGGGCATTTTATTTCGATGTGTTTCCCTTCCACCGCTCCAGGCACTTTGGGAATTGCCACAGACTCCAGAAGTCTGCAGCAGTTTCCCTCTCTTTTGGGACCTGCAGTGTGGAGGACTAGTGCTTAATGAAAACTGAAATGCCTTTATCGTAGCTGTACTGTACTAGAGGCTAGAGTTAAATTGGAGCGAGCATCTTCCAGAGTACCGTGCATGTAGGATGAATTGCCCGTCTGGATGTTTCGATCCCCACCTTGAATGCCGTTGTGGCATCTTTGATCAGCATTCCTGATGACATGTACCTATGTACAACAAGAATTTCATGAAGTTCCAAAACGTGCGCGCTGTGCTACTCTGTGGATTATTACAGCCTAGCAATATCCTGTGCAATGTCCCCAGACAAGCGTCGTGTGCTAAGAGCTGCTCGTCGGCCACGAAAAGAATAATCGCAGTACCCACACAGCCTCCACTCAGAAACACTACGTCCTTACCGCAGCGTCAGACGAGGCGCTCGCCATACGACGTGGGCTCTCTGCACAACCACTCTTTTGTAAGACGACTTTCAACCATTGAGTGCAGGAAGTGAAATATCTCTGGTGACATCCTGTAGAACTTGTATGAAACGGAGAGTTGAGCTAGTTGGTACATGTTTCTTGGAAAAAACAGCGCTAAACGAAGGACAACGAAAAAGAGTACAACAGGACCGGCGCTGACTATCAACTGAAGGCTTTATTAGAAACAACACGCAATATATACTCCAATGACAACCAAGAACGCATGGCAACACCAAAAGCTACAATGATACATCAATCACCTGGATCGAGATACTTCAGTTCACAGTCATGAACTGTTACAGAAGGGATGCTGACGCACGCGTCACTGTTTTTTTGGATATGAAAGGCTTCACTGATTTCGCGTGTTAGTTTATCTTTGTGCTTGTAAAGAATCTTAGTTTCATTAAAAATGGGGGTACATGATTTTTCGGAAGAATCAGGTTGGTTATTCTGGGAACAGTTCCTGTAATGCAAGGCCAAGTTTGACGACGGAGCCCCCCTTAATGAAGTGTTGTGGTCTCTTAAACGGGTGTTCAAGCACCTTCCTGTTTGACCTATATACAAGAACTTCTACAAGAACTTGTAGAAGAGCTATGCATCCCTGTCATGCATCACCTTCATCTGCAAGAGTGCACTGAAGCATGTGCAGTTGTGCTGCTTTCATGTCTTCGCCAGGAACAATGTACTGCTGTGTGAAGAATTCGCTTTCCTTAGTGCACCGCTTCCAGACTGGTCAGAGCCTTCCAGAGCCTTCTTTTTAGAATCAAGCACAACTGCAGAGCGGCGACTTTCCGTTGCCACTCCGTTTCGAGCAAGGAAAAGTGCGCAGGGAAAACTGCTGAAACCAAAACTCCACAACCAAGTACCAAAAGATTACGTGAGTGTTTAGTGAAACAATCTATATTCAATGCACAAAGATGTAAATTGATTTTATTTTGCATTTTTCTGCACAAAATTTTTATCCTTGCAAATAATGTGACTCTTGTTATAGGTGCAAACAGCTTTGCGGTGTATTACGCCAGCAACGCTGGTCGTTGTCTCCATTTCGCGTTCACGTCTGTTTCGCATTGTTGCAACTCATGGAGCTTGGCCGTTGGGTGACGGATCGAATGCCAGCTGTCGTCACCGCGGCGCCTTGTCGCGTCGCTTACTTTTTCGCGCACATGGGGCTCAGTCTTTGAGGTGCCACTCAGTGCTCGGACCTATAAGTAGAAGTTACACTTTTCGGTTTACTCCGAACAACGCCGATAAACGCGCGCCGAATTCATTTAAAATTTTGTCTTTAACTGAAAACTGTCAGTATTTCTGGCATGTATGTCACAACTATAGCTGGCTATTCACTATCAGTTGAAGTAGGTGACAGAAAAAAAATTAAGTGCTGAAACCAGGAACGCGAAATTCAGTACCGTGGTTGGGAGTTTCAAGGGATTTATCCACGAACACACACGCCGCTGCGCATGCAAAAGCTGCGACCCCAGTATCGTTCAGCACATAGCGCTGTCTGCTCATTATTATCTTGATGGTCCGTTGAGTTCTTCGGAAAGGCTCAGACCCTTCCAATCGTTGACGATTCGGCGATCAATAAGCAAGATGTAGAAGTACGTGCCAAGCACGGAGTCCTTCCCGAGACTACACAAGTCTAGGACTGATCTAGGACTGCTGTCCAACGGTTTTGCACGCATTTTTATATGCTTTACAAACAAAGAACTTAGGGCAGTCATGTTTCAAGGCCCGCCCTATACTTCGCTAACCAATGAAAGTCTAACATACAGTAACCACAGCCCTGGAAGGTTGGGCGCAACCTCGAACCCAGGGCTTGGCAAAACGAAAAAAAGAAACATATAAAAAGAACATTCAGGAGACCCTCTCCACGTGGGGCTTCTCACACTATCCGCACTCTCTCCCCTTTCCACTCTCGCCGCCGCACCCACGTGTTGCTTTTCCAGGCATGACGACAGGGCGAGTCACTTGCTGAATCATCTCGGGAGTGATTCGTGCCAAAGGCAGGAAACGAGCCCCGTGATGATTTGGTGCTGGCAGTATATAATGCCAGCAAACAAAAGGGTCCCTCGCGGAACTCAAAAGTTTCGCAGGTTTCCGCGGGATGGTACAGGAATCCGCTGGCGCGCTTTCTTGGTGCCCCGGTGGTACCGGTGGACACCCGCGGTCGACAATGCTAGCAGTCGGCAGTCGTGGCGACGCTGCTAAGCGGGCAGTCACTTTCAGGCTTTTGTGTGTGTTTGCAGGGGACACGTGGGTGCGGAGCCCGTGGCCTTACAGAGAAATGGCCTCAAGAAAGAGGGGGGTGTCAATGAAGTGCGGCCTTACAGCCAGCTTAGGGCCATCGCTTGGATATTTCAATAAAACTTGGGTTGGGCCTAGTTGGTACATGATGTTGTGAAGGTGTAGGTTGCGCAACCAAGGGACGAACCACGAAGAAAGACACGCTTGTGTGTCTCTATGTCTTTCTTCGTGGTTCGTCCCTTGGTTGCGAAACCTACACCTTCACAACATCATCGCTTGGATAAGTAGGTTTTTTTACTGCATGTAAAGACATAACTTTTGGGACCATAATAAGCAACTGTCAATGAGGAATGATGTGTAAATAACACGAGATGTTGCCATTTACACATGGTAGTGCCATGTAGAGTCTTTGTCAAAAGTTTAGAGCCCAGGGGGTTTATTTTGTAGCCTTGCAGTGGGACTCCTGAAGCATTCTGGGAAGTCCTACCCTTTGAAGGAGGCAGAACCAGAAATCTTCTTACCCTGAGGAAATTTGGAGCGCTGGAGATGCATCACGAGCCACACAGTGAGGCTCAGAAGCAAACCCCCTGGGCTCCAAACTTTTGACAAAGGCTGTACATTTGCCATGGTGATGCCACGGTGCCATTTATGTTTGGTGATGTTGCCTGAGTGACTGTCATTTGGGAACACTGCATCATACACGGTGGCAACAAAAGTGGCTTGCTCTGCAAAGATGCAATCAGAACAGTTAGAGTCTTCTTCAGACAGGGGTTCTCTCATCGCCACCTATTAGTTTTGACAAAGGACTCAGTGCACTGGGTCTCCACCCCTTCGGTGGCCCTGCCTCCCAGTGCCACATGTATGGAATTGCTGGTCACTGTCAAGAAGTCCCTTCTCAGCACGATGTCTTTGCAAAGATCGGGCACACGCAATAACCACTGTCTTTGACAGCTGGCTACCCACTTAATCTTGCACCTGAGCGATGTGGCAGACTGACACCAACATGTTGCCAGACGCAGTGCCCGCCTCTCTTTCTTGTGCCCCGTGCCTGTATATTATTGTCAGCAAGTAGATTTGCGCATATTAATCTCGGTTTCTTACCACACATTACCATCAAATAAAACAGTTAAATATAATACTTTTGTAATATCAATGACAGCTGTTTATTGCACAAGCATGCCACTATTTTATCTTGGCTTGCATTGACGTGGTTGGTTATTCAAGCAAGTCAGCGTGGATATACCGCGCGTTCCTTTTTGATCTGACCGGGTTCTAAAACATTCTGTGCCAACCACTGGGACATTCCAGCTCAAAAAACGAGGACAGAGTAGTTTACGATGGCCCGCATTTTGTAGGCAAGTAAATTAACATCGGAACTTGCCCTTATTTTCTGGAATCTTAAAAAAACTGCACTTGGCTATGGCAGAATTTTCAGGGCGAGCAGTTCAGCCAATTTCACAGGCACTGCCACCTGTCATTTCAGCTGATTCGCTTCTCTAGATGAAGTGTTGCCACAGCCAACTGCAGTTTTCTTCTGATGACTCCGGAAAATGCAGGCAAATTGCAATGCTAAATTACTTGTTACATAAACATACACAATCGAAGTCTACCTTGAGGTCACTTTTGGAGCAGAAGTAGTCTAGTAGTTCGCGCAGAAAAATTGTTTACAACCCTGATGGATAAATACTCAGCGCATTGTATAACCTTGCTGTGTATGCACGTATCAGGATATATTTCAAAGAAGGCAGTCTTTCAAGCTTGCAAGCATTACACTGCTAGGTAGCATAGCGCTGTAAACTGAAGTGCAAATCGTTGCAGAGGCCACTTTTCACTCTTTTCATTTTTGCGCTCTGGGGATACGCAGACAACGATCGGGATACTGGGTCCGCCATGTTTGCTGTAGGCGGCATGCTGCAGCGGGGAAGTGGCTGAGCACCGTCAGCCTGGCATTCGCTTCTAAAGAGTGTGCATGCAGAGCGTTCGAAAGCTTAGAAAGCGATTGCACTGTGTTTTGCTGGAAATACTAGTAGCAATGCAACCATAGCCTTCCGGGTCACATCAAACTTCGGTGGCCACTTCGGCCCACACCGCCGTCCTCTTTCTCTGCTCCTTGAAACCCTTCCTTGTGCTGTCCCACAATATGGGACGCTTTTGCATCGCGCCTATAGGTTTATCGTTAAATTCCACGCACAATGCTTTCGTTGACGTCGCCATGGTGCTGACCAGCGCACGCACGCAAAGTGACAATTGTCAAGGGACAGTGAGACGGCTGGTCGCTGCCGCAGAAGACAGACGGAAGTGAGTCCGACAGGCATTTCCGATAGCGTCATATGCGCGATGCGCCGCGTCAAAATCTAGCCGGTCCTGATCGGCAGCGGCGGGCACTTTTCTCGCCATCGGGCGAAAATCTCCTCAAAAACGCTCCATGTATTCCGGGCTTAAGGGAGCGCTTTGGGGTTTTTGTTTTTTCTGCTCAATCAGACGCAATTCTTTGCGGTCACATTGATGCCATTGCATCATATTGCACTGAACACAGTATCCTATAGGCGGTCATTATGGTGTGCTCATCTGCAGCCTGAGTTGTTGCAGAACAGCAAACAAAGCCGGTGCGATAGCAGATAGCATGCGGAGCTGAGAAAGCAGCTCTCGGCGGTATGCAGCATCTTGCTCCACAGCAGCCGCTATGCGTTCCAAGGCTGCCTGGCACCCTGTGCTGCGTTCTTAATGCTGCAGCCATCAGCGTCTGTGCAGTTGCTTGTGCTTGTAATGCTGAAGCAATCGCCTCCAAAGATGTACTTTCTACTGGTGCTTCATGTGCCATTATCTCCACACCTGCAGCTATAGCAGAAGTTGCCTGGGTTGCGTGCTCTCTGTCCTGTACAAATAGCACGTGTAGAGAGCATCATGTTAGTCGTATCTCATGAATAGAAAGCAAGAAGAATCTATCACATTGCGATGTAATTGGTTGTGCCCTTTTCTGAGGAATAGGATCGGACAGGCGGCTGCCATAAAATGCAACTTTTGTGCCGTCCGCTTTTGTGAAACTGCCTTGTATAAAGCAACATGTATGCAATAACAGTGTGCAGCTTACAGTGTGTGTTATCAACTAGGTGTATGTAATGGCTGCCATACAATGCAAGCTTTGTGTGAAACTGCCCTGTAAAACTGCCCTGTAAAAGCAACATGTGTGCAATTATTGTGCAGCTTAGTGTGCGTTATGTACCAGGCGTATGTGAATCTTTCACAGTTAACACTTACTGGTGTGATTTTATTAGCAGCTGTTGCAAAAGAAAGAATGCTTACCGCTGCTTCTTTTTTGGCGATCTCCAGCGACTTCTCATAGTTTTTTGCAATGTCTGGAAGGAGGTCGGCAGGCATTGGTCGACGAGGGCGTGCAGCTGGCTTGTTTCTGCCTGTTGTAAAGAGAAAAGAACAATGAAGTGGATAGGTCAGTGGAATCGCCAATACATTCACTTCAGTCTGTTCAATGCTGATCATGGACTAGTTTAAGTGAGCCCCTACCAAATGATTCCGGAATGCTGTCATGGATCGGGCCGTGCTGGCTGAATGAGCATTCAGCCGATCGATTCTTCGCGCTCGATGCTGCGAAGAATCTCCGCTTTCTTGCAAAGCGGCAGAGCTTGCCGCTGCTTCGTGGTCATCTTCGTTGAAGCACACATGCGTACACTGAGCGAGGGCTAAGCACGAGGGCTGACTGCTGAGAATTATTATTTGGATCCCACGTCATGCGGGTATGCTTGGAACTGAAATGGCAAACTCGCTGGCCCGTGCTGGTATTGCCCGGCCACCAAGCATGCCCAGTGAATGGAATCCTGCGCAGCATCAGAAGAAATGTAGCTCACTCAAAAGCACTGCTATATCTCAACTGTGCATCTGCCTTCCCACACCGACCCTCTGAAAAGGGAGCAGAATTTTACCCCGACTAGCGCAGATGGGAAAACGGTACCGTTCGGGCACTACACAGAATGGTTTTCCGCACAGCCAACTTCTAACGTTTAAATTTCTCTGCAAAATGCACAAAGAAATGCACACAGGGCAAAGCAGTTGTCTGTGTATTTCGTGCTTCCAAAAAATAAGCAGACACTGGGGTGGCTACCTCATCCTTGGCTGCTGCTGCACGCATGGCGAGGTCAGTGACAGTGCCTTCTCATTACTTCTGTGGTTACTCCTAGCAAAGAGTGCGTGTGCAGCCATAAAAAAGGAAGCGAACAGCACATTTCATAGACAGTGTGACTTCGAGCATATTTCTGTGTGCCTAGTTTTCCATAGCTCTGCATTCCAGCACTTCGCGCTTATGACCGCATTCATACTCAGCACCCCGAATTGTCATGTCTTCGTCCATGAATAAAAAAACATGCAGGTGAGCAAAATGTTAACACGGCCGAAATGCACCAATCGCATAAGACCTGCAAGGCGCGCTTACCAGTCTTCTGGTCTTGCCTCTTTTGCTTGGCAACCTCCTATTTCCATCTTTGTGCCATGTTGGCCCAGCGCTTGAGCTGGAGGTGGTCCCGCCACATGACAAACACCGTGCTGTGAATTAGAAATCCTCGCCGCCTCCTTCCATACTTCATTTCTTTTTCCAAGAACGAGACGTTAATTTTTTTTTTTTTTTGCACTTAGGGTACACTGATCAGTGAGGTGAGCAGCCATATTCGTCCACTGTTAATCTCGGTGCCACCTTATGTTGTGAGAACGCAATGATGTGAAAAAGATCTTGACATTTTCGGCGTCTGTGTGTGATCGCAACACTACGATGAAAATAGTGTGCCTGGCGCGTTTGGCTGATCAGCCGTGGTGCTCATTGCCAGCCAAAAATGCCGTTTGTGCCAAAGCAGCAGAGAGCACTGATTTGCAAGGCTTGGTGAAAATATTTTTCCCCAAATAGCGCTCATATCGTTTATGCGTCTACGAATGTTGAGTGAATTTATACTTAGGGGAGGTGGGGAGTGGAATGAAATTCCCTATTTTTTGTAGTATAGCAATGAAATTTGGCATGGTTTTTGGGAAGTGTGCTGAATGACTACATACGAAGTTTCATTGATATATCTTGAGTGGTTTTGACATTGTAAATTTTTATTTGCATCATCGTTATACCCAACTTGCAGAAAGTCTGGCATGACAAAAAAACGTGGTAGAAGCCCACAGTTGCTTTTATATTTTAGCCAAATGAATAGTTCACGCAGTGACATTCTCCGAATATTTTATCACCCTTACTTTTTTTTTACACACGACATCATATCCATGTTATCAACATGCCAATTTAGCTAAACAGTAAAAAAAACGATAGTTATTAAAAAATATAGGAATGTCACTGCATAGAAAATTTACTACGAAATACAAAGCAATAAACCTCGTGCAAATCTCACAGGGCATATTCTATGCTTTCTGCAAGCAGGACAGTGGGCTCAGTACTCACTTCTGAGAAAACAGGCTCTAAAGTTGCACAGCCACTTCAAAATGGCCCGGGGCTGTAATACTCGGTCTCTTTCTTACGCCTTTGCTCTTTTATTTTTTCTGCACTCCAGGCTTTTCTTTTTCTCTGTTGGTCCTTTTCCTGAGCTCTACCACTTGGACTCTGTCCTTTAACAGAGTCCAAGGTTCTGGGGCCTTGGACACAACCTTTCTCACAAAGGAAAGTGGTGAAAGTGCTCCTGCGATTCTTAAAGGACTCGGGGTTGTATTCCCGTCTATAATCTTCAAGTTTTTAGTGCGCGCCCTCTTTCCCCGTGACGTAGTGGTAGCTGGACACTTGGAAAACTCATTTCATGGCCGCTCTTTTCCGTTCTTTCCCCTTTGTTGCCCTCCCCAAGTGTAGGGTAGCCTACTGGGCATCGCGTGGTTAACCTCCCTGCCTTTCCATCCATTTCTCTCTCTCTCTGCGTACTTCAGTGTAGGCACGCAAGTTCCTTAAGTAGTGAGCTGCTTTTTGCCTTTAGTGAAGGCAGGAATGTGCAGTTTAACACAGTTTAGCATAGTACAGCACAGTACAGCACAGTACAGTACAGCACAGTACAGTACAGCTAAAGGGGTCGGCAATAACAAAACCTCTATCGAGGTGAGGACACAAGGCGAGGACAACATCGCCTTATGTCAGGTTATCCAGAATGCCGCATTTTTCAGTTATGTGTTTATCACCAGTCTTGCCGCCCCAGCTTTCTGAAATAAAGGATATGACTCCTTGTGGGCAAATTCCAATTAGATATTTTGAGGTATTGCTGAACTTGTAATTGGGCCATGTCTCAGTCCTTGCCTCAAGAGATGATGGCCTTTCAATTGTGATTTCAAAGCAATTATGACTGCCACCTTTTGAACCAAAAGATTCGAAGAACGCTTGTGCCATTGTCTTTTGAATCTCCTGCCTTGAAGGCCACCTATCTTGCGATTTCAAACGCTAGAAAGCTGCGTGCAGCCATCTGTCAACAGTTTTGCTCACGGTTGTATCAGAAACAGAGAAACAGTATGCAAGTTCTTGCACTGAGAAATTCCACGTGAGCTTCATGAGGAACACAATAAATTCCTCAAACTTCCGTAGGCCATTTTGTGCATTGTGCTTTACGTGACATTCAACAAGCTCAAAAACAACAAGCAGCACAGAAAAGCTAATCACTCCCATATAAAGCAAAGCCTTAGCATCATCGCCACGAAATGATGACTGGTCATCTCTAGCTTGTTTTTTTCTGCCTTTGCTTTGTGCAGCTCTGCAGCAAGTCTGTTGTTGTCATCCTCAACAGCACAGATGTCTTGCACAGTCAAATCAGTCTGTACTACTACCTCTGTAACATATGAGAATTAAAACCATTATTAGCTGCGCAGGTTGCAGGAATTGTAATATCTAGCCTCTCGGAAAGTTGTATTTTGTATATCAAACACACCTGCTCTCGACTCCGGGCGCACACTGACGCTTTCATTCGTCGAGTCGTCTGCAGGTGCCTCCTCTATGGTGCATTTGTCCTCTGATGACTGACAAGCTGCTGCATCCGCTATAGTTTTGTTGTGATTCCGCGTCTTTGGCTGTTCAAAACAGGTGGACATGCCAGCAGGTGGTCTTTGCTCGTAACCCAGGTGCTGCGTAGGCGCCCAGTCAGGGTTTGTGTCATCCATTAGATTTGAAGGTCACCCTGGAGAAATTAAAGGTGTGATTGTGCGCACTGCGTTACACAAATTGACTTGCGCAACGGCGAGGACCGCATCAAAGGTCATTATCAGTTACCGCTGCCATGGTAAACATCTCGGAGAGCGATCGTAGGTCAATCCATAAAGTTCACTTTTCCATACCTGTGATAAAGTGCTGACCACATACGTGGACATTGTCTAGGTTTTTCAAGTCCTTCCAGTTGATCTGTGCCAGCCAAACGCTTCATCGCTTCTCGGAAAATAGTTGCCAAATAGTTTCCAAGTGGTCCCACTCAGCAAGAGCGACCACTTGCCATGCGACTACACTGCCTCTCAGCGACATTTTGTAGTCTTGAGTAAAACTTAAACATAGTTGAACTCTTTCCCTACCGCGCCCATTGAGCATCGTTAGCCTGCTAACGATCATTTCATGCCCCGATTTCAGAACCTCCTGCGTTGCTAATGACCACGCTGCAGATGTAGTTTGTAGGCCAGGAACCAAAGTTTTGTTTCCGATGTAGTTTTCTTTTGTCCCACGAGGGGGCACTTTCTAACGCGCTGCGAAGAAATGAAGACGCGGACCTGCGCTCATTGCTCGCCATGTTGCCCGCAGATGACGCCTTCGCCGCTCGACTTCAGAGCCTTCCGCGTTGCTTACAGGCACGATGCGCATCGGGCTTGTAGCCGGAGAACTTAAGTTTTGGTTCCGATATAGTTTTCTGTACCGCTACAAAACGGCATTTTTTGAACGCACTTCAACGATGCGGTACCATCAAAGTCGCCTGGCACGCGCTCTAAAACATAGCAAATCTCAGGACTCCGTTTCGTCTGCAAGTGATTTAATCGACGTCCTGTGCAGCAACCAGCCTGAAAATATTGCAAGGTGCTGAAGATGATTCAGTTTTCACATCGGTGATGATGGAAACCAGCCTGAAACACAGGCGGCCGCACTCCGATGCACAATTATAGGTTTTCCAGTTATTGTTTTGTAGCAACAATACTATTCAAGATAAAAATGATTTTTTTTGCAGAGAGTAACAATAGAGTAACAATAGAGAGTAACAATAGAGTAACAATAGAGTAACAATAGAGAGCCAATAGAGTAACAAACATTTTGCAGATTTCAAAAATTTTTAACATTTTTTTTTCTTGCTAAATACAAGTGTGTTTTTGCAAGTTTTGTTGAATTTTTTTGTAAAATCTCGTTTTTAGCAAATAAAATTTTTTGTTGCAACATGGAATTTGTTGTTTAAGCATATATTGCCACGCGCCTAACGCGCCGCGTGGCCTCCACGCTGAGTCGAAGACGACGACGAAGTGGCAGTGGGCTCTCGTGGCGCGCTGTTCTGTTCTGTGTCGTGGAAGCCGGCTCCATAATTAAAAAAAGGGCTCCCGGGTCTTGGGTTCTTCTCGACGTCTACCTTCACGGCTCCTCTGGTCGTGACAGTATTAATAGAAAGCACCTTTATTCAGCTCTGTTTTTGGGTATTGTAATCAATATTGAATGCAATAGTTTTTACAGAAAAAAAATATACTGAAACCTTCAGAAAATGGTCATTTTCCCCACGGTAGGGAAAAAGTTAAAACTTTCATTTGCACTTTATTCAATATGCGAGATGCAAACCAACTGTAGGATGACAAAATAATTAATAGTATAAACCTGCTGTAGTGCCTTACTGGTGATACAGGTACTGAAAAAACTTAAAACCTGAATGTAGTGAAGCGGCTACAATGAAGTTACACAGCTGCGAGATATCAAAGTAGCTATGAATTCACAGCTACTTTGTAGTCTCACAGCTGCAGTCATGTGTGCACCGTCAATCTTGACTCGTGTTGGTAAGAAGCTGCCGCTTCACTCTCTTGCGGCCATCCTGAATTTTCTGCAACAGGATCATTGGCAGCTTTCTGATTGTTTCCTGCGTGCAGACGCCTATCTTTGAGCCCCAGAAGGTCAATGTTTCTGCAAGAAGTCAAGGAGAAAAACAAAAAACAATGAGGAAAAGTCATATCCGCAAATATTGATACAGCTTAGAAGTCGAGGAAGAAGTGCCTCGGTCGAAGCTTTCAGATCCAGTACAAAGACTTGTTCAGAATTCTTGTATTCAAAAAGAAGCATGTATACCATCCTTAGAATGGCGAACTGACCTTCTTCTTGGCTGCCTCCGAGGATCCCCATGGATATGATTTTGGTCAGTCTTTCCGCATGGTGCATCTTTGGGATTGGTAGGACTTCTGAGAAGATCCGCTTCCATTGCGACTTGTCCCATTGCAATTCTGCAAAGTGAGCATGTGAGACCATTAGCTTCCCTGTGTAGTTCATCGTGACGAAGAAGGCATTGTGCAGGTATGCCAAATAGGTGGCATCAGCTTTTCGGATTCGCATTACTTCTCGGAAACCATTTTCCTTCTAGGAGCACTCCCTTCTCTAGCACTTTGTGCACATCGCATTCAGTGTTCGCCTTCTCTATGACCAGTAGATTGATCTTGTCAGTTGCCTCTCTGACGTGATGAGGACCTCTGGAAACTACTCCTGAAACCATCCTGATGGGTTTCTTTCGAGAGTCTGCCATTTTGTGCACTACATGATACATAGGAAAGACGGCAATGGCAGAATGTACCCCACTTCCAGGGACCACATCCAATGCATAGGGGCCTCCAGGTCTAGAGTAGAAGTTCATGACTCTATAGCATGTGTGTCCGGCCTTTATTCCTATGAGCAGGTTGTACATCTCTCTGCATCCGTTCTGAGCAAGGGCATCCCAAGGATGTGAGAGTGGGGCTGCTGTGAAGTCGACTGAATCGGAGGCTACAATGTCTACTACTGTGGCCTTAGACTGAACAAGAAGACTGGGCCAGGGGTCATACTTTTTTACTCTCTCTCCTGCAGTTAGTGGAAGTGCCTGCTTCATGTTGGACAGTAGAGTGGTGTTTCTTTTCTGTGGTTTCATCCGGACCCCAGGCATGTTAGTCCCTTGCAAAAGTCGGCTGAGTTTTTGGGCCCGTCCACCACCTTATAGCCTTTCTTTGTTGATGGCACTTTTACATGAGTCTTTCCTTGTGGTATGATCTCCTTGAATCCATTGATCAGCTGAGTGGCCTGGTCCATGAGGGCTTGAGAGGCCTCCCAATTTACTGCCACATGATCGCCTTCTGGTATTGTCTCTAAAAATTCCTGTACCATTTAGATGTCCTTGTCACTGTTGGTGGCTGTGCAGTCCACCCAGGAATATGGTAGTATTTTCCCAGTCCATTTGGCAGTCGGAGGTACTCTCTTTCGAGGATCTTCAGGCCCAGCTAGCAAGTCTTCTGGCCTGAAAACAGTTAAATTTTGCAGAAGTCTTTTCATGACAGTTGGTTGTAGTGACTCTACGCTCTGTTGAATGACTGGTCGCAGCCAGTCTTTGGCATCCTCATCAAATTTCATGTTTGCCATGAATGCTGTTTCCATTCTTCCTAGCGGTAAGTCTCCTCTTTGTTCCATTATGAACATGGTTCTTCTGTGTAGGAAATCACTTACCAACCCTTCTCCTTTCATGTGTGTGCAGTTTAAATAGTAAAACTCTATTTCATCAATGGCTAGGGACACAACGACCGACCCTATGTGTTCCGACAAGGTGCTAGCTTCATCAGACACTTCTCGCCATATTGTTGCAGGGTCCCTACTATTGTGAACTCAGACTGAACAACAAGACTGGGCCAGGGGTCATATTTTTTCACCATCTGAGCTGTATCAATATAATTAGAGGCTAATGTTGGATACCAATAATAAGGGCCACCTTCTCCGTAGTAAGATGTTTTCTTGTGAGGATACCATCATTGTGGTAGTCCACCTTTACTTCAATTACCTTCCGTGTTTTCATATCGAGCAAGTCCCATGCTTTGTCTGTTTTGATCCCCCAAGCTGTTGTGTAGGCCGCTTGTATGCGCTTAGAGTGGATCACTCCTTCCAGTGTGGCATATCTCAAGCCGTCGTTGTAACTCGTCCCTACTACTAGTGGTTCGAGTCCCACAGGTTGTGCAGGAGGCTCTGTGCCCTCTTCTTCATCTGTGTCCTCCATGATCGGAAGGAAAGTTAATCCATCATCGTCATACGTGGGTTCTTCCTCCATTTCCTCACCCTCTTCTTCGTCAGGAGGCTGTATTCCAAATCGTATTTGCATTTTTGTTGCAAGCTGAAGTTCCTGGGCCCTTTCGGCAGTGTGTGTTATTTCAGATCCAGCTGAAGACTTGGTAGTGGGGTCACTTGCTGATGAGCCTTCCTCAGTTTCATATCGCTCGCCATTTGGAAGCAAAATGCATGTGTAGTCGTGCCGGAGTGATTCTTCCCTTTCTTGCCAGCTTTCTTTATCCCAGTGAGGGCAGGTTTCCTTAGCATTTTTTACTAAAAACTGGGGGTATATGCGTGAACCTTCGATTAGTGATCGGTGTATCTCCATACTTAGAAAGATACACGAGCTGCCTCTGCTTTTCGGATTCGCATTACTTCTCGGGAACAGTTTTCCCTCTAGGAGCACTCCCTTCTCTAGCACTCTGTGCACAACGCATTCTGTGTTCACCTTCTCTATGACCAGTAGATTGATCTTGTCAGTTGCCTCTCTGGCATGATGAGGACCTCTGGAAACTACTCCTGAAACCATCCTGATGGGTTTCTTTTGAGAGTCTCCCTTTTTGTGCTCTACATGGTAGATAGGAAAGATGGCAATGGCAGAATGTACCCCACTTCCAGGGACCACATCCAATGCATAGAGGGGCCTCCAAGTCTAGAGTAGAAGTTTATTACTCTATAGCATGTGTGTCCGGCCTTTATTCTTGTGAGCAGGTTGCACATCTCTCTGCATCCGTTCTGAGCAAGGGCATCCCAAGGATGTGAGAGTGGGGCTGCTGTGACGTCGACTGAATCAGAGGCTACAGTGTCTAGTACTGTGGACTAAGACTGAACAAGAAGACTGGGCCAGGGGTCATACTTTTTCACCATCTGAGCTGTATCAATATAACTAGAGGCTAATGTGGCATACCAACAATAAAGGCCACCATTTCAGGAGTAAGCTGTTTTCTTGTGAGGACACCATCTTTGTGGTAGTCCTTGGGAGCTGGCTTTCCATTGAACGTACGTTCGGCTAGCCCCTGAAAGCCCCATAATGCTTGGACCATGTCTTTCGCAACTAGGGCTGGCTTTGAATGCTGAAATATTTTTTCTGTCTTCATGTTGCTGATGGTCAGACCTCCTTTCACATGGAACTGTGCAATGAAAAGTAGTGCAAGTATAACTTAGATGCAGCATTAAAAAACTGACAATCATTTTATGCTTACCCTGCCATCACCAATATTCATGAAATGGGCATGCCCAGCAGCTCGCAAGTCATCCACTGAAAAAATGTGAATTTCTGATTAGTATGCTCAGCCAAGTTGTTAAAAACATCAAGTTCTACAAAATACTTAGTGTGTCAACATTGTGCATTGCTTTTACCTATTGCTGCTTGTGTTCCCATCGGCTCTGCTGGGAGGTGGGCTCTGGAATGTACTGCCTCCTTCTGTGTTGATGCCAGCCTCTGAAATATCCTTTCACGGGGAATGGGGGGGGGGGGGGGGGATGTGGGGAAGGGGCTTGCGGACGCCAAAACAGTATTCTCCGATGGGCTTCAGAGGTGGCTTTGCACAGCTACATAAAGGATGGACTAAGATGATGTGCAGCCAGGAACATATGCATGTATCTGTTGCAAACATTTACAGTCCATAGTGCCATACCCCCAAATGGGATGGTGGACATTACCAACAGAGAGTACACGCACAAGTATCTAAAACACAGAACAGTGTTGGAGAGATGAACAATGCATACACTTTAAAATGCTACTGGCAACTCCTCATTCTGCCCTTCATACACTGAAGATGTACCAGCACACAATATGTAATATGTAATCTAGAAGAGCATGTACAGAAAGAATGATATTAGACCCGAAGAATAGATACATGATGTTTGCTTGTTGATAATTTTGGACTAACTTTGGAGCCCCATCTCAATAGTTACTCATACTATACTTGGTACTGACTCGGTAGATTGACTTTCTCACTGGGCATGCAGTGCACTACAACTGCACTAACAAATCAGGTTGATTATCCCAGTGGCTTGCCACAAGCTGTTGAACACCAGTTTCAGGAAATTGTGAAGTAACAAAGGCAAGGAAAATGACATTCTGAGAAATGATATTTGTAACGAGCAGAACTAGTAAAAAGTCTTTTCTTTCGCCTGACATCTGGTCTATACCCATGTGCTTAATAAATATTGCTCAACAAAATGTTCCCAGATTTGTATCCAAAAAAAAAAAAAAATTGCGCAAGGCCATATATAAGTTGCTCACCTGGGTGATGGTCCTGCATATCATGATCTGCAGTTTTCTTAACCAGCATCTGCACAACTAAACAAATGATGCTTTCCTTAGTATCAAACCTACTGCTTTGAAAGAAAACCCTCCTAAACATTTACACACCGCCCATACCTATAAGCAGCCTTTTCAAATAAATAACCACCACAATTTATTATGTGTAAAACTGAAGGAGAGTGCAAAGCTATGCAACAAACGGTGTTCCTTCTTACAAGCAGTGCTGTTTTGATCGTCATCAGTGAATGCCCAGACACTGCAAGCAAAATATGCATCTGGGCCGAATACAGAACAGGCTTGATTTATTTGATTAATTTAACACTGCTATAGGAGAGAGTAATGAGACTGTGCAGGCAAAACAGCTGCAGGTCACATCACCTGTTCTCCTTTCATTTCATGCATTTTCTTGCCATAATGACATACCAAACGTCTCGATACCAATTTTCAATACCTTACAACTAACATGGTCTTGTTCAGCTTTGGAGTTATAAGGTTGCCCACTAAGCAAAAATCTTGAATGGCAATACTAAATCCGTAGTACAGGAGAAATGGGAAAAAGTAGTAAGATTGCCAAGTTATGTATCAATTTTTACTGCCGAATGTTATGCAGTGTGTATGGCTGTGGAGAAAATAGTAGATGAGAACATAGAAAACAGTATAATATACACAGACTCTATGAGCCTACTCACAGCGCTGCAGTCAAGAAATGCAGTTTGAACCCTTGCTAGGCAGCATTCATATATAACATAGAAAAAGTCACAACACAAGGGCGTATGGTAAGGTTCTGCTGGGTCCCGAGCCACGTTGGCATAGAGGGTAACGAGAGAGCAGACTCGGCAGCAGTACGACCTCAAAATGGTGAAATAAAAAATGTAAAAATACCTTTTAAAGACTGCATGAAGATGATACATAATAAATTAAAGAACAAATGGCAGAAGGAGTGGGATAATGAACTGAGCAACAAACTACACTTCATAACCTTGGGGGAATGGAAGTCATGCACACATCAGCAACGTTTCACTGAAATAATCTTATGTTGCCTTCGCATAGGACACACACACCTGACACACAACTACTTACTTACAAAAGAAGACAAAAAAGGACAAACTATTTAAGCATTGGCGCGACTTTATTTTGTGCAACAGGCAGGCAGTGTACCATGCAGGAAGAATCACGGCTACTTCACGGATGCCAATACATTTTCACAGCGTAGCCTAATAGCTGCCAATTCAGGCTTTTTGGAAAAGTCTTAGCTGCTTCAGGTGGTGCTCTTATCAGAGAGAATACTTGTGCGCTTTTACCTCGTGGTCATTTTGAGAAATAGAAATGATTGTTTCAACATGTGATTTATATTGGAATTGAACTAAGCATAACTTGTATTTCGGCTGGTTAGCAGGAAGATTGCTAACCAGCCGAATTTCAGTGATTCTGTCTACTTTGGGCTACACCTTGTGTTCTAGTCAAGTATCATTTTTTGTTTATAGGGAGACATTTAATGAAACTGACATTTTAGATAAAATAAGATGTCATAATATCCTCCACTGACTCAGAAAGATGTTTTCAGATTGCCATTCTGAGTACAGCAGTTGATACTGTTTCAGATTGGCGGCTGCGTGGGCACCGCGCTTGTCTCCTTCGCGAGAGTTTCGCATATGAACTCAAATCGAGCTAACTGCACAGAGCTAATTGGTGGCTGCCGATAAATAAATGAAGCATACACAAATGCTTAGAAATGATATAATAATGCTGTAAATGCAAGAAAACTGAGTCGAGAAAAGCTGCGCATCTTCTGTTCTCAACTCGTTAGCGCGGTGTTGAGACGGCGGGCAAGGCCTAAATTGTACTGGTGGTAACAGTGCGGCGAGCATCTCTCGCGCACCTGTGCCTACACAGTATGCAAAGTGTGATAGAATTTATCATTTCTTTACTAGAGAAGGAGCATACTACTCACCGGTACTGCTTATTTAGGTTTTCCAGCTTCTGCCGAACTTGTTTCGGCGTATACGGTCCTTCTTCCGCGGGCAGGCCCGTGTTCAGTGCTTCCGCCATAACGCGGTATATGCACGTATTGCACGTATTTGAGCGCAGTGCGCTCAAATTGTCCTCTCAAATGTGTATTACGGCCTGTGTGGTAGCCACAGACCAATACGCTTTTGGGAGGTCGTTTCGCAGGAACGCGAGCAACAAGCATCGGACATGGGGACTGCCATTGTGTCAGTTAGTGGGCCTGACTGAGGTGGCTAACCTCAGTTTGTGGTAACCACGGTTAGTAAAGTAACTGCAGTTAGGTTTATTGTGTGAATGTCCGTAACTGTGGTTAGCCTTAACCGCAGTCAAGCTTAACAATGGTTATACTGCATGCGTGACAAGGATATAAATGCAGTATTAGTGGGCTAACGCTAGAACCCGTGTCCAGCAGTGTCTGGAATGCGGTGTGACCCGATCCGGACATCCAAGAGTGGCTTCCTCCA
The DNA here is from genome assembly GCF_055824585.1 of Amblyomma mixtum. Lineage (NCBI taxonomy): Eukaryota > Metazoa > Arthropoda > Arachnida > Ixodida > Ixodidae > Amblyomma > Amblyomma mixtum. Next base: position 72,521,996 of record NC_143019.1, read on the forward strand.
AGAGGGCCTGTAGTTGCCACCTGCAGTGCACTGTTGCAGATGCCCACTGGGGCAGTGGCTACAGGCACCTGTTTCCCAGGCACTGAACTTGAAAGTGACCCTGCTGCAGGCAGTGCCAGCAGACTGGCGGTTGGTCTGGTCCGGTGTTCAGTTGCGCAGTCATGTGCAGGGTGGCCCTCTCCTTCATAGCGGTGGCATTGAGTCCGTCCTGTATAGTTCCAGTGTACCTGAGGCACGGGCAGAACAGTGGGTTCTGCCACAAACCTTTAGATATACTGCATGAGCGCAAGTCGCTTCCTGGCAGGAAAATGAAGTTTTGCCTTGCACTGCCCATCCAAACACTGTTTCGAGTGCCGTTAGCCTAGCGTCCAATTTCTCCACCCTGCCAGTTAGAAATTCCCAGAAGTGATCTGAACTGACCAGGACATCGATCAGGGCAGTGTGGGGATACTGAAATTCGTCACCCGGTGACAATGAGAGCTCGCGTAGAGTCTTCCTGATCTGTTCGTCGGGACCAGGGATGGCTTGGTCACATATAGTAGGTACCTCCAAGGCCTCAATTTTACATTCTGTTTTGGGGTCATCTTTTCCGAGTAAACGCACTTCGACGCATCGGAATGTGTGCTGCTTCTGTACTCCTCCGAAAACTCCAATAGTTAGTATTTCGGTTCCTAGCAGTCGGCAACCGAGCCGCCGCAAGCAATCTTCGGAAATGAAGCTTCTTTGGCTTCCGCTGTCAAATAATATTCGAGGCATTCGCTTTGTCTTGGTCCCTTTGTTCCAAGCGGTCACCGTCGGCATTAGCACACTTTGTTTGGGGCGATTCTCCTCGGCTTCGGAAGCATGCAGGATGACTTCTCCAGTTCTCTCGGTAGCTCCCTCTCCCTTCGATGAGTTATTAATGAAGGCGGGATTGCACATGGAGGTCGCATGCCTTTGTGTGCATATTTTATTGTTCAATCTCACTCTGCAATTCTTGGATCTATGCCCCTGCTTCGTGCATCGAAAGCACCTGCCCTTGGACGTTAAAATTGCTTTCTTCTGCTTTACATCCAGATCTGAATCACAATCTTCCCTTCCGTGATTGCTTGATCCGCAGATTCGGCACAAGATGTTTGATGCTGAGCCATGCAAAACTGCGGCCGAGGAAGGTCGAATGCTCCCTTTTGATTCTTCCTTTGGCCCGTGAAAATGAGACTGTCTTACCGGGTGCAGTGTCAGATCGATGCTCGAAGGCTTTGTCGTGGCTCTCCAACTCCAGTCTGAAGAACCGAAGTAGAGACTTGAGTGGTGTCCGGCTGACCTTCGCTGTTGCTGAGGATGTCGTGGACCGGGCACAATCTTCTGCCGTTGTAGATGACGTTGTACTCGGAGCATGTTGGTCCTCTGCATGCGCGGTTGATAGGCGAGGACGAGCTCCCTTGGAAGTGCACGAAGCAGGACGGGATACAGCATCGCGTTGTAACTGTCGTCGCCAACACCTAACGCTCTCAAGCCTCGCATACGCACTTACACGTCATCGTAGAGCCGCCGTAAGTCACATACTTTTCCCGCAGACATCACACCCCGGATATCAATGAGCCCCTGCATGTGTTCCTGTATCAAGGCCGCTTGGTCGCCGAATCGGTGCTTAAGGATTTCGATGGCATCGGTATAGCACTCAGATGTAGCTTGAAGCCCGGCGATGGCAGCTTCAGCTTCTCCAGAAAGCAGTGACTTTAGGTAGTTAAAGCGGTCAACAGGGGAGAGGTCCGGATTCGTATGAATAGCTGGCTCAAACTGCTGCCAGAACTGCTGCCAATTTTTTCTTCTTCCGTCGAATTTCGAAAGTTCTAATTTCGGAAGTTTTATATTGTGATGTGCGGAAGTCGTAGAGGTGGTTGCTGATTCCTTCCGGCTTTCAGTATTTGTGTTGAGTTTTAATCTGCAGATGCTAATGGCAATCTTGTGAGTATACCCAGGGACCTGTTCAAACTCAGCGTCTGCGTCGTCATCTTTGATATGTGGATCGATCGCGGAGTCCACATCGTTGAGCTGCCATTGCACCAATTGTAAGCGCTCGAGAAGAACACTCACCTTTTCGATGTCGGGTGCTGTCTCGGCGGCCAAGATGTCGTCGGCTTCTTTAGTAAGACGCGTCGCTGATGCTCTGACAGCCTTCCTTTTCTTCTTCAGCACCTCCATCTTGTCATTGTTGTTGGGGTTCGGTCGATCTAAGAAACCCATTCCCGGGTTTCGGCACCAGAACTTTTGTTGTAACTATGCGTCGCTGCCGCTATTTGTTGGCCTAATCATAAATTATCAGACTTGATCCAGTCGATGAAACCTAACTCGCGGAATTTATTTACATATAAATACAAGGAATCAATAGCAAGCAACTGCACATCTCTCGGAACGCTCGAGCAGTCAGCGAAGCTAGGTGCTCGTTTTTCGGCGTCTGGAGTACAACTGATTCTCCCCACGCAGTCCAAAGCCCCTTCCAACCGCGGCACCTTTGGGGGGCATCGGCGCCCGCGCTCACGCAAAGAACTTCCGCTTTGGGTGAGCCGGCAAGGCTCCTAATTGAATTCTTCGGAAGACCAGAGCGCAAGCCTGCAAACGCCCCCCCAGGCGCTCCCCGGGCCAGAAGGTCATCTGGTGGAAAGCGACAAGTGGGAGACATATGTTCATGGATGGCAAAAAAAAAAACACACACACTAATGGGCGGCAGGGTGAGCCCATCTATTGCAACAAAGTCATGGACCAAAGGACAGAATGCAGGCTTTCTGCAAGCATTCTGCGTCTTGTTGCCCTTGTGGCACTCCATGCTTCATTGACTGCAGTCTCCACTGCAAACAATGAATCATGCTGACCTTTCGAAGTCATTGACCAAATGACAGAATGCAGGCTTTCTGCAAGCATTCTGCGTCTTATTGTCCTTGTGGCGCTCCATGTTTCATGGACTGCAGTCTCCACTGCAAACAATGAAGCATGCTGATTTTTTGAAGGTTTGACCGTGGGTTCATCCACATGCCTTCAAAATGTTGGCCCGTGCGGTGCTACCATCATCAGATGAAAGAACAGGGTCCAGTGCTGCCATCCTTAGGGCCCGAAGCAGATGCAAAATTTCGGGAAATTTTGAACAATCGGGAAAAAAACATTTTTTTTCATGTTTCTTTCCAAAATTTTGGAAAAAAGGGAAAAAAAACAAAATTTCTTTTGTGCATGACAACGGTTTATTGTCAGTGTCAAGAGCCATAACTCTCATAATGTAAATAACAGAAGAGAAATTCTTTCTGCCTTTTCACAAATAAGTGCAAGGGTTTCACAGATTGAAAGAATTGTAGAAGCATCCAGCGAAAGCGGTCTGTTCTCTGTGAATAGGCACGACATTGTGGGAAATGTTACGGCAGTTATAACAAAAAACTCTAATGTCTCTTCTGCGGCTGCTGTTTCGTCATTGCTTCGACCTTGGATGCAGTGACAAGGTGGTGAAAAGGTGAACTTCTACAATTTATTCGGAGTCAGTATTACTGGCTTCATCTGTAGCCTTCTTCATCGTGTTGAGATGTGCATGCACAAAAACAAGCTTTTGCACCTTGTCATTACTTAGCCTGTTCTTACGAAGAGTATGAGTGTTGGTGAAGTCGGACCAGTTTCGCTCACAAGCAGCTGATGATGGTGGAATCTGTAAAACGTTTCGAGCCAGAGGCATCACCGTTTTAGTCGTGTAGATTCCCTCCCACCACGTTGAAGGCCGCATGTGGTTAGCAGAGGCTAGGGAGCCTACATGTCGCCTGGCTGTCGCCTGCCTTAGGGTGGTGACATCTCTCCCAATGTTGCCGAAAACGGCCGCTAAACGTGACGGGCAGCCATGTTGTTCCCCATGAAGAGAGCATTCCCGGCTTTCAGTGGCGTGGTCGCTGGGGCGATCTGCAGCATTAGTTTCTATCCTAGTTTATCGGCATTTCTTTCAAAGTTAGTACCAACAGATGACACCGTTCCGACGACATAGAGCAGTTCTCAGCGACGGTGCATTACACTGAGTATGTCATTTCCAAACGGGTGTCACCTCTGCGCGCGTCATCACGCCAAAAGGCAGCGTTTCTCAATTACGTAGAAGGGCTCCTCGTCACGATGAGCACTAACCGAGCTTAGTTGTTGGGCGTTCAGAATTTAATGTTATGACGGTAATCAAAAGATTCCGCAGGCCCACTTTTGAATGCTTAGCAATTACTTGGTTCATGCTCGGCCTGTACAGAATGTGGCCGTAGTGGCTGTGTAGCTTATGTCTGGCATAATCGCCACAAATGTTCTATCGTTGGATAGCTTATGTCGAGTATAATTGCACTGGACTAAATGTAGGTCTCAATTAATTACCGGTAATTAGTTAATTGTCATGTAATTGGAATTTACGCTACATCACTAAGTCGTATATCGTTGGATAGCTTATGTTGAGTACAATTGCACTGAACTAATCTTAAGTCTTAATGACTGTTAATTAGGTAATCATGATTAAAAATCGAACATTATGCTGCATCATCAAGCTATATATCGTTGGATAGCTTGTGTTGAGTATAATTCCACTGGACTAATTGCAGGTCTTAATTACCATTAATTAGTTATTTGACCAAAAATTTGATCAAAAATAGCATCATCATATATCGTTGAAAGGTCTCGATGAGTAGAATCGAAAATGGTATGGTAAATCATGCAAGAACCACGTAAAACCGAGCTAACGCTCGTCTATGTAGGTTCGAAATAAAACCACGCAACAGAAGCGAAACAGTAGCACCTAATGCTTATGCATTCACAGCACGTGAAGAGACTTAAGTGCCCCAGTAGTTCTATTACCGACACCACAATGGCATTTGCGTGTGCAATGTACCATTAGTTTGTGGATTTTTCTCTTCTGCGAGCAGTTACGCACGCCCTACGCAATGAGCTATGCAACCCCATACGAGCACACCGTAGCTTCAGCAAAACAATATCTGCTCTGCTGCATTTAGAAAATTGTGCTGCTTAAGACATAAACTAAAAAATGCTCCTTCTAACATTAAGCTACTTTGTTATTCTTCAATAATTAGACCTAAACTCGAATATGCATGCATAGTGTGGGACCCATATACTAAATCTAGCGTAAAAACTCTGGAAAGAATACAGAGAAGAGCTGTCAGGTTTATCTTTAATAAATAGGCAAGGTCTGACTCCCCAACCACTTTAATGGAGGTTAATAAAATTGAACTACTTGAACATCGGCGAAGAAAGCTTAGGTTAGAATTTATTTCTCTCTTATTACATAACAAACTTGGTTTGGATCCCTCATCATACTTAACGCCGGCACCAACCAGACAAACTCGTCAACACCCTCCCATTTCTCTAACCCCTATATTCGCTAGAACAGACACTTACAAGTTTTCGTTTTTTCCACGCAAAATAACAGATTGGAATCAGCTAGTTAAACCATTGTCCCATGAGTTTTAACCAGTTTTTACTATATTGTTTTGTTATTTTTTAAAATGTTGCGTTTTTTTGTCTCTTGATTGACTTGTTCGCCCACCCTGCTTGGACTCAGTGTCCGCAGTATTTTGTAAATAAAAAAAAACTTTAGGGAATCTTGAGGCTGATGTTAACAAATTAAGATCGAGTGTTGTAAGCATCTTAGTTTTGTTCAGGTTGCCATTGAGCTAACATTAAAGCAGTGTTTCATTTCATATTGCCTACCGTTTTTCCACGTGTGCTGAGAAACTAACTTACACAGGGTGTTCAGTAGGAGGCTGAAATGTTCAGAGTGTAACATGAGACTTGCTGGAATGGAATCGAAGAAAGAGGAGCAATACGAACAACGGGACAAGTGAGAAAACCTAAAATCAAGAAACCAAATGACATTTTCAGACGCCTTCATGTAAACATTCAAGAAGCTTCTTTTATTGCCGACACGCTTCTGGCAACTGTCAATTAAAGGGGAGGCAAGGCGCTCATTTCCTTTCTCAAATAAACTGACAGAATATAGAAGCATCCGCAGCCAGCTAAAGTATATCCGAAATTACATTCTACCATCATCAGCATCTGTGAAACATTTGTACACATATCAGTCACTCCTGTAAAACATATCTGGTGCACACACTAATGGTGTAATTGCAAACAGGCTTATTATTTTTAAACATTGACCGAAGTAAAGCAGCTTCGTTGCTCAGTGAACACTTCTACATAAAACAAAATATACTGATAGCCATGAACAAACTGCATGAGTGCAGTACAAAGGACACAATAAATCGCCTAAATCAGCAGGACTAGTAACGCAAACAACCTAAATGACAATGAGAAACACCACGGCAACTCTATAGGAGCGTATGCTTTACAGCTCCTAAGTAATGCAAGGCATGGTAGTGATGCATTAAGGCTCTAGCCACACAAATAAGACAACTTCTGCTACATCACTTCTTCTGTTACGCACTTCACAAAAGACTTGAAACAGTGGTTTACACATTTGCAAGCAACAGCGTGCTACAGAGAGGTGACATAAAAAATATACTGAAAGACGTGAACAATTTACAGGTGAGCAAAGTACACACGACATACACAGTGAAAGTGTCGGAGTGCTATATTCGGGTACAACCCAAGGAAGTAGTGGCAGATGCCCCCCGACCGTTGCCCTCCAGCCAATAGCGGTGACCGATTTTCATGACAACGCGGTCAATCTGATTAAAGGTGCACTGAAGAGGAATCTGAACTTGTCTTTTTGCCGCGGGAACTCGATCTACACGTTCCTAGCATTCTTAGAAACTGCGATTTACTGCCCTGTGTGGCCGATTTCCTGAACTCAACTTGTCTGAACTTCGATCTGAATCGATCTGTCGATCTGAACTTGTCTTTTCCTGAACTGAACTTGTCTGAACTTCGATCTGAATCGATCTGTCGATCTGAACTTGTCTTTTTGCCGCGGGAACTCGATCTACACGTTCCTAGCATTCTTAGAAACTGCGATTTACTGCCCTGTGTGGCCGATTTCCCCAGTTAAATCGAATTAATGTCTGGCTCCCGCCTTTTTTTTTAAATTCTGCCTCGTACGGTGGGCGGAGTCGACCAACGCGTGGAGGGAGCGCCTTTCACCCAGTCCCGTGGCGGCTTGCCGCTCTGCCATCGGCGGAGTAATACGTAGTAGCCCATAGTAGCAAATAGTCCGTACGTATTTTTATTTCTTCGGGCTTATTTTGCGGCTATATTATCTGCGAATGAAACTATTTATTCATGGAAACCTAAAAACAAAATAAAGCGAAAGCAAAGCCTCCACGGGACTGGATGAAAGGCGCTCCACGCGTTGGTCGACTCCGCCCACCGTACGAGGCAGAATTCAAAAAGAAAGGCAGGAGCTGGACGTTAATTTGTTTTAATTGGGGAAATCGGCCACACAGGGCAATAAGGCACTGTTTCTAAGAATGCTAGGAACGTGTAGATCGAGTTCCTGCGGCAAAAAGACAAGTTCAGATTCCTCTTCAGTGCACCTTTAAGCCACGGTTAACTGCCGTTCATCGGCCACTCCCAGTGATGCAACTTCCCAACATTAACCATGGTGTCATGAAAATTGGTTGACGCCATTGGCTGGATAGAATTCTTTGAGGGCATCTGCCCTATTTTCTTGAGTTGTGTCAAACTATAGAAAAACACGACGAAAGCAAGGCCAAATCATTAACTAGCTGACTGCAAGCATCTAAGCATATGATGTTACCATCCTGCTCAGAGTTCAGACCAGGTCTGTTGCGGCACATGTTTTGCTAGACATTCCATCCACCGTCTGTGCATGCTGCTGTCGTAGATGGATCCTTAGTCTTGTCCTCATATATTTTGGTAGGAGGACCTTCCCTGCCTGAGCATGGTGTGTTTCACTGCAAGCTAAGTTCACCTTTACAGCCTTGCACAGGCCATTCAGAATGCTAGCGAATGGGGTTTTGAGCACCATGGTTTCCTTCATATCTGCAAAAGTCTTAAACTGCTCCTCAGATTCTGTAAGGACATTAATCGCTGCTTGCGTTGGATAAATGAGGTTCTCGGAATTTTTCACATACTCTTTAAGCTTAATAATAAGATTGCTATACTGATTTTTAGCATCTCCAACAAAGGCATTTTTGCAGTTCCTACAGTTACCAATGGACTTCATGACAGACTTGACCAGGAGAGAGAGAGAGAGGAATTTTAATGAGGGAAAGGTGGAGAGGTCGGCCGGTGGTAACATGGCCCTGGCCTGCTACTCCACACAGGGGAAAGGGAAGAGGAGGAAAAGGAAAGTGCGAATGAAGGCTGATGATGGCATAATACAATGAGTTTCACGGGCGATGTCTACACACACACACACCACACTGGCTGGCACTCGCATCGCGGTTAGTAGACGCACATAAAACTTATAAAACTGGTGTCTGCAACACAAACACCGACACGTCATTAACCATGTAGGTTGTGCACAGGCGGTCACAGACGAGTATCCAGGCCTGTTTCACACAAAAAGTTGAGCAGGGCCTTTATCACACGCCACCAATCAGAACGTCTCGTCCTGGCGCCCAGAAGAGTTTCCTCAAACTTGACCAGGAATCCTCCTAGATAAGCAAGGATGTCACATTCTGCTTCTGTGAGAGCACACACAAACAGGTTTTCCAGCTCTTCAGGCTCTTGGTTTTGTCCTTCATGTCTCTGGATAGTTGAACCAAGGAGGTCAGCTAGATGCAAGAAGGCAAACCTTGCGGCCGGACTTCTCCAGTACGGAATCCCACATTTGGAGCCACTCGGTGAAAAGACCATGTGTCATCCAAGCCTTCTTATTAGATGCGTAACGAACCGGGAGGCCTTTCATTTCATTTCATTTCATTTATTTCGTCCTTAAAGGCCCGAGGGCATTACATAAGAAGGGGGTTACAAATTGTTTTGTGTGAACGCACTCATGATGAAAACATAGACAATAAAAGAAACACTGCAACTGCAAACACTAAAAATAAAGATAAAGAGTATCAAGTGGTTATATAAAAAAAACAAGAGAAGCCAAGAAAGCACAGAAAAATACAAGAAAAACTCAGGGAAAATACAGAAAAAAAGTAAAGGCCAACAAATGGTTCACGTGTTCTGAAAATGACTGGTGAGTTTCGCGCGAAATGATTTGCGATCGTTGCATGATACTATGTCGTTGGGCAGGGCATTCCAATGGTTTATTGCGTCAGGAAAAAAGGAACTGCTCATTGCTAAAGTATGACTCTTGATGCTGGCTATGGGGTGGCTGTGGCTGAGGTGACTGGAAGTTCGGATCGGTGGTTTCAGCAGGGGATGTTTTGATATCGGATGGTAGAAAAAGCTGTGTAGTAGGCAAAGGCGTGAGATGATGCGGCGTGATTTTCGTGTTTTTAAAACAGTGGGGTGACCTGCGTTTGCCGATAACCAGTGGCCGCAGTTTGCATGACCCATCCATATTTGCAGCGTGCAAAATCAGGACGCACACTTTGCTGTTCTTTCCACCATGGCATGCACTGCCCTTCAGGTGAAGTCTTATCTGGCAGCATTTGCCTAAACAATGCTTTCTCATCTGCGTTGAATATTTTCAACGGCGAAAAGCTCTCGCGAATCTCTGGCCTCTCTTCGGACGGCCACTTTTCTGTGTCAATGCTGCTGGTCGCCTCGCTTTCACCCGAGAGGGTCTTTCCTACGATGCTGTAGCAATTCTTAAAACGCTGCTGCCAACCAGTGCCACCAGTGAAGCTCTCTTCTCTGAGGCCTACAGCAAACCGTTTCGCTTTTTCCATGAACATCGGGCCATCGACAGGGATGTTTCTGGCAGTTGTCTCTAAGAACCAGGCTCACAAAGCTTTCTCAACGTTGTCGTAGGTTGGAGCATGCATATGACACGCTTCAGGGCGACTGGATTACGCTGCCTTCAACTTCATGTCGGCTTTGTTCTTCACGATTGTACTCAGCGTGTTGCGAGGAATTCTGAACGAATCGGCGACCAACGACTTTTTCTCGCTGGCCTCCACCTGTCGCATGATATCCGCCTTTGTTGCCAAGTCCAAATTCTTGCGTTTTTTCGTGTTCACGGCTCCTGAACACGAGACCAAAGCGAAAAGAAAACACACGGCACAAGTCACAAGCGAACTCACATTGGCCTCGTGAACAAAGCGAAAAGAACGACCACCCCACCGCAATCAGTACCACACCACTTACATGCGCAAGCAGCACCGACAGTAGCATAAGCCAGAATGGCCAAAACGTTGGCGACGGCTAGCTGACGCCGCTTGTTTTGGCTGCACCAGCGGAGTCAGCCAAACAGCCTGCAGAAATCGGCCGTCTGCGGGCCTGCGGCCATCACAGTTTCCCTCTTCCCACCCTCGTACAAGCCCCTATGGCCGTCGTTCCCTTTTCCTTTCACACCCCCCACAAAGTTCCCATCACGTGACTTTTACTTATGCAGCTCAGAGCGAAGCTGCCCAAGGCCAGCGCCGCGCATGACATATTTCAAATCGTGAACTCCATTAGGAGAAGCCCATTTGCAGGAGCGCGCATCATTGGGAGGAGTCCACTTCCAGGGTGGTGTGCACTGGGAGAAGCGCACTTGTGGGGGCACAGCGTGGCATGGAGTTCGATGTATCGAATATGGGGTACACGTGAGTTCGATAGATGTAAACAGATTAGCTATACTTTTGCATGAGATTCCCAAGGGGATTCTAAATCTGTTTGATATAGGCAATAATTCAATATATCCAGGTTCGACTGTATGATGTAAAAAAAAGTCATACCACTGGCTCCTGGAATCACAGCCTCTTGAGTATGCAAAGGAGGGCGGCCACCGACGGTGTAGGCCAGGACTCTGAGCCGCCTGCAATTGCTTGCAGCAGATTCAAACTGGGGCGGTGAAAACACACAGCAACAGAATTGGCAGCTCCTGTAGCTGAATGAGTAGCAGGCAATTCTTCAATGCACCTGTTCAAAGTTTTATGCTATGCTACTGTGAAACCTTACCTATACCTATATGTGAAACAGCCCCTCGCATAGGTTTTAAGCTTGCATGCAGTTGCACCACACGGTTTTAGCCTTCATGACATCTCTGGAAATGCATGCCTGGCACTTTTCTGAGAAGGCTAGGGGAAATCTTAGCCTTATTTGAGCTGCTCTTCATCACCTTCTGTGTTGATGCATAATAATCCTTTCAACAAATTGCTGAGGGATGCCATTTGCAGCAAACACCTGACACCTGACTGCTTGACAATGTTTCCGCCTTCAAAAACGAGCAGAATGTGCCCATTGTGTTCCAAGTGATTGAGCACAGTTGGCGTAATGTAGCAGCACATGAACATTAGATGTTGTGCTGACAACACCGCACACTCTTGCAGTGGACAGAACTCTCCAGAAGCAGCTGCCAAAATATTTTTGGGTGAAGTTGGGAGCCCTAAACCCCTGTCACACGGGCACTTCGGATCGTGATCGGTCTCGAACACGGTTTCACCACAGTATTTGTAGCAGCTGCACTTGTTGACATAGGCCGCCGCGGTGGCTCAGTGGTTATGGTGCTCGGCTGCTGACCCGAAAGACGCGGGTTCGATCCCGGCCGCGGCGGTCGAATTTCTTTGGAGGAGAAATTCTAGAGGCTCGTGTACTGTGCGATGTCAGTGCACGTTAAAGAACCCCAGGTGGTCGAAATTTCCGGAGCCCTCCACTACGGCGTCTCTCATAGCCTTAGTCGCTTTGGGACGTTAAACCCCATAAACCAAACCAAACCAGTTGTTGACATAGCCCCCGACACAATTACCATGCTTGTCGTCTGCAGACTTCCAAAGTCACCACTTGAAGCCAGCTATTACCATGATAGGGTTAAGAAGCTTGTGTCGCAGAAAATCTGGCATAGGATGCCTCACCTTTTAAAAATATGATTACATACAGCTGGGATGCCCAGTATTATTGATTTCAGAATGAATTTTAAAGCTTAGTGGTAGTTTTAAAATATTGCATGCCATCTGTGGCTCTCCAGTGGCCTGCACTTAATCAGCAAAGGAAAGAGTTGATTAAAGTCATCCACAAGAATTGCAGGCTCTATTATGTGTTACTGTGTACTTAAAACTTGCATTATTGCACATTAGTACACAAGACTATTGTGTGCCACGTACAATGTTTTAGTTTCTTGCATATTGTACTGTGTAACCCGAAATTATGTGTTACTGTGTACTTAGAACTTGTATTATTACACATTAGTACACAAGAGTATTGTGTGCCACATACACTGTTTTAGTTTCTTGCATATTGTACTGTTCAGCCCAAAAAGGAACTGATTGCCTAAAAATGCCATAAAAAATACATGAACAATCTACATGTGAATTTGCTCCCTGTAGCAAGGGTGACTGGAAACAACATATCTGAATGTTTTCTAAAATCCTTGTATAGTTAAGTACGCAAGGAAGAATTTATTTTCTAGTGACAGTGTTTCTGCATCACATGCAGGCATTTCTTGTCTCATGACTGCGAAGCTGGCTGTAGTGTACACAGTATACAGCCAAAGGGGTTCGCTAAGCTGTTTAGCGGGGCTCCCTGGCACATCTAGCAGTACAAAACTTGAGAGGGCTGGGGACGCGAAGCCATTCCTCTTTCGAGAGGTTACGGTTGCTGAGCATGCATAATGAGGTGTAGAGCAGGCCTCACAAGCAAACTCTATGGGGGTGTACATCTGTTGTCTTATTGCTGGTAATCACAAAGCGATACAGAACCCTTCAGAACATTACAGGGCCAAGGCTTTGTTGCGTGGAATTGGTAATGGTGGACATATGTCATATTAAGGATGCTGATATTTGCTCTGAGTAACGCTTGGAGCAGACTCAGGAATTTAGTGTAGTTAGCTGTTTTTGATGTTCTTGGGTCTTTTTTTTTTTCAAGGCTACACAAAACATTCAGTTCCAAAATTAGTGTGCTCTGTGGTATGTTCGTTTCCACTTGTTCTGTATGAGTGCAGTTCTGAATTAAAGCTTCGTTTCTTCTCTCTCTCTGTATGAACATGTGTGCTATTCCTGTACTTTGTTTGGTGTTCTTGTAACACACAGTATATCCTGCATCAGTGTGACGTAGGTGACGTAGTTTCAGCTCCCTACCAGCCTCTCCAATGTGCTGTACATGTTGCTGTCCTGAAGGATTCCTGCACCAACCATTGCAACAGTAAAATATGATAAATCACAGTACATAAATGAAATACACTAAGCCAAAGAAAGGGCTGTATCCAATCAATAATTTTTTTATTGAATGGATTAACCGCACAACAAACCACAGGGAATTGTGGTGAGCATCTGGCACCACACGTGGCCTCTCGTCTTCTTTCCTCTGGCTGTTTGTGGTCGTCCGTCCTCTGTAGCACCCGCCGCATTCCACAGTAATGCCTTCGAAGACATGTCCGCGTCAGTAATTCTGGAGATGGGCACAGTAGCTCTGGCACTAGCCGACAGAGTAAGTTCTTTCGAGCAATGTATCGGCCTCACGTATGCAGTCCTTCACACCTGCTCGAGGTAGTAAAGGGCTTACAGTTTTGAAATTTATACTGTCTTCTTCGAGGAACGTAGGGACACATGAGGAATATCTAATTGTGTATTCTTCTAAAAGCAAGTAAGGGTTAGAAAGGATTATGTGCTAATAAAAACTGCTGTGCTAAACAAGTCAGTTCCATGAGGTGAACGAAGAACACAAAGCTGCATATTTATTTCATAGGACAATGCTGCTACATATTTATTTCTGGGTGCCTTGCTCATACAAATTTCATGTGCGTTCATGAAACTACTGATGGTATAACATGTGCTGGACACTTGGGTGTTTAGTGGATCCTATGAAGATTTGATAAGCTTATACTGTCGTCGCAAGGGCACTTTGACAGCCTTCGAACCATCAGAATAATAACTTAACGACGAAAGGAGTGCTACTAGATGGGCAGCTCCAATGGCCATTGAGTCAAAAATATATCAAGTCAACAAAGAAGTGCTGAACTCTATCCTGGAGCTTTCAAATGGTCTTTGAAACAAGTGTAGAACTTTATCAAAGCTTCAAACTGTTTCAGCAGCGGCAGCATACACTCAGGGATGTTGGAAGCCACATGCAGTGGAAGAAGAGGAAGAAAGTAGTGCAACAGTGCCCTGCAGTGAAGGAACACTCTTTAAATCTGCAGTCGTCACAATTACATGCATTGCACTGACCACCTCTGTGACTGTGACATCCGTTTATTAAATTACTAGATGTGAAATCAATTTCGTCGCACAGTTCTATCTAGCAGAAGGTGTCAGTAATACTCTTCATGCGTGTAGAAATATCACGCACAAGCAGAAGAGAAAGCAGCATGAGGCATCTATTTACGAACACAAAGCACGAAAGCACCCATAAATGGGCCAGAGGTCTAGCCTCCGTTCACTTTGGGCAACCTTGGCTTTCTTCAGTACACTACGGTCCTTCTTCCACAACTGTTATTAGCTGTGGCCAGCTATACTCCAGTGGCAGGCCCATCGATGGGCACACGTGCATGTCATGCTCATGGGAGGGATAACTAAGGAGACATGAGGAATATCTGCTTCAAGTGCTTGTTTTTCATTGAGTAAAGGTTCATGGAAAATGCATGTTATCTTTACACATAGTGCAGCGCAAACAAGCAAAAAATAAGGCAACTTATGTCTGCGAATTCCTAGACGCAGGTATTTGTCAGCCACAGGTCACTGTTGCAGTCAGTGAGCAAATGTCCAAAAGTCTTTGCAGTATGATTGATTACCTGTGATGCACCCTGTACATTAGATGGATGAAGCGTGAATGTCTGCTATAGGTCGCACCACCTGTTCGGATATGCCTTGTCTACCTGTCCTACATAGCTTTCCTGAAATCTGTTTCAAAATGTATCCAGTTTTCTCCCGGCCAGTGTTACCAATGAAAGCACTCATGCATGTTTTGTTTAATGTGCATGAGAATAATTTGCAATGGGTCACACAGTTTACGTGGGTGTGTGCTCGTCAGAACTTCCTATGCTTATTCAGGTAGTCATTTCAGAAGCGTCTTGTACCCATAGAAGAGTGTGCATGCATTCGATTGTCGTTGCACAACTTTCGGTGTGAAGTGTGGATTGAAAGTTAAAGGCTTACTTAAAATGGGTGACTTACCCTGTTTAGCACCTCAACTTCTGTCCCAGCTGAAAGTAAAATCCAAGTGACAGTCTGAACTTCATCAGTCCTGGGCACATGCTGTTTTGGCGCTGGAATGCTTAGTTTGTGTATAGACCTTGAACGAAGCTTTATGGCAGCGCTAGGTTATGGTATCTCCGGAAATGACCACTGATCAGTGCTTGCAACAGAGGTAACAAGGATAATTTCATGCACTACCTGTTAACATACGTAGCTAATTTCGCTGCCTCCTTTAGGCACTTTCTTCAATAAAATAAAAAAATCAATGCAGTAAGCAAATAAAATAAAGCCACAATTCAGTTCAGCGTGTAACATGCAGACTGCTTCGATTGCTTGTTTTTTTATTGCGTAAAAGTTCATGGGAAATGCACATTATCTTTACGCATAGGGCAGCATGAATAAGCAAGAAATAAACAAGGCAACTTATGTCTGCGAATTTCTAGAGAGAGGTAGTTGTCAGCCACAGGTGATTGTTGCAGTCTGTGAGCAAATATCCAAAAGTCATTGCAGTATGATTGATTACCTGTGATGCCACACTGAACATTACAGATGGCTGAAGCTCGAATCGCACCACCTGTTTGGATATGTATGGTGTCGAAGCGCAAGACAGTGCATTGCGGCCTGGCACAGTCACTAGCTGGGCACTCGCAATCCGTTCTGGCATGCATAATGCCCTCACTAAATTACTCAAATTTAAACCACTACATGAACAGCGTGCTGTCGATGCTGTCAATATTTAGCAGTCTTTACCGCAAACGATGATTGAAGAGCTCGTGCTCCCTCCAGCACCTCGTATCGTACTCAATGTCCTCCAATGAATAATCACCTTTCCAGAAGCCACCGGTCTTTTCTGGTTAACATGAGGTCATCAGTTTCCTCCCACGTCAACATCGATGTAACATGATTTTTGCACAGGGACTCATTTTACTGAACAGATGATCACCTGCAGCGAATAACTTCTCATCATAACAGTGATTCCCTCACATTTTACAATTAGCACGGAGTGCATAGCATACCTGCATATGTTTATCCATGAGTCTTTTAACAGCGTTAAGTGCTTGCTGTGCCGTTCTCTTCTTAAGGCCTGTGGCAAGGGCCAGCAGGAAAACTTTCAACTCTAGATTGAGATTAGAAGCCGTGTGCACGACGGAAGATGAGCGGCACTGGCTCCGAGAGTGCGGGCTGAGTACACAAAGGAGTGAAGGAGAAACTAGAGTAAGCGTTCATTCGTTATGTGGTCCTGGTTGAGAAAAAATGCCGCCTAGACCTTGAGGAGCAGCGCTTTGCATGCAAAAAACAAAAGAAAAAGCTGCCATAAACGTATCTATGGCATTTGGCAAGGAGGGTGGCAACCTTATACATGCGCCTTAGAGCCTGCACCTTGCCAAAGCTCCACTCCACAGCTTGTCGCACTGTGCTCGTAGCACGATTGAAGTAGGCCTCATCGGGCTGCAGAGTCGAACCTCCGTAGGGCTTGAAAAGGAGAGGGTGAAGAGGATATGCAGCGTCCCCGTAGATAACATATTTGTGTCCTTGCACAAGCTTCTCTAGGTTGTTATAGAGCATGGTCTGCCGCAAGATACCTTGTGAAAATCCACAAATGCAAAGTCGCCAACCACCTTGCCAAAGCCCCACTCCACAGCTTGTCGCGCTGCGCTCATAGCACGATTGAAGTAGGCCTCATCGGGCTGCAGAGTCTAACCTCCGTAGGGCTTGAAAAGGAGGGGGCGAAGAGGATATGCAGGGTCCCCGTAGATGACATATTTGTGTCCTTGCACAAGCTTCTCTAGGTTGTTATAGAGCATGGTCTGCCGCAAGATACCTTGTGAGCATCCACAACTGCAAAGTCACCAGCCACCTTGCCAAAGCCCCACTCCACAGCTTGTCGCACTGTGCTCATAGCACATTGTAGTAGGCCTCATCGGGCTGCAGAGTCGAACCTCCGTAGGGCTTGAAAAGGAGAAGGTGAAGAGGATATGCAGGGTCCCCGTAGATGACATATTTGTGTCCTTGCACAAGCTTCTCTAGGTTGTTATAGAGCATGGTCTGCCACAAGATACCTTGTGAGCATCCACAACTGCAAAGTCACCAGCCACCTTGCCAAAGCCCCACTCCACAGCTTGTCGCACTGTGCTCATAGCACATTGTAGTAGGCCTCATTGGGCTGCAGAGTCGAACCTCCGTAGGGCTTGAAAAGGAGAGGGCGAAGAGGATATGCAGGGTCCCCGTAGATGACATATTTGTGTCCTTGCACAAGCTTCTCTAGGTTGTTATAGAGCATGGTCTGCCGCAAGATACCTTGTGAGCATCCACAACTGCCAAGTCACCAGCCACCTTGCCAAAGCTCCACTCCACAGCTTGTCGCACTGTGCTCATAGCACATTGTAGTAGGCCTCATCGGGCTGCAGAGTCGAACCTCCGTAGGGCTTGAAAAGGAGAGGGCGAAGAGGATATGCTGGGTCCCCGTAGATGACATATTTGTGTCCTTGCACAAGCTTCTCTAGGTTGTTATAGAGCATGGTCTGCCACAAGATACCTTGTGAGCATCCACAACTGCAAAGTCACCAGCCACCTTGCCAAAGCTCCACTCCACAGCTTGTCGCACTGTGCTCATAGCACAATTGTAGTAGGCCTCGTTGGGCTGCAGAGTCGAACCTCCGTAGGGCTTGAAAAGGAGAGGGCGAAGAGGATATGCAGGGTCCGCATAGATAACATATTTGTGTCCTTGCACAAGCTTCTCTAGGTTGTTATAGAGCATGGTCTGCCGCAAAATACCTTGTCAGAATCCACAAATGCAAAGTCGCCAGCCACCTTGCCAAAGCCCCACTCCACAGCTTGTCGCACTGTGCTCATAGCACGATTGAAGTAGGCCTCATCGGGCTGCAGAGTCGAACCTCCGTAGGGCTTGAAAAGGAGAGGGCGAAGAGTATATGCTGGGTCCCCGTAGATGACATACTTGTGTCCTTGCACAAGCTTCTCTAGGTTGTATAGAGCATGGTCTGCCACAAAATACCTGCAATTGTGAGAAATGTGTTTGTAAAACAGTAGGCCTGGTTGGGCTGAAGAGTTGAACCTCCTTATCACTTCAGCGTGAGAGGGCAATATGCAGGGTCGCTGTACATTGCGTATTTGTGTTCCTGCACAAGCTTCACCAGGTTGTCATACAGCCGCAAAATCCCGACAATCGTGAAAAATGTTCTTCTCAAACAGTAAACATGTAGAAGCCATGAAAGGGATACATGAAAGCATGAGGGGCATAAAGACACATGAAAAAAAGTGCTGTGCTACTACTAGCAGTGTGCACACTTAGGTGTATTGTCTGCCAATGTCAACGATGTAGATGAGATGGAGGCAACATAAATTATTCTTATTCATGCACCTGTCTTGCCACCTTGAAAAGTGTACCACAAAATTAGGAGAGACACGGCTGAAGTCTAGCTTCAGTAGAAAGCTTTAGCACCATGTGTTGGGCTACTATTACCCGGGTACCAGACTCCGCGTGCATGAGTTTGAATCCACACATGATTGTGCAATATAACATGGCTGCTAGGCAGCTGTGTAGTGTTCTTATTTAGCTCTGTACCAATATCTGAAAATCTAACTGTTGCTTAGAAAGGAAAGGAGTCATCTTCCATAGTGAAGAATCTTGAGCTAAGGGGCCACTCGAGCTAGCTAGTGCAGTTAACTGTGGTATGAAGACACTGAGGTCCAATGGGAACTCGAATTTTCTGCAACCTTCAAGAGAGTACTTTAGTGAGATACAGTCAACGCTCCACAGCAAATGCCTTAAGGACGAGAAGCACGATGCTGTATCGGGCAACCATGGGAGAAGATTCATGCTCCCTTGTTTAAGACTGCCAAGACACGAACATCTTGTTCAATGGACTCTGTATGGACTCTGGAAAAAGCTAACAAGCCCATTCATGCAATCATTGCTTATGAAAACTTTCAAGCGATGAGCGGATGGTTGAGAAGTGTCAAAACTATGACTTGAAAAGTATTGTAAGAAGGAAGTGACACACCAGTTTAACTCTCCTACAACTGGCGTGAATATGAGATCCTGTGGCACACGAAAACTGAGGCAAAGTTGGAAAAACACTAACGGAATGGCTCATCCAGCTGGCAGACATCATTAGCAGCCATAACTGCCTAATACTGTTCTTGGCGCATGATAGCCTTAGATGCTTATGCGCCAATAAACCCAACACAACACAACACAGCCTAATACTTGAATGCATGGCACCTTTTATGCCCTGAAAATTATTTCTATTTGTCACCAACGGCTGGCAGATGCGTCGAGCTGTCCCGTTGAAGAAGCCCCAACAGTTTTCTAGTGGGGCCCCTTTTGTGTGGACAGCCTAAGAAAAAATAAAAAAAGAACAAGGCAGTCACAAACTTCCGGCTTTCCTCAGAAACGAAAAATCACCTCACCTCCAAAAATACATCAAGGCTGGAAAGGGACAGCCAGCGGTGTGTAGTTAGATCCGCAAGCAAGTGAGCAAAGTAATACTTGATGTGAGCCACTACTTTGCCTGCAATGCTTGAAATGACCGATGCATGACGTCTGAGAAGGATTTCTAAGTCCAGGACCCTGTTAGCATGGGCAAAACGCCGCAGGAGCATGCAGAGTGCCTTGTCTCCTGGCACCTGCACCCACTGCGCGCTGGCCATCACATTGGGCATCTTCAGGCTGTGTAAGAGGTCATGCATGTCATACTTCTCGAACCTAAATAGATAGCGAAAGGTGTGACCTGCATGTTCTTTAGGTTGATAAAGCCATCATCATCATCATCAGCCTGACTACACCCACTGCAGGGCAAAGGCCTCTCCCATGTCTCTCCAATTAACCCTGTCCTTTGTCCGTTGCTGCCACTGTATCCCCGCAAACTTCTTAATCTCATCCGCCCACCTAACTTTCTGCCGTCCCCTGCTACGTTTGCTTTCTCTTGGAATCCACTCCGTTACGCTTTAGGACCAGTGGTTATCTTGCCTTCACATTACATGCCCTGCCCAAGCCCATTTCTTGCTCTTGATTTCAACTAAGATGTCATTAACCCGCGTTTATTCCCTCACCCACTCCGCCCTCTTCCGATCTCTTAACGTTACACCTATCATTTTCCTTTCCATGGCTCGCTGCGTTCTTAACTTAAGCTGAACCCTCTTTGTTAGCCTCCATGTTTCTGCCCCATAGGTGAGTACCGGTAGGATACAGCTGTTGTATACTTTTCTCTTCAGGGATATTGGTAAGCTACCATTCATGATCTGAGAGAACCTGCCATATGCGCTCCACCCCATTCTTATTATTCTAGTTATTTCCCTCTCATGATCCGGATCTGCGGTCACTACCTGCCCTAAGTAGACATATTCTCTTACTACTTCCAGCACCTCGCTACCAATTGCGAACTGCTGTTCTCTTGCTAGGCTGTTGACCATTACTTTGGTTTTCTGCATGTTAATTCTTAGCCCCACCGTTCTGCTCTGCCTGTCAACTGATTGATCATGCTTTGCAGTTCTTGTCCTGAGTGGCTTAGCAAGGCAATGTCATCAGCGAATCGCAAATTACTCAGGTATTCTCCATTAACTCTTATCCCCAACTGTTCCCATTCCAGTCCCCGGAATACCTCCTGTAAGCAGGCAGTGAAGAGCATTGGCGAGATCGTGTCTCCCTGCCTGACACCTTTCCGTATTGGAATTTTATTGCTGGCTTTATGGAGAACTATAGTAGCTGTGCAATCGTTATAAATATCTTCCAGTATTTTCACATAACACTCTTCTACAAAAAGCCATATTCGCCCAGAAATCATTGCCCCTCCACCTCTTGGGCATTGAAAGCGTAAATCTTCTTGATCTCCCGCGACAGTGTGTTGAGCATAAGGAAGTTGTCAATTACACTGTAAGGCATTCAAGCTGCGACTCAACTGTTTATGGTGTTGGTTGAGCTTTTCACGCACGAGCATGGTTGCTACACACACGATTAAACAAACGATGCAGCAGTGTGAGTGAAATTGTGAAATGACGGCCATTATAAGAGAAGCATGAGAGAAAAGTGAAGCTGCCTAGAAGTGCTTTTTGTTTACTTTGCTCCATTTCATGAGTCCCTGAAGTAAGAGGAGATTGGACTGGGCAGACCGGTCGTCCGAGAATCCGCTCTTCAGTGGATGGAATGAATGGTGGGGTGAAAAGCGACCCAATATTAGTCTGGA
This sequence comes from Amblyomma mixtum, assembly GCF_055824585.1. NCBI lineage: Eukaryota > Metazoa > Arthropoda > Arachnida > Ixodida > Ixodidae > Amblyomma > Amblyomma mixtum. The sequence continues at coordinate 72,543,339 of NC_143019.1, forward strand.
AAACAACCTTACCCAAACAGAACTAATAGTAATGGGCCACAGCTCCCCTGCCGATAAAGGAATGTCAGTTTTGGGAATGAAAACAGTCCGGGAAAGGCGGAGCTCCTTATGTAGGCTATGTGTGATTAAGAAGTTGTTTAGCACCATCGTTATTTTCTCCATGGGTATTTTCCCTAACTCAGACACGGTAAGACCGTCAGGGCCAGGAGTGGACCCCTCCCTCATGGCTTGGTAGCAGGTGAACACCTCACTGGTGGTGAAGCAAGGAGCATCCCTCGGTAGAATATTGGAGACCTACCTATTCGACCTGTGGAGAGGAGCTCTGGAATAGTGGGTCTTACTGACGATGAATGTCTGAGAGAGGAATGGGTGGACCCTGCGATTAATTTTTACACAGCTCGTCCAAAAACACCTTAGGACCCTTACGAAAAAGCTGTTGATGATATGCATACAACCTCCTATGAAACCTTTTCTGAGATTCTCTGGGATGCTTCATCAGCTGAAAGAGCTTGCGCTTACCCCCCTTTTTCATCTTCGGCACTACCTTAAATCTATCATATATTAGTAACAGGTCGGAAGTGGCTAGTGGGCCATTACAGATGTTTGACCTGGCCAAGCCAGAGGAATGGAGCTGATATTTGGACAGCACCTCAAGCACATCCTGGAACTCCAGGGTAGGCACCTCTATTTCATCCACCTCTGGAATTCTTGGAGGGGATGAGCAAGGAGGAATGACGGTTGGCAGGGCCGCGGCTGGGACCCGAGCAGCTACAGAGGGCCTTACTCTCAACCCGCGACGTTGCTCACGTTCCGCCTCCAATTTGTTCCGGTAGGTGTCCTTATGCCTGAGACCACGGATGGCGTCCGCCTAACGGGTGCGATACTGGGCCGTGATGGCGATGTTGATAAACATCGTGATGATGATGACAGAGAGAATGTAACTCACGGGACGACACCACTGAACGACACTTGCAGCCAATTTGTTTGCTCGACAGCCGATTGTTGTCTGCTAAGTTTATTACTGTATATTGCAGAAATGTAAAATTTTGTCACCACTTTATCATATGAAACAAAACTTTTTATGTCGTTTTTTGTTATTCCATCTTACATTATTATGCATTGTGCTTTTTATTTTGCGTCCATTCTTACTTCTGCTTCGAGGATACACTTCGGTCCTGCCTATGGTACACGGTACGCTAAAAGACTATTCCGGTGAATATTTGTGGTACACAGCGGCGCATATGCAGTCTCGGGCTCCTGGTACTCCGCTAATGTTAACACGGTCCACTGTGTTAACACGCATGATAAAGGTGCCTACTATATAAGTACTATACAGTAACTCTAGATGAGTGTTTTTGGGGAAAGTGCACCTTCCAGGGCCCTAGCGCGTGGTTCAAATTATTTAACGGCTAGCGAAACAGGAGTTCGATATACTACGCAACTGTCCTATACTTTTACACAGCATTTTCAACGGGATAACCTTTGTGTTTGGAATATGCGGGTTCGATATATCCAAGGTCAGCTGGACTGACGCCACGAAATGAGACGCTGCGCACAGCTTGCATCTTTTAAATCGTACTGTAAAGGCCAGTCAGTGCTTCGGCTGAAGTCAAGCATGGTAGCTCTTGGGAGGCAGCGTTGTAAAAGGTATGAAAACCACGTGCCTTAATTTCTGTTATTATTATTATTATTATTTATTATTCCTCAAAGGTCCCTTTCGGGACATTACATGAGGGGTGGGGATAACACGGCAAAAAAATATTATACATTAATAAGAAAATGGACAAAAATTACGTTGATGAATGGGCTTCCTCGATAGTGGTCTTGAACAGTCGATGATTCATGATGGTGGCCACTTCAGCAGAGAGGTCATTCCAGTCACGGGCAGTCTTTAAGAAAAATGATTGCTGGAATGTGGTGGTATGTGCACGTCAGGGTAAACAGCGTTCGGGTGGTTATGGAGGGAAATGCGATGCACACGTGGAATTAATTGGTTGGCTTCTGGAAAGTTGTGGAAGAACTTGTGAAATAAGCAGAGACGTGCTGTGTTCCGATGGGTGACTAGCGTAGGTAATTGCAATCGTATCGGGCATCGGGCCTATTGGCTATTGGTTAGAGACTAATGAGTGGGCCCCTTTGGCCGGGCCCACTCGTGATGAAATGCCTCCTGCTCCCCTGCAACTGGACACATGCAACCCTCAGCAGCCATACCCAGCTTCGCAAGCTCAATAGCCGCATCTCGTTGATTCGGCGAGTAGCTTCAAAACACGAGCAAGCATTATTCAGCTGTGTTTTTCATAGTGTGGCAAAGCAAAACAAACATGGCACGCACTTTCAGAGTACAGTATTTCTCTATGTTTACAAACTGCTATTTTTTATGGCGGCAGTTTCGAGCTTTATGAGCTCTAGTTTGGCCCTCTTATTAGCGCATTCCAGTCCATGCACTTCTTTTGCGTTCTTCATGTGAAGTGCATGCTGAGCTCTCATGAGCTTCATTTTAAGGAGGTGCTGCCTCCTCTTTCGCTGATTTTCATCTGTAACAGCTTTGAGGCATGTGTCAAGTTCTTCAATAGCTGTCTGTTTTGCGCTCTTCCTGCCTTGCACTGGAGGTGTTTGTGGCAGTGGTTGCGGGGCAGCTGCTACTCTTCCAGGTGGCTGCTCTTCTTCATCTGCAGGTGGTGTATTTTCCCTGTCTTCGACACACTCCACTTGGCTGCTGCCACCGCTGGGGCTCGCTGCAGTGTCCCACTGACAGGTCATATCTGGAAAAACATTGGTAACTGTTAGTTTTCATCACGACTCATGATCACCAAATGCATAAAAGCTGACTTTGCACTATGTAAACAGATAACTTTTGGTTGCACTTCTCTTAGCTAGCAGCTGCAAGCATTTACGAGTCGTCACTGTACCTTGCTGTGTGCACAATTTCAAAGACTGTACTTTGTAAGTGCGGTATTGATCAGCATATGTGTGCTTTATGAAATGCAATAAATTGCAGCCCGCCTATTTCAGCTGGCTTTTTGTCTTCTTATACCTATGACTCGTATGACAATCCACTGGCAGCAGTTTTGGCTGCCCTTGTTGAAATCATTTAGGTGCACGAGAGAAACAGTGGTTTTGCTGGGATTTACTTAAACTCGCTTTTTTTTCTAGCTACCTGATGGTATGGCTGACTGGTGGCATCAATACAGCTGTGTGCAGGGCACTGTCAATCACAGCAGTGCAACCATATCCTGATTCATGCTTGCTGCCACAATGTCCTGCGGCTAGTCTCAGCTTCTTATTTCACAGGGCTCACACAAAGTGGAGCAGGAAGCATATTGTAGCGTACTTGTTGACGAAGGGGGCTTTAATACCAGGCACGAAGACAGGCAAGGCCAAGCAAGCTGGGCAGCAAAAGCGACAGATTCCTCACGACGCGAGCCCTACTTCGTCGTCGTCAGCTATGCGCCACCTGGCAATACTAGGTGGCAATATGCATTATACCTTTGGGAGGCATATGCATTTTATGCAGAAGACTTTTATCACTTTGACAGTACACTCACGAGAAGTTAGCAGCTGAGAACAATCAGTACCAATACAGGAAATGCTTAAACAGCACGTGTACAGGCGGTGTGGGACACTTGTTCCGCTAAATGTAAGTAGTATACCGGGAAATGATTTTGTCCACTACCAACAGACTCCAGTGAAAGCATATGTGACGTGTGAAAGCAGGACCTTGTTGATGGAATCTGCATAAAAGCACAAAGGAGTGGTTATAACACACACAAGCAGCGCTAAATCATGATGTCCTGAAATTGATGCATCTGCAGTGGCATTAGTGTGACCAGCAGTGAACACGTAGAGCCGCCCCGTATTCTTTTTATTTTAAAGGAAGCAATCTGTTCATACGGCTTCCTCTCATGAGGTTTTGCTGCAGCTCCTTTCCTTGTCTATCTCTGCTCGCTGGCATATAGCAGACAACTAGGCCAAACAATTGCCCTGGCAGAACACATACCGTTGGACAGTTCAAGCAGCACCAACTTGCTCCAGCTTGTTCGTCATCTGGCTTTCTGGCACGCTGCCACCTCCTGGGAAAAAAAAAAAAACTAAACGCAGTGTTCTTCATTAGTAGTGACGCAGTCTTTTTTTTTTAATTACCTAAAGATGATCAGCATAGTGCATGAGATGACGAGCATGATACGTGCTCGTGATTTAATAGGTTTAATACTATGTGGTCACATCCACAGCATAAAAGATAACACGTCTTTGAATATGCGACCACCGGTCAGCGTTTTAGAGGGATTGATGGTTGTTTTATGAAGGAAAGAGCGCATGTTTTGCTGTGTTACATTATGGTCACGCTGGGCCTTAGGGCTCCGTAAATTTTTTTATTTTTCATATCTGCATTGTTTTCACTCGCACTGTGGCAAGGTTGTCCCCGCAATACTCATTTGATGCATTATTGTCTAAATAGGTTGATGTTGGAAGAAATAGCGAAGATACTCGAAGAGGAAGATGACGACGTGTCAGCAATTTACATAGAACCACCAGAGGCTAGCAGCTATTCGGATGAGGACTCGGCAGATGAGGATTCTGGCGGGCTCATTGACAATCTGAGCGTGAGGCAGCTGAGAGCCAGAGCCGAAATTGTTTTCACGGACGGACGCCGCATTGGTGGATGTGATTCCGACGACAACGATGACGACCATGGCGGGCAAGGCGACGGAGCATCGAACACCTCGTCACCTGTGGGTGATGAAGGCGTTTCTGCGAAATTACCTCTGACTTCGAAGTGGAAGAAGTGGGATCTTCTAAAAAGTCCTGCCATATTTCCCGACCCAAACTTTTCCTCTTACAGGGACTTTTCCGCTGTGGAATTGTTCGAACTCTTTTTTGATGAAGCCATAGTGGAGCTGCTGGTTGAGCAAACACGAAAATACGCGCTATTTTTGAATATGCCTGATCTGGAGGCCACCAGAGAAGAAATGAGATGCTTTATCGGAGTCCTCATTTTGTCCGGCTATACCCGCTTGCCAGGAAAAAAGTGCTACGGGGACAGCGGCATGGACATGCGAAACACAATAGTCCACAACGCCATGCGAAGAAACCGCTTCGTACAGATAGTGAGGTTTCTGCAGTGTGCGGACAACGCGAGCCTGACACTCAGCGACAAGTTAACAAAGTTGCGCCCATTGATGACACTGTTGAAAGCAAGGTTCGTGAAGCACTTTCAGCCTGTGCATCACTTAGCTATGACGAAAGTATGATTGAATACTACGGTCGCCATGGCTGTAAACAGTTCATACGTGGAAAGCCAATTCGCTTCGGATATAAAGTTTGGTGTCCAAATGCCAAGAATGGCTACCTTGTAAACTTTGAAGTGTATCAAGGCAATCAGGGGAACCCAGGGACGTCTGCAAAATATGAAAAGGAGTTTGGGAAAGCTGCGGCGCCACTTCTTCAAATGATGAACTCCCGGCAGAGGCTCGCCATCTTCCTTTCTTTTTCTATTTTGAGTATTTATTCACGAGCATCCCTTTACTTAGGCATCTCAAGGGACAGGGTTACGAAGGTACGAGCACAGTGAGGCAGAACCCTGTTCCGAAAGAGTGCCCTATCGCTCGACCGGATTTCGTGAAACGCCAACCTCGTGGACACGAAGAGCACATGTTGAGCGACGATGGAATAATCTTTGTCCGTTGGATGGACAATTCTGTAGTAACCTTCGCGAGCACCATACACAGGGTAGAGCCAGTGTCTTCTGCAGACAGGTACTCCCGTGCTCAGAAGAAAAGAAATGAATTACCCCGTCCAAATGCTGTTGCTCAATACAACAGCTTTATGGGAGGTACAGACCAGATGGATGCGAATGTAGGTGCCTACAGGATTGGAATCCATGGCAAGAAATGGTGGTGGCCGATCTTCACATGGCTTTGTGATGTGTCAATCAGCAATGCTTGGGCACTTATTCGTAGCACAGGGTCCGTCACTCAGCTTGAGTTCCGTAGGCAAATTGCACAAAGTTATCTGATGCGATGGGACAATAAACCGAAAGGACCTGGTCGACGAAGAACCCCAAAGACTGGTGACGTCTCGACTGGTGCATGGTGTGACCAAGTGGCCCAATTCGTTGCACCAGTTCCCAATAGCAAGAGGCAAAGATGCGCTGGGGACAATTGCAACAGCGCGGTGCGCACACACTGCTCAAAGTGCGACATTGGCATGTGTGTCCCATGCTTTAAACCGTACCACACTAAATAAGTGGCCAAATATTCACTTAGGAGTATGTTTTTTCATTTCTCGCCACTTGAAAGAACTGCAGATTGGGCTAGTTGGTGTAGATTCATAATGATGGTTCAACAGTGCAAACACACACATACCAAGAAGGAGACAAGACACTCACACAGCACTGAAAAGTTGAATTCGTTGATTTCGCCTTTATGTAGCAGTGTAGCACTGTTCTTAGTATTTCTGTTTCTATTGTAAGCTTTTCATTCCGATATAAATACCCAGCTGTTTTATGTGTACAAGCCAGAGTTTTGCAAATTCCTTCTCTCACCGGTCTAACAAAATTAATGTGCCACAGGGATCCTTAATGGGAAGGCGGGTAACCGTAGAGGGGATACGCGCCTTAACCTAGCCAAGGCGGCCAAGTAGTTTATATGGTTGGAGGATCAGTTGCATCGTTGGCACAGAAGTCAACCACGTCAGCGGAGTGCTTCGGGCTTTTCACCTCTCGGTCCAGCCATGCATGTTGCCTCACGTATTTTTCTTTTCCCTTGAAGTGATAATAAATATTATTATTGTTATTAGCACTTTTAGGCGTTGCGCGAAATTTTCACCTAAAGAATGTGTTTCAGCAGCCTTTGGCGCATCGCCCGGTGAATTATCGTCACACGAGGCTAGTGTTTTCGTTTACTGTTTATAGGTTGACTGTTTAGTACTCGGTTCACAGAAAAAACAATGGCCTTGAGTGATACGCGATACCGACAGTGGTACTGACACTCCAGTGAAACAAACATCTGCGGTGCCGCAGAACTTTGTTCCAAGTAAATTAAATCGCCATGTGCCTTGTTTAGGTAGCCTGCATAGAAAAGGAGTCTTTTGAAGACCAAGTAAAGCGAGTCTGCCACTCCGAAAAGTATTGACATTACAAGGAAGCATTAGATTAATGAAGGCAGTTTTCTCAGCTTATTCACACAATTTCCAATTGCAAATACAAGGAAAATCACGTTTTGTCGCTGTACTACTGCAGACTGCATTTCCATAACTGTCTTTGGCTGTCTGCTTAGTCCAACACAGGGCTGGTGACTCAAGCCAGGCACCAGTCACAGCTTACTGAATCTAGTACATCTACTAAATTTGTTTTACACTCACTACACTTCCACTCTTGTTTTTTTTTTTTTGATTTTCACCCATCTCCACAGCTTGCCATCCATTTTCATTAAAGTAATGCCGCATAAAGTCTGTCCACACAGTTGCGAATACCGCTATGGACATATTCAGACCTTTGCTCGACTGAATCTTCGTCGAGAAGCTTCCTTTTCATAGCATCAGCTGCATTTCTTGCCCCTGTTAGCCACATCAACACTTTGTTTTTTTCTGCCTCACAGTAAGCTGTCCAAAGGCTGTTGCCTGTCAGTCCTTTTTCATTTTTTTTTGGTGAGCCAATGACGTTCAAAACTTGGCCTTTGGGCCGACCACTTTCTCATTCAAGCCGGCACTTAACCATATTCAGTGTGTCTGCGTCTTGGACGGTTCGACCTTGGCAGCTAGAAGACGTTGCAGTGTCAGCGGTGCCATGTGGGACCTCTTCACGTGACATTTGTGTGGCCCTCATTTATGCTTCAGCACTTGCAGACAATGAATTGGGTTTTCCAACACTTCTCTCCTGCCCTTGGCAGACAGCCTCAGTAGTGTCAGAGCTGCCTAGCGAACCCTTTTCATGTGACAGATGCGCATTGTTCATATCTGGCCTGGTGTTAGTGCCCAATGCAATCGGCGTCTTAACATTTTCCTGCTGCAATTGTTCATGCTGCATACCTTCGTCACAATTATCAAAGAACTGCTGATTGCACTGCTCCTGCTGTACCACCTCATTTATGGTAACTTCATTCCCAGCATTCAAACATTCCAGAATGGTTTCCAGAACTTTCAGTCTCTTGTGAATGTTGCTGTTGAGCTTTCTCATGCACGGTCTGCCAGCTTAGATGCAATGACTGCTGCCTATCTAAATTTCTTGTGCACAGAAAGAATTTTTTAATATTTTTGAGTGCTCACCTGCACTGGCTGTCCACCATAATCATCAGTGGCTGTCAAGCCACGACCTTCCACATATTGATCTAAACACCACCACTCAGCTCATATGTTTCTGTCGAATTTTAAAAGACCTGCAGACTTCGGGAGGGCAAATATATGGCGACAAGCAGCAACATAGCTTTCCTGAAAGGGCATGTGCACTGTCCCATCGTAGCACAGAATTTGCTTGCCTCAGTGAGTGCATCAGTACTCTTCTTATGGCAATAGATGGCAACTTGCGTTCAAGCAAGTTCCGCTTGAACGCGATCATAGGCGTACGGTGTGAGCAACCTTGAATACAGTTCACTGGCCTCATCTTCATTTGCTACAACTCTTCTCTTTTGTAGCATAACAGCCACTTTATGCATTTTTTCACTTTGTTGAGTGTAGATGATTGCAAAAAAACTTTTCATCAAACATCTCAAGAGAGCGGATTCATTCAACAAGTTGCTTCAGCTTTACATTCATGCTTTCAGCTCGATTATTTGTTGAATTGAAGAAGTTGCCGCGCTCCCGTTTCAAACCAATTACCCATTCTGCATGAATGGAGTGCTAGTTGGTGTCAATGTACTCCACTACTTTAGCTGCTGTTGATGTCCATAGCAAGGCATAAAGCTCCTCATAAGCATTCTTTGCATACACCATGCGTTGCAGGATATCCAGAGCTGTGTCCTGCTCTCCTCTTCTAAAACCTAATTTCTGCACGCTCACTTTCCTGCCAAAGGCCTATAATGTGCAGTGCAGATGACGGGAAAAGCTCTTTCGCAATGGTTCCTTCTTTTACAGCTTTGTCAGCCATTGTGACTCGCACTGCTCGCCATCTTGGGTTGAGGCTTTTAAAGGTTTCAAAGAACCATCAAAAGGTTTCACCGTATTCTGTTGTGAACAGCCCAACAACTGGTTTCACTTTCCCCGTTATCATTTTCAAACCAGAAAAAACAAGCCATTCTGGTCTTCAGGAGTTTGTTTGTTGCAGCTAGTACAAACAGCACCTCTGGAAAGTCTTGAAATGACTTCCTCATTTGATTGTCTTGAAGAAACACTCCCTGCTGTTCATTATTCTCAATCTGTAAGCAGGCGTACACTTTTAGGTCCTTTACACCACTTAAAAGAACGTCTTGCTGGGCAAGTTGGTAACTGTTCATCTTTGGTTACAGGCACGAAAAAAGAGAGAACACAAGACAGAAAGACTGGATGAAGCGCCACTCACAACTGATTTATTCAGAGAAAACATGCATAGATATATGCTGTCGTACATGCAAGGAATATTGTCATCTTCAAAGTTGATATGATAGTGAAGGGTGAAAAAATTGCTCTCAGCCTTGTACAAAGATATTGATGTGTCACTAACGCACATGCTTCCTTTTTTTTTGCAATAAAAAAAAGCTTCGATTAGTTCCCTAGCTTTTGTGTCTGCTTTTTGACAGAATTCGTGCACTAGAAAAACATGGCTCACAAGAGCGTGACGGGCAAGACCTTATATGCTTAGGCATATTTGGGCCTTCTTTATTTTCCGTCAAAAAAAAAACCATTGGAACCAATTGGACATTCCAGTTGGAACTAAATGGACATTCCCATTGCTTCCAATTGGATTTCCCAATTGGAACCAATTGGTTCCAGTTGTGTTTTTAGCCCCCGACCAATTGGATGCAACTGGACTAGCCAATTGGACCCGTTAGGCGAGGCAGTTATTTCACCCAGAAAATATTCCCAAAATATGTTACGTTCATTGAGAAAGGTAGCTAAATGCTTGAATAATATGGTCTAGGATCTTGGATAAATATTTCTACAACTTAACACATTTTAATGTGCAAAAGGAAAACTGATTTATGAGGACTGCAGGGAGACACTCTGACTAGTGCCAATCAACATTTTTCTACGGAATTGAAATTAACATGCTTTTATGGAAATCAAAGCCAACAGACACACATGCATCACACACAAGCAACACTGCACATTCAGGCACAAGTAGCATACATTAGCTCAATATGTACATCCAGAGAACACACTTCTGCTCCAACTTATATACCCAATTTATTAGGCTCTCATGCTGGGGCCAGTGACGCTTGCCCACTGAGCACAGTTATTTAATTTAATTTCAGCTCCAGTGGTGGTGTAGGTGATGAGAACAATTTATTAGGCTCAGCTGTTGATAGCTCTTATTGTAAGTACCATATTAGTTCTACCTTTTTCGTCAAACATGCAAACATTCATTGGACAAATTGGGTGCAGTTGGGCGGACCAATTGGATGCAATGGGTAAGACCAATTGGGCTCACCAATTGGAAACCCAAATGGTCCAATTGGATAGTCCATTTGGACCATCCAATTGGAACACCATTCCAATTGGAAACTGAACTCGTCCAATTGGAACCCATTGGAAATCCAATTGGTTCCAATGGTTTTTTTGACTGGGTTGCTCAACATTTTGTGTTCACTGATCACTTTTCACATTTGATTTGTATTTTTCAGTCAAAGCACGCACAACTTCTGACAAGTCGTTGCTTGTATTAGCCACCATTCCTTTAGCTGCTATATTCGACAAGTCTTTCAGGAGCACAGCATGTCCACTTTCGTTTTGCATTTCTTCCATTACCATCACTTTATTAGCCTTGAGCTGCGAAAAGGTTACGCGCCCTCTTCTGCAAGTCGGGCGCAAGTCGCCTTTGTTGGGGCAGGTGCCTGAACAGTTCTTCAGTGATGGCGTGATTGTGCTGAAGGTTCAGAGAGCGCACTTAAAGATGAGTGCCTCCCTTGTTTGCAGCAATATAAATGCTGAATGTGCAGTCTTGCTTGAATGATCTTGAATAATGAGAAAAAAAAAACATAAGTGGCGATACAATAAAATTAAGGAACAGGCCAAAGCATAATTGAGCCTGAAGACGAAACAGATGACCAAAAAACATCCTGAACTGCGCATCACAAACATTTAACGGTACTGTTCGTAACCAAACAGAGCTGACGAACATTAATTGTTAGCAAACGCTAGGGGCCACGAACGGTACAGCGTACATTCAGCTATCAGAACTGAGGAGACACCACTAGGGCCTTTCTGTTACAATGGAGGGAGGGGTCGAAAAAGCAAGAGATACTGCCTTCAAATACAGGCAAGCTATGCTACTTTTGATAATAGATCTGTTTGATTGGGGCTGAGCTTGCTGCACCAGGCCAAGGAGTGCAGTATATTTGCGTTCTTTTGGCAGTGCAGCAGCGGAGTGCAAGTTACATTTGAACATCCTGAACCGACAGTGTAGGCCTCCGCAGAACTGATCCAGCCGGTGCACCCAAGTCGAACAGAATTTCTTATGACATGTGGTGTCGCGAATGACAGTTACGCCCTCTGGAACGATACCAATTGGTCTCTTCGATCTGTTGTCCCGGACTCCCCGGAAATGTGCGGTACCTCTTCCTGATATTCGACCTACAACAATCTGCAACAGTCTCAAGATGTCCGGGACAGTTCAGAACTTAGCAGACACCTTGAGAACTGCTTTAAACAAGATTGTTGTCATCATCAGGTTTCTTCGATTTGCTAAGTGACAACATGCATCAAAGCAGTGGACTTACGTTGGCTTCCGCGTGCCTTTGGTGCTGATCAAGAATTTCATACTGCCGTGGATGCAGCAGTAGCGCACTTGATAATATTTCAGTGCTTCCGACCTCTTCTTGGCGGTCAGACTAACGCGTTTTTTTTTTGCCGCTTCGGTTGTCCTCGTATCTCTCTTCCACAGCTGCACGCAGTTCGCAGCACTGAACTTGTTTATCTTCTTTTCGATTTCCGAGAACAAAGAAAAACAGTCGTTGACTGCTGTTGGACTCGACGCGCCCTCTGCAGCGTTGACAATTGGCGCCAGCGGGACTGGGTTACGTGAATAACGGCCGGTTTCAGCACGCTGAGTGTGTGTGTATTCAACGCCTCCTTTATAAAACTATGCCTGTCAGTTCCGGCGCCACACAATAGGGCCGCCGCGGACGCCGCGCTTCACGTGCCGCTCGCACCGCGGCGCTGCTAGCTGCCACTACGCCGTCGTACAGAACGTGCTGGAACATATGCGCCGCGCCGAACTTGCGCTGCTAATGTTGGTTGTAGAGTTGCATATTGCACTATATTTAATTTAGTTCGTAGTGTATGCTAACGAAGCACTGCTCAAGTGTTATTTAAAGTGATACAAGCGATATGATTGCGTGAGATAGCCGCTGCGGCAGTCGCGAGCAGTTTCGTTTGTTCGTTCAGGTGTTTTAATGTCGTGTAGCCCACTAGCCAAACACTTCAGCTGTCGCTCACGGGGCTGGGCAGGAACGCAAAGCGTAATAATAGCCAAAAACTGTGCTTTTCCTCGATTTTATGATTCGCCCTGCTTTTTAACAAGCTTTCGGTTCGTTCCTACGGCCCAAATTTTCTTACACCCAACAACATGAGACATTTAATAAATTAACATTTATTTGCAGTACTTATCACATGCCTAGCTGCAACAGTTGACACGATATACTACAATTTTAGCAGCTTCCGCGAGAGTGGCTTCTTTGCGTACATCTTGGCGACTGAATTCCTGTCTGTGATATTAAAAGCATGGTTAGTCAGCAGCGGTTTTATGAATTTGCGGCACAAGAGTTGAAGGAACATCTTCCTGTGGCCTGGCTCTTCGTTCTTGCACACCAAAATGGGCATGTCCACAAGCACATCAACAGCATGCTCCACACTTGTTTCTAATGGTTTCGAAATTGACTTCCTGTAAAATAGCATGATGTCCACAAACCGCTTGAGACCTATCAATACTGACACTAACTCTTTGGTTGGATACTTTAGTCCACCGCGGTCTTGGTGAGCAATCAGCCCATCAACAGGGGCATTGCCCTTTGGTTTTTCCACAAGTTGAATGCAGGTCTCGCAGCTGACCCTTTCTGACAAGACCCTGGCCAGGTATCCACCAATCAGGGCAATACTAGCCACTTCGGGGTTGGGGAGCCATGGTGTAGTGCAAAGATCTCGCAGCCTGTTTTTTGCTGCTGATGGGAAAAAACCTTTGCTTGCGCAGCTGCGTTTCTGAGTGTTTCCATTGGAAAGCGCTGCATCAGTACAGAATGAGGAGGAGCTATTGACATTGCTTCGAACTGATGCAGACACAATACCAGTCTTCAACATCTTCTCAAGTCCGCACACTACAGTCTTCACGTCCATTGCATCATTGCAACCTGATGTCCTTCGAAGGAATCCGAACAGTGCCTCAATTGGATCACTCGAAAACTTTCTAGACAAAACAAATATGAACTTCTTTTCCTTCAAAAGGAAACGAATGCATGCCACATTCGATGCTGTTGTTAGGACCAGTGCTCTGTACGTCTCACTGGTGAGGAAATTGTCAGGGTGGCTATCCTTTCTCAGCCTTTCAATGTATTCAAGGAAGTCAGTCTCCAGCCACTTCAACCTCATGTCATCAACATCACTGAAATGCCGGCTATCAGGGTCATTTCTGTGGATGTGCTGCTGGGTGTTGCTGACATCCATCAGTGAAAACCACTTGTGCATCGTCGACATAAATTCCACAGTTGGGCCCACTGACTTGAACTCCAAATCACAGGTGTGGCCGGCTTGGTCTCTTAGATACTGGAGTGCAGCAGTAACTGGCGGAGAGAAGATTTGCACTGCATGCCTGACACTCATCTTCTCAATATTTGACGGATAGAGATGTTTCCGTGTTAAGTATCTTATTGGCTTCACAGTTGAGCCTCTCTGCATTCTGTAGAGTTCTTTCAAAGGGGCTGATGAAATTTGCTTTTTGCCACCTATCTCCTTTGCAAGAAATTGTGACCTAACATTCTTAATAATGTGGGATTGGTCAAAAGCAAGATAAAGCCGTCTTGAAGGATCCGCTGGATGTGGAGCAGATATTTTGGCTGTTCCCTTGCTTAAAATGTCCATGGCAGCAACGTTTGTTTTGTGGTTATCAGTAACAAGACGAACTATTTCAAAACCAAGTTCCTCTGTCTTCTTGACAACGTGAACAATGGTATGCGCTAGCTCGGCTCCTGTGCAGGCCTTAGTAAAAAAGTACCCTACAGGTATCTTAAAGCGTGTTGACAGACCACAGAGCAAGAAACAAAGCAATGAATTTGCTAACTGGTCGCTGTCACTTGGTGTCAGATGGTCCAGGTCAACGCTCATATTCACATCGCCAACAAAAGCATCTCGTTGTTTATTATATTCAAGCTTTTGCTTGATGTGCATTTCATCAACTACCAAACTGCACACTTTTGACTGAGATGTTGTTAGGCCTTGAAGCTCTGTTTTGAGCCTGCAGCGAACCAGAGGGCTGAAACCAATTTCCCCACTTGCCGACCCAATATACTTTTGCAGAGTGTTCCTGCACGGCAGACGTAGAAGATGTTCAGACCGCACGTATTCATAGGCCTTGGTCGAAAGATTCCTCAGAATCACGCAGTTCCTCACGGTGGTTTCAGACCACGTTGGTCTCTTCCTACCGTAATTCGTAACCTGGTCCACAATGAATACAGCCTTTGCCTTGTTCTGGTGCGCATCGGCGACAACGTCCACAAAGGCACTTACACTGCAGTCCTCCTTCAGCTTGCGAAGTTCTTCCTTGTATCTGTCAATCGTCTGTTGCAACCTGACGATCTGTAACCGAAGGGATCTCTCTTTGGCTCTCTGTTTTCGGCGATCTACGAAGCTGCTTGTAGTTGTAGCCCAGTCCGTCTGTGTCGAAAATGTTCGCTTCGCAAACGCCGCTGTCCTGTCAGTTAACGATTCGGTATGCACCGTCGTCGCTACAGAGCATAACGTGTCACCCAAAGTGGGAGCTGCGTTAGAGCATGCTGGCCTGTTAGTTGGCGACGGCGCGAAGGCTGGTCGCGCAACAGCTACTGACGCGACGGCAGGGTAGCCAGCGTCTTCATTCTCATCGATAGGCCGCGTATCGTCAAAGCCGGCACCAGTTAATACTTTCCGCTTTTTACATGCCTCCTCCTGGCTGCAGTCGAGCTGCACTGCACGCTTTCGACTACTTGGATCACTGCGTACCTTGGCAAATGCAGGCTTCATATACGAGGGGTAGCACGGGAACACGCTGGGCACGGCTGCCTTCTTCAGTTGCCGAATTTTGGTATTCTCCCTGAAGTCCGAGGCAAGAAAGTGCTTACTGCAAACGACGGAGTAATTCGACGTCGTGTTCGGCTCCCAGTTCTTTCGCGAGATCACCTTTAGCCACTGTTGGCGCAACTCGAGGTCGGCAGGAATCTCGTGGAACGATACCCCGGCGTCTTTCTTTTTTGCACTTGATGTGCACATAGGCACACAGCAGTACCTCATTCTTCACGCTCTCAGAAGACAAACAGAAGCAAACCAAACGTCACGGCATATTCCTGCGCACGTTGACACCAGAGAATAATATTTTGCTTTGTTGATCTCGCACACCAACGTACGAACACGGTCGGGCCAGACGGGACTAGTGTCAGCCGGCAGCGCCACGAGCGGCAAGCGCTGGCAAATGGGAAAGAGGGACAGGAAAGAGGGTGATTTAGCAAGGGGGGCTCTTTTGACAGGCATAGTTTTATAAAGGAGGCGTTGGTGTATTTGTATTCGCAAGTTCCGCGACCTATAGGTGGCGCGACGAGCCATTCAATATCAGGTATCAGGTGCAATCAGGTGCAATTGCTGGCAAAAGGACATGGCTAGGGGTAGTTTATTTAGGGACCGGGGACAAATGCAGGCAAGAAAACAAGGATCTAGTTAAGTGCCTCAATGACGATATAAAGCAGATTGGAGACGGTGTCGATATTATTTTGCTTGGAGACATGAACGGCCACATCGAGGATCTGGATGGATACACAGATTGTAACGGGAAGTTAATGCTAGACTTGTGTGAGCGGCACAACTTAGTTATTGTCAATAGAGAAACTAAATGTGAGGGTCAAATCACGTGGGAATCCCGTAACAGGCAAACAACCATTGACTACTGTCTAATGTCGCAGGGCATCTATAGCAAGCTCGCAATAATGGAAATAGACGAAGAGGGGAAGGACAGCCTAGGAAGTGATCATAAACGTATTAGTCTACAGTTGGGAGCCCTAGTCAAAAGAGAAATGCAACGAAGTCCAAAAGACAACGCAAAATTAAATGATGAACAAATAGCGCTAATATCAGCCGATATAGAAGAAATAATTGAGAAACGCCACATGGAAAATTGGGATTATAATCAGTTGGAACTGCTCATCGCTACAAAAATGAAACAAGTGAAAGGAGTTAACCGCTGGAGAGGAAAGAGGAAGCCACGAAGCTGGTGGAATATGGAAATTAAGGAGGCCATCGAACAACGACGGGTGGCTTCAAGGGAACACAGAGAAGCAAAGAGGGCGCAGTTATCTGTAGAGGAAATAGGAAAAAAATGGGAATCTTATCGACAAAAGAAACAGCAAGTTCAGGTCCTAGTCCAGGCTAAAATAAAGCAGTCCTCTGATAAATGGCTGGCTGAAGTTCGCGAGGCAAATAAAGGGGGGCCAAGAAAATTCTGGAACCATATAAGCTGGTTGGGAAAAACAAATCAAAGAAAGCAGGAACAGATTATAGATGCTGAGGGAAAATGTTTGGAGGGAGACGATGCTGTGGACTACATTACGTCATTTATAGCTGCGTCTTTTAGCGACGCCAATGGGGTAATCTCCCCAAGTGAGGCGGCAACACAGGACAGCACAAAAGAGAACAGCTTAGAACTGACTAGTCTTAACTGGGAAAAGGCGGAAGCGAATATCCCTAAAACCACTTCCGCAGGGATAGACGAAATTCCAATTAAGCTGATTAATGAACTTGGCCCAAGAAGCAAGGACGCGCTGATAAAAGCATTGGAGGCAGTCATAACAAATCAGCAAATTCCGCACAGCTGGAGACAGAGTAAAATGAATTTGATTTATAAAGGGAAAGGAGATAAGATGAACATAAAATCCTTCCGTCCGATTACGATAACATCTGTTATGTACAGGCTGGCAATGCAGGCGGTGAAATTAAAAATGCAGTCATGGGTAGAAGGGAATAGGATACTCGGAGAACTTCAGAATGGGTTCAGAAGGGGTAGGCGGTTAGATGATAGCCTGTTCGTGCTTACCCAATGCATAGAAATAGCTAAGGCGGAAAATAGACCTCTGTTTATAGCCTTTCTAGACATAAGCGGTGCATACGATAACGTGAACAGGGAACTCCTGTGGAGCATATTGAAAGATTTAGGTATTGGTGATGAGGTAATTGATTTTCTACAGGAAATCTACCGAGATAATGAAGTTGAAATTACATGGGAAGGGAAAAAAAGTACCACAACTGTAGGGGTGCACAAAGGATTAAGGCAAGGTTGCCCTCTATCACCGCTGCTGTTCATGCTTTACGTGATAAATATGGAAAGAAGGCTAGAAGAAAGTAATCTGGGTTATAATCTATCGTACAGATTAGGCGGAAATGTAGTTGAGCAGCGACTCCCGGGTTTAATGTATGCGGACGATATTGTACTGTTAGCAGATAGCCAGGAAGATTTACAAACTTTGGTTAATTGCTGTGGAGACGAAGGAGACGCTCTAGGATTCAGTTTTAGCGCAACTAAATCAGGTGTGATGATTTTTAACGATACAACTGATCAGGTGCTTACAATACAAGGCCACGAAATACCCAAAGTGGCCGAATACAAATACCTCGGGATATGGCTAAACGAAGGGCAGATATACACGGAAAAGCATGAACAGGCTCTTCGGGCAAAAGGACGAAGAGACGCCGGGATAATGAAACATAGGGCATTATGGGGGTACAACAAATATGAAGTACTAAGAGGTATTTGGAAAGGAATAATGGTGCCGGGACTTACTTTCGGCAATGCGGTTCTGTGCTTAAGGGCAGAAGTTCAGTCGAGATTAGACGTAAATCAGAGAGCTGTTGGAAGATTAGCACTAGGTGCCCACGGCAAAACCACAAACGAGGCAGTACAAGGGGATATGGGCTGGGCATCATTCGAGGCACGGGAAGCTAAGAGTAAAATACTATATGAAGAACGCCTGAGGAAATTGGACGATAACAGATGGGCAGCTAAGGTATTTAAATATTTATACAGAAAGAACGTTGACTCACAGTGGCGGAAAAGAACTAGAAAACTAACCAGTAAGTATGCCGGTCATGAGGACGGAGAAAGAAAGAGCATTAAACGACAGGTTAAAAACGCGGAAGTTAAAAATTGGATGAATTCAATGGAAAAGAAACATAGTGTAGAACTATATCGATTCTGGAAAAGGCAGATCAGGAAAGAATTTTTCTATGATAACTCAAGAGGCAGTGCCCTACTTTTTGAAGCTAGATCAGGGTGTCTTAGAACGCGCAGCTACAAAAAGAAATTTAACGAAGAAGATGACACATGTGCAGTGTGTGGTAGATCTGTGGAAACAATTGAACACCTCATAATCAAATGTGATGGTATCCATCCGGATGCCGATGCAGGCACAGTCACTCTTTCTGAGGCCCTAGGGTTTAAAGATAACAATGGTCATGTAAATAAATCTGCAGTGGAAGTCAGCAAAAAGCGATTGGAGGATTGGTGGCTGAAAAGCAGAGATGTGGCATAAGGTTAGAATGGTAGGAAACCGTAGGCAAAGTTGATGGAGAATCTTAATGAGAATTGCCAACACAGTAAACAAAAAAAATAATAAATAAAGAAAAGCTGAGCATGGTGGCAATTGCCACCACCCCGTTTCAAAGGGGGCGCTCCTATCCATCCATCCATCCATCCATCCATCCTATGGCTGCCTTAGAGGTGGTCAAGCTAGCCGAGACCCGATGTTTACATGCTTTTTCGCCGTTGCTTGCCGTCGAGGAAAGGCGCTGCGGAAAGTGCCTTTGCCATTCTCTCAGGCGCCAATGTTAGGGGATGTCCCGTGTCCCGTTCTGGGAAGAGTTTTGGTCGCGCACACGTGCGCCCGCCGATGGCTCCTTACCCTCTCCTTCGAGGTCGAGAAACGGCCGTCGCCCCTTCCTTCACGGCCGAGAGACACTGCTGGCTAACCTTTGCAGCAGCTGTTATCGGCGGCTGCTGCGGAGGGAAGCGTGGCGGCGCAACTAGGGGACGGAGGCCCCTAAATCAACTGTCGGCGGAAACGCGTCTGTTTGGATTCTCAAGTTCGCTCAAAACCGACACCGGACCGACAACGAAAGGGAGTCCATCACGGTGCGGAACGGCTCCGACATGACAGCGAGAATGTATATATCACCTTAGTTGGCGCCAAAGGACTGCTAATTCCACGGAACGATGGGTGAGCAAAATACACAAGTCGACCATCTGTGCGTGGGAGGACCGGCGAGAGTGAATGTCCCGCCTTTTTGTCGCGGTGGGAGGATCGGCGAGAGGGTGATGTTCCGCCCTTTTGTGGGCGGTTTTCATCAAGGAATGTGATTGGCGATCTTCGAACAACCAAGTTTCCCCAGATAGGTACCTGGGGAATTGAGAATGTATAAAAGGTGGCTTCAGTGTGCTTCTAGGGGGTGGACTCCTTATAACCTGCTATGTAAATAAAATCGTCTAGCTTTTCTGGCAGTAACCGGCTGCATCGTATTCCGCACTTTGCTGGAGAAAAGAACAACTTAGGAGACCATCCCGAGGTACGAGCTACGTCGCTCTAACTTATCTGGCGCAGTCGACAGGATCTCCAAAGATGGGCGAATGAGAACAGCAGCGGTGGACGACGGACGAGACTGGTGGCGGGGACGGCGGACCCAAGAATGTCACTGAGGAGCCAGTGGCCTGCCAAAGCGAGTCCCTCCAGACCTGTGGATGAAGAGAGCACTGCGGAGCGACTCTTCAGAAGTCAGGCGAGTGCCTCTTGGTTTCCTGTCGGGCGCAGTTGGTGACAATGCCATATAACTTGCGAGACAGGGAGGTTAACACCACAGATGTGGAGTCGGACGGGGTTGAAAGCTTGCAGGAGTTGGCGGTGACCAGTGACGCGGTGGGGGATCTGAGTAGCGCCATGGCGGAAACAGCGTCGGAGCAGCAGATGAAAATGCTGGAGCTTCGATTTAAAATTGCTGAAGCAGAAAAAGAAAAGCAGCGCTTAATTCTGGAGAGCCAGGAGTTGCGAGCCCAAGAGCGGGCTGAGTCCCACGAAGAAGGCAACAGCGGAGCGCTAGCTGCATGTGGATAGGTCAGAGGAGGATAGGCGCCTAAAATATGCATCCTTATTGAAAGGAGTACTAGCACCGATGCCGAGTCGGGAATTCCTAGTGTTCGGGTGGTTTGAGGATTTGGAGGCGACTCTTGATTCATATGACGTCCCGTCTGAGAGGTGGGCCGGGCTTGTCTTGCCACAGTTGATTTAAAGAGCACGCGGATTGCTTTCTACGTTGACAGCCGAGGAAAGAAAGGACTGTAAAAAAATGCAGCAAAGTATTCTAGATGGATTGAGGTTGTCAGCAGCAGAATATAGAAGGATGTTTGAGGGGTTGGCAAAAGCAGCAGATGAGACATGGGGCCAATTCGCAACCCGGCTGGAATATAAACTATGTTGAATACTATAAAAAAACCTCAAAGGCTACCACTTTTGCAGAATTAAAGCAGTTAATGGTCACAGACAGGTTGAAGGAGTGCTTAGCAGCTGAGGCACGGGCTCATATTGTTGTCAATGAGAATCAGAGGTTCCTTTCTCCTGGCGAAGTGGCCAAGCTGGCGTCGAGTTTCGACGAAAGCGTGAGATGCAAACCAGGGTCAGCAGCTCATTTGGGAGGCTATCGAAAGGCTGAGTGGGGACCAGAAGGAGCCGGCCGGTGCAACACCTCATCAAGGGGAGAATTCTACTTTAAGTGGAAAGAAAGGACGGTGCTTTGAGTGCAAGTCACCAAATCATTTCGCTAGAGATTGCCCTCTCAAAATTACAGGGGATAAGGCAGGCAGACGAGGCCAAGAAAAACCAGGAGACCACGCCGTGGTGGCTAAAGTGAATGCTCCTTTGGAAGAAATAGCTCCTGCGAATGAGGTTGGCACGCAGGAAACAGAGGGTAGGTAGGAATTGCCTCGAAACAGTAACATTGAAAAGTTTGGAACAAAGCATTGGTTTGGGTTACAGCATTTAATGTCCCAAAACGACTCAGGCTATGAGGGACGCCGTAGTGGAGAGCTATGGTTAATTTCGACCACGTGGGGTTCTTTAACGTGCACTGACATAGCACAGTACACGGGCCTCTACAATTTCGCCTTCATCGAAATTCGACCGCTGCGGCCGGAGTCGAACCCGCGACTTTCGGGTTAGCTACCGAGCGCCATTATCACTGAGCCACCGCGGCGGCCTGCTGTTTTTCAAGGTGATCTGCAACTGTCTTATTGGAATTTATTGACAGCTTCCTGTTGCGGTGTGCTAACATTTCATTCTTGGGTGTGCGTTAGCTTTCAAAGGCTAGAAAGCTCCGCGAAGAAGTGCATTGTGATCATAACTTTTACAAAAGCATTTTTTCCAGATGGAAAGTTGTTCCCGCCTCGTCTAACAACGCCAACATTACAAGCGTTACTGAAGCGTTTATGAAAGCAGTGCACCCAGTGGCCCAAAGGGGAAGGCCGCACTGCTGCTGTTTGTTTCCTGTCCGGAATGGCGAAAACCATGACGACCCATCAGCAAAACAAGCTGATGAAAAAATGTCACTGCGCATTGCTTTAAATAATATATGGTAGGGCTGAATAAAAATAGAAAACATTGACCACCGTCTTATTGTTTATAACTGGTGTACAGACTAATATCCTTAGTACCTGTACTTACTGCCATCATTTAAAACTGATGTGGCATTATTAGGTCAAACCAAGTAGCAGTGGCCATCGACACTTGGCCGGAGTTCCAGGTAAGAGGTCTGTTTCCCCATGGAAGCCTTGAAGGAACACTGAAATTACGTCGATGGGCAGATTCTAGTGTAGAAGATCAGTATAGGTCGCCTTTCTGGGTATTGGAGTCAAACTTGGAAGCTTTGCGTGGACCCTATAGTTTAGAAATTAATTTAAAAAATCGCTGCTGGCAGTCGCTCGCTACCGATTAGGGCGGCACACCTCACCGCGCGTCCCCTACCTCGATGACATCAATAGGCAGCTCGTCCCGTCGCATCAGGCGGTGGTGACTCTCGAGATGGCATCATACAAATTCAGCTGATCAAACGTACATTAAAGTGTGGATTAAGGACACAATCCTATAGAAAGCTTAGCACGTGTGATGTATTAGCTGGAAAGGAAATGGCTCAGTATCTCTCGCATATCTCGGTGGACACCTGAACCGCGCCGTAAAGGAAGGGATGAATTGGTGAGAGTGAAAGAAGAAAGGTGCCATAGTGGGGATCTCCGGAGTAGAGAAAAAAAAAATTATCACCTGTGCAGGCAGGGTCCACCCCTACGGCGTCCGGCTCGGAGCCGTACGCTCGATGGAGTGCCTTCGCACGGGCTCTGCGGCGCTGCTCATGGTGGGACGGGTGCATATTCCCCGGGAGCGGCTTGATGAGGAGCTCCCGGTGGAGGAGTGGAGATGGTGAGGAGGGTTGGGTCGTTGGCCGGTATTCTGATTCCGAGGGAGTTCAGGATATACCGGCCTGTGGAGGTTTGTGTGAGCCTGATGTATTGGGCCTGTTGGTGGGCTTCCACCAGTTCCCCGATCGTGTTGTGGAGGCCCATGCCTAGTAATCTGTCTGGGTGTGTTGAGGGGAAGATGAAGTGCTACCTTGAATGCCTTGCAAATCAAGGTATCCAAAGCGTTTTATGTCATGTTTGGATAGTTGTAGGTATGGGGTAGTGTACAGCACACAGCTGAGGACGAAGGCATGAATGAGGCGACATAGGTCGCGCTCCTTCATGCCTCTATGATGTCCCGAAACCCTGCGGATGAGGTGCAATATCGCGCCTTCAACCTGCTTAAGTTTATTCAGGGTGGTGGTGTCTTTGCCATCGTTCTGGACGTGCAGGCCCAATACACGAATGGTGTCAACCTCAGGTACCGGGTCACCATTCATACAATGGCAATTGGGGAGCGGGGAGAGCGGCGGTTCTTAGGCCGGATGAGCATACTCGGAGTTAAAACATCACTTTCAGAGAAGCGGAAAAGCTTTTCTCAATGGTTCAACACCCTACTTTCGCCGATATGGTGCAACAGGGCATGGCATCACAGCGGCTTCCAGCTTCTGCTCAGGCCACACACAGTGAGCCTGGAGCAGGGCCACCCGTGCCCCTGGTGGCAGCAGCTAGCGCCGCGTCACCACCCATGAAACAGGCTGTGCGCACCTCCAGGTCAGCAGGCCCCAACGCCTCGCCTCACACGGCGAGGTCTGAACCACAGTTACCCGTGCGTTCTGCACGATCCTCCTGCACCTCTGAGCAGGCGATGGACACAACTCCTCCATCGCCCTCGCTGCAACGGCGGCAAAGCTCTCTCGAGCGCAAAAAAAGGGATAAAGTCCTTATAACTGGTCCAAAAGACCCGCAAACCTAGGGTTTTAACCTATCCCCAACCGCCCCGTAACAATGGCATTTCTTGTTCACTGATACTGTCGTGGAATTTTAAAGGACTACACTGACACAACAGATATTTTAAATTCATTCTCCCCGGTAGCACTCTGTCTCCAGGAGACTAACCTAGGACCACAGAAAAAAAATATTCTTAAAAAATATCAAGTCTTCTGCTGTGACCGACAGAAATCAAGCAGGCTCTCTGGAGGCTCTGCTGTTGTGGTCCAGGGTGGTGTCGCAACTCGGAAAATTGACCTAAAAACCTCATATGAGGCACTTGCATCCACCGCCCTTGATTTTAAAACCACAATATATTCCATATACATTGAACCACATCTAACCGTCAGACTTCACGATTTAGAAGCACTTTTCATACAACTACCAGAGCCATATCTTTTAGTTGATTTTAATCCTCACTCCTCGTTTTGGGGATGGATGGATGGAAAAAACTTTATTGTTAATAAATTGGTGTTCTTGACCCTTACGGGTCACTGGGCGCCGTGGAAGTGAACATGCTGACGTCAGAGGCCGAATTATAGAAGATTTTATTCTCAGCAGCAATGTCTGCCTCCTGAACACAGGAAAACACACTTACTGCTTTCAAAGCAGTGGGAAAATGAGCTGCCTAGGTTTATCTTTTTGTTCACCAAGTGTTGTTACAGACTTTAAGTGGGATGAGAGCGTGAAGCTTCTTCCTTTGTTTCTTGAGCTGCTAATTCGGATTGGATCAGCTTAAAAACATGCATTTCCCTGGGTAGCAAGAATGCCACCCAGAGTGAACGTGGCCGCTGCTGGGGAAAGACATGGTTTGCGAGCCCAAAATGAGCGAGCCGGAGCTCACCGCATTTGGTAGCAAGCACACCTTGACCTCGCAAGTTCATGTTTGAGTTAGGAGAAAGAAAGAAAGAAGTGAAGAGATTAAAAACCCCGAAGATGGAAAAAAGCACCGGCCAACCCCCTAAAACTCATGAAAGTGAAAACCCAACGCGAGGACAATCAAACAAAAGAAAACTCCGAAGTAAAAACTACATGATCACCTTCTTGGTGAATCGTCCGAGACAAATGAGGCTTCCGAGAAGCACTCGCGAAGCTAGCCAGGAAAGGGCGGAATAACTGAGACCAAGCAGCTTGCCCACCTTGATTGTCGATGGGCATAGCATACTCCGGGCGCCAAAAGCCATTCCGTGCAGCAAGAATTGTTTCCTGGCCGGAAAGTTGGCCCGGAATACTCTGTACTTTGAAGCCTTTTCATTGTTCTTGTTTGTAAGGACACCCTCATTTGCATCCCACACCACCGCTATGTCTACTACCAGTACCTGGGAGCTTGACTCTATGACTAGATCGGGTTTTAGCCTAGTCCCCTTGTCCGTAGTGAAGATGGGCTCTTCACGGACCTCCACCCCAGGGAGTTTTTCCCTACATCCCTACGTGTCTACAGCCGGTTAACCTTAATTAATCACGCAAGCCGCCTCAATGGCTCAGTAACGGCGCTCGGCTGCTGATTCGAAAGACGTATATTCGATCCCGGCCTCGGCGGTCGAATTTCGATGGCGGCCAAATTGTCAGTGTACTTCAAGAACCTCAGGTGGTAGAAATTTCTGGAGCCCTTCAATACGGTGTTCATCATAGCCTGAGTTGCTTTGGGACGCTAAACTCCCATAAGCACTTAATTATACACGGCAGTCATATTCATTTAAACCTACCTGCAAACAGTGCCACTTGCCTTCGCAGGCGTGAAAAACACGAGCTCATCAACCCCTTAAGCGAGCGAGTTGGTTAAGGGCTAGGTGAGATTTCCTGTCTCGTAGACTATTCCTACTGCTGCTACGCGATGCTGATTCAGCCGACGATACCACAAAGAAAATGCTTGATCTGCGAACTGCTGTGGTCCGCACTTCTGCTTTTCATACCATTTTCTTTGCAGCGGTAAAATTTGTTTCCCGTCTATTTAGTGTTGTAGCTACTGATTTCAAGTTTTTAGTGAAGACGAAGCACGTTTGACAAGGCGAAACAATCTCTGTACATTCCCGATAAATTCGCCTGATGCCTCGAGGGGCTGCTGTAACGCTGCCAAACTTGACCTTAGGGTCGCTATGTAATTCGCTTTCAGTCAAGCATCGTCAAGGGAAGCAGACGTTCCGCTGGTTTATGGGAAGTCGAATATCAGAGGTCAGCTTTTTTTTTAGT
Organism: Amblyomma mixtum; assembly: GCF_055824585.1. Classification (NCBI taxonomy): domain Eukaryota; kingdom Metazoa; phylum Arthropoda; class Arachnida; order Ixodida; family Ixodidae; genus Amblyomma; species Amblyomma mixtum. Next base: position 72,569,305 of record NC_143019.1, read on the forward strand.
TTTGAGGTGAGTGGAGTCTCTTATATTGTTCCAAGCGTATTTCCTGTACCGCTTTTGAAGTTCATAAAGTTAGAGTTCTCTGTTCACCTAAGTGGTGTATGCATGTCTTCCACTCGTCGTCCTCCTCCAAATCACATGAACCTCAAAGAAATGAGGTAAAGAAGGGCAAGACTTATCCAAACATCTTTAATCTCAATTTATTGCTTTCATATGCTTATACAGACTTCAAGGTTGTAATTTGCGTAAACAGCAAACGCACGAAATAGTGCAGTCACGTGACCACTTTGCGCGCGGAAGAGTGCCCAATCTACCAGAAGTGATCAAGCTTTGTACACAGCTTTCAGATCGCGTGATACTTCGTGCTCTTCTAGTGAACGTGCTGGACGATACTAATGCTAATGAGTGAATAAAGCCCGAACGTGTGCCTAGTGAGTGACCTCGGACACGATGGCGTGTCTTTGACGTCACCGCTGGGCTTTGTACGAGCGCGCGTTTCTTATTCGCCGCTCTCGATGACGCCCAGAGTCCGCCCTTCCGTCTCCGGCAAGAAGGCGGCCAGGCCACCGACGATCATCATGAGCGTCACAGCCAGCATAAGCGGCGCGTTGACGGCGCGTCCGATCAGCAGCAGCTCGTGGTCGAAGTGGAGCAGGAGGAAGGCGAGCATCCAGCGGAAGCTCCAGGCGACCGGGGCTCCCACGTGGTGCAGCAAGCCAGGTCCCGAGCACAGCTCAGCCGTGAGCAGCGGCGGCAGGTGGCACAGGCCGACAGAGTAGCTGAGCACCAGCAGGATCACCGAGTACACGGCGTGCCAGCTGGTGTCACCGCGGGTCGCTGCTGCCGACCACTGCCTGTGTGCGTACAACAGAGGAGGCTCTACGTGGCACCGTGGACAATGCAGGCAGGCCGTGTCCCGCCGCTATGTTAAATTTCTTTTGGAGCGAGAGATCTACTCCTCGGTATACAACTTTCGATTTTGATGTGGATGGGACAATGACCTTCACTGCCTCACAAGGTCAAACCGAACTTGACTGCGCGGTGGTATGGCCCAAGCTGTGGTAGTGTGACTACGTGATTATATGTCTATTCCCATTGTGTACCTGACCTTGACATTTGATTTGAGACAATGGGCACCACATAGACATTTACCTTCATTGCCTCATAAGGTCACATCAAACTTAACTGCAGGGTGGTATGGCCCATGCTATGGTAGTATGACCACGTGATCATATGACTGGGTGCCTGATCTTGACATTTGACTTTGATCGTGACATTTAATTTGAGACAGTGAAGGCCATGCTTAAGAGAGCTTTCGCTCGTATAACTAGGTTCAAGCCACGTTGAACCCCAGCCATTTTTTTTTTAAATGGTGACAATAGCGACTCTATTCTGGCAACACTGCATAAAGAAGACGGAAAGAGAGAGAGAGACTTGTTTTTGGTCTCTTCTCTGTCTGTTCTTGGCGCTGTGTTGTCGCAACGAAGCCCTGGCTATTGTGAGCAGCAACCAGTCGAGCGTGCTACCAGTTGTAGTAGACCTCTCAGATAATTTTAAAAAATAAGACGAAGCGTAGTGCAGCACTGCTTGGCCAGGCAGAAAGCCAATTAAAATATTGCAGAGCGGTTACCACTGTGTAATGCGAGAATGAGCGGCAGCTGTTGAGGAATTTTCATCTCGTGATACACATCAGCAAATACCCTTGTGGTTTGCGTTAATCCTTTCACACGCTGTTGCGTTTTTTTATCTTTTGTGACTATAGCTGGGAGGCACGATTTATTCTTTTGTTTTTAAGATGCGTATTGTATCTGTACCGCTGTGGGCTGTATAGGGTCAGAGGCCTCGTCAGGCACCATTAGACTTTAGCTTCTGTCCCTGCATCAGGCTCTGTTTTTCGTCTGATGCTGAAATAAAGTAAAGTCTATGCACACAATACTGTACAAAGTGAACTCGCAGCTTTTTCTCAGTGCGGGCTGCACCTAGCAGCGAGTTCTTTCTTTCAGGTAAATTTCATATGCTTCAATTCACAAAAAGGCTGTTTTTTAGGCCATATAGTGAACGCAGTAAGTAATATTTCGCAAAACAGTGAGCGGGGTAGAACGTCGTCCACCATTTCTGAGGAGTCATTTTGCCACCGGTAGTAAATCATTTTTTTTTCGGAGTTTCAAGCTTAATGCACATCTTCGAAATAAAAATTATACCCATGGTCATTCGGGTGTTTACTTCATAAGTCACGGCATTTCGTGTTACTATTTTCATCAATTTCAACTCTGTACAAACTCTTGCGCAGATGTTAAGAAGGCAACCTTTTCTTGCTCTCTATTATAAATCACAATACGTCCCTTCAGCAGCCTTTTATTGTGGGATATGTTTCTGCATCTTCAATATGTATTGCGCTGTCTTTGTTACAATAGCTTCCCAAACTTTCATGTTTCCAAAGTTTTCCACTACAGTCGCATGCAAGTCAAGAACGAAACGGCAAATGCCCCTCAAAGGAATTTGTCCATCCAGTGGCGTCGACCAATTTTCATGACGCGGTGGTCAATCCGATTAAGCCATGCATGATCAAATCCCTCTCTTCCGCCACAGCCTATAATGTCCGTCTGCAGGTCTAAGAGGATTAACCATACAGTCATGAGAATTGTCCGACACCATTAGCTGGAGGGCCTCCTTCGAGGGCCGTTTGCTGCTTTGTTGTGGGGTTTCATCCAACTAAAGATGGTTTGGTTTGGTTTATGGGGTTTAACGTCCCAAAGCGACTGAGGCTATGAGAGACGCCGTAGTGGAGAGCTCCGGAAATTTAGACCACCTGGGGTTCTTTAACGTGCACTGACATCGCACAGTACACGGGCCTCTAGAATTTCTCCTCCAAAGAAATTCTAGCCGCCGCGGCCGGGATCGAACCCGCGTCTTTTGGGTCAGCAGCCGAGCACCGTAACCGCTGAGCCACCGCGGCGGCCCGACTATAGAGTAATACTCATGAGACATTTAATTTTCAAGCAGAAATAGCAGCAAAATTCGTTCTTTTATACACATTAAGTGTTCCCTTTGGTGCTGTAGCTACCTTTGCTCTACATTTTTGCGAGTGCTCGCGCGTTTTGGACAATTGTTTACTAGTGCCTTGCAAAGACTGCGTTCAACCAATGGACTGTGCTGCACCAGCAGCCTATGTGTACTGCAGTCTTCAGGAGGCGAATTTGGGAATCTTTAAAAACTAATTTCAATTACATTTTAGGATGTGGCTCTGTTTAGTTAATAGCAAGGCGCCAGTCCCCGGAAACGGCCATCTTGATGACGTAGAAGGACGCTGCGGCTCACGTTGCCCTAGCGACAGCTACACCTCGCATCCCGCGGTACCGCTCACTTGGACCACATCACCAGGGAGGCGCAGTACGAGAGCGTCAGATCATCGTACACCGCTCTATTAACCCTTTATTTAACATATTTAAAACCATGATTTACCAGGACGTGATCAACGCAGACTTTTGTTACGATGTATCAAGGCAACATCCCTTGCTCGAGACTCAGAGCTCAGAGTGCAAAATGCGTTGAAGGCAGTTTGATGGTTTGGTTTATGGGGTTTAACGTCCCAAAGCGACTAAGGCTATGAGAGACGCCGTAGTGGAGGGCTCCGGAAATTTCGACCACCTGGGGTTCTTTAACGTGCACTGACATCGCACAGTACACGGGCCTCTAGAATTCCTCCTCCAAAGAAATTCCAGCCGCCGCGGCCGGGATCGAACCCGCGTCTTTCGGGTCAGCAGCCGAGCACCATAACCGCTGAGCCACCGCGGCGGCCTTGAAGGCAGTTTGAGGACAAATTGAAGCTGACCTTGTGCAGATTGCGTACCTCGTTCTAAACTTCACCTTCACAGGAAACGGAGCTTCATACAGCCGAAAAAAGCCAAATAATAAAACACTGGCGCCTCAGTCACACGCCTTTTCACTACCTCTGGTGACGTCAATTCTTGCTTTTTTTTTGCTCCTTTCAGTGTCTAGTGCACACCGTCATGCTTCAATGTCGTGCGTTTGAAGCGAGTTGTTTCGTTTTATCCAGCAGTCTTCACACCAATAAATACAGTCTTTCGCTGGCAAACAGGAGTCAACATTTCTTTTTTAATAAAAGAGAAAGAAATATTTTACAGCATTTTACAGGGAAAGCATCCCTTTACACCCCATGTTACTTTTAGGTGATCGAGCACTGGTTGACATCTCTTGTATTTTTAGGTTTCTCAGGGAAGCCAGTGTTTTAAACAAACTAAGTATAAAAAGCTTCACCTTTAACAAAAACTCTAACCTTGTGTTTGGCGCATCATAGCCTCAGTTGTTTTTGCGCCATTAAAATCAATATAACTAACTTTTTAAATAAAAGAATTAAGCTGGGATGAATTAGACCTCAGAATCGCTTCAGCTCGGCCAGACCTGAAGACGAGGTGTTCGAAGGGCGGGAAGACGCAGAAGCAGAAGGCCACCAGCAGCGTGGACACGCACAGCAGCAGGCGGCGTCCCGCGACGCGCGTCAGGAAGGCGAAGGTGACCACGAAGGCGGCGTGCACGGCCGTGATGGCGGCGGCCGCCAGGGGCGCGGCTACCTGCGCCACCAGCCCCTCCGTGGCCTGGGTGCCCCGGTAGAGGAAGAGGTGGGCGCACGTGGAACCCTGCACCAGGTGGAGCACCAGGCACGCGGACAGGCGCCTGTACGCGGGGAATTTGGAATTCAGAAGTAATTAATTCGTTCCGAGAGTAAATGTCTCTCCCTAACCGCGCCTTAAAGCCGCCGCGGTGGCTCAGTGGCTATGGTGCTCGGCTGCTGACCCAAAGGACGCGGGTTCGATCCCGGCCGCGGCGGCTGGAATTTCTTTGGAGGAGAAATTCTAGAGGCCCGTGTACTGTGCGATATCAGTGCACGTTAAAGAACCCCGGGTGGTCGAAATTTCCGGAGCCCTTCACTACGGCGTCTCTCATAGCCTTAGTCGCTTTGGGACGTTAAACCCCATAAACCAAACCAAACCTAATCGCGCCTTGAAGGGAAGATATTAAGGACGGAGTGAAAAAAAGAAAAATCGGAGCGGCAGCGAGGCGAGCCGCGCGCCGTGACGTCACTCGGCTCCTCGCGCATGCGCAGAACTGCACCTGTTGGAGGTCCGCGAAACGGCGAGACGGCTAGTTTCAACCGCCTGGGATTCTTTAAAGTGCATCGGCATCGCAATGCATATGAGCGCTTTTTGGATCTCGCCTCCATCGAAGCAAGGCCCAAATTTGATCCCGCATCCTTATGCTCAGAGTCCTGACGCCGCAACCACTGAGCTACCGCGACAGGTAGAATGGGAAGTAGGTCATATTAGCAGGATGCCTCGATGCCAGCTATCCCGTCTATGATGAACACTTTCATAGCTCTCTGTCAGGGCACACTATTCTTGGGCCTATAGACAGCGCGGAAATGTGTGCGTACACGAAGTGGCAGAATTGCTGCGTGAGCATTTCGAGATACAGGCCTTGAATTGCATCGTCTCATTTGGCACGTTCTGGCCAGTGCCAGCTACAAGACCTACATGACCATTATGGCCCTACGGGATATTTCATTGGAAACGAGCACCGATGTCTCGGTTGCAACGACGATGCCATCTGCTCCAGGCCAAGTTGCTCGTACACATAAAACTCATGAGTTTGCATTTGCGCGACCGGCTACAATACTCTTTCAGTTCGATCCCCCTGATCGTTTAACAACTGGAGCTGCTCACATTGGTGCATTTCAACTGGGAGATCAGCGGACAAATCTCCAACATGAATCGGCCACAGAATGCTGCTTAGATGGCTGTTCAGTGCCTATCATTGTCTTTAAAACATATAACCCACGCTAGCTGGGTCACCCCGTATACGTAAAAGGACACCTTCAAGGGTTTTTAACCAACCGTATGAAACTGATTAACAGGTTCCTCAGTCTCACTCTCCACCAATGCCTTACTAACTTTCAGTTCATGTAAACTGGGTCAATGCGTAATTAGGAGAACGCCTAAGCTTCGCCTTAAGGGTAGACGCAATAAAGGCTTAGCGCAGCGGGTGACCCCCCGTGGCGCCATCTACTGGCAGGTGGTTGTCATGGAGATGCAGACGTGCCACACTTGTCGTGTCCTCCTCTGGTCACGTGATTTTAACGTGACGCCATTGTGATCATATGATGGGGCCAGCGACCAATCAGTGACTGATTAGTGATTGTTAATTAGTGACCAATTGGTGATTGTAAACTAGTGACTAATTAGTGATAGTTAATTAGTGGCTAATGACGCGGACAATATTTTTCACGCAACCTGCGGGCACATCCTGCGGACGCCACTCATGTGAATTGCTTCCGCATTGAAACATGCCACTAAATTTAGGTGATTAAGTAGCTCCAGGTTTCAACCTAGACGGGATGTATACTGGCCTGGCTTGTGTAGCGTACGGCACGGTAGCCGTGGCGCCATCGTCGGGGCTCTTGCAGCGCTTCAACTCCGGCGGCAGGTCGTACCCGTAGAGGCGCGCGGCGGCCGTCTCCGCATCGTGGCGACGGCCGTGCAAGAGCAGCCACCGGGGGCTCTCGACCAGGAACCCCTGCGCGCCCAGCAGCCCCAGGGGAGCCATGGACCACACGGTCGCTTGCAGTCGCCACGAGAAGCCGGTCAGCGCGTAGCTCGCCACGATACCCGTACTGGTAGCCACCTGGGTGCGCGAGCACTGCCGAGTCATATAGGCCGCGCGGCTGACTCCGATTACTTTTAGAGCATTCGATCTAATGCTGCCATTGCTCAAGGTCGCGTTAGTATGAAGAAACACAAGGTCATTCAAGTGGTACCTTTGGTACACAGATTGTGGACCATCTAATCGGCGTAGAATGTTCGGAGTGGCATCATACGATTCAGCGCGTTACGTTACGGAGCATAGGATTACTAGTCTAATCAAAGTTTGATTTGGTTTATCAGGGTTTAACGTCCCAAAGCGACTCAGGCTATGAGAGACGTCGTAGTGTAGGGCTCCGGAAATATCGACCACCCGGGGTTCTTTAACGGGCACTGACATCGCACAGTACACGGGCCTCTAGAATTCCGCCTCCATCGAAATTCAGCCTCCGCGGCCGGGATCGTTGCGGCTGAATTTTGATGGAGGCGAAATTCTAGAGGCCCGTGTACTGCGTGGCTTATCATAAGGATTCGCACCGACGACCTTTTGTTCCCCAAACCGTGACTTCTTATAACTTGGAACGTCATTACGGCCAAACTAATTGACGTAGGACGTTCGAAGTCCTGCGAAGCGATTTATCTTCTTGCAAGTAGATATCCGGATATAACGAAAAATTTGTACCGGATATAGCGGAGATGGCTAATGACCATATATTCGTTCGATAGTGCTAACGGTCGATACTCATACGCTGCCTGTGCGTTATGGTCTTTTTTTTTTTGGGCGCAACTGCTGACTTCTCGTCTGTGTTTTAGTTTCAGTCTCTCCAATCCCTGTATTTTGCTACTAAATGAACTTGGAGCCGGACCGCAGTAGCTTCCTGTCTTTTCTTTTGGCCTATCAGTGCAAGCCTAGACAAGGTCAGTTCTTCAAATTACTCTCTGCGCGCTGCTTCGTAGCAATAGATCAAATTACTGAATCATTCATCATCAACATCAGCCTTACTACGCCCACTGCAGGGCAAAGGCCTCTCCCATGTCTCTCCGATTAGCCCCGTCCTTCGCCAGCTGCAGCCACCGTATCCCCGCAAACTTCTTAATCTCATCCGCCCATTCTGCCCCCCTACGCTTGCCTTCTCTTGGAATCCAGTCTGTTGCCTTTAGATACCATCGGTTACGTTGTCTTAGCATCCCAAGCAACCACCGATATCCTTCGGACGGCCGACAGAGGTCTGTTTCGGATGTTCTGTACGTCCGCTGAACATCCGCAAACAGCCGGTAGACGTCCGTCGGCCATCCGAAAGGTGGCCAAAGGTATACGGTTCGCCCGCCGACGGACGTCCAGTTGAGTACGTCCATTGGCGGATCTTTCTCGAATATTCGCATATATTGTGCATGCGTGCTTTCTTCACTCCGCGCGGTGCAATAAAAACAAAAACAATTTGATGCATAACACGCATATTTTATTGTGGTTGATGATACATCAGCAGAACAATGGGTTATATTCGGAAAATTTCTTAAATGTGACTCTTCAAACGTGGCAAGCTTGGGACACACATCCGTAATCTTCCCACCCACAGGATTTCTGAAATAAAAAGAACGCGGCAAACATAAGTCATGTGAAGCAAATGGCACAATGCAGCAGCCCAAGTAAAAACATTGGAACCAATTAATAGAAGTGTTTAATGCTGCAAGTATAACAGACAATGCACTTTAACAAACACCTCAATAAAAGGCAATAACAGCTCTAACTTTTCCACACCATATTTGACAATGTATCTGTTCTTTATTTATTCTCATGGGCCTTAGGGCACTAACCTGCGCAGCACTGTACGCGACTGTGCACAGAAAGCCGCAAAGCTTCCGTTGCGAACCACTGCGAACTACACGTACTTCCCATGGTCTGCCTTTCGCGCGTTGTCACTCTTTATATAGGCACAGTGAACCTAGCGATGCCTTAAAAATTAACAAGATGCGAAAATACTCCGTCCCGCAACTTTGAAGAGGAGTTGGAATTAGCCGCGTTAGTTGAGGGCGCCCGCAGCTGTGTGATGTAGGCTCCCGAAAGTGTGAGAACAGCACACACTTGTGGAAGCCATCTCCTCGCGCTTACTGCTCCCACTGTCCTGTGAACGAATGTTATATGAGCATGCTGCATTGTCCTAGAAGCAAGTTCCAAGAAGTGTACTGGATACATACCTTCGTAGGCAATCACATGTGCACTAAGCCTTCTTTAAACCAAGGTCGACGCAGTACGGGATTCCTGTGTTCCAGAAGAGCTTCAGGCGCTTCCCGTATCTTTCGAATTGCTTAATTAAGTTACATACTACTTTCGTCCATAGACCGAACAAAGCCACACATCATAATAACAGAGCTATAAAGCTCTGCGCGATAACACTACGCGACAAATCAACAACAACGTTACGGAGCCGTACTGATGGATTGGATTGGACTGACCGCGAACTGACATCTATGATGATGGTGATAGCAGAATGCACGGGAGAGTTGATACTTACGAATGGTTTCAATGGCAAGTTTAGCTAGCAAAACGGTGGACATGTCGCACAACTCCACTAATTTGGAGAAGTTTTGAAAATTAATGATGCAGTATCAACACTTGCGAAGCTAAAACAAGGAGTACCACAGGGATCAATATTGGGCCCATTACTATTTCTAATCTATATTAATGACATTGTCGAAATAGATAGTTCTGCTCAAGCTATAATGTATGCAGATGATACCAATGTCTTCTTCTCTTCACATAACCTAATGACATTAGAATTTTCCGTAAATGACTACCTTGTAAAACTTTCAAACTGGTTAAGAAGGAATAAATTAAGATTAAATGCCTCAAAAACAACATATGTCATATTTCGTCCCGCCAACAAACCTCTTTACCACAACCTGAACGTGAAATTTGAGAACACCTTGATAAGACAAGTTCAAGCACAAAAATTTCTCGGGGTTTGGTTTCAGGAAGACTTGGGCTGGTCTGTACACGTAAGAAACCTAAGTGTAGAACTTGCCCGCACAGTTGGATGTCTTTACAGAATATCTGCGCTCATACCTCTCTGGCTGAAAAAGAATATTTATTACTCACTTTTTTATTCCAAACTAACCTACGGCTTAATGGTTTGGGGCACTACTACACAATACAATTATACTAAGCTAATTACTTTACAGAAGAAAATCCTACGCTGCTTCGAATCTTATCGTGGCATTCCACAGGACTTAAGAACCGCTCCTCTATTTAAAAAACACAACATCCTAAAGGCAGACCAGTTGTATTATTTCAAAGCACTGCAAGTAATACATCAGGAGAAACTATACGGAATTATTGCCTCCGAAAACGCTGAATACCTTTTGAGGCACCGAAAACACCGTACACCAAAAATCCGAACAAATTATGGAAGACAGACAATGGCGTATCAAATACCTACCATCTTAAACAAATTTGAAGGCAAGCTAAACTTTGAATGCAAATTAAAAGCATTTAAATACCAACTTAGGGAGCTATTGTTATGTTGTCAAATTAAATATAGTCATAATTGAACAGTGTTTTTCATGTTTTACTGTCGTCTCATAAAAGAAACACAAAACTCTGTATAACTCAAAATGACTTTCAGGTGCTTGCGTCTTGCTTTTGTGTCTTTTCAAACAGTATTATGAAGTTTTCACTGAAAATTTAAAAAGTGCATTATGTATTTATGTATTATTTTGTACCGCAGTTATTGGTGCTAATTTGTTCAAGTTATTTGTGTAACGTCCGATTATGTGTGATTTGTTGTTTGTGTGTGCACCTGTATATGCAATACGTTTATGTACAGGTGTCAAATGTTGCGTTTATTTATCTTTTGTGACTGCCGCTGGGAGGCACGATTTATTATTTTGGTTCTAAGATGCTTGTTGTATCTACCGCTGTGAGCTGTGTAGGGTCAGAGGCCTCGTCAGGCACCATTAGCCTTTAGCTTCTGTCCCTGCATCAGACTGTGTTTCGTCTGATGCTGAAATAAAGTCTGAAAGTCTGAAAATGTAAAACTAGTCTAAGTTCTTGCAAAAATTCTGCAACACCTGCTTCTCCTCTTAGATAAATTTAGCTCGTTGGCGGCTCTTGCACTGCAGGAAGGAGTGGAATCGCACCAATTTACAAACATCTTCGCGTCAAACTCTCCAACTGATGCAAATAAAACAGTATACATATACGAAAGACCCGAATTTTCTGTGAAATAAAAAACGTCCATACTCATGGCCTGGGAAAATACTCGGTCTTACATCCTTCGGACGTACACCTCGTCTCTCATGCGGATATACAAAAGTGGACACTGTCCGTACGTCCGGCGGATGTACGAATACGGATATCCGAAATCGGATTGTGTTCGTACGTCCCATGGACGTCCGATCTCGGCAAAAGATGTTCGGATCTAGCTCGTACGTCCGACGGATATCTGTGGTTGCTTGGGATTACATGCCCTGCCCAAGCCCATTTCTTCCTCTCAGTTTCGACTAGAATTTAATTAGCCCACGTTTGTTCCCTCAACCATTCCGCCCGATTCCGGTCTCTCAACGTTACACCTATCATTTTTCTTTCCACAGAGCCGCCGCGGTGGCTCAGTGGTTATGGTGCTCGGCTGCTGATCCGAAAGACGAGTGTTCGATCCCGGCTGCGGCGGTCGAATTTCGATGGAGGCGAAATTCTAGAGGCCCGTGTACTGTGCGATGTCAGTGCACGTTAAAGAACCCCAGGTGGTCGAAATTTCCGGAGCCCTCCACTACGGCGTCTCTGATAGCCTGAGTCGCTTTGGGACGTTGAACCCCATAAATCAAACCTAAGCCATCTTTCCACAGCTCGGTGCGTTGTCCGTAACTTGAGCTGAACCCTTTTTGTTAGCCTCCATGTTTATGCCGCATATTTGAGTACTGAACCATTAAGCCACCTTACTGAGGACAAGCGAACATTCGTGGGTTGGTTCCCTTCAAGATTCCGTAGCAAAGAGGCGGCAGGATGGGGCCATCGGGGCAAAATAGCGCTGCCGTCGAAGAAGAGACCGACCTCGGTGAGTCCCGTGTAGAAGGCTCTTTTCTCCGGGGGCGCCACCTCGGCCACGTACAGGCTGACGCCGATGGTTGTGAGGCCGAGCCACACCCCGCACGACACCCTGGCCGCGTAGAGCGCCACCAACTCGGAGGAGGAGGCCAGCAGGAGCCACGAAGCCGTCAGGCCCACGGCGCACAGCAGCATCGTCGTCCGGCTGCCAAGCGCCCAGAGCGGAAGACCTGCGGAGAAGAGGCCGCTTATCGTCACTTCCGGCAGGCAACTCGGACGACAGACAGAACGGAAGTGCAAAGAGGTTGACCAGGCAATACTCGGTCTGCTCATATAGTATAAGAAACTGACAGCTAAATGGCACGCTTCTTGGGACAACGACCCGGCAGGCAACTCATACGACAGACAGAACGGAAATGCAAGGCCCGCCGCGGTGGCTCAGTGGTTATGGCGCTCGGCTGCTGACCCGAAAGACGCGGGTTCGATCCCGGCCGCGGCGGCTGAATTTCGATGCAGGCGAAATTCTAGAGGCCCGTGTACTGTGCGATGTCAGTGCACGTTAAAGAACCCCAGGTGGTCGAAATTTCCGGAGCCCTTCACTACGGCGTCTCTCATAGCCTAAGTTGCTTCGGGACGTTAAACCCCAATAAACCAAACCAACCAACCAAATGCAAGGAGTTTAACCAGGCAGTACTCGGTTTGCTTATATAGTATAAGAAACTGACAGCTAAATGGCACGCTTCTTGGGACTACGACCCGAACGACAAATTGCACCTAGTTTTAATTGAAGACACGTAGTTATCAAGGACGCTATACTGTAGTCGGGTGTTAGCTTCATATTGGACACACACAACATATCGAACACAACTTCATACTCATTCCCCAGCGCCGCCGGGTACCCAACGGTGCTACAATTGGTAAAATGTGTACCCTGGCCGACTGCTCTGTTTATTTTGGATGAAATCCTTGGGCAACAGGTCGTTGACCGCACCTTAAGTAGATGCAAGTGCTCTAGTGCCATAAAAATTCGCTGTCATCATCATCACCATCAAGACAAAATTATAGGTGAAGCAGTGGAGATGAAGTGACAGCGAACCAAATAATAGGATCGTGCACAACACCAGGAAATTGCGGAAAAAAATCATTTTAAGCCATTTTATAATGAAGAGATTCCATTCAACCGCGGAGAACATGCTCTTGTTGGTTTATTTTAGTTTATCGTCCCAAAGCGACTAAGGCTATGAGGGACGCCGTAGTGAAGGGCCTCTCTCTTTGAACTTTTGTCTGTTAGAGCGTTTTTAAAAGAAGCAAACATTCTGAAGAAAAGAAACTAAAGTTTTCAAGAAAATTTTAAATTTTTTTTTAAAGCGAGGAGCTGCGCAAGATCTCCGCAACTGCCGCTCCGTAAAAAAAAAAAAGCTGAGGCTTCACACATACCTCGCGTTTTTCAGCTTTGCTAGTGAGGCAGCGCTTTCGCGCTAAAATGACGTAGTTGCCCTCCCTCAGAACGAAGCCGGGTTGGGGCAACTACTGACCGAAGACACCGCAACCAAAACGACACACACACGCCCCTCATAAACTACCAGAAAGCCTTAGTCCATACACCCCGCTTGGTACAGTACCTGACAAGAGCGCTCCCCCGGCAGCCCCTAAGAGGAGCGCGTCAGCGAGCCAGCGGTCCTCCGTCGCCGGGTTGTACCAGGACTCTCGCTCGATGGTAGCCATGGCGGCCGACGCGAAGCCCAGCGTGGTGCCGGCGGCGCAGGATCCCAGGCAGGCGACCAGCATGCCGTGCACGTGGATGCCCCGCACCGTGGTGCTGTCGGTGTCGGTGACCGGCGTGCCCCCCTTGGCCGGGGCCTGCAGGTTGCGCAGCTCCTCCATGGCCGCGTTGCCCGCCGACTGCGCGTTGTCGCTGAGATCGGAGACTGCGCCGTGCGCCGTTCCCCCATCCGGGGATGACGGCTCTGGCACGGTTTGCGGGGCCCTGGACAGCCAGGTCGCGCATAAAAACCACCAAAGGATCCACCAAAGGATCTGAGCGTGGAGGGGAAGCTGTTCTAACCCTCTTCACCGCCACCATGGTACTACTAAGAATGCTTAACTGCCTTCTTCCGCAAGCTTCAGTATGCTATGGTACGTTGTGCGACTATATGTGGGGTTTGCTGGCCAAAAACTGGACACCGGCTATAAAAGACGCCACAGAAGAGGCTCGGAATAATTTAGACAACTTGGGGTTCCTCAACGCATTCTTGTCTCACACAGCAGGTAGGCGTATTTGCATGTCGCCTCCATCGAAATACGGTAGCAGTGGACAAGATTCGATCCGCGACTTTCGGCTGAGCAGTTGAAGGCGTGAGCCATTAAGTCACCAAGGCAGGTTCAAAACGATTTGCAGTTTGTTTACAGAGAATACTTTATAACAAATGAGCACATTTTTACAGAAATGCTTGTGATCTGAAAAGATAATTCTTGCTTGTTTTCTACGGCATGTATTTCGTCCGCACTAGAGTGACAGACTATAGTGAAGGCTTTATCTTAATGGCTGCTTCTACGGTCAGCAAGAATGTGAGCGGGGTGTGCAGCCGGCGCTTTGCCCCCAATGTCAGCGCAATAATTTCGATGACTTCCGCTCCATTTCCTTATAAGTGTCTCAATCAGTAACCAGCAGCCATCATTCGCATTGGCCTTACGCCTCTGGCACTCTGGTGCAAGAAATGATATGTCCTCAAAGCCTTAGCATCCTTAATGCTGTCGACTTCGGAGCCGGTGTCGAATGTCTTCACCTCTATTGATTCAGGCAAAATACGTGCGAAGCTAATTCACATTAAAAACTTAATTGGTCGGCTTAGGTCAAGTGCCCTGCACTACGGTGTTTCGCATAGGCCACTGCAGTGTCGGGCGTTGTAGCCCACATGCCGTACCGGGTGCCATGACACTGATGTCATCAAGAAACTATTTATATGAGTACAGAACTTTTCAAAAACACACAATATAATAGGTATTATTGAAATGGTTTGTAAATATGACCTTGCAAGATAAATTTGTTGTTACTAAGCCACACGTTCGCGCACCAGTCACTATGTGTCCGAAAAACCGGTAAGAATGGCCCCAGGCGCGTCGGTAAAGCTCTGATTCACATAACCAAAACAATTCGTTGACTGGCAGTATGTTGCTTCTAGCGGAGTGTGATATACAGTTGCGCGTGAGCATTGAAGACGAGATTGCGCTCTTTCTTTTGCTTTTGAGTGGTGGCGAAGTTATGGAAATATCGAGCTTAAGGCGGATGATAACAAGCTTGTCCGCGCCGCCGCGGTGGCTAAGCGGTTATGGTGCTCGGCTGCTGACCCAAAAGACGCGGGTTCGATCCCGGCCGCGGCGGCTGGAATTTCTTTGGAGGAGAAATTCTTAGAGGCCCGTGTACTGTGCGATGTCAGTGCACGTTAAAGAACCCCAGGTGGTCGAAATTTCCAGAGCCCTCCACTACGGCGTCTCTCATAGCCTTAGTCGCTTTGGGACGTTGAACCCCATAAACCAAACCAAACCAAACAATCTTGTCCGCGTGGCACCATGCGCATAACAGATGTCCGGAGAGAGAACAGTCCTGGGAGGTCATGTGACATGTGAGATGCAGAGACGCGCATACTAGTGGCTGCAGCTATATGAGCGTTCTTCAGAAGCGCCCTTTTAGTTGGTCGCGTCGACATGCTGAGAATTCTTTCGGCAATAATTCCAAACAGTTTCGTGTTTTCATTACCCTATAAACTGATATGGCTATTGTTAACGAGCAACTACGAACCTGTGACTACAACCGGGAGTATAACTCATAGTTAAACATTCAGTTATGAAAGTTGAGTTTACCAGCCTACTTGTGAACGCGAAAAACTGAGGTCCGCCACGGTATCACTATGACGCAAAAGCCATTTTTTACCACAGGCGATAACCTCCCTGCAGTTCCTCTTATTCCTCCTCCTCCTAAAGCTAGGATAAGTAATGACCTCTTCTCCAAGCTAGATAAAAAAAACTAGATGTTCCCCATTTACACAGTACTCAGCCAGTGATATATAGTTGTGCAGTCGTCCGGAGACCTGTCGAGAGCGCTCGAACTGCGTGCCCTCCGCAGCGCGCACAGCTACGTCTAGTGGCAGCGCCTGGTTCGAGATGGCGCTCCTCTTAGCATGGGCTAAGCATCAGACACGCGCAATCTCGAGCCAGGCGCCGCTGCTAGACGTCGCTCTGCGCGCTGCGGGGCGCGGAGGGAAGATCAAATGCACAAGCTATCCAGCCCTCGGACTTTAGCATACATTAAGGAATCGCCGGAGGTAAAAATCTGGAGCTGTCTGCTAGGGCTGCCCTCATTCTTCGGCTTTCGAAGCTAATAGCGAATTAATCAGTTTCATTTTCTCCGCCAAACTAAGAAATTTGCCCAACGCGCAATTTAGAGACGAACGTTTTGCGGTGCATGTGCCGATAGCATGCCTCACAGTAAGGCCCTACATTGTCTGCACAAAAGCAAGAATACGTTCGGCGCCTTCAGTCGAGATCGTGGCTATTGCTCAGAGCAGCGTTCTGCAAAGCTGAGTGGGGAAATTTCTACGTACGCTTCTGATTTCTTGCGTTGGGCCATGGATTACGCTGGGAAGGAGCGGGAACGCACACGTCTTCTTCTTCTTCTTCTTCACCTCTTTATAATGGCACATACCCACGTGGGGGGATTGGCCAAGGTGTAGTGGTATACATAAGAAAATTTTCATAGGATTAAACGTGAATTTTGAAAAATGTATTCATGAAAAACGACAGAAGAATATTGAATTGATATTACAAAGAACATTTTGGCGAGAATAATAATAATTATAAAAAAAAACAAAAAAAACTCCGAGACTTTTAAGGAGTTAGCAAATCAACCTACCAGTTGCAATTATGTAATCATGGAGATTCCCACAAATGGAACTCAAAGCAAATCCTTTGGCGCTCGCTCCGAACGATAACAACACTGGCATAGATAACGGGAGCCCTAACCTGGAGAGAGGGACCTCCAGGTAAATCTTTCTCTGAAGTGCGAACTTTGGACAGTAGAGCAGGAAATGGTCCACAGATTCAACGACCCCGCATGAGTCACATAGGTTTGTCGGAGACAATAAATTTAAACTGGGAATAAATTTAAACTGGGTATAAATTTAAACTGGGAATCCTGCACCGCAGTCGCGTCATTGATACCTCACACTGCCTGGTTTTACACGAACGGACGTTCCATTTATACGCTAAGTATAAATGGCCATATCCATATCTCAATACCATATACTTGCACCCTGCTCACAGACAAAACGACCATCTATACGGACTCCTATGCACCATGCAGACTCTTCCGCAAAGGCACCGTTCCTTCATATTCGGCTGACATACTATCTACGCTGCCAGCCCAGAGCAAGAAATCACCATTACATGGAGCCCTGGACATGAGGGCATCCCTGGAAATGAGCGCGTTCATGCATATGCCCGCGAACTTCGAGTCCAGGCACCGGTGGATGGCCTCGATCACTGCAGAGGCCGTGATAATTGGCCCGGGCCCGGTACCCTCTACCGTCACCCGCCCTTCCGATCCGGTACGACACGGGCGCTTTTTGCGTTCCGCCTCCATGGAAACGCGGCCGCCGCGGTCGGGTTCGAACCCGGGTACTCTGGCTCGTTATAGGCGAGCGCCTAATTACCGAGCCACTGCGGCGGGTCAAGATCAAAACGCAGGAACATCAGTTGGGCTCGTACATATTACGCAATGAAGCTGTTAACCTCTACAGGTCCCATGCTCGCTGAAATGCAGTGTTAACGCTATCGTATCTCAGAAAATTCGTTTATTAAGTTCTTATGAAATTAAAGGCCACAAAAAATGCAGAAAAAAATGCCTGGCGGTTTAGCATTACTAAGCACAAAATGTGTTCGAAAGCACGGTTTTTTGCCGGCGGGCACCACCGCTACGTACCTAAAAGTGCGGTTGAGTTGTCCACTGACTCTGGGAGGCAGTTATGCGCCTCTCCTTTCATCAAAATCAACAGAGTTTAAATTGAAAATGTGCATAACTGCCTGGTGGTGGTGGTGAAAACTTTATTTGTGACAAAGGAGTTTGGGACACATAGGTCCTTGGGCCTCCGCACGGCCCCACTGCACTAAAACGTTCATTTCCCGGAGGCTCATGACGCTGGCAGCCTGGCCTGCGGCGATGGCTTGCTTGGCCGGGTCCTTGGAATACAGTATGGTCAACTAAGCCTCCCAAGTGGTAGGGTGTTCCAGGCCCCGCTGGGCAGAGGAAAAGGATATGGTCGAGAATGTCTTTGGGGTGGTGGCAGAGGGTACAGGAAAGGTTTGTGTGAACTTGGTGATAGCGCGAGCGTATATAAAGGGAGGGCAAAGTGCGTGTTTGGAGCCGCCTCCAAAGTGTCCGATAATAATTGTCAAGGGAGGAATTGGGTGGAGGGTAGAGCCGACGCTCGGCTTTGCAGGCCTGCGTCATTTCACCGAATGAGTGCATGCGCTCCCGCGAGGATGGCTACTCGGAAGCACCACGAACGCTTGTAGCGCCACCTTCAGGCCCACACCTTTCTCACCTCCGCACGTCTTGCCCTCCTCCACCCCGGAGCGTACTCGCCGGCATGCCGCTTATGTGACAGCCAATAGCCGCCTACGCTCATATCTTGTTCTCCAGCTCAGCACACTTGCACCCTGCCTCTTGGCGCCTAAACAGTCCACAGCAGTGGCAGGCTGCTTTGTCCAGAACCGAGCTGAATCTCCAACTTCGCCTGGTGACCTGGGCAGAGGACGTCACGACTAGGCATGGCCTGGACGCCACAACCGGCAGCCTGAAGGCCACCCGCAATGCTGCTGCATAATTTTCGTTTTTTAGGCCTTCAAATAAATAAAGTTTTTCACCACCGCCTCCCGCGAGAACCCCAGATCGGAGGCCGCCGGTGCCAGGTTGAAGGAACCTCGCGCTAAAGCGCTGGCGGCCTCGTTTCCGGGATTTCCGGAGTGGCCAGGCATCAATAGCTACATATGGTGGGCGGGGGAGCGGCGAGGGTGTTCAGTATGCAAAATGCAGGGACGTGAACTCTCCCGCGAGCAAAATTTAATGACAGTCTTAGAGTCTGATAGTATATATCGAGCCTCCGTGCGTGTGATAGCCAGGGCAATGAAGGCCTCTTCGGGCTCCTCCGAAGTGGCAGCTGGGGATATGTGAAGGGTGGCAATCGGTTGGAGGGAGGGGTTGGTGATGGCTACAACCGCGTCCTCGCCTGTGCATGCGGCATCCACCCAAGCGGCATACGGTTCCGTGCCATAGTGTTTGCGGAGCGCCCGTGCGCGGGATTTGCGGCGGGGTTCGTTGTATGTTGGGTGCATGTTTTTGTGGAGAGGTTTAACAAGTAATTCGCCGTGAATATTGCGGGGGACATAGAGCTGTGTCGGATCGGTGGCTGGTAGGCGGATACCGAGGGTGTGTAGGATGTGTCTGCCGGTGGTGGTTTTCGCAAGACGTATGTGTTGTGTCTGTCGGTGGGCCTCGATAAGTTCCCCTGTCGTATTCTGCAGGCCTAGTGGGAGGAGTTTCTGGTTGAGGTATTTAGGGGTAGGTGTAGTGCTGTCTTAAATTCTGTTCGGATCATGGCATCCGGGGTGGAGATTTCCCCGGACAGGAGTCAATACTGACCTAATCTATCATGAAAATGTTAATATAGAGTTCTCTAACCTGATTACCACCCTTGTGGATCTAATAAAAAACAGTAGCCGAAGTACAACAGCCACGAGGCGTTACAAGCCAATTTGTCCGTGGATGACAGAAGAAATTTTGAACGTGTTAAAGAAGAAGGACTATTGGTATCACAAATGGCTACATCATAGAACTAACCAGTATTACTTGTACCAGTTCAAATGCGAACGTAATAAATCAGTGTCGTTAATGAGAGCCCGCAAAAAGGAATATTTTGCACGCCGAATTAAAGCCGCCACTGGGAATTCAAAGGAAATGTGGCAAATTGTAAATGAGGTGACACATAACTTTAAAAAACGTTCCATACTTCCCTCCAATGTGACTGAGCAGACAGTTGAAGAATTTAATACATTTTTCACCAAGGTTGGCCCTGATCTAGCATCGAAACTTCCTGATATAAGTACTAGCAGTGATCTTCCGCGGCCAGTTTTAAATTCTTTCGTTCTGCACCAAGTTGAATTAAATGAAGTGATGTGTGTCGTTATGGATTTAGCAACAAACAAGGCGGCAGGCTACGATGGCATTCCTGTGAAGCTAATTAAAGAAAATATTGATGTTCTAGGACCCATATTATGCCATTTATTCAACCATTCAGTACTCAACAGCACATACCCATCATCCCTAAAGATAGCACGTGTTACTCCTGTATTCAAGGACGGCGACTCCTCTGACCCTTCTAGTTACAGACCTATCTCTGTACTTAGTGTTATTAATACCATATTCGAAAAAATTCTTTACAAACGTATTCATCAGTTTCTTGAGAAATATAACATTATATGCTCAGAGCAGCACGGATTTCGCCCACAGTACTCCACCAGCTCAGCAGTCATCACTCTTACCCAGGCAATTAATGATGCTTTACACAATAACAGACTCGCAGCAATTATCTTTCTGGACATTAAGAAAGCCTTCGACACAGTTAACCATGACATTATGCTAAATAAACTAAAAACATATGGATTTCGCGATAAGGTGCTTGACTTTTTCTCTAGCTACCTCACAAACCGCCAACAAATTGTTTCAATGAAATCTTTCTCGTCATCCCTTCAGCGCCTACACACAGGGGTTCCCCAGGGGTCTACTCTTGGTCCGCTGCTCTTTTTACTGTACGTAAATGATCTGCCCAAGGTATTAGCTTCATCCAAAGCCATCATGTATGCTGATGACACTGCCATTGTAGTTACTGCTCATCATACGGTCGAACTTGAAAGCATAGCAAATATAGAACTGGAAAAAATCTCTGACTGGTTTCTCACAAACAAATTAACAATCAATGCTAAGAAAACTAAATACATACTGTTCCACTCAAAGAAAAAATCAATTCTTTCAACTGATATTACATTAACTATTAACCAGTCCCAGCTTGAGTCAACAAATAATTTTACATATCTTGGAGTCACACTGGATAAACATTTACACTGGCAACATCATATTGAGGCGACTTGCACTAAGATGGCTTCCGGTTGTTATGCTCTTCTCCAGACGCGCGAATACTTTGATATCAATATCCTCCGTGTCCTATACTTCACATTAATACATACTCACCTTTCATATTGCATCGAGTCGTGGGCCTGGACGTATAGCACATACCTAGAGCCTATTAAAAAGTTACAGAAGCGAGCACTTAGAATAATTTCATTTTCTAGTTACACTGTACGCAGTAAGGCACTATTTACTAAACTACGCGTATTACCCCTCAATTTACTTCGTGAGAAAAGAACTGCCGAATGTGTCCATAAAATAATAACAAACAACCTCCCGTTTGACATATCAATATTTAACATCCCGCCACTTCCAACACGGAGCCGCACGTACGGCAATTTTAACTTGCCAGTGAAAAGAAATGTATATGGAGAGCGTCTCCTAGAGTTTACGGGCGTAAAAGTTTGGAATAATCTACCACATGACCTAAAGACTGCCTACAACTTCTCCATTAGAATAAAAAATTATTACCTTAAAAAGAATGACACACTTTGAGTTCATACTTTCATTTTTTAATAGTCGTCTTAGATATTTGCCAGATATTATTTGCATGTAGCCGAATCCTGATACCTTGATTTATTTACAGATTTGTACATTTGCGTCTATTCTAAGGATGTTTGTGATTAAAAAGTGTGCACTGAAATCATTTTATCCTGTTCTTGTGTGTTGTACCCTTGTGATGCTTTGTAAATACTTAACAGCTATTTTCCCTTCGCTTTTTGTGATGCCTTAATTTTTGTATAAGTTCTACGCGTTTTGTTTGATCTAAGTTTTTAGTTTATATAATCTGTAATATATGTATTTCTTTTGTTGATGCTCTTACAAGTGTTGAAAGTGATGTATAGCATTCTTTATACTAACTTACTGTCTTTATTTTGGTACATTGTTGCCTGCATGTTTGTATACCTTTTTTTCCATTGGACCCGTTACTAGCCGTTGGCTATGGGTCCGGGCAGTGTTTGCGTACATTTTTAATGCAACAAAGACCAATAAATAAATGAATGAATGAATGAATGAATGAAGCATGAAGATAAAGCGCCTGAGGACGAAGGCATGAATGAGACGACATAGGTCATGCTTCTTCATGCCCCGGTGGTGTGCAGAAACGTGGCGGATTAGGTGGGATATCGACACCGTTGTCTGCTGGAGTTTCCTCATATTGAGTGTGTTGTTCCCGTTGTTCTGTATGTGGAGGCCCAGTACCCGGAGAGTGTTTATCTATGGGATATTGCGGTTTTCCAGTGTCAAGGTGAAGGGGGCTTTGGGGCAGTTTCGTATTGTGGGGCGGATTATGAGGAGCTCCGACTTTTCCGGAGAGCAGGAGAGTCCGATACCCCGCGCATGTGTTTGGGTGAGGGTAGCAGCCGATTGCAGAGTATTCTCTATGTCTCCATCGCTGCCATGGGTGGTCCGTAGCATGATATCGTCTGCGTAGAGTGTATGCCGAAGTTGAGAGATGGTTGGTAGATTGCCCGCAAGGGGTAAGAGTGACATTGAAGAGAAAAGGGGAGAGGACGGATCTGTGGGGGGGTGCCAACCCCACTAAGGGTGTATGGGGGTATATATGGGGACCGAAGTGAATTTCGGCCGTGCGGTTGGTAAGGAATGCTTGAATATAGGTGTACATACGTTCACCTATTTCAAGGGTGAGGCGGCCACCATGATCGCTTGGTGATCTAGGCGATCAAAGGCCTTGGAGAGATCCAAGGCTAGGACAGCTTGTGTGTGACCCGGAATGAGGGGGTCGAAAATGTCCTGCGTGAGTTGGAGCATGGCGTCCTGTGCCGACAGATGGGGACAGAAGCGCACTACGCTGTGCGGGTAGAAGTCTTGCTCCGCCATGTGTTCGGTGAGTCGAGCGAGTGCGACGTGTTCGAAAAGCTTGCACAGGAATGAGGTTAGTGAGATGGGTCTGAGATGTGCAGGTGTAAGACGTTTGTAGGGCTTTGGTATGAATAAGATTTTGGCGTGGCGCCAGGGTTGGGGGAGAGTGCCTTCCTTCCAGCATTTGTTGAAGCACACCATGAGCTGGGCGATCGATTGATCGTCCAAATCGCGCAGCATGGTATTGGACATCCGGTCAACTCCTGGGGTGGAGTTAGATTGGAGAGTCAGGAGGGCCGCTCTTAATTCTGCTTCCGCGATTCCCGCGAGGAAGATGGCATTCAGGGCGCCTGTATATGGGGGCAGGGGGTTTGAGGTACCGGAAGTTGTATGTGAGTGCGTCGGGAGAAAGGTCGGTCTTGTGTATAAGGCGTGTGACGTGGTGTTGTGTGGCTGTTTTGGACTGCGTGGAGCCAATTAATTGACGGCTCAGTTTGTAGGTGGACGTCACCGCCTACTCTCAGAGCGGTTGAGGTGCCCACTGACCCAGCCAGCCAGTTACAGTTGCTACTCAGCGGCTTCACACAGGCACACATTGCTGAAACCCGGGCAGAGCGGCTAGAAGCGCTTTCCCGCCCAAAAAAGCCAGGACTTGGCATACAAAAGAGAGAAGCCTCATGAATATTGTGGAAAGTGCTTAGCACGAGCACACAAACTGAGAGGAAAGAAATCACGCTACTATGAGCTAAGCATTTATTGGATGCACCCTCCAAGGCTTAGATTTGCCCGCACGTGCAGCCTCCTCTACGCTCCGGCAAAATCCAGGCAGTACCCCACGAAACAGAATAATACTACGATTATCGAGAAATGTGAACGTGGACATGGACGTGAACATGGAACATTACAGAGCCAAGGCGCATGCTGGGGAGGAGATAAGTGTGATGCACTAAGAGCCGAAAATCTTGCACCAAAGGTGCCCGATCCATTCGGAATAAAGAAGGAGCAAACTTGCCTGCTCATTGCCTTGCTTGCAGTGGATGCGAGCCTCTGCTTAAGCAGATTAAAATACTAGGAAGAAGTAAAAACAAAACAGCGCGGGAGATTTTGGAGGCCTATCACATTAAAGAAAACGGTGATAAATGTGTAAGCGACACTTCTGTAAAACTGTACAATAAGGAAAACCATTTTCTGCGCACCTGTTGTTGACCAGGAGTTGATTGGCTGTACCCCTCTCTCATTCCCCTTGTTCTTTTGCTGTGATTCTGACTATATAAGGCACTTTCACACAAATAAACTCAGTTGATAGTTTGCGCTCTGTCTGTCTCTTGGCTTTTTCCTGTGTTTGTCTTTTTTAGCGCAACTAGGTTCCTTCAAGCTTGCACCAAAGACAGCCTCACAGTTATTGTTCGCCGCAGACTATATCCGAATGACTAAAGCAAAATGTTTCTTCATTTTGTCTGCAGACGCCGCGCTTATCAGCTTCATGCATAACGATTTCTTGTTGCTTGTTCTCCAAAAAAAAAGCTCTTCGAGCCATTGAAGGCTATTATGGGAGACCGCCATATTTGCCTACAGGACCCTTAAACAAAAAATATGCGATTCTACCAGCACAAGAAATTTATCGTTTTCATTTACTGCAGTATATTCACCGTAAAAGATTGTACGCCACTCTAGCTGACAGGCCTGCCGTAATGTACCATTTCAGAACACGAAGAAAACTTGTGCCCATCATTTTGACTCTGACTACGGGAAACAAATTGACTTTCCAGGTGCCATTTGCCATCAACCAAACTTCACTAGACGGGGAATTCTTGACATCAACCAAGGTATTAAAAATGCATAAAAAACATATTTGGATGAGAACCCTGTATCGTTTCGTGGCCTATACTCTGTAATATATGTTCTTGACTAGTGATTTTGCTTCTGTGTAAAAGTCATATGGCATAAAATTTGTCACTGATGCATATGCATTATTTTCTTCTCTGTAACAAGTATATGTGCTGCTACTTTATTTGTATTTTCTGATTGGCTGGTATAGCTATCATGTGATGTATTCAATTCATGCTTGTCTTTGTTATATTGTTGTTATACTGTTTGGTGTCATTTTTTTGTCCCATATTTGCGCTAAAGGTGCTTGCTGACGCCTGTATCAGGGAACCAAGGCCTAGTCAGGCCTACCGGCTTTTGCTTTGGCTCTCCCTTTCATTTTGAAAGAAATAAACACCAAACCAAAACCTGAGAAGGTGTCAAGCAAGAGTGCTGCGTTGATAAGACTTTCAGTGCTTCAGAACCTGAGAGCGTTGCAAAGAGTGCAAATGAGCTTAAGGAATAATTAATGTTATATATTATGGGTTTCCCGAATTATTTTGCGTGTTCTGCAATTTTTTTTTTATTTTTTGCACGCCCGAGATATCACATGACACATTACCGAAGATTAATAAGTTCGTACTCTGGTAATAGTTGAAAACTGGCTCAATTGTCTTGCCCTGCCGTTTGTTAATCCTATGAAAATTGGAAAACATATGAGGGCGCTCATTGAAAGTACATAAGCCCGAGCCTGGCCCGGGCTCGCAACTGAAAGCCCGAGGCTTTCTGATAAGCCCGGCTTGTTCTAGCATGACCTCCCCAACCCATAACCACACACCCAAAACTAGCGCTGTGACAGGCAAAGCTGCATCATCTAACCACCTGTCCACTCCTCACCACTTACAAAACTTACACGGCGTACATTGGCGACAACTTTAAACGATTATTTCTCATCCTCTCAGTTCACTCAGCTCTTCGACGTCACCCACTTAACTAAACGGTGGAAAAAGCAGAAAACTAATCGCAAATTACGCGACCGCATAGCCAAACTCACAGAGCAGGCTGCAGCGTATGCTGCCGAACTCTCAGATTGAAATTGGATAGCACGCTGTGACGCCGCAGCTCATCAGATGAGCTCGAAGGGGACGTGGCGTCTCTTTCGCAGTCTAATCGACCCCTCCCAAACGAGAGGGGAGACGCAAAAGCAGCTCCGGCGGGCTCTGCAAGGGTATCAAGGTACGACGGCGCAACTTGCGGACACTCTGTGCGACAGATATCTTTGTCGTACGGAGGACCCGCCTGGGCCTGAGTACATGTACTCTGGCAGGCCTAATGAAACACTTGATGCCCCTTTTGAGTTGCACGACCTTAAGGCGGCCTTAGCAAAAATGCGCCGGGGTACGGCTCCGGGACGGGATCACATAACAGTGAACCTGTTGGCGAACCTACCGGACTCAGCCTACCTCCATTTATTAGAATACATCAACCAGATCTGGGACGGGCGTCCACTCCCTCCCGAGTGGAAAACGTCACTTGTGACATTTATCCCTAAAACAGGTAAGGCCGTGAATACGGACAACCTGAGGCCCATATCACTGACCTCATGTGCGGGCAAGCTTAAGGAGACGATGGTTCGGGATCGCCTCTCTCCATACCTGGAGGGTAAGGGCTTCTTTGCAGTCACCATGTTCGGGTTTCGCCCCCACATGTCTGCACAGGATGTCCTTCTCCAGCTGCACAGGGATGTAATACGACCCACAACTATGCAACACAATGACAAAGCCACCCTCGCCCTTGTTCTGAAAGGGGCTTTCGACAATGTTAAACACGGAAGCATCCTGGCCAACTTGAGTTCTACCGATTGTGGGGCTAGGGCCTACGCGTATGTAAGAGATTTCTTGACTAATCGCCAGGCCTTTC
Source organism: Amblyomma mixtum (assembly GCF_055824585.1). NCBI lineage: Eukaryota > Metazoa > Arthropoda > Arachnida > Ixodida > Ixodidae > Amblyomma > Amblyomma mixtum. The sequence continues at coordinate 72,595,787 of NC_143019.1, forward strand.
TTCGGATTGAGGGCGAGGAATACGGCCCTTACATGATGGGAACACGGGGTACCCCTCAGGGAGCGGTGTTATCACCGCTCCTGTTCTACATGGCTATGATGCGCCTCCCAAGCCAACTGGCCCGGGTGGAAGGCATTCAACACGCGTTATATGCAGATGACATCACAATTTGGACCACTGAGGGGAGCCTTGGGGCAGGGTGTCGAACCGGAACTGAACCCGAACCCGAAACCGGAACCGAACCCGTATTTTCGCCCGGAACCGGAACCGAACCGAACCGATATTTTTTTTCGCCATTTTGGAACTGAACCCGAACCGGAACGATTCAAAGGAACCGTTCCGAACCGGTTCGGGACCCGGTTCAGCCCCACTTTTTTTGCGTCCCGGCATACGTGTTGTTTTCCGACAAAATGAGATGATCTATCGCATAGATTTACCCACCCGTAGCTGTCTGCGCTGGGAAGTGCGAAAATGGTACCCAGTATATGCGACAGCAAACTTACAGGAGGTCTGGTGCCTGGGAAGAAGCCTAATTGACGCTTCTGTAATGTACTGCCGCCAATTCTAAACACTTGCACGTCAGGTCTATGTGAAGTCTTCAGTTATAACTCCTCCCTTTAACATATTTGCGCAAATCTTTAATCAAATTGTTAGGACTGTTCTAACTCAGTAAAGTACTTAGACACCAAACGCTTGCGTGGTTTCTTCTTTCAAACAATGCGTTAGACGTAGGTGTACATGGACCACCACGTGGTATTCACCAACACATAATAAAAAATTTGTTTGAATTTCTTCTTGACCCTGTTTCGGTTTCACAAACATAACGATGGCTGTGACGTGTAGTGGAAATTAGGTTGCGTGAGGTGCCATAAAATGGCAATATAACTGCTGATACCTCGTTCGTAGTAATTATAGGTCTTGAAGTTGGCTGATATAAGTGCTACATTGAGTCGAAACAACGTATCAGCGTTTGTATTAGCTTCCCGTGCCTCACGTGACCTAATGTTGAATTCACGTCAAAGCCATCATTCGGCTGATGAAGCCGAAACAGTATGGGAGAAAAAATTATTTTCTAAATTATTTAGTGGCAGTACGCGAATACCACACGGTGATCCATGTATTCTAATATCTATGGCGTCATTTGAAAGGAGAAAACACGCAATAAAACTGGGTGTCTATAGTCATTTTAGTACCGACTGAGAATGCCTTCCTTTTCTTTGCGTCATTTCCCAAAAATAGACTAAATATTAACGCGAGTACCCAACAATGTTGTGATGGTGGTTTCTGAGGAAAGGAAATGGCGCAGTATGTCTCACTTCTTCATCGACACCTGAACCGCGCCGTAAGAGAGGGAGGAAGGTGGGAGGGAAAGAAAAAAGAGAAACAGGCGCAGTAGGGATGGGCTACGGAATAATTTCTACCAGCAGGGGATCCTTAAAGGCGCACTGAAGAGGAATCTGAACTCGCCTTTTTGCCGCGGGAACTCAATCTGCACGTTCCGAGCATTCTCAGAAACTACGACTTATTGCTTTGTGTGGCCGATTTCTCTAATTAAATTGAATTAGCGTCCGGCTCCCGCTTTTATTTTTGAATTTTCCCTCGTACAGTGGGCGGAGTCGACCAACGCGTGTAGTGCCTTTCAGCCAGCTCCGTGGAGGCTTTGCTTTCGCTTCATTTTGTTTTTTAGGTTTCCGTGAATAAATAGTTTAATTCGCTGATAATACAGCCGCAAAATAAGCCCGAAGAAATCAATATACGAGCGGACTGTTTGCTTCTGCGGATTACTACGTATTACTCCGCCGATGGCAGAGCGGCAAGACGCCGCGGGACTTGCTGAAAGGCACTCCACGCGTTGGTCGACTCCGCCCACCGTACGAGGGAGAATTCAAAAATAAAGGCGGGAGCCGGACGTTAATTCGATTTAATTAGAGAAATCGGCCACACAGGGCAATAAATCGAAGTTTTTAATAATGCTCGGAACGTGCAGATTGAGCTCCCGCGGCAAAAACACGAGTTCAGATTCCTCTTCAGTGCACCTTTAAAGGGCAACTGCATAGGTTTTAGAAAACGACGAGCTTAAAAGGGTCGAATGTGTGAAACTTCCAGGTAAAGTATGCGAAGTCCTGTTGGCCTAGCATTTGAAACGGTGACGTAACTACCAATTAAAATTGCGACGGCCTTCAAGCTTCTCCGCAGCGCACAACGCTAAGTAGGAGACGCATGATGACGTCATCGAAAGTATCCGTACATTTCCAACGCATAAACGCCTGCTTTGAAGGAAAAAAACCAACGGAACCGAAGTCAAAGCCCGCCGAACGTTGTTTGGAACCGTCCAACGAGGCACGGCAGGGCGTGGCTGACGGCAGTAATTTGAAATCATACCTTCCATGACATCACACTGAACTTCCCCGCACTCCTTGTTGCTTTGAGGAGAAGTGTAAAATATAATCGTAGATTACGTCACTATTTTAAATGGTAGTGCAAAAAACTTAGCATACTTTACCTACAGCCTATATGATTTGAATCCTCGACTATCGCGAAATTCTCAAAAAGTGGCGCAGCTGCCCTTTAACGTGCACTGACATCGCGCAGCACACAGCGCCTTTTGCGTTTCGCCTCCATCGAAACGTGGCCTCCGGGGCCGAGTTCGAACCCGGGTACACCGAATAAGTAACCAAGCGCCCTAACCACTGAGCAACCGCAGTGGGTAGTGCAATATTTACTTTTGTGGGCGCTCTTTGTCTTAGACAGCAAGTTGTAAATAAAACCCCTCAGGATGGGCCTGTCGGGCAATAAAAAAAAATGGCTCAATGGCTGTGGAGCTCAGCTGCTGATTCCAAAAATAAAGAAACCAGCGTGCTCTGTCGCACGTCGAAAATCCCCAGCTGGTCTCCGTTAATCTGGAGCCCTCCACTACACCGTCTGTCATATAGCCCCAATGTCTACTCGACATGTTAAACCTGAGATATTACTAGTAGTATTACCAAAAGAAGAATGTATAAATTGGTGCAGCTTCTTTTTATTTTAGAATCCGCATATTCTTGTTTGCGCGCGACGGAAATAAGCAACGAAAGGCGGGTTCTCAACGGTAAAGATGTACTAATAAGGAAAAAATTAAATACCGATTACACAAAAGGGCAATGCGGAAATACATGTGCTCGCTGGCATGCGATAGTCATTACGCCCAAAAAAATGCTACTGCGATGCAATGTAACTACTACGATGAAGTGATTTAGTTATGCCGATTGGCTGAAATCGTTCTCCTCCTACCCCGCCGCGGTGGCTCAGCGGTTACGGCGCTCGGCTGCTGTCCCGAAAGACGCGGGTTCGATCCCGGCCGCGGCGGCCGAATTTCGATGGAGGCGGAATTCTAGAGGCCCGTGTGCTGTGCGATGTCAGTGCACGTTAAAGAACCCCAGTTGGCCGAAATGTCCGGAGCCCTTCACTACGGCGTCTCTCATAGCCTCAGTTGCTTTGGGACGTTAAACCCCAATAAACCAAACCAAACCGTTCTGCTCCTAAGAATTGCTGCCAGTCGCCAGCGCGCGGCTCCATCCGCTGTCCTCGCACTGTTCGATCTTATATTCTCTGTCTGGCGACTTATATCTACTTTTCGCAGTCATATTTTTCGTTCTTAGTGTCTGACGCGACAGGCTAATGATTGTTAGTGTTTTTTTTTCTTAGAACGCTTGGGCGATTGAATACGTTGAGCATTCACAACAATCTGCCTCGGCTATATCGGGTACAGGTGGGTGATGGGGGGGGGGGGGGGGGGGGGGGGGTGAGATGGGTGAAAGTTTTTGAAGGTGCATTTTTACCAGTGAATGACCTGATGTGCGCCCACCGGAGCGTGCATTAAGGACGGAGGCTGCACGCACGCAGCACGGTTATTTATGGGAAAGCATACTCTTTTACCTCTGACTCCGAGCGAGATTCGTACTAATGGCGGCGCAACAGAAAACTCTGTTTACAGATGCTTTAGGCTATTCGGCTATCTTGTAGGCTTCTTTTTATAATTGTTGTATGGAATATTTGGAACCTCCCTGACCCTGCTCATGCCTTACTTGACCGCTTCGAATTCAGCGATCTCTGCATAAGGCCTCATGCCACCATAACTCCCTGCCTCCGCCAGCACGTGAAAATTCCAGACGGTGCACACGCCATGAAAGGAGAACCAGTCAGGAGGTTGAACTTACGCAGCATAATCCTCCTGCGTTAAAGTGCACTGTTGTCTGAACAGTGACCTCGTGGAACGCGGCGGTTCTGCGTCCTGTGAACACGAAGAATTCGCACGGAATTCCAGAGTTTTTCATCGCAGACATAAGTGTTATAATGAAATGTATGATGCCAATGGGTTTTTTGAGAGACTGCTTAAGTATGTCCCAAAAGAATACCGCATCATGACAAAAATATCATTTTATTGCTGAAATTGTTTCTAGTTGCGCGCACGCCACCGCCAGGAATGGGGGCACGCCACCGCCAGGAATGTGGGCATGAAGTCACCCTTTCTACTGCAGGCTCTCCTACTGGGGTCCATCGGCCCTGTGCTTCTCGACTCCTGCTGCACTACTTCGTCCCTGGCTTTGGACTTCGACGAGCCGGGCTGCCGCCCTTCCGAGCCATTTACGACGAACAGCAAGGGAACATCGTATCCGCCAATTTCTGCTTCGGAGCGCCTGCTTCATCTGGCAACCACTCGGAACTATCAGCTCTGGGGATCCGCCCCGTCTTCATATAGCACCACCGCTCACGAGCCAGTCGGGGCACGCCACCGCCAGGAATATGGGCATGAAGTCACCCTTTCTACTGCAGGCTCTCCTACTGTGGTCCATCGGCCCTGTGCTTCTCGACTCCTGCTGCACTACTTCGTCCCTGGCTTTGGACTTCGACGAGCCGGGCTGCCGCCCTTCCGAGCCATTTACGACGAACAGCAAGGGAACATCGTATCCGCCAATTTCTGCTTCGGAGCGCCTCTTCATCTGGCAACCACTCGGAACTATCAGCTCTGGGGATCCGCCCCGTCTTCATATAGCACCACCGCTCACGAGCCAGTCGGGGCACGCCACCGCCAGGAATGTGGGCATGAAGTCACCCTTTCTACTGCAGGTCAGTTACCTACCGCAACCTTGCATTCGCTCGAGTAACCCTTTCTTGTTTGCGGTGTCGTGCCCCCCTGATGCTCTGTATTCCTGTCGCCGATTGCTTTGTGAATCGCTTTGTTCATATTGCTTCAGCGCATATCTCACTTTTTTGCATCTAGCCTTGTCTGGTGACATTGAATTGAACCCCGGTCCCACCGGTGATCCCACCGCATCTCTTGAAACCATATCAGCAGCAATAGTACGTATAGAACTCACCCAAAATGCAATACTTGCCGAAGTTGCAACAATCCGATCTGCGCAAACCAAAATAGACAACCTGGTCAGTGGTCTTTCTGTCCGTGTTGACGCACTTGAAAAATTCGTAGAGGCCTACAAATCCCAGGAACACAAAACAAGTCCGGACACTAACCCTACTATTGGGAAGATATCGTCAGATATTAGGGCGCTCACGAAGAAATGCGACGACTCTGAAAATCGTCTCCGGCGCTCTAACTTGATCTTTTTTGGCATTCCCGACGTAAAGAGTGAAACTTGGGCAGAATCTGAGTCATCCATTATCAAATTTTGTTCTGAGCAGCTGGCCATAACTCTCGAAAGTGCTGAAATTGAACGCGCCCACAGAATGGGACAGTTCCGTGAATATAGAAGCCGCCCCATTATTGTAAAACTGGCCAACTTTAAAAAGAAGTCCGAAATCCTCTCTGCTGGCCCTAAGCTGAAAGATTCGGAGTATAAAGTTCGCGAAGATTATTCTGCACGTGTTAGATTAGCTCGAGGGAAACTCTTCGCGTACGGCCAGCAGAGCAACTCAACCTTCAAGATGCGATTCGACAAACTTATTATTGGCAGCAAACAGTACTTTTACGATGATGAATCTGACACGGTGCAAGAAGTTAAAGCATAGCAGTCATCGCGAACGTACCGGCGCCCGTTCTTGCCGCCATGGCAGCCACTTGTAACACCTGCGACAGTTTTTGAATGTCGAGCCATGCCTACCTTGCTTGCCAACGTACGTAGTTTCATGCCCAAGAAGGAATCTATAGAAGCTATTCTAGACGATAACAGCACCGATATCGCGGTATTGACAGAGACTTGGTTGACTGCTGACATTCGGAACGACGAACTACTTGATAACATTACAGCATTCACCATTCACAGGCGCGATAGGCTCGGTCGAAGGGGTGGCGGCGTTCTCGTCTTCATTAAGTCCTGCACGCCTTCCTTCACTATTGATATTAGCTGCCGTCAAGAAATCCTGTGTGTTAACTTTTCATTTTTTGGAACCACATACATACTGATTGCTTGTTATCGCGCGCCTGATTGTGACATTTCCTTTACTAACGAATTGCATTCAATCCTGCTCGAATTGAATTGTCGCTTTCCCCGCGCTAATTGTATACTTTGCGGCGATTTCAATTTTCCCGATATTAACTGGGCCAACTTAACTGGATCCTCCCGTCTGTCTAAAGCGTTTCTTGATCTAATACTTCTGTTTAACTTTATTCAAACAGTCAGTTCACCTACTCGTTATTTCAACACACTTGATCTAGTTTTTGCCACGGATGCAGAATTAATAGATTCTATGTCGTGTGTCGATGGTCTGAGTGATCATAAAATGCTGTTATTCAACCTATCCATTCAAGCACCTGTTCGTCAACCATCCATTAAACACATACGCGACTTTAAAAGTGCTGATTTCACCCGCATCAACGAAGAGTTGGAACTGTTCTACCTTTCCTTTCGCGAATCTGCTAACAGTCGATCAGTAAACGAAAACTGGATGGCTTTCAAACACACACTTTTATCTCTAATTCATACCTATGTACCACTCGTTTCCATTCGTGGCGACGCATGCAAACCTTGGTTTTCCAATCCTTTGAAAAAACTATCGCAAAAGAAAAAACGCCTTTTCCGCGCTGCCAAAATATCAAATTCTGCTCTTAAATGGGAAAAATATTTTACTGCTCTGAGGGATTACAATAAGCTTTTAAAAAGTTCTAAGAAAAGGTTTTATCATCTAGACCTACTGAGCATCCTCCGTACCAACCCCGCAAAGTTTTGGAAGGTTCTTACTCCTCCGCGTAGTAAAAACCATAACATTTCCTTGCTTAACGAAGACGGTTATCTGGTACCGGTAGAGCAGCGCTCCAATGTAATGAATTCATACTTCTCATCCATTTTCACTCATGAACCTGCTCAAAGCACGCCGGTCTTACCTCGCTCACACCTCAACCAGATGCCGCCCATTCATATTTCTGCAGAAGGAATCGAGACACTTATTGACAGCCTTAAGTTCTCTACCAGCCCCGGCCCTGACAACCTCCCCGCGAAGATTCTGAAGTCCACTAAAATAATTTCTAGCCTGATCTTGCAAATCATATTCACCCAGTCATTAACCGACAGCTCGCTTCCGGAAGACTGGAATCTAAGCAAGGTAGTGCCAGTATTCAAATCAGGAAACCGCTCAAATCCGTCCAACTATCGCCCAATTTCATTAACGTGCATTGCATGTAAGCTCATGGAACACATTATATACTCTCAAGTCGCCAGCCACCTTCACAATAACTCATTTTTCTTTTCTAAGCAGCATGGCTTCCGCCCCGGTCTTTCATGCGAGACACAACTTTTTGAATTCACTACTGACCTTCATTTGCATTTGGAATCATTATTTCAAACCGATGTCATATTTCTAGACTTTTCAAAAGCGTTCGATCGCGTCCCGCACCGACGTCTTATGTCAAAACTTTCTTGCCTCAATATTGATCCCCTCACACTATCATGGATTAACTGTTTCCTCACTAACCGGTTTCAATATACCGTCATCGGCGGTTATCATTCAGCAACTCATGAAGTGATTTCAGGCGTGCCTCAGGGTTCTGTGCTTGGGCCCCTGCTCTTTCTCATATTTATCAATGATCTCCCATCCGGCATATCTTCGTCCATTCGTCTTTTCGCTGACGACTGTGTGTTATATCGTCGCATTTCCTCTCACGACGACCAGCTTATCCTACAAAATGACCTACAAAAAATAGATAATTGGTGTTCCGAATGGTTGATGGAGCTGAACATCACTAAATGCAAATTTATGCAAGTTTCACGCAAGCATTCCAATATTACGTATCCTTATTCTCTTCAATCAACTATCCTTTCGCAGGTTGAATCATATAAGTACTTAGGTGTCACAATCAGCAGCAAACTGACGTGGGAAAAACAGATCACTCAACTCGTTGCTGATACATCAAAAACACTGGGTTTTTTTAGAAGGTCACTTTCACTGTCTCCTCAATCAATCCGTAAACTAGCATACGAGACTTTCATTCGCACTAAACTTGAGTACGCATCAGCAATTTGGTCTCCTCACCAGGCTTACTTAATTAACACCATTGAATCCATTCAGAATCGTGCGGCACGCTTCATTACTTCAGATTACGATTTTCACCACAGCATTACCGCCATCAAGTCATCCATCGCTATCAGCCCACTAGCCCTTAGACGCAAAGTTTCTCGCTTATGTTTATTGCACAAATTATATCACAATTTTCCTAACCTACGCGAGTCCCTTCTAGTCCCTCCTGTGCGCACGTCATCCCGTTTATTCAACTCCATGAGCATCCAACGTTTACACGGATCAACTAATGCCTTTAACAAATCTTTTTTGCCAGCCGCTATTCAAGACTGGAATCGGCTTCCAGAATCGGTTGTCATTGAAAGCGCTCCAGAAAGGTTTAAAGAACGTCTGATGTGTTATCTTGCTGTATAAATGGTTTCATTTCCCTTTCGTGACTTTATTTCTCTTTATGCTTTTGTTGTGTGTGTGTTTTCTTGTTTGTTCTTCTTCTTTTTTTTAATTCTTTTTTTCCCCACCAATGTGAGTCATGATGAATGTACTACTCCCCCCCCCCCCCTTATGTAATACCCCCTCCCAGGGGCCTTTAAGGGTCTAATAAATGATGATGATGATGATGACAGGTAGCAATGCACTGACCACGGCATAAACGCCCCTCTGGCGCGAAGGTACATCCTAACATGTAAGGTCCATGTCTGAAGGGTGAAAAAGGTTTTTGTGGCCGATTAAAACTAAGTCAAGCCCACTTATAGCGAACCTGACGGTCCCGCAGGTTCTATTCGTTATATCTGGTGTTCGTTGCAAGTGGATTCTTCTTACAACAGCCAAAAATACTAAGGCCGCTAAAAGGTCCAGGAGATAGGGGAGTGCCGTCTACTATAGAATATAGTCTTCGAATATAGTCTTCTTTAAAGCATGAAGATGCTCTTCATTCCTTTCCAAATTTTTCACGAGCAGATAATGAGTCCATCACTGACATTCTTGACCTTCGTTATGACGATTTCCAAACGAATCCTTGCACTATTAATGACTTGTGGCTCATCTTCAAGAACATGGTTCATGAATGTATCCGGTGTTTCGTGCCGAAGATATCTAAGCAGTCTTGTAGCCGCAACCCTTGGATCAGCAGAGAGACGCTGCACTTGCAACGTCGACTAAAACGTCTTAAAAAACGAGCGAGATCAGCCACCCCTTCCATAGCCCATGTTATTGAGGAGGTGTCACAACAATTAAAAGATCAGACTTTACTTGACAAAGAAAGATATTTTGCTGTCCAACTCCCATCATTTGTTAAAAAATCTCCTGAAAAATTCTGGAGGACGATTACCCCGAGTTCCCGCAGTGCCGACATGTTTGTAATAGATGGAAAGTGTATACGCGATGATAATGCAGCCTGTGTAGCCTTTAATAACCACTTTAAAACTGTTTTTACTGCAGACAATGGTCATCTCCCATCATTTAGTCTGTCTTTACCCCCTATACCTGATGTCATATCTGAAAATGGAGTGTTCAATTTACTTCTAAATCTTGATGTTAAGAAATCGTTTGGCCCAGACGACATCACAAATGCCTTTCTGAAGCAGTACGCGCAATGGTGCTCCAAGTATTTGTGTCATTTTTAGAAGGTCCATAGAGGAAGGCGCCCTACCCGATGACTGGCGAGTTGCCAGAGTTAAACCTTTACATAAAACTGGTGACAAAACACAGGTGCGAAACTATCGCCCTATTTCACTTACTTCCACAGCGTGTAAGATACTTGAGCACATTATTCATAAACATTTATCTGCCTTTCTTGAAGAACATAACGTAATATCGAAAGCTCAACATGGTTTCAGGAAAGGATATTCGACATGTACACAGCTAATACAAACAACTCATGATTTTGCAGAAGCCATAAATGAAGGAAAACAAACTGTCGTAATATTTTGATTTCCGCAAGGCCTTTGATACGGTTTCTCATAACAAGCTAATATATAAATTGAGTTCTTTAATAAACAACGATAAACTAATAACCTGGATTAAGGCTTACCTGACAAACAGGGGCCAGTTTGTTACACTGAATGGTGCCCTCTCACATAGCATTCCAGTTGAATCGGGAGTTCCCCAAGGATCTGTGCTTGGACCGCTTTTGTTTATTATTTATATTCACGATATCGTCCAAGATCTCTCTTTTAATGTTAAGTTATATGCTGATGATTGTGTCCTCTATTAACGAATTAACTCAAGTGAAGATCAAATCAGGCTAAATAATGACTTTCGGAAGGTAATGCTTTGGTGTGATAGGTGGAAAATGGTGACAAATTTTGATAAAACAGTATATATGAGAATAACGCTTAAAAGGAATCCTCTTCTCTACCAGTATGGTACTTCCGATAGTGCACTCTCAGAGGTAACATGCTACAAATATCTCGGCCTATGGATTTCCAATAATCTTTCCTGGAACAAACATATTGATACCGTCTCGGCAAATGCTCTGCGCAAAATATTCTTCTTGAGGCGCGCACTACGGTTCGCTACTCCTGTAACACGTTTCCTTGCGTATAACTCTATTGTGCGGCCAATCTTAGAATATGCCGTAATGATCTGGGACCCATATACCAAGATTAACATTAACAAATTAGAAAGGATTCAAAAGAAAGCAGTAAGATTTATTTATAATTCCTATGGCCGCACCTCTATCACTAATCTTATTAAAAAGAGTGGCTTGCCATCCGTTACTGATAGAAACCGTATCTGTCGTTCGAAATTCTTTTTCCAGTTAATTCATGGGCAATACAACATTGACATCTCGAAAATTGTTAGTTACTCTAGTGGTTATGCAACACGCCTGAGACATTCTCTTTTCGTAAAACCTTTATCCACAAGAACGAACTGCTACAAATATTCCTATTTTCCAAGAACTATTACCGAATGGAACAACCTTGCTGGTCATATAGTCGAAGAGAATAATTTGTCCCATTTTGAGGCGCTGCTGCAACAAGTGAAGAAATTTTGAATGTTCGGTTGATGAGTAATTTGTTGAGATTTACTTAATTATAACCTGTTATATGCTTGGCTCTATGACTGCAGTATATATATTCTGAGGTTGTGAAATGATACAGTACAGTGTGATGTAATAATTTCGCTGCTGTGACGCCTTGTCTGCTGTATTTTCTTTTTTTGTCCTTTGGTGTTACACAAATTATGTGCCCACCTGCGATGGTCTTGTTGTTCAAGACCGCAGTATTTATAAATAAATAAATAAATAAAAGAAATTTCATTGAAAAAGATGTTATGACTCGACTGCGATGTGCATGCGTAGTATGTTTTTTTTTCGTTTTAATCTTTGTTCTTCTGTTTTTTGGATTTTTCACTGTGTCCTGCGCCTTCATATACTTTTCCGAGAATGTAATATAACCAGTTGTTAGTCAGCGTCTGTGTCGTCTAGAGACTTCCGTTTGTCCTGTTTACTGCGCTGCCTAAGCAAGCGTTACCAACTAGCCCAGTTTTGTGTTCTCGTAAACAAATCTTTGCATTTTTTCTTTTGTATAGCGATGTGCAAGAAAAGAGAAAACGCATGTCACTGAAACCCATCTGCTTTCTAATTTTTTTTTGTCCTGAACTCGTTTGAACCCGTTTGAACCGGTTCGAGACGGTCCGAACCGGTTCGAACCGGAACGGAATGGCCCTCTGGAGCCGAACCCGGAACTGAACCCGAAAGGCGTGAACCCGAACCCGAACCGAACCCGAAAAAATACCGGTTCGACACCCTGCCTTGGGGACATGGAGGCCCGCCTTCAGCAGGCCGCTTCCATAGTCGATGCGTATGCTATTGACTGTGGGCTCCAATGTGCTCCAGCGAAATCAGAGCTTCTGCATGTCAGAGCGAACCCAAAGGATATGACAGCAATTCACATCTCTCTGTCAGGAGGTCCTATTAGAGAGGTGGAGGAGCTCCGTATTCTGGGCCTTTTCATTCACCACAGACTCAGACCGGACTCCACCATTGTGAAACTCAAGAGAGTAGGCGAACAGGTAGGGCGCATGATCCGCCGCGTTTCCAACAAGCGGGGCGGTCTGCGGGGCAGGGACGCGCTTCGGCTCGTCTATGCCTTCGTGACTAGCCGGATCCTCTACGCCGTGCCATATCTCCGCACTACTAAGCAAGACGAGGCGCGAATAGACGCCATCATCCGCAAGGCAACTAAGCGAGCTGGATATCCCGGTGGCTACCTCTAATGCCAAACTCAAGGCATTGGGGGTGCTAAACTCCTACCAAGAGCTGCGGGAGGCCCACCTCGTGAACCAATACACGCGGCTCATGCAGACGGCCCCTTGGCGCCGCCTGCTAAACCGCTTACACATCCAACACGACTGCACTCCAGAGGAGGCGGAGCGTATCCCAGTACTGTGGCGCCATATGCTCTGGGTCTCCCCGCTCCCCCGTAACATGGACACCGACATGCACGTAAACAGGCGACAAGCGCGGGCTCGGGCTCTTGAGAGACAACACGGCTCCCGACCCGGTGTATATTGTCACGTTTTAGTGACGGCAGTCCAGCGGTCAGGAAGACACCAGAAATACTTGCAAACGAAGCTCTTTATTAGGGCTGACTTGCGCCCGCAAAAGAACTGAATCACTCGGTGGCGGCGTAAGCAACAAGCGTGCTCGTCAATCGTTGATCTACGAACGCCCGCGGCATCGCTCAATTTAAAGCCGGCAAGGAAACTTCGAGATAACGGGTCGAGATCATCTAGACTAATCTGGAAACACGTAGATGCAGCTCTTCATGGCGGTGATCAATGGAGATAAGTCCGGTCGCTTCTCGCGTCACGAACAAAAGTGATAACACCCCTCTCCTGCTGCCTTGCGCGAACGAACGGGCAATACATTGATACGCGGCAATATTATGCAGACGTAGCAGGGCCATCGCCCACGGGATTTTACACGGCCGCTGTCGTTCACCAGGAAATGCACGTTGATGGACTCTCTTTTCGAGCCCGAATTCAATTCGAGCCGAGGAAGTAGCGATAGCGCTTGCTGCCGCCCACGCCAATTCGAGAATCATCATTACGGACTCCCGAAAAGCATGTGATCATTACTTGGCAGGGGAGATCTCCCCCTTAGCTGCTTGTATTCTAAGACGGACTGCCACTGATCCAACACCCAAAAGAATCATTTGGGCTCCTGGCCACCAGGGCTTACGAGGTAATGAGGCCGCTGACGCGGCTGCCCGAGCGCTTACTCACCGGACTCCTCATCCCAGCTCTTCTGGCTCGGAGACTTACCAGCCGCTGCTGCGATTCAGGGAAATTATAACGTATTATAGCGACATCCACCGCCTTTTCCCGGCCCCTGCAAAGGGGCTGAGTAAGACGGAGGAGCGAACTTTAAGGCGCCTGCAGACAGGTACTCTACTCTGTCCTGCAATCTTAAAGCATTACGACCCTAACACGGATGGGCGATGCCCGCACTGTGGGGAGACCTGAGATATCTTCCACATGGTGTGGGCATGTACTCAAAATCCCCACCTCCCCCCTTCCCCTACCCCTTCCAGAGAGGCATGGGAGACTGCCCTCCTCAAGTGCTCCTCGCTTGAGTCCCAAAGGGCTCTGGTGAAACGGGCGCGAGACGGGGCATTGTCATGCGGTGTCCCGGACTAGGGACGCCGACCATGTAGCTCCCAAACTCTATTTCAGTAATCAAAAGTTTTCACCACCACCACCCACTTCCCCTCATATTGTGTCACATGCGGAGCAAGGCCCCCCCCCCCCCTCCCCACACCACCACCACGCGTACTATATCACTATATATGGGAGTGCCCACACTCCGTCAGCGTCCGGCCCATTCATCCACAACCTCGTGGGAGTCTGCCCTTCTGGCCACACGAGCTGGTGAACACCACAAGCTGATTGACCGGCCTAGGCTGGAGGGGAACATCAGAGGGCTCATGGACTGAGAGCCCTTCCAGGAAGGTTTTTCTCTTTGCTATTAAATAGTGTATCCTCCTCCTCCTCTTTAATTTTATCAGTGGCTTCTACGCGTCGTTTACTGTAGCCACTTCCATCACCAGATCGTCGACATGAAAAGACTCCTTCACAAGGCTCTTCGTTTTCTGATCATTTGTCGTGTTTTCCAGGTGGAGGAGGGATACAGTCAGCTATAGTGCGGGCTTACTGTCGTACCAAACGGTACCCAAGTGATCCTCCATTATTCGATTCTCGGCAGTGCGGAAAGGTTAAGCAGCGGGCAGCTGTACCACATGAACCGCTGGGCATCTCTATATTCAGGCCGCGCGCTTATCTCTCGCGGTGACTCAGTGGTTATGGCGCTCGGCCACTGACTCGAAAGCCGCGGGTTCGATACCGGCCGCGGCGGTCCAATTTCTATGGAGGCAGTATTCTAGAGTCCCATGTGCTCTGCGATGTCAGTGCACGTTAAACAACACCAGGCGTTCGAAATTTCCGGAGTCTTTCACTCCGGCGTCATTCATAAGCTGAGCAGCTTTGGGACGCCAATCCTTTATAAACAATAAAACAAACATCCAAAGATGAAAAGAAGGCAGGAGAAGAGAAGGAGGAAGAAGTGGGTCGGGGCACGCTGCACGCGGCATTCGAGCGCTCGTGGCCCGAGACCGAAGACAGGCCGTCGTGCCCAGGAGACCGTCACCGGCCAGGCCTCTCTGTTGCAGACCAACGCGACCGCTTCGAAAAACACCGGAGTCCCCATACTGTGAGTTCAACGGTCTAGCGCCGCGTCAACTTGCCGAGTACGCGAACCTTCCCTCTACTAAGCCTGCTGGCCAGATTCCGTGATAGGTGTGCGCTTCCGTCTCCCGTAACGCGCTACCCCCCCACCCACCTCCATAAGCCTGAGCGGACCAACTCGCAGAAAACTTTCATCCCAACTACCTCCCACCGATAGACCGAACTGAGCCAACGGTGTCGCCTTTGAGTACCCAAGACTGTGGGGTCCATTCACGTTTTAGTGCTCCTACCGGTAATCTTTCCACGGTAGTTTATTACTACTATCACTACTACCAGTGCTCAGCGAGCAGGTGCTGGGGGCTTATTTTGATACGAACCGATTGGAACTACACCGCAAAATTCGAAGGAAAGATTCCGCGTGTTGGAACCCTCCTCACTTTGGCAGTGTCTCTCAGTCGAAATGCACCTCTCGTGCGTTAAAACCCTTCATACCGTACCGCGCCATACCATAAACTTTCCCCGGGGAGAACAGAGACAGTAGCTAAACAACGCATTAGCCTTGTCGCTTTAACCCTCTTCTAGGTCCTACAGGTATATGAAACTACTGCCCCCGTTCCCGCACAAGGCGAGTACTTAGACGAACGAGCATCTACACGTAAATGGAGTCTCCGAAGCAGACTTTTCCATCTGGAACATGCAGATTTCAAAACACCTGCTCTTAGGGCTTTTGCGAACAGGTGCTGCTAGCTTGCGTTACAGCTTCCACCATGTCTACGCGAGCTGCACACATCCCTAGCTGGGCGTCGCCACATTTCGGTTGCGCGCCCAGGTGCTATAGCACGGTGGAATCAGTGGAAGAGCTCTCTGCACCCGTTCGCAAAAGATTTTTGAAATCTTGTACCCGATCGAAAGGTCTAGCGCGACAACAGCGTCCCAGGCATAGCCACCGCTGCCAGCAAATGACAAACGAACTGACAAGCGAACTGGCATCCGCCGTTCTCCTGTTCTTCCAACATAGCGCCTAGTACGATATGTCTGCAAAGACTGAGTGGTTCCAGGGAAGTTAAAAAATTTGACACCATTTCGATAGTCGATAAAGCAAAGTTTGAGCGCTGCTCTTCACACGCCACCTGCCACCACTGGCAGATGGCGTGATACGCTGCTAGCCATGCACCCTCCGTAATCTTCCCGTGGCAACCACCTTCCGGTTGTCCACTCCTCTGCTCTCGTCGTGGCAGGTGGCGTTTCGCTCTGCTGCTACCTCTCACGGTTGTCGGGTGGCGTGTTACGACAACGACGCCACGAACCGCGCCTAAGAGCTGCGCTCTAAAATGTCCACATGCATTGTGGAAACTCCACCTTCAAGGGAACTGCATGCTCAGCATAAAGGGAGAACACCGTAGAACAACCCGACAACTGCTGCGCCTTTGCCTGATGCGCACTGCGCAGAACATCCTTCGTGTAGCACATTCTGCAGTGAAATACGTACAGCCTTTGTCAAAAGTAACCAGGCTCCATGGTTTGCTTCTCATTCGTATAGCCCTCACGGCTTCCTTAAAGATTATAAAGTTCTTTGATGGTGAGAACAGGGGTTCTTCTTACAATACAGAGATTTAGAACGTCAGGGCTGGCATAATAGCTTTAATATATGACTGAGAAGAAAAACGTGCAGCCTGGTTACTTGTGACAAAGACTGTACCTTTGCCACAGATGCCCCAGCACCTTTGTTCACCTTCTATTTCCCGCGGCTCCTTTCCCGACGCCAACATCTCCTGCAGTCCACGCACTTCGCTGCTCTCGCCTTGGCATCCTTTCCGGAAGACTCGTTTTTTCTTCTTGTTCGACAGCTTTACAGGAATCGCGTTTCCTCCTCTCTGAAAAGGGGCTACACTGCCGGCAGCAGATACTCACCAGGATGGTGATGATAGTGGGCCGTTTAAATGGCAACTATTTCAAACTTACGTCGGAGCAGTAGCAGTGTTCTTAGCACACTCGATGTATCCCCGCGGAGTTATTGATAAGTCTGCTAACATTACTGCGCTAGACATCGGCAATATCAGCGCCTATTATCTCCCTATAGGCGACCTCACATGAAATTCTACTCACATGCAGGCACCACCGCACCGCCCCTCCACCTCCGCCGCAGCTGCCCACGGAGTTGCAGCCGCTGCAGGAGCACGGTCGCCTGCTGAACCGACTGGCGCAGTCCCTGCTGGCATCCATGCTGGTCCAGCCGCCGCGCGTCCACTGGAACGTGCTCCTGTCGCCCATATCGTTGGTCAGCACAGTAGCGGCGCTCGTGGTCGGCTCCGAGGGCCCCACCCAGGAGGACCTGTGCCGCCTGCTCAACCTGCAGCTGTCCGAGGTGGAGGCCATCATCGAGCAGTTCAAGGTGGGAGCATCCGCCGCCAGCCAGGCCACATCTCACCATTTCAACCCTCTAGTCGACGCCGCCGTACAACTGCAGACTTCTCACGCGCCGTGCAGATTCTGCCGACGGAGTTGGACGGCCTGCGGCTGACGCAGCAGAGCCTGCTGTACGGCGACACGCTGTGGGACCTGGTTCGCGGGATGCGGCCGCGCGCCAACGTGCGCCTCGGGCTGCCCAAGTTCGTGCTGACGGCGCGGAACAAGCTGCGCGACATGCTGCACGAGCTGCGCTCCGGCAGGCCCTTCGACCCCGACCAGGCGCAGTTCACCAACATCTCGGGCTTCAAGGGCCTGCACGCCACCAAGATCCTGCAGGCCGCCACCCTAGAGGTGTGTCCACATCGTGTACTGGCATGTGACATGTTCACTATCGGTCCAAATATGACTGCATATATGGTCTGTCGAGCTTGAAAGATAAAGGCTCCTCTTCTGGGCGCGACCACAGGTGTCCGAGGACGGCAATGAGATCGCCCGCACCTCGGCGCTGGTGACCGAGGTGGTGTCCAAGGTGGCGCCGACCACCGTGTTCCTGGTGGACCGGCCCTTCCTCTTCCTGGTGCGGAGCACGGCCACGGGCGCCATCCTGCTCTGCGGGTGCGTCCGCCAGCCCCTCGAGTGGCACCCGGAGAGCCCCGACAACTCGGCGCTGCTGTGATGATCCACGGCTTCTTCTTCCGCGTGTCACGTGGGAGGAACATGAACCAGGAGTCCCGCCGCGACCTCCACGTGACACAGCGGAAGAGAGGGAGTCCCCCAACTAAGGATGCTGGCCAAACGCCCAAGCTCCGCACCCCTATCCCCCCTCTAATTTACGCGTTCAAGAAACAAGCGCCATTTTCCACTGCGATCGGTGGGCACTAGGCAGGTAGCCGCAGGCTGCTGAGCGTACGGCGACTGTCAAACAGCGCTCAGATATAACCGCGCTGATAATAAAGCGAGCGTTCAATTGGTTCTAGTCGTTGCCATCGATTTACTGCACATGCCAGCAAACATGACCCTGGACCAACAGTGGGTGCCCTCTCCTTCTAGAAGTTTGAGGATATGACGACCTTTCCGGTGTCCACAGGCACGCTGAAACAGTCGAAAAGTTGCTCACTTGGACCTTGGATCTTCATGTTTATTCTTTTTTGTTACTCTTTGTATTCCGTTGTGTGGATGAGTCTGTTGTTTCTTGCATAAGAATACGCTAGCCACGGCCTTGACTATAATCGTAGCCACGAAAGAGCTTGTTTTTGTGCGAAACAAAATTCCTATTTTTTCGCTCATTTCATAAAAAGACCAAAATAGCAGGTTTCGCCAAAACTAATCATTTTTTTTTTGCATTCACTGCAGTCAATTCGCCGCGCATGTTACTGTAATCTACGCAGCATCATCAACGTCCGTGCGGCGCATAATGCATTTGTACATGCTTGCAAATTTTCTTTCAACAGCACAGAGGCCATGTGAACGCGAAAAAGTTCTTGATACAATGATTTTAATCAGACTTCTTGCTAGTGCCCATGGTTTGACCTTTCACTTATTACAACGAAATTTCTTATTTATTCTTAATATAATCCGCCTCACGAACTAATAAAGAGCGTTCAAACAAGCGGGTTCGATCTCGGTCGCGGCGATCGCCTTTTGACGGAGGCGAAATTTAAAGGCCCGTGTACTGTGCGATGTCGGTGCACGTTAAAGAACCCCGGGCGGTCGATTTTTCCGGAGCCCTTCACTACGGCGTCCCTGATAGCCTAAGTCGCTTTGGGACGTTAAATCCCAGTAAGCCATAAACCAAACCAGTAAAAAGCGTTCAAGATCATCAGGTGACCAAACACACTATTCTGCAGTAAGCACAAGATGTCCGCAATTTTTCCTGCGGCGTCTTCAGTTTTGCGAACTTGACAGCGTACGTTATCCTGGAAACGCACGTTAGCGTAGAAACCGCAGGGATGTTGGGATTTTGATTTATTTTTACCACTTGCTGTACTTTTGCGTTTACTTTTGTTCTTTTCGTGCCTTATACGTACACTGTAGCATCTATCGTTTGCGTTATGCATTATCGTATTCTTTAAACCTATAATTTGTATTATATTGTTTTTGATCGTCTGCTTCTTTACTTACTCTGTTGTGTTTATTTATTTTTCCATGTTATAGGTTTGGTTTGGTTTATTGGGTTTTAACGTCCCAAAGCAGCTCAGGCTATGAGAGACGCCGTAGTGAAGGGCTCCGGAAATTTCGACCACCTGGGGTTTTTTAACGTGCACTGACATCGCACAGTACACGGGCCTCTAGAATTTCGCCTTCATCGAAATTCGGCCGCCACGGCCGGGATCGAACCCGCGTCCATGTTATAGTTGGCCTGTTGTTGCTTTGCTTGTTAATGATGCTCCTTATACATGTTTTTTTACACTGACCCCCCCCCCCCCCAACCCCGCCACCTATGTAATACCTTCGAATGAGGGCCTTTAGGGAAATCTTGAATAAAAAAGTGAAATGAAACTCGATTTTAAAGATACCTGATCTGTCTGCAAGCATCGGGTAAGATCGGGTTCGCACGAAAAGGAAGGTCCGTTGTGTGTATGGTGCAGGGCATACCCAAAAATTCTGGGAAAAGCGTTTTTGAGCGCGAAACCATTTACGAACGCAATTTTTTCATACAAAGTAAGATTTCACTACAGCCATCAATATATCCGCAGGTCACCCGACGGCAGCCTTGTATTTGTTTTTCAATTAGCGTTTTTGCCATCGTCAAAAGCATTTTATGGTTTTTTATGGCAGTCTTAACTGTTCGACGCGATCGATGGAAACACTTTAAAAGAAACATTTTGATAAATATCAGAAGAATGGATCATCACCTTCACTATTCCCGCAACAGTGTCTTAAAATTATTTAATTTTCAAAATTTTTGTCCGAGAATGTTGGACGTGAAATAAAGGATTTTCAATTTTCAATGCAGCACCGTCCATCTGCGGCAGCTGCTGCGAAAGGCGCCGCATATGGAGGCGGTCCCGGTGGCGCCATGCGCCTCGAGCAGTGAACCAGAGAATTAAAAAAAAAGAGTATGTGCGGAAACAAAAAGTGCGGCCTAGATTTACACAGATAAGAAGTTGCGTTTATATTATCTTACTATCTGCATCAACGCATCACAAAATACTAAATACCTTAACAGCTATCGCTGAATCTCGCGTTATACGGGTAGTATTATCCTGTCGTTTTTGTAGCGAGAGCTACATTACCAACAGTCTCGCCGTTTCGCTGTCGGCCTTCGGCGCCACTTGTGCGCATGCGCGAGGAGCCGAGTGACGTCACAGACGCGCAGCTGGAGCGCCACGCCGCTCCCCTCCAACCAAGACGAGCCGCCAAGTGACGTCACAGGTGCCGGCGCCGACGCCGCTCGCCTCCGCTACCAGACGTAACCAGGGGTATACCGTACCTCTTGCTACGTATATCATGTCATAGCTGAGCTAAGTCACTGCATTTTTTATTGCGAAAGCAATACCGCTCGCAGTTTGAGCCTTCAGCGTAGCGGGGCGGTGGGCACGTTTGCCTTGACCTCGGGTGTGACGTCACACCTGCTGAGAAAACCAGGGCCCCAACTCGTCCCGTCGGCGGAGAGCGGCGGTAGACACGGCGGGCGGTGAGCCACTCGCTTGTCCGCCAGGGGCGCAGCAGTCGGAGTGACGTCATACCATCTGTGGAAGAAAGGGCTCCAACTCGTGCCGTCGGCGGAGAGCGGCGGTAGACACGGCGGGCGGTGAGCCTCTCGGTTCTCCCGCTAGGACCGCTGCGGTCGGAGTGACGTCATACCAGTTGTATAAACAGCTCCAGCTCGTCTTTTACTCTGTCCTCTTATCTTTCAACTCTCTTCTATCTGCACGTGGCAGCGGTGGTGGCTCGGCTTGAGCCAGTTGGCAGGACCATGCACTTTCCTTTTCATCCTTCGCTCAGTCGCAACCAAGCAACCGACGGCGCAGAGCGGCGGTAGACACGGCGGATGCGGGCTGAAGAAACGGATGAAGTTGCTTTCGCAATTTCCGGGCTTAACCAAGCTCAGCCTCTGTCAATTTTTTGTTTTCGTTGGCAAGAGGGCGCTGCAGATTTATGGTGCAAATATGTGATTCGGTTTTCCTGCGTTACCATGAAAATGCGGCTGGGGAGGACGAAATTCAGACGTTCAGATGCGTTCTTCGCTGGGGTTCGCAGCTGGCGCAGCACATGTCTGATTGAAGGTCATTGGGAGAGGAACGCAAGCGAGCCGTTGACGGTAAGGACAGTTTTAGCATAGCGTATACCACCTAATCACACCGTTGAATGGGGAGCATGTGCAAAATGCCGGTTACGCCTTCGGCGCATGCGCACTTGGGGTAAACGGTATACTAAAACTCTCTAATAATCTGCCGATTAACTAAAGGCACAAGTGCGAATAAATTTTGTAGCACGTAACGTGAAAAACTGTGGGAGATGCAAACGGGTAAGCAAGTGGCTATTTATTGAACATTTCGAAATACAGGAAAATCTTGGGCGACACGGTCCGTGTGTCAAGCTTCGAAAGTGACACGCTTCAAGCATTTTATTGAAAAGCAGCAAGACCACAGTAAGAAAGGAAAAAAAAAGAAAAATGGCAAATCATGCTGGTGGTATCACCTGCAATATGCTGGGATTCCCAATGCGCTGAACATGATGTCTTGAAAGTCAGAAAAATAGAAGGGCAAACGAACTTTTCGGTGTGCACCTAACCCTTAGTTTGTGCAAGAAATAGTAGACGAAATTGTGAATGTGGCAATCTTCGGTATGACATGAAAAAACCAAATAGGCAGTAAAATCCGGGGCATGTTTTCTTTTTTTCGACACGCAGCTAGGTCACACTGGTGTGCTGTAACACCATCTAATATGTGTGCATCACAAACTCGCCAGTTATTGTGTTTGTAAGTTACGAAGCAGATCGCTTAGCACGCGACAGGTAGTGTCCAAGGTTGAGGCGCCACCCCCTACATATTAAACGTCAAAATGTAAATAGTCAAACTAGTTCCATATGGCCGCAAAAGCTTTGCCGATTGGGTCGGAGAAAACGACGCCTATTTCACGACACGGTGTGCACAACTCGGCAGGGTGTTCTCAAGCAAGGTTAATCAGTGACCTTTCCCGAAAATGACCGTTCCCCCAGCAGCACACGCAATCATATTGGGAACGTATTGGCAAATATCGGGCTTACAACGGGCCAGTATAAATCGTTCACGCTGCGCTTCTCAGAGTAAGAGGTTTAAGCTTGTTTTGTACATGTCAAAATGCTGGTGTCCTTTCACAACTCTTCCACTAAATGTTAGTCGCATTTATCACTGTCCAACATCTTGCCTTCCATTATTAAAATAACAACAGTAACACGATATCATGTGCGCACGCAAATAAAGTGTCGCTTAAACAGAAATATCAGATTAAAGGCACTAATCTGTACCTCGTTAATGCCTCAATATTTCGCGAATAGTGCAGCAAGAAATTCTAAAACCTCGAATCCGAACGAATAAACCAAACTTTTCTGGAGCAAAATGAACTAGCGAGGCGTTTTCTCCCGGCAAACCCACGACGGCAGCTCGACGGACTCATTGCCGACCAACACGCACATGATGGCGGAAGCATCGTCCTTTGCTACGACGCTACCAGCTCCCATTGAAGTCATGAAGGTCAGGAACTCCTCTACAGTCAGGGCCAGAAATCTCAACTTGGGCAGGAACGGAGCCATGACGGTCTTGACATCGGCGGGCTTCTCGTCCGCAGTGGCCCTTCTCAGGCAGTAGTCTTGGGCCCATCGGTGTACGGCCAGGAGGACGCACATCTCAGGCACGTTCGTCACCTGCGGTTCAGCAGTTAGCGAAAAGTCCTCCTTGCTACACACTAAATGCCTCCTCAAAATGATGTTCGTTTTTTTTTCTTTATTGCATTTTCACAACGGGTACAAAGAAGTAAAACATGTCAGCAACACTTGCACTGACACGGCAGTTTAAAATTTGTTCAGTTCAACCAAGTCATCCAACACATTTAACCAAGTTGGCTGATCAGGCAGTGCCTGATACACTTCCCTCAGACGTATGACACCTTCAATGAAATGCTCGCGTGGAGATCTCACAACTACTTCTGCATTGTTGAATTGTGTCCTTGTTTTCCATGAACTATGGAGGCCAAGGAGCATAACAGTGTCATAAGGGATGTCCTGTTTTCCTACCGGTAAGAACCTGATGCCATGCGGGTGTAGCGGTAAATCTTTCTTTAAGGTTCTTTGAAGCGCATCCCAGAACAAAAACGCATGCCAACAATCTAAAAACGCGTGATCTATTGTTTCAGGTTTTTTACATAGAAAACAATCGGTTGACCAAGGGACAAAGAGTCCTTTATCATGCATCCATGTTTTGACCGACAGTGTTCCGGTGTGAAGTTTGAAGAACGTCTCATAGCGTTCTTTTGTGTCTTGTCCTCCCCTGTGGTTGTCGTTTTTGCGCTGCCTTCCTACCAAGTATGAATAACCAACTAGCCCAGCACCACGTTTTATTAAGGCGGAAGCCTTTAATGCCTCATCGTTGTAAGCAGGAGTTGTCGAATGAAATGTCACGCTTTTCAATTGGTCGAAACGGTCGTGACGTCAGAGTGCGCGAATTTCAAACGGGGTCAACTGTACTTTGGCTAGTAACCATGCAACCAATTAAAGGGCTCGTATAGTGATGCTCCAAGTAAGTGGGACAGAGTTTAGTTAATTCCTTAATTACCCAACTAGCCTAATTAACCTTTCTAGTCAGGTCAGAAAGATAAATAAAACCGAGTAGGAAACTAGTCGAGCTCGGGAATCGAACCCCGGTCTCCGGAGTGCGAGACGAGCATGCTAACCACTCCACCATGCCTTTTTTTCTTTATTGAACCACTCTACCATGCCAGCCGATTGAAGTTCATAGCTTTAGTCGCTTTTGAACTTTAAATTTACGCCACGGGCTTGCCCCGAGACGCGTTCTATGAACTACAAAGCATTCAGTTTACCAAACGTGCTTTCTATGTGTATATTCTGACGTAAGCACTGCTGCCACAGTCATATAACTTGCGTATGCACAGCTCTTGTGTAGTTTGAGACTAGGATAACTCGGCAAACTGTGTCTAACAATGCACAACGCCACTGACACACCAATCTGCACCCGGCTCTAGACTCCAAAGTCAGGTGCACAACAATGTATCGAAGCACGAAGGATCACTCGCGACTCGTGGTCTCGATGGAAAAAGGGACTCCACGGCAACCCCATTGGAATCAAGTGGCGGTGTCGGTTAGCCTCCGAAATCCGCCGCCAAAACATCGTTGTCACGCTTTTTGTTAGGGTGAACGCCGTGTGGAGGGGATTCATGTATTTTACTTTGCGTTTTTTGTATATAAAAGCTATCGTTCCACTCAAAGTAGCTTCTTTACATAATCAATCGATAGACCAACTTCAATTTATGTTCAGTATCCTTCAGTATCCTTCAATACCCTTTTAACAGTACCCCCCCTCCCCCCCCTAGATTAAATGTTAGTGGCGTCATTTTAGTGGGCTCTGGAATATTTTCGACCAAGTGTGGTTCATTACAGCACACTCACAGACGTTTTCGCATTTAGCGTCCGGTATTCGATCCCGCCACTTCATACACATCGGCGGACGCCTTAGCTGCTGGCCTACCATGACGAGAAGTGCTCTACAAGGTGTTTCAGGGAAGACTAAGTAATTTTCAAAATTGGGCTTTTTGGGGCAAAAATATGGCTTTTGCGGCATTGTATTACCAGTGTTGGCGGTCACCGGAAAGACGGGGAATGATCTTAAGTAGTAAGCTGGTTAGTTCATTTCTCATAATTAAATTTTTTATATCCCAGCTAGGCAACTGGTTGCAATTAGAGATTTGCAGCCGTTCTTTAGTTAGCTGTATCAGTTTTTAGAATTTCGAGAACGCGATTACCCTCGGCCACGGTGGAAGAATAAGCTTATTCTTCCACCGTGCCCTCGGCGCTGTGGTTCGACAAAATTGGCTCCATCGTGCCATGATACATGCGTTTTCGAAATGCATGCAGGCAAAGCAAGCTTGCCAGCACACGTAACTAGTCAAAAAAGCCAAATTTTTCCGAGGGTAATCGCATTTTCTAAATTCTATAAACTGATATGGCTATTACTAACGACCGGCTATAAATATCTAATCCCAACTAGGCGCCTAACTCTACTAGTTAAAAAGTTAATTATTAAAAATTAGTTAACCAGCTTACTACTAAAGACGATTCGTCGGTTTTCTGGTGTCCATCAACACCAGTAATGCCATGCTGAAAAAGCAATATTATGCGAAGCATATTAACGTAGGTTTTGGGTCTTCGCGCGACGCCCGGCGGTGGCCACCATTGACCTTGAAGTGAGATCACATGATGTGACGTCACGTGATGACGTCACACCGGCTGCAGATGGGGCCTCATATCGCGCCGTCGGACGTCGCCCGGCGGAAGCCTCCACGCTTCGGTTCGCGCCGTCGCGCGCGACGCGGCGGCGGCGCCACCATCGCTGCATCACGTGATATGTGACGTCACGCCAGGAAGCGGCGCGCGCCCGCCGTCGCGTCAGTCTCTGTGCCCGCAACCGCGCCAGCGTCTTTGCGCCGGGCGTGTATGCGGTCAAGATGCCTCCAAACGCTAAGGACGTTAATAATAAGAATGCAAAACGAAGGCTGCTTCGCATCCACTGGGCTTAACCTTGATAAGCCTCCAACTTTTTTTTTTACCTCAAAAAAACCTATTTTTGAGAATTACTTGTACAGGGTAAGCAAAAAATCTGAAGAATATCAATTTTTAGTTTTTTGCTAAATATGAAATTACATTCTTTTCTGCATCGTTTGATGTATCACACTTAATCCTGGGCAATTTATATCAACCTGAAAAAGCTATCTGAAAGCAAAGCGGTCAGCGACACACCCCTTTACGAGCGATGTGTTTTTTTTTTTCGTTTTTACTAAAAACTAAAAAAAATTCGAACTGTTACGGAATTTAGCTGCAAGAGAAAGCTCTCTGGCAACCATCCAAGCTCTCTGGCTACCATTCAAGCTCTCTGGTAACCATCCAGAACCCAAACAAGTTCTTCAACAACGTCGTATGGGAGTGTGCTCAAAAAAATGTCTTTGCGGGCCTACAGACAATGAAGATTGCTACATTAGATGCTGTTCTGACCTTCAATGATGGCGCCATCGTAAGAAATAAAGTTCTTGAGGCATGTGGACTAAGTCCGGGCAGCAACACTGTCCGCTGGCTGAAGCAAGTCGATCGGCGTCGAGTTTACTTTGCTGATCGAGCTACGCAGCAAGTGACAAAACAGGCACGAGAAGCTAAACGGCAGGAAAAGAAGCATCAAGCTGACCTAGATGATAACTACGCAGCTGGTGCCTACTGAATAAATTGGTCAAAATGAGTTGGCTAAGTCGAAATCTTGGGATTGAAGGTTTTGTTTACTTTAAACTCAGTTTTCTCAAAACAAGATTTTTTTGTTACGTCGGTACCATTATTTTCTAAATGACAATAGATATCAAGCTGATTTTTTCTGTGTATACAGTACATATACGTGGCAATGTACTGTACCAAAATTATGAGCGTGCAATTAACAATGTTTGTTATAAAATAAAAATATATACAAAATTTGGTCAAAATTAGGGTGTAGAAAGTAAAAAAACCACTAATAATTTCATTGCTCGTATACTAAAATAATTTTGGTACAGCGGCTAGAAGATGAAATTCTGAACAAAATGACATAAATATCTTGCTGTTATCTTTATTAGTTGTTGAGAAAAGTGTACCACAATATGCCCCAAAATACATGGGAAAGATGGGGCTTACCCTGTCCCCTTAAAGTCTTCCCTGAAACACCAGGTATATTACGCGGCTCTTTCGTGCCTTGTCAACGCAGCTGGCAGGTGCACCCACCATGACCCCAGCAAACGCCACTCACCGTGTCGACGACATAGTGCACTGTTTGCTCCAGGCAGTTCGTGAAGCCGTCCGATGAGAGCACAGCCTCAGGGTCTTCCTTGATGACGAGGTCAACCGCGTCGTCGATGTTTCCGCCATCACTCAAGATACAGCAGTCGATAACGCTGCATACGTGTTCGGCTGTCATGTGGGCGTTGATGTAGAGCGTACAGGCCAGCTCCAGCTCCGGCACTAAGTATTTACGGGCAGCGGCTCGCGTGTATGCGGCTTCCTGAACGCTGTTGGTGTTGTGCTTTCCCTTGTAGAGATACCTGAAATATATTTGTTATTGTTGGTAAATTAAAATGCTGAGATATAAGGAGGTGACCCACACAGAGTTCAGCATAAAATTTTAGTTTCACGGTGCCATTAAGTGCAGAAATTCTTTTTCGGTTTTAATAAGGTATATTGCACGGCTGGCGTGTAATATACCGTATTTACTCGCATTATGAACAAACTTTTACTTATGAAATATTTATAAACTTGGTGGTGCGTTCACTGCCCGGAGAAAAATAAACAGAACGCTCACAGGCTATCTCGTCGTCGAGAGTAGAAGCAAGCATGAAATGTATACTGCATAGCGTATTCTAGTACGGCTCATGGACACATAGCCGCGCTTGAGTGTTGGGGAGCCTAACCCATAAGCGGCTTTTCTTTCCTATCTACGCTTTCCCACGCGAGCGACAACGCTTTTCTGTATGGCGACCCGCGTGATCTGAGCTGAGCTGGTTTCTGCCCGTGATGTTGGATGGCGCCACAGGGCCTGTGCCGTTTATGCGCCGCCGGCACTCTCATGACGGCACTGTCGCCTCGCCCATCAGATGCGCCACCAAGATTGCGTGTGCGCCTCCCGTACTGCAGGAAACACCAGTTTTCGCTCCGCGCGCTAGCTTTTACCATCACAGGACCATGGAGACGCTGTTGTTGACACATGCTCCTCTGCGGCGGCAGCGCACACGTAGGCACGAGGAGCGAGTGAACCGAAAGTTTCGCCAATGTTTGTTTGGGTTCAAATCCGTGTTCTCCTCCATTCTGGTGCCAATGTCGCCCACGCCGCACCGACAACGGGAGCTAAAAGCATATCATGGTTTAAAAAATTAAAGCTAGTAAAGATGTGGCACAAAAAGCAGACTGATGAAATTCATACTTCGAACGGTACGACTTGCCTTCTAAAGAAAACTATTCAACACGGTTTCCTTGCTCGAGAGCGTAGTCGGTAATTGTTTTTTCTTAACCCCACACGTAAGGCACCGTATAAGGGCAGATAATGCTGTCCGGAGAGGGCACAAGAAGAGTTCACTCCTAGTAAACCACATTGTGTGGCTAGTTGGTGCATAACGTTGATAGAAAAAACGCCAGCCAAGAAACAGACGAACACAGGAAAACGAGAAGTTAGAAAAGGGACTGGTTTCCTAACTTCTAACTTCTCTTCCTAACTTCTCGTTTTCCTGTGTTCGCCTGTTTTTTGGCTGGTGTTTTTCCTATTAGAGTTAATTCTGGCACAACTCGCAGTATTCAGCGCGAAATCCAACCTCAATAAGTTGCTACAATCCTTCACATGGCAGATCGAACTTTTAGAAGAAACCTTTGCGAGCGGTTCTCTGTTGGTTCATATTCTTATTGGCGGTTCGCCACGTGCACTGAGGCTTGATATTCGGAGGATAGGGCATTATATTATTTTTTACATGCTTCGCCGTTCAAAAAAAGGCCGTCGGCTAGCATTCACTATCGTTATTAGAAGACTTCGCGAGAGAATAGGGGGTGCGTTCATTACGTGAAGGGGAAAATTTATCTTTTTGAGAGCCAAAATAGGGGGTGCGTTCCATATAAGAGCGCGTTCATTATACAAGTAAATACGGTATTGACATAGGTGCCATACTGAGACACGAATATGTCAATCTTAATGCAGCAGTGGCATGGGCGTTTGAGCATTTATTACGTATGCAGGAGGCATACCTCGGAACCATGAACGGTGGCTCACTCACACTAATGTCCATTCGCACTCACATCCACTGACTCACACTCACGATCATATCCAGTCACTCTCACAGTCACTCGCACTCATAACCGGGACAGGACACCCTGTCCCGGAAGTTGACACGCTCTTGATCCTGGGCCTTCTCATTCAGAACAACGGCCGAAACACTTTCACTATCAAGAAACTCAAGTGGATGACGGAAGCGCTTTCGCACCTCTCCCGCAGAGTTACCGACCAACACTAGGGCAATAAGGAGTCTGGTTTGTGCCGTTTCATTCATACGTTCATACTCAGTCGTTTCCTCTGCACAGTCCTATACCTTCGACTCCGACAAGAAGAAATCGCCACCCTTGATGCTATGCTCCGTAAAGCTTACAAGGTGGCCCTACACTTTCCCCCTAGCACCAAACTTCTAAACATCTCCAGCTTGGCCTCCAGAACACTACGCACGAACTCACAGAGGCCCACAGACAAGCACGATACACTCGCCTAGGTCAGTCTTTCACAGGACGGCACATACTTGACACCATCCAAATTCGCATTACAGCAGCCGACCCTACACTACTGCCAGTCCCCCGCCCCATACACACACAGCTTCTAGTAAAGCCCCTCCCTCGAAACACCCACGCCACCTATCGCTCGGCCCGCTGCATATCCCATGCAAAGGCTCCACAAATAATTCAGGGGGGCACTTTGTTGACCTAAAGTGCGGGTGAGGCGAAAGCCTTAAGCGCGGTGTTGCTGCTTGTGTCACTGATGTGTGGTTAAGATGTTAAGCTTCGCCTCTAAGAGCGGAACACGACAGCGTCTTGCAACGCTGCCAGGGAGTCTATGGAACGTCATCGCCCGTTCGGCTCTACGCCTTGCTCGTAGGTAAATTGGTTTTTGAGGAAAGGAAATTATCTGTCTCTAATATCTCGGTGGACACCTAAACCTCGACGTAACGGGAAGGGAGGACGATGGGAGTGAACAAAGACACCGTATTCACTAGACGCGCCTTTGTTCATTCCAAACCATCGAGCTGGCATGGCGGAGTGGTAGCGTGCTGGTCTCGCACTCCGGAGACCGGGGTTCGATTCTCCGAGCTCGGCCAATTTCCTACTCGGTTTTATTTATGTATCTGGTCTGACTAAAAAGGTTAATTAGGCTAATTGGCAAGTAAGCCCCACTAACTTGGAGCATCACTATACGATCCCTTTAATCGGTTGCATGGTTAGTAGCCAAAGTTTGAAATTCGCGCACAGTGACGTCACGACCGTTTCGACCAATTGAAAAGCGTGACATTTCTGTCGACAACTTCTGCTTACAACGATGAGGCATTAAAGGCTTCCGCCTTAATACTACGGTCCGTAGGCCGACGCAATGTTTGGACGCCGCCTGCACGGGCGAAGGCGCGGCACTTGAAGTCGTTGACCACACACACCCATCGCCACCGTTCACCTTCCTGCCACATGCACCCCGGAATCCTCAGAAGAGGCGGCAATCGCGCTTGCCCTTGCACACACTAATGCCCGATACATCCTCAGCGACTCAAAAACTGCACTCCTAAATTCCGCACGAGGGCGAGTATATGAGACCGCTTTCCGCATAATCAGCTCACTCCCCGTAAACTAGCCCCGCCATGTGGAGCTGATATGGGTGCCTGCGCACTCTGGGAACCCCGGCAACGAAGCCGCCAAGGACCACGCCTGAGGTGTTCTCAACCGGGCGACGGCGTAGTCGGGCTCTTCCCGGGAGCGCATGCACTCCATCTGTGAGCTGACCGAGGCATATCGCACCGAACGCCAGCTGTACCCCACCACCAGTCCCTTGACAATTACCACCAAATATTAAGGCACCGCCCCTGACCGGCACCCTTCCTTCCCCTTATCTGCTTTCCCGCATCCAGCCGGTAGCATACACATCCTCTTGTACCCAATGCACCCACCCCTACACTACTCGTAATCACATTATCCTAGAATGCCCTGCGGACCCTCTCCCACGGGGCCCGGAGCTCCTGACCGCTTGGGAGGATGGGAAATCCTGATGCGCTCGACAGACCCAGCCAGGCAGAAGATCGCCACTGACCGGGCCTCCCACGTCATAGAACTCCATGAACTCATGAACGTTTAGCGCAGTGGGGTCGTGCAGGGAACCGGAAACCTACGTGTCCCAAATCCCACGGTCACTAAAGTTATTTCTCTCTCTCTCTCACTTACACTTATGTCCACTGGCACTCACATTCACTAGCACTCATACTCACAGACGTGTGAATGAGGCGATATGAGAGCACTCATGAGTGAGCGTGCCGACCTATGGCAGGAGGTGCGGGGTTCGATGAACTCCGATCTGTAACATCGCCCGGTGCCAACCAGTTTATCGATGGTTCCAAGCTTTCCTCTGGCCAGGTGCACGTTTTTGTAGCGATAGCTACACTACGGTAGCTACGCCAGCCGCTTCGCCTCTTCGGCATGGTCGCACATTCGCCGTGGTCGTACTTTTGCCGCGATTGCACCTCGGCCATAGTCGCATCGACCTTGAGCCGTTGCCTAGCAACCGCCGCGGTGGACACCCCAACCGCACTGTACAGGAATGGAGGAAGTGGAAGTGAAAGAAGAAAGAGAAAGGGGGGGGGGACATAATGAAGAAAATGAAAATTGTATTTAGAGAAAGGAAATTGCGCAGTAATTGTCTCGCATATCTCAGTGGTCACCCGTTATTCGTTTTGTAGAGGAAGGGAGGAAGTGAGAGTGAAAGAAGGAACAGAAAAGGGGCCGTAATTAAGAAAATCAATTTGAGGAAAGGAAATTGCGGTAACTGTCTCACATAACTCGACGTCAGAGATTACTCAGTAAACCATCAGTAGCATTACATCGCTTAACCACGGGGAAGCCTAAGCGTAGCCATGGCCTGTAGCCCCTTATAATGACGCAGTAATTCTCTGTCATCTCGGTGGACACCCGAACCGAACCGGAAAGGAGGGAGTGAACGAAGAAAGAGGGGCATTAATGAAGTCAATGCAAATTGTATTTGAGGAAAGGAAATGAAGCAGTAACTGTCTCACATACCTCGATGGACACCCGTCATCCGTTTGTAGAGGAATGGAGGAAGTGGGAGTGAAAGAAGAAACAGAAAGAGAGGCTTAGTGAAGAAAATGAGTTTGAGGAAAGGAAATTACACAACTGTGAATTCACGTCCAGGGAGAACGCTCAGCGAAGAGCAGCGGCCAAAGACTGACTTTGCAATTCGACTCAGCGCGTTCCATTATCGCGTCACCCTAGATTGAACCAGAACTAAACCACAGCCATTTTTTTTTGGAGTGAAATCCCTTAGCAGACAGGTGTTGACCCGCCGTCTTGCAGGGTCAAGCACATTAGCAGACGACTGCCGTGAACTCACTTCAGTAAGCCGTAGAAACCGTCCGGATGGAGGTCCTTAATCACCACGGTGCCTGTCTCGGCGAGCGGCCCGTAGAACATAGCGCCGAACACTTCGTTCCTCAAGGCCAGAAGTTGCCTGTGGCCCTTGAATGTCTTCGAGACTGCGTACTTCTCCGGCGTCACTGCGAACTCGACGTCGGCGTACTGGCCGCTTTGCAGGAATTTCTTGAAGTTGAACTAGCCCACGTGACAGGCGTCGGGAACATGAAAGACAAAACAAAATTAGTGCCTCCCTCAAGTGCATGTTTCTTTTTTTTTTGTTGCGGAAGCAACACTACGCTAGGTGTGAGCGATTTCGCGGAGCCCCGGAGAGCCCCAGCTACGCATGTGCGAGGAGCGAGTGACGCCAGAGTAGCGCGGAGCCACCGCCGACTCCTCCACTGCGCGGGTGACTCAGAGGTGCCGTCGCCGCTGCGCCAACAGTGCATTCTCCAGAAGGAGTGACGTCACACGGCGCACAGCTGCGGCGCTGGGAGCCACCGCCGGCTCCTCCACTACGCGGGTGACTCAGAGGTGCCAGCGCACCGTTGCTTCCGCAATTCCACTCGGGATGGCGATTGGTCAAACCACAGGCAATTTTTTTATTTGTCGTGCTAATTTATATCTTGCGCTCATTCCCTACCCTGTTTTATACTGATCATAAAGGCAGTCTTGTACTGCACTGCAGTACTGCAGTCTTGTACTGCGGCACTTCTGTTTGAAAAAACTTTCTTTGCAGATTCCTTCTGTATTTCATTTTTGTTAATAAATTAAGCAGCAATATAAACGCTCGTTTGTACGTCTATAAAGGCTTGTCAGCTGATGCACCACAGCTTTTAGAAAAATCACCTCGTCATGGAGCACAACACTGGAGGTGACCCCTGAACTCAAGGATGGCATGGCTGAAAATTTCCACGAACCATAGTTGGACATAAATTCGCCATCCGAAGTGACTCAAGGAAACACACCGCGATAGTCCAATAATCGTCCAATCCGAACACAGCACCTGTCATCCCTGTCCGAGTGCAGCGATTGCGTTACGGTGCGAACAGGGCATTTCTGGCTACATCGCGCCACAATACATGCGCTTTCGAGAAGATGGCAGGCATAGCAACCTCTCCACACTGCAAACCGAAAAACACCCGGATAGGAGTAAATGGCTCATCGCGTAGCGCACTCCCGAAAAGGGGTTTTTATACTCCTCAGAATAGGAGTATATCGTCTACTCCTCTGCTTGAAGGGGTACTTTCGGAGTGCTAGAAGGAGTAAAGTGTTACCGCTCTGCAGACGGGAGTTTATTTAGGAGTAAAGTTGTGATCACAAAGGAGTTAGCATGGCAATTAATAGAAGTATTATATACTCCTTTGCAGCTACTTTTATAGTACATTTCAGGAGTACGTGCCTGTTCCTTTTAAGTAGTTTTGACAGGAAATTTTTTGAGAAATTTTTCTTACTGTAGGGTTACATTTATGATTCCCAAACGAGTATATTACTTCACTTGATGCGGAAGCCGATTTGAAATAAAGTATTCGTATGGAAGGCTCATTTTAGAGCTTGATATTCCAGGATAAATGCGTCGATGAACTTACAGTGATTTATTTCAAACAATATTTTATTGGGTACAAAACATTTGAGACATGTGTTCGGCAGCTTGCTTTCGACGGTTACAGAGAACCAACGTCTTGGCCCCTGTAGAAAAGAAGAGTGCCTTAACCCACGCTGTCATTGGGTACATAATTTAAATACCCAAAGGAATGAAAAGAGATGCCACACTTGAAAGCAAGGAGGGAACCTTGAAATGCTTCGCTGTCAACATACAGGCTCCTTCTGAAAGAAAGATTAGAAAAAAAAATGCATCAGAGGAATTGCACCTCTAAGCTTGAAGTATGACGTGCTTCAAGTGTAGAAGTCAATGTCCCAAAGCCGTTCAGAGTGCACTTTTCAATAAAGTAGGTATTATTGAAGTTTAAACGTTTTTCATGACAAAAGATTAGCTAGTAGAACATAGTAGGTAATCAACTAGCTAATACATACCTGTACCCTGTCGGATGACAGCGGCTAAACGCGGTTTTCAGGGAATCACAAATTCCAGAGAGCCGCTTTCGTAAACGTTAAGGCAATACGGCGAATGGGAAGCAGCATCGATAGGGAACATTTTTTCCGCAAAGAATAAAACTGAAAAAAATAAAATGGTCTTACTGAGGCACTTGCGCATTCGCGCTGCCTTTGGCTGCGTTCCTGCACCAAAAGAGGCCTCGAGATATAATTTTTTTTTTACTTGTCAGAGGTTCCTCATGCTTTTCAGGCCCCATATCAGAACCAATTACTGAAATCAAAACATGCAAACAAAAGGCAGCGCTTTGCATACACGCAGCGGAAGCTTACATGCAATTTCCTTGATGGGAGAGCCCGCAGCTACGCATTTTCAGGACGTCATCATTCTGTGTATAGGTCAAAGGCAGGGCAAGGGTGACTGACATAGCAGGCATTGTTAGGAATAGAAAGCTACCACCAGACCCACCCTCCCGCCGCCACCTGTCTTCTGTTAAGCTTTGCCCTCACATTCGTGGCCAGGGTTCAAAAGAAAACATTCTACACAGGTCTATCTGGCTGGGAAAGGAATATACTTTCGGGAAAGAACGCCAACCAAAAAAAAAAAAAAACATGTTTCGGAATCTTCTTGGTTCTTTCAGCAGACTGCGAGTGACTCACAGCTTGCCTTTTTTAAGCCTTCGGTTAGTCATCCGCCGGGTCACTGATCGTAGACAGTTGATGCAAGGATAGTTCCCTCGAAGTCAGTCTTGTCAACCCGCGCTTCCTTCGTTGTTCATTTGTTTGACATCCGCTTTGTGCTGCTTCAGTTTTTCTGGGAAATGCTTGCTTTCGCCAATGCACTACGTCCAGCACGAGCAGGGGCTCCTGTACACTGGCGTATGCTTTATTCTTTTTCTGTCGCTGCCTTCCTGGGATCAGTAGTCTGAACCGGAACGCTTGCCTCCACGAGTTTCACATAATGGAATGTGTTCGGAAACTGCACGCGAAGTGGAAACTTCTTTTCAAATGCGAAGAGCTTACAAGATACCACATTTTGGAACTAGACGCCTAACCATCCAGAAAAGGCAGTGTTCAGTATGGTTGAAACCTCATGTCCGCTGCCGAAAATCGCTGCAACGTTAAGATGCCACCAACTCGGAAAATGTAACAGTTTAGCTAATCTCTGTGAGCGCTAAGGCGTCGCCATGTCCTGTGCTATGACTGAAAAGAATAAAATCGCTTGCATTGTTTGCATAACAAGGCCCTCTTAAAACACAGGAAAGGAAGCAACCGATTAGGGCAGGGTTCTCAGCACTGTTCGTAATAACGTGAGAAAAATTCACAGACCCCAAGGCTGTGCATTTTCACCTGTCATTGCCTGTACAGCTTTTCCATATTCATGGGGCGTGAACGCATGAAGAAAATTTGGTCCCTAGAAGAACTGACCGTACTTCCAGCTGTACATGTTAGCCTAACAGCCACGACTGCAGTGCCACACTCTTTTTTTCAGCCGCATGCAACAACAAATTTCTCAGAAACTTACTTCATGCCTGCTGTGTGAGTTGGCTCCACCGGACCACAATGAAGCCTTTGCTGTTTTGCTGTTCTCGTTAAGCCTTTCATCTCGGCGCACCCGTGGTTCACAGCAAGTCTACGCACACTGAAAAGGGAGCGGCGTTAAGTGCATGCGCGTCTATGGCATCAAAGGAGAGTTTAATACTGCTTACCAGAACACACGACGATGATAATCCGGTCTTTAGTATTCTTGCAATACAGCGAAAGAACGAGGGGCCGACGATGTCGAGAAAACTGGTGCGTCACACACACACCGCCCTGTCGGCGCGGCGAAACGGCAGCAGCCAACACTTGTATGCTGCGTAGACAATGAATGACTAGCCGCTGCTTCTGCACATATTGCTGGCTTGCGTGAGACGTTCATTGCAGCACGTTGCTGCTAAGGTCGATGATGTCCAGTCTTACGTCACGACAAGAGCGCGCAAAGGAGCGGGTGGCAAACTGGCGGCTTCGGGGAGGTCGACGCGTCACACACCGCCATGTTGGCTCGGCTGAGCTCGGCTGGCTAAGCCTCTCGCAGACTGCCGTCGCAGGCGATGCAACACCAAGCGTTCTCCGAATACACTGGGGGCTTCACAGGCACTGTCTGTGGCGCACATTGGTGCGCGAGGTTGCGGCGATCCGGTGTCTTGTAACATGACAAACGTGCGTGAAGCAGCAAAAGCAGAGGCGAGCAGGCAGCGACGACAGAGCCGGCGTCGTCACCTGCAAGTGCAGCGAACCGGCAGCTGCCACTGGGCGGCGGGCAGACACAAAGGAGTGCATAAAGGGCCTGAAGGAGTATTGAAGCCGACATACTCCTGCTTGCAAAAGTAGTAAAATCATGTAAATGCTTTATTTTACTCCTCGATTTCGCGACGGCAGTAAAAAAGGAGGATTTCCTCTTTTTTACTACTTAAAGTCGATTGCGCAATTTTCAATAAGGAGTTTAAAAGCGGACACTAGCCATTTATACTCCTATTTGGGCTTATTTGTGTTTACAGTGCAGTGCACTCAACTCGTCACAATAGGCAAAATTTGTTGGGCCATAGCGCCGAGGATAACAATGTTCCCGAAATTCTAAAAAAAAGATGTATATTAATTACGGTAGGCTGCACGCCTTTAACAATTAAGGAGCCTAACAGTAATAGTTAACTATTCAGTATTTGTTAACCTGCTTGCTTGTTAGCACATCTTAGCTGTATTCTGATGGACTACAGCGCTGTCAGTGCTATGCCGAAAAAAAGTGCTCTTCTAACTCGAAACGGCTATTTTAAACAAACTGTGTAAAGTCTTAGGTAAAACACCCCGTATAATTTCTGGTGTTTATCAATGGCAGAATAACAGATTATTTTTTAAATATATTTTTATACAGCCGAAAAAAAATAAAAGCACATGCCGCTGGTGGGACCCGAACCCACGACCTCCGAATTGCGAGCAAAAGTTCCCGAAAGAACTGACACAGACACGTAGACAGTGACAACACCAGTCAGGATTCTCGTGCTACCGCCTTACGCTCATAAGGTGACTTAAGCGTCGCAATAGTTTTCATTCCATCACAAACAGCGGGCAACGTCGAGACCGATGGAATAAAACTGTACAGTGCATATAATCAGGGAAAATACAGGTGCACCCTACAGTCCCGTTGGAATATAGGACTCTGTACACCACGAAGCATCTGCGAACACCGTACCATCATATGCCACAAAGGGTAACAGCCGTTCTCAATAAGGGAAATCTGTAACTTGATAAATGGTAGAAAAGAACCGCAACAGGAACAGGGCGTGAGAAGACAAGCGGACAGAACGAGCGGCCGTCCTGTCTACTTCT
Source organism: Amblyomma mixtum (assembly GCF_055824585.1). Taxonomy (NCBI): domain Eukaryota; kingdom Metazoa; phylum Arthropoda; class Arachnida; order Ixodida; family Ixodidae; genus Amblyomma; species Amblyomma mixtum. The sequence goes on from NC_143019.1 coordinate 72,634,122, forward strand.
CTTCATTGTAAGTTAGTAGTGGGGTAGGAGGTTCCACGGCATCCGCACTGGGTTTAATCCCGTCGGGTCTACCCTCCGCCGGCTAAGACACCAGATAAAGGGGAGGAACAACACCTCCGAAAGCTACAGATCAACACTTACAACAACCCGCGAAGACTACACGCCATAGACCCGGAGTCATCTGACTCACAATGCAAATTCTGCGGGGAGAAGGCGGACCTGTACCATATGGTATGAGCTTGCCAACGAAATCAGGCGATCACTGTTAATAACCAGCAAACGCAGGAGGGGTGGGAGGCAGCTCCGACCAGCTCGGACGAAAAGAGTCAAAAGCAACTCATCGAAAGAGCCCGGACAGCAGCCTACGCCAATGGAGTTCCGGACTGAGAGCTCCAACCACCGCTACAACCTCCTAAACTATTTCATTAAAATATTTTCACCTCCACTGCTTCTCTTCACATGTCCTGTTCCTGTCGCAGTTCGTTTCGACCCTTTGACACTTCGGACCAACTGGCCCAGAACTTCGCCGTGCTGAATCTGAAACTTGAATAATGACCTTTGTAAACGTGACCACAAGTCTTCAGTCGAATACCGCGGATTAACTCCCTCCATCTCACAATTTATTGCCATTGAAGAAGTAACTGCAGCTGGCCTCAGCAAATTAGAAATCGCACGCTCAGTATTGACCGCGCGTTGTAACAGCCTCAGGGTGGTCGACGCATTGGCTGTCATGTACCGGATTGTCACGATGGCCGATTTCACGGGAGGTAGCCATTCAGAGAACGTTATCGCGTCAAGAAAAGTTTAAGCCTTTAGTTTCCGATTTTCTAGCGCCTGTTCTAAGGCCATAACATTGAATGCCATATTACCCAGAAAATACAGTGTCGGCGCAGTGAACGAAAAACCACGATCATATCTGTGGCAGGTGGTGCCCAGACCTGGAAGGCAGTTGGGCCGTCCATGTCACGTGATCTTCCGGCGTCATCAAAACCTGGCCACCGCATAGTGAGCAAACTGCCCCCCTTGGCAGGTGGCAGTTAAATTAATGATTGGTCACACCGGAAGAGCAACCTGGGCCACACAAGGCCCACCGCTGGGAGCAGCTGCCATCGCAGGGCAACGGCGCATCCCTTAACCGCTGCACCACTGCGTCAGCAGAGGTATGAGGACATCCAGGGGTCTATGAATGTAAAGTAGAGAATGACCTTCTGCATACAGGGGAATTAACCCATTACACTATCGCGTCGTACCCTTAGGCGGAGCTAAATGTAGCCTCTTTAAGAGAGGGTTGTGGCTCAGCAGAACCTAGGTCGATCTGCAACGTCCATCAAAGGTTCAGGGCAAGCGTTCGGGCTGCGAGCGAGCTTAACACCTATGGATCGTCGTCGTCTTTCATACACACAGTTCACCGCACTGAACGAGCGTGGCTGCTACGCTAAAGCTCCAATTTTTTTTGTTCACGCTGTAGTGCAAGCAGACATCTCTGTCGGTAACGCATTACCAGAACAACGAAGGGTTATACATTTAGTGCGACCCCCAAGTATCCGGCGCCCATTCAGGGTAACAAAAACACAGCTGAGATCGACAAAGCTGGAAGAAGCAAGCACGCGTCACAATACGGACTAGTGCCGCTTCCTCTGAATTGCCCAGGTGGTACGCGATAGAGAAAAGTTACCAGCGTGACTGCAATAGCCTGGGAAAGAGGTGCCCCATTCAGTCTAGAGGACGTGATATGTCTTCAAGGGCACGCACAGACAACCCAAGTGACACGGGAAAGCACCATATCTCAAGGTAACCAAAGAGCCACGCCCAGAGGACTGAGTCTCTGGGCCTTGAGGAGGAAGCATGAGTAAACCATCGGCTCTACCTAGTCGTCACCAGTTATGCGTAAACGACCAACGTCAGCCTCTTATAAAAGCGAGCGATAAACGAGCCACAAAAACTCACATCTAACGAATCGCCAATGAGCTTTATACGAAGGCATGCGCAGCAGATAGATCCGCAGATATGGATATGGCGTAGGTATTTCACAGGGGCAATTCTTTCCACTGTGTTTCCACAAGCTAACACTGTGAAGGACGTGCTTGCATCAAACCTTCTGCATGCGCTCATTTCAGGCAAGCTTTGACTCTCCTCTAGAGCATCCGTGGAATTCATGCGAACACGCCGTGGGGACGTAACCGAAGTTTACGATAGGCAGCTAAGCACTAGAAGTGGTAAGGGAATACGTCTACTTATGGCAGGTAGAGACCACAGATCCGGATCACGAGAGTGAAACAGCAAGAATAAGAATGGGGAGGAATAGATTTCGCAGGAACTCTCAGGTCATCAACAACCACTTGCGAGTATCGTCTACAAACTGAAACTATCGAATAGCTCTGTCTCGCGAACACTCACTTTTGGCGCACGGACTCGGAGGCTAACGAAAACGATTGAAATTAAGTTAGCACTGTTAAAGTTAAGTTTAGAAAAAAGGACAGTCCCGCGATCTATAGAAAGGAAGACGGAAGGTATAAGACACAGGAAGAAAGCGGAGTGGGTCAACGAACTCGAGTTCATGATATCCGAGTTGAAATAATAATAATAATAATAATAATAATAATAATAGAGAAGAATAAGAATGGGGTGGAGCGCATATGGCAGGTTATCTCAGATCATGAATGGCAGTTTACCAATATCCCTCAAGAGAAAAGTATACAGCAGCTGTATCTTACCGGTACTCACCTGTGGGGCAGAAACGTGGAGGCTAACAAAGAGGGTTCAGCTTAAGTTAAGGACAACGTACTGAGCTATGGAAAGGAAAATGATAGGCGTAACGTTAAGAGATCGGAAGCGGGCGGAGTGGGTGAGGGAACAAACGCGCGTTAATAATATCCTAGTTGAAATCAAGAGGAAGAAGTGGGCTTGGGCAGGGCATGTAATGCGAAGGCAAGATAACCGCTGGTCCTTAAGAGTAACGGAGTGGATTCCAAGAGAAGGGAAACGTAGCAGGGGGCGGTAGAAAATTAGGTGGGCGAATGAGATTAAGAAATTTGAGGGAGTAAGGTGGCCGCAAGTGGCAATTGGGACAGGGTTAATTGGGGAGACATGGGAGAGGCCTTTGCCCTGCAGTGGGCGTAGTCGGGCTGATGATGATGATGATGAGTTGAAATCAAGAAGACGAAATGGACATGGATAAGGCACGCAGTGCGAAATGAAGATAACTAATGGTCTCTCAAGGCAACAGAGCAGCCTCCTAGATAGGGGATAGCGTAGCAGAGGGCGACAGAAAGTCAGCTGGTCGGACGGGATAAGGGGGCTTGCGGAGATAAGGTGGCTGCATCTGACGCAGGGCATGGTTAACTGGAGGGATATGGGAGAGGCCTTTGTCATGCAGTGGGCGTAGTTAGGCTGCTGGTGACGATGACGACTGTGCTATTATTAACGCGAAAGCATTACTTGGCTATGCCGACGACTTTGTGCCCGCAAAACGTGCCGGCAGCGTTTTCTCCGTTCGCGTGTCGGTTAAGCGAAAAAGAATGATCGGTTGTGATAGAGGATGATGTACGTCAGGATGACGCACGTCAAGATTTGGTCGATGTAGAGTAATTAGCTAATTAATTAGAGCCAAAAATATCACATAGACGTCAAAAAAGCATCAGACGTCGATATAGTACAAAGACGTGAAAACAGTACTAGACGTCAAAATTGCGGGAAAAACGAAAGCACGTCACAGAGGATGATAAAATATCGTTGTACAAAATATTTGATTGATATGAAGTAATTAATTAGACGCAAAAAGACCAATTAGACGTCAAAGTACTCCCGACGTGCATATAGTGCGAGGACGTGAAAACAGCGGTAGACTTTTTAACTGGAAGAAGTAAAGAGACAGGTAAACAGTCTAAAGTGAAGCAAAGACGCGACGAGTTTGAAGGAGGCAGCAATGTTTTCGCATTCTCCCAATGCGGGTCGCGCCGCAGTGATCTCTAACGCTTTTTTTTTTCAGCAGTTTACTATGAGCGAGTGCAGATGAGCAAATTTTTTTCACAGATGCCCCCCCCCCCCCCCCCCTCGAATAAAAGTTAGCTGTGGTTAAACCCGGCTGAACCTAATAAGACGAGCGAAAGCTCTGTTACGGTAAGCACAAGCCACACGCTTTTATATATATAGCGAACGGCGCGTCACGCGATTTCCGACAGTTGCGAGAGTGTTGTCGGCTCCGCTCCACATACGCAGCTGTCGCGAGGCGCAGCGAGTCACGTGATTCGATGCGTGCGAGGAGAGCGAGCGCCGTCGCCTCAACGCACGCAGCTGTGGCGAGTCACGTGGCGAATCACGCGACATGACGTCAGAGCCAAGCCCCCGCTCCTCCTGGTTTGAAGGTCAAATTTCATAGCCACATGACCTTCATCTTTGTACGGGAGGAGTACTTAGAGTTTTCGCTCTACAAGCGAATAAACAAAACTGGCTGTCACTTCTCTACCACCAAGACGCATTCCATGTGCAATGTTTTTTTTCTGGAGCTTCACACATTATACGTAATCGATGATTTAAACATTGCCAATAAAGGATGCGAAAAAATGAACACTCACGGCGAACATTGTTGTCAGCGTTGAAACACGTTGCCTGCTGCAACAGGTAATGAAGTGGCGCTAGCCTGCGGCATTCAAAATACATTTGTAAGGAGGTAGCTGCTACCAGCTCTAGGTAATTATGTGCAGCTAGAAAATAAGCAAAAAAGAACGGAGAAAACAACAGCCATGGTTTTCCAATATTAGAAGCCCGCCATTCGAAACAGCACACACCACATGTTGCAATGGCCTATCGCCACCGTTCGGCGGATTAAAACTTCCCCACATGGACATACTAAAGTCCATAAGAAACGGCCAGCACTCTGAGGAAAGACATGGCATGTTAACACTAACGGGGGCGTTAAGGTTGACAGCAAAATGATGATATTCACATTAAGAACTCAATCATGCTTTCCAAACCGGCCGATGAACAGCAAAGCACTTCATGCATCACTCTCTGTGATCTTGTAGATATTCAAGTCCCACCCTCGAAAACTTTTGACAGCCCCTCGAGCCCTTCTTCACCGAGAAATTATCCTCGAAGTTGCAACTTTTGAACGGCTCGCTAACGTCCAACAAATAGCCGCATTAACTTTGAAGCAATATCCTTTTCATGTGCATCTTGTTTTATGTTTCCTTGCAGCGCAATAGACGCGCACACGATACGGGCGCTGCGGGGTAGGCGAACGACTCGAATTCGCTGCACTCTCCCCCCGTCTACCCATTCCCTCTCGCGACCGTAAAAGCGCGCTCTTCCGCCCCGTTTAATCGAACGTCCACAGCCGGCATATCACGAAATCTGACCAGTTGCGCGCTAAGCGCCCTCATGTGATCCTGAAAAAAAAGCCCACACCTTGTTCGCGTGAAGGAGGCACAACTCAACGCACGGCTTCAATAACGCTGCGCCAAGTATGACTGTCTGATCCGCGCTTCACCAGTGCAGCCAGAATCCGCCAGCGACTTCACCGCCCCCCCCCCCCCCCCCCCCTTTTTTTTTTGGCTGACAACACGTGAAAAGCAGCGAAGAGCATATGCGCTCCGAGTCGGCTGCCTCCGATTCTACCACACGAAGAGCAAAAAAGCACTACACGCATCACTGAGAAGCCACGAAACGAAGACTCGAAAAGATTCTCTGCGCAGTGCAAACGAGTGAATCATGAGTAAGTCACCACGCAGAGGTTGCGTGATTTTACGGCACATCATCTCGCCCATGTAATAGCGGGCTCGGGGAAGTCGCATTTCACGGCACGTATAAACGGCGTCAGTCAAAAGCGGAAGTTTACGGGGCCTCAGCCAACGCATGCAGATACGACTTTCTCGCACGTGCATGGCGCAACGGACGAACGCTTACACTGCTTAGACACTTGCCTGTTTAGAAGAGGATACTTTTCAGGGGATCCGATGCCACGGCCACTTTCACGGCTTCGAGAAGGCAGGAACCACAAGCGGTGAAAACGAAACCACCTCAATTGCCTAAGCAAGGAAGGAGAAGCCTGTTCACAACCGGCGGAACGCGGCCGCTACGTTAGCAAGAGGGCGCCACTGTATATCCCAGTGGCGCTGGCACCCTCACCCAACCCTGTTTCGGTTTCGTAAACGGGCATCGAATGATCACAGTAGCGTGCATTTTCGTGTGTGCGTAGGAGGGTGATCGCGTTAGCGGGCTGCTTGTGTTTTCAGTTGCCCGGAAAAATTAGAGGGGACACTTAATTAAGCTCTGCCTTAAGTGTACGACGCGATAGCGTGATGGGTTAATTACCATATATGCAGAAGGTCATTCTCTGTCTTGCATTTATAGATCCCCGGGATTCCTCACACCCCTCCTTCCACAACGGTGCAGTGGTTAAGCGATACGCCGCTGCCCTGCGATGGCAGCCGCTACCATTGGTGAGGCTTGTGCCGCCCAGGTTGCTCTTCCGGTGTGACCAATCATTAATTTAACTGCCGCATGCCACGGTGGACAGTCTGCTCACTGACTGGTGGGCAGGTTGTGATGGCGCAGCAAGGTCACCCGACCTAGGTGGCCCACCTTCCTCCTAGGTTGTTCACGGGGGACACCTGACAAAGTCATGCTTGCAATTTTTTTGCTCACAACTGACAACACGGAGGCCGGATTTCCTCGGTAACGAGGCCTTTAACGCTATTGCGTTAAAAATGAATCCTATAGTTTGGTTTGGTTTATGGGGTTTAACGTCCCAAAGCGACTAAGGCTATGAGAGACGCCGTAGTGGAGGACTCCGGAAATTTCGGCCACCTGGGGTTCTTTAAGGTGCACTGACATCGCACAGTACGCGGGCGCCTCTTGCGTTTCGCCTCCATCGAAACGCGGCCGCCGCGGCCGGGATCGAACCCACGTATTTCGGGTCAGCAGCCGAGCACCATAGCCACTGAGCCACCGCGGCGGCTAAATTAATCCTATCCACTGGAAGCAACGAAACCTTGCGATTTTCGACTGGATTCTTTCAAGTTTTTTACTGTTGCTTTTAGTACACGAATTCCACACGACGCATGCATACTCGAGCTTAGGCCTCATTAGTGCATGAATAATAGGCGAGTAGTATAATCAGAGGGGGCTCTCGAACGTTTGTTCCGTAAAAAAAAAATAGCTCGCGCAGATATGGTACCCATGTGAATTCCAGGAATTCACCAGAATTTCAGTTTACTTGGTATCTGCCCTCAAAGCCGGCGTTGCAGATGGGGGAAGGTGATGAGAGGAGAGGGCACAATGCTTCCAGGCAGCGCCATTACATAACAGGCTCACATTGGCATACATTACGTTACAACAATGCGATAAGAGGTTGACATGATAGAATAGAGTAGTTTAATTTTGGGGAAAAAATGGATGCAACGCCGGTGCAAAGGCAACCGCATGCAAGATCTTATCGTCAGCTGAGCACGGGGAGACGGAGCAGCTGTCCAAGTCCTCCGCCACTGCTGCTCCGTCAAAGGTTGAGGCTTCACACACACACAGCCCGGGCTTTTCAGCTTTGCTAGTGTAGCACTTTCGCACTAAAAACAACCTAGAACTACAGTAAAAATCGGAGGGTACACTTACGCTCCGCCTTAAGGGTATGATGCAATACCGCAGCGGGTTAATTCCCATATGTGCACAAGGTCACTTTCTATATTCATAGATCTCTGGGAATCTTCATATCCCTCCTGGCGCAGTGGTGCAGCTGTTAAGCGATGCGCCACTGCCCTGCGATGTCAGGTGCTCCCGGCGGTGGGCCTTATGCAGCCAAGGTTGCCCTGTCTGAGCGGCCAATCATTAGTTTGCGATGAGGCCGCACGGTCACGTGACCTGGGTGACCCACCTGCCTGAGTCAATGCCCATGAATTTTCGCTCAACGCCGAAGCAGACACCGGAGTTTCTGGACGACGGGTTTTTTAACGCTATGACGTAAAAAATGAACTGACATCAAGCAAAGTTCGGAGGCAAAATTTTGTCTGCGACAATCTGGCGCGGAAGGCCTAGAATGTGTTTGCGTATTAAAAACTTCCAACATTGTCTCTCTACGGCGAGGGAAAGTGACAGCTATTCCGCAACCCACTCTTGTGAACTTGGCGCACCATAGCCTTAGTTGCTTATGCGCCACTAAACCCAACACAACGCAGCACTCTTCTCTCGCGCGCCCCACACACTCCTCGAGAACGCCAAATTCCCGACCACCGTGTTCCCGACTCACCTGTGTCCAATGAAATTTCCTAGATGGCACACATTGCACCTTCCCCGGGCTTTATGCAGTCCCACACGACCTCCTTGGCGATCTAAAGAAAGCAGCAGTTTTCGTTTTGCGACGTACACCACCGGTACAGCGTACTAGAAGAGGAAGTGAGGCGCGAGGCCGGCATTACGCACTGGACGCTTGGCTCCGCCACTGGCGGACGAAGCGGCGGCGCAGCACTCGCTCACTCTTAAGTTTGTCTACGAACAGAATGGACAACTTCAGTTGCGCCGCTCGCCTGGTGCACAAAACGACGAAAAACTATGGGGGCACTTTGGTAGCCTAAAGTTCGCTCGGCGAAAGCCTTTGTCGCGCTCCTTCAGCTGCCAATGACTGCCTATGTTTGTTACGGCTGCACATACCTCGGCACCATGAGCGGTGGCTCACTCACACTCACACTCATGACCACTCGCACTCACTACTACTCACACACACTCACACTCATGTTCATTCACACTCACAACCACTCACTCACACTCGCACTCATGACCACTCACACTCACAACCACTCACTCAAACTCGCACTCATGACCACTCGCACTCACAACCACTTACTCGCACTCACACTCATCATCACTCACACTCACAACCCCTCACTCATACTCACACTCATGACCACTCGCACTCACAACCACTCACACGCACTCACACTCATGTCCACTCACACTCACAGCCACTCACTCACACTCGCACTCATGACAACTCACACTCACAACCACTCACTCGCACTCATGTCCACTCACACTAACAACCACTCACTCGCACTCACGACCACTCGCACTCACAACCACTCACTCACACTCATTTCCACTCACACTCATACTTATGTCCGCTCACTCGCATTTACGTTCAGTGTACTGTTTCCTTGTTTGCTGACAACGGAGGGGATGAGAGATTTACTGTCGCGGCGACTGCCCTCGTAGCTCCCCTAACATTATCCTGAGTCGCAAAGATGTGGTGAGCTGCCCAGGCTTTGTCGGGCTATTTAGCCAATTTGCACAGTTTCGATGCTCGAAGAGAGTAGTCACTCATCACGCATATTCCATGCTCCGAATGCTACGCACCTGTGCTCCTGCGCTTGCTGCTGAGACGATGATTGCCTGTACAGCGTCAGCAACTGAGATGCTTAGACAAGTTTTTGAACAGTGTCCATAGGCGTGCGCAGGGTTCTCCATGAGAATGAGCCAAGTTTCAGCGCAGTGCCCCCCCCCCCCCTCCTCCCCGCCCCCCACCCCAACCACCTCTCACCTAGGCCCCTGCCGCCAAAACGGAGAGCAAATATGAGGACTGATTATAAAACATTTATTTCCATGTGATGGAATTGCTAAATATACAGCATATTATAGAGGTGTAGTTTTTTATTTTAATCTGTAACATCGGCAGAGGAATATAGGGTATAGAGAGGATAAGCGGCTGGTTTTTTTGACGCTCAAAATGTGAACAAGTGAGGGGAAAGATTCACAGTATTGCCAGCGTCTCCACAAGAGGTCTTGTCTCCACCCAGACGAAGACAGTCCTCTTGTTGAAAGAGGAAGGCAGTCACTGCGTCGCTGAAGCATTGGTGTAGCATCGCGCTTCCGGAGTAATTTCCGTTCTCTCTAGACCACAGAAACTATGACAGATTTGTTTTTTGGTTACTGTCACAGCAAAAAAAAAGATTGCCTCCAAAATGACCTGGCAAGTAAACAGTTCTTGGAACGCAACGTCAGAGGTCTTTGGCCGTTAAAAAACCTGCTTGGCGGTAGCACTGCACTGTAAACAATGACCGAAAAGGTACGACAGATTAAATGTATGGGGCAGACTTGGACATTAGGGGGGAAGGAGAGGGGGGGGGGGCGCACCTCCTTCCCTTGTGCGTGTGCCTATGACGGTGTGCAAGTAATAATAATGAGTTTGCCTTGACAATATTCTTGGATGGTGTCTAATTACCAAGATTTGGTCTTCCTTGACAATGACGTGTCCGTGACTCTGCATCAACTCATTGGAGTCAAGTGACGATTATGAATACTTTTCGCGGCATGGAAAATGGAGCGTATTTTTCAAAAGATCGAGTGATTTCCTCACGCAAAGGAAAATGGCTGGAATGGGTCGCAAGTAGAGAATTTCCCCGCGTAATAACGATGCTAGGGGAGGTTGCCATTATCAATCCATTTACAAAACCTACTAAGCTTACTATGTACGTGACCGATCTGGGTACTGTGCATGTCTGCAGGCAGTACGTTTTCTGTATTGCCCATAATCCCTGTCTGAAGGAAGTTTTACAAACCAACGCGGTGTTTTTGAGGCCAGTGCATGCGGAGACCACATGCGCATCCACGTGGTAATAGGGGGTGCTTACTTTGCACCCGATTATTCTCCAACGTCGTTCTCAGAAGAATGCATATGCAGCTAACTTGTTAGCCAATTTGAGCCAATCTGAAACGATATGACTTTACTGGGAAAAGGCGCTATCCAGAAGTTCTTGGTGGAAATCATAGTATCTGCTTCAAATGATGCCTCATGCTGTCCAGATATCAGTTAGGGTAAGATTGCTGAAATCGGTGCGTGCCAACAGAAGTTAATCCCCTTGCTGTACACGAAAAATGAACAAAATCGCATTTCACGAGCTCATTTCGGTTTCACTCGCCAAATGCCGAAGATTAGGCGGCACAAATGAGAACCAAGCCTCGCATACATGCAGCGGAAGCTTTTATGCGTTGTTGACTTGTTAGGAGAAAGTAAGTGATGCCAACCAAGTAAAATACAGAAAAAAAAACAGAAAAAAACACGACGTTTCGGGACCGGCTCGGCCCCTTCTTTACGGTGTGGCTACGGGCGAGCGCAGCTTGGCTTTTTAAGCCCCTGCGTGGAGGACCTCCGGGTCAATGGCCGCAGCCCATGGACGTAGGATGAGGGGAGAGTCCCCAGGGAACGATTAACATTCTCTCGTGTTTGCTGAATGTGCCACGACTCGAGTAGAAGCCTCCTGCGTGGGTTAGCTTCCGTTTCCAATACAATGGTGCTGTCGAAGTCAATTGGATGGTCACACCCTTCGCAGTGTTCGGCCACGGCGCTGCGTTGACGATTCATGTGACGGACGTCCGCTTTGTGTTGGCTCATCCTTTCCGCGAAGTTCTTCGTTTCCCCTATGTACGACGCCGGGCAGACGGAACACGGAATTTTGTTCACGATGCCCTGGGCCTTTTCTCTGGGCTGCCGGTTTTTTGCGCGGGGGAGAAGGCGACCGATAGAGCTGGTCAGTTTGTGCGTTGCCAGCACCCCTTCTGCCAGCCCCCCAACCAGACAGACTTCTGTCGAATGTTTTCTTTTGAGTTGTTGACTTGCCAGGGCAGCCCCCACCTGCTCATATTGCCAACGGCGTAGTTCTGCTTACATGACGCTGACGGGAGCCTATTCATGACCAAAGAAAAAACTTTTTTTTTGGACTCCGGGGAGAGCGTGGGGGAGCTTAATTTTCAACTCTTTCCTGTTCTGCGAGCACATTCCAGAGTCGAATATGTCGGCACCCTTCGAACTGTTTGTGAAAAGCTCCTGGCCCCCCTTCCGCCCGCCGCCCTCAGTTTTCTGTTCTCTTCTGGTCACATTTTTGGCTGTGGCGTCGTATGTTTTTTTCTTCAGTGCCTTAGCAGCACTCGCTTGCACGATACTTTTAAGCGAAACGAAAACTGTCGCCCTAGCTTGATTCTTATTAACATTCAGTCGCGTGTACTGCTTTTCTTCTGTAGTTTTTTTTTCTCGAGTGAAACGGTGACAATACTCAGACACATTCTATTTTATACCCCTTTCCCGAGTACATAAAAATTAATTTCGAACTGTACGTCCAACCAATCAAAAAAGGCCCGGCAATTAGGTTGCCACCTCATATCCACTACCGAAAATCGCCGCAACGTTTCATCACAGTTGGGTTTCCCTCTCAATCTTGTAGAGGTAAATTACGTTGATGATGATTATTGAAGGGTGCTTGACGTCTTGCAGATTCGATATTGCTCGATCACGTTGCCAGAGGACACTTCTGGAGAGGTTAACTTTTTATTACCAATTAATAAAACAAAGAAAGATGCAAGCAAGGAGAAAACTTGTTTACATTTGACTGACCAGTAGCTTTACGGGACGAAACCAGCCCTCGGTCCCGCCCAAACACTTGATTTTAAACCCTATGACCCTGCCGTCGGTGGAGACAGTAACCAATCAGGTAACTCCACAAACATCAACCCAATAAATCATTGGGGAAAGGAAAACGTCGCCAATCAACAACTGTAAAAGGACAACACAGCCAATCAGTGATTTTGGAAAGAAGATAACTCACCTCCACAAACACTGCACAAATATGTACATTTTCCACCATCAAGATTTCGGAGGTTTCTCCCTTCGTCCCGCGAGCTTCGCAAACATTCTCAATTTCCCACGTTGCAGGTTGTTTCAACCTCTGGTAAAAACTCAGGTTCGGGGAAAGTCACCTCAAGGCCCATCTGTTCAGTACCGTCACTTACAAACTGTCTTCAAGCCTGTAGCTAGAGTGGCAATGTCCTGTTGACCGCGCCTCAAGTTGTCAACGCGTGCTGCCATGGACATGGGACAAAAGCTACAAGGATCCGCCTTTCCACAAGAACGTGCACAGTGGGATGCGGCCTGACATATGTTCCCGGAGGGTGTTTGACCTTTCCCTTATTCTCGGAATCCGTCGCTATCCCGCTCCCCTTATACCGCTGGGCAGCCAGTGTGACTCATCCCCCTCCCTGCAGTTGTGCGGAGGGCAGAAAAAAAAACTCAATCGACATTCCTTTATCGCGAACCCGGACGTGACAAACAATGCACAGGACCGCGAACTTCACTACCACCATCAGCACGAAACAATAATTTCTGGCGCAAATTAAAACATAAAATATTGCCGTTTTGGATATCTCCTTGGGCGTCAAAGACATTACCATGCCTGATGCTATGCATACAAAAAAAAATTATAAAAGCCACATGCTTGATTTCCAACGCTGGGCTCTTTAAAGTACATGATAGAAACAAGAATCCTCTAGCGTTACCGAAAAGCGCACTTGGTTTTCGCGTCGTTTCCGGGCTTGAGCCGGGTTTGTGCAGTTCAAGACCTGGGATAAAGGAGGTCGGGTTACCGCATGGGTCAGAGCCTATGAACAAATTACGGCCAGAGGAGAGCTCTGCAATGAGCACACCTGGGCAAAGAAAAAAAAAACCTAAGTCCACTGCAGCACCCGAGGTCCCAACTTACGGTAGTTATTGCCGAGCAGCGGACAGTCGTTGTTTCAGCAGTAAGCATTGTGACTCATATGTATACGAGATCGAGCCATGCGGGGAGCGTGGCAAGAGACATATATCTATATTTTCAGTACTGGCAATGCGAAATTCGATAAAGGGTCTCAAAATACTTGTAGCGGCTCACTGCATCCGCGAAGGGCCTGCGCCCTTGCCAACGGTGAACTACAAAAGCAACGAAAGATTGCCGTTCCCGTGCCAGCGGAATCCTTTCCTTCGGTTGTCCAAAGACACCGGCATGATGCCTTATGCTGCCTCGAGCGCCTTCAGTAGTGAATATTTGCTTCCCGCAGCTGTCAACATGAAAATAGCTAAGCGGGTATCAGCGTCACGAAACATGGGCGACCGACTTCGCTGTCGCTTCCACCCACCACTCACATCCACTCATTGCCACTCACAACCACTCATTGTCACTCATATCCACTCACAACCACTCATTGCCACTCACGCCTACTCACATCCACTCATCAATCATACCCAGTCACCTCTACTCACGCTCACATCCACTCAATTGCATTCGCACTCATGTCCACTCACACTCACGTCCACTCACACTTATGACCACCCCCACTCACATCCACTCACTCGCACTCACACTCACGACCATTCACTCACACTCACATTCATGACAACCCACACTCATATCCACTCACTCGCACTCACACTCACGTCCACTCGCTCTCACGACCACTCACTCGCACTCACACTCAGACCACCCACACTCACATCCACTCACTCGCACTCACACTCATGATTACCGACACTCATATCCACTCACTCGCACTCACACTCACGTCCACTCGCACTCACGACCACTCACTCACACTCACACTCACAGACGTGAGTGTGAGTGTGAGTGAGGCGATATGAGTGCACTCATGAGTGAGTGTGCCGACCTATGCGGCTGCATCGCTTAGGAGACGTCCTCCTCCACTACCTGTCGCACACCGACTGACGACGGAGCAGCGCTCGACGCCGCCGCGCCGACAGCTCCACCTGTCGACGAAGATGACGTCAACTTTTGGCAGCTGCGCTCGTCGATGAGTCGCCCCAGGCGCTGGATGTAACGCCAGATGGACGGACGGGATAATGAGCCATTAAAGGCTTTCGCCTTAATATTTCTTTCCGGATACACAGCCAGTGAGCCGACAGTGGTTCAGGGGGCAAGGTACTACATCAGAAATAACTCGAACGCCGTGGTGGTCCACCCATCGACGACACCTTAAAGCGGGCCGCTAGTGGGGATAAACGGAGACCCCCGTCTGCTGCAGTGTCTATTCTAGTTCACTGTACCGCCGGCAAAGGACGGTGAAAAAGTTTGGTTTGGTTTATTGGGGTTTAATGTCCCAAAGCGACTCAGGCTATGAGGGACGCCGTAGTGAAAAGCTCCGGAAATTTCGACCACCTGGGGTTCTTTAAAGTGCACAGACAACAGAGAGTACACGGGCCTCTTGAATTTCGCCTCCATCGAAATTCGACCGCTGCGGCCGGGATCGAACCCGCGTCTTTCGGGTCAGCAGCCGAGCGCCGTAACCACTGAGCCACTGAGCGGGGCGGTGAAAAAGTGATCAGACTGTGACGGAGCCTGTAAAGTTGTTAGAACCACAGAGTTAATCGTATGGCTGTTTATTGAGCAATTCTTAATACAGGAAAAAATCAAGGCCACACAAACCACATGTCAAGCCTTGAATAATCTAGCGTACTTCAATCATTCTGTAGTAGAACGATATAACACTAAGGTTAAAACGAGAACAGAAAAAAAGAAGAAAAATATTTTGTGAAATCTGCTGCTGGTGGCAACAGTGCGGCCCTGAGATTTGAAAACGCCAGAAAATGCCTCCGTGGTGATGAAACATACAGGGGCAGACTGATTTGGTCGATGTGTGCTTGACCACGCCCAACCTTGCACAGGCATTCAGTGGCGAAATCAAACTGTGGTAATCTCCAGTGCTATATAAAACAGCAAAAAAAGGCGGTACTGTTCAAGGTAAGTTGTTTGTTTGTACTTAGGGCACCATCAAGAGCATTTTTGTGACAAACAAGTCACCAACAAGTTTATGAAATTTAACGTGTGTCTGGGGTTGCTGTTGAGGCTTTCAACGTTCGCATCTGGACGTTAAATTTAACGGGGGTAATGAATAGTACATAGGACTCTCGGGTGGTACAGGAGCTCGGCCACGCGCCTTGGCAACAACGCTGGTCATACTGCAAATTCTGCGCAGTTCTACAGTGTATACTTTCCTGAACAGACCTTATCCAAGTGACCCTGTTCATTTCGTGCGTGCTTTAGACCATCTCCCGCCTACACTAGGTATAGAAGTCTTTCTCCTCCAAATTTCTCCACGACCATCAGAGCAAGAGTATCCATTGATGAGCTATTTGTCCAGCAGAAACTGGTAAAAGTGACTGCTCACGTGCACTTTTTAAGTTCTTAGCGTATCGAACGTCTTGGTATGTAACTATGACCACCTGATTTAGCGGTGCAGTAAGAATGAGCCGTAAGAATGAATCGTTTATGCAAAACTGCTTAGCATAAATTATGTAAAATTGAACTAAACAAGTGATTTTGAGCACCAGACCAGTGAAAATCGTGGATTCTTCCCAGTCAGTACGCAGTGCGATGCAGGCATGCACGAATCGCCTTACACTAAAAAAAAAAAGAAACACAAACATATACGTATAGGTTGCTCTCCTCAGCACACGGCTGTGCTAGTGTTAAACTGCCTCCAAATGTTTCACGCTCGAAATTTGGCAATCATAAAAGTGGGTATGTTTGCTATTCTCAAATACTATAACTTTAAAACCACAACCTTATGTGATCAGAATAACACGTTCAAGTAAAAATTTGCGTCAATCGAAACGTAACTCCAGGCAGAAAGCTTGACGCTTCATGACTTGCGTAACGTTATGTGGCAGCGTGCCAAAAATATTTCAATAAAATATTCAATTAAACAAATGGGATTTTCTCCTGGAGCGCCTAACGAGGCGTTTTCTCACGGCAAACCCACGACGGCAGCTCGACGGACCCGTTGCCAATCATCACGCTCATGATGTCGAAGGTGTCGTCCTTTGCCAACACGCTACCGGCTTCCACGGAAGAGATGAATGACACGAACTCCTCCAGAGTTAGGGCCAGAAATCTCAGCTTGGGCAAGAAAGGAGCGATGACGGTCTTGACATCCGCGGGCTTTCCAGTAGTGGCGCTCCTCTGGCAGTAGTCTTGGGCCCATCGGTGAACGGCAAGGAGGACACAGATCTCTGGAACGTTCGTCACCTGCGGTTGAGATGTGTGCAGCGCTTAGAGATGTTGGTTTGGTTGGTTTGGTTTATGGGGTTTAACGTCCCAAAGCGACTAAGGCTATGAGACACGCCGTAGTGGAGGGCTCCGGAAATTTCGACCACCTGGGGTTCTTTAACGTGCACTGACATCGCACAGTACACGGGCCTCTAGAATTTCTCCTCCAAAGAAATTCAACCGCCGCGGCCGGGATCGAACCCGCGTCGTTCGGGTCAGCAGCCGAGCACCATAACCACTGAGTCACCGCGGCGGCGCTTAGAGATGTCATCACGGCAACGTGCAGAAGCTTAAGAAGATGCGATGTAGCATTGATAGGATGTGATGAGCTCTCGAATTAACCTACATTTGAACAGAGACCAAAAAAAGCTTATGAGTGGGAAACACATAGGCGACTTAACAGCAAGAGGGAAAGATGAGGGTAACAAGACGTCGCTGCAGAACCGATATTTCGATTAACCGAGGATAATGACCTTAGCATTCAAGCGATAACCTTGCAAAAATCTTCGGGCCTTCTTGATCACATTCTTAAAGAAGAAAATGAGATAAGATTTGAAGCTGCTCTACCCCAAATATTCCAAAGGATCCCCCAAAATTTGGAAGAAGCCCACCGCAGAATATAGAATAAGGTGGATTACTTGGCAGATTAAGTGAATTAGTAGGCAGGCTAAGGTGGAAGAGTGGGTCGAGTTGGTATAATCCCATATGATAATCCAAGGGAAGGTACTTGAATATTATAGTCCTCAGATTTGATAATTTGGTGGTGCTGATGACGTCACAACCCCCTCCACCAATAAGAGAATTTTGTTAAGGAGACACCCGGTGGTTTTGCAAGAGGCCAACCCAAATGATATCGCATTAATATCATTGCGGATTGTGCACTAGAAGTGGAGGGCAAGACAGCTAAGCGAGACACCGGCAAGGTCTCTCGGGAGGCGAACGGTCTGATGAAAGCCTTGAGCCCTGTCAAGAGCATAGAGCTTGTAAAACTGTCAGAGCTAATCTATAAGCCTAAGGTAACCGACATGAGGAAGTGCAGTATGGAAAGAATTGAACACGCTCTAAAGCACAGAGGTATATATTCACAAAAGCAGCCAAGATAAAACTAGGCATAGACAAAAATCAGATGCATGCAGTAAGAGTCAGGAATGTCGGTGTCATTAGCAATATGGATAAGATTGTTAAAGAAGTCGATGTATCCTACACATAGCTGGACTGCAGGAAAAATAATCAGGTTGCCACTGAGATAGGCTGTAGTGCAGAGGTAATGCGTATTCCGGGGGCAACTAAAGAATTGTAGAAAGGCTTACAGGCAATGCAAAGGTGATCATCGCCAGAGGAAGACCAAGTAACTGCAGGTTTGTTAAGGACGGTGGCGACATTGTGCTAGAGATACTAGCTACCTTGTATACGCAACGTCTCATGACCTCAAGCTCAGCAGACGCCTGGACTAGCAGTAAAATTATCTTAATCTACAAGAAATGGGATCTCAAGGACTTGAGAAATTATAGATCGATGCACAGGATTAACTATGCCCAAAGCTTCATCCTTCTGGCTGATCTCACCACCTTTCCGTTTCTAAGCCTTATTTCATTCAATGAAGTTTTTTGGCGCATTGGTGCTCCATCAAACAGAACCACCCAGGCCCATGTTAAAGAACACCCCTTACCTTGTCCAGGACGTAGTGCACTGTCTGCTCATGACAGTCGGTGAAGGCATCCGACAACAGCACCTCCTCAGGTTTCTCCTTCAACAGAACGTCAACCACGTCGTCGATGCTTCCACCGTCGCTCAACATTAGGCAGTCGATGACCCGACACACTTGTTTGGCTTTCAAGTTGGCCTTGATGTAGAGTGTACAAGCAAGCTCCAGCTCCGGGACCAAGTATTTCCCTGCAGCGGCTCTTGTGTAGATCGCTTCCTCAACACTGCTGATGATGGGTTTTCCCCTGTAGAGATACCTGCAAGAAAAAATGTGAATATGCGTTCACGTAACTTGAAACGAGGTTCAGTGTCAGCTCTTAATACGGTAATGTTGTGTAAGGTAATCATAATGGCCATGTATGTATATTTTTTGCAAGAGGTGTCCCCCGAGGATTTCCTGTGGAACCCTGTTACAGGACAGTTGTCCTGTAACAGGGTTCCACAGGACACCCCTGTCGTTCCAAATCCCTGGGGGTAAACAGATTCTTGTTCTTCATCCTGCAGGACTATGGAGGTTCAGTGGCGCCGTTATATGCCTTGTTGCATGGTTCGCAACTACACTTTGTGGCTGGATACCTTTGACAAAGGCCAAGTGTACGGAGGTCAGTCATGTTACCTGCGCCTCTTAATTAACGTCAGGCTTATTTTGTCTTGCGATAAGAGGCAATACTATCAAACAAAGTTCTACAACATTTTTCAAAAGAAACTGTAAAGAGTAACAATTTACCCTATGAAGGTTAAAGGGTCAGTCTACTGAATTTTATCGACCATATTTTCTTTGCGGCAACCGATAGCTCTTTACTCAAATTACCGTTTAGCCAGCTGTGGTGCCAAGGAGTGCGGTAGAACATTTTAAAATAGAATTTATTAATGTGAGAACACATCTGTATGAGATGGTAGTCTCATCGGGCAACCATCTGGATTTCCGCCGCGCGGCGACAAACATGGCGGCGCCCGTCGAAGCCGGACCTCTCGCTTCGGACTGAATTCTCGTTGTTGCTGCCTTTTTCAGTGCGTTCACTGGCCATAAATGGAGCGCCTGTCTTTCGCTTCGTCCCATCTCGCCTCTAAGAAAACATATAAGGGATAAATTTGCTTTATTTTAATAATTAGAGTGACGATTCTCTCGCTCCTAGGCTTAAGTGGAGAGTCCGTTTGTTTACAGCAATGGTTCCCGTCCTGATGACCAGATAGCGCCACTATAGGCTGAGTTTATTTTTGCGTCTCGGCTAGCATACGCTGAACTAAAAGTGGGAATGTGCCTGCGTTTTGCGTACGTGTAACTATAAATATTCATGTGATTTACAGAAAAAGCGAGCAGTACGCCTTCTGCAGTTTACTAGAACAAAACGTGTGTTTCTCTGACATTGCGGCATACAAATGGTACGTAGTATATTCACTTATGCTTCTACAAAAAAAGACTACCACTTTCTTGAAGAAAATGAACGTTTGGGGTCGCCACCATGCTTTTTTACGCGACTTTTAACGCCGAAATAAAATATAAATTCCTGCCTAAACCGGGCGCAGACCCCTCGTTATTGATGTTATAGGGTGCCAACTACCAGAATATGCCATTATTTATACACTCATCTCGGTGAGTAGACTGACCCTTTAAGCCCGAAATGCGAAGCACGATTTATGTATATTTTTGTGTCAGTAGCAGAACAAGAATAGAAGCAGGTGGAGACTGCCTTGATGTTTTATAAAGCGGGTTATCATTACTCGTTCACCGAACGACTAAAACATGCTGTTGCCATAGCAGCTGCAGGGAAGTGTAATATAGGGCACTACAACGTTGTACAACCAATTTAATTTATGTGAGAAGTCCTAGATGCTGATCAGTAAAAATGAGGCATCAAGGCGATTGAACCGCTCACCGCATCATGCCGTTGACAAGGATGCGATGAGGACACATGTATTTGAGTTTTATCTAAAACGAACATGAAATTTTGATCCATTCTCATTGAAACGGTGTTCAATTATGGTTCATTAGCGTCACATTTGTAACTAATGAGTCGTTGAAGAGAACAAAAATTTCCAAACTGTTTTTACAGCCAATTTCCCGAACACTGTCCAGCCGTCTGAATGGCAGTGCCCTCGTCGATATTTGTTTATATTGTTTGTTACCCGAGCTAACGAATAGAAATAAACATCACTTTTTTTTATATTTAGGTCATTGCTCACAATATCCCGTAATTTGTATAGAAATACTCGAGTTCAAACAGACACGTACAAGCGCTAAAAAACACGGACAGAGAAGAGACTTGGACAACACGAGCGCTTACTTTCAACTGAAGGTTTATTGATACAGAAGCACAATTTTATACACCTTGCTGCACGACGTCAAACTGATAGCCCTGCCGACATCACGTGGCTGCTCCCAAAAACATTATTTCCTTTTTAGTCAGTGTGACAGATGGTGCGCTGACGCAGGATGAACCGGCTTTTGTAATCAAATCTGCCTCTATTATCTCTCTCACATCCTGACAACTATGTTTCGACACAATCTTGCATGCGCTGAAGACAGGTTTACATGGTTTCTTATTCTTTACAGCACAATCATGACAATGTTCAGAAAGATTACCGTCTCTATAATTGCCTACCTTCCTCCTGTGTTCCAGTAATCTTTCGTTCAGACATCGGCCAGTTTGACCGATGCACCTAGAGCCACACGATAGAGGAATGTCATAGACCACACCAGAAACACATGCTACAAAAGGATCCCGGTGCTTGATACCGCATGGTTCTTTAGGCTTTAGAAAAGGATTAGTCAACTTGACTAGTTTTTGTCACAAGTCACAAGTCACAAAACATGTCACAAGTCTGCTTTAAAGGGCACACGCACGGGTGATGAAAACTTGTTGCAAACAATCCGGGTTATGGGGAGTAGCAGTGAAAAAGTGCTATAAATTTGTTCACAAATTATCCCACAGGTGACAAAACCCCTTTTCATTCTCTATTCCCGTTAATCCACATCGACCCCCTCCCCTAACACTTATTTGAAGTGCCCCATAGAAACATGGCAGGGATTATAGCTTCCTGAATCCAGCAGAGCTTTGCACTTCTGACGAAAAAAAAAGTCGAGTGAAGTGTAATAGACCTACTTGAGTGAACCGTAGAAGCCGTCAGGGTGAAGGTCTTCGATCACCACAGTGGCTTTTTCAGCGAGCGGGCCGTAAAACATAGCACCGAACACTTCGTTCTTCATTGCCAGTAATTGTCGGTGGCCCTTGAACGTCTTCGAGACAGGATACTTCTCCGACTTCACGTTGAAGTCCACGTCGGCGTACTGCCCAGTTTCCAGGAACTTCTTTAAATTCAACTGCCCATCACCGTGCATGTCGGGAACATGAAAGACAGCAGAAAATGTGTGTCTTCTTCAAGAGCAAACTTGAACAAAACAGGGTTACTGTGATTTGGGAACTTTACAGAAACTATATCCTTTCCTAAAGGCTTCTTGTTATTTATATCTTTTCTCTTAATTATTCCTGCATAACGTACAGTCCCGGACAAGAGTTTGTGGGAGCAAGCTCACAGAAAAAAAATTAGGCAGTGTTTAACCACGGTTATACCCAAAGGTCAAGAGATAGCATCTTGGTCCCGGCCGGAGCCAAATTCGTAAGTTGCCACCGTGTCGGGCATGCTCAATTATGGTCTTACATCCCAGAAAACCAAAAACCTCTCAGAGACGTCTAGCTAGACATCTCTGAAAGGTTTTTGGTTTGCTGGGATGGTTTTTGTTCGGGCCAAGGTCAAATTGCGGGGGAGGCAAGGGACAAATTTTGGCAATAGCCTGGTCGAAATTCGGATGTCACCACTGTGCCGCGGGCATGCTCAATTATGGTTGGATATCGATTTTCGTCCAAATCGGCCGAGGTCAAATATCAGGGGTGTAGGGGGCAGGGGCGAAATTTTGGAACTAACCTGGGTCAAATTTGTAGATGACTGTCGCAAGAGGCGCCCGTGTGCTGTGCGACGTCAGTGCACGTTAAAAATCCCCAGGTGGTCGAAATTATTCCGGAGACCTCCACTACGGCACCTCTTTATCTCTTTCTTCTTTCACTCCTACCTTCATCCCTTCCCTTACGGCGCGGTTCACGTGTCCACCGATATATGTGAGACAATTACTGCGCCATTTCCTTTCCTCAAAAACCAATTTACCAATTTACTGTCGTGATGCCGATAGTGGAATTAGTCAGGCGATCGATTTTGGTCCCAACCTAAAAAATATGCCCAGGCTTAGCTTGGTTAAGCCATGAATGCGTTGCATATTGCGCGGTCTTTTTGCGTGAGGTATTGCTTGGCGACACTCGATTTTCTCAGCAGCTTTTCCTACGTGACGTATGGATGGATGGAAGGATGGATGGATGGATGGCTGGATGGATAGGAGCGCCCCCTTTGAAATGGGGCGGTGGCAACCGCCACCATGCTCAGCCGTCCTTTTTATTCTTTTGTCTTCTCTTTTTTTCCTTTTTTTATTTTCTTTTCTTTTTTCACGCGGTTTGGTGACGTCACATCACCACTTGACGTGACGTCACCAAACCACGTGACGTCACGTCACGTGGTTTGGTAGCTGCCCGGCCGCGCCCAAGGGCTGAACTGAGTGATTGCAATATGCTACGCATAAAAAGTCAAGTTTCGCGGGTGGGCCAAATTTAGGAGTGGCCCGAGTCAATTTTGGAGACTACCATCGTATGGAGCATATTCCATTAGCCTGGACATCAATTTTGGTCCAAACCGATGACGGTCAAATTTCGGGGGTGGCAAATTTAGGTGGGGGGGGATGTTGGGATGAGCAGCACTTTGGAAACGACCAGGGTCAAATTTAAAGACAGCATTGCATTGCCCATAGTCAAAGTATGCTTCGGCATCTGACTTCAGGCTGCTGCTAAGTCTGAATGTCATTTCAATGCCATATACGCATGCGGGCTGAATCTCGAGTTTTGCACAGAGCTGTCGCTCAAGGAATTCTGTGCGGTCAGGCAAACCCTAACCGTGCGTATCCGCGGAGCGGGCTACGGAGACTACACGAGATGCCCGCGGTGGCATGACTGATCACGGGGACACCTCGTGCACGTTGCCTGGGGCGCGAAATGACAAAGTAACGCTGATATGATTTCGAGACACTAGTGACCCGAGGCTACTGGTATGATTATCTGATGGTTTAGCTTAGTTTATTGGGGTTTACTCATAATCCCTCAAGATACTCATCATCCCGGCCGCGGCGGCTGAATTTCGATGAAGGCGAAATTCTAGAGGTCCGTGTACTGTGTGATGTCAGTCCACGTTAAAGAACCCCAGGTGGTCGAAATTTCCGGAGCCCTTCAGTACGGCGTCCCTCATAGTCCGAGTTGCTTTGGGACGTTAAACCCCATAAACCAAACCAAAATTCATCAAGAATGAAAATTCATGAATGAAAACTCAAGAGTGAAAATTCATCAAGAATCAATTTTTATGGGTATCATTCATCAAGAATGAGTGAAAATGAATGAATGAATGAAAATTCGAAAATGAAAATTCATTAAGAATAAATTTTTATGAGTATCTTGAAAATTCATTCTTGATGAATTACGCAAAAACGAAAGCTGTTCTGCCATGCCCTAAATCAACACCATGTAATGTCTGCATCGATTTCCGTGTAAAAGTGATTATCTAATTGCACTTTCTTATGTCATTAAATCGCGCGTTATTTTGTTCCAATAGTTGATGCTATGGGGCCACCTTGCTGGTTACTTACTAAGATGTTGACACTTGCTACCAACCCCTCAAAATCGCTTAGTCTAAAAGCACTTCGCTCACATTTGCGTTATACCATGCAGGAAGCTAACAATCACCGGAACCAAGGAGCGCAGGCGATGTTTTTTTGTTTACATTTGTGGCGTTGATCAATAAGAAATTAATAGTTAATTATTTATGTCGGTTAAAAGTAATTCATCAGAAAGCAGATGAAAAGAAAAAACAACCACATGCC
Source organism: Amblyomma mixtum (assembly GCF_055824585.1). Classification (NCBI taxonomy): domain Eukaryota; kingdom Metazoa; phylum Arthropoda; class Arachnida; order Ixodida; family Ixodidae; genus Amblyomma; species Amblyomma mixtum. The sequence goes on from NC_143019.1 coordinate 72,658,650, forward strand.
AGGGGTGGGATGCGAACCCAGCAACGCGGTGCCCCGGAAGGGAAATCCTGAAGTCATGGGTCCGGATCCCACCCGTGGCATGTGGTACTTTGCTCTTCTGCTTACTGATCCCACCATTTCCCACGAATATTTGTTCTACTACACAATGTTTTGAAGCCTGCCTCCAGTGGAAACTTCCCCCAAGAACGCGAACTCTACATTTCGTCTGGCCACAGTGTCGACGGTCCTGTGCTCTGCGGTGAAGAGGCGCAGAGAAACGACACAACTTACGGTGCGACAGTTCAACTCCCAAATTTTTTTTCTCCTTTTAAACAGAAATTACCTCGATTAAGAAGGGTGAGGTGGCGTTCCTGGGCCAGACAATGGAGGAGGCGGCCGGGTTTGAGGGTTTGTGGGTAGCCCCAGAGTGTGTGAGGGGCATTAAAATCACCACCAAAGAGGAGATGGGAGGTAGAAGAAAGAGAGTGAAGGAATTTGCACAGAGCAGAGAATAAAGAGGAAGTGACAGGGGGGTTGTAAAAAGACAAAAGGACGTGTGAGATGCGGGAAGAAGGGTGGTAATAAACCACACCAACTAAATATTTAAGGAACGCCACCTCACCCTTCTTAATACTCCTGGCTCTCCTACTCGAACGGGCACTGCCTCACAACGCCCTACGACACCCGACCTCACTTTCTCTCGGGGTTCCCTTTCCTTTCACTGGCAGGTGACAGCCGAAACTCTTCTGAGTGACCACTTTCTCATCCATATCACCACCTCTCTCTCCCACATCCCTCGCTGTCATCCGATTATTCACACTGACTGGCATGCTTTTCGTACTAATCTCGCCTCCGACTCCTTTCAATCCTACGACGACTGGACGTCACGCATCTCTGCAGCGCTCACGTCCAGTAGCCGTCGCGTTCGCTCTCGTTACCCAATCCAAGACCCAGATCCTCACCTTCTCCGTTTATGGAGTCGCCGTAAACGTCTTCAACGCTCCTTTCCTCCCAACCACACAATGCCCAACTTTCCTCCCGGATCACTGCTTTGCGGGCCGAGATCGTCGCCCACTGCGCCTCCCTCGAGGACTCTCGTTGGAGTGCTCTTTGTGATGGCCTTGATTCTGCATTGCACTCGCGATCCGCATGGTCTCTCTTTAAACCCCTCCTTGGCACTAAGCCTGCCCTTGCTCCCACTCTAGCTAAACCCCTCACTCAGGGGACTCCCTCCGAAGTTTTTGATCAACTCGCCTCTCTCTACCTCCCGCCCCCTCTGGCACCCTCCTACCCGGTGTACTCGGGTGGACCTAACCCCGATCTGGACCAATGCTTCACTCTCCGGGAGCTCGAATCTGCTCTGGCTGCTAATTCTACACGCTCGGCTCCCGGTGAGGATGCCATTACATACACCACACTTCGCAACCTTCCTGACTGCGCCAAAGAATTCCTCCTTCAAACCTACAATGAGGCCTGGGAGAGCGGCTGCTTGCCGAGCTCCTGGACATCCTCCCTTATTTCTATGATTCCAAAACCGGGCAAACCTCCCTCTCTCTCTAACCTCCGCCCAATCTCCCTGACGTCGTGCGTTGGTAAGACCCTTGAGCGAATGGCTCTGACTCGCCTCTCTGATTTTCTTGAGGCACGGGAGTTCTTCCCCCATTCTCTCATTGGCTTCCGACGCCGCGTCTGTGCACAGGACATGTTTCTGATTCTCCAGCAAACGTTCCTGTCCTCTACACCTACTCAAATTTACGCACTTGTGACCGTCGATGTTCGCAAGGCCTTTGACGGTGTTTGCCACGATCACGTCCTATCTCAACTCGCCTCTTTGGATTGTGGCTCCCGCATGTACTCCTATATCCGCTCATTCCTCTCTAAACGTGTGGCTCGCTTTCGAGTAGATACCCACTTGTACTCTTGGAGAGAGGGAAGGAGGGAAAATGACTGGAGGGCATGCGCAATGGCGAGGACCTCGAGGGACAATGCGTCTGGAGGGTGTAGATACGGCCCGCTGGTGTGGGTTTCAGGAGCAGGGAGGTGTGGATGGTACAGGGCGTAGCCGCAGGAACCTCGAGGAGCCACGAAGGAGGCATCCGTGTAAGCTACACCCTGGGTGTCAAAGAGAGGGGAATGGTGCTGTGCGGCCGCATGACGACGTCCGGCGTGCAGGACGGGGGACATGTTGGTTGGGAGGGGAAGGATACGAAGATTGGGGGCGGGGGTGGGAATAGGAGAGGTAAACGGGGAGATTGGAATGGGCGAGATACCCGCTTGAGTCAAAAACCACTGACCCTGACGGGTAAGGGAAAGCCGGGCAAGCTGCGAGTCACGATGGAGACTGAGAAGAGAACGAAGAGGATGGAAGAGGCCTGTGGCAAAGAGCTTAGTGGTAGAGGTAGTGATAGGGAGGTTGAGAGCTGCCTTGTAGAGGCCCACAAGGGCAGTCTCGAGAGCGTTGAGTCTGAGTGAAGGAAGCGTAGGGTGCAAAGTACAAGACCTTGTTGAGGGCCAGCGCGTGGGCAACTCGGCACGCGTGAGCCTCGTGGAGACCTGAGCGTCGAGTGACCACGCGCCGCAGAAGGTGAGTTACAGAGTGGCAGGTGGTGACAGCGCGGTGAAGGGATTGCACATTCTTAGCCGCATGCAAAGGTTTGGTTTGGTTTGGTTTATGGGGTTTAACGTCCCAAAGCGACTAAGGCTATGAGAGACGCCGTAGTGGAGGGCTCCGGAAATTTCGACCACCTGGGGTTCTTTAACGTGCACTGACATCGCACAGTACACGGGCCTCGAATTTCTCCTCCAAAGAAATTCAGCCGCCGCGACCGGGTTCGAACCCGCGTCTTTCGGGCCAGCAGCCGAGCACCATAGCCACTGAGCCACCGCGGCGGCTGTTCATGCAAAGGGAAGCCAAGAACTTTGCACTGTGCGACGACAGGAATGGGAGAGCCAGAAAGGTGGAGAGAGACGAAGTGGTTGTGTGAGCGCTGGTAGGAGGAATGGTTGAGAAGGAGAAGCTCGGATTTCTCAGGAGCAGGAGAGAGGCCAGCGGTGGTGAGAAAGGAATCGATGAGATCTAGGCCACGTTGCAGGGTGTCCTGTACGTGACCGGGAGAGCCAGATGAACACCAGAGAGTGATGTCATCTGCGTAAAATATATGATGCAGGTCGGGAATTTCAGCTAGCTGGGAGGCGAGAGGGGCCATAGCGAGATTGAAAAGGGTAGGAGAGAGAACAGCACCTTGAGGAGTGCCACGGGTGAGGTGGTGTGGGTTAGACAAGTGGGTATCTACTCGAAAGCGAGCCACACGTTTAGAGAGGAATGAGCGGATATAGGAGTACATGCGGGAGCCACAATCCAAAGAGGCGAGTTGAGAAAGGATGTGATCGTGGCAAACACCGTCAAAGGCCTTGCGAACATCGACGGTCACAAGTGCGTAAATTTGAGTAGGTGTAGGGGACAGGAACGTTTGCTGGAGAATCAGAAACATGTCCTGTGCACAGACGTGGCGTCGGAAGCCAATGACAGAATGGGGGAAGAACTCCCGTGCCTCAATAAAATCAGAGAGGCGAGTCAGAGCCATTCGCTCAAGGGTCTTACCAACGCACGACGTCAGGGAGATTGGGCGGAGGTTAGAGAGAGAGGGAGGTTTGCCCGGTTTTGGAATCATAGAAATAAGGGAGGATGTCCAGGAGCTCGGCAAGCAGCCGCTCTCCCAGGCATCATTGTAGGTTTGAAGGAGGAATTCTTTGGCGCAGTCAGGAAGGTTGCGAAGTGTGGTGTATGTAATGGCATCCTCACCGGGAGCCGAGCGTGTAGAATTAGCAGCCAGAGCAGATTCGAGCTCCCGGAGAGTGAAGCATTGGTCCAGATCGGGGTTAGGTCCACCCGAGTACACCGGGTAGGAGGGTGCCAGAGGGGGCGGGAGGTAGAGAGAGGCGAGTTGATCAAAAACTTCGGAGGGAGTCCCCTGAGTGAGGGCTTTAGCTAGAGTGGGAGCAAGGGCAGGCTTAGTGCCAAGGAGGGATTTAAAGAGAGACCATGCGGATCGCGAGTGCAATGCAGAATCAAGGCCATCACAAAGAGCACTCCAACGAGAGTGCTCGAGGGAGGCGCAGTGGGCGACGATCTCGGCCCGCAAAGCAGTGATCCGGGAGGAAAGTTGGGCATTGTGTGGTTGGGAGCGAAAGGAGCGTTGAAGACGTTTACGGCGACGCCATAAACGGAGAAGGTGAGGATCTGGGTCTTGGATTGGGTAACGAGAGCGAACGCGACGGCTACTGGACGTGAGCGCTGCAGAGATGCGCGACGTCCAGTCGTCGTAGGATTGAGAGGAGTCGGAGGCGAGATTAGTGCGAAAAGCATGCCAGTCAGTGTGAATAATCGGATGACAGCGAGGGATGTGGGAGAGAGAGGTGGTGATATGGATGAGAAAGTGGTCACTTAGAAGAGTTTCGGCTGTCACCTGCCAGTGAAAGGAAAGTGAACCCCGAGAGAAAGTGAGGTCGGGTGTCGTAGGGCGTTGTGAGGCAGTGCCCGCTCGAGTAGGAGAGCCAGGAGTATTAAGAAGGGTGAGGTGGCGTTCCTGGGCCGGACAATGGAGGAGGCGGCCGGGTTTGAGGGTTTATGGGTAGCCCCAGAGTGTGTGAGGGGCATTAAAGTCACCACCAAAGAGGAGATGGGAGGTAGAAGAAAGAGAGTGAAGGAATTTTCCCAGAGCAGAGAATAAAGAGGAAGTGACAGGGGGGTTGTAAAAAGACAAAAGGACGAGTGAGATGCGGGAAGAAGGGTGGTAATAAACCACACCAACTAAATATTTAAGGAGGGTGGAGGGGATGTCAATTTGCTCTACGAGCACGTCACTGCGTACATAAATAGACGCAAGTGGTGTGGCCGTAGTGGCATGGTAGGCGCGGTAGCCTGGGACGTTGCGGGTCGTACTCCAGTTTGGAACGGTGCTTGCTTTCACGCCTTTTCGAAACGTTAAAAAATACTGAGCTCACCTCGCGAAGAAATTTTTTCGGCAAAAATATTTTAGCTCTGGTTTCGGCACGTTGCGATAAGTTTCCAGGATTTTTTTTAACAAATCGGAGAAGGTCGATCGCAATGTCTTGAACATTTTTTGTGGATTGACCACAAAGCGTTCACCATTGGCAGAGTTTAAATAGGGTCATCGCTCCAAGGAGCCAGGCCCGGTGAGGGGGGGGGGGGAGGAGGGTGTGAAGTGGGAAGGGTGAATCCTGTCCATGCATGATGGCTGCTAAAGGGGATTAACCGCGGTTGACCTGCAAAACTGCGAAGTCATCCCTGGATTCTTAGCGTCCATTAAGTGCTAATAATTTAGTACAGTTTGAAATATACACGTTTCCAATAGGAAATGTTGAAAGTGCACACTCACAGCAAACATGGTTGAGCACCTCGTGAAAGGTTACTTCTTGCAGCACGCGTTGAAGCTGAGTGACCCTGCGATAGCCAAAAGTAGTTTCTAGAGCACAAAGCAGACGCACACTCTAGTAATGACACTCAAGCAACTGGAAACCAAAGAAGAAAAAAAATTGGCATGGTTTAGCTTTGGTTAAACCGGGTAAATTGCATAAGCAGTGGTGTCCACGTTCTCCTGGCGATTCTTCGGCGCATTGCGCCGTCCCTGAGCAGTCAGGTGTTGAGATTCATCGGTGACCGAAGACATCGCGATATGCGAGAGAGATACATTTCCTTTCCTCAAAAACAAATTTCCCGTCGAGCAAGGCGCAGAGCCGAATGGGCGATGGCATTCTGTGGACTCCCTGATAGCGTTTCAAGACGCTGTCGCGTTCCACTCGTAGAGGCGATGTTAAGGCTTTCGCCTCACCGCGCTTTAGGTCAACAAAGTGCCCCCCCCCTCAATTTTATTGCGAAAGCAATACTGCTAGCACTTGTCTGCCGTCAGTGGAGGTCGTTCCTTCGCTCACGTGACAGCGTGACGTCACGACCAGAGGAGAGCAGGGGCCCCAACTCGTCTGTTCGGCCGTAGTCGTTCCTTCGCTCGGCGCGGCGGCTACCACGTGACGGCCTCCTCGGCCCGCCGCGTGAGGGCGCTCGCTAGGAGAGGATACACGGGGCGCCGCAGGCGCGCTCCGCTTAGTCATGTCTGAGGAGTTGTACAAGGCTTCGCTGGAGCGACGTGCTGCGCGCAAACGCCGGCGCCGTGCCGAGGAGACATGAAGAAAGGCAAGAGCGGTTGGCTAAGCAACGCGCCTATGCCGCAGAACGGCGAGCCCGGCGGCGTTCTACAAGTTCTCTTTCTTTCAGTCGCAACAACACGGCATCGCGCCGAACGGGTTGTGGCGTTCCTCCCTTCCTTTATGGTTCGGTTAGGGTGTCCACCGAGATGACAGGGAATTACTGCGCCATTTCCTTTCATCAAAAAGCCGGTAGCCACGCGTGACCTGTAGACGCGGCGCACTGCGTTCCAAGACGCTTTCAGTCGTCGCGCAGCGCCGGCCGGTAGCCACGCGTGACCTGTAGACGCGGTGCACTGCGTTCCTTCAGTTGTAGGCGCTGCCCGCTTTCGCAACCTACCAGGCGTAACCAAAGCTAAGCCCCCGCCAATTTTTTATGCGTAGCATATTGCAATCACTGAGTTCAGCAATTGGGCGCGGCCGGGCAGCCACCAAACCACGTGACGTCACGTCACCAAACCATGTCAAAGAAAAAGAAAAAATAAAAAAAGAAAGGGGAAAAAATAAAAAGAAAACCAAAAAAGGAAAACAAAGAAAAAAAGGATGGCTGAGCATGGTGGCGGTTGCCACCGCCCCGTTTCAAAGGGCGCACTCCCATCCATCCATCCATCCATCCATCCATCCATCCACCCACCCGCCCACCCATCCATCCATCCATCCATTCCACACACCCACCCACCCACCCACCCACCCACCCATTCCATCCGTCCGTCCGTCCGTCCGTCCGTCCGTCCGTCCGTCCGTCCGTCCGTCCGTCCGTCCGTCCATCCGTCCATCCGTCCATCCGTCCATCCATCCATCCATCCATCCATCCATCCATCCATCCATCCATCCATCCATCCATCCATCCATCCATCTGTCACGGAGGAAAAGCTGCTGAGAAAATCGAGTGTCGCCAAGCAATACCTCGCGCAAAACGACCGCGCAATATGCAACGCATTCTTGGCTTAACCAAGCTAAGCCTGGGCATCTTTTTTTTTTTATTGCGAAAGCAATACTACTCCCAAGAACGGCCTTTCGCGTAGCGGCGGCCACTTGGCACGTTTGACCTTTAGAATGACTCCTCACGTCATTCCATGCCTAGTGACGTCACAGCATGACGCCATACCAGGAGCGAGAGACAGGCTACCAACTCTGCGGCTCGTCGGGTAACGGCGGCCGCTTGGCACAGCACGCCGCGCTCCTCCCGCTAGAGGCGCTGCATATGCAGTATAAAAGACCTGCTTTCGCAACCTACCAGGCTTAACCAAAGCTAAGCCCCCGCCAATTTTTTTTATTGCGAAAGCAATACTACTCCCAAGAACGGCCTTTCGCGTAGCGGCGGCCACTTGGCACGTTTGACCTTTAGAATGACCCCTCACGTCATTCCATGCCTAGTGACGTCACAGCATGACGCCATACCAGGAGCGAGAGACAGGCTACCAACTCTGGGGCTCATCGGGTAACGGCGGCCGCTTGGCACAGCACGCCGCGCTCCTCCCGCTAGAGGCGCTGCATATGCAGTATAAAACACCTGCTTCCGCAACATACCAGGCTTAACCAAAGCAAAGCTAAGCCCCCGCCAATTTTTTTTTGAAAGCCTGAAATATTTTTGGCGAAAAAAAATTTATTCATGAGGTGAGCACAATTTGAATATTTAGAAAAGGCAAGAAATCAGGCACTGCTTAATAATTAATAAACAATTCAAATTTTAATAAGATACTAGAAAACTTTTTTGTCCACATTTGCACAGATTCTTGCTTTCGATATAATTCGGAGCATGCAGCTTTACACGGTATAAATATTTTTAAAAGATCGAAAGAAAATATGACAATGTACCGTTCTGTCGTTTTTTTTTAATATCATACAAAACCTTGCTCTCCGAAATTCGGAACTAGCCGTTTTGCTTCTCCAGATGTCTAGTGCCTATAACCAATGTTACAGGTGATGAAAATGCGTACATCAAAGTAAAAAAATACTGAAACCTTTTAAAAAGTGAGTTTTTAGATAAAACACTAGTGAATTTTACCATATAAGATGGTCCCAGTAAAAATACGAACAATAGCGGGTTACATAGAACAGTGCACTGCCTCTAATTTGCGAAACTTTTGTCGACGTAATTTTCGTTTAGAGCCAGAAAATATTTTTCAAGTTCAGCTCTCGCGCCGCATGTTGCACCGCCTCTTAACGCCTCTTCGTCGCAGAGTACGGCACCTTGCATGGCACGACACTTAAGCCAATAACCACTTCATTTTGCTGTCGCTCGCTGCTCCGCATTTTTAGGCGAAAGTCTTTAAAGCCTCATCATTGTGGACAAAACGTTGTCAGCAGAGATGTCACGCTTTTGACGGTGCCCACCGAGATATGTGAGACCCTTACTGCGTAATATCCTTTCCTCAAATGCAATTTTCAGTTTCTTCATTAAGGCCCCTCTTCCTCTTTCTTCCACTCCCACTTCCTCCCTTCCTCTGCAAAGTGATGACGGGTGTCCACCGAGATATGTGAGACAGTTACTGTGTATTTCCTTTCCTCAAAAAGCGTTGCATTCCAAGGGCAAGGCATCGCGCCGAACGGGTGGTGGCGTTTCCGTGGGCTCTCCCAATACCTTTCTAGGAGGTATTGGCTCTCCCCGCAGTTCTACAACGCGCTGTCGCGTTCCAGTACTAAAGGCGAAGCTTATGCGTCATTAATTAGCATTGCCATTAATCAGTAATTAGCCATTAATTAGTAATTTACTATTACTTCCTAATTAGTACATAGTTATGTGTGACCTCATCCAGTGGTGACGTCACCAGTGCCACAGAGGCAGTGAGAGTGATGCGGAAAACGCTTTCGCCTCTACGTAGTTTAGACAAAGCGCCCATGAATTTTTTAGAGCTGCAGCTAAAAAAAATTGGCAGAGGCTTAGCTTGGTTAAGCCTAGTGGATTGCGAAAGCAAGACTGCCTGGCTGCACGCCGTTTAGCTAAACGTTGTTCCCGCTCTTCATCCGTTTCTTCCGCACGCCGCCGCTTCTTAGCTGCAGCACATCGTTACAGCTTCACCTTATACACATCATCCGACATATCGTGGAGGATTCGCTGGAACGACTGCGACGAGCTGAGTTGGGGGGCCGCTTTTCAACAGCTGGCATGACGTCACGTACAGCTAGCGCCCCTCGCGGCAGGGGCGCGCAGCTGCGGCATGGAGGATTCGCTGGGACGATCGCGACGAGCCGAGTTTGGGGGGGCGGGGGGGGGGCGCTTTTCCACGGTTGGCATCAACGTTAATGGAACTAAACTAAGTTGCCAAACTCCGCCTTCTCCTTGCGGCTGAAGCGGCCCGCAAATTTTAGCGCGAGGGGGCGCTGCCGTCGAAACAGGCTCCCGCTGGCCGCCGCTAGCAGACGCCGCAGGCCCGGCCGCCCAGCGTCGTAGCATGCAGCTTTCGGGAATGTTCAGTAACTGGCGTCCCAAATATCGCATTTACTGATGTTTATCGTAAAGACACCAGTCAGTTCTGAACCCTGTGCGGTGAGTATGCCACAAATCTTTGCTTCAGCAACTCGAGTGATAGATCATCGCTGCCTAGCCAATGCCACCGTTGGCCGAAATTGCAGGCGGTCATGATTTTTGAAAGGAACGTGGTTATAAGAGTTTCTTCACCAAAGTAGCATATTAGACATCTACTTTAAAGGTGGAGATCAGATCATCGCAAGGCTCATCGTAAGTTCACTTACCAGCTTTTCTAAACGCGAATGTCTGCCTGCTACTGGGCGCGCATGTCGTAGAGTGCTTTCGCGACGCGATTGCTGCTGTGATCGTTGTCTTTGGGCTACGTGCGCTTGCATGCAGAGTTTCAGGTGTTGTATCTGCCATGCCGACGTGCTGTGTGCCGGGCTCCACGAGCGGTTACAGAAACAACAAGACTGCGAGACATTTTTTCGCGGCTCTTCGTGATGCGGATCTCCGTGCGGCATGGGATCGAGCCATTCCCCGTGTTGACAGAAAACTGTCCGACAAATCACGTGTGTCCGATCTTCATTTTCACGAAGAAGACATACTGAAGACGTACACGCATGTTATTAATGGGGAAGAAGCAAAAATCGAGATGGGTAAGTGGACCCTCGTAGAAGGATGCGTGCGCAAAATGTGCTGTGAATAAAATGTAAAAGTATCTCTGTATTTGTGTCCAGCTGTAGTGCACTGCGTGAAGGATCGAAAAATATTCTTGGAACGGAAGCGCACGCTAGGTTCAATACACGGAGACCGGTAAACTTAAAATACTGAAATTTCTTGTCTGGAGTTGGCGTCAGGCATCGTCGCTGTTGCAGGGAAAGAAAAACTGACGACTCGGGAACCCGAGGAAGTTCACTGCCTTCGCAGCTCGGGTTGTAAGCAGCGCGCTGAGTCATTCACGAAGTGAACGCTGTGCGTAAAATTTGCTTATTTCAACTGCACCACAGAAATTGTAGGTACTTGTGGTCTGCTTTCGAGTGCCATAAATGCGGGACTTTGCGCTCTGAAGCTATTGCTAATTTATGTTTAAAACACACTGCACCAATGCCTGCCAGACATTCGCGTTTAGATAAGCTGGTAAGTGAACTTACGATTAATATGCTACTTTTGGTGAAGGAACTCTTATAACCACGCTCCTTTCAAAATGGAAATGAAGATCGCACACACGTGATTTGTCGGACAGTTTTCTGTCAACAAGGGGAATAGCTCGATCCCATGCCGCACGGAGATCCGCGTGTCGAGGAGCCGCGAAAAAATGCCTCGCAGTCTTAATGTTTCTCTAACCGCTCGTGCAGCCCGGCACATAGCACGTCGGCATGTCAGATACAGCACCTGAAACTCTGCATGCAAGCGTACGTATAGCACAAAGACAACGATAACAGCAGCAATCGCGTCGCGAAAGCACTCTACAACATGCGCGCACAGTACTAGGAGTACTAGGAGCACAGCAACTGATCGGACCGGCTGAAGCCTGGTACGACTGCAGCGCCACTCAAAGCAACCAGTGGTGGCGGCGCCGCGAAACCGCTCTCGGTTTGGCAACTGAGTTTAGTTCCATTAACGTTGGTTGGCATGACGTCACGTACAGCGAGCGCCCCTCGCGGCAGCGGCGCGCAGCTGCGGCTTGGACGATTCGCTGGGACGATCGCGACGAGCCGAGTTGGGGCCCCGCTTTTCCACAGCTGGTATGACGTCACACATAGGTCACGCTAAAGGTCAATGGTGGATTCTCCGGGACGACGGCCAAGAGCGGAAACCTCCAGCAGTATTGCTTTCGCAATAAAATATAAAGCGTGCCATTCGACGGGTCGCTTTCGCTTTCGAAGTTCGAATAGACCAGCTCTGGTGGGGGGCAGCCAAAAGAAGAAAAACGAGGGTATTCAGCGTTCTGTCTCGCATGGAACACGATGAGGAAGCGACCAGCCGGCGTGGCGGGCGTATCACAAGTGCTTTATTTATATCCGAATAAAATCGCGGAGAGCGCGCGCGCGTCGGAGCGCATGTGACGGTGCGAAGTGCGCTGCGCTGCGGCGAGTACGGTGGCGGTGAACGCGACCAGCTCGCGCGTAGACGCTTCGCCAGCATAGTGGCTTGCCTCCGGTTGCAATGGCGAGATTACTATTTCATCTGGCCACGATGAAGCTCCCTACCCAGTTGGCAGAGGTCGCCGGTGTGCAGGACGCTCTGTATGCGGACGACATCACCCTCTGGGAAACACAACAATCGGTTGGAGACATCGAGACCAACCTGCACCAAGCGGCAGCTATTGTTGACGAATACGCTCGTCGCTGTGGTCTTCCCCGAGCAAATCGGAATTTCTGCACATACGCCCCAACTCAAAGTGCACAACCAAAATTGTCCTTTCCCTACTTAGCGGACCGATACCCGAACACGAGGATATCCGGGTACTGGGGCTTTTCATTCATCATAGGCGCAAGATAGACACTACCCTACATAAGCTACGTAAGGTGGGGGACCAGGTGGGTCGGATGCTCCGCCGGGTATCCAATAAAAGGGGGGAAGGGGGGGGGGGGGCTACGATGCAAAGATGCCCTGCGGCTGGCCAATGCATTGTTGTTGTTGTGTGTTGCGACTGAGAGAAGGATGAAAAGGAAATTGCACGGGCCTGCCTACTGGCTCGAGCCAAGCCACCACCGCTGCCACGTGCAGATAGAGGTGAGTTAAATCAGAGGAAAGAGAAAAAGGAAAGAAAAGACGCGCGTCGCAGCAACAACTGCGTCCGCCGGAGCGGACGCTGCTCTAAAAACAGATAAGCGGCCGAAGCCGCGCTCGCCGAAGCGAGGACAGATAGGGATACAACCAAGGAGATTCGTAACCAGCCGGATTTTAGATTCGGCTCCCTACCTCCACCTACGCAAATGCGATGAGAACGCCTTAGAAGTAGTTCTCCGGAAGATTTATAAGACAGCGCTCGACCTCCCCATAATGACGTCCAACAAGCGTCTCCTCGGTCTGGGGATGACCAACACCTTTGGGGAGTTACGAGAAGCTCAGCTTAACAATCAATACTTGCGACTGAGCAAAAGACCTGGGGGGAGCCGCCTTCTGACCCGCTTACACATATCCTACGCAACACACACAGAAGAACGGGTCCGCATCCCTGAAGCCTGGCGCTTTGCCCCTTCCGAAGAACATGACTGCAGACACCCATGATGGTCGCCGTCTCGCGCGGGCGGAGGCTATTTCTCAACAATATGGCCATAAGCCAGGTGTCTTCTATGTGGATGCGGCCGGCCCACACCATGGGGGTTGGTACACGGCGGCCGTCATCCACCAAAACACTGCAGTTCAGGGCCTTACTTTCCGTGCCCCGAACATTACATTTGCGGAAGAGATCGCCATTGCACTGGCTGCCGCAGATCCAGAGTCCCGAGTCATTATCACGGACTCCAGGGGCGCCTGCCGCAATATTGAGCAAGGGTATATTCCAGACCGTGCTTTCAAAATCCTCCACGCATGCGAGTACACAGGGTTTCAAACCCATCGTACCATCGTGTGGGCTCCGGCTCATGCGGGTCTTGAGGGGAACGAGGCAGCCGACGCTGCCGCCCGCGCGCTTACTCACCGGGCGTCGCCTCATCTGCAGCCAGATTCGAAATGCAATTTCAATCCGGCCACTACATTTAGGGAGATCACTTCTCTTTATCAAAACTTTCATGGCCTCTATCCCCCTCCCTGTAAAGGCCTCACCAGAGGGGAGGAGCGCTGGCTTCTCCGCCTCTATACCAATACTGTACTGTGCCCGGCAGTACTTAAGCACTTCAATTCTTCCTTCTCGGGCGCGTGCCCGCACTGTGAGAAGGAGTTTTCGGACACCTACCACATGGTGTGGGCATGCCCTTCCAATCCTGCCTACCCACCCCACCTCCACCCCACTCGAGAGGACTGGGAAGCTGCCCTGCGCGGCTGCTCCGAACTCCATGCTCAACAGGCATTGGTAGCTAGAGCCGGGGCCGCTGCGGAAGCTACAGGGATCCCGGACTAGGGATCCCTCGTAGTGTTTGTAAGGGGCGGGCACTTCCGGCTCGCGCCATCGACCTCTCACTGTAAATAGAAATAAAAGTTTTGCTCCTCCTCCTCCGGTTGTCGCTGGAGTATTAAGGCGAAAATCTTCAATAGTTCATACTGTCATCCGTTAACAAAGCGTGCCACACCCGTTTAACTCGGAAACTAAGACAGATAGAAAAAAAGCAATCGTTGTTTCATATAGAGGAGGCAAGAATGAACCTAAAAGCCACGTTTGATGACTGCAGATTAATTAGTTAATTAATTATAGGAAAAAATGTCGAAATTGCGTCCAAATAGCGCGGACGTCGATATAGCCACGGAACGGTGTGACTTCACATCCACAGGAAGTCGTCACGGCGGAGTGAAAATTGTCACAGTATGGCCAGAAAAACGCCGGATTCGTGTCAAATTAGATGGATAATGTTTAATAAGTGTAACTAACACTTAAGATCCCCGAAAGATCTATAATTTGGGTATCGATATAGCCACGGGAACGGTGTGAAGGCACAACCACCGGAAGTCGTCACGGCATAGTGTTCTCGGCTTTCGCCTCTCAATACTTTAGTTTCCAAAGTGTGCTAGTAATTTTTAACGCAGAAATTGCACCGATTAGATCAAATACAACCAAGACATCACATAGGAGAGAACCGGGCATGAGCCTCTGACGACCACAAGGGTCAGGCATACCACGTGGTGCTGCTGCATCGCGGATCGTTTCAACACCTGATCGTTCTGGCCATTTCCAGATCGGCGTCTCACAAGCTCTCATGCTGGTCCTTGCGTATGTCATGGCGGTTGAGGTATTTAGGGGTAGGTGTAGTGCTGTCTTAAATGCTGTTCGAATCATGGCATCCAGGGTGGAGATTTCCCCAGCCTGGAGTTTCAGGTAGGGGAGCGTGAAGATAAAGCGGCTGAGGACGAAGGCATGAATGAGACGACATAGGTCATGCTCCTTCATGCCCCGGGGGTGTGCAGAAACGCGGCGGATTAGGTGTGATATCGACACAGTTGTCTGCTTGAGTTTCCGTATGGTGTGTGTTTTTCCCGTTGTTCTGGATGTGGAGGCCAAGTACCCGGAGAGTGTTTACCTCCGGGATGGACCGGTTTTCCAGTGTCACGGTGATGGGGGCTGTGGGGCAGTTTCGTGTTGTGGGGCGGATTATGAGGAGCTCCGACTTCTCCGGTGAGCAGGAGAGTCCGATACTCCGCGCATGCGTTTGGGTGAGGATAGCTGCGGACTGTAGGGTGTTCTCTATGTCTCCATCACTGTCATGGGTGGTCTATAGCGTGATATCATCGGCATAGAGTGTATCCCGAAGGTGAGGGATGGTTTGTAGCTTGCGGGCAAGGGGAATGAGAGTGACATTGAAGAGGAAAGGGGAGAGGACGGACCACTGGGGGGTTGCGACCCCACTAACGGTGTAAGGGGGGGTGGTGGAGATGTGGGGACCGAAGTAAATTTCTGCCGTGCGGTTAGTAAGGAATGTTTGAATATAGGTGTACATACGTTCACCTATGTTCAAGGGGGAGAGAGCCGCCATGATCGCTTGATGGTCCAGGCGATCAAAGGCCTTGGAGAGATCCAAGGCTAAGACAGCTTTTGTGTGACCCGGAATGAGGGGGTCGAAAATGTCCTGCGTGAGTTGGAGCATGGCGTCCTGTGCTGACAGATGGGGACGGAAGCCCACCATGCTGTGCGGGTAGAGGTCAACTAGGCCTACACAATACGATAGGGGAGCTTATCGAGGCCCACCCACAGACACAATACATACGTCTCGCGAGAACCACCACCGGGAGACACATCCTACACACCCTCGGTATACGCCTACCAGTCACAGATCCCACACAGCTCCAGGTCCCCCGCCATATTCACCGCGAACTAATTATCAAACCTCCCCCCAAAAACATGCACCCCACCTACCACGAACCCCGACGCAGAGCTCGCGCTCGGGCGTTCCACAAACACTATGGCGCGGAACCGTTTGCCGTGTGGGTGGCTGCTCCATGCACAGGTGAAGACGCGGTTGTAGCCATCACAAACCCCTCCCTCCAATCGACTGCCACTCTTCACATATCCCCCGCTGCCACTTCCGAGGAGGCCGAAGAGGCCGCCATTGCCCTGGTCATCACACGCACAGAGGCTCGATATATACTGTCAGATTCTAAAACTGCTATACTAAATTTTGCTCGCGGGAGAGTTCACGTCCCTGCATTTCGCACACTGGACTCCCTCGCCGCGCACCCGTCCCGCCATGTGGAGCTGATATGGGTGCCTGTCCACTCCGGGAATCCCGGAAACGAAACCGCCAAACCGCCCGAGCTTCTCTCAACCGGGCACCGGCGGCCTCCGACCTGGTGTTCTCGCGGGAGCGCATGCACTCATTCAGTGAAATGACGCAGGCCTGCAAAGCCGAGCGCCGGCTCTACCCACCACCTCATCCTTCCCTCGACAATTACCTTAAGACACTCTGGAGGCGGCTCCAAACACGCACTTTGCCCTCCCCTTATATACGCTCGCGATATCACCCAGTCCACACGAACCCTTCCTGTACCCTCTGCCACCACCCCAAAGCCACTCTCGACCATATTCTTTTCCTCTGCCCGGCGGATCCTTCCCCCGCGGGGCCTGGAGCACCTTACCACTTGGGAGGCTTGGGAGACGACCCTACTGCGTTGTGAGGAGCCGGGCTAGCCTGCCAGCGTCATGAGCCTCCGGGACATGAACGTTTGAGTGCACTGGGGCCGTGCGGGGACCCAAGGACCGACGTGTCCAAAACTCCCTTGTTCAAATAAAGTTTTCATCATCATCATCATCATGGCGGAGACAAGAATGACTGACTGCGGCAGAACCACACCGAACAACTAGCTCGCTGGGGCAAGTGACACAACGGAAGCGTTAAGAAAATCTTTTCACACGAATACCTGTTCGAATACCCAACGTACCCATGCTTGCGTGCAGTGCAAACCTCACTTGAGAACAAGAACTATGCATTTCGTCAGGCCACAGTGTCGACAGTGTCGTGCTCTGCGGTGAAGAGGCATTAGGACACGGCGCAACTTGCGACCCGGGAGTTCTGCATCAAAAATTCTTTTCTCGCTTTAAACAAAAGTTTAGACCTCGATAGAAATTTTAGAAATGAAAGGCAATAAAAAGTACTACGCAAGACAGCAATAAACAGTACGTAATTCTCTGTAGTTCGTATATTTACTTCGAGCAGCTCCGGGTGAAATTAACGTGTGTTTTTGGCTCAAAACGCACTTTTTTGGGAATTTAGTATTTTTTTGCTTTGATCAGTTTCATCAACTGTAAAATTGGTTATAGGTACTAGACACCCGGAGAAGCAAAACGGCTATTTCCGAATTTCCGAGAGAAAGTTGCATTTTAAACAAAAAAACGACAAAAATGTTGCATTTTCATATTTTCTTTAGATTAAAAAAAAACATATTTGTGCCATATAAAGCTGCATGCTCCGAATTATACGAAAGGGAGAATCTGTGCAAATTTCAATGAAAAAAATTGCGAAATGTTTTTTTTTAATTTGAGTTTAATTAATTACTGAGCAGTGCCTGCTTTCCCGCCTTTCCTAAGTATTCGAACTGCGCTCACATCACGAATAAATTTTTTAAGGCGGAAGCCTTTAATGCCTCATCGTTGTAAGCAGGAGTTGTCGACAGAAATGTCACGGTTTTCAATTGGTCGAAATGGCTGTGACGTCAAAGTGCGCGAATTTCAAACGGGGTCAATTGTTATTCGGCTAGTAACCAGCCACCAATCAAAGGGATGGTATAGCGATGCTCCAAGTAAGTGGGACTGAGTTTATTCCCTGGCAGTGTTGCAAGACGCCGTTGCGTTCCACTCTTAGGGGCGAAGCTTAACACCTTAACCACACATCAGTGACACAAGCAGCAACACCGAGCTTAAGGCTTTCGCCTCACATCACTTTAGGCCAACAAAGTGCCCCCCTGAATTTTTTGGCAAAAATATTTCTTGCTTTCATTACGCAAGTTAGGATAAGCATCCGTGAATTTTTTTGAACAAATTGCAGATGGCCGAGCGCAACGTCTGGGGCGTTTGGCGTGGAATGAGTCAGATATGATTAAGAACGCATTCTACCCGCATAACACATACGGAGGGCAACTAAGACTACTCACGTATTGTGAATGCGAGAACATTTCAGTATTATTGTGGGCTACTAGTTAACTAGTAACTAGTTGTGGGCTACTAGTTCCGGGAGCAGTTAATCTTCCCTCTGCTGTAAAACCCCTCGCGAATCCGCTGCCCTACTTCAGCCCCCTTTGTCTTCCCTTCCTCGTCCTCCCCTACTCTCTCCTATCCCATAATTCCCCGCCCCAAGCACAGCGTCCCTGCGGTGCTCCCTGCCTGACGAGGCAGTTATAGGGCTGCGCAATCCCCCTTTGTCCTGCCCCCCCACCCCCCCAATTAATAAAAATTAATAATCGCAACGAGTTAGCGACCAAGGAAACGACAGATGCCACCGTGTCCAAACAACTCGCTGATCCTCTTTACCCGTTTGTTCGACCGGACGGTAAGGCGCCCGTGCAGGCCCTTACGACGTTAATGACCTTACAGTGGCCTTCAGCTTCGCTAGGAATGATACATTAAGTTATCCTTTTCGTGCGAAGCTAATTTCAAGGCAGGAAATCTAGGTACTTGGGATAATAAAAGTTGTGTCGGCTACACGGGCTCCGGATAGACGGCGCGTGTAATTTCACCATGAGTACTGCGCGCATATTACACAATGCGGCGAATTTAAGTACGCGTATCAAAGTAACATTCCGGAAAAGCGCAAAGTTCAAAGATGCAGCGCACGCTTTAAACAACGAACATTGCACGTTTTAATGGTTTACAAACTTCGAACAGACAACCGCATCCGACTTGAAGCATTATCTCCTATTAGGAGCTTTTGCTGACCTTTGCCCGACAACATACGTTCCGAAGAAGCGGGCAGGGAAGCGCTGGTGAGTGCCGCGAATTTGATGCGCTTCTTTAGAATGCGAAGAGCCAGCCCATTCACGAGCTGAAGAAATAAAACTCAACGCGAAACTTCCGAAACGGTGCGCTAAGAACGACCAGGAGGCGACGCGGTAACCCGTTCACCCGGCATTGCCTGACTACCTTACCAGCCAAACAGAAAGGCAACAGCAACCAGAAAAAAATAATAAAAGAAATGAGTTCGCACCATTTTCCAAACAAAGATGGAGGTATGTTTTCAAACGGTGCCTTCCTATCCTCCCTTCAGAAAATCGACAACGTCCGCAAGCCCCACCACAAGGCACAAATGAAAGCAGCGACGCGAACGCGAAACACAGAGGACTTCATTCAGTTCTACGGAGACAAACGAGCACGCGATAACCAGTCTGACAAATTCTTGGCGCGGTGGTTACGTGGCTTCAAGCCCAGCCGTCCCGGCTGAGTCCTTACGAGTCGCAGCCGGCTTTGGTAACCACGATGAGCGAACAGACGAAAAGCGACCGGCGCGATTTCCACGTGCGCGCGTACAACTCGCCTGGCTGATGCAACGTCAGTCGAAAGCGGAATTTCACACGACGCTTCCTGCGGGCGCATATAGGAGGTATTCACATGACGTCATCCGCAAGGGGCGCTAGCGGCCGGCGCGGCATTCGCCATGTTGGTGGTCGCGCGCGCGGCCGCCGCAGCCACTTTACCGCAGCCAGCCGCAGCGTTTGAATAGCTGGTGATGGGTGAAATGTGAGTGTATATCGCGTCTCGCCGCACGTAATTTCTGTCCGACCCGTGCCGCCGCGTGACTGCGTGAATATTCCGTGAACTGTGCGAAGCAGAAAAGAGCGGGCACGCTCAGAAGGTTCTACTTTGTGAAAAGGTCGACCCCCCGTAGGAATGCGGAGGCACCGGCATGGTGTGCGACGTATACAAGACTGCTGCCGCGCGTTGAATTCACCGGTATCGAGGCCCACGTTGTGCACGGCTTAAGTTTGCTGGCAGGCCAAGGAATTAAAGGATATAAACCTATGAGAGGGTGCAATTACTTGACAAGCGGGTGAGTCCAAGAGTCGTGCTGTGGGTGCCGACGTCCGCGGTGCCGACGGCCGAAGTGCCGTTTTTGAAGAGGTGAGTAATTCGAAGGGTCTGTTCACTTAGCTGTAGCTTAACTTGTCATCTCTACCTGCTGAAAGTGACGTGTTACAACTGAATCTAGCGGAATGGCTGCTCACTGCGAAAACGGTCTTGTGCATACGAAGCAGCGCTACGTAGCTACAATCAAAACTGCAAAACATTCTCGCTGTGTCTGCCGTTCGTGCTGCGAGCGCATGGCAGTATTTGTTTGGCCGTTCTGTCGGGTAAATAAGGCAGCTATGACGCTTTGCCTTTCTGCTGAAAGACCGTACGTCTGAGAAGCGTCAGCAGTTCGCGGACTACAGCTAGGCGCTTGAATTATCAATTTCTGCGGTGGCAGTTCTGGAATTTCGGTAATTAATCGTGCTGTTTATCCACGATGTGCCCTGCATGACTAGCTGACAGTTATCAACTGATATTAAAAGCTGCAAGTCGTGTACGTTCTTGCGTGCAGCGCAGCCAGCCAGTTTTGCTGCCGAGTTGAGGCAGCTCGGTTATATCACGGCGCAGAAGAATTCTGCTGCAAACTTCATGCACAATACGCGCTCCACAAAGATAAGTGGTCGCTGACGTATTCAACAACGTACAAATATGCTCCGGATCACTAACAGTTCAGGCCGGGTACCTCACGGCGCACCGTGACAATGCGCGAGCTGGCCTGAAACGACCGCAAACATGGCGCGCCTGCCGCGACGACGCTCGCGCCGTCTGGTAGCGTGGCCTCAGTGAATACCTCCTATATGACCCGTCGGGCGCACAGGGCAAGCACACTTGCCTGTTTAGTTGGGCATGTGGCGGATATCGTCCACGGGATCCCGATCACACGGCCACTTGTACTGGATGGCGCCACGAAGACAGCAAGCCACCACGTGCAAAATCGGAACTACAGAACCTCCAGGCTCCACGCTCCGCCCTCCTCCGCCGCTTCCACTTCGGGTTTCAGATGGCGGACTACGGATAGCGATAGCGAGCCACGACAGGGGGCGCCACTGTACAGCAGAGTGTACTTGGGGCCCCTCACCCAGCCCCGGTTTCGGTTTCTTAAAACAAGTGTCGAGTACTTCTGCCCGCGAGGATATAAGTAGCGCCGTAGCGACGTGAGATCAGCTTGGGAAGGGAGTCGTGTATTCGCTAAGCTGCCACGGGAAACGAAGCATTCTGCGAACTGGGAATATTTTGATCACCCAGAAAGCGATGGGTGAGCTGATTGCCAAGAAGTTTCTCATTATTGTTATTTATTTTTTACATGTCACCTTCGCGATTTATTGGTTTTGTGGCTTTCGGCTGCGCTTCGCTAGTTTGCGGTTCTGATCTTGGCCGCAGCGAACTCATTTCGACCGATGTATACGGCTTGCTCAGATAACATTGAGTGAGGTTTAGTCTAGCTTAGTTTTTGTACTTCAATGGCTCCCACTGCAGCGATACAGCACTTGCGAGCAAACGCCCTTAATCCCCGCTTTGGGTTACTGACGTGTGTGCGTATGGTGTTTTATTAGTGCATGATCTGTTACGTCCACGTGACGCTTGTTGCTGTTATTACAGTCGGCCAGCTAATTTGTTGATGGCAACCGTTTCATATTTTGAGTAATTATTTTTCGTTTGAGCGCTATTTGCTATTAGTTCGTGTATCGTGTGAAATTTTTACCCATGCTTTCTTTCATTACGAAAGTAATAGTGGGACTTGATCTCACTAAAGCTTTCGATAATGTAAAACACGAGGCGATATTAGAAAACCTGGCTCTTTTAAACGTCGGGGAGCGCACATACAACTACATTGCCAATTTCCTTTCGGACAGGATAGCGCGCATCCACTTTGGTGAAAGTCAGTCGCAAAACATATATTTGGGCAGCACAGGCACCCCTCAAGGTTCGGTACTTTCCCCTCTTCTCTTCAACGTGGCCATGATACGGCTACCGAAGAGACTGGAGGGGATAGATGGCTTGAATTTCTGCATGTATGCGGACGATATCACCATGTGGATGACCCGTGGACACGACGCGCACATCGAAAGTACGCTACAGAAGGCTATAAAAGGTCGAAAGCTATGTCAGCCGTAGGGGCTTGCAATGCTCGCCGCAGAAGTCTGAACTTCTTTTTTATCGACCTTTGCATCAAAGACAAACTAGAACCATCCCTAACATCAAATTACAAACTCAAGGGGCGGAGATTCCTCATGTTGAAAAAATCAGAATTTTAGGAATGATTATACAAAGCAACGGGTATAACGGTGATGCAATAACTAAGATGGAAAACTGCGCGCAACAAACTATGCGGCTCATACAGCGGATTGCCAACAGAAGACACGGCATGAAAGAGCAGAATCTCCTACGGCTGGTACAGGCATTCGTAGTAAGCCGTATCTCGTATGCTGGCCCCTTCCTTGATCTTAAAGTTTCAGAAAAGGAAAAGATAAATGGAATTATCAGGCAATGCACGAAACAAGCTCTAGGATTGCCCATCCGTACATCCACTCACCGCCTCCTAGAGCTAGGAATGCATAATACCCTGGAAGAAATTACGGAAGCAGTGAGAACGTCCCAAATCGAACGCTTAGCCGGGACCACAACCGGCAGGGCCATTCTAGAAAAACTCAATCTGAGCCGAGATAACAGAACAACCGCCAAAGTTGACATGCTCGGAAAAATTTGAGACAATATAGTTGTACCCCCATTACCCAGGAATATGCATCCTATTTATCACTCAGTGCGCCGGGCCAAGCGGGCAGAGGCGCTAGAGAAACGCTTCCGCTCCTACAAAGACGAGGACGTGGTCTATGTGGATGCCGCTAAGTATGGTAAGAATACGATGACCGTCGCGGTCGTCAATAATAAACAACTCCTCAGAATAATGCCTCCATACTCTCGTGTTACCCAGAGACTGCAGAGGAAGCTGCCATAGCACTGGCTTGTGTAGGCACAAAAGCGAGATACATCATCAGTGACTCCAAAGTCGTCATACTAAATTTCAGCAGGGGCCGGGTCTCCCCCCTAACAAATACAATTCTAAGCCGTCATGTAATAGACCGGAAAATTACACTAGTCTGGACACCAGCACATGCATCCCTGCCTGGTAATGAGACGGCCCACGAGTTCGCCCGAGGCTTTTCTTTCCGGGCGGACCCGAGCGAGGTGGTCTTTACAGACAAGGATCGCATGGTGACCTACAGAGAAATTACACAACACTATCGTTTGCAACGAGCTAGACTTCCTCCAGCGGATAGATCCTTGTCCAGACACTAAGCCATCAACTGGCGCCGGTTACAAACTTACGCCTTTCCAAACCCGGCCCTCTGGAGTCTTATGTACCCAGGGCAATTTTCAGAAACATGCGCAAACTGCGAACTTAGGGCCACCTTGGACCACATACTATGGGAATGTCCTCATGCTCCCCGGGAGGGACGAGGTATAAACAAAAAAGATCAATGGGAGACCTTGCTACTGAGCTCCGACCCGGCGACTCAGTTACAACTCGTCCGACTGGCCGAAGCCGCCGCCGAGAATCAAGACCTTTCGGCCGTCGTCTAGGCGGGTAGCCCTCTGGCTACCCTCTTTCTGTTGGACAATAAAAGTTTTCCTATCCTATCCTATCCTATCCTATCCTACGTGTGACGCATTGTCAGATAACTTTTCTTTACAATGAGGGAGTCTTCCCGCCGCCACCATCGAGTTTTCGTAAATTTGGAACTGCACATTCTTTAGTAAAACGCATTCGCGGTTCGTGTGCTGGAGCATCAAAAATGAAAATCGCTTTTGAGGAAAGGAAAGAGGCAGTAACTGTCTCACTTCTCGGCGGACACCCCAGCCGCGCCATGTGGAGTGAAGGAAGAGAGAGAAAGAGGTGCCATAGTGGAGGTCTCCGGAATAATTTCGGCCACCTGGGGATCTTTAACATGCACTAAAGCTCACTTTACATGCACTGACATCACTGAGCACATCGGCGTCTTTTTAATTTTTCCTCCATCAAAGCGCTCGGTCGCTACGGCAGATATTTTATCCCTTGTCACGTCGAGTCGAGTTGAGAAAACCTTTATTATATAAAGGGGATTTCTCATGCGAAACTGTGCTGTAGGAGCTTGAGAGCAGACTGAAACTAATAAAGAAGTGTGCTGCTTTGAGGAGAGCTCCCAACGTGTCTGCCTTCTTTCTTTAATTCCTTGACACTGCAGTAAACTCAAGTTTAGGCCTATGTGACTGGTCAGGCTTCCATCGTTTCGCAAAACTTGTTTCTGGTCTCGATCCCTCAACTGTTCAAAAGGGAATGAGTATCTGACCTCGCTTCGGCGAGCGCGGCTTCGGCCGCTTATCTGATTTTTTCAGCAGCGTCCGCTCCGGCGGACGCAGTTGTTGCTGCGACGCGCGTCTTTTCTTGTCTTTTTCTCTTTCCTCTGATCTCTTACCTCTCCTCTATCTGCACGTTGGCAGCGGTGGTGGCTTGGCTAGAGCCAGTAGCAGGCTCGTGCAATTTCCTTTTCATCCTTCTCTCAGTCACAACAACAACAACAACAACTGTTCAGATCGCGGCTTCTTCGTCATCCGCAGTAGCCGGGTGAACAGCTCATCCGACGGCGCCCGACAGTCACTGCCGCTCCTCTATCGTCGAATACAACTCAAGCAAGCAGGGGCAGACGGCCCTCAAAGGAGGTCCTCAAGGTAATGGCATCGACCGATTTTCATGACATTGCGCTTAGCCCGATTAAACCGTGGTTGTTCACCATTCATCTGCCACTCTCTGTGATACCAGGCTATAGCCGGATACAAGTAGAGAAAACAGCGCCTTTTCCCCCGTCAAAGAGCCCCCTTCCAGACAATGGCGTCGGCTTACTCCCATAAACCTGCCAGCATAACAATGGCAGAAACACAACAGCACGTCCGCCGCCCGAAGAGGTCTCGTAGTGGTTGCAGCCAACGCTGCTGCGTGCAGAGACCTGGAGTTGTGTCCGTTCGGCTTTTGGTCACAGCTGGGCCCAAAGGTTCTTCTTGCTTCGTTGACAGCTGTAACGATCTCAACCAGCAAAGTCCAAAGCCCAACAAGCAGAAAGCGCCAAACCAACTTTAAGACCTGCCAAGCTGTCTTCGGTCAACAAAGTCTCTTTAGAGAAAATGAGCTGTCGCGTGAAATTTACGTCCTCCTCCGAAAGTTTCCAAGTTTGACCAAACCAGAATACACAGAGCTTGTTTAGCCAAAAGGGAAAAATTTTCTAAATTTTTTTTTTTTTTGGGGGGGGGCCGTAGCACGGTTTTTGTCACAGAAAGCCACCGCCCGTGAGAGCACAAAGGGAAGGTGGAGCTGCTGAACACACAAACAAAACAGACAAAAAATGATTCCCGCTAAAGCAAAAAAAAAAGAAAATACAAATTTGCATAGCGGATTAACGTCTGGGGAGTCAGGAAAGGGCATTACACGGGAAAGCTTCGGCTGAGGCCATCAGCGTTGCTATTACCTCGCAATTTTCTGCAACGCATGTAAACTGAGTCCCGCAATGCCAAGCTCCAAAATTTCGCTCTCATTTCGCATAGGAGAGTGTAATGAACAAAAGACATCAAGCATTAAACTCAATATGAGATTATGCCTCGTATCCGCCCCTTGCGCGGCCGCGGTCCGACAGCTGCCTTAGCAGATGAGACATTACATAATGCTAGGAATTTCAGCTTGCATTTCTGTACAGGCGAGTTAAATGAACAAAAAGAAACAAGCAATAAACTGAACAGGATTATTCCTCGAAACCGTCCAGAAACAACGTTACGATTCGAGGAATTTACTGGTTCCTATTCTTCAGCCGCCCACTGCGCGGCCGCGGTCCGATAGCTGCTCTAGCAGGTGCAACAGGAGACAAGGCTAGGAATTTCAGCATGGGACCCTTAACTGTTCCTCGTCCAAGTCTCGCGGTTCTGAAGTTTAGCTGACGCTCAGAAAGCAGAATGCGAGAAGGGAGCGAACGAGTGCGAATGCCGTGCCAGCGAATCTGCCTCTCTCGGATTGGGTTCGCGCATTGCGTCCCCTTAGCTTGTGTTCCCTTCATGCGGCGCGTGCGAACTCTTGAGCGCTGAGGTGCCAAATTGGGGCGGGTACCCGGTTGTCCGGTTTTCCGTGCAGCAGTCAACATGAGGCGCACTTTCCCCTTCATTAACATTCCCCGTCCTCGCTGTTGGTTTGCGTGGCGCGTCACTAGCCATCTCGGAACCGTCACAGGTTAAGTCGTCGGCGTTCGCCTCATTGTCAGTTTGTGATCCAGCCTGCTCTGGCTCACCACTGTGAGAGTTTGTAAGGCTTACAGGGCCACGTTTGCCCTCTTCACCCGCGTGCTCTGCTGGCGCGGCGAATTCTGGAGCCTTCGAACTGGTGAGGACCTGCGCAACGTTATCTCCAAAACTAAGGCCCTTTTCTTTGGGTAGCATATCCAAGCGATTTGAGAAAATCGAGGGATGCTGCATAGGCAGGTTTTGGGAGACGGCTGCCTTGGTCAGACGCAGCCCTAGCGGGCTCTCGATCGCGACGCGGGCAGTAAGTTGGTCGTGTTGGATACCTTTCCTATCCTTATACTGGCGGTACAGCCGGCCAGAACGGAGCTGGAAAGGTATGTTCTTCCGTGACACACATATGTCACTTTGGTGACTCAAGTTGCGTAGAGATTGGTCTTTCTCTTGCTCAGCGGTGAGCGTTTCTCTGTCCACACGAAGGAGTTCGAGAAAGCCATCTGAGTGGGGCAACACTAGATTCGTATTTAGTTCCTCACCTAGCCCCAGCTCATCACTTGCGCCTGCTTCGGAAGACTCACTATAGCCTGCACTACTGTCGGTACTCTTTACCCCTGTGCTACAAGTGAGTAAGTCCTGGGCTGGCTCGTCATTAGGTAACGCGGAGCCGTCACGGGTTAAGTCGCCGGCGTTCGCCTCAACGACAGTTTGCAATAAAGCCTGCTCTAGCTCATCACCGTGAGAATATACCAGGCTTACAGGTTCAGGTTTGCCCTGTTCGACAACGTGCTCTGCTGGCGCTGCGAATTCACGAGCCTTCGAAATGGTGAGGACCTGTGCAGCGTTATCTCCAAAACTAAGGCCCTTTTCTTTGGGCAGCATATCCGAGCGATTAGATAAAATCGAGGGATGCTACTTAGGCAGGTTTTGGGAGACGGCTGCCTCAATCAGACGCACCCCGAGCGGGCTCTCGATCGCGACGCAGGCAATGGGCAAAGACACACTGGTTTCATTGGCGCATAACTCATTTTCGGGTGTTTGGTCGCGAGCGGCTGTTGTTCCCTCATCGTTGAACTGATCGTTGCTTCGAGGCAGCGCTGAGGCGCATTCCTCGCTTACAATAGAACTTGCAGTTGCCGCTTTCAGCGCGCGACTGCTCTCTGGAGGACTACATTTTTGCGCTGCGCCTACGTCTTTCTGTGTTGCAAGGGAAATCTGCGTGGCATCGCGCTTTTCAGCTAACGCCGCGCTCTGGCTTGGAGCTCCACAGTCGCTGTCAGGTTTGCCCTCTTCAACTACGTGCTCTGCTGGCGCTGCGAATTCACGAGCCTTCGAAATGGTGAGGACCTGTGCAGCGTTATCTCCAAAACTAAGGCCCTTTTCTTTGGGCAGCATATCCGAGCGATTAGATAAAATCGAGGGATGCTACTTAGGCAGGTTTTGGGAGACGGCTGCCTCAATCAGACGCACCCCGAGCGGGCTCTCGATCGCGACGCAGGCAATGGGCAAAGACACACTGGTTTCATTGGCGCATAACTCATTTTCGGGTGTTTGGTCGCGAGCGGCTGTTGTTCCCTCATCGTTGAACTGATCGTTGCTTCGAGGCAGCGCTGAGGCGCATTCCTCGCTTACAATAGAACTTGCAGTTGCCGCTTTCAGCGCGCGACTGCTCTCTGGAGGACTACATTTTTGCGCTGCGCCTACGTCTTTCTGTGTTGCAAGGGAAATCTGCGTGGCATCGCGCTTTTCAGCTAACGCCGCGCTCTGGCTTGGAGCTCCACAGTCGCTGTCAGGTTTGCCCTCTTCAACTACGTGCTCTGCTGGCGCTGCGAATTCACGAGCCTTCGAAATGGTGAGGACCTGCGCAGCGTTATCTCCAAAACAAAGGCCCTTTTCTTTGGGCAGCATATCCGAGTGATTTGAGAAAATCGAGTGATGCTGCTTAGGCAGGTTTTGGGAGATGGCTGCCTCGGTCAGACGCACCCCGAGCGGGCTCTCATTTGCGACGCGGGCAATGGGCAAAGACACGCAGTTTTCATTCACGATTTTAATTTCACTTCGCGCCGAAACCTCCTGATTTAGTGTTGAATTTCTCTCGGCGCGCTTTGCCTCTAAAATTTGTTGCAACTCCAAACGCTTTAGAGCAATTTCTTTTTCTAACCTGTCAGCCTCCTCCTTAGCGGCTTCCTTGCGGTAAAGGCGCTCTTTTTCAACCCTGTCGGCCTCCTCCTTAGCGGCTTCCTTGCGGTAAAGGCGATCTTTTTCAACTCTGTCGGCCTCCTCCTTGCGCTCTTTTTCAACCCTGTCGGCCTCCTCCTTAGCGTTCCTGATTCCCTCCTGAATGACTTCCCAGGTCTCCAAAATTTTGTCTCCCTCCTCCTTAGCACCACGTTCCTTAATAGCCTCAATCAGCTGCGGCTTTCTGTGACTTTTCCTGGCCTCAATACCCAGCTTTTCACACAGCAACATCAACTCTGGCTTCTTTAGCTTGCTAAATCCATGGCAATTCTCGAACGAGGACTTTCAAAAATAAGCTGCTACGTGAAATGCTTAAGCGAGCACGTGCAGAAAAACAATCTACAGGTAGTGATAAATTTCCAGAGTTATCAAGCCTGGCAGATTCTTAAAGAAAGTCAAGCGCTCACCACTGCTGAAGCCAGGACCAAGCGTGGAAGATCCCGCCGCTGCCAACCAGTTGATATGTTTAGCCGTCCTAGTAGCATGTCCCACCAGGCATCGAGTCCAGGAGCACCGCCGCAGTGCCGAAGGAGGAAGGCACGAGGGCCGGAGACGGGGAGTAGGGGAAAATGAAGGAAAAACTGTATTTACATTTTTACATGATTATTTACAAAAAGAGACAAACATGGTAAAAACTGAGAAGTCTCAGGGAAACGTTGAGCGGATCGCTCAGGGAGTCGCTCCGGGAATGGCTCCTCGATGAACGGCTCGAGCGCTTTAAATAGACCCTCCCGAGATCTTCCCGCCTTTTTCAACCAATCGTAGGGACTTCGTCCGGGTGCTCCAAGGTCGTTCACCGCTTCGTCGTCTTCCTCGGCTGAGGCCCCTGAATAGTCGGAAGTGGCCCGTCAGGCCAGGTGGATTTCATATCTTGTCTCGAGGAAACAAGATGGGCGAACACCTGCCGCGTCGTCACCTCGCTTCATCCGCTGAGGCCCGTGGATACTTGGAAGTGTCCAGAAGAGCATCTTGACGGGCTACTCGTTTCCGGCCAGGTGGATTCCATATCTTTGTTCCAAGGAAATTCCCCAAAGGCGGACACCTGCCGCGGCGTCACCCCGCGGTTGACAAAAGAGCTAGGACCGGTTGAATGGCAGGCGCTTGGCAGACGCTCGTCTCCGCAGGTAGCAGCTGGCGTTGAGACATGTCACCTTGACAGATGCACACAATGTCGCAAGGTCAATACTTGGGTGCCTTGGGTGACGTTTAAGTGGAACTCCGGAAGACCCGTCGTGGCAGTTAGGCAGAAGTGGTGGTACCAGGAATCCAGGAGTTGAATACCTCCCTCGTGTTCGTTTCCACCTGTTATGAGGTTGTACGGGGGCGCGTGCCTGAAGACCACTTTCGCAGAACGACGCACTGCCTCTGGACATGGCCTAAGTGGACACAGGTGTGACGGGAACACACAAAGAGAGTTAAGGGGGGGTAGAAACACAACAGGGACTCTCTCTGCATTGTCGCGCTACTCTCGCTAGCAGGTTCATGAGATCCGGCCGACACCATTGGCTGGAAGAGGGTCCTTCGACGAGGGAAAAGTCGCTGTTTTCTTTACTTGTAGAGAGAGAGAGATAAACTTTATTATGGCAGGTGTGACCCCCCTTGGGTCCCTGGACCACCGCACGGTCCCACTCTACGACGGAACGTTCATGTGGTGTTTGTTCATGACGTCGGCAGCCCGAAGCACCGCAGCAAGCTGCAATGTCGGGTCCAGAGACGAGACCTCCCAGTCCTCCCAACTTGATAACGCGGGCTGTCCCTGCGGGGGAGGATCAGCAGGGCACCCGAAAAGGATGTGGGAGGGTGTACCCGACTATAGTAGGTCAAACGGAACCGGTCAAGAGGGAGAGGAGGACAGTCAGTCAAGAGGGAGACTCGCTCGACGCCATTGGCTGGAGGTGCTCCTTTGAGGGGCATTTGGCGCTTTCTTTCTTGAGTTGTATCCGACGATAGAGAAATGCTCCTCAACTACACAGCCGAGTGGTTCACGCCAGCGCTTGCTGGCAGCTTTTCCGACCGCATGCGTAGCATCTCGAACCGGTGGTAAGAGACCCTGGTGCTGCTCAAGCTTTAGCAAGGTGATGCGGAGTAAAGAACGTGTGGTGTGTGTGACCGAAGCTGTCACCGAAGAACACCCCCCGAAATTTTTTTAGCGCTGCATAACCCACTCCCCCTCGTTTCGTCCGTTTTTTCGCCCGTGTTAGTCGCACTGAGTCGATATATTAAAATGTAAAAACAAAAATAAAAATAGTGTCGGTTTGTTGACAAAAATAGTTCTTGTTGTAATAGGAACCGAAAGTTACTGCGCCACAGCGGTGGCTCAGTAGTGCTCGGCTGCTGACCCAAAAGACGCGGGTTCGATCCCGGCCGCGGCGGCTGAATTTCTTTGGAGGAGAAATTCTAGAGGCCCGTGTACTGTGCGATGTCAGTGCACGTTAAAGAACCCCAGGTGGTCGAAATTTCCGGAGCCCTCAACTACGGCGTCTCTCATAGCCTCAGTCGCTTTAGGACGTTAAACCCCATAAACCAAACCAAACCAAAGTTATTGCAGAAGAGAGTCGCTCTTCTTCTTCAGCACACAAGTATGAGACTCATTTTAATTGTAGGAACACTTCACGCAATTAAACATACCTATTCACGTCAGTCGACTTTCTCATATTTTGCAGTGTCCTCAAATGGTCATAAACTATCCCAAAAATAAAAATGCCTTTCTTTAAAGCACCTCTGCGGCCGGGCGCAGGTTTAGATGAATGGGGTAGAAGTTTTGATAAATGTCATTCGTTCGCAGTTTCTTACTTTGTTGGAGAGCAGAAGCTTCTGTTTGGTCTATATTGCGTGGAAATATTCTAAATAACTGTGATTTTCCTTAGCGGTGTTTTTTGCGAGAAAATAAATGCACATTACGAATCAAGTCCTCGGCGTCCTGCGTGCACTCGTGTTTTTATGTAGATATTACAGTGAACGAAACAACTACCCTTCGGGTCAATTAAAGCTTAAAAATTGGCATTGCTTTAGCTCGACTACGCCAGGATATACGTAGCGAAAGCGGAGGCGAGCGCAACGACGAGGCAAGCGGTGTGACGTCATACTAAACGGCGGCTCCGCGGCGAGGCGCGCGGTGTGACGTCATGCCAGATGGCGCGCGGCGTCCGCCAGCTGCAGCGGTTGCCAGGCAACGGCTCAAGGTCGGTCTGTGTGCCTCCTCGGAGCACCGCCACAGCGAAATCTCAAGTTCGTGGATAATGTAGCTTTCGCTACAAAATCACTATGATATTGTTTTGGCGCAGGCTCCCTATATATATTTTTTTTACTGCCGGCGTTTAACAACCCCGAAAAGTATTTCTGGCTACGACACTGCCTCCTTTCCTCCTCACTTGTTATCACCTCCATTGTCGCGCACTCCCTTTTATATAAAAGAGCGCGCTAGAGCACGTACATCTCATTCCCTTTTTGCTCCAATATTTGGGCATTCGTGTTAAGAGTGTTTAGCGTGGAAACCTATACGTCTGGTCTTGCATGCAGGTGTACTAGACTGTGCGCACCTGATGCGCTTGTCTTGTTGACCTTTTGCGCAGTTTCTTAACTGTCTATCTGTAGGCGTGGTTGAATGAGATGGTTTACGGGGGTTTAACGTCCCAAAGCGGCTCAGGCTATGAGGAACTCCGTAGTGAAGTGCACCGGAAATTTCGACCACCTGGGGTTCCTGAACGTGCCCTGCCATCGTTCAGTACACGGGCCTCTAGAATTTCGCTTCCATTGAGATTCGACTGTCGCGGACAGGATCGCTCCCACGTCTTTCGGGTCAGCAGCCGAGCGCCGTAACCACTGAGCCACCGCGGCGGCAGCCTGGATCAAATAGAGCACTGAGCGATTTCCGAGGTTACCCTCTTAATCAGGTTCCAGATAGGCTGGTTCTACTTGCACATTTCTTCCACAGATTTCTTCTTGAACCTCAGTTTTTTTGCTTTGTGTGTCTATATGTGCTGGGCTGGTCTGTTTTTTTTTCAGAACAGCACGCGATATGCTCCTACCGTTTCGTCTATTGCATGACACATTACGTAAAAATGTATCACGGCATTTGCACTAATTTAAAACATGGGACATGTTTTTCTTAAAGCAGATCGATTCCAGTAAAAGCATCCACGCTTCGTACTCGTTTACTTCGAGCACTGGCAGCGTTTAAGTCCCACCCGTGTGCGCTGCGCGGACGAAAATGAAGGTGAGAAGAAAGGGCGCTGTACTCCTTGCAGTGGGGGATTGCAGAAAATATGGATGAAATTTTTATTCAAACCAACCCTATTTTAAGCCTCGTATGTACGCCGCCAGCGTCAGCAGAGCTAATTTGGGAAGATGATGTAGTTGTGAATAAAGGTCGAAAGAATCTTGAATAAGGTTGGACATGATCGAGTGAATATTCTCCCGCTAGGGGGGGGGGGGGGGGGGGGGGTTTCAGCGTTGTCAGAAGAAGAAACAGAAGAAGCGAAGGCGCTCCCTACTACGGCTTGGGCGGAGCAATGGCGAACTTCACCGAATTTGCCGATTTTGCTGATCCAGGTACGTACAGTCGGCCTTTACATGGTTCCTTTCCGTTTACGCCTGTAGTTTGCGCTGAAGACAAGTGAGACGCGGGCCCATCGCCGCTTCATCAACCGACAGAATGGGAACCTCGCGAGTAACAGGCGTGGACGTTCTACAGCGATAGGCCTCTTTGCTCTCTCCGTGTTGAGCGGCGCATGCGGCAAATGCATAGGTTACTGCTGTATTGTTTAACGGCTAGAACTATCTTACTTACGACAAAGTATATACTTTAACAAACTTCAAGCTGGTGCCCGCGAAGAAATGTACAGGTGGAAATAGCATGAGGTTGGTACGCTATCACTAAGCGAAAGAAAGAAGCTTACACGTGTTAGCGGGCGCCATTTTGACGTGTTTTCTATTTGTTTCTGCGAGGACCGTCCGTCCCGTTTCTTTTTTTTTTACGAGCGACGTGGGCGGCAGCTGCGGCGGTGCGCGCTGTGCCCCGAAGCAGTGTTCCCGTTTCGGAGGGGCGGTCGAGGCTCGGACGCTGGACCGCTCCCACTCCCCGGCGTTTCTTGGAAGAGAGGCTCTCGCACGTGTTCTTCTTTTCTCTGTGTGTTTACGTGTTTTCTGAGCGTATTTGTGTGTTTGTAACTGTGAGAGTGTCAACTTTGATACAGAGCAGATGCCCTTTGTGGGGCCCAGAAAGAGAGCGGAAAACGAGCGAGACGGGTTCTTTTTGTGCGGCAGTGTGTGTCCGAGCGTGTGCGCGTGCGGTTCGTTGAGCGGAACGTTGTTCTTAGTGTGTGTATAAGTAGGCTTTGTACATTGTGTATATATTAAACTTGCATATTGTTAAGTGTAATTTATAGTCCGTCTTTCTATCTACATATATAAATATTCCTTCATTGTATATTAGTTAGCCGAATAAGCTAACACACGCGTGAGCTATGCTTATTATCCTAAACCATGACACATTTCTCAAGCAGTTTAGTTAAAATCTTACCAGGTGTTGCAATTCGGCACTGATCCTTATATTAGTCATTGTAGTCC
Organism: Amblyomma mixtum; assembly: GCF_055824585.1. Lineage (NCBI taxonomy): Eukaryota > Metazoa > Arthropoda > Arachnida > Ixodida > Ixodidae > Amblyomma > Amblyomma mixtum. Next base: position 72,692,474 of record NC_143019.1, read on the forward strand.
GTGGGACGATGTATATTTCGCGGTTCACTTTGAGGCATGGGACGTAGGACTCCTTGTGATGTTGGCATTTGTATTCCTGTCAAATGTACGTAACAGGTATATCGTATGGGCATCTGGATGGGTGGTCAATTAGAACTCTGAGAACCGAACTACAAATGTTCTTTGTCAGAAAGAGCTGCGAAAATTGAATCTTTTTATGTCTCAGACGGTCCAAGGGTGATTTCTGCCCATTTACAAGCATATGGGACCAATAAATTTATTTTAACATCACAGTGGTATAGTCTTTGTAAAAAGTTTAGAGCCCAGGGGGTTCACTTCCAAACTTTATAGTGGGACTCCAGGAGCATTCATGTATGTCCTACCTATTGCAGGAGGCAGTAGCAGAAATCTTCTTATGTCCAGGAAATTTGGAGCGCTAGAGATCCATTAAGAACGACACAGTGTGGCTCAAACGAAAACGCCCTGGGCTCCAAACTTTTGACAAAGGCTGTACATATGCGATGCTGCAGGCGCAGGCAGAGAGCCTTATGGAGGCTTGACGAGGCCTACACCCTAACCGCGCTTTCACAATGCGTTCAGCAAGCAGGCCTATAAAAGCAGAAAACGCCGTTGCAGTCCATGACCTTCGGTGCGAGATGTCTCATGTTGTCGCATCTACAGCATGGGCATATTAGTTGCCTTGGTTGACAGTAGAATGAGCAGTTTCTGGAACATCCCTGGGACATATAGTGCTTTTGTTAGTAGTATCACGTTCTTTTCTTGTCAAGTCCTCGTAAGAGTACCGGCCAGTTGGGCTCAAATGCTATGGGGAGCTCCGCTGCTCATTGTGTGGGGGCTAATTCGGGTTCCGGGCGTAGACGGTCGTCCACATGGCAACGTTCATTTAAAGTGACGTGTTTCAGCATCCGCTTTTACCCCCTCAGGCTGTGTGAGCTGGCGATGGTCATGTACAGCCATTGGCCAAAAGTTTTGAGGCCTCGTGGTTTGCTTTTTATCCTTGCCATGGAGACCCTATGTAAGTCGTGAAGCCGTAAATATCGGCACAATGAGAAGACGCGTCCTCACATTTTAGGACATTTAGTTCTTTGGGGGTGCCGTACGAACTCCACTGTAGGGTTAAAATAAAACTACACGGCCCTAAGCCTTTCACCTAGAATGGTTTTAAGCACAAATAAATACACGGAGAAGAGAGACGAAACACACACACACAAGCGCTTGTGTGTGTATTTTGTCTCTCTTTTACGTATATTTGTTTGCGCTTTAAACCCTTCTAGATCAAGATGAGCTACCAACTCGCACAACAGGAAGTCTTAACTAAGCCTTTCAGCTAATGCTATGTATATAAAGCAGCTGAGCCTGCGTGTAAAGGGTTTAATGGGTCCTATGATCCACTGACATGAATGGGTGACATGGCCGATGATGACATCAATGGTGATGGTCATTTGTTGACGTAATATTTTGCAAATGGCGCCATATTCGGACAAGAAGCAACATTTGGACTGTAGTATAGCCAAGTTGGTTGGAATTGGTTCCCAAGCAGCGCAGGTAATCGGGCCAATATTGGGAACGTATTGGCAAATGCCAGTTCTACAAAATACCTAAGTGAAACCATCCATTTGCAATATTGGGCCGATTACTCGTATAGCTTGGGTTTGCACGCTAAATAATCGCAACTTGTCCAAGTTAGTAAAGCTGAGATCTGAAGAGTTGGTATGCATTCATACTGGTGAACAGCGCAAAAAGGCGGGACAACGACAAGACAAGCGCTGACTATCAACTATTTTGCGCTGTTCACCAGTATGAATTGTCCAAGTTAACCTGGCGTCGTAATCTCAGCTTGCGTGTCTCACAACTGGATGCAACTTGTGGACGTAAACATCAGCTCTGTACATTTTAACTACGCCAATTAACTGCAATGCGGAATAGAATGGAACGCTTGGGTGCAGAATGTTATTGCACAAAGTTTTACAGGTGGCGTGAAAAACGAAACGTAAAAGGGAAAACTAAATAATGCAGCTCCCAGCTCACGCACTGCCGTCTAACAGTGTGCTCACCTACAGCGCCGTGTATTTCCTCGCAGATTTCGCCACTCTGCAGCCGCCTGTACTGGGACTCAGGAGGAGGCCTGTGTTCAGCATTGGCTTCCACGACTACCTCGAGAGGCCCAACGGCCTCCTGAACTTCATGGAGATAGTGAGCCTCGCATCGTACACTTCGACGAAACGGGCCTGGCCTGACCGCTTAATGTATTCAGCCGATAGCAGAGGCGGATTAAGGAGGGAGATTTCGCACCTGGGCAGTAATTCTGAGCGGGGAAAACTGCATTGTCCGCATTCATGCCCAATATTTTCGGACAAAAATTTTGAAAATTGAAAAATTGTGAGATACCGCTATTTAACTATTGAAGGTAATTATCAATTCTTATGATATCTAGCAAAATCTTTCTTTTGAATTGTTTCCATCAATAGCATCGAACAGTTAAGACTGCCATAGGAACCAATGCGGGATGCTTTGGAAGGTAGCAAAGATTTATTTATTTATTTTATTTATTCAAGTTACCCCTAAAGGCCCTCCAGAAGAGGGTATTACATAGGGGGGGGGGTACAATCATTAGTAATCCTGATATATTTTAACAAATAAGTGTAAGAAAAAACGTTAATTAAAACATAAGGCATTCTATCTTGATAAAATATAATTATAAATAAAATATAATTGTGAGATACTGCTATTTAAATATTGAAGGCAATTATCAATTCTTATGATATCTAGCAAAATCTTTCTTTTGAATTGTTTCCATCAATCGCATCGAACAGTTAAGACTGCCATAGGAACCAATGCGGGATGCTTTGGAAGGTAGCAAAGATTTATTTATTTATTTTATTTATTCAAGTTACCCCTAAAGGCCCTCCAGAAGAGGGTATTACATAGGGAGGGGGGTACAATCATTAGTAATCCTGATACATTTTAACAAATAAGTGTAAGAAAAAACGTTAATTAAAACATAAGGCATTCTATCTTGATAAAATATAATTATAAATAAAATATAATTGTGAGATACTGCTATTTAAACATTGAAGGCAATTATCAATTCTTATGATATCTAGCAAAATCTTTCTTTTGAATTGTTTCCATCGATCGCATCGAACAGATAAGACTGCCATAGGAATCATTGCGGGATGCTTTGGACAATAGCAAAGACGTTAACCGAAAAAAATACATGACTGCAGTTGGTTGATCTGCTTATATGTTGATTGTTATAATCACATCTTACATTACTTCAAAGAGTTTCCGTTAAAAAAATTTCCGTGGTGTAACTACGGTTGAACCTGGTTAGAGCGCGAAAGCTGTGGTGTATCGGGCAACTAGACGCGGCTTGGCGTCTAACATTCAGTGCAGTCCGGACAACTTCGATACTCGTTTAATTGAAACATCTGTAATTTAGACGCTCATCAAGAAATTATTCATGAACGCCTTAGTACATAACTCGAATATACGTTTTTAGACATCTCTGCATTCACTAGACGCACGCCATCTTCTGGGCCATCGCCGTGCATTGCGTGTTGGGGTTTCAGTGGGTGCCGCATGATGGCGCTATGACTGCGGGCCATGAACGAAGGAAATTCACCGGAAGCGTACTTCGCTACTGGCTTCATTGAGATATCTGTAATTTCCATGCTCATAATTAAATTACTCACGCACGAATCAGCACATATCTCGAATATACGTTTCTTAGACACCTGTGCATTCACTAGATGCACCTTAATTCACTTCGAAGAGTCGAAAAGTCGTGGCGGTTTCATGTTCGAGTTTCCATGCGATGTATAAGTGCTCATAGGGTTGTTGAGCCTGCTGTGGACAAGCCGCATGACACTTATTAAGGCGGAAACTTGGGCTAGTTGGAAAGCATTTGGATTCATATTTTCTAGCGCTTAGTGAACACACGGGACAAGAACACAAATACACAGGACAGACGCTAGTAGAAGAATAAGCCGATTCTTGAGCGCGAAAGAACACATTCTTGCGCGGCACGTTGCTACTGCGATGTGGCTGATGAGTACAGGTGAGAAATTCAGAGGCAGGACAGGATGAAAGAAAGGGCCCATTGTACTAGAAATGACACTTATTAAGGCGGAAACTTGGGCTAGTTGGAAAGCATTTGGATTCATATTTGCTAGCGCTTAGTGAACACACGGGACAAGAACACAAATACACAGGACAGACGCTAGTAGAAGAATAAGCCGATTCTTGAGCGCGAAAGAACACATTCTTGCGCGGCACGTTGCTACTGCGATGTGGCTGATGAGTACAGGTGAGAAATTCAGAGGTAGGACAGGATGAAAGAAAGGGCCCATTGTACTAGAAATGACACTTATTAAGGCGGAAACTTGGGCTAGTTGGAAAGCATTTGGATTCATATTTGCTAAGCGCTAGCAAATATGAATCCGCATGACATCGCCACGCAAAGCCGCCACATTCATTGACGTCTCTGTTCAGAGAGCACTGTGCTATGGTGCGGGGGATATATGCTGCGCAGGATCGACCTCCAGCCCGGCTCCCTTTCCTCGATGCATGCTTGTGTCTCCCGGAATGTTGATGTGCTGACGAAGTGAGAGCTGCTGGATGCTGGTTTGATTGTGTATGACGGGTTGCGTGATGCGACCCGGTTAAGACGGACTTAGGGAAACAAATTTCGTGGCGGAGTGGACGCGTCCCCGTCTCGAATGCGGGACGCCCGGGTTCGGTTCCCACCTACACCACAATTTTCCTCTTTTTATTTATTAATTACCACCGCCGCAAATTATCACGACTAGCTCTTTTCCATAAACTGTATCACCATCCATCGCTCCACCACGATTTTTTCCTATCACCATCAGCCTTCTTTCCACGGCTCGACCATCCGCACAAAGTTAAGCGCATCGCGTGTCGTTCATATGCATTTGCGAAGTCATTCATACCACGCACTATCATAGAGTGGAACGATCTACCAGCACACATAGCCACTGAATCTAACGCCTCCACATTTCTCGATCTCATCCGCAGCGACGTTGGCATTTGAAATATACTGTTGATTGAAATGTATGCGATTGCGTCTGTCTCTCTTTATGGACAATACGTACACGCTGTGTACGTTCATTTCTGTTATGCCTTATTGTTTTCTTAAACATATTTTGCTTTCTATTAGCCCGTTTCTTTATCCTCTGGTGCTTAATTATTTTCCCATGTTATATTTAGCCTATTTATTGTTCATTTGCTTGTTAATAATGTTCCTGTTGCATGTGACCCCCCCGCCCCCCCCTGTGTAATACCCTCGAATGAGGGCCTTTAGGGGTATGTTGAATAAATAAATAAATAAGTGAGGCCGCTTCAAGGTCATATCTGTGCCGTAACATGACTTCAAAGGTTTGTATGCGAGAAATGGAGATTTCCCTCCGAAATGCTTTTGTCCAGAATTGTTGGGAACGACCTTCGCGGACCAAGTTCAGGAAGTGCCGCTGAGAAACTCAGCTGAACGTACTTTTCGCAGGTGGGCGGCATCACCCTGTACGTGTTGATGACCACCGGCAAGAGGGACTCGAAGGCGGTGCGCTTCCTCGCCGGCACGGCCTGCACGTTCGGCTTCAACGGCTTCTACATGATGCTGTCCTGCATGATGAGCGCCGCGTCGGCCTACTACCTGCCGCGCCTGTTCTACGTGAGTGTGCTTCTGGGGTATTTCCCAAAGGCGGGGGGAAGTATTCAATTTGTTTTTATTTCTGACACGAACGGGCCTAGTTGGCACAAAGAAAAGAAGACTAGAAGCTCCCTGATTCAACATGCCGCGGCGACTCAGTGGTTAAGGCACTCAGCTACTGCGCCGGAGTACCCGGGTTCGAACCCGACCGCGGCGGCCGCGTTTCGATGGAGGCTGAACGCAAAAAACGCCCGTGTGCTGTGCGATGTCAGTGCACGTTAAAGATCCCCAGGTGGTCGAAATTATTCCGGAGACCTCCACTACGGCACCTTTTACTTCCTTTCTTATTTCACCGAGTCCCACCTTCCTCCCTTCCCTTACAGCGCGGTTCGGGTGTCCACCGAGATACACGAGACACATACGGCGCCGTTTCCTTTCTTAGAAAACCAATTTTAATTTTTCGCAACACATGAGGTAGATTTGCATCTCTAAAAATACAGCATGCTTACAGTCGGCAATGGAAACAGATCCACTTTTCTAAACAGTTACCAAGATTTCAACCGATGTTTCAATCACCTCAAATTGCTAACCTTAAGACTTCCGCTGCCACGCTTGAAAGTCTCCTTGGCTAACTGCATCAAGCTGCTATTCTTTTAGGTGGAAAAATGCCTCCATTGCGAGCAGTAAGCATTTCGTACATTTATTGATCGAAACCTACCCCAGGACTTGGGCAGTATGCCCTGTCCCTAAAAGGGAGTGCACTAAAGGACAGTTTACTTCTTTTTGGCCCCTTATAGGGTAATTTATGTTTACAATGTATAGGCGTAAAAAAAGCAAGGCGACATAAACGTGCGGCCTAAAGCGAACGGACACACTGTCACACTGTAGCTTATTTACGCGTTGTTTAAAAGTGAAACTAAAACTGTCTGTTGTATGGACAGAACTCTAGCTGCAGTAAATATTCCGTCTGGACGGAACAGCAGCAGCAGCAAATGTTCCGTACACAAACGGTCAACAAGCATTATGCAAACGCACCAGCAAACCCAAGCCAAAAGTCGTTCTATTGCCATTTCTCACTGACTGCTTGGAAAATAAAATGATGCCGCAGAATATCCTGCCACACATTGGGCGGAACAGGATTGCCGCTTTTTTAAATGGACATGCAAAAGTCTGCAAGCAAACTGGTTTCCCAATCCCTAACGCCAGCTTTAATTCCGTCTTGGCATAACTCTTGTGGCAGATAATGCTGGACGGAACTGTATGGTGTCAGATACAGTTCTGTCTCGATGCAACCCCAGCGCTACTTGCAGTTCCGTCTGGACGGAACTTTAACCCAAATTGTAGTTCCGTCCGGACGGAACTCTAGCGCAAATTGCAGTTCCGTCTGGACGGAACTCTAGCCACAGCCTAGTATTTTTCGCGCTACGTCATCTTACAGCACAAATAGCGACAGGGCTTCACATAACTTCGCGAAGAGTTTGTGCACTTTGCTTCTAACAGTGTCATTTTCCCGATCCTGCATACATGCACGGAAGTTATACCTTCGAGGATGTAACTAAGCGCAGTACGCGGACAGATATTTGGTGCCGTATACATGCGTAGAGAGAACATCTGGATACAGCTTTGCCAACTGGTTATTCCAGAGGCAAAGAAATGCTTTATGCGGGCAGAAATCACCCCTTTTTTATAGCATGGACAGTACGGACATTAGACAGTTTTAGTTTTACGTACGTAGAACCTTCACGCACGTAAACGTGAGCAGTCTACGTAGCGTACGCTCGTGTCGCATCGTACAGTTTTAGCTACACGTACGGGACGCAAACTGTGTAGATCTGCCATAGAACCTAAAAAATGCGCTAGCATGTTGTGCCGCGCTATATAGTACAGATAAAGAAAACTAATTTTGTTTAGCCGAGCTGATTGGAGCGGAGCCAGGCCAAGCCACAGTGCGGGCGGTAAATACTTCCCCCTTTCTTCTGACAAACGTTGAGCGATTTCATTCCACCGAACTGCATGTTGCATGTTATCTTCAAACATGCAACATACGTCCCGCAGCAAACGTCCCGCAGCATATTTAAATCATCGCTTTTCGAGAAGCGAATGCGCGCTGGTGTCCCACTCATTTTGAGGACGTGTGCGTGTGGAGCCAAAACGTGCACCGTTTTGCTCTTCCCGCCATGCCTCCTGCTGACTGTGCCGAGGGTCTCGCGATATCCCGCGAGGTTTCGAGCTTCGCGTGGTATCGCGAGACCGTCGGCACACTCGTTGCTATGACGACCACAAACGCTTCTCCGTCAGGCATAGGAGCTGCTGAAACGGATTTCTATCTGGAAAACAAAAGCTAGTTCTCACCTAAAACTTCATGCGAGAGCAAGAATTCACCATCTGAAGGCAAATACAGCAGTTTACAGCACGATACCTCGCCGAGGGATTAGCGACGAAGCTGTTATCGTTGTGAAGCGGAGGGCACGGCGCCGCCATTTTGCCAACGCCACGTACGCAAGCAACGTGAAGACCGCAACGCAAAGATCCGAATCTCACGTCACGTCCGTGCGACCCATGCAGACACTTCACATCCTGCGCATGCGCACTGGTGACCCGTAAGCGCTGTACTTACGTGAAGCTTCTACGTACGTGAAACTAAAACTGTCTATTGTATGGACGGAACTCTGGCTGCAGTAAATATTCCGTCTGGACGGAACAGCAGCAGCAGCAAATGTTCCGTCTGGACGGTACGTTAGACGCTCCGTAATGTGAACTGATGACGCTGAATTTTTAATGACACAAGGGCAGCTTTAGCCAAAGAGCCCAAAGGAATTTCGCCTACAAAATCTGGAGTCAAAGGCCCATTTTCCAAGTGTTCCGCCCCACGGAAGCCGTGTGCCAGGCTAGCCAGGGGAAATGATGTACCTATTGGAAACCGGTGTGTATACCTGGTGGCAGTGGCAATCGAACCCCTTTGCCGCCGGTTTCCGATGCGCGCAAGATTTCCCCTTGCGTGGTACTCTGCTTCTCTGGGGTGGAAATGCGTGGAAAATGCCCCTTCGACTCCACCTAAGCAGATGCAGGTACTTTACGCCATTGCGCTCTTTGGCCAGTGCTACCCTTGCGTCGTTAAAATTGATTATTATCGCCAAATATTTCAGACCCTTTTTCCTATCAGCAACTAGAAAAATTGGGGAATTAAAAAATTGGCAGTTTCGGTTCTTAAATTTTGCTAAAAGCGCTTAAGAAGTTTCTTTTGGCCAAAATTTTTTCGTTCAAATTATCTGACAAAAGGAACATTGTACGAATGAAACATTGCTGTCTCCGCTGCGGCGCGCCAAATGGAGGTTGAGATGTATGACGTTTGCTTGCTGCTTATAGGGGATGCGGCTTCTAATTTTCGCGCAGCCCATTCTTTTTTTCTTGTTGTTGTCAGAGCGGACGTACTTGCGTTCATAGCTCAATAGTGTGCTCCGTTTACCATGTCCGCACATGTACACAGTCGATCACACCTGTCTAGAGCGCTCGAGCGGTGCCGGCCGGTGGAAATAAAGCGAAATTCTCAAGAAGGCATTGACTTTCAGTGATAATACTTGCGCTGGGGAGAAGCCTAGCAGACATGTGCTCCACACAGGCACCGGCGCCTTACCCCCAGCAAAGCAGCTGCGATAAGATTTAACTACATTTGCTCCCCAGCGCACCGCTCGAGCGCTCTAGACAAGTGGGATCGACTCTGTACACGGGAAGGGCGAACCGTGATAGCGAGTGGTTAGCGAAGGAGTGCATAACTGAGCTGTCGTATATCCTCTGGTGGCGTATTTCATTGTTTACTAACAAGGCTGTATTACTCATTGCGCATATAAATAGTGCGCATATAAATAGGTATTGGCTTGGGGGGTTTAAAGTTCCGAACATGACACATGTGTGAACATAAACTAGGGTTCAAACTAAATAGTCCATGCCTTATATTGCGAGGATAGGGCGATAGCCTTGAGTATGGTGCCTCTTTACATGTTGTCACGCGTAATGTGGCCTGCGGTTGAAAGGAAACAAAAGCATACTTCGAACGGCCTCTTGAAGTAAGCAAGCGGCTAGTTTAACCTAGAGAACAGTTACCATTTCAAGTAAACCGGATCTTAAACATTAAAACAGCGCTGAGGTGTTTGTTTGCGCGGGGTACGCGTTCACGGATACTGGCTCAGTGCAGTCTTTGAATGTTTTGTTGTCTCTCCCCACCGGTCCATTCGCAGTACGTCATCTTTCAAGCAGTCGGTGCCGCGTCCTACCTTGCCAGCTCGCTGTTTATTATCCGAGACACCCATCAGGTGGCGCTGCAGCCTGTGAGTACATACTGACTACAAAACGCTTGAAATATAGGTGTCCAGGCCAGTGCTTGTAGGGTGAATTCTTTTTTAGAGCGAAACCTCTACTCTTCGCACTACAACTCCCAAGGTCATATTTGGTGCACGTTTGACCTTGAGCCGGCACAGCGGGGGTGGGGAAAGTGACGTAATACTACGTGACTCGCTGTGGAGAGGCGCCGCAGCTGCGCTCTTTCGGAGCCTCGCCTGCAGCACGTGACTAGCGGATGTGTAACAGCTCCATTGCTGGCTCTCGGACGCTCAGACTCGTCATGGATGAGACATGTGCCGGACCGACAACGGCACCAAACCATGCGTAACCATGTATAATATAGCTTTCGCTCATATGACTAGGTTTAAAAAGCGCTAAACCTCTGCTAGTTTTTTTTTTCAGCCCAGAGCGAACTCTTCTTCAATCCGAGCCGCGGGCGCTGTGGTTTGCCGATAATCGAACTTAAGTTATATCAAATTTACTTTTGGAAGCACCCGTCGCAATTTAACCACCCGCCCACACCTAGAGAAAATAGTCACGTTGTATCGCTCCTTGTCTCTGTATCTCAGTAACTGCTTTCTTTTTGTTGTTCTTGAGAATACGTCTCTAGTCTTTGTACACCGTTAATGAAAAGCCATCATACCACACGATTTCCTTTTCGTTCCTGCTGTAAGTAGCTCGTGGCGTCCCCGAAGCTCTAAACTTCTCTGGCGCAAAAAGGACCCTCGTCTAGACTTTTTAGTTTTTAGGCGTGTCTTAGGGGCTAGACTGAAGGGTTCAATACAGAATCATGTGGCCCGTAAACTTTTCACCATGACTGTTCATAGGTCGCGGCGCATGCTATCTCTGTTTGAGTTTAGACGTCCAGCGAATTCGTCGGGCGCCGGAGCAATTTAACACTAATAGTTCAGTCACATTCGAATATATTTTTCCCGTTGTCGCTGGTGCATATTAATCGCACTCCTTATAAATTTTTACAGTAACTAATCGCAGGTTTAGATAGGCTGGATGTTCGGATTGAATGACTTCACATTAAAGACTATTGACCACATTTTGCTTTTGTGTGCGTACAAAGAAGTGTTAATTGTGACATTGACTATATTACTGCACTGCTACACAGACCTAGCGAAACCTCTTGCGGGTATTATAAACGGCACATCCCTTTCAATGCAAGTAAATGCTAAGTGGTGCGGTTCTCACGTAGTAAAAGCATGAATCTACCAGTATAGTGTAATATCAATGAGTTTTTACTGCCATTTACACCGAATAAGCACCTTGGTATTGTTCTGACCCCAAAACAAATTTGGATTAATCATATTAGCCACATTTTCTTGGATGCTGATCGCATTCTGGGAGATTTAAAATTTTCAGCCATCTGTTGCCAAACTGTTGCCAAAAATAGCTTACCAATTTTTGGTTCGTACTAATCTAGAGTATACTTCTTCACTATTGGACGGTCAAATTAACGTACTGTTAGTAGCTTTTGAAGCAAAGCGAAATCGCACTCCTTGTTTTATTCTTTCTTATAATGATCGTTCAGCAAGCGGAACGCTCATGAAGCTTACTTTATCGTTACCGCCCCTTCACAACGCAGTGCGCTATGTTACGACTGCGCCTTTTCTTTAAAACTTATCATTTGAGCGCAAGTCTTAAAAAAGCTCTATTCACCCATCTTACCTGCATTTCATTCTGCACTGATTATCCCCGCCAAGTCAGCATTCCATTTTGCAGCACTACTGCTTGCTTCGCATCGTTCAACCCCAGGGCGTCACTGGTAGCTTTTCTTACTACTAATAACATGGCATAATTCAAAAAGTGATTTCGAGCTCATTTTGTAGTAGATTAGGATATTACCCTGTAGGGCAATTACAATGCCGATTTCGCACGTATATGCGTTATTCTTGCTGTTCTAAAAAAGAGTAGAGAGACCAAATTTTTGGATGGACATTTTTTTTGTTTGGAGTGATGCCCTAAAAAATGGTATGCATGAGTGATGGCAATAAGTCGTTTATAATTGATTTTTTTCTCGTGTCCTCTCGTTTCCGGCTTGAGAACCTGAACGGCGGCTGTGGCGTACTAGGTACGTTCAGGTCATGTCAAGCGTGCAAAAACTGCGATATAATCGCTGTCTGTTCTTTTTTTGCCATTTCTGTCTTTGAGCGGGATTTTCGTACGACTTGATGTGAGTTAAAACGAAGAAGACAGAGACTATGAGCAGTTTTTGTATGCTTCACATGACCTGAACGCATCTTTCACGTCGCAACCGTCCTTAGGCTTTTGAAACCGAAACACAATTAGAGAAAAATATTCAGTTATAAATTATTTACCTTAATTAGGCGCATTCCACTTAGCTGTGTATGTTTTCTGACGTGCTGCGCATCATACTATAGAGAGAAAACACTTCGGTGTCCCTGCGCCTTTAATACCACTTGTACTTCTCGCTTACTGTGCTGTAACCGATTTTTATTATTACCGCTGCTGAGGCTGCTTCCAAGTAATCTCAACCTTGTAGTACCTGCTTGTATAGTGTTCTCCTCCCGCTGAAATCTTCGTTGCGTTCTGCATATTTTTTGTAATATAGTATAGGTGGTTTTATCAAGAGCTCCGCCATCTCTGAAAGGTGGTCCCATAATAGTGTCTGGCCAGTACCGGCAACCATGCTGGCATGTGCGTTCTCATGTGCATTATGCAAATCGAACTGGACGCGCGCCGCAGCCGTGGCCTAGTCGTTCGAGCATCCGCCTCGCATTCGGGAGGTGCAGGGTTCGATCCCCAGTGCCGCCGGGTCCTCCGCTTTTGCCTCTCAACGCTTGAGTTGTCAAATTGTCCTCGCAATTTTTTCGTTCATTTTGATTTACCCCGTGCGTTAGTTTTATTATTGTAAATAGGCTTTTTCCGAGCATTGTCCTCGTTTACTACGTTGTAACTCCTCTTGGCCATGAGGGAGCCTGAAATGAATAATGAATAAAGAAATAAAATGTTAGCGTTTCATTTTGGGCGAGTTACCTTTTTTTAAAATAACTCCGCACACATAATACAGGACATGAAATGGGACACACACAGGACCTGCGTGTGTCCCTTGTTATGTCGTGTCTTGTGTGTGCGGAGTTATTAAGGCGAAAGCCTTTAATGGCTCATACTGTCGTCCGTTAACAAAGCGTGTCATAAGCGTCTAACTCTGGAACCATAAAAGATAGAAGAAACCCAATGGTTGCTTCAGATAGAGGAGGAAAAAATGAACCTACAAGCCAAGTCTGATGACTGCACATTAATTAGTTAATTATAGGCAAAAATATCGAAATTGCGTCGAGATAGCGCGGACGTCGATATAGCCACGGAAACGGTGGGACGTCACATCCGCCGGAATTCGTCACGGCATAGTGAAAATTGTCACATAATAGTTGGAAAAGCGTCGGATTTGTGTCAAATTAGACGGAAAAATGTGTAATTGAGCGTAATTACCAATGAAGATCCCCGAAAAATGTATAATTTGGGTATCGATTTGACGTACGGCAACGGTGTGACGTCACATCCACCGGAAGTCGTCACGGCATAGTGTCCTTGGCTTTCGCCTCTGAACACTTTAGTTGGAAAAGTGTCCCCGCAACTATTTCAAAAAGCAAAATGCGACAGCGGAGTTTTTCCGGCGCAGATGATCGGGTTCGTCACTGGCGGCCTGCATGCCCTGCACTTCGGCTACGCCGCCTACAAGAAGTACTACGTGAAGAGGGACACCGGCTGGTTCTGACGAGTCCGTGAAGAGGGACACCGGCTGGTTCTGACGAGTCGGCGCCTCGGCCTCTGGATGCCTCCCGATGACGTCGTTTGCTCGCGTTCCTTCTCTGTCCAGATTGCGCCTGTGTACAGCTATTAATTACTAAATAGAAGCCCTGATACTATATGAGCTATGCGGAGGTATGTTAACGCACGGCCACTGCATATACAATACGCGGGCTGCAAAGTGTTCAGTGATTAGGAAGGCTAGTCTTGCAGTAATCTTTTTCTCTTTGTGGAAGATGTCACGGAGTATGCTTAGTATGCTTCCTAATTTCAGCATACATACATGCATACATACATACATGCATGCATACATACATGCTTGGTTTATTGGTTTGGTTTATTGGTGTTTAAAGTCCCAAAGCGACACAGGCTATGAGGGACGCCGTAGTGAAGGCCTCCGGAAATTTCGACCACGTGGGGTTCTTTAACGTGCACTGACATCGCACAGTACACGGGCCTCTAGAATTTCGCCTTCATCGAAATTCGACCGTCGCGGCTGGGATCGAGCCCGCGTCTTTCGTGCCAGCAGCCGAGTGCCATCACCACTGAGCCACCACGGCGGCAATACATACATACATACATACATACATACATACATACATACATACATACATACATACATACATACATACATACATACATACATACATACATACATACATACATACATACATACATACATACATACATACATACATACATACATACATACATACATAGCCGCCGTGGTGGCTCAGTGGTTATGGTGCTCGGCTGCTGACCCGAAAGACGCGGGCTCGATCCCGGACGCGGCGATTGAATTTCTTTGGAGAAGAAATTCTAGAGGGCTGTGTACTGTACGTGCGATGTCAGTGCACGTTAAAGAACCCCAGGTGGTCGAAATTTCTGGAGCCCTCCACTACGGCGTCTCTCATAACCTGAGACGTTTTGGGACGTTAAACCCCATAAACCAACCAACCAACCAACCAACATACATACATACATACATTCATACATACATACATACATACATACATACATACATACATACATACATACATACATACATACATACATACATACATACATACATACATACATACATACATACATACATACATACATACATACATACATACATACATACATACATACATACATACATACATACATACATACATACACACGCACGCACGAACGCACAGACTCACAGCCGCCGCGGTAACTGTGTTTATGGCACTCGGCTGCTGGTCCGAAAGACGCGGGTTCGATCCCGACCGAGGCGGTCGAATTTCGATGGAGGCGAAATTCTAAAGACCTGTGTGCTGTGCGATGTCAGTGCACGTTAAAGATTCCCAGGTGGTCGAAATTATTCCATAGCCCTTCGCTATGGCGTCCCCATAGCCTGACTCGCTTTGGGACATCCTTAAACCACACACACACACACACACACACACACACACACACACACACACACACACACACACACACACACACACACACACACACACACACACACACACGCACGCACGCACGCACGCACACGCACACACGCACGCACGCACGCCATGTCTTCCCAGGAAGCTGGACGAACGGGAGAGAAGTTAAATTAGTTGCACGAAACGATGGAATGAAGAACCTTTATAGCTGTTGGTATGATATTAGGGCATGTATCTGTCTGCTCCGCACATGTCTCGAAGCCAATGTCACCGTATACCATGAGCGGCTGTCGTGACCATAGTTATAGTCTTGAGCGACCGCCAACGGAGGAGCGATTGTTGCCAGGCTGTTCGTGAAGACACCGCCGTTAGTTAAAACAGCGTACGACAACGGCGAATCGGCGGCTATAACAATGTTAATAAAGATATTCCGTTACAGTTAGTGCATGAAAATGGTGCTGACAAGTACAAGAAAACTGTCCTAACGACAGTTTGACGAAGTGGTAGGGCTCCAAGCAAAAAAAGGTAACTTCACAGTCCTGATGGAAAATAACCTTATAAAAACTTTCTATATATTTTTCATAGATTTATTATATATCCTGTAGTCTTCCGATATATATTTATTTTCGTGTATTAATAGTCTATCGACAAGGGTCAACTAAACGTGTGCGGCCGTAAATTAGTAGAGAGAGAGGCTTTAATGATGAAAGGGGAGGTCTGCCTGGTTATGAGCCTTGCATGCTGTCCAGACAAGTGTGAAAGAAGAGGGTGAAAAAGAAAGAAAAAGAAAAAATAAAGGTGACATCAAACATGCTCAACACTCACGCACTCGCAAACACACATGATTATCAAAGGGTGTCCACCAAACCCGTAAGAAAAACTAAATGATTTTGACCCTCGCACAGCCGAAGTCGCATCACTCCAGGGTCCAAGGACATGCTCCAGGTGCACGGGGCCGTCCTGACGGAGTCCTAAAGCATTTAACAGTGCCTTGCGATGGAGATTACAGATTTGGCAGTGGCAGATCAATTGCTGAAGAAGTAGATTTTCTAAATATTGCCTATAGGATTTGTCTAATGAAAGTCTATATTGTCTATGGAAAAAAGTCTAGAGACAGTTAATAGACTTTCTAAAGAAATTCTTGTTATCGAAGACACGAACGAAAGCAGCAAAGGGTTGCTGCTTTGGATTCAAATTTAAATAGAAAACGACAATGGTACGCCGCTTTCATTGTTTGGAAAATGGATCTAACCGAAAAAGGCTAATATCATTGTGATCTACCCCACAGCTTTCTGGCCATTTATCACAACTTAGAAATAGTTCCTAGAAACAATTAACGAAGTGTGGAAACCAGAAAAGCGGTGAAGCAACGGAATCATTTGATTATGTATATGAGTTTCGAGGCACAGGTCCACTGCTTTAGACAGGTGCCAGAAGCAGATCGACAACATCCACCAGCTCGTGATGCTTCAGCTTCTAACGTAGCACCTTCTTTCCACAGTCTGCCATCACTCTATTAGAGCCGCTACAAGGTTACGGAGGTTTATTCAGGGGATGTAGGAACGCGTACTGACAACGTATGTGGCCATTATCAAGGGGCCATTGACATAGGGCCATTGTCAAGGAGACATTATGCTCAAGGGTCTCAAAGACTATCATGTTTCGTGAGAGTGGACTACCGAGCAAGAAATGGCTGAGCGGTTATGACTGCCGGTTACAGGGCACTAGGTCGAAGAATCATATCGCTGCCGGAGCGGCTACGATTCATTGGAGGCAGAATGAAAAGATAAAGTAATCTCGAGCACTCCTCTACAGCGACCCTTCCTGTATCAGTTCTTTTGACTTTTTTCTGTACCTGCCCTTACGGCACGGTTGAGATGTCGAATATATCTTCTTTTGACTCATAAACAATTAATGGTTATGCATTTTTAGATATAACTGTCGAGAATTCATTTGTTGATGCCTTCAAACTTTCTCTAAATCCTCGACCTTAGCCCATAGCACGTGACCATCTCGGCCATGTTCTTGATGCGTCACGTTGAATACAGCTGTTTATGGTCTACAGTATAATGGAACGACGCCAGCGACGCCATTTACGGCTTAAAGACACCGTCATGTATCGCTGTGGCTTGAAAAATAAGAGCCAACATACCTTGTCGCGGCTCTTGTAGGTCAGCTCGTCCGTATATACAGTAGTCGTAGTAGATAATTTACTACCGAAGGGGTTTCCTTCAAAGCCTTGTAGTGATTGCTCAATAGTTGTGCCCCCTAGCACAGATGGAAGATCTAAGCTCCAGCACCCTCACTCACCGTGTACTTCGAGCGGGAGCGACGAAAAGCAGGCTACTTTGGTCACCCCTGATCCCTAGTTTCGTGTACATTTTTCACAAATGGCAGTGCTTACTGGTCCCAAAGATGTTAGCACAATTCTCACACCAAGGTGACCGAGAATGTAAAGGCAATATCAAAAAAAAAAAACTTGGATAAGTTGGAAAATTTAGGTTGCCTGGCCTGTTACGGTGTCTACAGAGTGTGTATTACCTAGGAGGGTAGATGTGTAAGCCAGTTGGTGAGACATGATGGAGATAAACACCGCAGCGGACACGGGACAGAGAAAGAAGACGACACAGGGCGGTACTTGCAACTAAAATTTTATTTTAAACTTCTTGGCTTTTTAAAGACAGAGGCACGTGTGATCTAACAATCAGGTAAAAAAGAATGAATGAAAAGCAACAGATAACAATACCTGGCAACAATGCACATGGAAGTTATGCAATGCTCATCATGCGAGTCACAATCTACAGATATAAGAAGTATTAAAACGTTATGCGATGCTCATCATGCTAGTCACAATCTACAGATATCAGGAGTGTTAAAACCGTCGACAGCATGTGGAAGCATGAAAACCACAAGACAAAAGACAAGACCACCACAAGACAACCACAAGACTTCCATGTGCATTGTTGTCAGTTAGGTCTTGTTATCTGTTGCTTTTCACTCATTCTTTTTTACCGGATTGTAAGATCACACATGCCTCTGTCTTTAAAAAGCCAGGAAGTTTCAAATAAAATTTTAGTTGCAAGTACCGCCCTGTGTCGTCTTCTTTCTCTGTCCCGTGTCCGCTGCGGTGTTTAGCTCCTTCGTGCATGACCATTTGTCACCCTTGCCCCATTTCCTCTTGGCGTCAGGGAAACACCGGAGACGGGTCTCTTCGCGCTACCTTATTTAATCGCGACAAAAAAAAATGAGGCGAAGCGAAGACGAAGAGGGCGCCAGAAGAAGCCACTGTTACGGCAGCGACGCCCGATGGTTCGTCATTTCTCGTAGTAATTTTTGTAGGTCGCGTAGGCGCAGTGGAAGGAGTGTATACCTCCGGTCATCAGGCCTAGCGTCTGCGGACAAAAATCAGAGACGCGGGGTAAGGTGTATGACATTGACACTGTGAAATGCCTTAAATTAAACGTGGGTAATGTCTGAGTACACAGTAATAACGCTTGCTTATTACTTTTAAATTCTTCAAAAACAATGTACACTGTCAGCCGCGGTGGCTCAGTGGTTATGGCGCTCGGCTGCTGACCCGAAAGACGCGGGTCCCGGCCGCTGCGGTCGAATTTCGATGGAGTCGAAATTCTAGAGGCCCGTGTACTGTGCGATGTCAGTGCACGTTAAGGAACCCCAGGTGGTACGAATTATTCCGGAGCCCTTCACTACGCCATCCCTCATGGCCGGAGTCGCCTTGGGACGTTGAACCTCAATAAACCAAACCAAAAACAATGTACATCCGACCACACCGGTTCAGATTATTTCTTAATTTCAGGTATGCGAATATATTTATAAAATCCCTCGTCGATAAAGATGAATAACAAAATTGCAGGCGGCGCTTAAGAAATTACGTGCGAGTAATACAAAAGCATTGCAGTTCTATTTCTTTTCTACCTTAATTCTATTTCATTGCATTGTAGCTGGTGCATTTTTTAAGTACTAGGGCTGACTGTTACTGGTTAGCATTTCGTATTTACCCGCCCTTGATGACGTCACTTTTTGGGTGACTCCAGGTTTTCGTGTCGATGAACTATCTAATGCTTTCGAATTAATAATTCCTGAAAGGTTCGAAAAGCAATAAGATAGAGCCTGTTGCACACAGTGCTTATAAACAGTTGGCCGTAACGGTAGCAGCGCACTTACGGGAGGCCCTCCCACTTCTTTGGAATCTCGGACGATCATGATGCAGGTGCAGATGTACAACAGGGCGCCTGTCCCATGGAACATGACGTACTGCGAACAAGTCAGAAAGCCATCAGAGGGAAGAGCGGAAAAAAGTCACGAAAGAAGGGCAGTCCCGTGACATCGAGTTGTTCTAATCGGATAATCACCAGGATTTTCATGCGCCAAAGCTAAGCCTGGGCTCTGAGGCCCGCCGCGAAAGATTTCTGCCAGCCAATCTCGGCCACTGGCCTTGAAACAATCGAAAGCCAACTATAAGATCTGGAGACAGAGAGCTCGCAGTTACCTGCCACACTATCCTGATGAGGCCGTATACGCATCTCATCGGAAGAGTGGGCATTCAATGCACTTCTAGCAACAGTCATTGCCCGGAGCTGAAACCAAAGAGAATCGAGCATCTTGCGACAACGAGTCTCTCGCCGAACAATACATCACATATCACTAGGATGCAGGGACCGAATCACTGCTCCCTCCTCGACTTCACTAGATCGACTAACTTTTCTAAGGCGAAAGCCTTTAATATTTCATACTGTCGTCCATTAACAAAATGTGTAACACGCGTTTAACGCGGGAACTAAAAAGAAAGAAGAAAACTAATGGTTGCTTCAGATAGAGCAGGAAAAAAATGAACCTAGAAGCCAAGTTTGATGACTGTAGATTAATTGGTTAATTAATTATAGACAAAAATGTCGAAATTGCGTCGAAATAGCGCGAACGTCGACAGGACCACGGGAAAGGTGTGACGTCACACCCACCAGAAGTCGTCACTGCATAGTGAAAATTGTTACATAATGGTTGGAAAAACGTCAGATTTGTGTCAAATTATCTGGATAAATGTGTAATTAAGCGTAATTAGGTGGTTTGGTTTATGGGGTTTAACGTCCCAAAGCGACTAAGGCTATGAGAGACGCCGTAGTGAAGGGCTCCGGAATTTTCGACCACCTGGGGTTCTTTAACGTGCACTGACATCGCACAGTACACGGGCCTCTAGAATAATAGAATTAAGCGTAATTAACGCTTAAGTTCCCCGAAAGATGTACAATTTGGGTATCGATATAGCCACGGGAACGATGTGACGTCACATCCACCGGAAGTCGTCACGGCATAGTGTCCTAGGCTTTCGCCTCTCAACACTTTAGTTGTCAAAGTGTCCACGCAATTTTTTTCATTCATTTAACCACCCCCGCCGCGGTGGCTCAGTGGTTACGGCGCTCGGCTGCTGGCTCGAAAGACGCGGGTTCGATCCCAGCCACGGCGGCCGAATTTCGATGGAGGCGAAATTCTGGAGGCCCGTGTACTGTGCGATGTCAGTGCACGTTAAAGAACCCCAGGTGGCTGAAATTTCCGGAGCCCTTCACTGCGGCGTCTCTCATAGCCTGAGTCGCTTTGGGACGTGTTGTGTCCCCTTATTGCTTTTGTGTGTGTGCGCCCCCGCATCCTCCTCCTAACGACCACTCGCATCCTCCTCCTAACGACCACTCGCATCCTCCTCCTAACGACCACTTGCCCTTCGTCGCACGCTGTCGCCAGATGCCCCCCCATGGTGCGCCCCCGTGCGCCCCCGCTCCCTCCTTTCTTCGGGCGGCCAGTTCGGCTCCTGCCTTGGTCGACGCTGGTCGCACCCTCATCGGCTTTAAATAAACGAAGTCTTAAAGTACCGTGTGCGTCTTTCGCTGCATTCAACACAGCGACCGGACACGACAGTGGCGACGAGAAAGTGGATTCGACCCGCGCTACGCAACGCTATTGACAAGCCATGGCTACGCGAGGGTTTCCCAATCAGATACCAGAGTTCAACGGCTCATCGTGGTCATCGTGGGTTGGACGCCTTCAGTTCTACTTTGAAGCTAACAACATCACAGACCCAGCCTTGAAGAGGGCCAACCTGCTGACGCTGTGCGGGGAGCAGACCTACGATACTGTCTGCGCCCTTATTCAGCCAAGCACACCAGCGGCAGTGTCTTACGACGACATCGTAAAAGCGCTGCAAAAGCACTACGACCCAAGGACATCCGAGGTCTACAGCCGGGCTCGCTTCCAACGACGAGATCAACTGGGAGGAGAAACTGTGAGCGCCTACGTAGCCGCGCTCAAGAAGCTCGCTGCCGACTGCAATTTTGGAACGCTGTCGACAACAGCTACCGGGCAGGAGGGAGACGCAGCTTCTTCTGCTAACACCACCATGCTTCCCTTGGACGTGATGTTACGCGACAGATTTGTGTGCGGACTGAGTGACGAGTCACTGCAGCAGCGCCTGTTCGCTGAGAAGGACCTCACATTCAGCAAAGCTTACGACATCGCCGTTCGAGCGGAGAGCGCCGGTCACCAGCAGAGAGGGATTCGCCGGAACACCGAGCCGGTACACCAGACAAGCAACCAGGTGCGCAAGCCTTCTGTTGTTGTAAAATCGGTCAAAAAGGCACAACGCTGCTGGCGGTGTGACGACCAACACAACCCCCAGGGATGTCGATTCCAGTCAGCCACGTGTAATTTTTGCCACAAGCGAGGGCATATCGAAAGAGCATGCATTACGAAACGGAGACTTGCCAAGATAAAGTCACCTTCCCAGCCTAATCACAGCGTCAACGCCTCAGAGAATACGCCGCTATCTGATCTCCATGGAACAACATCAGCAACACCATCTGTGTTGTACGACCTGAACACCATGAATCTCGGCACGCGACCGAAGATTTTTACAGAAGTAAGCGTACATCACCAGCTGATTAAGTTCGAGGTGGACTCCGGCGCAGCCTGTACTCTGATCAGTGAGGACACGTTCCGAACTTCATGGCCATCTGACGCACCCGCCCTGCAACAAGACGACACGCACCTGCGAACGTGGTCAGGACAGAATCTGCCACTATTGGGCTCTGCCAACGTGCAGGTTAACTACAACGGCCAGACCCATACGCTACCTCTGCTTGTTGTGAAGGGCACAGGATCAAGCCTTCTAGGGAGAAACTGGTTTTCTCCACTAGGCGTGATGATATGCGGTAAACATCAAAACGCCGATGCGCTAAGCCGTCTGCCACTAGACGCAACTGTTGACGAACCATTTCCACCAGGAGACGTTCTGATGTTCGAAGCACTGCCAGAACCTCCGCTTACAGCAGGCACAGTTGCAGCATCTACGCAGAAGTGCGCAGCTCTCCGGCTAGTTTACACAGCTGTTCAACAAGGCAACGTGCATAAACTCAAAGGGGACAACTTCGACGCTTACCGCAGGCGAGCTACAGAGTTGAGCACCCATCGCGGCTGCATCATATTTGGGTCCCGAGTTGTGATGCCGAGAGAACTACGCGCACAAGCTATGTCTCTCATCCACGCCGGACATCGGGGCATCGTTGCAATGAAAAAGTGTGCCAGAAGCTACATGTGGTGGCCTGGCATTGACAACGACATCGAAACAGTGGTGCGAGAATGCAAGCCTTGCCAGAGCAGCCGGAGCGCCCCGCCGAAAATTCCTGTCCCAGAATGGGAAAAGCCAGACACACCATGGCACACACTGCACATTGATTTTGCAGGACCAATTGAGGGCTGCACTTTCCTTGTGGTCGTAGATGCCTACACAAAGTGGCTTGAGATAAGGCAAATGGGACAGACGACTTCGGCAGCAGTCATTGACAACCTCCGATCACTATTTGCAACGTTCGGCCTGCCGCGCAAGGTAGTGTCGGACAACGGAACACCGTTTGTGTCTGCGGAGATCCTCAAGTTTTATCGCGACAACGGGATCTCATCAGTTACATCGGCCCCCTACCACCCAGCGACAAACGGACAAGCCGAGCGCTACGTAGCCGAGCTAAAACGCGCCCTTGAAAGAGATCAGACAGGCTCGCTGCAGCGCCGCCTTGCGCGCTTTCTCTTCAAGCAGCACACGACGGTTCAGAGCACAACAGGCGAGACCCCCTCGAAAATGATGTTCGAGCGTGAAATGCGAACCCAGCTCACAGCCATCCTCCCCGAGCCAAAGGCAGAGACGTTCCGGGAAGAAAAAGCAATTCCGCGCTGCGGCACGCTTAATGAGGGGCAGCGCGTCCTCGCCCGACAGTTTCTGAAAAAGCCACGCTGGGAGGAAGCTACAATTGTCAGACGCATAGGCCTGCGCTCTTGGCTCGTCAACATACATGGCACAGTAGCACGCCGACATCTCAACCAGCTGCGTAGATTTACGACGCCGTCTGAGAGCTGTCCGCCAGCGGAGAGAGCACGTGCACCATTTTCCCACATAGCCTGGCACCTCTTCCCGGAAGAAGAGACTTCGCCCAGGACTGACCTAGGAGACACAGCGAACAACAGCCAGCCTACAAGTGTTTCTCCCCCGAGCGCACAAAGCCAGCGCGCCTCCACGCGTGAGCGCCGACCCCCTGCACGATACCAGGCAACTTTCTAAGGGGGAAGGAAGTGTTGTGTCCCCTTATTGCTTTTGTGTGTGTGCGCCCCCGCATCCTCCTCCTAACGACCACTCGCATCCTCCTCCTAACGACCACTCGCATCCTCCTCCTAACGACCACTTGCCCTTCGTCGCACGCTGTCGCCAGATGCCCCCCCATGGTGCGCCCCCGTGCGCCCCCGCTCCCTCCTTTCTTCGGGCGGCCAGTTCGGCTCCTGCCTCGGTCGACGCTGGTCGCACCCTCATCGGCTTTAAATAAACGAAGTCTTAAAGTACCGTGTGCGTCTTTCGCTGCATTCAACACAGCGACCGGACACGACAGGACGTTAAACCCCAATAAACAAATTTAACCACCATTTCCCTTATCATACCTTCTTTATGACCTGAGGCAATAAATATCGCTTTTAAAAAAACTCCGACGCATCAATTAGCAAGGGCCTAGTTTTTGTATATATTTACCTTTTTTGTACAGACTGCAAGTAGACTCTCCTCCTCGCTCATTTGCTATTCATCTTCACCTGTATTTTGAGTCTACTGTCGTCAACGCTAGTTGCTGTTCAGTTGCGAGTCCTGAGCCAGTCCAGTTCTGGCAAACGACATCCCCTTCCTACTTCTAGTTGTTCGATAACGCTACCGCTCAGCCTTGTGCAGAAAGGCGACAGTGGAAGGCGACAGCTATCCTCCGAGATCCATGCAGCACTGAGCAACTCTCGGGGACCACAGAAAGAACATGGGAATCCAGTGAATGTCTTAAGCTGCGTTCGTCCCTTTATAACCGGACGGCAGGGAATTCGCAGTCTCCGGTTACTGTGAGTAGTCCGTGTCTGTCAGCGCTTCCCAATCTCGAAGAAAGCTGAGGGATATGAGAGGTTTGATTCTCTGAGTCCTGCTCCTCATCAAGCGATCTACATCCAGAGTGGGCCGGCTATTACGGCGAAAGCCTTTAATGTCTTATACTGTCGTCCGTTAGCAAAGGTTGTCACACCTTTGGCAGCGTTTAACTCGTGTTAACTTGGGAACTAAAAAAAGATGGTTACGAATGGTTACATCATATAGGGGGGGAAAAAATGAACCCAGAAACCGCGTTTGACGACTGTAGAATAATTAATCAATTAATTATAGTCAAAAACTTCAAAATTGCGTCGAAATAACTTAGACGTCGATATAGCCACGGGAATGGTGTGACGTTACATCCACAGGAAGTCGTCACGGCATAGTGAAAATTATCACAGAATGGAAAAATGTGTAATTAAGCGTAATTAACACTTAAAATCCACGAAAGATGTATAATTTTGGTATCGATATAGCCACGGGAACGGTGTGACGTCACATCCAACGGAAGTCGCCACGGCATTGTGTCCTCGGCTTTCGCCTCTCAACACTTCAGTTGCCAAAGTGTCCTCGCAATTCTGCTCCTTCCCTTTCTTCGTAACCTCCTCGACCCCCGCTATCGGCGCTG
The DNA here is from genome assembly GCF_055824585.1 of Amblyomma mixtum. Classification (NCBI taxonomy): domain Eukaryota; kingdom Metazoa; phylum Arthropoda; class Arachnida; order Ixodida; family Ixodidae; genus Amblyomma; species Amblyomma mixtum. The sequence continues at coordinate 72,717,757 of NC_143019.1, forward strand.
CATCGAGCAGTGACTTACGTAGAAGGTGGTCGGCAGTATGTGGGCGGAAGTGTAGCTCAGGAAGCTCGTTATGATCATGAAGACGCCGTTGAAGGAGTAGGTGTACGCTGTGCCGCCCAGCAACCGCTGCGTGCTGGTCTCGACGTTGCTCAGCATCAAGTAGAGAGCCCAGCCGCCGCACTGCGGAGCCACATTTGTTTTTTGTTCACTGCCACCTATTATAACCGGATGTCCTCCCCCTTCCATTCGATGATTTCGGGATGAAAACAGAGTGAGGCCACCACATAGCAATGTCACGTGACCTCGTTCCGCTTCCTTACAAAAAAGGTTTTAGACAGTATATAGAGTGTCTATAGACTTCTGTCTATAAAGTCTATAGACAAATCCGAGAGAACAGTCTATAGGTAATACAAATGCCATTGACAGTCTATTGACAACCTATAGAATTATGGCCATGCACTTTTAGTAGACTTTTGTCAATAGACCGTCTATAGACTATGAATAGACAAAAACAGTATCTATAGGAAGTCAGTAGAGTCAATAAGAAGTCTATAGACTGTCTGTAGCCGGCGCCGAGGGAGAGTCCAACCACGGCCAGAAACACATGCACGACCATTGAGTCGATGCAGGTGTTTCTGCTCGCGGCTGAACTTTCCCCCCGCGAAAGTCATCCTTCGAAAGGAACTTTTTCATGACACTCTTTATTGCGCATCCTCCTAGCACATACAACTTAATTACTCCTACATTCGTGTCACATTACATTAAGGTCCTTTCAAGCTGTCCTTCGCGAAAATATAACATATATGTACAATGCTTTAAGACCCTTTAGAAATTTTCATCTATTAACTAAAACATACATACCTACACGTTCAATATTTGCAGAACCCTATGTAAATTATTGCATGGTATTAAGTTATTTCAATTCAGACTGGAGTCCTTTTTTGCGGAAATTGCAGCACTCAAACTAGAATTCAAGACTAGGCCTTTATTATAAAACTTTGTGTCTTTTGCGGAAAGTGTTTGTACACATGGGAAGACTTGTCGCAAGTGCATCTACGGATGGATTTCATTGGGAGTTGATGTGCCACGGGCCTGCGATCACAAGGCAGTGACGCATCGCTTAACCGCTGCACCAGTATACGCCAGGAGGGCTATGAGGAATCCCAAGGCTCTATAAATGTCAAGTAGAGAATGAGCTTCTACATTATGGGAATTAGCTGAACACGCTATTGCATCATTCCCTCATGGCGGAGCTTAAGTTTACCCTCCAATTTCTTTTATGATAACAGTGCGAATGCTAAGTGAAATGAAACGCACCAAGGTTTACAGAGCGTCGGTGGAGAAATGGGATCAATGAACTGAAGGGGAAAGGGTTGATGCGGATAGGCCGCGTAGATAAATGGAAGAGGTGTTTGTTCTGCAGTAGGCTCAAGCTGGCTGGTAGTAATGATGATGACTGTGAATTCCAACCCAATGAAGCATTCCTTATGAGGAGTTCCTTAATTCCGTGCGCTGTCCGTATGGGTGATATAGATATCTTAGGCACGATATACAGTCCATAGGGGCTATACGGGCAACGCATGAAGAAAAGTAGAAGTTCATACAGACTCCTTAGATATCAGGAACATCATACGCAAATTACAGAGAGACATAAAAATAATAGCAAAAACGGATGGAAATTTGCATATAGATTTCCACACATATTTCTCCATCAAATGCACTCTGTATTCCCGCTAATTCCACATCCGTTGTTCATATGGAACCTTCAGCAGGGATGAACACATGTGTAGGGTTCTTACAGCACTTTCTGCGACAACTCTGCAACGACTACGCAGCTGTACGTTGCGCTACAGCCCAACTTCGTCATCGTTTCTTTTTTAGATGAAAACATGTAGAAACAGCGCAATTTCTTCGGGACAAAGCACAAATAGTTGTGAACGCGCTTTGTCCCGACTGAAAGTGTGTCCGTGTATTTCGCGATCCCAAGGAGTATTAACGCTAGTAGCTGGGCTAGCCAGCTTTAAAATCTAGCAACAAAGCATAGTGAGCGAGTTGGTATTGCATCTCAAGGAACGAAACAGCGCGACTAAAACGAAGGTACAGAAGAAGAGACATGAACACGCGCTGACTTACAACTGACTGTTTTAATCGGAAAACCACTTATAAATAAACTCTAATCGCTGCGTCACAGCCTCACGTCATCATCACAAACTACTAACATAAAAGGAAGGGAAATAACCATTACCGAAACGTAAGCACCTACAGGCAACCACGTTGTTCCAATAGACATATCTCGCGCTTAGACAAGGCCATCGAAGTGCTGCTCACACATGAGTCACCTTCTGTGAAGATATGACACGCCTCTACTACTTCCCGTACTAGTTGCTCTTTATGACGATACAGCACAAGAGTGTTATCGAAGTACGGAGTGCACAGGCAGGATTTGTGATGTGCAACCAATTTTGACGAACAGAAACCTCCCAAAGAATTAGCGTGTTACTAATTATAATCTTTAGCCCTAAGCCTGTCACTTGCTGCGCATAAGTTACCAGTATTACAGAGCAAGCCTTACCACTTCGAGGAAATTGAAGAGCCCGTTGACCGTCCCGACGTACTCGTCAAAGGATACCTCGAAGACGCGTCGACTCTTAGCGACCACCTCAAGTACCTCTGCTACTTCAGCCATCCTTGAACGACGAGACGAGGGCAGACTGTTAGGCGTGAAGTAGACGGCTCAAACGGTAGAGCTTGTCGATCAAGCAGGGGGCATCAGGGGGAACAGCTGTAGTACAAGAAAACACGGACATGCGTTTCCGTAAACACTCGAGCAGGGAATAGAAGCGAAGCGGCATGCATGTTAGACGCATCAAATACGACATCGTAAATCATTGTCGTGGCGTTATGTGCCCCGTACTGCGCAGCGCGGCCACCTCAGTGCACTGATTTTCAGACAGTGTGCGGCATCGTCGTTAAGCGGTGGCTCAACATTCATTGCTCGTCACCTGCCTCGGGTCTCTTGCGCCGTTTTCATGAACTCGATAGCGTCAGGTCCAGTCGGGGTTCGGGCTGAGCAAGGTCACCCCAACTCGACAACTGCATGTTTGCATGAACTCGATTCTAGCGAGCCGAAACCGGTTCAACTGCAGCGACACCAAGCATCGAGCAGCGCAATACGAGCAAGCAGAGGCAGGCTCCAAGATTGCGGCTCGGTACCGCTGTCTCGGAGGCTCGACGGCGCAAGCGAAAAAGTTTCTTCTTCCCTCTCGCCAACCCGACTCTCTGAATCTATGGCGTTTACATGCGCATCGGGGCCGTGTCGAGTTGAGTTAATCTACCCCTTGCGGCGGAGTTGACCAGGCCCGACCCCTCGACTCTCGACCCGATTGAGCGCGTTTACATGAACCCAGTAAACGGTTTTTGACCCGACAACTCGACTCAACCCGGCCCTGTCGGGTTCATGTAAACGCCGCTTTAGAAGCGTGGGGCTAACTGTAATTCGAGGCACTGGATAGCCTGCGTGCCGCGGGAAAGAATCGTGCAGCGGACAACCTCACCTTGCGACTTGATCTCGCCCGTCCGGAACAGATTGAGCGCAGCTCGCGGCGACCAACTTCTCCCTCCTCTTCGTCACATACCCACGTGAGGAACACGAAGAAGAAAAAGTGGTAGGGGTTTAACGGAGTGGAAACCGAGTGGACACTTTTAAACTTTTAAACCACCCGAATACCTGTACCGAATACCTGTACCTGTACAGTGGGACTCCTTTGAAGCTATCAATCGTAAAGCCATGCGCGCCATAACATAATTGCCCCGTTTAACACCCATACCCGTGCTTCAGGAGTTCGCCCAACTTAATACTCTCAGTGCACTCATCCACCAGAGGGTGGCAAACAGGGCTTTCAAACAGTCTCTACAACTCCATCGTTTAAACACGCTCCCTCCGTGGTCGTGCTGTCAGCTCTCAGACAATCGCCCCAATGTTTCCCCGTCCGTATAAGCCGCGTATCTGCCTGAAGGGTGCACATTGTACACCGATGCATCACATAATGCACAGCGGGGAGTTACTGCTGTGTATAGTCCCATACGCATCTCAACTCTCGTGCGACGTACACCGCGGATACATGCACCCACGTGGCACTGGAACTTCAAGCCATTTACAGTGTCATTGCTTCCCTTCCGCTCGTTCCCCCTTTCAATGCAGTTGATCTTTACACCGACTCCCTCGCCGCCCTTAAACAGCTCAAGACTGTTTCACGCATATCCTGATTACAAAATGAATTTATCTGCTCTGCGCAACGTACCCAGGTCCTGTGCGCATACATTGGATTCGCGGCCATGCTCACAATCCACATAACATTCAAGCAAATGCATTGACTCACATTGACACATCAGACGACCCGCCGCCTTCCCATCTTCCCCCAGATCCATTCCTGCCCCATGTCTCCGATTCGCAAGCTCTGCGCCAGCAAACACGTGCTCTAATTCCTCCGTGTTCGCACCCTCTCCCCCGTAGTCTTACTCGGCAGGAGGAGGCATCATAGACGATGCCTAGCTTGTCCTGTGCTTATGGGTGCAACAACTGAGGGAGGCAATGGAAAAATACTTTTTGTTGTTCCTCCCGGCAAAAACAGCGCGGCTTGCAGCAAGTCTCTCTGCAGTGGATCGGCCTCGAAAACTCCGGTACACAGTAAAAAAATTTCCACCCTTAAAGGTGTAGCGCTCATGGCTGCACCCTTTCCACGCCCTCATTTTTTCTTATTTTTTTGGAAAAGGGTGCGCTGAGAACGTTAGCACCTTTAATGCACCCATGGACCCTTCGAAGCTGCACGGGTGCAAGGGTGTTGTAGCCCCTTCGGGTGCAAGAGTGCGTAAGGGTGTACGGTATTCTTTGATTTGTCGAACAACATTCCAGTAGTTCAATCAAGCGTGCTTTTAAAATGATGCGGGCTATTCGAGTTTTCCATTAAAATAAAGCTGCAACCATGATGCGAGCAGCTATGACTGGAGTCTGTGTCCCCAGAATGTGATAATTGACTGAATTATTTTAGCTGAAGTGCTAAGCGTCACTGACTCCAAATAGGGGGTCGCTGAAATGACACACATAAACTTTGAGAAAGTTTGAACGGAAGGGTATCTGCTGTTTGAGCCGGCGTCTTCGCTTCGGCGGACGCGGTTGTTGCCACGCGCGTCATTGCAGATCAAGGAGGTTCAGAAACACCGCGAGGCACACATCTGTGTATTATAGTTGGCGATGCTGTAAAGTTAGTGCAAAGTTAGACAGATCGTCAGCAGCTTGTCGTAGGAAATGTTTAGCTTCTATTCAAGAGTTCTCCCCAGTAAAGGAATTGATCAGCGCCTTTTAAAGCAATAAAAACCTATGAAACTTTAAAGCAGTCGGAAAAAGGGTGCGAAGAGCATACTTTGCTCCCTTTTACGTAGCCAAAAAAAAAATAAGGGTGCAGTTGTAACGGTCCCACCCTTGCTATGGGTGCGACGAGCATACTCTGCACCCTTTTGGGAGGGTGTGACTTATAGACACGGAAATGCACCCTTAAGGGTGCAAATGTTTTTACAGTGATAATGCTCTGGATCCGCGCCTATGTGGCCTAAGTGGCCGTTCCTCAGTAGTCAATGGTGTTTTTTTCTCGCAAGATTTAATGTGAAGTCCGAGTAAATGTTCGAGGTGGGTGCCATATCTTTAAGGTCTAAAGACTTGTTAGTCTTGGGGTTGAAATTTACCGCTTCACTAATTAAGCGTATCTCCATTCGCCATCCCGGCAAGAGGGATGCAAACACCCATCGTCTCATTCAAGACTTTTGCCCATGCAAAATCACCTACTCCATCTCTTGCCTCTACCTTAAACCCATGGAGACCGAGGAACTCAATAAACTTATCGGCACAGCCTACGAAGCTGCTCTCCTTCTCCCTAAATCAACGTCCAGGGAGAAACTCCTTGAACTGGTGGTGCACAACACCCTGAGAGAGCTGGCCAAAGCCACACCTTGTAAATCCATACCATTGGCTCTCACATACCGAAACAGGCGAAATACTCCTGCGCTGACTCGGAATAATCCCCCCTGGCTATTCCACAGCACGAGGAGAGGTTGCTCGGGAAGACCAACATGGGTCGCAGAATCCCTACCGGTGGCTGTGATAGAAACAGCCACCTGCCAATGCAGTGAAGCATCGCTTAACCGCTGCGCCACTGCGCTGTTCGTGGCATATGAGGACTCGCCGCCATCTATGAATCCCAAGTAGGAATTACCAATTCAAAATACATGGGCATTAAGCCACTAAAGATATCATGCCGCACACCTAAGGCGGAGTTTAAGTTCCCCCTCCTATTGAAGAATGAAGAACTGCTTTCGCACGTCTACTTGGTTTAACTACGCTAAACACCTACCATTTTTGAATACGCCATCTCTGCGTGCAGAATATTTGAGAATGCAGGCGAGGACCTCCGGTAAACATATTTTCGCAGACATATTGTATTCAAGGCTGTCGTTGCTGCATGCCTCTAAATACGCGTGAGAATCTGGCCGGTTGGACGCATCTGGGGTAAAATAATTCACTAACACATTGGCTTGCTAGATGGCCCAGATGATTTTGAACTCTAGACGTTATTAAAGCTGCTATGGTCATGCCTATCAGATGTGCACAAGTGTACACATTCTAGCTATAATTATATAATGTAGGTTTCGAGATTGTGTGTATTATACGTTGCCTTTTTTCCTAGAAATATTACCACTTAACTATTTGATGGATAGTTTGTTCATGTTATTATTTGCTTAGCCTTAATGTCTTTTATTTTTGTATGGCACATAATTGTATTCTAAAACAATGTGTAAATTTCTTTTGAAGTTATAATGAATACTTCGTCAATACTGCTTTCTGGTGTCAACTTCTAAAATGTAATTCTTGTTAACGTATATTTTGCTACTTAGCTATTATCCATGTTTTTAGCCATATATTGTGTATAGAACATATTTCATTCTTCTTCAATACTCTGCATCATCAGGTCATCACCTACTGCCTCGTTGGTGGTTTTGTGGGCCTTTGGCAAGCTGTCAGGAACGCTTTGTGCCTATAAATCCGCCAGAATCTTTCTGGAAAATAATTTGAATTGAAATTGAAATAACGCGCGCTGCCCTGTTGTGCTTACTTTTTAAAATGTTCATGAAAGGTGAAGCTCGAGATTTTTCTTCCGTGCCTTGCATCGTTACTCATGAGGTTGTCCAATACCAATCTTTGCAATACCAAGAGCACTCTGTCTCCCTCTTTCTGTGTCCTTGTTTTTTACTACAACTCCCAAGGTCAAGTTTGGTGCGCGTTTGACCTTGAGCCGGCGGAGCGGAGGTGGAGCATGTGACCACGTGACTCGCTGCGGGGAGGCGTCGCAGCTGCGCTCACTCGGAGCCTCGCCGCTGCTGTGTCACGTGACTAGCGGGGGGCGGGGGGGAGGGGGGTGCTCCTTCGCTGGCGCTCGGCCGCTCAGTCTTGACATGAATGAGGCGCGCACCGGACCGACTCGGGCGCCAAGCCATGCGTAACCATGCCTAACAGAGCTTTCGCTCGTATCACTAGGTTTAACAAGCGCTAAACCTCCGCTAGGGTTTTTTTTAGCGCTTTCACAATCTAAACATGGATAATCAACTAGCCCAAACGCTGCCGCTGTTGTGTCTTTAATCATTGTGACAGTTCAGGGTGCTGCGCGTTACGCATGAAAATTACACGACGGAAGCCAATATTCTCTTATGAGCCATTACTGCATATACTAACACAGAGTAATAATCACCTAAACGAACAGCATTCTTGTGAGTCACACAGGGCTGTAGCTTCGTGAAAAACAGTGGTTATAAAGACTTTTTTCGTTGCCGTTAATCAATCAAGCCAATTCATCCTAAATGAAGATTGTTTTCATCACAGCATGTAAAAGTGCGCAAAGAGGGCATCACTTGCCATTCTACCCACAAGCGTTCAGTAACAACCCCCAGTTGGATTCCTTCAACCATAGCCTGCGACGTACCCGAACCGTAGTCACGTCGAAACAATTGCCGAGCTTCCCTGCATTAAAACAAAACAAAAATTGTTACCAGTGGCCAAACTACGCACTGAATATCACAATCTATTTCACGAGCAAATGTGCATTTGAGAGAAAAATATATCATGAAAGGATTACACTGACATCGGTTCATATCAAGCATTGACCGCTCGTCTGCTTATAACAAAGGTAAAAGCTAAATATCCACATCCAGGGGGTATATCGTTGCACTTCCTCTTTCAAGTGAAATTGGGCAATAGGCGGCGTTCGAAAAAATCAAGACCCCGAGGATATTCACTGAAGTGTCGCGAGCTCGCTTGCGCATGCAGATTCTGGCTTGTACACCGCAATCAAAGCGATTGCAGTGCAAAAAGCTTCGATAAAGCAGTGCAATGTGGATCGGGCAGTTATTGGAGTAAACTTTTTTTTATCTCCAATGCCATCATCTCATTTCGACCGAAGCGAAATCCAACAAACAATTCCTCCGGGCATGCAGTCTACTGCGCGCCAAAGGGCGAGCGTTGGGAGCGTCTGCTAGCTTCACCCGGGAGGACCCTTAGTAGGAACGCTGGCATAGGAGGAAGAGATAGATGCCGTTACTTTTACTATACTTTTCATCATCATCATCATTTATTTACTCTTAAGGGCCCTTGGCTTAGGGCATTACAGAAGGGGAGGGAGGCAGCCGTTACATAATACAGTGGTAGGTAACATCAACAAGAAATAAAGGTGCAGCGTTCATGGTCGACATTAACATTATCAACATTATCAAAAGTATCAACTTAAGAAAGACACAGCAGCTCAAGAACAACTTGGAGAAAAATAAGACACACACCAAAATAACTCAGCCCTTGAAATCTGCTGTTAATAACTGCCTGAATTTATTGGGTTCTATTTCAGTAACTATGAAATCGGGTAGGTCATTCCACAATGTAATGGAGCTAGGTAAAAAAGATTTATGAAAAGATTTTGTGCAGCCGTGTATGAGCTGCAAACTTAGAGTTAGAAAGTAGGCGTGAGGTGCGAAGCGGTGGGTGCAATACAGAGTTTCATAGCTGTGGGAAGGTGTAGTACAATTTGTGAAATAAGCAAAGCTGTGAAATTTTACGCCGAAGAGCCAGGGGTTGAAGATCAAGGGATTCCCTGATAAGAGTCACACAGTGTCGCCTGTCGTACTACGATGTGATAAAACAGGCCGCGCGATTTTGGATGGCTTCAAGCTGATGGAATAGATATTTCTGATGGGGATTCCACATCGTCGAGGCATATTCGAGTTCGGAACGGGTGAATGTTACGTAGGCGAGTTAACGGACAGAATGGGGTGAAAAAGCAAGGGATCGTCTGTACAAAGTTTGGCAATGTGCTCAGACCAGATTAGTTTGTTGTTAATGATGATACCTGTATGATCCTGTTTCGTAGAGTGGCGTGGAACTTAATGAATACGGACAGCTAAGGTTATTTCGCTTTCACGATACATGCATGAACTCACATTTGGAAATGTTGAAAATGTTCGTCGTGCCGAAGACGAAGCACAACATTACCTTGCCGATGCAAGTAGAGAGACGAGTGGGCAACCATTTATTTTTGTCGGCAGACGGTGCTAAATGGAATGCATTGAAGCTGACGGTGATTGCCAAAGGAGGGGCCGGCGATTTTTCGATTTTCAGTCGTCAATAATATTTGTATTGGAATACAAGCTAAAGCCAGCAGTCACCGAAATCAAGGAGCATACGGGATGTGTTTTATTTTGTGGTGTTGATTAATACGAGACTAATAGTTTTAAAAAATATATATATTTGATTAGAGCGCGGAATGAAATATGAATTACTTAGGAGCTATTAATCTCGAATTAACCGACACCACAAAATAATACAAAAAATTCGCTGTGGCTTGCTTGGTTAATCCCGGTAATTGCGAAAGCAATATCCGTACCTACGCCATGGTTCAGCTGGTAGTGTAGCTGGTGGTGGTGCTTCTGCTTAGACTTGTGGTGATGCATCGGTTATACAATCTAATCCAATCCAAACTAATCGAATCCACTCCACTCCAATCCACTCCAATCCAATGTAATACAATCCAGTCCAATCTAATCCAATCCAATCTAATGCAATCAAGGTCAAATGAAGGTCAATGGTGGTCACCACCGCGGCACGGCAAAGGCGTGAAAGTGCAAGTAGTATTGCTTTCGCAATAAAAATTCTCTAAGCTCTGGTTTCGGTGATCGTTGGCTCCCGTCATGTATGTCATAATGGCTCCAATTTTTTCTTACCTTGTCTGCTCAATTTGTACTGAAAGTTTTTTCGAAGCCAAGAGTATGTGTGCCGAATGACACGGCAAAGAACAGTTTAGTTTTCTCACAGAATTTTTCGGATAGCCCCCATTCGTTCAGTGGACTGTCAACCAGGCCATTTTTACGAATAATCCTGTGCATAATGAAGTTGCACAATGAATGCGTAATGAACGTGCATAATGAAATGAAAGTTTGCGAATGCAGGAAGCTTCAGAGGCATGGTGCCATCCACGGTGTCTTCCGAGACAGCCAAGGTGTGGGCCCATGAGGCCTAGCGGAGCCCGTCGCTCGCAGCTACGCTAAAGAAGCCAGCCCCAACACGCCGGGAGCTGTAGCCACACGCGGTACAACGCCGCACTCCAGCAACGAGGGAGCAGCCTGGGCGCGCAAATACTGATTGCTTCACTTCAGCTTGTTGAGTGGGTCGAATAGCATGTCGAATAGCATGAATTTGTATTGTTTGACAAGAAACTACACTTACAGACGTGAATAATTTGGTGCTGCCAAATGTACAGAGTTTCACAAAGGTCCAAAAATGGGCGCAAGTGCGTCTCAGAATTTCCGAGTTCGACACGGACAGCTTACAGGCCAGCATACACAAGAAATCGACAGGTAGTGCTTCTTTCACTTCCCAAGGTTTCACACAGGCAAGTCCCAGTGGTGCTGTATCCCGGTAAAAACGGTATCGAACACATTACCGGTTGCATGTCAAGGGAGTACAACATTGTAATACTCTATCACAATTTGGCTTCGGAAGTCCTCGGCCAATAGGAACAAGTGCTTTCTTTTGCGCTCTTTTTAGTTGCCACCAGATTTCTTCTATTTACCATCAGGCGGTGCTGCTGCATTATCATCACCGTCTGTAGTGGTCCCTAAAAAGTGACTGACTGATTGGTGTAGCACCGTGCTCCTGGGAATGACTCGGTTATCCCTACAGCTACTGACAACGCGCTGGTTTGCTTCTCTTTTTTTTCTATCTTTACCTGAGTAGGCAATAGAGTAAGCAGATTGCCGGCGTGTGTCTCTGCACGGCTGCCGAATGAAGCCTGCGGAGCCTACAGTGAGCCGAGCGCGAAAACCGTGCATCGACGAGATGCGAGACGGAAAATATGCAGTGACAGGGGCGGCGAGGTTATAGGCACTGGAAATTCCGGTAACTCAAGGAGGGGCTGGCTCAACGGCGCCCCCCAGGGAACGGCGAGTGCGGAGAGAGGGAAAGCGTTGCCTGAAGCGAGCGCGCGCCATCGGCTGATCGAAAGCGGCGCGCCAAGAAAGGGGAAGTGTGCAGTCTTTGCCAAAAGTAACCCAGCAACTATGGTTTGTTTCTAAGCGTCGTTGCGAAGCTCCTATGGCAGCCAATAAATTCCGAATCTGTGCAAAGTAAGGTGAACCCTTGTCCTCAGGTTGCGACACCTTTAGGTCTTCAGGGGTGCCGTCAAGGCTCCGTTATACGGTTGAGAAGCAAAGACCTGTTGCTCGGTTACTTTTGGCAAAGGGGGCAAATAATGCAACAAATGCGAAAGGACAAAAAAGTCTTTAGTGAGCCATAAATCTAGTCGAAATAGATCAAAGAGTAAAGGCAGCAATCTAAAGCAGAGAATCATTAGGTAGACATGAAATCCAGCCAAAGCAAAGCGAAATGAGTTGGCGCAACTTACAGGCATTGAGATGCGACAAAAGGGAAAAGAAACACCTCTAAAGCACATCCTGCTCACGTAGTTCGTCACCTCAGACTATCTGAGTCTTAATTCTTTCCTTCTTTTTCATTAATTCCACATTTCTTTTTCTCAAACTTGTGCTACCTACTATGTTTGTCGAGGACATTTCTTGTGTCCACCCGTTGTAGATAGGCTGCCAGCGCTACATAATTGCATTATCATCTGTGGGGTTGTAAACAGTTGAGAGCAAGGAATCGTATGCCACCAACACACCCATCTCTGTGCCCTTGTATGCTTCGCTTAAAAGGTTAAAATAGCAACGACATATTCAAGTAAACTTTCTTTGATTCTCAAGTAACCGTAAAAGAAGTCGGTGCGAACGAATCTCCTGGCGGCAGCAGTTTAACAGCGAAGAGACTCGAGGCAGCCAAAGCGAAAAGGTCGGAGCTGACATGTTTACGCAAAAGGCGTACTGGCGCTAAAAAACGAAGACAACACACACAACAGGACAGTCCTGTCCTGTTGTGTGTGTTGTCTTCGTTTTTTAGCGCCAGTACGCCTTTTGCGTAAACATGTCAAGCTACAACCAACTAGCTCAAATCAAAGTATTGTCGGAGCTGAGCCGCGGCAAGTTTATGGCTTGAGCGCCGCAGCCTTGCAGGAGAACAAAGGGACAGTGTATTTTGTAGCGAAATCTACTTTGGCCACGAACTTGCGATTTCGCTGTGGAGGTGCTCCGAGGAGGAGGCACAGAGACCGACCTTGAGCCGTTGCATAGAAACCGCCGCAACTGGCGGACACCGCGCGCTCGCCGCGCCATCTGGCATGACGTCACACCGCGCCTCACTGCGGAGCCGCCGCCGCCGTTTGGTATGACGTCACACCGCTTGCCTCGCGTTGCGCTCGCTTTCGCTACGTATATCCTGGCATAGCCGAGGTAAGCCACTGCCGATTTTTTTTATTTGTTTATTTTCCTCGTTCTTCAAAGCTGTTTTATTTTTACTTTCGTCAGTTATTCTCTTCCAGTTTTCATTAATTTCATTTTATTTACCTTTCCACCTTACGCCGGCCTCTATTTTCCTCGCAGTCGCCCGTATGATTTTCCTTGGCCTTCACCACCGAACCCTGGCCAATCGCCCGGCGCGATCATGTGCCATGTGTGCAGTCGACAAGGAGGAGAAGACTAAGAAAAAGCGACCGTCTGCTGTGGAGAAGAAGAAGAAGAAGTGAATCCCCCACCGTGGTACGTGCCATTCCTTCTGAGGCAACAACAACGTCGGGCCGCCCGCTTCTGCAACGCAACCATCCCGGTCCACGAGGTATACGGGCACCGGCACCTTTCTCGCTTTATTAGCAGCTATCTATATTCATCGGCAACTTAGCCCCCCCCCCCCCCCCCCCCCCCCGTCGTCTCCTTGTGTCCCGAAAGGTAAGCCTAATCCAGGCAGTACGTTAGCCTAACTTGACGTCGTTAAGGGAATTGTCAGCCCCTGGTAACTTGCCACACCTCCGGCCACATATTGTGCGCTCGACACAGCGCTGCCACGAACGATTAATCTCAGAGATGCGCGGCGTGGCTCTTTGCAGGTGAAGCGTAAGACGACGGCTCGCGGAAGGTAGTGCGGCAACCTCTTCTGGAGTTCGGGCGTTCGAGTTCCTCCCACGTTCCCTGGCAGATCCTGAACACAAAGCGCAGGTTAGAGAACGGCGCTCCAGTTTCCGACAAGGCGCTGCAGGCTCATCTCTTGATCCATGATTTTCGTCGCTCTTTTACGCCACAGTGATGGTATCTCCTTTGCTATAACATTCCGAACAAGATCAGCGTAATGATTTGGGGCAGCAATTTTCCTTGCATACGTTCTTTAATTTTTCTAGCAATTTTTTTCTTCCAACACATAAGGCGACTGCAGAACCACACGCTAAGAGAGTTTTTTTTTAACGTTGCGGTGCTGCCTTCTTCTTTCGGAGCTAAAATGACTGCGGTATTTCTCAGAAAAATCTTCTGACCACTTCAGTACAAAGTTAACCAGCATTCCGTAATTCTTGATGCAGTGCAATTGAAATGCTCTTCTTTCTAACACCATTTATACACCAATTTCCATACCTCCTTTCTACACCTTCTTTCTAGCCTAGCTGTTTACACCTAACAGAGACCACAATCCAAGTAACGCAGTGTTCTTCATTCAGACAACTCTGTCCAAGTTTCATATAGTGAATTGTCCGCCAGCTTTCCCTCAGTTGGACTTGACGGATCGTAACTTTTTTGCTTTTCGAGTGCGTCTAAACAGCTACTTCCGCCATCTATAAACTTTCGCGCCCAGGTCATCATGCACAAACCGAGCACAAGCCACGGCCACAGCGGGAAGCATCGGCAGTCCAGTGGGACGGAGGACGCCACCGCCAAGTCTCCTGTGCCGGGCCGCACGCCCTCGAGGGTCACCACGACCTCCAAGGCGGCGGACGTGAAGCCTACGGTTGCCGACAAAGCCCGCAAGAAGACGAGCCTGGAAGAGACCGCTGGCCAGCACCCGGGCGAATCCGCTGCATCACCGGCAACAAGGACCCCAGCGAGAGGACGCGAACGGCGGCACGGTCCGGTCCAGTCAGTCCCGCGGGACGTGGCGCGACCAGCAGCGGCAGATCATCCGGCGTCACCGTCAGCCGCAACTGTGGGTTCGCAGCCGAAGGTGGGCTTTTCTTCATTTTGGTGTGATATAGGATTAGAGGTCACGTTGAAAAGCCGCCGTCCGTCCATCCGTGTCACAAAAAAAAGAAGGTGGTCCACCTATCCACCGGGTTGTCGGCAAACTACCCACCATGGCACGTGGAAGCTATATTAATTCAAACTAATTCAGTGCAGATGTCACCTTTCCACTGTGGCACTGCGTATCAGCTTACTGTTCGAGAGATAGCCTCTCGAAGAACCATCTGCGCAGAGATCAGCCTCACGGGGGCTCGCGAATAGCTACCACGGTTCTCACGAGCCACACCGGCGGTAGAGTGTGAAAATGCCATCTATCAGGGCAGTGGCGCATCGCTTAACCTCTGCACCATTGCGCCAGCACTGGTATGAGGACTCCCTGCGATCCATGAATATATACACAGAGGAGGACTACTTGCGCAGGAAGGGTGTCTATTGTGCTCCCTTAGGGTTTAAGCCCCGACCAAATTTTTTCCTTCACAAGCTGCCGCTAGGTGTCCCATGTTTAAATATTAGCCGCCCATAACCCGATTTCATTGTCGGTTGAATTTCACTTAAGTGAAAAAGAAGCACCAAAGCAGGTTGTGCTGTGTACTTGTTCTATCTCCTAACATTAATGGGCCAGAGCGGAAATCATTTCTTACGCTGGATGCGACTTTGGGCGAACTGGCTCACGGCGCAAAAAGATGGGTAACGCACGTGGGACATTCACAAGAGAGGACAAGACGGGACAGGCCTCTTATGCGCCCCATTTGCGCCAAGGATTGAGCGAAGGTGTGGGTAACTGGGTTGCAGCATCGGCTCCCTCATTTGGAGTGAACCTTGTTCTGCGATAGCACAGAACCCTCAATAAAAACTCGGCGTTGTCCATAAAGATAGGATTGGCTAGCTGGCAATGGCGTCAACAGAGAGGAGAGATCCCATTGGCTGGAGGAACGGGATGTCATCAGGCTGGCAGTGAATTACCGGAAATGAACGGAAGTGACGTCACTAGACCAGGAATGCCATTTAATTGGAGGGAAGGGAGGTCCCCAGACCGGCAGTGGCATCCGCAGACCAAGTTCGTCTGCGTGAAACTCCCCGTGCCAACCGTACGTTGAAGACCAACCTGCTTCTTGCAAACTCCACCTGTCACTTACGGCATGATCAACAGCTTCGCATGCTGTCGTATTGCCACACGTTATGAACTTAGGCGTCTCTATGTTTCCTTTAATAAGCCGCTTCCACATATCAGCCTTTCCCCATGGTCCTCATTTCTGAACCAACAACAAGCTCCTGACTACTGCGCGATGGCGTTACGGATTCTGTTCAGCGGAGGACCCGGTGTCGGGTTCAGCGGAGAACCCGGTTTTGTTCCCGGATTTTTGATGTTTTCTCGCGTCCTTTCTTGCGTTAAATTTGCTGTTTTCGCTACGAAAAAAAATAATAGGAGTGAGGCAGAGTCGTGTGTGCATTTCATTCTTTCGGCCGTGTATGTCTGCGCTGATTTTTAACTATGAAGCGAATCCATCTGCCCCAGTTAAGCATCCTCAAGTTCGATGATGTTGCCTTTTAGAGCTTAGTGGTCCGCGCACGACAGATTATAAACCTGAAGCTCAGATAAAGCGATGAATTCAACCGTAATTATAGTTTATAAGCAAATACCGAAAGCTCTAACATCTAAACGCAGATTTTTTTTCAGGTGACAAGTCCGAAAACCAGCGCAAAGCACGGGCATGGAGAAAAGCGCCACCAACAGTATCGACACTCGACCAAACCAGAGCCCGCCGCAAAGTCCCCGCTTAGTTCTCCAAAGCCCACGACTGGCACCCGCAAGGACCTTTCAGTCGCAGATGCAACCGCAAAGTCGCATCCGATTGACATCTCGCTAATGCCGACGGCAGGCGTCGAAGCCGCCGAATGTCTGTCTATCCCTGGCTCTGAAGCAATACCCTTGTCCGGTGGCGCAGCTACCATTCCCAATATACGTTCCGCAGCCTCTGGAGGCCTTTCGACCTTCAACGGCGGTGAAAGGGTCTCTCCAGAGAGCAAGGCACTCAAGCCCATCGCAGGCAACGAAACGCTCGAAGGCCTTGCGCCCATTACCTCGGAAGCGGGGTCTCCGCTGGGATCTCCAATTCCCACTGCAGCCTCCGAGGGCCGATCGGCACCCAGCGCTCCCGAGAGTTTCCCTCCAGATATCATGGATATAATGCATATGACAGACACTGAAGCGCCAGACGCCCATTTACCCATTATATCAGTCGTGGTGTCCCCAGCTGGTGGCTCGTCTCCAGTTCCCACCGTAATCCCCAAGGGTGCCGCTGTGTCCCGTCCAGGTGGTAGGTCCCAGATGGCCGAGGAAGACCCCGAAGCACCGGATGACCTTTCGCCCATTACCCCAGCTGCGGTGTCGCCGCTCGCGTCTCCAATGCCCACCGGAGCCGGCGAGGTCCTTGCTGACGCCAATACTTCCGCGAATGTCCTACCCGGCGACAAGCCTTCGACGCTCCCTGCAGTCACTGAGCCACACGAAGACCTTCCACCAATTTCCTCCGGAGCGGTTTCTATGCTCCGTGGCGCGCCTTCGGTCCTCACCGTAGCAGGCAAGAGCCTTTCGGGCAGTAACGCTGCAGCAGGGATCGCTGCCGGTGGCGAATCTGTGATGACCGCGACAGGATTGGATGCACGTGATGGTTTTCCTCCAGTTACCTCGGCCGCGGTATCCCCGCTCGGTGGCGTATCTCCAATCCCCGCCGTTGCCTGCGAGGTCCTTTCGGCCACCGATGCTGTCGCTGGCGTTCAGCAGCAAACGAGTGCAGTGGATGCCACTGACCAACATGAGTACGATGAATCGCTGGGTGCAGCAGCGCCCTCTACACGGGCCTCAGCTGGACAACAGATGCACAAGCAGCTTGCATCCTGCGCAACCTCTCCACAGCGAGCGACGACCATAAAGAGCGCAAAGGTGAGTGTAGATTCGCCGCCGAGAGTCGTCCCTGCTGTCGGGCCAGATAAGGTAACCCATTTCGCTTGATTAGACACGGTTAGGTTAGGTTTCTTTCGGCCGAAGTAATTGTACGGGAGGCACAGGTGGAAGGTTAGCTGAATTAACGACAAAATTATGGTGGCATGTAGTTGTGATCGCCATAATAAAGCACAACTCACTCAAGGATTTCGTCAGTTTCGGGTTGCGGAAAAAAAGCATTAAATTCCTGTTATGGAGTACAGACACCATATTTTTGGTTGCATGTTTTTTTTTCATTGCAAGAATGCATGAGGCAGTAGTATGCATAGATCGGCACGTGATATTCGCCTACGATAATGTACATTATTGTGCGTTTTTATCTTGAATGTTTTCAAAAATTTTCCCTCCTCAACCGCTAGCTCGTTTGCGGTGAAACTGCACACAGAGCTTGCGTATTAAAGTACCTTTTGTATCGTAGCAAGTTTTAGAACGGTGCTTACTTAGTTGAGCCGTGCATGATGCGAAAACGTAATCGTCTGCGTAGAGGTCGGTGAACCAAAACCCGCAAACGCAGTTTTTTCGCTGAAAGGCGATAGTGGCGCCGTCTGTTTTCTGCAGTGGAAAGCGTCACGACAAGGCGCCGAGGTGAGCGTTGCAAACAACATCCTTTGAATGGTAAAGACTCGTTAAATCAGTTATATTTTTTTCTGCTCGGTTAGCCGAAAATGTTGGTTTTGGTTCACCGATCTCTACGCAGACGGTTACGTCTTCGCATCTAGTACGGTTGAACCGAGTAAGTACTGTTCTCAAAGTTTCTACGAAACAAAAGTTACCATAATACGCAAACTCTGTGTGCAGTTTCACCGCAAACGAGCGAGCGGCTGAGGCGGGAAAAGTTTTGAAAATATTTAGAATAAAAACGCACAATACTGTGTAATTTGTATAATAATGTATAATTATAACAATGTACAATTTTTGTGACGAAAAAGTTTAGTATAGGTTACGTGATGCATGAAAAAAATCCTATAATCGCTGCATCGTTGCTTTATTTCAGTACAGGGCTGATGCCAACCTGCCTCGAGAACTGTAATGTCAGCGAATGAAGACGCTGCGATTATACCTTTTTCTCATGCCTTCTCTAACCTGTACTAAACTTCGACGTCGCTGCCGTCGTTTGGAAATTCAAACCGAAATAGTTTGAGACAAATTTAGAGTCTCTTCATACTTCAGACATGAGAACAAAAGGCACGCAACCAAAATTTTGTGTCTATAGACACTCCTTCATTTTATTCAAGGCAAAAAATAGTTGAGTAATCTGTAGTGTATTGACAAACCACATAAGCGTATCTTCGTGTAGAACTGCAGGGTAACCCGACAACGACATAAAAACCAACATGTGAATACAGACTAACGTGCCGGAATAGGTATAATCGGCGTTAAGCGAACCAAGGGTGTCACTCTGCTTTGTCATTATGTATGATTCGCCCCTTAGTGATTTCGGCCATCATAAATATTTTGTTTTGCTTGCGTCGCTTATTTTAGCAGGCCTGCTTAAACTTCTGTCATCACCGCAGGGTCACTCCACTCGAAAGGAGCCCGACAGGCGCTAGACCGGATGTTAACGCTACAATGCCCCGTTACGCAGGCGTTTGCTTTGCCGCCGTTGTGACCGAAAAATCACGAGCATAACGCTGGCAGGTGGTGCCCAGAGAGCAACCTAGGAGGCAGGTGGGCCACCCAGGTCACGTGACCTTGCGGGGTCATCACAACCTGCCCACCAGATAGCGAACTGTCCACCGTGGCAGGCGGCAGTTAAGTTAATGATTGGTATCTGAGCAACCTGGGCCGCACGAGGGCCACCACCGGGAGCACCTGCCATCGCAGGGCAGAGGCACATTAACCCTTGCGCCACTGTGACAGGAGTGATATGAGGACTCCCAGGGACATATTGATACGTGGCGGCTAGAAACAGCAGAGGTAACCTGCTACGCAAGGGACCGACGGCTTGAAGTAGTCTCTCAGCACACAGGCGCGCACCTCAGCGTCGTCTTCGTTACGAACCACTTCGTCGTCCTCCCAGCGTCCGTAGCATGACCCTCCTCGCGGCAAAAGCACCGTCCCGGTGCGCACTACACAGGCCAGCTGGACGGCGAGTTGTAAGGTTTGAGGCGGGACACATGTACGATGTCGGTGCGGGTGCAGCGGCCGGGGACGGTGGATGTAGCGGGGTGATCTCGTACGTCACCGCGGTCACGGGACGTACGACCCTATAAGGGCCTGTATATCGCATGAGGAGTTTTTCGCACAGGCCCACATGGCGGGAAGGGACCCACAGCAACACAAGGGAGCCAGGAGAGTAAGTGACTTCACGACGGCGACAGTCATGACGGCGTTTCTGAGTGACTTGGAAGGCCGACATCCGCTGGCGGGCGACAAGACGGGCAGCGTGGGAGCGAGCGATGGCGTCCCGAGCGTAAGGACTCGTGGAGGCGGTGGCGGGCAGTACACTGTCGAAGGGCAGCAAACGATCGCGGCGAAAGAGAAGGTAAAAAGGGGAGAAACCGGCTGTATCGTGACGCGTAGAATTGTAGGCGAATGTAACAAATGGGAGGCTAATATCCCAGTCGCGGTGATGGTCGGAGACGTACATGGAAATCATGTTGGTGAGGGTACGGTTCAGACGTTCTGTGAGGCCGTTCGTCTGCGGATGGTAGGCCGTGGCTAAATGATGAGGAACGGAGCAGGAGCGGAGCAGTTCGGCGACCACTTAAAAAAAATGGCTGAGGCTTAGCTTAGGTTAAGCCTAGTCAGATGCGAAGCTTATTGTCGCCGAGTTGCATATCGAGCACGCCGCTTGGCTAGACGTTCTTCACGCTCTTCATCAGTCTCTGTAGAACGCCGCAACTTTTGCTTCTCATTCCAACGAGCAGCCCTGTCTCCAGGAGGCATCTCTATCCCGTGTACGCCTAGCAGAGGCAGGCGCACCCCCTTGTATACCGCCGCTCCAGCATCCCGTGTTCACTACAGCGCACCTAGCGGCAGAAGCAGGAAACACATTGGTCGCGACGCCTCGCGCGACGGCGCGAGCTGGGCCCCCGTTTCTCCTATGTCGTTACGTAACGCATCACGTGGTCCTCCTTGGTCGCGACGCCTCGCGCGACGGCGCGAGCTGGGCCCCCGTTTCTCATCTGCTGTGACGTCACGCACCACGTGGTCCTCCCTGGTCACGACACCTCGCGCGACGGCGCGAGTTGGGCCCCCGTTTTTCATTTGCTGTGACGTCACGCATCACGTGGTATGACATGGAGGTCACGAAAGGTCAGCGGTAACGACACCGCCGCGCTCGAGGAGCTGGGTTGGGCTATTTTAGTATGCTTCGCATAAAAGAAAGCAGCGGCCGCGATCGGTGAGCAGGTGACGGGGAGCACCGTGGTGGAGTATGACGTCGTGCAGCAGAAAGTCAGCGACATCAGGGGCGCAGCTGACTGGGATCGCTCGAGTAATAGCATAGCGCGTGGAGTAGTCCGTTCCGACCGCGATCCATTTATTTCCCATAGCAGACACCGGAAAAGGGCCGAGCAGGTCGAGGCCGACACGGGAAAACGGGTCTACTGGGATGGGAATCGGCTGAAGATGTCCGGGAGGGAGAACCGAGGGCGTCTGCCGTCATTGGCACAGCTCGCAAGTGGCCACATAACGGCGGACAGAACGGTATAGACCGGGCCAAAAGAAGCGTCGGCGCACGCTGTCGTAGATTCGGGAGACTCCAAGATGACCGGCCGTTGGAACTTCATGAAGCTGCTCAAGGACGCTGCAGCGCAGGTGTTGAGGGACTACGAGCAAGTGGTCAGCGCCGTCAGGCCGCATATTGCGCCGGTAGAAGACGTTCTCATGGAGCACAAACGGGGCGTAGGAATCATCACAGCGGTTGGCAGTGAGGCGGTCGATGAGGGAACGTAGCGAATAATCCAAGCGCTGTTCTTGCGCAATATTGCGGAAGGCCGAGATGGATAAGACGCAGGCGTCAGCCTCGCGTTCGTTGGAGGAAGGCGCATCGACAGGGTAACGGGACAAGCAATCCGCGTCCTGGTGCAAGCGGCCGGACTTGTGGACGACACAAAATGTTTGCTCTTGAAGGCGAAGAGCCCAGCGCCCCAGCCAGCCAGTAGGGTCTTTGAGCGAAGAAAGCCAGCAGAAGGCGTGATGATCCGTTATAACAGAGAAAGGGTGCCCAAACAAGTAAGGGCGGAATCTTGCAATAGCCCAAACCAGTGCGAGGCATTCCCGCTCGGTGATAGAATAGTTGCGCTCTGACACAGAAAGGAGACGGCTGGCGTACGCAATGACGCGAAGCTTGTTGCATTGTCTCTGAGTAAGTAGGGCACCAGTGTCATGGCCGCTCGCATCGGTCCGAAGTTCCGTAGGGGCTGAAGGATCAGAGTGCGCCAACACAGGTGGAGCAGTGAGGGCACTGATAAGGGCTCTGAAGGTGCCAGCTTGGGGGTGGGGGGGGGGGGTCCCCAAGAGAACGGGATGTCCTTCTTGAGGAGCGTGGTAAGAGGGCGGGCTACTACCGCAAAGTTCTGGATGAACCGTCGGAAATAGGAACAGAGCCCGAGGAAGCTGCGCACATCACCGGAGGATCGCGGAGTAGGAAATGAACGCACGGCGCGGACTTTGTCGGGGTCGGGTTGGATCCCAGCAGAATCGACCAAGTGGCCAAGGACCTTGAGCTGACGGCGGCCGAAGGTACATTTCTGCGAGTTCAGCTGAAGACCATCGCGGCGGAAGACGGCAAGGATGGCTGAAAGGCGATGCAGGTGGCTTTGGAATGTGGACGAAAAAACGATCACGTCATCTAAGTAGCAGAGGCATGTCGTCCACTTAAAACCGCGCAGGAGGGAGTCCATCATGCGTTCGGAGGTCGCAGGGGCATTGCACAGACCGAAAGGCATGACTTTAAATTGGCACAGGCCGCCCGGGGTGACAAACGCGGTTTTCTCCCAATCCCGTTCATCGACAGCGATCTGCCAGTACCCTGAGCGAAGATCGATGTAGGAAAAGTAGTGGGCGCCGTGCAAGCAATCGAGAGCGTCGTCAATTCGGGGCAAAGGGTAGACGTCTTTCTTTGTGACGGCATTCAGATGGCGGTAATCGACGCAGAATCGCTAGGTTTGATCTTTCTTTTTAACAAGCACGACAGGGGACGCCCAAGGACTACTCGAAGGCTCGATGTTGTTGCGGGCCAACATCTTGCCCACCTCTGCCTGAATAACACGGCGCTCTGCGAGAGAGACCCTATAGGGGCGTCTGTGAATAGGGTGGGCCTCGCCGGTGTCAATGCGGTGGGAGACAACAGAGGTTTGACCCAAGGGACGGTCCCCAAAGACAAAAATATCACTGTAAGAGGACAAGAGATTGTAAAGAGCTGTAGAATCAGCCGAGGGCAGATCGGCCGCGATGATCCTGGAAATAGAATCCTCACGGGAGGGCTGCGGTGTAGGGACGTTGGAGACGGCAGTCGTTGGGTCAGGAGCCAGGGCAGAAACTGTGCAATCGGTCAATGGGGACAGATCAGCAAGTGAAATGCCGGTGGAAAGTACCTGAGGGGACAGGCTGAAGTTGAGGACAGGGAGGCAGGTGCATTTGTTGTTGATGTGGGCAATGGTGTGGGGAAAGAGGACGTTACGATTCAGAATCACAGCGGTGATAGGGCAGGCGACGTAGTCTCCATCAGGGACGGGAGAAGAAGGCGACATAGGGATGTAGACAGCAGCTTGCGGCGGGAGACGAGCAAACTCGGTGGATTGAAGGCGAGGTGAGCTGGCGGGATCGTCAATGCACAGGGGCAGATCCAATCGGAGAAGGCCTGAGGAACAGTCAATAAGAGCTGAATGGGCGGTTAAAAAGTCAAGGCCAAGGATCATGTCCTGAGGGCACCTGGTCAGGACGGTGAACAGAATGGGTATATGACGTCCGGAAATGCTGACTCTCGCAGTGCACATTCCAATCACCGCAGCGGGGCTGCCATCGGCGACGCGAACCGTGGACATGGCGGCAGGCGTTAAAACTTTCTTGAGGCGGCGGTGCAAAGAAGAGCTCAGGACAGACATTTGGGCGCCAGTATCAATGAGGGCAAGGACCGGGACTTCATCCACAAGAACATTCAAGAGATTACGTTGGGCAGCGGGGGTCAAGAGAGGATTTTCAGGCCGGGTCAATGATGCAGCGTCACCTCCGGGGGCTGCATCGGCTAGTTTTCCGAGAAGTGGCAGGAGGTCGAAGGAGAAGGGCTGCGGCGTGTGGTAGGAGAACGGGAGCGGCGGCCTAATGGGGAAGGTGAGCGGCTGGACCCACGAGCTTGCGGAGCGGGCTCGTCACGGAGCGGATCGGGACGTGGTGTGAAGCGGCGCGGGCCGTAGTCGTTGCGGCGGTCGACGAAGGAGTAGGGGCGAGGTGGCGGGGACCAACGGCTGCGGCAGTGACGGGAGATGTGTCCGACGCGAGAGCAGGTAAAACAGATCCACCTATCATCAGAGGTACGCTATTCGGCAGGATTGCGATATCGGTACCGAGGCGAGAAGCTGCGACTGTAAGTGGCAGCCGCGATCACTGGAGGGTCCGGGCTGGCATGAGCGGTGTCCACGACGCGAGGAGGAGGGACGGCCATGTTCGCAACCTCCTGGCGAACGACGGCTTGGATGAGGGCCAAGGAGTTGTCCGGCAGTTGCAAGGAAGAAACAGCGGGCGTCATCGCCTCCAGTTCGCGGCGCACGATACGGGTTAAGTTAGCCGGGTCGGAAGGCTGCCGCAATATTGGTAGATCTTCACAGGAGGAGCTAGCAGCAGTGTTCGGCAGCCGGTCAAAACGGTGAGAAATGCGCCTGTGTTTGGCTTGCTCGAAACGCCGGCGCACCTCAAGAACAGAAGCGACCGTGGAACAGTCTTTGCACAGAAGCAGATTAAAGGCATCGTCGGCAATGCCTTTCAGTATGTGGCCAACTCTATCTGCCTCGGACATGTCTTTATCAACTTTACGGCACAAGGCGAGGACGTCTTTTATGTAGGCTATGTATGGCTCGGAGGAAGTTTGGGCGCGCGACGCGAGAGCCTTCTTGACGGCGAGTTGGCGGCCCATGGGTTTTCCGAAAAGGGCGCGGAACTTCTGCTTACAGATGTCCCATGAGGTCATCTTCGTGGGTTCCGAACCACACTCTCGCGGTGCCGGTCAGGTAAAAGATCACATTAGCGAGCATCAGCGTCGCATCCCACCTGTTGTGCGTGCTGACGCGTTCGTAAACGGCCAGCCAGTCGTCCACATCAACGTCGTCTGTACCGCAGAACGTGCGGGTTCGCGGTGGTGGGCCACGACGACGGCTAGCGTTATTGACGGAGGGAGATGGCTCTGACTCGGTAGACATGGTGGCGAGGCGGCGGCCACGGCGGAGAGCCAGCTTGAGGTCGGGGATCGAATTTAGCAACCTCCACCAAATGATACGTGGCGGCTAGAAACAGCAGAGGTAACCTGCTACGCAAGGGACCGACGGCTTGGAGTAGTCCCTCAGCACACAAGCGCGCACTTCAGCGTCGTCTTCGTTACGAACCACTTCGTCGTAGTAAGGTGGAAAGTTGGGCGAGTTGAATCGTATTCATGATGAAGTTAGCGCCAAAAACGAGGACCAAAGTAGGAGAGTAGACACAAGACGAGCGCTTTTTCGCAGGTGTTTTTGCACCTTTTATGCACCTTTTGCACCCTCAGCACTCCTCACGCCCTCTAAGGTTTATCTTGATGTTATCATGTTTGTTTCTTTTGATTTACTTCACGAGATGGGTATATATGTCATGTGTTCTTCCATTAAAGTTTTAGTTTCGAAAAAGCGCTCGTGTTGTGTCTACTCTCCTACTTCGGTCCTTGTTTTTGGCGCTAACTTCATCATGATCACTTCGTCGTCCTCCCAGCGTCCGTAGCAATATGAATGTAAAGAATGACCAGTTGCGCATATATGGGAATTAACCCATTACGCTATTGCGTCATCGCCTAAAGGCGGAGCTTAAGTGATTGGTCGCTCGGGAAGAGCAACTTGGGCTATGCAAGGCCAACTGCTGGGAGCACCTGCCATCTCAGGGCAGAGGCGCATTAACCCCTGCGCCACTGTGACAGGAGCGATATGAGGACTCCCAGGGACATATGAATGTAAAGAATGACCAGTTGCGCATGTATGGGAATTAACCCATTACGCTATTGCGTCATCCCCTTAAGGCGGAACTTAAGTGATTGGTCGCTCGGGAAGAGCAACTTGGGCTATGCAAGGCCAACTGCTGGGAGCACCTGCCATCTCAGGGCAGAGGCGCATTACTTAACCCCTGTACCGCGGTGCCAGGAGCGATATGAGGGATTCGTCAGTTTAAACTAGAGAATTACTTTATGGATATATGGGAATTAACCCATTGTGCTATCGCCTCACTGCCTCAAGGCGGAGCTTAAGTGCGCCCTACAAATTATTTTTCGTTGTTCGGGTTTTCGTTACTGCCTGAAGCCGTCTGTAGTTTTTGGTTGTAACTCTCTCATTGAAGGTTGCCTCTGTACCATGCTGCTCGTATTTCGTTGCCAGAAAGTGTTAAGGCTGAATTTCAAGCCCTCAACATGTCGTTGCGAGCGAAACGCATTCTCCACGCGCGCAGAACTGACGTAGTTGAATTCCCGTTCCCAGGACGAAAACCGTTCCCCCGACAGCGGTGCCAAGGAGGCAGCCTCACCGGCCTCCGGGAAACAGAAGATTGCGGACGTGTTCGACTCATTCTCCGGTCTCGAGAAAATTGTGAGTGGGGTGGGCTACTCACTATTCCCAAAAGGCTACTCAGGCTACTCACTATTCGAAGAGCCCACATTTGAACACGCGATAACTTGCTGTCAGCAACGAATGAAACGCGAACAAGAAAACTGACGAAGCAACACAAATACTCCGACATATTAGCTCCTAGAGAGCCAATACATGCGAGGTTGTGGCCGCCGCGGTGGCTCAGTGGTTAAGGTGCTCGGCTGCTGACCCGAAAGACTCGGGTCCGATCGCGGCCGCTGTAGTCGTATTCCTATGGAGGCAAAATTCTAGAGGCCCGTGGACTGTGCGATGTCAGTGCACGTCAAGGAACTCCAGCGGGTCGAAATTATCCAGAGGCATCTACTACGGCGTCCCTCATAGCCTGAGTCGCTTTGGGATGTTAAACCCCATTAAACCGGAACCATCTTGTAGCAACTGAGTGGGTTCTAAGAGAAGGAAAAGGTAGCAAGTGCCGGCAGACAGTCAGGTGGGCTGATGAGGTCCCGGAAGTTTGCAGGGATAAAAATTCAGGGGGCACTTCGACGATCTAAAGTGCGCGGTGCGAAAGCATTTGCACGCAACTTTGGCTGCTACTGTTGACGCATCTGACGACTAACTTATCATGATTGGTAATGACTAGTCATGAGTAGCCAATCATGACTGACTACTCATGACTGGTTAATGGTTAGTTAGTCAGGAGTAATTAATTGGTCGCTAACTAGTCGTGATTGGTTAATGGCAAAGTAGTCATGATTTGTTTATGACTGACTAGTCAGGACTAACTAGCTGATGGCTGGTTAATGAGTAGTTAGTCATGACTAATTCGTTGATGACTAGTTAATTACTAGTTAGTCATGACTTATGAATAGTAATGACTATAGTTATGACTTTAAGTTCAGATGTAACGAACAAAGTCATGGCCGCGAGTATGAGCCATTAAACGCTTTCGCCTTAAAACTGACCGCAGCTGCGCAGGGCAGGGTTAATGGGAGAACGTTGGAAGAGGTCCTTGTCCTGCAGTGGACATAGTTCGGTTGATGATAATGGCTATGCGGATGATGACCCGAGCTGGCCAGAACGTACGAAGGCTATAAGTACTGGGGTCGTCAGTGGATAGCGGTGTACGATTTCGGGTAAGCAGCCGTGCCTCAGTTTGACCTCCGTTAAAATGGACTATTCGTATTAGACGGTTTCATTGGCGGCCAAAACCTTCAATCGATTTACGTCTCTCTAGTATGGAGAGTCGCTGTCGGCGCAATGGTCTAGGTGAAAATACGCAGAGCCCATTGAGACCCATGTATTTCTTCCGGGTTAATGTGTACAGTAACCTGAACAGAATCTCCACTGCCCCGACCAGATGTTCCCTTTCTTGTACTCTGAGCGCAGGTCACCGGCGAAAGGTAGCGCCAAAGTAAAGTGCAATAAGTGAAAGCACTTTTTCGTGTACAAGGTGCCTAGTCGACGCGCCATTACCATTTGCTGTATTGCATAAAGGGTTGTAATACAACTCTTTCTGCAGCTTGCGCTATGTGGAAAGCCGTATATTCAACACTGTCCGCTAAGTACAGATATGTAATGGCTATTGGCGGTACGCAAACAGTTATGATAGGCGATAGGCCATATCAATGCTAGGACTGCTAGGTTGTGCAAGCTGCACAGCGATTGATTAAATATAATGGCTACCAAGACATCTCAAGATTTTCTTAGAATTCCATTTCACTGCCCACCACTTCGCACGAAAGTAGACATAAGTTGCAGTGCTTTTTTGAAATAAGTTTTTTCCTTCACGATTCTTTATTACGGACGACTCGTTCTTTGGGCAGTTTTGCCTAGGTACCGAAGTTTGGTTTGGTTTATTGGGGTTTAGCGTCCCAAAGCGACTCAGGCTATGAGGGACGCCGTAGTGAAGGGCTCCGGAAATTTCGACCATCTGGGGTTCTTTAACGTGCACTGACATCGCGCAGCACACGAACCGAAGTGTTCGTGTACTGTACACGTGTTCAGTACACGAACCGGGTACCGAAGTGTTCGTATCAAATGGACACGACTGTGCATGATTATTCTTTGCCTTTTTTTTTTCTGGTGCAACTTGTGCAATTTACGCGAAATATTTTCCACCCCGTGTCCACTTAATAAATGGACACAGCTTTTAGTCATGATTTTTGCGAAGGTCATGTGTGCGTCGTTTATTTTGTGAGCGCAGTAGTTTCTTGAAGCTATAGAAAAAGCTGATGATGATGATAATTTTTTTATTGCGCAAAGGGCATGTGCGGCCAAAGAGCGCCATGGCGCATATCTTCGTTTACTCAAGGCGTGGTCAAAGACGCATATCCAAAGCATTCCACCCTGCTTAAGCCGAGCACCAGGCCAGGGGGAGATTCCATTGTGTCACCGGTGCGTAACCGGCCGCATTGGGGATCGAACCCTGCACCTCCCGAATGCGATGCCGATGCTCAAACCGCTAAGCCACCGCTGCGGTTTATATAGAAAAAGCCATTTCCAGTGCTCCTACTTTGCACCTTCAACAGAATTTTTTTTCTCTTCTCAGGCGAGAACTCCGAGCCCGGTCCGCGAGTCCTTTACGGTAAGGAAAAAATTTACCCTGACCAAAGTTGAAATCGGCGTCGCCTGCCTCGGAGTCTGCGCCATCCTCTCCTTCGCATACTTCCTTGTACTCGTCCCAAGACAGCGTTGGAGCGGATACAGACTGTGCAGCACTGAAGACTGCCGCCGCCATGCGGCGCTTCTTACCGCACGCATCAACTGGACTCTGGATCCCTGCGAAGACTTCGAGGCGTTTGTTTGCTCCGCGTGGGAGCCCTCCAAGAATCACCGCGACCTGGCTTCTTCCGTCTTGGACGACCTCCGGTTCACATGGTTTGACCGCTTCCCGGACACTCTGGCGAAGGGTTCGCTCAAGTTCTCCGCCGGACAAAAGCCGCTGGCCATGTACAAGATGTGCCACGACAGCTACCCTTACAACCAGTCGCAGGTGGCGTTGGTCCACACCATGCTGCAGCAGAATGGGTTAAGCTGGCCCGAACTACCCGAGGACCTGCAACCGCCGCTTGGCCTGCTCGTCGGCCTCAGTTACCAATGGCAGTGGCCATTCTGGATCACCGTAAACATGCTGCAGCCAACTCCCTCTGGAAGACGGCGCTTATTGATCAGGCAAGGCCAGAGTCTGCCAATTATGTTGAATCACCACAGGTCGACCTCCTCGCACTACATCGATTACTGGAAGCAGTTCCTTGTCCTACTCTACCCAGATAGCGCCAGTCGACCATCGGTAGACGAAAACGTCGTCAACGAGATCCGCGCCATGGAATCAGACGTGATAACAACGCTGATTGCCGCGGCCAAGTCTTCGCAACCACGCCCTGCGGCATTCTCCTTCAGCGAGATCGGTGCCCACGTAATCAATGCCTCTGCCACGGAATGGGCCGGCAATTTCCAGTATGGCATGCTGCTCCACCCAAAGCTCACCACGGAGGACAAGATTCTTAGTAACGACGTCTCCTACCTAGAGACAGTCGCCACGCTGATGGCGAAGTACGGAAAGCAGAAGCTGAACAGACATGTATCCTGGCTCGTTGTGCAATACTTTGGTACTTGCACTGACTACTCCCTCCTCGTGAGCTACACTGGCAGCAAGGAGAGAGCCACATTGTATCTTCCGATCTACTGCGCTTTCCATGTGGAAAGCTCCTTCAAGGTCCTCATTTCCACACTAGCTTATTTTGCCCGCTTCTCGGCGCGAGACCGAGAGACCATCGACAGCGGCTTCGATAGCCTTGTCCTGGCGGCCGTTGAGCGGGTCAACACCTCGAGTTGGATGGACGACGAGAGCAAGTCGCACGCGAGTCGGAAACTCTCATCCGTGAAGAAGGCTCTTTGGCCCGCGGAGTCGCTTCTCAGTGACGACGAGCTGCAAAGGCTTTTCGCAGACTTTCCGCAGAAGGAGCCGTCGTACGCTCACTACTGGATCAAGACGCGCCAGGCCGCTGCCCGGGTTAGCAGGACTCCAGAATACGACGAGGCTTTGATGCTGCCGGGCAGCAACTATCCGTACTACGCCGGCTACGAGGACTTCACCAACTCTGTGGAGCTGGCGCTCGGCGCTGCCACAGCACCGGCATTCTACAGCAACGGTACCAGGGCCATGCTGTACGGCGGCATCTTCTTCCTGATGGCCATGCAAATGGTCAAGGCCATAGACAGCACAGGCATCAGGTTTGCATACAACGGTACCGCGATCGAGGATACCACCATTTCCGCGGATGCGATGCGAGAGTTTAAGGCCAGAGCCGAGTGCCAGCACGGCGCAAACAACGAGACCGTCTTCCCTGAGGTACCAGCCGTGGAGGTAGCCTACGCTGCGCTCAAGGATTCGCACCTCGGGGGTGAGGACGGGCCTTTGGGTCTTGGTGAACACCTGCCGGAGGACAGAGTCTTCTTCATGACGCTCTGCTACCTGTCATGCGCGCGTCCGGGTTACGAGAGCCTCATCGCGGCGGACTGCAACAAGATCGTCCGGAATTCTGCAACGTTCGCCCGTGTGTACAGCTGTCCGAAAGGATCCAAGATGAACCCCGAACAGAAATGTTCGTTTTTCCATTGATTTAACCTGCTGTGATATTTTGCGTGGACCATTTCACTTAGTGGAACACGTCAGTTTGTGTAAGCTATATTTTTTATTCCTCAAGGCGAATTTAAGTACCTGACAAATAACGACTCATTAGTAGATGTAAAGAATGTTGGCGCTGCATTTGAGTGTGCTGTGCAACTCTCTTCAGGCGCCCATTTGCTGATAACTTTCGCGCAGGTTTCTGAGATCAATTATTTTTGTTCGCATTACGAAATGGCAAGTGTATCTGTTATGTGCATATGCACTTGGCATGCTTTTGTCACTAATCGTTTTTCGTGTATGTGCTCGTCGTCCATTGGAGCGAACATGAAACTAAGCGACAAGCTTTGCCAGTACGTTTGAAAATGTGAGACAGTGTTTGACACAAGACGACATGTTGATGTTATGCGAAACACTTCTCCCTGTGGACGGGCGTAGGACTTAAAGGTGGCTTCGCATGTCTGTTGCGTGATGCTAGCTAAGAGTATATTGTCACCTTTTAAGGCTGCAACGCGTCTATAGCGTTTAAGCATCACTTTGTGTGCTCGCTGCATACCATGCATATGTGATGAACACTGCATTGTTTGTTTTGCCTTTTGGGCCTAGCAAGATTATGTGGACCATACATCGTGGCCTAGTGGCCTTGTGTCGCATTTGTTGTGCCACTGTGCCAGGAAAGTAAGGGAACCTAGCTACTGCTCAATTGTCATATGTGCATCCTGGCTTCAGGAGTACTTTCCCGCACGGCAAGGGTGAAAACAATGGTATACAGAAACGTTGTGAACTAGTCAACGTATCAGTTTACATTAAAATTAGGTTCATCTGTCTTTTTCAGTTCAGTATTTTTGGACCGGGCACTAAATCAATCCAGCTTTCACTCGCGGCTACCTCTTTGATGTATGCAAGTTGTCATCACGTTGTCATAGTTACTGTGCATCGTTTCATAGCGAGGCTGAGCGACGGACCTACGCAACAGGGATACGGTACTGCGTACCTCTATGCGAGGCGCTTCGGGGAAGATTTTCAAAAAAAGTGCTTATTTGGGTAAGAATTTGGCTCTTGTAGCATAGTATTACCTGTGTTGGCGGACATCAGAAAAACGGTGAACTGTCGTAAGTAGTAAGCTGGCTAACTAAAACTATTAGAGTAAGGCGCATAGTTGCAATTAGAGATTTGTAGCCACTCGTTAGGAATAACAATAACGGTTCTTAGAATTCTGAAAACGCGATTATCCTCGCCGCTGTAGCTCGACAAACCTTGGTTGAATCGTGTCAAAATACAGGCTCTTTCGAAAGGTATGCAGGCAAAGGAATCCCTCCAGTGCACGTGCTATCGGGGACGAAAGCCTTATACTCCACGCGGCGGGAGCCGGAGCAACGGAAAACTAGAGTCGGTGGAAAATTTTAGAGTACCGCAAAGGTGCTGGTTCTGCTGGCAACAATAGCCGGCAGGCGCCATTTTCCTTCCAGGCCACCGGACCGGCGCCGTCGGAACAGCAAGAGACCGCTGCCGTCGGTTTGAAACAAGTTTTAAGTTCAGCAAAACAGGAACTAATTTCTGTTCAGGACAGTACCAGAAGTTATCGTGTGGTGAGCGGAAAGTGAGAAGGTGTGTTGGTGAAGCCGCTAAAATTGCAAGGCGCCTACACTCGCACGCCCTCGTTTTGATTCCCTTGTCTTCTACCTGGAATGGTGTTTACAAGTGACTGGCTGTGGAAAGCAGAAAAGGCCGTGTAGCCTGCGGGTAAACAGTAGGGGCGAGTATAAGGAGCCTTCCGTGGAGTCTTTGGCTTTCGAAGTGCAAGCTTGGTCTTACACTGATCGTTCGGGCTCGTGTTGTTTCAAGTTTAGCAGCAACTGCATATGCGTGCAACGTTGCTGCCATTTATTCGGAATGCAATAGTATGCCTTTTCCGACGCGCATAAGTGTCCGCGCAAGAGGAGGGCGAAGTTTTGCCGCCAACGCTTCAGCCGCCGCTTCGGCGTGTGATGTGATGTTGCGTAATATCACGCTCATATGCATGTTATATACGATGAAAGGGGAAAGTTGGGCAAGCATTAGCAGCAGACAACCGTCCTCTCTCGAAGCGATAGTTTTACCCGTAATCACAGCATGCGTCAGTTCCGCATACACTCGGTGTGAAAAGATCGTGGGGAGACGATCCATGTATCCCTTGCGCCCTCTAATGTTGAAATGCGTACCACATATCTGGTGGTGTTTCGAAGGCTTCCACAGGGTAAATCGCCCTTGCGAGCCTTGCCGATTTATCCTGCGCACCCATTCTAGCTTCAGCTTCTTGTCCTTGGGGAATACGTGGTATGAAATGTTGATGTCCTTTCTCGTGTTGTGACTACAGCCGGGCACGCAGCACTTTTGACCGCCACCGCGATTCTCCTCTGCAGATATGTCGAATGTCTAAAAAAATCCCCGCATAATTGCAGAAAGACCACAGATAACCACCACAGCAGTACGCTGCAACATTTTGCTAAGAGGCACCAACAACGCGCACGAAAAGACGCTCAATGCCTGAACACGGCGGCACAAGACAGCAACTCGCTTGACAGCAGACGACGCAGGCGGCGATCGCTCCTTTCCCCCATCATGCTTTGCGCGGATCCGCAAGGGGATGGCGCGGCGCTGCAATTTGCCGTTTCAAAGGGGGCGCTCCGATCCATCCATCCATCCATCCATCCATCCATCCATCCATCCATCCATCCATCCACCCACCCATCCACCCATCCACCCATCCACCCACCCACCCATCCACCCACCCATCCACCCACCCATCCACCCACCCATCCACCCACCCATCCACCCACCCATCCACCCATCCATCCATCCATCCATCCATCCATCCATCCATCCATCCATCCACCCACCCACCCACCCACCCACCCACCCACCCATCCACCCACCCACCCACCCATCCATCCATCCATCCATCCATCCATCCATCCATCCATCCATCCATCCATCCATCCATCCGCCCGCCCGCCCGCCCGCCCGCCCGCCCGCCCGCCCGTCCGTCCGTCCGTCCGTCCGTCCGTCCATAGAATCAATGGAAAATTTTTAGAGTATCGCATTCCTTTTCCGCGTTCCGCCGGCGCGCCGACTGGCTGATGCGGGTCACGTGACTTCGCGTCGCCATATCCCTTCCAAGCGCGCGGGCGGAATACACGCCTTCAGCGGCAGTTCCTTTCTTTCAGCCTGTTCGTGGCATCAAAGAACACCCGCTTGTACGAGGTAATCTAAGCTTGTTCACTTATATGCTACACATTCTCTTTGTTTAGAGAGAGAGAGGCTCTTTAATGAAATACAGAGAACTTAGCCTGCGTTTCAATATCGCTGGCATGCTACACTGCGTAGCGAGGGGAATTTGGGAGATAAAGACAGAAGGAGAGCAGCGCGGAAGAGGTAAAAAAAGAAGATAAAATGCGGCCATGAAATGGGTACTAAGGATGCAATGGCGAGTATTGATGTAACCTATGGAATGATGGAGTGCATAGCCCGACAAATGGGCTGACGAAGCTCACTGCATGAAGAATGCATGAAGGTAACGTCCAAGTGAATTTAAAGCTTATCGAGATGTCCAATGTCTTTTATATATGTAAATAGAAAGTTCATTGCAAGTCTTTGTTTTCAAAGGCAGGCTAAACCGGTTTACCGGCAGGCCACACGGCCTTTTTTGCTTTTCACAGACAGTCACTTGTTAACACCACTCGAGGTAGAATACGAGGGGATCGAAATGAGGGCGTACGAGTGTAGGGTCCTTGCAATTTTCGCGGCTTCACCAACACACCTTCTCACTTTCCGCTCACCACACGATAACTTCTGGTACTGTCCTGAACAGAAATTAGTTCGTTTTGCTGAACTTAAAACTAGTTTCAAGCCGACGGCAGCGGTCTCTTGCTGTTCCGACGGCGCCGGTCCGGCGGCCTCGAAGGAAAATGGCGCGTGTCGGCTATTGTTGCCAGGAGAACCAGCAACTTTGCGGAACTATAAAATTTCCCACTCACTATAGTTTTCCGTTGCTCCGGCTCCCGCCGCGTGGACTACAAGTCTTTTGTCCCCGATAGTACGTGCACTGCAGGGATTGCTTTGCCTGCAAGCTTTTCGAAAAAGCCCGTATTTTCACATGATGCAGCCAAGGTTTGTCGAGCCACAGCGGCGAGGCTAATCGCGTTTTCATGATTCTAAAAACTGATATTGTTATTGCCTAAGAGTGGCTACAAACCTCTAATTGCAATTATCAGCCTAACTCTACTAGTTAAAATTAATTATTAAAAATTAGTTAACCAGCTTTCTACTTAAGGCAATTCGTCGGTTTTGTGATGTCCGCCAACACAGTTAATAATATGCCACAAGAGCCAAAATTTACCCGAAGAATCCTATTTTTGAAAAGTTTTGAAAGTCTTCCCCGAAGCGCCTCGTATACAGGTACACAGTACCGTATCCCTGTTGCGTAGGTCCGTTGCTCAGCCTCGCTATGAAACTATGCACAGCAACTATGTCAACGTGATGGCAACGTGCATACATCAAAGAGGTAGCAGCGAGTGAAAGCTGGAGCGATTTAGTGCCCGCTCCACAAATACTGAACTGAACAAGACAGATGGGCCTAATTTTAATGTAAACTGATACGTTGACGAGTTCACAACATTCCTGTATACCCCTATTTTCACCCTTGCCGCTCGGAAAAGTACTCCTGAAGCCAGGATGCACATATGGCAATTGAGCAGTAGACAGGTTTCCTTACTTTCCTGGCACAGTGGAACAATAAATGCGACACAAAGCCACTAGACCACGATGTATGGTCCACATAACATTGCTAGTCACAAAAGGCAAAACAAACAACAATGCAGTGCTCATCACAGATGCATGGTATTCAGTGAGCACACAAAGTGATGCTTAAACGCAATAGACGTGTAGCGGTCTTAGAAGGTGACAATATACTCTTAGCTAGCTTCATGCAAACGAAGCTGGCCAACAGATATGCAAATCCACCTTTAAGTCCTACAATTGTCCACAGGGAGAAATGTTTCGCGTAACATCAACAGGTAATCTCGTGTCAAACACTGTCTCATCTGTTCAAACGTACTAGCAAAGATTGTCGTGAGTTTCATGTTCGCTCCAGTAGACGACAAGCACATACGCGAAAACCGATTAGTGACAAAATCATGCCGAGAACAATACACACAACATACACACTTGCCGTTGCATAGTGTGAACGAAAAATAAATATTCTGAGAAGCCTGCACAAAAGTTCCATGGAAATGGGTGCCTGAAAATAGTTCTGCATAGCACGATTACATGTAACGTCAGTAGTCTCTATATCCACAGCGCAAATAAGACGCACTAATGAGTCGTTACTGGCTATGTTAAGCTTGAATTCTGCTTGAGAAACGAAAAATATAGCTTACACATACTAACGTGTTCCACTAAGATAAATGGTTCGCGGCAAATATCACAGCAGGTTAAACGAATAGTGAGAAAAATATGCCAAGAACATATGCACAGAACAGATACACTTGCCATTGCGTAATGCGAACAAAAATAATTAATGTCAGAAACCTGCGCGAACGTTATAAGCAAAGGGGCGCCTGAAAAGAGTTGCACAGCACACTCAAATGCAGCGCCAATATTCTATACATCTACTAATGAGTCATTATTGGTTAGGCGCTTAAATCCCACTTCAAGACCACAAAATATATCTTACGCATAGTGAAGTGTTCCACAAAGTGAAATGGTCCACAGCGAATATCACAGCAGGTTAAATCAAGGAAAAAACGAACATTTCTGTTCCGGGTTCATCTTCGATCCTTTGGGACAGCTGTATACACGGGCGAACGTTGCGGAATTCCGGACGATCTTGTTGCAGTCCGCCGCGATGAGGCTCTCGTAACCAGGACGCGCGCATGTCAGGTAGCAGAGCGTCATGAAGAAGACTCTGTCCTCCGTCAGGTGTTCACTAAGCCCCAAGGGCCCGTCCTCACCCCCGAGGTGCGACTCCTTGAGCGCAGCGTAGGCTACCTCCACGGCTGGTACCTCGGGGAAGACGCTCTCGTTGTTCCCGCCGTGGTGGCACTCGGCCCTAGCCTTAAACTCTCGCATCGCATCCGCGGAAATGGTGGTATCCTCGATCGCGGTACCGTTGTATGCAAACCTGATGCCTGAGCTGTCTATGGCCTTGACCATTTGCATGGCCATCAGGAAGAACATGCCGCCGTACAGCATGGCCCTGGTACCGTTGCTGTAGAATGCCGGTGCCGTGGCAGCGCCGAGCGCCAGCTCCACAGAGTTGGTGAAGTCTTCGTAGCCGGCGTAGTACGGATAGTTGTTGCCCGGCAGCATCAAAGCCTCGTCGTAATCTGGAGTTCTTTTAACCCGGCCAGCGGCCTGGCGCGTCTTGATCCAGTAGTGAGCGTACGACGGCTCCTCCTGCGGAAAGCCTGCGAAAAGCCTTCGCAGCACGTCGTCACTGAGAAGGGACTCCGCGGGCCAAAGAGCCTTCTTCACGGATGCGAGTTTCCGACTCGCGTGCGACTTGCTCTCGTCGTCCATCCAACTAGAGGTGTTGACCCGCTCAACGGCCGACAGGACAAGGCTGTCGAAGCCGCTGTCGATGGTCTCTCGGTCTCGCGCCGAGAAGCGGGCAAAATAAGCTAGTGCGGAAATGAGGACCTTGAAGGAGCTTTCCACATGGGAAGCGCAGTAGATGGGAAGATACAATGTGGCTCTCTCCTTGCTGCCAGTGTAGCTCACGAGGAGGGAGTAGTCAGTGCAAATACCAAAGTACTGCACAATGAGCCACGATACATGTCTGTTCAGCTTCTGCTTTCCGTACTTCGTCATCAGCGTGGCGACTGTCTGTAGGAAGGAGACATCGTTACTAAGAATCTTGTCCTCCGTGGTGAGCATTGGGTGGAGCAGCATACCATACTGAAAATCGTCGGCCCATTCGGTGGCAGAAGCATTGATTACGTGGGAACCGATCTCGCTGAAGGAGAATGCCGCAGGCCGTAACACCGAGGACTTGGCCGCGGCAATCAGCGTTGTTATCACGTCTGATTCCATGGAGCGGATCTCGTTGACGACGTTTTCGTCTACCGATGGTCGACTGGCGCTGTCGGGGTAGAGTAGGACAAGGAACTGCTTCCAGTAATCGATGTAGTGAGAGGAGGTTAACCTGTGGTGATTCAACATAATTGGCAAGATATGGCTTTGCCTGATCAATAAGCGCCGTCTTCCAGAGGGAGTTGGCTGCAGCATGTTTACGGTGATCCAGAGTGGCCACTGCCATTGGTAACTGAGGCCGACGAGCAGGCCAAGCGGAGGTTGCAGGTCCTCGGGTAGTTCGGGCCAGCTTAACCCAATCTGGTGCAGCATGGTGTGGACCAACGCCACCTGCGACTGGTTGTAAGGGTAGCTGTCGTGGCACATCTTGTACATGGCCAGCGGCTTTTGTCCGGCGGATAACTTAAGCGAACCCGTGGCCAGAGTGTCCGGGAAGCGGTCAAACCATGTGAACCGGAGGTCGTCCAAGACGGCAGAACCCAGGTCGCGGTGATTCTTGGAGGGCTCCCAGGCGGAACAGACAAACGCCTCGAAGTCTTCGCAGGGATCCAGAGTCCAGTTGATGCGTGCGGTAAGAAGCGCAGCATGGCGGCGGCAGTCTTCAGTGCTGCACAGTCTGTATTCGCTCCGATGCTGTCTTGAGACGAGTACAAGGAAGTATGCGAAGGAGAGGATGGCGCAGACTCCGAGACACGTGACGCCGATTTCAACTTTGGTCAGGGTAAACTTTTTCTTTACCGTAAAGGACTCGCGCACCGGGCTCGGAGTTCTCGCCTGAGAAGAGAAAAAAAAATTCTGTTGAAGGGGCAGAGCAGCAACACTGGAAATGGTTTTTTATATATATACCGCAGCGGTGGCTCAGTGGTTTGAGCATCCGCATCGTATTCGGGAGGTGCAGGGTTCG
The DNA here is from genome assembly GCF_055824585.1 of Amblyomma mixtum. NCBI lineage: Eukaryota > Metazoa > Arthropoda > Arachnida > Ixodida > Ixodidae > Amblyomma > Amblyomma mixtum. The sequence continues at coordinate 72,756,816 of NC_143019.1, forward strand.
ATCCCCAGTGCGGCCGGTTAACCACCGGTGACACAATGGAATCTCCCCCTGGCCTGGTGCTCGGCTTAAGCAGGGTGGAATGCTTGGTACATTGGTCTTTGACCGCACCTTTAGTAAACGAAGATACCCTGCGCCATGGCCCTCTTTGGCAGCAGACGCCCTTTGCGCAATAAAAAACAATCATCATCAGCTTTTTCTATAGAGGCCAACCAGAGGGCCGACGAAGTAGCTTGAACACGCGGCCCCTGAGGAGTTCTCGCGGGTAGTCCCGGAGTAATCGGAGATATTGAATTGTTGCAGAGGAATGAGGGTAAAGTATCCTCCCCCCAAAAACCTTTTAAATCAACAAGAAGCAGTGTACTGGCGGCAACTGCAAACGGGAACCTTTGCGAACTTACATATACTAAGCAAAATGTACCCGGATAAATACAGGGACATATGCCCATGGTGTGGGGCCAAAGCCACCCTATATCGTATCACATGGGAATGCAAAGAAACTAGGCTTTCCATAGAATACAAAATCCGAATGCGAAAAAGTGGGAGAGTTTGCTCTCCAGCGGCAACCCGGTCCTCCAGAAAGAACTGGTCATCCATGCCCAGCGAGCAGCCAAGCTCAACGGTACCCTGGAATAGGGGCGCCGATCTCAGTCGACCGTAATAACTTGTACAATAGAGCAAATAAAGTATATCTTATCCTATCGTATCTGTGGTTTCAAGAAACTACTGCGCTCACGAAATAAACATTCGCACAGATGTCTTTTGCAACTATGATGAGTAAAAGCTGTTTCCATTTATTAAGTGGACACGAGGTGGAAAATATTTCGCGCATATTGGACAAGTTGTACCAGCAAAAATAAAGCGAAAAAATGCCAAGAACAGTCGTCCACAGCAAAACTACCCAAAGAGCAAGTAATCCATGATAAAGAATCGTGAAGAAAAAAAATATTTCAGAAAAGCACTGCGACTCATGTCTACTTTCATGCGAAGTGGTTGGCAGTTAAATAGAATTTTAACGAAATCTCGAGATCTATAGGTACCCATTATATTGGCGCGTTTCCACCAGCAGCCGCCCAGCGGCTGCTCTTCGCAAGTCTTGTGCACCGGCAAGTGAAAGAGGAAGAAGCTTGTTCTCGGCCTCCTCTGGGTGCTGCGCCCTTGGCTTGCTCTCCGGTGCCGTCCAGGTCGACCCCCCATTAAAAGCCCTTCGGTTACGAGCCCCAACGGCTACGTAACAGTATTTAGTAAATCGCGGTGCAGCTTGTAAAACCTATCAGTCTTAGCACTGAAATGACATATCCCCTTCACAACCGTACACATCCCACGAACAGCCATTACATATCTGCACTTAGTCAGTTGATAGGGCTGAATATACGGCTTTCTACAGAGCGCAAGCTGCATAAATATTTGTATTACAACCCCTCATGCAATACAGCCAACGGTAAGGCGCGTCGACTAGGCACCTTGTCCACAAAAAAGTGCTTTCACTTATTGCATTTTACTTTAGCACTTTCGCTGGTGTCCTGCGCTCAGAGTACAAGAAAGGGTGCATCTGGTTGGGGCAGTGGAGATTCTGTTCTCGTTGCTGTACACATTAACGCCGAAAAAATACCTGGGTCTATTTTCACCTACTCCATTGTGCAGACAGCGAGCCTCCATATTAACGAGACGTGAAAGCTGTGAAAAAGTTTGGTCCCCACTAAAATCGTTAAATACGAATAGTCCATATTAACCGGGGTGAAACTAACGAAGCACGACTGTTTACCCGAAATCCTACACCGGTGTCCACTGACGACCCCAGTACTTATCGCCTTGATTACATTCTGGCCAACTCGGGTGATCATCCTCATAACCCAGTAAGGCATGTCGACGGGCTAGTTGGTTTTGCATCTTGAAACTTGGAAAATATTTGCATGGCGCCAGTCCCTCCTCGTCTCTTTTTGTCCTTGTTAAATTATTTGAGGCCTAGGTAGTTTTTTTTTCCAAGTTTCAAGATCCTCATAACCATTATCAACCTAACTACGTCCACCGCAGGACACAGGCCGCTTCCAGTCTCCCCTAATTAGCCCTGCCTTGCGCCAGCTGCGGTCATTTTTAAGGCGAAATTAATGGCTCATACTCTCGGCCATGACTGTGTCCGTCCGTTACATCTGAAGTGAGTTATAAATATAGTCATAACTAGTCACAAGTCATGACTATCGAACTAGTAATTAACCAGTCATAAACGAATTAGTCATGACTACTCATTTACTAGTCATCAACTAATTAGTCCAGACTAGTCAGTCATTAACAAATCATGACTAGTTACCCACTAACCAATCACGACTAGTTAGTGATCAGTTGCCGCGTTTATATTGCAGGTTTTTTCGCGCCTCAAGCGACCTAAGTATGAAGTACGCGTCAGAGCCATCGTTCAATTGATGAAACCGCAAGTAAAAGAGCATGAGAGAAGAAAATGAATTAAAAATTATTGAGCTGCCGTAGGCGACTAGAAGGTGGCGATCCATGTATTATAATGTCTAACGCATCATTTGAGAAAACTTGCAATAAATTTAAAGGGGCTCTTAAAGAAGCCCTAATAAATTTGCGGTATGCCTGTAATGTTGAAGGACGCCGCCTCACAAATTTCCTCCAGCAAGACTTTTGTTTTTTGATGCGGTTTGTAGAAACTGGGCTACCTGTAGTCGAATTTTGACTTTCAGCGTCTTCGCGCCTTGCCCTCTCCTCTCGTCACTGTTTGCACGCTGAAAGGTCGGCACTTCTCCGCCAACCCCAGATATTTTCGTTGACCGTGTTGAAGCCTGGTAAGGTGCAAGCTTTATATCCCCTCTACAATGACGTCATCCTGTGCGCTCTAGTTATTTTTAATGCTAGCATAGACACGCAGCGGTCGCACTACCGACAGCTATATGGCTCCCCGGCTATGACGTCACTTTTCTCGCTCGCGCTTTCTGTTCATGAGCGACATGCAAACACGCGTCAGTGTTTCATGCGTATATCAGCAAGAAATGGTTTGGTTTGGTTTATGGGGTTTAACGTCCCAAAGCGACTCAGGCTATGAGAGACGCCATAGTGAAGGGCTCCGGACATCTCGACCACCTGGGGTTCTTTAACGTGCACTGATATCGCACAGTATCCAAAGAAATTCTCCCGCCGCGGCCAGGATCGAACCGCGTCTTTTGCGTCAGCAGCCGAGCACCATAACCGCTGAGCCATCGCGGCGGCTATCAGCAAGAAATGAAACGTATACAAGACAACTGAGACACGAACGGAAAAATAAATTCTTAGGCAGGGGAAGCTCTGTACTAGCGGAGAGCAATGCCATTTCGAAAGCGCGAAGACTCAATCAACCTCGCTTGGTTTATGCTTTATGGGGATTTTAACAACCCAAAGCGACTCAGGCTATGAGGGACGCCGTAGTGGAGGGTTCCGGACATCTCGACCACCGAGGATTCTTTAACGCGCACTGACATCGCACAGTACACGGGCCTCTAGAATTTCGCCTCCATAGGAATACGACCACAGCGGCCGGGATCGAATCCGAGACTTCCTGGTCAGAAGCCACGCACCATAACCACTGATCCATCGCGGCGGCCACAACCTCGATTATAATGGCTGTCGAGGAGCTAATATGTTGGAGTATTTGTGTTGCTTCCTCAGTTTTCTTGTTCGCGTTTCATTCGTTGCTGACAGCAAGTTATCGCGTGTTGAAATGTGAGTTCTTCGACTAGTGAGTAGCCTGAGTAGCCTTTTGGGAACAGTGAGTAGCCCACCCTACTCACAATTTTCTCGAGACCGGAGAATGAGTCGAACACGTCCGCAATCTTCTGTTTCCCGGAGGCCGGTGAGGCTGCCTCCTTGGCACCGCTGTCGGGGGAACGGTTTTCGTCCTGGGAACGGGAATTGAACGACGTCAGTTCTGCGCGCGTGGAGAATGCGTTTGGCTCGCGACGATGGGTTGAGAGTTTGAAATTCAGCCTTTAAACTTTCTGGCAACGAAATAAGAGCAGCATGGTACAGAGGCAACCTTCAATGAGAGAACGACAACCAAAAACTACAGACGGCTTCAGGCAGTAATGAAAACCCGAACAAACAACGAAAAATAATTTGTAGGGCGCACTTAAGCTCCGCCTTGAGGCAGTGAGGCGATAGTCAATGGGTAATTCCCGTATATGCATAAGGTAATTCTCTACTTTATATTCACGAATCCTTCATATCGCTCCTGGCACCGCGGTACAGGGGTTAAGTAATGCGCCTCTGCCCTGAGATGGCAGGTGCTCCCAGCAGTTGGCCTTGCATAGCCCAAGTTGCTCTTCCCGAGCGACCAATCACTTAAGTTCCGCCTTAAGGGGATGACGCAATAGCGTAATGGGTTAATTCCCATACATGCGCAACTGGTCATTCTTTACATTCATATGTCCCTGGTAGTCCTCATATCGCTCCTGTCACAGTGGCGCAGGGGTTAATGCGCCTCTGCCCTGAGATGGCAGGTGCTCCCAACAGTTGGCCTTGCATAGCCCAAGTTGCTCTTCCCGAGCGACCAATCACTTAAGTTCCGCCTTAAGGGGATGACGCAATAGCGTAATGGGTTAATTCCCATACATGCGCAACTGGTCATTCTTTACATTCATATGTCCCTGGTAGTCCTCATATCGCTCCTGTCACAGTGGCGCAGGGGTTAATGCGCCTCTGCCCTGAGATGGCAGGTGCTCCCAGCAGTTGGCCTTGCATAGCCCAAGTTGCTCTTCCCGAGCGACCAATCACTTAAGTTCCGCCTTAAGGGGATGACGCAATAGCGTAATGGGTTAATTCCCATACATGCGCAACTGGTCATTCTTTACATTCATATGTCCCTGGTAGTCCTCATATCGCTCCTGTCACAGTGGCGCAGGGGTTAATGCGCCTCTGCCCTGAGATGGCAGGTGCTCCCAACAGTTGGCCTTGCATAGCCCAAGTTGCTCTTCCCGAGCGACGAATCACTTAAGTTCCGCCTTAAGGGGATGACGCAATAGCGTAATGGGTTAATTCCCATACATGCGCAACTGGTCATTCTTTACATTCATATGTCCCTGGGAGTCCTCATATCGCTCCTGTCACAGTGGCGCAGGGGTTAATGCGCCTCTGCCCTGAGATGGCAGGTGCTCCCAGCAGTTGGCCTTGCATAGCCCAAGTTGCTCTTCCCGAGCGACCAATCACTTAAGTTCCGCCTTAAGGGGATGACGCAATAGCGTAATGGGTTAATTCCCATACATGCGCAACTGGTCATTCTTTACATTCATATGTCCCTGGTAGTCCTCATATCGCTCCTGTCACAGTGGCGCAGGGGTTAATGCGCCTCTGCCCTGAGATGGCAGGTGCTCCCAACAGTTGGCCTTGCATAGCCCAAGTTGCTCTTCCCGAGCGACGAATCACTTAAGTTCCGCCTTAAGGGGATGACGCAATAGCGTAATGGGTTAATTCCCATACATGCGCAACTGGTCATTCTTTACATTCATATGTCCCTGGGAGTCCTCATATCGCTCCTGTCACAGTGGCGCAGGGGTTAATGCGCCTCTGCCCTGAGATGGCAGGTGCTCCCAGCAGTTGGCCTTGCATAGCCCAAGTTGCTCTTCCCGAGCGACGAATCACTTAAGTTCCGCCTTAAGGGGATGACGCAATAGCGTAATGGGTTAATTCCCATACATGCGCAACTGGTCATTCTTTACATTCATATGTCCCTGGTAGTCCTCATATCGCTCCTGTCACAGTGGCGCAGGGGTTAATGCGCCTCTGCCCTGAGATGGCAGGTGCTCCCAGCAGTTGGCCTTGCATAGCCCAAGTTGCTCTTCCCGAGCGACCAATCACTTAAGTTCCGCCTTAAGGGGATGACGCAATAGCGTAATGGGTTAATTCCCATACATGCGCAACTGGTCATTCTTTACATTCATATGTCCCTGGTAGTCCTCATATCGCTCCTGTCACAGTGGCGCAGGGGTTAATGCGCCTCTGCCCTGAGATGGCAGGTGCTCCCAGCAGTTGGCCTTGCATAGCCCAAGTTGCTCTTCCCGAGCGACCAATCACTTAAGTTCCGCCTTAAGGGGATGACGCAATAGCGTAATGGGTTAATTCCCATACATGCGCAACTGGTCATTCTTTACATTCATATGTCCCTGGTAGTCCTCATATCGCTCCTGTCACAGTGGCGCAGGGGTTAATGCGCCTCTGCCCTGAGATGGCAGGTGCTCCCAACAGTTGGCCTTGCATAGCCCAAGTTGCTCTTCCCGAGCGACGAATCACTTAAGTTCCGCCTTAAGGGGATGACGCAATAGCGTAATGGGTTAATTCCCATACATGCGCAACTGGTCATTCTTTACATTCATATGTCCCTGGTAGTCCTCATATCGCTCCTGTCACAGTGGCGCAGGGGTTAATGCGCCTCTGCCCTGAGATGGCAGGTGCTCCCAGCAGTTGGCCTTGCATAGCCCAAGTTGCTCTTCCCGAGCGACCAATCACTTAAGTTCCGCCTTAAGGGGATGACGCAATAGCGTAATGGGTTAATTCCCATACATGCGCAACTGGTCATTCTTTACATTCATATGTCCCTGGTAGTCCTCATATCGCTCCTGTCACAGTGGCGCAGGGGTTAATGCGCCTCTGCCCTGAGATGGCAGGTGCTCCCAGCAGTTGGCCTTGCATAGCCCAAGTTGCTCTTCCCGAGCGACCAATCACTTAAGTTCCGCCTTAAGGGGATGACGCATTAGCGTAATGGGTTAATTCCCATACATGCGCAACTGGTCATTCTTTACATTCATATGTCCCTGGGAGTCCTCATATCGCTCCTGTCACAGTGGCGCAGGGGTTAATGCGCCTCTGCCCTGCGATGGCAGGTGCTCCCGGGGGTGGGCCTTGTGCAGGCCAGGTTGCTCTTCCCGAGAGACCAATCATTAACTTAACTGCCGCATGCCACGGTGGACAGTTCGCTATCTGGTGGGCAGGTTGTGATGACGCCACAAGGTCACGCGACCTAGGTGGCCCACCTGCCTCCTCGGTTGCTCTCTGGGCACCACCTGCCAGCGTTATGCTCGTGATTTTTGGGTCAAAAAGGCGGCAACGCCAACGCCGGATATTCTGGGTAACGGGGCATTTAACGCCATAGCGTTAACATCCGGTCTAGCGCCTGTCGGGCTCCTTTCGAGCGAAGTGACCCTGCGGTGATGACGGAAGTTTAAGCAGACCTGCTAAAATAAGCGACGCAAGCAAAACAAAATATTTATGATGGGCGAAATCTCTAAGGGGCGAATCATAAGGATGACAGAGTGAAACCCCTGCTTCGCCTAACGCCGATTATGCCTATTCCGGTGCGTTAGTCTGTATTCACATGGTGGTTTTATGTCGTTGTCGGGTTACCCTGCAGTTCTACACGAAGATACGCTTATGTGGTTTGTCAATACACTACAGATTACTCAACTATTTTTTGCCTTGAATAAAATGAAGGAGTGTCTATAGACACAAAATTTTGGTTGCGTACCTTCTTTTGTTCTGATGTCTGAAGCATGAAGACACTAAATTTCTCTCAAACTGTTTCGGTTTTAACTTCCGAACGACGGCAGCGACGTCGAAGTTTAGTACAGGTTACAGAAGGCATGAGAAAAAGGTATATTCGCAGCGTCTTCTTTCGCTGACACTGCAGTTCCGAAGCAGGTTGGCATCAGCGCTGTACTGAAATAAAGCAACGATGCAGCGTTTATACGACTTTTTTTCATGCATCACATAACCTATACTAAACTTTTTCGTCACAAAAATTGTACATTACTATAATTATACATTATAGAATTTATACAGTATTGTGCGTTTTTATTGTGAATATTTTCAAAAAATTTCCCGCCTCAACCGCTCCCTCGTTTGCGGTGAAACTGTACACAGAGCTTGCGTATTATGGTAACTTTTGTTTCGTAGAAAGTTTGAGAACGGTACTTACTCGGTTCAGCCGTACTACATGCGAAAACGTAATCGTCTGCGTAGAGATCGGTGATCCAAAACACGGAAAAAGGTTTTTCGCTGATGGGCGATGGTGGCGCCATCTGTTTCCGGCAGTGGAAAGCCAACGACAAGGGTCCGAGGCGAGCGTTGCAAGATGCGCGGTCCCTTTCAATATGCCGCTACGGCATTTGCGTCCGTTTCAATTGTAGCACTTTCAACATTTGGGCTAACTGAGCAGAAACATATATCATAACTGATTTAACGAGTCTTTACAATTCAAAGGATATTGTTTGCAACGCTCACCTCGGCGCCTTGTCGTGACGGTTTCCACTGCAGAAAACAGACGGCGCCACTATCGCCCTTCAGCGACGATTACGTTTTCGCATCATGCACGGCTCAACTAAGTAAGTACCGTTGTAAAACTTGCTACGATACAGAAGTTAATTTAATACGCAAGCTCTGTGTGCAGTTTCACCGGAAACTAGCTAGCTGTTGAGGAGGGAAAATATTTGAAAACATTCAATATAAAAACGCACAATAATGTACATTATCGTAGGCGAATATCACGTGCCGATCTATGCAGACTACTGCCTCATGCATTCTTGCAATGAAAAAAAAAAACATGCAACCAAAAATATGGTGTCCGTACTCCATAAGAGGAATTTAATGCTTTTTTCCGCAACACGAAACTGAACAAATCCTTGAGTGAGTTGTGCTTTATTATTGCCATCACAACTATATGCCCACATCTATACGTACACGATCCGCATTGCGGAGTAAAATATCTACACTTCGTTCATAGATACTTAAGAGTAGATTTGGCACCGGCTGCCATGTTGTCACCATAATTTGGTCGTTAATTCAGCTAACCTTCCACCTGTGCCTCCCAGACAATAACTTCAGCCGAAAGAAGCCTAGCCGTGTCTAATCAAGCGAAATGGTTACCTTATCCGGCTCGACGGCAGGGACGACTCTCGGCGGCGAATTTACACTCACCCTCGCGCTGTTTATGGCCGTCGCTCGCTGTGGAGAGGTTGCGCTGGATTCAAGCTGCTTGTGCATTTGTTCTCCAGCTGAGGCCCTTGTAGAGGGCGCTGCTGCACCCAGCGATTCATCGTACTCGTGTTGGCCAGTGGCATCCACTGCACTCGTTTGCTGCTGAACGCCAGCGACAGCATCGGTTGCCGAAAGGACCTCGCAGGCAGCGGCGGGGATCGGAGATGCGCCACCGAGCGGGGATACCGCGGCCGAGGTAAGTGGAGGAAAACCATCACGTGTATCCAATCCTGCCGCGGTCATCACAGATTCGCCACCGGCAGCGAACTCTGCTGCAGCGTTACTGCCCGAAAGGCTCTTGCCGGCTACGGTGAGGACCGATGGCGCGCCGCGGAGCGGAGAAACCGCTCCGGAGGAAATAGGTGGAAGGTCTTCGTGTGGCTCAGTGACTGCAGGGAGCGTCGAAGGCTTGTCGTCAGGACGGACATTCGCGGAAGTATTGGCGTCAGCAAGGTCCTCTCTGGCTCCGGTGGCTGAGGTAATGGGCGAAAGGTCATCCGGTGCTTCGGGGTCTGCCTTGGCCATCAGGGACCTTCCACCTGTACTGGACACAGCGGCACCCTTGGGGATTACTGTGGGGACCGGAGAAGAGCCACCAGCTGGAGACACCACGACCGATATAATGGGTAAATGGGCGTCTGCCGCTTCAGTGTCTGTCATATGCATCATACCCATGATATCTGGAGGGAAACTCTCCGGAGCACTGGGTGCCGATCGGCCCTCGCAGGCTGCAGTGGGAACTGGAGATCCCACCGGGGACACCGCTGCCGAGGTAATGGGCGAAAGGCCATCGAGCGTTTCATTGCCTGCGATTGGCTTGAGTGCCTTGCTCTCTGGAGAGAACCTTCCAGCGCCGTTGAAGGTCGAACGGCCTCCAGAGGTTGCGGAACGTACGTTGGGAATGGTAGATGCGCCACCGGACGAGGGTATTGCTTCAGATCTAGGGATCGAGAGACATTCGGGGGCTTCGCCGCCTGCCATCGGCGTTAGCGAGGTTTCGATCGGATGGGACTTTGCGGTGGCATCTGCGGCTGAAAGGTCCTTGCGGGTGCCAGTCGTGGGCTTTGGAGAACTAAGCGGGGACTTTGCGGCGGGCTCTAGCTTGGTCGAGTGTCGATACTGTTGGTGGCGCTTTTCTCCATGCCCGTGCTTTCCGCTAGTTTTCGGACTTGTCACCTGAAAAAATGTGCGTCAAGATGTAAGAGCTTTCGGTATTTGCTTATAAACTGAAAATACGGTTGAAGGCATCGCTTTATATGAGTGGCAGGTTTATAATCTCTCGTGCGCGGATCACTAAGCTTGGCTCTAAAAGGCAACAGCATCGAACTTGAGGATGTTTAACTGGGATAGATGGTTTCGCTTCATAGTCAGAAATCACCGCAAACAGACACGGCCGAAAGAATGAAATGCAGACACGACTCTGCCTCACTGATATTAATTTTTTTGTAGCGAAAACAGCAAATATAAAGCAAGAAAGGACTCGATAAAACATAAAAAATCCGGCAACAAAACCTGGTTCTCCGCTGAACCCGACACCGGGTCCTCCACTGAATAGAACCCATAACGCCATCGCGCAGCTGTCCGGAGCTTGTTGTCGGTTCAGAAATGAGGACCATGGGGAAATGTTCATATGTGCAAGCGGCTTATAAAAGGATACATAGGGACGCCTAATCCCATAATGTGGGGCAATACGACAGCACTCAAAGCTGTGGATGATTTTGCCGCAAGTGACTGGCGGGGCTTTCAAGAAGCAGGTATGTCTTATTCCCGTACAAAACCTGCCACGGTTGGCAGGGGAAGTTTCACGCAGACCAACCTGCTCTGAAGATGTCAGTGCCGGTCTGGTGACCTGCCTTCCCTCGAACCAAATGGGCATTCCTTGTCTATTGATGTCACTTCCGTTCATTTCCGGTAATTCACTGCCGGCCTGATGACGTCATGTTCCTCCAGCCAATGGGATTTCTGCTTTCTGTTGACGCCATTGGCGGCTAGCCAATCCTATTTTTATGGACGACGCCGGGTTTTTATCGCGGTGAGGGTTGTATGCTATCGCATAACAAGGTTCACTCCAAATGAGAGAGACAATGCTACAAACCAGTTACCCACACCGTCTCTCCATCCTTGGCGCAAATTGTACGCATAAGAAGCCTGTCCCGTCTTGTCCTCTGTTGTGAACGTTCCATTTGCGCTACCCAACTTTTTGTCGTCGTGAGCTTCGCCCAAAATCGCATCCAGCGTAAGAAATGTAATGCCGCCTTATGTAATGCCCACGGGCCTTAAGGCTTCAATAAATAAAATGAAATGAAATTAAAGTGATTTACACTCTGACCCATAAATGTTAGCAGTTAGAACAAGTGCCCAGCACAACCTACTTTGGTGCTTCTTGTTCACTTAGGTGAAGGCAAACCCACAATGAAATCAGGTTGTGGGCGGCTAATATTTAAACATGGCACATCAAGCGGTAGCTTATGAAGGAAAAAATTTGGTCGGCGCTTAAACCACAAGGGCGCAATGTGATAGCATTATAGACATCTTTCCTGCGCAAGTAGTCCTACTCAGTTTATAGATTCACGGATCGGACGGTGTCCTCACACCACTACTAGCGCACTGGTGCAGAGGTTAAGCGATGCACCACTGCCCCGGCAGGTGGCTGTTTCAAACTCGGTCGCCGGTGGGGCTTGTGAGAACTATGGCAGCTCTTCCCGAGCTCCCGTGAGGCTGATCTCTGCACAGACGGTTCTTCGAGAGGCTATCTCTCGAACAGTAAGCTGATACGCAGTGACACGGTGGAAAGGTGGCATCTGCAATGAATTAATCTGAATTAATTTCGCTTCCACCTGCCATTTGGTGGGCAGTTTGCCGGCAACCCGGTGGATAGGTGGACCAGCTTCGTTTTCGTGACACGGATGGACGGACGGCGGCTTTTTCATTGAATGTGACCTCTAATGATATATTTCACAATAAAATGAGGAAGAGCCCACCTTGGGCTTTGAACCAGCAGTTGCGGCTGACGGTAAAGCCGGATGATCTGCCGCTGCTGGTCGCGCCACGTCCCGCGGGACTGACTCGCCCGGACCGTGGCGCCGTTCATGTCCTCTGGCTGGGGTCCTCGTTGCCGGTGATGCAGCGGATTCGCCCGGGTGCCGGCCAGCGGCCTCTTCCGAACCCGTCTTCTTGCGGGCTTTGTCGGCAACCGTAGGCTTCCCGTCCGCCACCTTGGAGGTCGTGGTGATCCGCGAAGGCGTGCGGCCCGGCAGAGGGGACTTGGCGGTGGCGTCCTCCGTCCCACTGGACTGCCGATGCTTCCCGCTGTGGCCGAGGCTTGTGCTTGGTTTGGGCATGATGGCCTGGGCGCGAAAGTTTATAGGTGGCGTGCAGAAGCTGTCTAGACGCACAGCAAAAGGTGGAGGCAAATTAAAAATAAATTAGCGATCCGTAAAGTCCAACTGGAAGCTCGTAGACAATTCACAACATGAAACTTGGACACAGTTGAACAAATGAACGACACAGCGTTCATTGAAATGTGTTCTCTATCTATGCGGAATAAACAGCTAGGCTGCACTATTGATTTTTATTTACTTGGAGCCTTCTCTCAGACACAATTTGGTCTTGGATAATAGGGCAAAAGGCAGATGTTCCTTGCCTGGCGAGGGCCCTGTCACCACAGCATTAGTGTAGAAGGGCATTTCTACTGCACTGCACAAAAAATATGGCACGCTCATTGACATTAATCTGAAGTGGTCGGAAGCATTTTCTGAGAGGTACCGCATTCATTTTAGCTCCGAAACAAGAAGACAGCCACTACATCGTTAAAAAAAAACTTTCATAGCGTCCGTTTCTGCACGAGGCGGAAAAGCCAGACGAAAATCACGGTTCAAGGAATGAGCCTGCAGTGGCTTATCGGAAACTGGAGCGCCGTTTTCTAACCTGCGCTGTGCGTTCAGGATCTGCCAGGGAACGTGGGAGGAACGCGAACGCCCGAACTCCAGAAGAAGCTGCCGCGCTAACTTCGAAAGCCGTCGCCTTGAGCTTCACCTGCAAGGAGCCACGGTGCACATCTCTGAGATTAATCATTCGTGGCAACGCTGGGCATGCAGCGCACAATATGTGATCGGAGGCGTGGCAAGTTACCAGGGGGTAACATATATCTTAACGACGTCAAGTTAGGGTAACGTACTGTCTGGAGTAGGGTTAGCTTTCGGGAAACGAGAACAAGACGGGGGGGTCCTAAGTTGCCGACGAATATAAACGGCTGCGAATAAAGCGAGAAAGGTGCCGGTGTCCTTACACCTCGTGGAAAGAGATGGTTGTGCTGCAGAAGCGGGCGGACGGACGTTGTCGTTGCCTCTGAAGGAATGGCACATACCACGGTGGGTGATTCTTCTGCTTCTTCACCATATGAAAATATGGTGATTCTCAATGACCGCTTCTTCTTATTCTTCTTCTTCTTGACCACTGCTGACATGGCACATGCTCGCGCCGTGCGACTGGCCAGGGTTTGGTCGTGAATGCAAAGGAAAATCATACGGGCGATTTCGAGGAAAATAGAGGTAGGCGTAAGGTGGAAAGGTAAAAAAAAGTGAAATGAATGAAAACTGGAAGAGGATAACTGACGAAAATCAAAATAAAACGGTTTTTAAGAACGAGGAAAATAAAGAAATAAAAAATACACACTGTCGCTTTCTTCTCCTGCAAGCATGCTGCGCCCAAGCCATAAACTTGCCGGGGCTAAGCTTCGACCTCTTTTTTTTTTTTGGCTGCCCCTAGTGTCTTCGCAGCTATACTGCTGCCGCCCGGAGATTCGTTCTCACAGACTTCTTTTGTGGTCACTTGAGAATCAAAGCTAGGTTCCTTGAATGCGTCGTCACTATTTCAACCTTTTAGCGAAGCACGCAAGGGCACATAGATAGGTGGGTTGGTGACATACGATTCGTTTCTCTCAACGGTGTACAAACCCACTGATGATCATGCAGATTATGTAGCGCTGGCAGCCCCATTACAACGGGTGGATACAAGAAACGTCCTAGTTCAAAACAGTAGGTAGCAGAAGTGTGAGAAGAAATGCAGAATTAAAGAAAAGGAGGGGGAAAAATTAAGACTCAGATAGTCTGAGGCACGGTGTAAGAAATATTTCTTACACCGTGGTCTGAGGTGACGAACTGCGTGAGCAGGATGTGCATTTAAGGTGTTGCTCTTCTCTTTTGCCGCATCTCAATGCCTGGAAGTTGCGCCAATTAATTTCGCTTTGCTTTGGCTAGATTTCATGGCTCGCTAATGATTTTCTGCTTTAGATTCTGGTGACAACTGAAAACAGCACAATAAAAAGCGCTCGTTTCCATTGGCCGAGGTCTTCCGATGTCAAATTGTAATAGACTAGTACAAGTTTGTACTCCCTCGACTTGCAACCGGTAATGCGTTCAGTACCGTTTTACGGGGGTACAGCCCCACTGGCACTTGTCTGTGTGAAACCTTGGGAAGTGAAAGAAGCACTACCTACCTCCCCATCCTGCCTTCACCCACAGAAGAAAAAATTCTGTTCAGTGTCTGAAGCTTCGGCTTACAGTCAAATTGGGGTAAACACATCGAAATAACCATCGAGTATAGACACAACCGCTATCGCAGCTTTCTCGCGCCACGTCTCATGATTGTTCTGTCAATTTCTTGCGTATGCTGGCCTGTAGGGCTGTCCGTGCCGAACTCGGAACTTCTGAGCCGCACTTGGGCACAGGTTTGGACCTTCGTGAAACTCTGTACATTTGGAAGCATGAAATTAGGCACATGTGTAAGTGTAGTTTCTTGTCAAATGATATAAATTCACGCTATTCGACCCAGACACGAAACACATCAAGGTAAGTCTATTGGCTTCCACACTATATGGAACACCGCAGTATTGTGAGAAGCTTTGCAGCCTTATGGAATTGTTGAAACAGTGGCGGCCAACCGAGAAATTTCGATTACGCTCAAGGATGGCGTATCAACAAGCACCGTTCCTCATACGCTCAGCGTGTTCAGAATACAAGCTTCAGTACTGATACCTGTAAAGCTCATATGCGTCATTAGTGCCGCGGGATTAAAAATGCACGGCGAAAGTGTCAGACGCCTCGAAGCACCCAGTGCCGACGCTTAGGGCACTGGGTAGACAGGTTGCTTCAGGGCCAGTTGTAAAGGGAAGGCGAGGTGGCGTCAGAACACCTGATGGGCCTTATCAGAGTTTGTGGATGCTTTCGGAGGGCTCAGGTGGAAACATCGCGGCTGATGCCCTACAGCTCAGGATTATTCTCACCCAGCGGGGCCTCCTCGTCCTCAGGTCCACGCCCTGTCCGTCCACTACGCCACACGCCTAGAAACACTTTTTCTTGGAAACACTTTTCCTTGCCTTCTCCGGCGAGTTCAGATCCTCAAACACCCTAATCTCCACAAACTCCATCGCCTCACCTATCACTATACGTAGATGCATGTCCTTGGTGTGGCGACAACCCTGTTTTCACACATATCACATGGACATGACCACCCGAACCCAACCACCTCCATTCGGCCTTGGTGAAGTGGGAAGTGAAGCTGGCCAGCGTATTCCTTGGAGACCAGGAGGCGCTGTTCACCATCGCCAAAAACTCAGCAGAAGCAACTGGGGCCCCAGCATAACGGCCCCATCCACAACAGCTCTAACTACCTCTTATGCCAATAAATCCTTAATCCTTCCGTTGAACTCGGCCAAGAAGTTCCAAAAGAAGATATTCTAATCTGTTTTGAACTTTATAGCATCAAATGCAAAGTAGCCAGGACTGATCTTCCGGTTCCGTAGTCTCCAGAGACTAAATCGTTAGAACCGGGACTGCCTGAGCAGCCTGATCTGAGTCCTGTGCTCAGAAGCAATCACTCTTCCATGGGTCTCAACAACTGGTCTTGGGTTTGGCCTTTGGTCAATGGGTCTCAACGAGCGGATGTGAAGCAACCAGTACATGGGCGTCCAGGCTGCTCCCTCGTTGCTAGAGTGCGGCGTAGTACCGCGTGTGGCGTCAGCTTCCGGCGTGTTGTGGCTGCCTGTTAGCGTGGCTGCGAGCGACGTGCTTCGCACGCCCTCATGGGCCCACACCTTGGCTGTCTCGAAAGACACCATGGATGGCAGCATGCCCCTGAAGCTTCCTGCGTTCGAAAAATTTCATCTCATTATGCACATTCAGTATGCATTCATTGCGCATTTCATTATGTACAGGATTGTTCTTAAAAATGGCCTGTTTGGCAGCACACTGAACGGGGCTATCTTCAAAATTCTGTGAGAAAACTAAACTGTTCTTATCCGTGCCATTCGGCACACACAATCTTTGCTTTGAAAAAGCTTTCAGTACAAATTGAGTAGACAAGGTAAGAAAAAAAGAGGAGCCATTATCACATACATGACAGAAGCCAACGATCACCGAAACCAAGGCGCATATGGGATTTTTTTATTATTTTGTGGTGTCGGTTAATGGGATATTAAGAGCTCTTAACCATTTCGGCCCTGGATTTTTTATTTCGGCCGTATATTTTTTTGTTCCGCGCTTTTACAATGCCTAAGGCCCCATAACCACGCAGTAAAAATTTAAAACTTGTGTTGCGAGTATTAATCGATTTAAAGGTATGGTTTCAAAATCGGACATCAGGGCTCAATGGGTGTAGAATGCTAATGGGACCGTTTTGGTAACGGCAACCGACAAGAAAGAAAATAACGAAAAAATTTCTTCTTTTGCAGTGTGGAGACCTATAAAGAAGCTTTTTTTACTTTGTAAGGGATAGATAATCTCGCAGTTTCCACAAAAAACTTCGCTCGCTCCTGTTTACCTTACGTTTTGTATCATACCTCCGCGTTCTTGTTCCTGCCATGTTTGTGTACATTATTTACGAAATGCCATTGGGCATTCATTTAATCAGTCCTTTCAGGAAATAGCTGAAATAAAAGTCCTCTAACTTTGGTATATACTCAGCAAGAAATGCTTCATCCTTTTTGATTGTTAGAACTTGGTTTTTGGTTTTATTGGGGTTTAACGTCCCAAAGCAACTCAGGCTATGGGTGACGCCGTAGTGAAGGGCTCCGAAAATTTCGACCACCTGGTGTTCTTTAACGTGCACTGACATCGCACAGTACACGGGCCTCTAGAATTTCGCCTTCATCGAAATTCCGCCGCCGCGGCCGGGATCGAACTCGCGTCTTTCGGGTCAGCAGCCGAGAGCCGTTAACCACTGAGCCACCGCGGCGGTGTGATTGTTAGAGCGCTCTGAGGAGAACAGACATAAAGTAAAGCAGTGTCAATCCTCGGGACATACAGCATTATCATCATCTGCATGTAGAACGAATGGGTTTTACGAAATTGTAAGTGCCCATTCACATAATGGATGTCACATCGCTGATTTGTCTGGGTCAATCAGACACTTGTTCCTTTGGCTGTAAAGGCACTTAATTTCAATAAGTTGAAATGTGCCGCCCGATGTCGCACTGCCGTCGGGACAGCAACATAGCCATGGTTGCTCAGAATCGATGATCAGCCCAACCTGAAAGCAATAGAAACTAGATGTAACATGCCATCACTAGGTTTGTACTGAAGTTACTTCGTAAATAGACGTCCCATGTGCCAGCTCCAACTCCTGTCTAGCTATTTTTTCCATCTTCTTTCCTGCATCGTCATGTGGAAGTTGGAAGAGAACTGCATCGCATCTTGCAAAGACACTACTACTGCAAATGTTATGAACCACTCGGGGAAATTTATAAGCAACCTTCTTTGCAAGGTTTGTTTTCCGGTGAAAGCTCTCCTTCCCGGATGCCACTCTCGCAGTCTTGGCGGAAACGAAAAGCGGCAGGCGTCTCTTTACGGCGCATTCACATTTGCGAGTCGCTCTTCAAGGGTGAAGCCTGAAGAATGGCCCGAAACCAGTCATGCTGGAAAAGCAAGGCGCTGGACGTTGGACACCCCTCCATGAGTCATTTTGCAGTCTTGTAATAAAACAGCGCAAGGACACAGGACGATAACGGAGAGAAGACACACATCAGCGCCGTGTGTGTCTTCTCTCCGTTATCGTCCTGTGTCCTTGCGCTGTTTTATTACAAGATGCTTAACCAACTCGCCCAAACTGCCATTTTACTACATCTTGCAGTCTACTGGAAACATTCCTGAGTTAGCATAAAAGGAGGAACTTGCCTTTTCTCGTTTCTTCGAATAATACGAGAGTGTCTTCGGGGAACGAGACCTTTTGGTTGGGAAAAAAGGCTTGTAAAAAAGCTGACAGGGATTACAACAAGTGGTTAGTTTAAACCGCTGTTCAGCACATTTTCAGTGGCCAAATACATTAAGCAGGCCACGAAGCCTACCGTAAGAAGTTGCAGCACTACAGAACATCCTTGGGGACGTAAGGACATGGCGAAATACTGGAAGTCGGCAGTTCTTGTCTTTATGCGGTGTGCTGTTGAACTGCTCACGCACACTTTTCGTTCTTGGTGCCACCTTCATCAACGATTCATAACTTCTGCTCAGGAACATAAATAAAAGCAATCCAAACAAAAACAAACCGTTGAACAATGCCAGGCCTTTTGTAATCAGGGCAATTTCGATTATCTCATCAAGATCTTTTTCGACGACCTTTTTGCAGAAGAACATCTCTTTTGTCCAATGTATGCTCCATTTCCCGCCTTCTCATTTTCAGCGGGCAAAGGTCCGTAATTTCGAACATTGCACAAATCCGCATAAAAGCAGGTCTCCCGCCGAGGTGCCATTCTCACAACGATGTCACTGCGCGTCTGCTATGCGGACGGGTTGACGGAAACGCACTGGGCATCCAGTTAACGCGGGGAGTGCCGTGCGGGGGCGCTGGCGATACGCTCGCTGGTGGCTTCACCATACCAGCGCACGGAGCCTATAGAAGAATTCGTAAAGTGGAACATAATCTCGTCGTGTCTTCGTCTTGACCGAATGCTGTTTCCTACAGGTGACAGGAAATTCCCTCTCATCCATAGGCTTATGAGTTCGGGATATCTCTCGGCCAAGGAGAAAGCAGAAGCTGATTATCAGCACACCAAATACGCTTTCTTAAGAAAACACAGCCAAACACGCTGCATTGATCCCAACGTCGAGGGCGCGCCACACGTGCTGCACGAGCGGCGGAGCGCGAGTTTCAGTGCAAATACCCCGGTCGCTTCTTGCAGCTCAGTGTCGATGCTCACAGCTCACAGGAGGAGGAGAGAGGTAAAAAAAAGGAATAAAAGCGCAAGGTCAGGCGTGCATTTGTTCTCGCTATTCCTTTTGTCCGCTTGCTGTTCGCCGACATCCGCATGTTCACTTCCAGGCTCAATCCGAATATTCACCATGTATAATAGCGATAATTTCCATTTTCCAATTCATCAAAGAGCAAATTTTAAGATTTTGTCCATTTTCTGTAATGAACATTCATGTCAGCAGTTCAAAAGAGCCGTTAGTGTAGGTGCATCTGCTAAAATACTAGCAGATTCTATTCTACAAAGATGACCTATCATCACTCAATGACCACAGCTGGCAACCGTTGAGCACTGATGGTGTCAAAATCGCACATGTCAAAAATGTGATCAAACGCAGCGTCTACGCATTCAGTAATATTTACGACGGGGATGTGAGCTTGGATAGGCGTTTCACACAACATATAAAAATCTGAGCGCACAAGAACGAATGGTTACTGAGATAAAAATCAACAAATTTGCTACACCTCGGCTTCTTGACTCCATGCCTCCCATGCTGCTACTTCTTCTTCCTTAGACCGCACAGCTCAGTGGAAGTCCGTGAACAGCGATGTGGATAGTAGCAGGGATCACTAAGGAACTATTGTATTAAAAATTAATTGTATTTTCTTCTGTTACTGACACGTGAGCGTAATATTTGTGTTGTGGTGTCAATTGACACCTCCAGGGCCGAAAGGGTTAAGTAATTGATATTTGATTCCGCGCTGTAATTAAATATAAATTCTTTAAAACGATTAGTATCGTTTTAATCAACACCATAAAATAAAGCACACCCCGTATGCTCCATGGTTTCGGTGACTGTTGGCTTTAGCTATGTATTCCAATACAAATATTGTGGACGACTGAAAATCGAATAATCGCCGGAATCGCCTAACATTGTCCAGGGAACTTTTGTTTTGCCGTATACGTACGTGGCGCTCACAGAAGGAATCCTGCACAAGATTGGGAACCTAAGCAATCAAAGCAGAGCGTTGGGGCTAAGACTTTAGTTCAGAAAACTAAATGCACTGTTGAACAGCCTATCGGAAGAGAATAACAGTTTTCGGCATATGCAGTGAGGTATTGCAAGTAGCAAAGGAATACATCTTTCTGGAGCAAGCTTTGAACTCGGGGCCCGGCCATGAGAGTGAACTGGAAGAACAATGATGGTTGGAAGTGTTTGCCAGCTACTCTCAGGTCATGAACAACAGCCTCTTAATCATCACCAGCCTAACTACACCCACTACAGGACAATGGCCCCTCCCAAATCATTCCAATTAACCCTGTCCTCTGCCAGCTGCGGCCACCCTATCTCCGCCAACTTCTTGATCTCGTTCGGCCACCGAACTTCTGCCGCCCTCTGCTACGCTTCCCTTCCCTCGGAACCGAGTCCATTACCCTTAATGAACATCGATTATCTTGCCTTCGTATCACATGCCTTGCCGAAGCCTATTTTTTGCTCTTGGTTTCGACTGTAGGCACATGCTTCACAGCACATGACACGCTCCAGTCCTTCGGTCTCAGGCAAACTCGTCCGCATACCTTACTGGCGGTCTTCTAGTTCGTTGCGGTCGACCGGAGTCTTGCTGGTCAGGCAGCTGAGGTGCAGACTCCGTTAATGTGGCCGGTGCATTTCCAGGGCGAGGAGCGCTCCTTTCTGGGTCCTCAGTTTGCACCACTCCATGAAGGTAGCAGGGGTCTCTGGTTCCGCCCTGTCCCCTGCATGAGCCTCTACGTCACAGGAAAATCTTCTGGCTGCACCACGTCGCTCTATAACCGTGTCAGCTAATGCTTGTCCACCTTCGGCCCCTCCTTTGGCAATTACCGTCAGCTTCGATGCATTCCATTCAGTACCGTCTGCCAACAAATATAAATGCTTGCCCACTCGTCTCTCTACTTGCATCGGGAAGGAAAAGTTTTGCTTCGTCTTCAGTCCGCTTTGTTTTATTTTCACGAAATCTCCTGGTTCAGTGGTAGACGCTCTGGGACCGCGTTTTTCATCTGTACACCTTTTTGTTCGTTGCTGCTGCTCTCTGACCCGATGTTTCAACTTTTCTGCGGAGATTAGAGGTTCTTCAAAAAATTCCTTTCCTGGAAGGTCAACTACATCCAGTCTTGTCCTCAGTCTTCTTCCATGTGGCAGGAACGCCAGTGACGCACCTGTAGCTGCATACGGGGTGGCCCCATAAACACCCAGGTACTCGCCGATTGCCTCCTTCAGCGGCCTCCGTTCCAGCGCCGAGACCTGAATATATTCCTTCAGCACGCGGTTAAACCGCTCAGTCTGCCTACTGTCTCGTGGGTAGTACAATGTTTTAACGCAGTGCTCAATTCCTCGGTGCTGCAAAAACTGCTCAAAACATGTAGACATGAACTGGCGCCCATTGTCCGTTACGATGCTTTTCGGGTACCCTTCTCTTGCAAATAGTTCCAGGAGTACTTTTATAATAGCCTGTGTATTTGTCCTAGACACGAATGCCACCGCTGGCCACTTGCTGTGGTAATCGATGACAATTACAGCAAATCTGCACTCTGGAGATGCTCGCTCCATGGGTCCGACGATGCCAATTCCAAGCTATTCCCAGGGCGTTAACTATTTGCACTTTTATATTCCGTCCATATTGCATTTTGGCTACTTGCTCCCTGAAAACGGCACACCCTAAGCGATATTTATAACTTTTGGGCGAAAAGCTGGTCGTTTCTGGGATGAACAGTATTGCCAAAACTTGAAAGGCTATCCGCTGCCTTAGAACTGAATTGTTCACCCGAAGAAGCAACGTAGGGGTGCGGCCGTTCATACAAAGTGTTGTGTCCCCTTATTGCTTTTGTGTGTGTGCGCCCCCGCATCCTCCTCCTAACGACCACTCGCATCCTCCTCCTAACGACCCCCGCACCCTCCTCCTGTTCTGGGAAGCCACTCCCTCCCGTGGACGCTTCTCCGTTCCCTCCTTTCTTCGGGCGGCCAGTTCGGCTCCTGCCTCGGTCGACGCTGGTCGCACCCTCATCGGCTTTAAATAAACGAAGTCTTAAAGTACCGTGTGCGTCTTTCGCTGCATTCAACACAGCGACCGGACACGACAGTGGCGACGAGAAAGTGGATTCGACCCGCGCTACGCAACGCTATTGACAAGCCATGGCTACGCGAGGGTTTCCCAATCAGATACCAGAGTTCAACGGCTCATCGTGGTCATCGTGGGTTGGACGCCTTCAGTTCTACTTTGAAGCTAACAACATCACAGACCCAGCCTTGAAGAGGGCCAACCTGCTGACGCTGTGCGGGGAGCAGACCTACGATACTGTCTGCGCCCTTATTCAGCCAAGCACACCAGCGGCAGTGTCTTACGACGACATCGTAAAAGCGCTGCAAAAGCACTACGACCCAAGGCCATCCGAGGTCTACAGCCGGGCTCGCTTCCAACGACGAGATCAACTGGGAGGAGAAACTGTGAGCGCCTACGTAGCCGCGCTCAAGAAGCTCGCTGCCGACTGCAATTTTGGAACGCTGTCGACAACAGCTACCGGGCAGGAGGGAGACGCAGCTTCTTCTGCTAACACCACCATGCTTCCCTTGGACGTGATGTTACGCGACAGATTTGTGTGCGGACTGAGTGACGAGTCACTGCAGCAGCGCCTGTTCGCTGAGAAGGACCTCACATTCAGCAAAGCTTACGACATCGCCGTTCGAGCGGAGAGCGCCGGTCACCAGCAGAGAGGGATTCGCCGGAACACCGAGCCGGTACACCAGACAAGCAACCAGGTGCGCAAGCCTTCTGTTGTTGTAAAATCGGTCAAAAAGGCACAACGCTGCTGGCGGTGTGACGACCAACACAACCCCCAGGGATGTCGATTCCAGTCAGCCACGTGTAATTTTTGCCACAAGCGAGGGCATATCGAAAGAGCATGCATTACGAAACGGAGACTTGCCAAGATAAAGTCACCTTCCCAGCCTAATCACAGCGTCAACGCCTCAGAGAATACGCCGCTATCTGATCTCCATGGAACAACATCAGCAACACCATCTGTGTTGTACGACCTGAACACCATGAATCTCGGCACGCGACCGAAGATTTTTACAGAAGTAAGCGTACATCACCAGCTGATTAAGTTCGAGGTGGACTCCGGCGCAGCCTGTACTCTGATCAGTGAGGACACGTTCCGAACTTCATGGCCATCTGACGCACCCGCCCTGCAACAAGACGACACGCACCTGCGAACGTGGTCAGGACAGAATCTGCCACTATTGGGCTCTGCCAACGTGCAGGTTAACTACAACGGCCAGACCCATACGCTACCTCTGCTTGTTGTGAAGCGCACAGGATCAAGCCTTCTAGGGAGAAATTGGTTTTCTCCACTAGGCGTGATGAAATGGAGTAAACATCAAAACGCCGATGCGCTAAGCCGTCTGCCACTAGACGCAACTGTTGACGAACCATTTCCACCAGGAGACGTTCTGATGTTCGAAGCACTGCCAGAACCTCCGCTTACAGCAGGCACAGTTGCAGCATCTACGCAGAAGTGCGCAGCTCTCCGGCTAGTTTACACAGCTGTTCAACAAGGCAACGTGCATAAACTCAAAGGGGACAACTTCGACGCTTACCGCAGGCGAGCTACAGAGTTGAGCACCCATCGCGGCTGCATCATATTTGGGTCCCGAGTTGTGATGCCGAGAGAACTACGCGCACAAGCTATGTCTCTCATCCACGCCGGACATCGGGGCATCGTTGCAATGAAAAAGTGTGCCAGAAGCTACATGTGGTGGCCTGGCATTGACAACGACATCGAAACAGTGGTGCGAGAATGCAAGCCTTGCCAGAGCAGCCGGAGCGCCCCGCCGAAAGCTTCTGTCCCAGAATGGGAAAAGCCAGACACACCATGGCACACACTGCACATTGATTTTGCAGGACCAATTGAGGGCTGCACTTTCCTTGTGGTCGTAGATGCCTACACAAAGTGGCTTGAGATAAGGCAAATGGGACAGACGACTTCGGCAGCAGTCATTGACAACCTCCGATCACTATTTGCAACGTTCGGCCTGCCGCGCAAGGTAGTGTCGGACAACGGAACACCGTTTGTGTCTGCGGAGATCCTCAAGTTTTATCGCGACAACGGGATCTCATCAGTTACATCGGCCCCCTACCACCCAGCGACAAACGGACAAGCCGAGCGCTACGTAGCCGAGCTAAAACGCGCCCTTGAAAGAGATCAGACAGGCTCGCTGCAGCGCCGCCTTGCGCGCTTTCTCTTCAAGCAGCACACGACGGTTCAGAGCCCAACAGGCGAGACCCCCTCGAAAATGATGTTCGAGCGTGAAATGCGAACCCAGCTCACAGCCATCCTCCCCGAGCCAAAGGCAGAGACGTTCCGGGAAGAAAAAGCAATTCCGCGCTGCGGCACGCTTAATGAGGGGCAGCGCGTCCTCGCCCGACAGTTTCTGAAAAAGCCACGCTGGGAGGAAGCTACAATTGTCAGACGCATAGGCCTGCGCTCTTGGCTCGTCAACATACATGGCACAGTAGCACGCCGACATCTCAACCAGCTGCGTAGATTTACGACGCCGTCTGAGAGCTGTCCGCCAGCGGAGAGAACACGTGCACCATCTTCCCACATAGCCTGGCACCTCTTCCCGGAAGAAGAGACTTCGCCCAGGACAGACCTAGGAGACACAGCGAACAACAGCCAGCCTACAAGTGTTTCTCCCCCGAGCGCACAAAGCCAGCGCGCCTCCACGCGTGAGCGCCGACCCCCTGCACGATACCAGGCAACTTTCTAAGGGGGAAGGAAGTGTTGTGTCCCCTTATTGCTTTTGTGTGTGCGCGCCCCCGCATCCTCCTCCTAACGACCACTCGCATCCTCCTCCTAACGACCCCCGCACCCTCCTCCTGTTCTGGGAAGCCACTCCCTCCCGTGGACGCTTCTCCGTTCCCTCCTTTCTTCGGGCGGCCAGTTCGGCTCCTGCCTCGGTCGACGCTGGTCGCACCCTCATCGGCTTTAAATAAACGAAGTTTTAAAGTACCGTGTGCGTCTTTCGCTGCATTCAACACAGCGACCGGACACGACACAAAGACAGCAACAAAAGAAGAAAAATTGGAGGGGATACTTACGATACGCCTTAAGGGCATGACGCGATAGCCTAGTGGGTTGATTCCTATATATGCAGGAGGTCATTCTCTACATTCATGGACCCCTGGGAGTCATCACACCACTCCCGGCGCAGTGGTGCAGCGGCCAAGCGATGCGCCACTGCCCTGGGATGGCAGGTGCTGCCACCTGTGGGACTTGTGCGACACAGATAGCTCTTCCCGAGCAACCAATCATTAATCTAACTGCGACCTGGCACGGTGGGCAGTTTGCTCGCTATCCGGTGGGCAGGTTGTGATGACGCCTCAAGGTCACGTGAGCTAGGTCGCCCACCTGCCTCCTAGATTGCACTCTGGGCGCCATCTACCAGAGTCATGCTTGCGATTTTTCGCTCACACGCCGACACCGGGTTTCCTGGTGAACGGGGTCCACCTTGCGGGGTCTTTAACGATATCGCGTTAAAAAGCCTTGAGGCGACCCACAAGCTCGGCCTGCCAAAGTTCCTGCCGGCAAAAATTTTGCTTTAGCGCGCGCCCAGAGTTGTTATCTCGACTTTGGTTCCACGGCCTGCAGCGACTTCACCGCCGATTGTACGGGATCGCGGACTGGCACGGCGATAAAGCAGAAAGCAGTGTCATCACTGTGGCGGCCGACATAGCCGCCACACTGCGGTTTCAGAGGCCTGCAGCAAAGAAGGTTTCAGAATTTTGGCCTAAACCCGTCGGCCTTGAGGGGCACTGCACTGACAGTCACTTACATCGTATTATTTGGAATCTCTCTTCGCTCTTCCTTATGGCTACTACCGAATCGTCTTGGGCAGGGCACGTAATGCGAAGGGAAGATAACCGCTGGTCCTTACTGGCTTACTGGGTTTATTGGGGTTTAACGTCCCGAACCAACTCAGGCCATCAGGGACGCCGCAGTGAAGGGCTCCGGAAATTTCGACCATCTGTGGTTCTTTAACGTGCACTGACATCGCAAAGCACACGGGCCTCTAGAATTTCGTCTTCATCGAAATTCCGGCGCCGAAGCCGGGATCGAACCCGCGTCTTTTGGGTCAGCAGCCGAACACCGTAAGCACTGAGCCGCCGCGGCGGTAATCTGGTCCTTAAAGGTAACGGAGTGAATTCCAAGAGAACGCAAGAGTAGCAAGGGGCGGCAGAAAGTTAGGTGGGCGGATGAGATTAAGATGTTTGCGGGGACAGGGTGGCCGCCGCTGGCACAGGACAGGGTTAATTGGAGAGACATGGCAGAGGCCTTTGCCCTGCAGTGGGCGTAATTAGGGCTGCTGACGATGACGATGCAGATTTTCAGGAGCAAGATCACTAAAGGAGCTGTGAGAACATGTCCCGCAAAGAACAATGCAAGCTTTTTGGAAAATGAGAGTCAGTATTCATTATATGCGCTCTTTCATGCATTTCTTATCTGGAAACGAAATATCCAGTATAGAGTCGCCTATAGCGCCTCCAGTTTTCTCATTCCCATGAACAGAAACTTTTGCTCTTTAAGATAAGGTTTGACATTGTAGCCGTGGATGATTGAGAGTTCTAAATCGTCAGTATAAATATTTTTGTGCGAATTTTGCGCTTGCTCTACGTAGTTTCCCAGTAGCTACAAGAACCTTCTGGTTCACGTGCTCTCATATTAATTGCACTGATGCAACATATTTGTCACGCAAATAAAATAGAACGTTTGTTTTTTCGTATCGGCCAAGACTCACCCTTTATTTACAATGGCAACCAAAAAAGTATGTCGAACTTGCTGTTAGTGTCCAAGTAATTGTACCAGGTGTTTCAGGGAAGACTTAAAAATAAAAAAAAAATAGGCTAATCGAGGTAAAAATGTGGCTTCTGCGGATTAGTATTGCCAGTGTTGGTGCACACCAGAAAATCGGTGAATCGTCTTAAGTAGTAAGTTGGTTAGGTAATTTTTAATGCATAACTTTTTAACTAGTAGAGTTAGGCGCTTAGTGGCAATTAGAGGTTTGTAGCTTGCCGTTAGAAAAAATATTCATGTTAGAATTTCGAAACCATTATTATCGGCGCTGTGGCTCAAAACTTTGGCGGCATCGTGAAAAAGTACGTACGCTTTCTAAAAGCATGCAGGCAAAGCAACCTTTCCAGTGCATGTATAACAAGTCAGGAAAGACAAATTTTGTCCAGCCACAGCGTAAAGGGTAATCGCGTTTTCGAAATTCTAGAAACTGACTTGGCTATTACAACCCTAGCAGCACAGCTATTCAGCCCAATGCTTGAAATATATTCGCAAAGGCTAGGCCTACAAAGGACCAGCGTGAAACCATCCATTTCCAATATTGGGCCGAATACCTGTGGTGCTTGAGGGGAGGGGGCATCTAATTTTAATGTAAACTCATACGTTGACTTGTTCATAACATTTCTATATACCCGTGTTTTCACCCTTGCCGAGCGGGAAAATACTTCTGAAGCCAGGATGCAGATATGTGAGAGGCAGTAGGTTTCTTTACTTTCGAGGTACAATGGCACAACAAATACGACCCAAAGCCACAGCCAAAACAAACAACATAGGAGTGCTCATCGCAGATGCATGCCATGCAGTGAGCCCACAAAGTGATGCTTAAACGCAACACAGACATTTTGCAGCCTCAAACGGTGACGATATACTCGCAGCTATCTTCCCGCATACGAAGCTGGCCAAAAGCCATGCTAAGACGTCCACAGAGAAATGTTTCGCGTTACGTCAACAGGCCACGTTGAGTCAAGCACTGTGCGATATTTTCAAACGCACTAGCAAAGATTGTCGCTTAGTTTCACATTCGTTCCAATGGACGACAGAAAAATACGCGAAAACCGATTACACACAATATCATGCCAAGATCAATTCACAGAACATATACACTTGCCGTTGAGTAGTGTGTAGGAAAAATAATATTCTGAGAAGCCTGCACAAAAGTTCCATGCAAATGGCTGCCTGGAAAAAAAGAGTACTGTAGAGCACGATTACATGTAGCGCCAGCAATTTCTACATTCCCAGTGCAAATAAGACGTAGTATAGTGAGTCATTATCGGGCAGGTTCAGCTCTAATTCCGCTTGAGTAACAAAAAATATAGCGTACACACCGTTTCGTGTTCCGTCAAGTGAAATGGCCCACGGCAAAAATCATAGCAGGTTAAATCAAGGAAAAAACGAACATTTCTGTTCGGGGTTCATCTTGGATCCTTTCGGACAGCTGTACACACGGGCGAACGTTGCAGAATTCCGAACGATCTTGTTGCAGTCCGCCGCGATGAGGCTCTCGTAACCAGGACGGCCGCATGTCAGGTAGCAGAGCGTCATGAAGAAGACTCTGTCCTCCGGCAGCTGTTCACCAAGCCCCAGGGGCCCGTCCTCACCCCCGAGGTGCGACTTCTTGAGCGCAGCGTAGGCTACCTCCACGGCTGGTACCTCGGGGAAGACGCTCTCGTTGTTCGCGCCGTGGTGGCACTCGGCCCTGGCCTTAAACTCTCCCATCGCCTCCGCGGAAATGATGGTATCCTCGATCGCGGTACCGTTGTATGTAAACCTGATGCCTGTGCTGTCTATGGCCTTAACCAATTGCATGGCCATCAGGAAGAAGATGCCGCCGTACAGCATGGCCCTGGTACCGTTGCTGTAGAATGCCGGTGCTGCGGCAGCGCCGAGCGCCAGCTCCACAGAGTTGGTGAAGTCCTCGTAGCTTGCGTAGTACGGAGAGTTGTTGCCCGGCAGCATCAAAGCCTCGTCGTATTCTGGAGTCCTGTTAACCCAGGCCGCGGCCACGCGCGTCTTGATCCAGTATTGAGCGTACGACGGCTCCTCCTGCGGAAAGTCTGCGAAAAGCCTTTGCAGTTCGTCGCCACTGAGAAGCGACTTCGCGGGCCAAAGAGCCTTCTTCACGGATGAGAGTTTCCGACTCGCGTGCGACTTGCTCTCGTCGTCCATCCAACTCGAGGTGTTGACCCGCTCAACGGCCGCCAGGACAAGGCTCTCGAAGCCGCTGTCGATGGTCTTTCGGTCTCGCGCCGAGAAGCGGGCAAAATAAGCTAGTGTGGAAATGAGGACCTTGAAGGAGGTTTCCACATTGGAAGCGCAGTATGTCGGAAGAAACAGCGCGGCTCTCTCCTTGCTGCCAGTGTAGCTCACGAGGAGGGAGTAGTCAGTGCAAATACCAAAGTATTGCACAACGAGCCAGGATACATGTCTGTTCAGCTTCTGCTTTCCGTACTTCGCCATCAGCGTGGCGACTGTCTCCAGGAAGGAGACGTCGGCACTAAGAATCTTGTCCTCCGTGGTGAGTTTCGGGTGGAGCAGCATACCATACTGGAAATCATCGGCCCATTCGGTGGCAGAAGCATTGATTACGTGCGCACCGATCTCGCCGAAGGAGAATGCCGCAGGCCGTGGTGCCGAAGACTTGGCCGCGGCAATCAGCGTTGTTATCACCTCTGATTCCATGGCGCGGATCTCTTTGACGACGCTTTCGTCTACCGATGGTCGACTGGCGCTGTCTGGATAGAGTAGGACAAGGAACTGCCTCCAGTAATCGATGTAGTGTTGGGAGACTAACCTGTGGTGATTCAACATAATTGGCAGGATCTTGCTTTGCCTGATCAATATGCGCCGTCTTCCGGAGGGAGTTGGCTGCAGCATATTTACGGTGATCCAGAATGGCCATTGCCATTGGTAACTCAGGCCGACGAGCAGGCCAAGGGGCGGTTGCAGGTCCTCGGGTAGTTCGGGCCAGCTTAACCCATTCTGGTGCAGCATGGTGTGGACCAACGCCACCTGCGACTGGTCGTAAGGGTAGCTGTCCTGGCACATCTTGTACATGGCCAGCGGCTTTTGTCCGGCAGAGAACTTAAGCGAACCCTTGGCCAGAGTGTCCGGGAAGCGGTCAAACCATGTGAACCGGAGTTCGTCCAAGACGGAAGAAGCGAGGTCGCGGTGATTCTTGGAGGGCTCCCACGCGGAACAAACAAACGCCTCGAAGTCTTCGCAGGGATCCAGAGTCCAGTTGATGCGTGCGGTAAGAAGCGCCGCATGGCGGCGGCAGTCTTCAGTGTTGCACAGTCTGTATTCGCTCCAATGCTGTCTTGGGATGAATGCAAGGAAGTATGCGAAGGAGAGGATGGCGCAGACTGCGAGGCACGCGACGCCGATTCCAACTTTGGTCAGGGAAAACTCTTTCTTTACCGTAAAGGACTCGCGGACCGGGCTCGGAGTTCTCGCCTGAGTCGAGAAAAAAAATTCTGTTAGTGGGGTAGAGCACAAACACTGGAAATGCCTTTTTCTATAAATACAGCAGATGTGGCTTACTGGTTTGTGCATCGGCATCGCATGCGGGAGTTGCAGGGTTCGATCCCCAATCCCACCGGTTAACCACCGGTTGCACAATGGAATCTCCCCCTGGCCTGGTGCTCGGCTTATTCAGGGTGAAATGCTTGGAATATGCGTCTTTGACCCCGCCTTGAGTAAACGAAGATATGCGCCATGGCGCTCTTTGGCCGCACATACCCTTTGCGCAATAAAAAAATCATCATCATCATCATCAGCTTTTTCTATAGTTTCAAGAAACTACTGCGCTCACAAAATAAAGGACGCACACATGACCTTCGCAAAAATCATGACTAAAAGCTGTGTCCATGCATTAAGTGGGCACGGGGTAGAAAATATTTCGCGTATGTTGAACAAGTTGCACCAGAAAAGAAAACAAAACAAAAAAGGCAAAGAATAATCGTGCACAGTCATAGTCATTACTAGTCATAAGTCATGTCTAACTAGTCATTAACTAGTCATCAATGAATTAGTCATGACTAACTACTCATTAACCAGTCATCAGCTAGTTAGTCCTGACCAGTCAGTCATAAACAAATCATGACTACTTTGCCATTAACCAATCACGACTAGTTAGTGACCAATTAATTACTCCTGACTAACTAACCATTAACCAGTCATGAGTAGTCAGTCATGATTGGCTACTCATGACTAGTCATGACCAGTCATGATAAGTTAGTCATTAACGAATCATGACAAGTTAGTCATCAGATGCGTCAACAGTAGCAGCCAAAGTTGCGTGGAAATGCTTTCGCACCGCGCACTTTAGATCGTCGAAGTGCCCCCTGAATTTTTATCCCTGCAAACTTCCGGGACCTCATCAGCCCACCTGACTGTCTGCCGGCACTTGCTACCTTTTCCTTCTCTTAGAACCCACTCAGTTGCTACAAGATGGTTCCGGTGTTATGAGGTTTAACGTCCCAAAGCGACTCAGGCTATGAGGGACGCCGTAGTAGATGCCTCTGGATAATTTCTACCCGCTGGGGTTCCTTGACGTGCACTGACATCGCACAGTAAACGGGCCCCTAGAAGTTCCCTTCCATTGAAATTCGACAGCAGTGGCGGGGATCGAACCCACGTCTTCTGGGTCAGCAGCCGAGCGCCGTAACCACTGAGCCACCGCGGCGGCTTCCGTTACCATAAGAGACTCTCGGTTATATTCCCTTTGCATTAAACGCCTTGCTAATGCCCATTTCCTCTTGTTTTCATCCAGAATATTATTGAAGTGAAAGTGAGGAGGTTTTAGAATTCGACAAGCTTTAAAGAACTATAGACGCCAAATTTTTGCTTACGTGTTTTCTTCTTTCAAGGGATGCGTTAAACATTGTAATACATGGATTACCGCATGGTATTCGCCTACGACCACTAAGTAATTTATAACTGAATTTCTCGTTGACGCTGTTTACGTTTCGGGTTCATGAACCGAACGATGGCTGTGATATGCAGTTCACACTTTGGTCGCTCGAAGCACGAATAAAAAACCGGCAATATAACTGCTGATACGTCGTTTGATGTCATTCTAGCCCCTAGAAGCAGGCTGGTTTACGTATTGTAGTTAACTGAAACTCCGTATCAGCGTTTATATTGCAGGTTTTTCTGTGCCTCACGTTACCTAAGTGTGAAGTACGCGTCAAAGCCATCGTTCAATTGATGCAACCGCAAGTGAAACAGCATGAGAGAATAAAGTGAATTATAAATTATTGAGTCGTCGTAGGCGAATAGAACGTGGTGATCCATGTAATCTAATGTCTAACGCATCATTTGAGAAAACTTGCAATAAAATTGAAGGGCTCTGAAAGAATCCCTAACACGTTTGCGGTATGCCTGGGATGTTAGAGGACGCCACTCCAGGAATTTCCTCCAGCAAGATTTCTTTTAAATCTGCTTTTAGAAGCTGACTTATAAATTAGTAAATTCGTTTTTGAGGAAAGGAAATGGTGCAGTATCTGTCTCACATATCTCGGCGGACACCTCAACCGCGCCGTAAGGGAAGGGAGGAAGGTAGGAGTGAAAGAAGGAAGAGAGAAAGAGGTGCCGTAGTGGAGGTCTCCGGAATAATTCTGACTACCTTGGGATCTTTGACGTGCACTGACATCGCACAGCACACGGGCTCCTCTTGCGTTTCGCCTCCATCGAAACGCGGCCGCCGCGGTCGGGTTCGAACCCGGGTACTCCGGCTGGGTAGACGAGCGCCTTACCACTGAGCCACCGCGGCGGGTTATCTTTATTCAAATTTTGAATTTCAGCGTCTGCACGCCTTGCCCTCTCCTCTCGTCACTTTTTGCACGCTGAAAAGTCGGGGCTTCTTCCAGCCCCGGATATTTTCGTTGACTGTGTTGAGGCTATATCGCCTGGTAAGTTGCCCACTATATACACCGTCCGCGATGACGTCATCCTGCGCGCTCTAGTTATTTTTAATGCTACGCTAGGCAGGCAGCGGTTGCTCTGCCGAGAGCTATATGGCTATGACGTCACCCTGCGTGATCTACTCATTCTTAATGCTAGCCTAGACCTTTCACACTGGCAGGCAGTAGCTCCAATGCCGTGAGCTATACGGCTCCCTGGCTATGACGTCACTTTTCTCGCTCTCGCTCGCTGTTGTTCACGAGCGACATGCAAACACGTGTCAGTTTTTCATGCGTTTTTCATATCTGCAAGAAACGAAACGCGTACAAGACAACTGATACACGAACGGTAAAATAAATTCTTAGGCAGGGGAAGCTCTGTACAAGCGGAGAGCAATGTACTAGCAATGTCAATTCGAAAGCGCGAAGACTCAATCAACCTCGCTTGGTTTATGGTTTATGCGGATTTTAACGTCCCAAAGCGACTCGGGCTATGATGGACGCCGTAGTGAAGGGCTCCGAACATTTCGACCCCCTGGGGTTCTTTAACGCGCACTGACATCGCACAGTACACGGGCCTCTAGAATTTCGCCTCCATAGGAATACGACCACAGCGGCCGGGACCGAATCAGAGACTTTCGGGTCAGAAGCCGAGCACCATAACCACTGAGCCATCGCGGCGGCCACAACCTCGCTTGTATTGGCTCTCTAGGAGCTAATATGTTGGAGTATTTCTGTTGCTTCCTCAGTTTTATTGTTCGCGTTTCATGCGTTGCTGACAGCGAGTTATCGCGTGTTCAAATGTGAGTTCTTCGACTAGTGAGTAGCCTGAGTAGCCTTTTGGGAATAGTGAGTAGCCCACCCTACTCACAATTTTCTCGAGACCGGAGAATGAGTCGATCACGTCCGCAATCTTCTGTTTCCCGGAGGCCGGTGAGGCTGCCTCCTTGGCACCGCTGTCGGGGGAACGGTTTTCGTCCTGTGAACGGGAATTCAACGACGTCAGTTCTGCGCGCGTGGAGAATGCGTTTCGCTCGCAAGGACGGGTTGAGAGTTTGAAATTCAGCCTTCACACTTTCTGGCAACGAAATACGAGCAGCATGGTACAGAGGCAACCTTCAATAAGAGAGCGACAAACAAAAACTACAGACGGCTTCAGGCAGTTGCGCAAACCCGAACAAACAACGAAAAAAAATTTGTAGGGCGCACTTAAGCTCCGCCTTGAGGCTGTGAGGCGATGGGTTGATTCCCATATATGCATAAGGTAATTCTCTACTTTACATTTACGAATCCCTCATATCGCTCCTTGAACAGCGGCACAGGGGTTAGGTAATGCGCCTCTGCCCTGAGATGGCAGGTGCTCCCAGCGGTTGGCCTTGCGTAGCCCAAGTTGCTCTTCCCCAGCGACCAATCACTTAAGCTCCGCCTTAAGGGGATGACGCAATAGCGTAATGGGTTAATTCTCATATATGCGGCTGCTACAACGCGTACCGTCAAATCTACACTGATGGCTCTGTCACGTCCTTATTATCTGCGATTGGCGTCTGGATTCCGTCAACGTCCACCACAATTTCAGCAATACTAAGGCACCGCACCTCGACTACTGCTACTGAGCTGGCTGCTCTGCGTGTTGCATTTACTTACATCCTACAACAACCGCCAAAAGCGTGGGTTATCTTCAGTGACTCTCGCGCTGCACTACAGGCGATAAATTCACCAGGAAGCCTTCAGGAGCAGAACGTCGATGACTTGAATAGGTTACACACCGAGGCCTGTGAGTTACGTCACCGTGTTGTGCTTCACTGGTTACCCGCTCACTGTGGCCTCGCAGGCAATGATCGTGCTGACTGTGCAGCAAGATCGGCGCATGGCGACACCTCCTTGTTCCTACCGATACCTTTTTGTCGTAGTGATGGCGCGAGACTTCTCGCTACTAAAGCCTGGCAGACGCAACGCTCTTTGTGGTGTGATCCGCGGCGTCAATACAGACCCCTCTTTCGCATCGACCTCGTTTGTGAATTCCGCATGCCCCGGAATTTAAATAGCCGTGACTGTAATTGCCTGCACCGAATTCGTTGGACGTTGCCTTTACTAAATTCTATCTTCATAGAATTGGTGTATTAAGTAGCCCTCAGTGCCCGACATGTGGTGTGCGCGAAGATATTCAACACTTGATCTGCCACTGCCAAATCTTTAATACTCATCGCAAGGCACTGTTAGGTGCTTTAGGACTTCGTCAGGACGACCCCGTGCACCTGGAGCATGTCCTTGGACCCTGGACTGATGCGACTTCGGCTGAGCGAGGGACAAAAGCTTTCTTAGTTTTTCTAAGGGACACGGGTTTAGTGGACATACTTTGATAGCCATCTAAGGGACACGGTTTTAGTGGACACACTTTGATAATCATTGTGTGTGTGAGAGTGCGTGAGTGTTGAGTATGTTTGATGTCACTTTTTTTTTCATTCTCTCTCTCACCCTCTTCTTTCATCCTCATCTGGAGTAGCATGCCAGGCCTATAACCAGGCAGACCTCTCCATTATTCATTAAAGTCTCTCCTCCTCCTCCTCCTCTCATATATGCGCAACTGGTCATTCGTTACCTTCATATGTCCCTGAGAGTCCTCATATCGCTCCTGTCACAGTGGCGCAGGGGTTAATGCGCCTCTGCCCTGCGATGGCAGGTTCTCCCGGTGGTGGCCTTGTGCGGCCCAGGTTGCTCTTCCCTAGAGCCCAATCATTAACTTAACTGCCGCATGCCACGGTGGACAGTTCGCTGTCTGGTGGGCAGGTTGTGATGACGCCACAAGGTCACGTGACCTGGGTGGCCCACCTGCCTCCTAGGTTGCTCTCTGGGGACCACCTGCCAGCGTTATGCTCGTGATTTTTCGGTCACAACGGCGGCAAAGCCAACGCCGGATATTCTGCGTAACGGGGCATTTAACGCCATAGCGTTAACATCCGGTCTAGCGCCTGTCGGGCTCCTTTCGAGCGGAGTGACCCTGCGGTGATGACGGAAGTTTAAACAGGCCTGCTAAAATAAGCGACGCAAGCAAAACAAAATATTTATGGTTGGTTGGTTGGTTTATGAGGTTCAACGTCCCAAGGGGCGAATCATAAGGATGACAAAGCAGAGTGAAACTCTTGGTTCGCTTAACGCCGATTATGCCTATTCCGGCGCGTTAGTCTGTATTCACATGGTGGTTTTTATGTCGTTATCGGAGCACCTTGCAGTTCTACACGAAGATACCCTTATGTGGTTTGTTAATCCACTACAGTTTACTCAACTATTTTTTGCCTTGAATAAAATGAAGGAGTGTAGACACAAAATTTTGGTTGCGTGCCTTCTTTTGTTCTGATGTTTCAGGCATGAATGCACTCTCAGTTTCCCTCAAACTGTTTCGGTTCTAACTTCCGAACGACGGCAGCGACGCCGAAGTATAGTACAGGTTACAGAAGGCATGAGAAACAAGTATAATCGCAGCGTCTTCATTCGCTGACATTACAGTTCCCGAGGCAGGCTGGCATCAGCCCTGTACTGACAAAGCAACGATGCAGCGATTATACGATTTTTTTTCATGCATCACATAACCTATACTAAACTTTTTCGTCACAAAAATTGTACATTATTATAGTTATACATTATTATACAAATTATACTGCCTCGCCGCGCGCTCGTTTGCGGTGAAACTGCACACAGAGCTTGCGTATTATAGTAACTTTTGTTTCGTGGAAAGTTTGAGAACGGTACTTACTCGGTTGAGCCGTACTAGCCGCGAAAACGTAATCGTCTGCGTAGAGTGGCGCCATCTATTTCCTGCAGTGGAAAGCCTCCCGACAAGCTCCGAGGCGAGTGTTGCAAGATGCGCGGTCCCTTTCAATATGCCGCTCCGGCATTTGCGTCCGTTTCAACTGTAGCGGTTCCAACATTTTCGGCTAACTGGGCAGAAAAAATATAACAGATTTAACGAGTCTTCACCATTCAAATGTTATTGTTTGCAACGCTCACCTCGGCGCCTTGTCGTGCGCTTTCCACTGCAGAAAACAGATGGCGCAACTATCGCAATTCAGCGAAAGAACTGCGTTTGCGGGTTCTGGTTCACCGATCTCTATGCAGACGATTACGTTTTCGCTTCATGCACGGCTCAGCTAAGTAAGTACCGTTGTAAAACTTGCTACGATACAAAAGGTACTTTAATACGCAAGCTCTGTATGCAGTGTCACCGCAAACGAGCTAGCGGTTGAGGAGACAAAATTTTTGAAAACATTCACGATAAAAACGCACAATACTGTACAGAATCGTAGGCGAATATCCCGTGCCGATCTATTCATACTAATGCCTCATGCATTCTTGCAATGACAAAAGAAAAACACGCAACCAAAAATATGGTGTCCATACTCCATAACAGGAATTCAATGTTTTTTTCCGCAACCGGAAACTGAAGAAATCCTTCAGTGAGTTGTGCTTTATTATGGTGCTCACAACTACATGTCCACACCTATACGCACCCGATCCGCATTGTGGAGTACAATATCTACACTTCGTCCATAGATACCTAAGTGTAGATTTGGCACTGGATGCCATGTTCTCACCAAAATTTTGCCGTTAATTCAGCTAGCCTTCCACCTGTGCCTCCCAGACAATTACTTCAGCCGAAAGGAACCTAACCGTGTCTAATCAAGCGAAATGGGTTACCTCATCTGGCCCGACAGCAGGGACGACTCTCGGCGGCGAATCTACACTCACCCTTGCGCTGTTTATGGCCGTCGCTCGCTGTGGAGAGGTTGCGCTGGATTCAAGCTGCTTGTGCATTTGTTCTCCAGCTGAGGCCCTTGTAGAGGGCGCTGCTGCACCCAGCGATTCATCGTACTCGTGTTGGCCAGTGGCATCCACTGCACTCGTTTGCTGCTGAACGCCAGCGACAGCATCGGTTGCCGAAAGGACCTCGCAGGCAACGGCGGGGATTGGAGATACGCCACCGAGCGGGGATACCGCGGCCGAGATAACTGGAGGAAAACCATCACGTGCATCCAATCCTGCCATGGTCATCACAGATTCGCCACCGGCAGCAAACTCTGCTGCAGCGTTACTGCCCGAAAGGCTCTTGCCGCCTACAGTGAGGACCGAAGGCGCGCCACGGAGCGGAGAAGCCGCTCCTGAGGAAATAGGCGGAAGATCTTCGTGTGGCTCAGTGACTGCAGGGAGCGTCGAAGGCTTGTCGTCGGGAGGGACATTCGCGGAAGTTTTGGGGTCAGCAAGGACCTCGCTGGCTACGGTGGACATTGCAGACGCGAGCGGGGACACCGCGGCTGAGGTAATGGGCGAAAGGTCATCCGGTGCTTCGGGGTCTTCCTCGGCCATCTGGGATCTTCCACCTGGACGGGACACAGCGACACCCTTAGGGATCACGGTGGGGACTAGAGAAGAGCCACCAGCTGGTGACACCACGACCGATATAATGGGTAAATGGGTGTCTGGCGCTTCAGTGTCTGTCATATGCTTTAGACCCATGATGTCTGGACGGAAACTCTCGGGAGCACTGGGAGCCGATCGGCCCTCGCAGGCTGCTGTGGGAATTGGAGATCCTAGCGGGGACACCGCTGCCGAGGTAATGGGCGAAAGGCCTTCGAGCGTTTCATTGCCTGCGATGGGCTTGAGTGCCTTGCTCTCTGGAGAGAACGTTTCAGCGCCGTTGAAGGTCGAAAGGCCACCAGAGGCTGCGGAACGTATGTTGGGGATGGTAGATGCGCTACCGGACGAGGGTATTGCTTGAGATCTAGGGATAGAGAGACATTCGGGGGCTTCGACGCCTGCCGTCGGCATTAGCGAGGTGTCAGTCGGATGGGACTTTGCGGTGGCATCTGCGGCGGAAAGGTCCTTGCGGGTGCCAGTCGTGGGCTTTGGAGAACTAAGCGGGGACTTTGCGGCAAGCTCTGGCTTGGTCGACTGTCGATACTGTTGGTGGTGCTTTTCACCATGCCCGTGCTTTCCGCTGGTTTTCGGACTTGTCAGCTGAA
The DNA here is from genome assembly GCF_055824585.1 of Amblyomma mixtum. Taxonomy (NCBI): domain Eukaryota; kingdom Metazoa; phylum Arthropoda; class Arachnida; order Ixodida; family Ixodidae; genus Amblyomma; species Amblyomma mixtum. Next base: position 72,795,812 of record NC_143019.1, read on the forward strand.
AAAATGTGCGTTAAGATGTAAGAGCATTCGGTATTTGCTTATAAACTATAATTACGGTTGAATTCATCGCTTTATCTGAGTGGCAGGCTTATAATCTGTCGTGCGCGGACCACTAAGCTTGGCTCTAAAAGGCAACATCATCGAACTTGAAGATGCTTAACTGGGACAGATGGATTCGCTTCATAGTTTAAAATCACCGCAAGCAGACACGGCCGAAAGAATAAAATGCACAGATGACTCTGCCTCACTGATATTTTTTTTTGTAGCGAAAACAGCAAATTTAACGCAAGAAAGGACGCGAGAAAACATCAAACATCCGGCAACAAAACCGGGTTCTCCGCTGAACAGAATCCATAACGCCATCGCGCAGTAGTCAGGAGTGTTTTGTTGGTTCAGAAATGAGGACCATGGGGAAAGCCTGATATGTGCAAGCGGCTTATAAAAGGAAAGATAGGGACGCCTAATTCCATAATGTGTGGCGGTACGATATAAGCTGTTGATTTTGCCGTAAATGACTGGTGGGGCTTGCAAGAAGCAGGTTGGTCTTCCCTTACAAAACCTGCCACGGTTGGCAGGGGGAGTTTCGCACAGACGAACCTGGTCTGCGGATGTCACTGCCGGTTTGGTGACCTGCCTTCCCTCGAACCAAATGGGCATTCCTGGTCTAGTGACGTCACTTTCGTTCATTTCCGGTAATTCACTGCCGGCCTGATGACATTACTTTCCTCCAGCCGATGGGATTTCTCCTCTCTGATAGCGCCATTGCCGGCTAGTTAATCCTATCTTTATGGACGACGCCGGTTTTTTATTCCAGTGAGGGTTCTATGCTATCGCATAACAAGGTTCACTCCAAATGAGGGAGACGATGATGCAACCCAGTTACCCACACCTTCGACCCATCCGTGGCGCAAATGATGCGCATAGGACGCCTGTCCCGTCTTGTCCTCTCTTGTGAACGTTCAATTTGCGCCACCCATCTTTCTGTCGCCGTGAGCCAATTCACCCACAATCGCATACAGCGTAAGAAATAATTTTGCTCTGAGCCATTAATGTTAGGAGTTAGAACAAGTACACAGCTCAACCTGCATTGGTGCTTCTTTATGACTTGGGTGAAAGTAAACCGACAGTGAAATCAGGCTGTGGGCGGTTAATATTTAAACATATGGCACATCTAGCGGCAGCTAATAAAGGAAAAAATTTGGTCGGCGCTTAAACCATAAGGGTACAATGTGATAACATTATACACATCCTTCCTGCGCAAGTATAGTCCTTCTCATTTATGGACTCACGGATCACAGGGAGTTCTCATCCCAGTACGAGCGCACTGGATTAGAGGTTAAGCGATGTGCCACTGCCTCGACAGGTGGCTGTTCGAAACTCGGCCGCCGGTGGAGTTTCCGAGAACCATGAGCTCCCGTGACACTGATCTCTGCACAAATGGTTTTTCCGGAGGCTATCTCTCTCTCGACCAATAAGCTGATGCGCAGCGCCACGGTGGAAAGGTGGCACCTGCATTGAATTAATTTGAATCAATTTCGCTTCCATATGCAATGGTGTTCAGTTTCCAACAACCTGGTGGATAGGTGGACCAATTTCTTTTTTGTGACGTGGATGGACGGACGCCGGCTATTCCCTCGAACGCGACCTCTAATCCTATATCAAATCAAAATGAAGAAATTCCCACCTTGGGCTGTGAACCCGCAGTTGTGGCTGACGGTGAAGCCGGATGATCTGCCGCTGGTGGTCGCGCCACGTCCCGCGGGACTGACTGGACCGGACCCCTCCGCCGTTCGTGTCCTCTCGCTGGGGTCCTTGTTGCCGGTGATGCAGCGGATTCGCCCGGGTGCTGGCCAGCGGCCTCTTCCGGGCCTGTCTTCTTGCGGGCTTTGTCGGCAACCGTAGGCTTCACGTCCGCCGCCTTGGAGGTGGTGGCGATCCGCGAAGGCGTGCGGCCCGGCAGAGGGGACTTGGCGGTGGCGTCCTCCGTCCCACTGGACTGTCGATGCTTCCCGCTGTGGCCGAGGCTTGTGCTCGGTTTGGGCATGGTGACCTGGGCGCGAAAGTTTATAGATGGCGGCAGTAGCTGTTTAGACGTACGCGTAAAGGCGGGGCCAAGTAAAAAAAGTTACGATCCGTCAAGTCCAACTGAGGGAAAGCTTGAGGACAATTCACTATATGAAACTTGGGCAGAGTTGTCTGAATGAACAACACTACGTTACTTGGATTGTATTCTCTGTTAGGAGTAAACAGCTAGGCTAGAAAGAAGGTGTAGAAAGGAGGTGTAGAAAGAAGGTATAGAAATTGGTGTAGAATTGGTGTTAGAAAGGAGAGCATTTCAATTGCACTGCATCAAGAAATATGGAACGCTGGTTAAATTTGTACTAAATTGGTCAAAAGCTTTTTCTAACAAATACCGCAGTCATTTTAGCTCCAAAACAAGAAGGCAGCGCCGCAACGTTAAGAAAAAACTCTCTTTGCGTGCGGTTCTGCAGTCGCGTTATGTGCTGCAAGAGAAAAATTGCAAGACAAGTTAAAGAAATCATGCGAGGAAAATTGCTGCCCCAAATCATTACGCTGATCTTGTTCGAAATGTTATAGCACAGGAGATACCATCACGTGGCGTAAAAGAGCGACGAAAATCATGGATCAAGGAATGAGCCTGCAGTGGCTTGTCGGAAACTGGAGCGCCGTTCTCTAACCTGCGCTTTGCGTTCAGGATCCGCCAGGGAACGTGGGAGGAACGCGAACGCCCAAACTTGAGAAGTTGCCGCGCGACCTTCCGCGAGCCGCCGTCTTAATCTTCACCTGTAAAGAGCCACGCCGCACATCTCTGAGATTAATCGTTCGTGGCTACGCTGTGTGCAGCGCACATTATGTGGTCGGAGGTGTGGCAAGTTACCAGGGGGTGACATATCCCTTAACGACGTCAAGTTAGGCTAACGTACTGCCTGGATTAGGCTTACCTTTCGGGAAACAAGAACAAGACGGGCGCCCTAAGTTGCAGACGAAATAAATGGCTGCGAATAAAGCGAGAAAGGTGCGGGTGCCCGTACCTCGTGTGAAGGGATGGCTTTGCTGCAGAAGGGGTGGGCAGTCGTTGTTCCTTGCCTCTGAAGGAATGGCACATACCACGGTGGGGTTGGTTGGTTGGTTGGTTGGCCTCGAGTAGAATGGCACATACCCACTACGGGGGAGTGGCCAAGACACAGGCGGTGAACTGTTGGAATGATTAGGAGCTTTAGAGGAAAAGGAGAATTAATAGGGTATAGGCTGACAGATTGGACGACGCAACGAAAGGGGTCCTGGGGTATCTCGACGGTCGCTTCTTCTTATTCTTCTTCTTCTTGACCACTGCTGACATGGCACATACTCGCCCCGGGTGATTGGCCAGGGTTTGGTGGGGAATGCCAAGGAAAATCATACGGGCGATTGCGAGGAAGAGAGGCATGTATCAGTGGAAATGCAAGATAATGAAATGAACGAAAACTAGAAAATAATTGACAAGAATAAAGATAAAACAGTTTTGAAGAACGAGGAAAATAAACAAACAAAAATGCAGACACTCGCTTTCTTCTCCTGCAAGGTTGCGGCGTTCAAGCCATAAACCTGCCACGGCTCATCTTCGACCTCTTTGTTTTGGCTGCCTCTAGTGTCTCCGCAGCTATACTGCTGCCGCCAGATGATTCGTTCGCACAGACTTCTTTCACGGTTACTTGAGAAGCAAAGCAAATAAGGTTCCTTGAATATGTCGTCGCTATTTCAACCTTTTAGCAAAGCACACAAGGGCACAGAGATAGGTGTGTTGGTGGAATACGATTCCTTTCTCTCAAGGTATACAATCCCACAGATGACCATGCAGATTATGTAGCGCTGGCAGCCCCTTAACGGGTGGACACAAGAAATGTCCTAGACCAAAATTGTAGCTTGGAGAAGCGTGAGAAGAAGAAATGCAGAATTAATGAAAAAGAGGGGAAAAAATTAAGGCTCAGATAGTCGTAGGTGATGAACTGCGTGAGCAGGATGTGCTTCTTTTCATCCTTGCCGCATCTCAATGCCTGAAAGTTGCGCCCACTGATTTCGCTTTGCTTTGGCTGGATTTCATGTCTCTCTTTCATGATTCATTTCATGATTCTGTCATGTTTCATTTCATGATTATCTGCTTTAGATTGCTTCATTACTTCATTTACTCGGGCGCATCGGGGGCCCGAGACTTTTCGCCGTTCTCGTCTTTTTCTGTGACAATGCATACCTATTGCGCCGTCACTTGAGCGATAAGAACAGCAAAGTCTTTGGGAAATATGTTTCAAAAATAAGGGTCCATCGCATCGCAATGGGACGACACTAGAAGACGACAGGATGTCGCCACACACAAGTATGGAGCTTCGTCTGCTCAACCAGCGCCTCAACTCTGTGTCGTCCCGTTGCTCTAGCGTCGCCAACTCTGCTTTTTACTGGGATCCACGTTCCCGCCTCATGGTATCAATGGGGGATAAATTCAAGATAGAATATGCGGAAGCCTTCACCAGGCAGCCGACTTTGCAGTGACCATTTTACCGAATTATGTTTAGCCTGAACTGGAGCGAGGGCGAGGCTACTTGATCTGGTGAGTTGCTGGCGGTGTTCCATTGGTTAACATTAGCGCCTCTAAAAGGTATGGTACTGCTTTTTTGACGGAGTGTGTCCTGTACTGTTTAGTACTTTAGCAAGTTATGCCTGAGTGGGCTTTTATTCGTGACGCATGGTGCAGTTGACTTCTAACAGTGCTTCTCACGCGCGCTGCAGCATTCGTCTTTCTCGTCAGTCGTTTCTATCGTGCTCTGCAGGTGAAACGTGGCTGTAATTTGGAGTTAGGTTGAAAGCACGTCTGGAAGGTAAATGACACCCTAAAGCGATAAACATCACGTGCCTGCCATCGATAAGAAAAGTCATCGTCCGCCACAAACTCGAAACTGAAACTGCGGTAGCTGTATAACAATTAACAAGTGGCTTTTTGTAAGGATACCCACGCCACCGTTCGCCTTTTCTTTGCTACACGAAAATTCGGTTTTGATATGACCATGATATGACTAAGCCTCACTGTCATTCCACTACTACTCCGCGTAATGCACGTGCCCTTTAGCCGCGACAGGGTGAGACCTGCATGCCTGTTTTCTTCGGTTTCTCTGAAATTACAGCGTTCTGCACACAATGACCACATTTGTCGCGTTCAGCTTCTTGTTCCTTTCATATAACAGCAGACATTACACGAGAACAGCGCAAAAAACTGTGAACAAAAGGGCGAAAGACGCGACTTTTTACATTGAAATACACATCAGACACCCGACTTCTGGGACAAGCCATCAAAGGGGGAATACTGTATCCGACCATCTAGTAGAGATACGTGGTATCTGTCCACCGTTTTTTGCACCTGACATTTGCTACTTTGCAAGCCAGAGTATTAACAAAAAAGTGCTGTTTAAACAAAAAATTGTCATTTATTTATAGAGACTTTTTCTACACAGAAAATTACGTCCCACTAGCATCACGTCACGTGATATTTGTAACCAAAAGCCACGAGGGTCACAAGCGTTCCACGCGGTTTCCTTCGTCCAGGCATGGACGCTTGTCGCTCGTTCGGGCTTCCGCGTCTTTCGTGTTGTGTTCGACCTGTTCCGACGGGTGTGCGACGGTGTCTTGAGTCGCTTTGCTGGTGCGCTTAGCTGGCTGGAGGTCTGGCTGTTCGACTTGCTTTCCTAGAGGATCCAAAACAAACTACCTCCTAACCGGACGCGCTGTGTACACGCTGGTGTGAAGCTGCAAGAGGTGGCCACTGGACTCGGCCGCTGCTGTCCTGTCTTCACGTCGTTGTTGCGATACCGAATTCGGCCCCTGAAGCATGTGAGTACGCAGTGTAAATATCGGCACGGTAAGCGCGAAAAGCAGTGTGCAGTTGCCAACGTATTTTGGTGTCGGAAACAGTTGGTCCTTGTGAGCGTGCAAGGATTCCGCTGTTGCTTTGCTTGCTTCGACAATGAGTATTTCCTTGTAAGAATACTCGCGTCGAGTTGTGCCGCAGCAGGGATATTTTTGTTCAACGCCTACTGTATGCTTCTAACTTAAAAACGATTAGTTTGATTGGGGCCTTTGGGATAAAAGAGGCCTCACGGACCCTTCTATACTTCTGTGCCTGCTACTTTGCGGAGCGTCAGAGGGCGTGCGCCGCCGTTCGAGAAGTGCGGCGCTGCCGCTCATCTTCGGGGGCCGCCTCTCACGTGGCTAAATGCACAACCGCAGGCATAGGGAAATTCCAATCAAGCTAAGTAATGAACCTGGTCCAAGCAGCAAGGAAACGTTGTTAAAAGCATTGGGAACAGTCATAACATATGAGCAAATTACGGACAGCTGACGACAGAGTAGAATGAATTTGATTTATAAATGAAATGGAGATGGATGAATACAAAATTATGCACATCGATTACTATAACATCTGTTACATACAGGCTTACAATGTAGGCATGAATGAAAGTGATCAGACATTCTGAGAACTTCAGAACGGGTTCAGAAGTGATAGACACTTAGACAAGAGCCTGTTCGTGCTTACCCAGTACATAGAAATAGCTAGGGCAGAAAAAAGACCTCGATGTTTAGCGTACCTGAACAAAAGCAGTGCGTACGACAACATAAATAGGGAATACCTGTCAAACATACTCAAAGATGAAGGTATCGGACATGACATAATTGATTTCCGAACGGAAATATGCCGAGATAATAAAGTTGAAATTGCATGGGAAGGGATAAGGATTTCAACTGTTGAAGTGCACATAGGATTAAGGCATGATTGTCCTCTATCACTGCTGCTCTTCATGATTTATGTGATAAGTGGAAAGACGGCTACAAGAAAGTAGTCTAGGTTATAACTGGGGGGTTCGATGTTTCAGTTTGAACTGAAAAGAAACCACTAATTGTATGCCGAAATTCGGTTTGAGCCGAAAAGGATCAATGTTCTTGGCATGCAACGTTTAGCTAGTTGGCTGTTAAATGCGAATTACACTCAAAGCTCAAAGTTAACTAAGTAGGGAAGCCACGGCCATGATGCGATGGTGGTGTTGTTGGATGAGCAGTGCAGTTGTGAAATTTGAGGTGTTGCTCCCCTAGCTTGCACGCCTCTGACAACTGAGAAGCACCACCTCCTCGCCGTCTGGTAGCTAAACAGTTTGTCACTATCATGACCTGCTTAGAACAGTTAGTCAGTTAAAAGTAAATTAGTCAACTCTGTGTAGGACGCTGGCACAAAACTGTGCATGAGCATCATGAAAAAGTGTGTTTCGCCTATCGCGACGATTGAGCGCCAGTGCCATTGTTGCCATCAACACTCGGACCACGTGATGCCCTGCCCGTGCACTCAACCCAATGCGACATCCCTATGATGGCATGTCATCTTAGTTCTTAGAAGTAAACTTTCCTTTGCGTTTTTCTTTGCCAGCTATCTAATTTAACTTGAGTTACTATTTTAATGACTACTATATGCACGCTAACTACTGGTAAATGAATTGTTCCTTATGACAAAAACGCAAAGGTGGACTTCAACTGACTTTTTACCTCACAGGATTGCTACATTAAATCACCCCAAAAAAATCAGTATTTCATTTGTCAAAAATAATATTAGCCGAAAAACCGAAACTCCGTCCTGAAACAACAACAGAAAAAAAGCAGCTGCTGTGCAGATTAATGTATGCACGAGAACAAAAATACATGGAAAAGCACGAACAGACTGGTAGGGTGAACGGGCGAAAATATGTCATGACAATTAAACATGTGGCATTATAGGGGTACTGTATACAAGAGACTGACACGTGCGGTAGCCACAGAACAACTGATGTGTATTGCCCGCGCACCAAAAGTGCCCGAGCACGTTGCCAGACTGGCTGGTGTGCACTGTACAGTTTTAGCGGTCACCGATACATTCTCTTTTCTTTAAACATTGAGAAGCTTACTACAGAGTAAGTCCTTCACAAGAGGGAGCGGGTGATATGCAGGACGGGACGTCTTAATTCTGTTAGGCCAATCGGCGGGGGGGCCCTTCTGAGTCTTGAGGACTGTCTGCTTAGTTCTGCACCAACAACTCTAGTCGGTCCAGAGGATGTAGTGTGTTCTGTAGCAGTCTCTGCTGCTCTGCCTCGATCTTGCACCGCTGGCTGCTTCCCTGTTTGTTGCTTGGGCGACACGCTTCATATTCAAAATATATTCAGTAAGAACATTTCACTTATGTAAAAAAAGAAATCTGATGATTCTGTACACAAAAAGTGACAATATTTTTGGGCCTGAGGCTGGAAGAGTCTGGGGCCCCTTGCTTTATCATGTGCCACTGCTGCTGGTCCTCGAACTGTCATTACGAATGCTCTCCCTGTCTTGGGCCCCCGTAAGCCATCATGTGACTGATTGGGACTCCGAATGGGGCCAGTGTTGCATCGGGAAAGCCGCTTTGTGCACAACCTGCAACGCATGCATATGCAAGTTCAATGGGAAATTGTGCTGACGCACATACATACAGTACAATTATGTTCACAATACTCATGCATATTACACTACACTGAGTAGGCATTTGAAAAGAGGCAACTTTATGCCTGATGAAAAAGTTACAGATCAGAAGGCATAACGAAGCACAAAAATGTGACAGCAAATAAAAGACAAAGTGCAGAATAGAAGTGGCATATGTATGAAGGTCTCAATTCATCTCTCCATAGATGACCACGGGTACAGCACTCAGAAGCATAATTACAAATATACATTCTGCATAAGCCTACCTGCATAAAACCGGATGCTGGAGAAAGCAGCAGGAGCAACCCATACAACGTGTCGGTAATATGCGAGTATATACGGTGCATGAATCACGACGTGTTCTCCGCATATGCGGGGCGAATATAGTTTTTTTATTCATGCGATTTTGGTTTAGACAGCTTAAATGTGCCCTCAATACCACTGTTTTCACTTTAAGTCGCATGAGGGGAAAACAAAACGAAAAATGCGGCATATTTCAAACTTTAAACCACTAAACTCTTACAGCCTGCCCTAAAAGTCACAATTATAACTATTAAGAGATATTGTCACGAGACCTGAAACAGAAACAGCTGGTGAGAACAATTATTTCACTAGTGCAGTTGAATGCCATGCGCATGTAGCCACTTAATTATGCATGTGCATGCATATAAGTCTCCACGTGGTATCACTTAACTCATGTCTTGCGCACCATCACAAAAAGACAACACAATGAAAGTTTGGTGCCTAATTTAATAAAACCTCAAATACTCTTAAGTGGGTCCTCAATGCATGTCGCGACATGAGACAACCTGCCATCTCTGACAGTGGCGCCCATGCACGCATTTGCATTTAGGTTTGATAAAAACTGAACTCCTCATTGCCAAAACGTTCAAGCTAAAGCTTGCAAACTTAATTCGCAACGAGCGCTAATTAGCCAGGGAGAGATCGCAGTAGTATGTCAACACGCGACTTCATTAATAACGCCCACGGAAGCCATATACTGTTGGGCACAAACGGTAGTTCCTGCAACAACGTGTTAGAATAATCATCGCTTACCTGAAGACGTGGGACACCGGAATGGGATCACTTGCTTGCCACTTCAAGCAAGCCTGCAAAACTTCCGCCACTTCTGCGCCACGCCGCTGCAATTCCAACGAGCGGCCGCGCCCGCACACCGTACGCGAAGAATAAAGCGACTTCTGAAGCGCTCAGGCAACGGTTGTAATCGCTGCCACCGCCACAATGCCGTGCCACCATCGGAAAAAGAATAGCATGGAGATAAAGAAAAGTGCAATGGCCACCATCTGCGTGCTGAGGACACAGTCGGGCTGCCGTCTTCAGAACCGGTGAAACTGGTTCTGCGCTTTCCTCTCTCTGCTAGAGCTCCCGGGGAAAGGGAGCGCAGCGTCATCTGTCAGTCTCGGCTTTCTGCCCGCACTATCCTATCTGCCATTTATTGAAAACGGAAATCACTAATATTAAGTTCTCATGCTGTTTTCGTTTACTTCTGAACGCGTTTCGTCAAGAGGGAACTTTCTAAATTACGATGACGTATGCAGGTTCCTGCTTGTTGGACTCGGACGCCGTGAAGCCAAGTATTTATTCGGGCAGCAACACGAACACAACAGACAGAAACAATTCAGTGGCTCCGCCTTATAAAGACAGCCTGGGTGCAACCGAGGCATGCTATTGGCCAGCGATACAACTGCACGCGTGAACAGTAATCGCGAACATCAGATACGCGGCGTACAGTAGCAAAGTGCAGCACACTTGATATGCGCTGCGCCGATACAACGCTTCCCCTCCGACAAGATCAGAAACTGTCATACATCAGACGATCTGGCTTCCGCCTTTCACGCATGCTGCGCCTGGGTAGCACCGGCGAACAGGCATCGCTCTGTTCCGATGTTGACGCACTTTGGGCTTCAGGTGCGAGCGGGCAACCATCACTCCCATCCAACTCTTGTGGAGTTGAGGCGGGTCCAAGGGAACACTCACTTTCTAACGTATCACTAGCAACTGGTAAAGGTATCTCACTTTCTTTAACAACAGCAGGCTCCACACAAGTATGTCGCAAATGGTCCGCATGCACAAACCGAGTCTGTCCATCCACCACGACAAGATATGTCATAGCAGATTTCACATCTACAACCTTGCCTGGACGCCACTTCACCTGTTTTCCACGTACTGAACGCACAAACACCCTATCCCCAACAGAAAATGCTTTAGGTGAACTCCTCCGCTTGTTTGCACTGCGTGCATTCCTCTCCGATTTGGCATTGAGTGCATCTTGCAGACTTGGTTTCAATAACGACAGTCTTGTGCGCAACTTCCTTTTCATGAAGAGTTCAGCTGGTGTTTGGCCGGTGAATGTATGCGGCATTGTGCTATAAGCGAACAGAAAATTATAGCTTCTGTGCTACAGTGACCTGGAACTTTTATTCCTCTGATCTTCGAGTAATTGCTTCAACAGCGACTGCTTTACTGTTTGAACCGCGCATTCTGCCGAACCGTTCGACTGAGGATGATATGGCGGAGTAAGGGTGTGCTTAACCCCGTTTGACAACAAATTCCTCAAAATCTTTTGCACGAAACTGCGGTCCGTTATCTGTGGCTATCTTAGTCGGTAAGCCATGACTTGCGAACAACGAGCGCTCTATTTCGATGGTGCTTTGCGCTGTCGTTGACGTCATGATCTTGATTTCCAACCATTTGGAATAGGAATCGACAGCTAAAAGGATCAACTTGTTTTCTTTTTCCGCAATATCAATATGTATCCTCTCCCAACAATTTGTGCACCATTTCTAAGATGAAAGTGGTGCTAGTGGCCCCACAGATTTTGTGCTTTGACAAATTTCGCACTGCTTCGCAGTTTGTTCGAGGCTGTTGTCTATCTGTGGCCACCAAACCATTGACCTTGCAAGTGCTTTCATCTTAGTAATGCCAATGTGTTGCTCATGTAACAAACACATAACTTCACTTTGAAGCGACTGGGGTATCACGACCCTGTTGGTCCACACCAAACAACCACAATCCACAGTAAGCTCAAATCGCCTCACGAAGAAAGGTAGATAAGGAGCGTCAACAGCACACGGCCATCCATGCCATACCATTTCACAAACAGCGCTGAGCACTGGATCTTTCACAGTTTCTCGCTCGATATCTTTAGCTGTAACGGGAAGTTTGTTGACAGGCGAAAATAAACCATTTCTTCTGCCTCGTCACCGGTTTCCGGCAGTGGAAGGCGTGACAGTCCGTCTGCATTGGCTATCTTTGTTCCTGCTCGGTGCGAAATGCGAAAGTTGTAGTTTGCAAGAAAATTTCCCCAGTGGTGTACACGAGCTGCAGCTACTGCATTTGTGTGATGCTTAGCCTCAAAAAGGACGGTAAGGGACTGGTGATCAGTGACTACATTGAAGCTGCGCCCGTACAGATATTTATGAAACTTCCGCACTGCATAAACAACTGCAAGAGCTTCTTTTTCCACTCGCTCGTAGTTACGCTCGGCAGGAGTCATTGTCCATGATGCGAACGCAGTCGGTCGTTCTACACCTTCAACCACGTGCGACAGCGCTGCGCCTAAGCCGTAAGCAGAAGCGTCACATGTCAACTGTATTTCCTTCCTGAGATCATACAGTTCCAAGACCACGTCTTCACTGATCAAATTCTTGCAGTGACTGAAAACATGCATCGCACTGGCTCGACCATTTCCATGTGCTGCCCTTGCACAAGAGTTGGTGCAGAGGCTCTAGCACATTTGCTAGATCAGGCAAAAATTTGGCATATTAGATTATTAGGCCCAAAAGTGCCTTTAGCTGAGTCACGTCACTTGGTTTTGGCGCGTCTCGAATTGCCTTCACTTTTTCCGCTGCTGGGTGTACGCCGTGCTTGTCTATCTCGTGTCCTAAGTAACGCACACTTTCTTGGAAAAATTTGCATTTCCCTGCGTTTACACGAATGCCATTCTCACTGAGTGCTTGTAGCACCTGCTCGGAACGGCGATAGCACTCTGTGAGGTCTTTACCTGCCATTAACACATCATCCAGGTAACAGGCAGTCCCAGGGATGCTTCGCAAAACCTGATCCATCACGGCCTGAAACATTGCGGGCTCGCTTGCCATGCCGTAGGGTAATCGTCTAAACCTGGAAAGCCCCAGGTGCATATTCACTGTCAGAAATTCCTGTGCCTGCTCATCCAGCTCAAGTTGCAGGTACGCCTTTGACAAATCCAGCAAAGTGAACACGGTTCCCCCAACCAGTGACGCGAATATGTCCTCGGGCAGAGGCAGCGGATAGTGGTCGAGTTTAATATCCCTATTGACTGTGACTCGGTATTCTCCACATATCCTAATCTCTTTTCCAGCTTTCTTCGGTACAATCACGAGTGGTGTAGCCCAACTACTGTGTCTGACTCTGTACATCACACCAGCTTTCTCAAGGTCGCGCAATTCATTTTCCATTTGTTCACGTAAAGCATATGGTACTGGTCTCGCCTTACAAAAAGGTTGGATGCGCATCGCTTTTTATTTGGATGCTACCAGTGAATCCCTTGATAGAACCATAGCCTGGCTCAAACACTCACCGTACAGCTGTTTTGACCTCTTCTCGGATTCCGCTGCGACCATCTGCCTACCGCGCTGTACGTTATCTATGTCATACTGAAACTGCTGCACAGCATTCTGCCAGTCAACTTTTAGTGTCGTTATCCAGTCGCGACATAAAAGCGTCGGCATGCGAGCTTGAGTTTCTTGCTTTGCAATTATCAGAGGCAGATCGTAGCTCCGGTTTCGATAAGACACACTCACGTTCGCTACACTTTTCACTTTGAGTGCAGTGCCATTATACACTCCTAGATGTACGTCGTCTTTGGAACATGGGTAGTTTGGGAAATTTGCATCGAAGTCTCTTTCAGACATTATGGTCACAGCGGCTCCCGTGTCTAATTCCATGGGGATATCCTTGCCGTTTACATTAAGCACGATGGGCGGAGAGCTGTGAACCTTGTTTGTAGCACAAACCTGTTTGTAGCAACTCAGGAGTTTCCGACAAGGTTTCCTCAGCTTTGTGAACGACCTTTGTTTTGCACATTTTCGCTACATGACCTGGCTTCGAACATTTGAAGCATGTACTTTTGAGAAAAGGACAACTCACTGGCTGGTGCAGTCCGCCCCACCTATGACAGGCGCGAACAGTGCCTTTCCCACGCTGCTTTCTTGGACCGTTTTGGGGGGTACGTTGCACGTTGCTCGCGGTCTTCTCCTCAGTCGAGTGTCTTCTGCCTTGCGTGGCAGATTCCCGATGCCAGTAGACGTCGGCAGGACTGGCGGTTGACCCCTCAGGTAGCATTTCCCGGGTGTCCTTCTGGGCCGTTTCCAAGGCGGTGGCGATTTTGCAGACTCGTTCCCAGGTGTCTTCGTCATCCGACAGGGCAAGAAGGCGGCATCGAATCGAATCCATACGGATTCCAGCAATCAATCGATCTCGGAGCACTTCTTCTAAGAATGTTCCAAATGAGCACGTAGCAGCCAGCCTTTTGAGCGTGACGATAAACTGTTTTAGGCTTTCGTTCGGCTCTTGCTTTCGCTGGTAGAAGCGATACTGTTCGGTAACCACAGACCGTTTTGGAGCATAGTGCTTTTGAAGAACTTCTGAAGCTTCTTTGTACTTGACCTCTGTTGGCTTTTTCGGCAGCAGCAGGCTACTCAGAGTCACGTAAGCCTTTTCACCCAGGATTGTTAGGAAGACTTGCAACTTCTTACTCTAGAAGCAGAATCTATTGAGCAGTCTTTGGCTCCTTTGTAAGGTTGGAAGGGCAGGTCTAGCTGGGTGTTGGTGTTCTGGCCGCCCATCAGCGATGAGGCGATTGCCGATGGTGGCAAAGAAAGGCCTCCGGCGAAAATCACATGATCTTCCCTAGAAAGGACTGTCGACGGGGTTGGGGCATTGATGTCGCACCAGGTCCAGCAGCTCCACCTGTGGGCCAACTGAAAGTGAATACGGTTGCGGTTCCGGCTTCACCGCTTCAGAAAAAGTGCCCGTCTCTTCGAAGATGAATCGCTTCCTAGATTATGGGTAGGATATGTTCTCTTTTGTCTTCAAGCTAATAATTTATTTTACTGTCTTCCAAATACGGCACGACCTGGAGTGCGCGCCATGTGCGCCAGTTGGCAGTTGGCAGTTGCGTACAGGTCGAACCTTTCCAGGTAGACGTCGATATTGCCAGAGTCTGGGCAGAACTCTGCTAAAGATCCCAGGGTGGTGGTCATCTCTGATGTCCTCGCTTGCCATAGCGTCTTTGTCGGTTCTGCAGGCTGGATCAATGCTTCTGCACGAACTATCCCATCCTCGTCGCCTTGTTGGACTCGGACGCCGTGAAGTCAAGTATTTATTCGGGCAGCAACACGAACACAACAGACAGAAACAATTCAGTGGCTTCGCCTTATAAAGACAGCCTGGGTGCAACCGAGGCATGCCATTGGCCAGCGATACAACTGCACACGTGAACAGTAATCGCGAACATCAGATACGCGGTGCACAGTAGCAAAGTGCAGCACACTTGATGTGCGCTGCGCCGATGCAACACCGCTGAAGATCTCAGATCTTTTAAATGGACACACAATCATTAAAATATTGCGTCAGTAACTGGCGGCAAATCAACGACAAGCTGTTTGAAAGCTGTTTGAAATATGGGAATGCTCGGCCAGGCATGCAGGCCCAACGAACAGCCGGCCTCTCAGACCTATCAGCAGCGGCTCTCTCGGTGCCTGGTTGGCTTAAATGACCGGTCCGGAGTCAGTGACCAAGCTGGTACCAGCGCCTTTGGCTCCTCGTGTCGCCCCATGCATATGCCAAGCTGGGCGAGCCGATTAAATCAGCATTCCGTCATAAGCCAAGCATGGACCGATGGTCGGCGGTTGGCCAATTTTGCTTGGGAGGTTACAAGTTCAGTATTAAAAGTTGTATTTAAAGAAAATGGCACATTTGTGCCGCCGCGGTGGCTCAGTGGCTATGGTGCTCGGCTGCTGACCCAAAGGACGCGGGTTCGATCCCGGCCGCGGCGGCTGGAATTTCTTTGGAGGAGAAATTCTAGAGGCCCGTGTACTGTGCGATGTCAGTGCACGTTAAAGAACCCCAGGTGGTCGAAATTTCCGGAGCCCTCCACTACGGCGTCTCTCATGGCCTTAGTCGCTTTGGGACGTTAAACCCCATAAACCAAACCATTTATAGGTATCATGAAGTTGGACGAATTACTTAAAGAAATATAAAGCAAAAGAAAAAAGTGAAAGTCCTTTCACTCAGCACTGCTGCTATTCTGCGCCATCTCGTGAGGTGTAGGATGTGTCCTGTACTGTAAATAAAAAATAAAAAAGGCAATCGGTGAATGTTACAGAAAATACTATTTGAAAGAACAAAAATGTTCCGCCAGCAAACGCATCATAAAGGATGCGAAACATGGAATTTAAGTTCGTTTCGATGCAAAACTATGGCTGCAAAAAGCCGATGCTGGCAGAATGTGTTTGTGTCTATAACCAAAGCAGAGCAGTCATGAGTCAGCATTGCATATGCCCTACCTGGTCACTTGTCATTGTTTTTCAACCTTACATTGCCAGAAGTACATCCATAGAGTAACATAAAAGTAAAGAGCGGACACTCGGGCCCTTTCGCGGCCGAGTTCGGCGCTTCCCCGTTTCCGCCAGATGGCACTGAACGTGCAAATAAAAAAAAAACGAAAAATAGTATGGTCTTGGCATGTCTTGGCTTCCTTCTGCGGAGTGACTGATGCGCTCATTGCCACCCTGACAGAATGCACGTAGTAGGTTCACTGCCGCTTGCCAAGCGCATGCGATGCGTGGCATAACACCTTTGTGGCTTGCGGGTGACGTGTTCGCCGCGGCGTCCAGGCAAGAGATCAAAGCCAAACGCTTTTGACGAGCGGTGCACGTCGAAACCTGGATAATTGTTGCATGCTCCGTAATTGTCACGCTGGTGGCCGGCTGCTCAGCTGGGCAATGTGACACCGCCTCCTCCGCGGGAGTGGAGAACGCACAAGACGCAATGAAAGTAGAGCCTCCTGTTATTGCCTATCATCTCTGAGGCCAGTGCGTTTCCCCGGGTCCGCTAGGTGCGCTGTGCACAAAAGTCGGCCGCTGGGGCCTACGGGAGTGTCCGCTCTTTACTTCTCTATTACTCTATGGTACATCTGCAAATGACATTGTTCACAAAAGTGGCAATACATGCTTAGGGGGTGTAATCTTCAGAATTACTAGTTCTCAATGCAGCCACTGGGCCAGTGTCATAATTTTCTAGACTTATGTTGTCCAAGTTGCCACGTCACAAATGCACTGCTAGTTTTGCTTGTCAAGCACATTGTGCCCAATGGGCATCTTGCACGTGTACAGCCACAGCTCTTTGCTAAAGCGGTGAAGTGAATCACTTCTGCGGAAACAATTTACTACCCTCTCTTAATCCGTGGCGGAGTGTAACGCAGCCAATCTGCTGCACGTGCCTAGCGTGCCTACCGTGGCATCAGCCATGGTTCCGAGTGGCATCTTGCCTAGCTTAGCAGCCAGCTGTGCTACCCTGCTTTTCCTTCTGCCTGTGTCGTGGATGGGATGCATGTTTCTGGGTATGGGAGCGATAATCAGATGCTCTCTTATTTCTCTTCCCAGATCTTTACTAGTGTTCGCTGTGTTATCTACGATTACCCATTTCGCTACCTCTAGGTATTTCCTGCCTGCGGGTGTGGATGTTAGCCTGCCGATTTGCGACGTTCTAACCGCTTCAGTCAATTCTCTCCAATTGTTATGCAGGCCCATTTTCTCCAGTATATCATTGGACGTGGAAATGGGCAGCCCTAGTTTATTCACTTTGAGAGTTTTAATACAAGGGTCAGAACAAATTTGTCTCCTTAAATCGATGCTGCGGACTCAACCTGCCTCATGACAAAAAGAGGCTGCTGCTGAGAAGAGTTGGACGGCATTGGAGAGCTAGCTTAACACACAGTCAGATGGCAGTTTAATGTTGCAGCAGTATTTGACGGTGGTGCAGATACTGCAATAATAATGATGATGATGATAATAATAATAATAGTAATAATAATAATAATGATGTTTATTTCCATCATAACAGAAATGATGGAGGTGGTGAGAAAAAAAAGCGAGGACGCTTGACTGAGTTCTCACCACCTCTCAGGCAGCGGCATAGAGCAAGAAACATTGCGCTCTGTACATACTGCACACATGCAGCAGAAACAAAAAGGAAAGTACAACAGAAGAATTAACAACACATAATACAACATTAACACACGTAGTAAAGCAAAATAACACATAATGCAAGGCTTCATTCCAAAAGTGGTGTCAGTGCTGCTTATGAATAAGAATGAGTGTAATTACATGCTTTCAATTATAAAATCTCGTACGGTGGAAAATGGAACATGAAGGACATCAACGTTTGAGTCAATAAATATGTTTAAAAGTAGCGGGAGACGGTAATTAAGCATTTGGTGTCTGTAACTTGTTCGTGTAACAGGTGTAGACCAGTGTGGTTTGTGGCGTTGTGGGTATGGAGTCTGGAAATGCTGAAGTGAGGCGAAGTAAGTAATTGTGTTTAAGTGTTTAAGTAAGTCAGTGTGAAACGTAAGGAATATTAATAAATGCAGCTTTCTATATCGCAACTTAAATGTCATTGTATCGATCGTGGCTCCCAGGAGACGGAGTCCCAAAAATGGCTTCTTCCCCTTTCATCAGGACGTGCTGAACTGTTGAGCGCACTCATCTTTCATACAACGCCGCATAATATGCCGCAGCGAATCTTGTGGCGATGTACCCCCAATTTCTGACAGATAAACGACCTGGAAAACAAGAAATAGGTCATGTTTAGCATAATCATCTGTTGCTAGCAACTTGTCATCAGAGCTATTTATCTTTTACTACTGAGCAGTTGCAAGGTTAAAATTTATCAGGAATAGCAAAGCCAAAATCATTTTTACTGTTTACCGGTACAGGTGGAAGCTACATAAAGAGTAGACATATTAACTACCAGTGCACGTTAAGGCTGCATTATCTTGGTGCTGTTGTTTGAGGTCAACTGGCACTTGTCAAATGGCTGTATTATATAGTTAGTACACTAAAATATGGAGAACAATAAATGAGCTCGCAGAATGCAGTGTTTGAAAGAGCAGTTGCTGCACAAAAGCAAGCAATCTTTCAGTAAAAGACTAAGTTGTATCGTTTTGCCAGTCCACGTCGTTTCTTCTGCCGTCTATGTCTTCTTGTACGGCAGCCATGTTAGTGAAGAGCAATAGTTACATCTGAGCTGTCTCGCTAGCTTCATGCGAACGGCTAAAATTATGAAAAACTTACAAGGTCAGTTCTTTTCTTAGGGTTACACAGCTCTTTCTCCAGCTCTTGCTAACCTTCAAGCGACGACAAAGGCATCAACTTCAGGACGTTGTTGACAGGTTCAGGATTTTCAGATGGCTGTTGCCGTAAGCTTAACCGCTACAGCATCTTTAATATTCTGCTATGTTCTGCCAGCTCCGATCGTATCTCCTGTAAGGCCTTGAGCGTCTTCTTCTGCAGTGCTGTTGAAGAAAAGGTGGAATGCGACTTGATGCTTGATACCATACTTCAGACGACTAGTTTTGCGTAGCAAATGACACCTCAAATTCAGAACGTTTTACTTGTGTATCCTGCGCTTGTTGAACACAAGGCAAAGAGTAAAGCTCCATTTTATTTGCCATGGACTTCGGAGCTGAGCACATATTTAAGGAAACTGAGGATTAACACAACCAAGGCAAGCTTTTTTCAGTCCAATATCAAGCAAAATACAAATGCGATAATTCTGGGTTGGGCCTGCACAGACGATGCAGCAGACGTAACAAAGGAAATTAGTAAAACTTCTACTCACTTGACTTCCCTGAACATGTCATCTTGCAGTTTTTTTGCCAGGTCCTGAGGGTGTGGTCGGAGATCGGTAATTTAGGCTAGAGGTGCTAGGTACATTGTCCGCATGAGGCTGGCGATTTTTGGTAGCTGGGACTAGGGGCTGAGGAGGCAGAATAAAGCGTCCTTCTGGTTGCAGGCCACAACAAAATGATGGCTCTGGCAGCTCCACAAGTGTGTTGCGGCCAAAACTCTTCTCACTGTCCTCGTTCGAAGACAAAAATTACACTGCTGGCCGCCGTCTCCTTCTCTGTATAGCACCTTTGTCCTCACTTGTAAGGTCAGAAGTGAAAGCAGCCACCTGCTGCTTTTGTCGCGCGGCATCATATGTGTCTATAAAGTTATAAAAAGTAATTAGGGACCATGTTGGAAACATCAGTGGTATAGTATAATGATCAACACTGTAAGAAACAGTAACAATGCAGAAAGCAGTGTGCTTACCACACTTGCAAAGAACACAACAATTGTACTCTTGCCAGTTACTTTTTGGTCATTCAGAATTTTTTATTGCCATAGTCAATTTACTGGTGTGTTTGTATGATGGCTAGACAGCCTTTTTTTCACTTGTTAGCCAGATGGCTGGGATCACAGACACCTCATCGCTGTCTTCAAACTGGACTACGCAGGACTTCTTCCACACTGAAAAAGCCATGAAAATGTTCTTTAGTACAGGGGTTTTCAAACGTTTTTCCCCAATAACAGCCTTCAACATGTGCCAAGGAACCCCCCCCCCCCCCCCCCCCCCCTTACAATCGGTCATCACGAGCGTCACAATTGTTCGGTGTTGCTTGTGAATGTATCATATGTGCCTCTTGCTGTTTCATTCACTTTTGTAAGTTTTTCTTTTTTTTTTTCAGCTTTCAGCAAGCAGTTTTTATTCAATGTCCATCTCGCGCTCATACTCAGCTCTCCAACCCCAAGACAAGAGCGTAGAAAACTATAGTCGGATGCAGCTTAAGAATGAAGCGACAAATTCAACTCAAAGGAACCCCTCCAACCAATCCCCTTATGCCTGCTAGTGCGTAGCATGGCGAATTAATTAGATTAACTGCGCCGTTATGGAAAACGGCCGACGTCATCGATTGCCCGGAGGGGCTACTTTGCGAGGCATCCGCCCGAAAACCAACAACTAAACCAACATTCCTACCCAGCTCACAAATAGCAACTGGAGTGGCCTAACAAACACAGATGAAAGCACGTTTCAGCTTTGCACTGTTTTTTGCTTATGTGTGTGTAGGAGGGGAAAAACTGCATAACGAGGTCCATATTGACAGGCACACACACTTGTGTTCTATGTCACTCATGCTCCATATAGAAAAATCTGCGGAAAGCTGTGCAGAACCAAAGATATTCAGGGTCTTAGATTGAATAGGTTACTGGAACAGGCTATCCAATCTTGTAAAAAAGCGGCAGCACAAGCGCGCACCTTCATCTGTGCTAATGGTGTTGGCTACCTGGACGATGTGCCCAGCTTTCATCTTGACGAAGGTGTCAGCTGCAAAAATGGTGTCTCTCATTTCGAGAGCACTGTACTGAATGCCTTTGAACCTTACAGGCAATGGTCTCTGAGAGTGTTACCCGGACAGCTTGTAGGGTAACCTTGACAACACAGACTGTGCTTTGACGCCCTGCTTCCTTCTCAGTCAATCGTCGAACAACCTGTTGAAGAGCTCGACCGTGCGTCTTCAGCATCATTTTCACTTCATGAAGATAATTCTCAAAAGGAAATGCTGAGAAAGCGTCAAGAGGCCAAATGCTCTGACACCATTGGCTGTGTGCACCAGTGAGTGAACATTGTACTCATAAATGCCACATCCATTAAGGTCACCAGCATCAGCAACAAACTGCTTGAGAAGGCGTTCTGCAGTCTCAGCATGTGTGGCCAAGAATTTCTCACTGACAAGGACTGCCGCTGCTACACTGAACTTTATGAAATGGCTATAAAATCGGTTGTCCAGTTTCCCGTTCAGAGCAACAGGCCCATAATAGAGCAAGAAGTTCCTGAACTCCACAGCCTTCCATTGTTCTAGGAAAGGAAGAGCTCTTGGTCTCAGCTTCATGTCGGACTTGCAGAAATGGAAGCCTTGGGTATGGAGTATCTTTGACAGGCAAGGCCTGCTTTTCACCCAATACTGTACAAATAGCTTTCGCATTATTCCCAAGCAAACAAGGTGCATATAGTCCAGTGGAAACTGGCTCGCCAGCCCAATATTCAGATCTAGTTAGGGAGATTCTTCATTGTGGTGAGCAGGCTGTAGCATTCTCTTGAAACTTTAATCAGACCGCAGAGGACTTCTACAAGCTGGTAAAGTAATCTTGCTATGTGCAGTTAAGTACACGCCTTTCTGGGTGAATTTTTCGCCGCAACCATAATAGGCAGAACGGCCGACGGAGTTCCATGGACTCCCTGGCAGCTGCAGCACGCTGAACAAAATGAACAATTTCACTGCTAAGGTGCACAATAACTTTGAAAGCAAATACTTAAATACTAAACAAGGTTCATATAGTCCAGTGAAAACTGGCCCACCAGCCATATCTAGTAAGGGAGATTTTTCATGGTGATGAGCAGGCTATAGCATTCTCTTGAAACTTTCATCAGACTGCAGGGGACTTCCACAGTCTGGAAAAGTAATCTTGTTATGTGCAGTTGAGTACACGCCTTTCTGGGGGCATTTCTTGCCACAACCATAATAGGCGGAATGGCCGACGGAGTTCCATGGACTCCCTGGCAGCTACAACACGCTGAACAAAATGAACAATTTCACTGCTAAGGTGCACAATAACTTTGAAAGCAAATACTTAAGACGTGGAATGGTTCACTAGATTGCAAAAGAAAAATTTTTCTGACAAAGAGAGTTTAAGTTTACATCACAGATGCAGTATGGTTAATGGGATGTGACCGCCAGCTAATGCCTGAAACTGAAAGATATGCGGTACTAGGCCTGTTATTAAACATGAGAGGTTCTCTTGCACCGTACACCATGTTCATGCCCTCAATGTACTTTCCTGGGTGCAACCATGCATATACTAGGTGCATATGCTGCACCATGTTTTGCGTGAATGCATAGGCTGGAGTGTCAGCGTGACCATTCAGATAGTATGCCTGTAAGATATTTGTGCTTTGCAATGAACGACGAAGATTAGATGCCAATATAGTTCAGTTCTCCATCATTTACTGTGCAGGGCTGTTTCTGTGCTTACTAGAAAGCTTTCACTCCTCTACAATTTTCCCGAATATTATTACCGAAGTGAATTGACGGAGAAGGTCTTTTACGCACTTTGTATATTTGAAGGTTTATTCCTGTTGTAAATCCATGAAGAACAAAAATGGACAAGGGAGTATTCATTCTCCTTCAGATACTTTACCTCCATTGAGCAAGAACCGAGGCTTTCAAGGGTGATGGAAACCGAAATGAAGGTAGAGAAAAGATGTTTAGATTGGTAATGCTGAAGTCTCTTTTCTCTAGTTGTAAAATAGGTTGGCTGCCTTAGCATCTATATCTAAAATGAAATCTAATTGTACTAATGGAAAGTCTTGCCATCACAGGCCCATTCCACACCAGTGTCACCTAGCAACCCGATCTACTTTTGAAGGTCATAAGCATGAGTCATATTAGAATGGGAGCATGGTGACTGTTAAGCAGTAACCGCGTGAGGCGATATTCCGTCGCGATGAAGATGCCGTGGCCCACCGCTGTTGCTAGCGCAAACCGCACGAAGCGACGGGATTCGGCGTCGGAGCGGCGCGTTTTCAGTGTTGCTCGATTGCTGCTACTTCAGCGTTCAGTCATTTTGCGTTAATTAATGCGTAGAACAACGTTCCTAAGGCTCCATGCATGATAAAACACAATAAAAACATTAACAAAAATATATGCGGGCAATAATTCTATTTTTGTCTAATACGCAAAGTCACGTGACAAAGAAAAGCGCGCGCATTTTTTCCTTCCTCCGTGAGCGCGCACTTTTCCCGTCTGCTGCCGGCCTCCCCAGCGTCGTTGTCCGCCATGGAACGCCGACGGAAACTCGCAATGCTCAGAACTTTGCTCGTTCTGAAGCAGCTGCAAGCTGGGGCTCGCAGACACTGGGTGCGTCCTGTGTGGCAAATTCGCGCGGAGGAGAGCGAACACCTCACAGCGGTAAGCCAGCTGGATATGCTGTAGTGTGAGCGCACTACAGTTACATTTTTCCCTTGAAGCTCGCTGTTTCAGGTGCAGCTCATGAAGGATGGCGATGCAAGCTTATTCCGCAAATATTATCGAATGTCTCCAGGGACATTTGACTTGCTGCACAGCATGGTTGTCGAAAAGCTGTCGAAACAGTGGCTGTGCAGGGACCCGATCTCATCGGGGGAACGGCTTGCCTTGGCGCTGCGGATGTGCACTTGCGTGCAGCGATGTACTGTATGTCCGTATGTCTAGCTAGTCTAGCTCCAGGATGCAATCAAGTTCAATGCCGTGACCGCAGGCGATAAAAGCATGCTACTCGCTGAATCGTGCCTAAGCACTTGCATACATTCACATTTCACGAATTGCCGCCACCAGAAAGACTCCATATTTTCACAGTCCACTGAGCATCATGAAGAAAAACACACTGATAACGTTCCAGTTATGAATGTCAGTAAATGTAGACACGTAATCACGTGGGATCAACAAACGTCAGCGCATGAAGTTTACGTGAAAGAAGCGACAATGACAACTCACTGGTGGACCCGAGGGCCGCTGCGATGCGGCACCAGGTGACATTCCTGCGCTGCTGGGACTTGTAGTGCGTATAGGACATGTCCCATACCACCCTTTCTGGTTCAGCTTCATTAATGAGCCTTTCATTAAATTCTTGTTGTTGTTGCAAGCCTGCCATGGTTAGGCGTTCGTCGGCTGCTGCTCCGTTGAAAAAAAAAAAGACGACTTTCGCGCGCAAAACGGCTCGGAAGTTGCGCACCCGCAAGACCTACCGTTATTGGCTAGTCTCGCACGCCACTTCCGGGCGATAGGCGAAATTTTCTGCAAACCCAGAAACTGGGCGACGCAATGCGCGACAGTGGTTCGGCGGCCGTCAGCTCATCGCGCGGCGTGTCGCCGCGAATTATCGCCTCGTGCGGTTAGCGCTTTCATCATAGACTTGGAGGTAGCTCAACAATTGCCATCTGCACTGACTGAATAGAATACTTTGACGAGTGAAACAGTGGGCAGCCATCTACTCATCATCATGGTTATGTCCATTGTGTTGAGGGCACGTTCCTGTCTTTGCTTTCTGTATAATTCCCAATCTGCATTGTCAGGCTTGAGGGCAGTGTCGCGACACTGGTCTTGACTCATCATCATGGTTATGTCCATTGTGTTGAGGTCATGTTCCTGTTTTTGCTTTCTGTATAATTCCCCATATATAATGTCAGGCTTGAAGGCACTGTCGCAATGCTGAAATATTTTCTGCAAAGCGTCTTTAATGCTCTGGCAACTTTTTTCGATAAAAGCACTGATGCAAGCTGCTGCTCCACTGGTAGACTGACAAAGAAATTTTTTTCCATCGCAAGAGTATCTCCTCTACGCTTCTGGCCGCTCTGCACACACGTCAGATAAACATTTTTCCTCTTTTTCGGATCTCGTTCGTACTCGCCCAGAAGAAATGCGCAGTCGGGATAATAATAGTGAAAGATGACGGTGTTCAGCGTAGTGCCACGGCCGCTCAATGGAGAGCGCACTGCGGCCCGTCGCGTCTCCCGAAAGAGCCGTATTGCGCCTTGTTCTCATCGTCACCGCTCCGTGATAAGTCCGGGCAGAGAGCTGTGCGCAGCGGCCGAGGCAGTGCTTCTCGTTTAGGTGTCTGCGCTGTAGGCGCTTTATAATTTTAGCATTCATGAGCTGCGTTTCACTCATTATGGTGATGCCACGTGCAAGTTTGCTATTGATAGCGTGATAGCGGCATGTCACCATCACTGCGCTTTTCCAAATCGCACGTGCGCTTACACCAAGAATCGAGGCAGAAGTGCGCTTCGCCGAGCCGTCACCCATTCAGTTACGGCCGTTTCAACCACTGCAATAACTTATTACATATTACAATCTTGAACTCGGGACAAGGTTTTGGGCCACTTATTCAACATGCACTTTTTGTAAACTTACGT
This sequence comes from Amblyomma mixtum, assembly GCF_055824585.1. NCBI lineage: Eukaryota > Metazoa > Arthropoda > Arachnida > Ixodida > Ixodidae > Amblyomma > Amblyomma mixtum. The sequence continues at coordinate 72,821,390 of NC_143019.1, forward strand.
TTGTGGTTGTAGTTCAGCCTGTTGCTCCATTTTCACTGGAAATAGTTTAAGTGGGTACCACCACGTAAATATACTGCTGACACAAACTGTTTCAAAAGAAACAACACAAGACAGCCAGTTCAACCAGACGCCAGCAGGCTCAGCCAATGTTTTTCGTTTTATTTTGAACCAACGTGATGCACCGAAGGAATTCAAGCCTATTTTACAAGCGAAGAACTTTCTTCGAAAGAGGTTTATGAGCAAGTATGATTTTTTCCACCGTAAGACTGATGTTTCCTGCCCAATTGGTCAGCAGTGGTCGCATTAGTTTGGTTAGGAAGGCTTTGCAGAGGTCCTTGGTGTGACTGTGGTCTTCTCTCTGGCAAATCAACTCCGGACATTGCTCAGAATAGGGAAGAAGGGTTGAAACCAACGTGTTGCATAGCTTGCTGCTGCTTCTGACCTCTGGGCACTTCGTCACCTTGCTAACAAAGGTGCATGTAAGCTTGAACAAGGCAACTATTTCCATTTTTGGATACCTCAGGCGTCCACCATCAAGATTCTTGATAAGTCCATAAATTTCTTCAGTTGGCTTTGCTACCTCCAGCATGATTTTGCAAGAATCACAAGGCACCTGCAAACGAGAACAAACGGTTAGGAAAAAGGTGGGTACTGACATAAAATAAAATTAATGACACTGTAAAGTAAGCATTCGAATATATTTAAACTTTGGTTATATATAAAATAATGAAAGTAAGTGTAGGCACTGAAAACAACAGCCAGAATAAAAAATGTTTCATGCACTTTCGTAAAAATATCCGTACCTTCTCTTCACACGCACGTGCAGGTAACCAGCCAAGTATGCAATCGGTGCCAACTCTATGTCAGCTGCTGGTTCACACCACACATGAATGAATCCGAACCCACTCTAAAGTTCCCTCGCAGCAGACATGATGGCAGATGGCAAGGTGCAACTTTAGTAATCATGAATGCCAAGCCGCCGCGGTGGCTCAGCGGTTGTGGTGCTCGGCTGCTGACCCGAAAGACGCGGGTTCGATCCCGGCCGCGGCGGCTGGAATTTCTTTGGAGGAGAAATTCTAGAGGCCCGTGTACTGTGCGATGTCGGTGCACGTTAAAGAACCCCAGGTGGTCGAAATTTCCGGAGCCCTCCACTACGGCGTCTCTGATAGCCTTAGTCGCTTTGGGACGTTAAACCCCATAAACCAAACCAAACCAAACCATGAATGCCAAGTTTTGCAGCTGCCCTTGCCTCAGAGTTGATAGATGCATTTGCAGACTTTGATGCCTGCAAGATGCCAACCTGCACAAAGCATGGGGAAATGTGTATTGTCTCCGTTTATTACTTTTTTTTCTCAAATGGTACCTTCAATATTTTCTCTTATGTGAAAACTGCAGCCCTTGCGTCAATTCTTGTCGTTCCCGCCATTGAATTGCCTTAAAGATGGCGCCGTGTCCTATATATAGGACACCAGGGCTCAGTGGTTGCAAGAACAAAAAAAAAAAAGCAATGTTTGGCGTTACTCTTTATGTCCAAGCTTTCACAAAAATTCAAATATTCAAAACAAACATGCTGGTTACCTTGAGGTGCCCCGCCGCGGTGGCTCAGTGGTTACGGCGCTCGGCTGCTGACCCGAACGAAAGACGCGGGTTCGATCCCGGCCGCGGCGGCTGAATTTCTTTGGAGGAGAAATTCTAAAGGCCCGTGTACTGTGCGATGACAGTGCACGTTAAAGAACCCCAGGTGGTCGAAATTTCCGGAGCCCTTCACTACGGCGTCCCTCATAGCCTGAGTTGCTTCGGGACGTTAAACCCTAACAAACCCTAATAAACCCTAAAAAAACCTTGAGGTGCAGCTAATACTGGACATTGATTGATGCGTGTGAAAAGTTTTGAAACAGTTCTTTGTGCTTGATACGCAGAGGTGGACGTTGCACTTTTCACACTTAGTTTTTGGCTTTCCTTTGCATCCTTCCAACTTTCATCGCTGTTGGTCTTCGGCCATGAGCGTCCAGTGCCCAACTTGATCATATTATACGCCGTACACTGGTCGCTGGGCTGTGCAATTTTGCCTTTTGAGTGGCTGCAGGCGAGAAGACGGTGGTCTTCCAAGTTTCCGTGGCAGATCAGCAAAATCAGCTTTTGCTAGACTTTCCACGACACTTAAGGCGCGGTTATACTCCGACGTAGCGCGCGCGGCACGGCGGCGCCCGATCACCGGCGCGGTCTGACGGCGCCCGGCGCGGAATGCAACCGGCTGCATTTCGCGCGGGCCACGCCGAGAGCGCGCCGAAGCCGCCCGCCCAGAATGCACCGCGCGCGCCTCCCACGCCACTCCTCCCCTCTACCCCCTTCGCCACTTGCCTCCTCTCCCAGCCGGTTTTCGAACGAAGAACGTTCTGCGCATGCGCTGCCTCGCGTCGGAGCGGCTGGACTGTAGAGCTCCCGAACTGAGCCTGGCGTAGCGTCGCCGATCTGACGTATCCGACCGCAACCGGCTCTCGCCCGCGCACCGAAAACGTCGGAGTATAACCGCGCCTTTAGAGTAAATTCGAGCAAATCCATCTTCTCTCTTCTTAGCTCTTGAATTTCAGCGTTACGCCTGTACTCGAGCCACGAGTTAGTCACGGAGAGGTTGATAAAATGTTTGATAACTCGCAGTGTCCATTTCCAGCTGCGAATGACCGTTCGGTACAGGCTTATCAGAAAGTCTGTCTTGTCAGCGCCTCCCAAACTTTGGTTGTACTCGCGGAGAACTGCGGTTTCACATTTACGCTTTTCCCATCTGCTTTACTCCATCGAGGCACTTCATCCTCATCATCAATTCCAAGGAAATCTGAGGCTGTTGTCCAGCCATCTCCTGATGATGATTTTCTCATCGCTGCTTACCATGCAGTCGAGAGGACCCTCTTCCCTCCTTCTTCATTTGGCCTTCTGGCTTCAGCAGGCATTTCTTGGTCCGGTTTGATTGGATGGTTCCAGCAGCGTATATAGTCTTACAGGCTCCCACGCTTTTCCAACAGATATATCTCGCGCTTAGACAAGGCTATCGAAGTGCTGCTCACACATGAGTCAACTTCTGTGCAGATATGATACGCCTCTACTACTTCCCGTACCAGTTGTTCTTTATGGCGACACAGCACAACAGTGTTGTCAAAGTACGGAGTGCATAGGCAGGATTTGCAATGTGCAGCCAGTTTTGACGAACCGGAGCCACGCAAAGAATTAGCGTGTTCCAAAAGGCGTTCGTTGAGGCACCTGCCTGTTTGACCCACGTAGAAATGGCCGCACGAGAACGGAATCCTGTAAACGACTCCAACTCTGCACTGCACAAACTGAGTGGCATGACGGACTCCGCACCCTTCTGTGGCGTTGCCGTTTTCTTTCTTGCGTTTCTTGCGTATAGTCTTCTCATGAAGCACCCGCAAAACTGGCAAGGACGTGAAATAATGTCAAAAAAAGCTCGTGCCCAGCACCATCCAGTATTCGCCTCGCAAGATGGAGGACAAATGCTGCGGTCACTCCAAAGTCATTCTTGTCTGCTGGAATGAGTTCAGTGGTTGAACCTTGATAAACGAGGAAGTCGTAGATAATCCCCGAAGCACCGCACAACATGAAAACTTTCACTCCCCACGTATTTGGTTTCCTTTTAATGTATTGTTTTATGTCTAGCTGTCCTTTAAACGGAATGATTTGCTCATCGATGCAAAGATGCTCCTCCAAAGAGAGGTTTACACATCTTTCACGAATTGTGTCCAAAACTGTCCTGACCTTCCAGAAACGATTATTGCTGGTGTGGTCTCCGTTCACGTCAACAATGTGAAAGCAGTTTCTGAGCTTCTTAAGTCGGTTTCGTGACATTTTCGCACTCGAGAAAAGCTCAGTTTTGAGCGACCGCGTCCAGTACATGCGCAGCCGTGGGTAGCGAAAGACACCCATCGCTAAATGCAGTGAAATCAGCTTTCTTTCTGATTTCTTCTTCGTTTGTCTCAACGGATTTTCCCTCTTGGTAAACAGAACACATGTTTGTTTTCTCGGGAAGATCAGCAAAAGCACTCTTCGGCATGTACCGAGAAAAATACGCATACGGTATCGGTAGACCATCAAGGTCATTCTCATTCTCGTCACCAGATGACTGAGGGGGATAAGTGGCTGCTAGCTTATTGAAAGCTTTCCTGCACCACGACCTTTTTGCCAGTGTTGCTTCGTCAACTTCATCACCGCTGGAGGCAGCCGAGAGCTCACATCCACGTCGTTCTCAGCGTCTTCAACCACCGACACGTAACCATCCTTCAGTGCAGCAAAACATGACATCTGGATCCTCGAGACGCAGATGTCGATTAATCAAGGCCGCTTTGCCGTTGATTAAAACATGCCGGTCGGAATTTTCGCCTCGGCAATAAAAAAAAACAAAAAAAAATAGGCATTACCAAAAAAAAATGTTCTGCCCTTGCATGCAACAGGCGCTGGTGGTTTATAACCACTGAGGCCTAGTGTCCTATATATAGGACACACACATCGCGGCATGCTGCGACAAGTGTACTAACCACACAGAAAACGTTCTGCAACTGTCAAAGCCTTTGGTGTCTTTGAAACAACCTGCAAAATTCTAATCACGAACACGTTCTTAGGTATGGAGTAAAAAAAATGGCGAAAATAGCACTTACCACTACAGCCGCCGTTCCCATCATCCACCATTTTGTTTGTTTACTCTCGGCGCGATGACAAAGAAGACGAAGGAGAAAGTGATGTCGGTGCTTATATGGATGTCTTGGGAGTCGGCTGAGTTCTTGTTTCACATTATTGCGCATTTTAATGATTCACTGCCTCCATTTCCATATTGAACTCCTCGCACAAGAGCAGGAGCTCATCTTTGACTGCTGTCCGTTTTCTCTCTATGCACTGCCCACTCACACAACAGAGCTCGTAAAGACCTGGCGGGATTGAGGAACTGGCGTCATTTTCATGGCGCAAAATAGGTGCCAAGCCTTTCCTGCGTGCCTTGTGCACAAAAATGCATGCACTCTCCTCGTCACTTGGTTGACAATGAGGTGGCTGAAAGCCGGTGTTTGCAGAACGATAGTGCGCTCTTCCACATGGATTATGTGTTCACTGCATTCTGGCTGCTTCAAGAGTGCTGGGCTTCTCTGCTTCTCGGTCACAAGCGAGGTGGCGTCAACAGCGCCAGTCTTAGCACAGCAGAGGCGCACGCTCTTGCTCTCAACTGCCAATTTGTGCTGTTCTCATGAGTTCGTATATTGGTCATGGCACGTAATGCTGAACCCGGGCCAAAGCAGTGAGCCGAAAGATGGCGACCCAATCATTTTTTTGTCGGCCTGAAAGAAACTGCCCAGTAACGTCCAAAGTGGCCGCCAGGTTTAAAGGGACTTTGTGTATGCAGGCAGCATCTTACAACTCAAGGGCTTCTTTGCCATCGCTCCCCTTCCTGGAGTGGCCATCACGGGGTGGCTATTGGTTGTTTTTATTTTTAGTTTCATGCCAAGCATGTGTTAGGGCTCAGGATGGGCAGCCCTTGGCCTCGTTGCTTCTGTGCTTTTCACTACTGATGCCACAGCAGTAGTACTTCGCTTTCCTCTTTCCTCGGTTGCTCCATTTAGTTGCCTGGGTGCCCTGAGCGGTGTCCGTGCTTTCAGAGGAGCCACAAGGATGTAGGAGCAGCATGTAACTGTGATCCTATCTTGAAGATACCCTCGGCCCTTGGACGCGAAAATGAGTAAGCTACTCAGCCATGATGGGGGGGGTGGGGCCAACAAAGGCAGCCGGCGTCGCCATGCGCTCTGGTTCTGTGTGCTCCCAGACATCCTTAGAGCATATGGGGTGTTATGTTTCGTCTTCGTCGTGTGGAAAAAACGGTGCGGCTGCAGCGGAATGCCGATAAGTCACTGCAGGCACGCGGGGTGAACTCCTGGATTAGCCACGGAAGCGGCGACAATAATCCCACCCGCAACTGGCCAGCACAGCTCTGCAGTGCGCCTGGGGTTAGCTGAGTCCAGTCTGACAACAGCGTCTGTCTGCCAGGAAGAAGTTTTCAGCGAGCGTCTCCTTACACCGTGTAGACTTGCACGTAGCCTGGACCCTGCACGTGCGAACGCATGAAATGCGCGGGAACGCTGCTCGTGGACATTCCAGCGTCTGCGTGACGTGGATGGCATCTTCCTCCCTCTCGCAGTGCGTGGCGGGGGAGTGTTCCCTAAGGAGAGAGGGTGTGATGGGTGCCACTGTGAACTTTCCACGACACTCCTTCCTCGGCAGGCCTGGCCCCCATCTAGGGAACCTAGGGAAAGAAAATGCTTTAAAAACTCGGCAGCGTCTCACCATCGGGCATCTCATCATCAAGCCTCTCGCCGCCAAGCTCCTTTGTTTGTACATAATGTAATTTAATTGTATAAAGTTTTTCTCCTTGCCTTTCCCGCATCCTCGTCTCCGACCTCTCTCATTCCCTCTCTGGCGCAACCATGCTACCTGATCTGCAACAGGGGATAGTTGCTGCGGTCTCTCATGAGATGCCCTCTACTCAGAGTGGCAAGCTTGGGAAGAAATCAGCCACCAAGTGACAATGGGGAGTAGTTGTTTGGTGCCCACCTTTTGCTGGTCGCAAGCCAGGTAATGGGTTGGTGTCAAAGGTCCCCAGCCAAAAATCAGTTTTTTTTTAGCAATGAGATGATGGAGATTATTTACCTAGCACTGATAAGAAGAGGTGCAAAGCATTATACAAAACAATGCAACACATGCAAAGTGCTACTAGAGAGAGGCTACAGTGCAGCGAAAGATCTTTGCATGAGAGAGACAAGCCAAGAGCAAATTTGTTCACCAGGCACTGTGGCAGCCTGACGACTGGAGTATCACGATAGGCTGTCTCAAGGACTGGCATGCGCTCCCTTGCAGGACCATGCCTGGGTGAGTGGTGTTGGCCTGAGAGTCGTGCGGAAGCACTTCTTCGAAACTGCTGTAGAACTATGGCACGGGGCTAACTGACGCGCTAAACGTCCTTCCTATATAGGCTGTGCTGCGTCTGTCACTTCAAGCCAAGGCAGGCGCGCACATACACTTAGCATCAACAACACAACCACTCTCTTACCCTCTCGCCAAGGCACTTGTCACCAAGAGGGTTCGAGTCACTTCTCTCCGACCTGGCACCACTGTGCGAGAGTGAAGTGTAGAGGGTATCATTCAACTTGTACAAGGTGATGTGCTCACCATAGGTAACCAGGGGTTGTTTCTCCAAGCTTCTCGATACTTCTGCGGCATGCGTGGACGAGATTCCTTTCGTGCTGTGCCATTTTTCCTAATGTGCGCCGATTTCTGTGACAGTAGGGCTGTGGTAAAACTAAACCAAAAAGGATTTGCATTTTCCAGTGACACTAACGACAACACTCCTCACCACTTGGCCTTGGCCTCGTAATCTAGAATTGTTTGGTTGGCTGGCGATGAAACTTCAGCTGGCAAGGCAGTGCGGGGTTCCGGTGGTTAGCCTGTCTCTGGACCTTGGTGTCTGGTTGTACGTGGATAGTTGGCCTTCAGCATCAAGCTCGTAGAGCAGGTCTCTTAGCGCAAGCACTGCTACTGCCATGTCCTCAAATGCACTGAACATCATTACGATTGCTTCACTTTGTATTTCTGTATTTATTTTGTTGGGCACATCATCATCATCAGCCTGACTATGCCCACTGCAGGGCAAAGGCCTCTCCCATGTCTCTTCAATTAACCCTGTTCTTCGCCACTTGCGGCCACCGTATCGCTGCAAACTTCTAAATCTCATCCACCCACCTAACTTTCTGCCGCCCCCTGCTACGTTTGCCTTCTCTTGGAATCCACTCCGTTACCTTTAAGGACCAATGGTTATCTTGCCTTCACATTACATGTCCTGCCCTAGACCATTTCTTCCTCTTGATTTCAACTAGGACACAAATGTAACTAAATTTCGCTGGTGTCATTATCTGTCTAGGACGGGAGTCAAAAAACCAGAGAGGTGTACGTCTCCCAAAACAATGTTTACTGCAACAATCAACAACAACTACAAAACTAAAAATAAAAGGGTTACATCACATTGAAAAACATGCAAAAATATGGCAGAGTTCCCACACACAGGTAGCTTTAAGAATAAAGTCAAGTAGTTCTAATTAGTCTTTTGATTTCATGTAGCAATCGAATGAAGGACAATGAAAACAGGCCAGTTGGTACTTAAGGTGGATGGCGGTGAGGAATGTCGCTAGAGGAGACCTCACCGGGGCCTGCGGTACGTAGCCGAAGGGGCATCTCGACTTTCCGGGTCATTGCCGAGATGCGTCGGCCTGGGAGGGCAGCCTCACTGCGTGTTTCCTTCACTGGCGCCAAAACTCGAGTCCCCTTGTCTCCCCTCGGGGCTGCTGCACGGAGGGGACGCAGTGGAATACATTCCTCCTCGCCCCGCGGGTGCGCTGCGCCCATGTATCTTCGCGGCCATGGAATCACACGCACTTGTGGTCCCCGGAGCTGCACGCCCACGCTGTCTGGTTTTCTTCAGTCTCCGTGTAAACGATTATTGCATCCGCGCAGACGTGCGCACTTTGCACTGTCTACTTCGCTCCTTCCCCGTAGCTATGTCGGCTTCGTCCGCTGCATGCCATACTTTCTATCTTCTGTTCCTTTCTTGGCGGCCCCGTCTCGCACTCAGTCGTGACAAGTACCCCTCCCCCCACTTAAGAGTTTTCCCATGAAGGAAAACTACTCACTCGCATAATATGCACAAACACGCACACACAAGTCATGAGAAACAGCACTGCTCACATAGTATGCACGTAAAGAACAGCAAAGCACGTACATCGCACGGTCTGGCATAGTGTCTTTACAGAGACTGTTTCCCGTGTGTGTAGGAAAGGTAGGGTTGGTGAGCAGGGAGAGACCGGCTTGTTGCGTGGCTAACTATACCCGACGTCCTTTCGGTGTGTCGTGTGGATAACCCCAGGCTGTATGTAGGGCGTTAAAGTCTCCCACGACGAGTAAGGGGCACTTGTTGGCTATGAGTTTTGCAAGTGTAAAGGTGCGTTCGAAGTTACCTTGAATGCACTTAGGGTGGCTATGCACATTTAGGATAAAGTTACTGTTCGCTCGAGCGTGTTGCTGCACAAGTTCGATTAGAAGGTGATCAATGTCTTCAATCACTATGGAATGGGAGACGGTGGTGATTGAACAACGAACCAGAAATGCTACACGATGGGGTGTGGGGGATGTGGACAGAAGAGGAGCATAGCCGGGGAGGGTGAGTGGGCAAGGATGTTGGGTCCTGTAGTGCAGGACAGCATTTGGTGGATCATGTGACGCTTCTAGCCAAATCCCCGGCAGTTCCACTGCCAGACTGTAAGATTATGGTTTGGAACTGTCATCATGACTACCTATAGAGGAGGGTGCTGTAACGGGGCTTCGGAGCCTTGAACTATGGCTCGCCTGTCCTTCTGGTGCTTTGGGCTTCTTGCATCTGTTTGGGGTGGGGTCACAAAGCGTGACCCCTTAGCCGGAGTTTGGGAACCGGGACTCAAGATCGTTACAATGGTCAGAGAATCCTTGCGTTAGCAAGTCTAATCGGTGGTGAAGAACAGCGTTGTCTTGTGTTATGCGGATTACCGCGTCTTTGAGGGGTGCGCATTCCTGGTTGATGTGAGTTATAGCGTCCTGCAATTTTGCCTCAAAGTGAGCTGCAAATGACTCAAGCAGGGTTGGTATGTTGTTTAGTGAGAGGCGCGGAGAGAGGGGGCGTTGTGCACGGAGGTCAATTTGTAGAGGGGTCAATGTCAGCCTCCATTGCTAGCAAATCAGGAGAGGAATTAGGCTTGGAGTGGGTGGACGGGGTATGGGCAGAGTTTGGGATGTGGTAGGAGAGGGGGGGGGGGGAAGGGGGAGGGGCAGGTGGGCAGGTGGAATGGGAGATCCAGTGGCAAGAGCACTTATCTGGGCTTCCAGCTTGGTGATATGTTGACGAAGGGCGGCGGCTTCTGCTCGGGCTGCTGTAGCTTCTGCTTTAGCCGCTGCTGCCTTCCCCTGGGATTTTGCCAGAGCTTGTTGTAGACTGGGAGTTGCTGTCCAGGATGTCATGTCCTTTTGTGAAGAGGGGGAGGTGTCCCACACTTGTTTCAATGGCACTGTGTTGGTTGGGCTGGGTGGGTCCAGACAACAACTTGGGTAAAATTGTCCCTGGATAGGACCAGTCCTTGCTGCTGCGTTTGTGGGTGGTTTGGCTGTTTCCGTGGCTGGTGAAGGTTTCGTCCCTTGCAGGATCCCGTGCCTGTCAGGTGTTGTACAGAATGCACTTGGGCGTGCAAAGAGTCTTGTTCAGAATGTTGTGTTCCACAACGGCGGCAAATATTGGTCTTGGGGCTTGAGCATACGTCGTGGCGGTGACCCGGCTGTCTGCAGTTTGTACAGGCACCCTGACTGTGGCGGTATGGTGTGCAGCGGTGGATGGCTCCCATATATTTGATGGAGTGAGGGACTGTGCTTGCATTGAAGGTGATTAGGATAGAGTGTGTCTTTTCCATGCGTCGTGCTGCTAGTATAGTGTACTCCGGATTTCTTTTGACCAGGTCTTGGTAGAGTTACGTCGGCGTCTCGTCGTCATAGGCGTTCGTGATGACTCCTCTGGTAGCCCCCGGTGGTGGTGCCATGTATGCCGCACATGGATAGGTTTTGTCTCCGATGGTGATGGAGATCAGCTAACCAAGATTATAGTTGCAACTGGTCAGTTGCAAAAAAAATGCACTTCATATGAAATAATTACAGTATTTGCACCAATGGACTTTTAATTCCATGATGCAGTTACAGCAGTGCTTGCTGTGCCAACTGGTGCCATCACTCTGCTTTTATTGAGTCCTGAATTTTTTTGCACAGGATATTGGCGTGGTGTTTTCATCACAGCACTTCTGTCACTCTTATTAACTTTCCCCCAGTGCTCAAGGGTTGCTGAAAATAAAATGGCAGAATGTCAGTCGTGAACGTGAGCGGCATCTATGAGCGGCACCTGCAATAACTTCCACCTTTCCTGGAGTCAGCCTTGGTTTGGCTGCTTCAGCCATGCCCCTCTTCCATGGTGCAGTACCACCCTTCACACTCCGCATAGCAAAGACCCGACTGAGTCGAAATCGCCTGAGCCATCTCTTTCACTAGAGTGGATTTCCTGTGCTTCGTAATTCTGTTGGCTTGCACTTTTGAAAGTGTGATACCATTCTAGTGGTGAAGCTGTAATCAAACATTTTATGCTCAAAATATCAGCCTGGAAAATGAGCTGGTTTCACGGGCAAGTTCACTTAGTACAGGTACAAGGCTTGTGCTTACAGAGCCATCAGGAAGGTATGTGAAGTCTGCAGCATGTTCCTTGCTGGCCCCTGAAAGTTCCACCCTGTTAAACATTTCAACGGTTAACAACATAGAGACAATTACGCTTGGGCTAGGTAGCTGACAATTCTCCTAATGTCTCCAGGCAACTCACCTTTTGTAGAACCACCAGCTTGAGGCAGCTGAGTAGAGAGGCCTGTGTGACAATACGTTGCATGCTTCACTAGATCTTTGTACGCTAGCGCCCCATCTACCATCACACTGAGTTAGCAAAACTTAGTTTTCCTGCACTGGCTACGTATGGTACTGTCAGCAACGAATAAGACGCAAGCAGGAGTACTGAAGTGCCAACATAAAAGTACCAGTGTATTAGTTCCTGGAGAGGAAATATAAGTGAGTTTAACACTTCCAAAATACAGTTTTTGTGCCTTCGAAATGATATTATCCCCCGCTTGATGTTCCCTCGTCTGAAAGGTTCTCGGCTCTCTGTTCATGGTTCAGTTACTTTAGTCGCATTTCATTTGCTGCTAATAGTACATGGGGATTAGCGTCATAAAGTGACACAGGCTATGCTGGACACTGTAGTGGAGAGCTTCAGAATATTTTGGGCCACCTGGGGTTCTTCAGCGTGTGCTGACGTTGCATGGTAGATGGGTGCCTTGCTTTCGGCCCCCATTAAAACATGACCACTGTGGCTGGCATCAATCAAACCTGCATCCTCGGGCTTAGCACTTGAGCGGCCTAACCAATGAGCCACCGCAGCAAGGCTGTACAAGCTATAAATACAGAGTAAGTAGAACTGAAATCATAAATTTCTAATGGAAAAAGGACATAATTATAAACTCACCTGCAAGTGGATGTGCTGGCAACGGCTTTAAGTACGGGTTGTCTAGCTATAAATAAAAGGAACAGAATAAGGATGATGCATTTCGGTACAAAATGAACCTGCAATAATGTCTCCGCACCTGTTCTTAAAGGGACTATGAAACAAATTTATTGAGATTATGTAAAGATAGGCAATCCATCACTCGTCACTCCAGCGCAAGAATTTTTGAGCTAGCATCAATAACAACGAAGTTATAGGCGATTAAAAATCACCCTCCTCCTCTCCCCCCTCAACTCGTACGCGCGGGGCACCATAAAAAAATAAAGAAAACAGCTCCGGGACTGGGCTCCGCCCATGAAAACGTCATTCGCTGAGGTTCGGTTTACGACTTCCGGTTGTCGCACTCGCAAGGAGCAGCGTGCGTCGGCAGCGTCTCTCCGGTCTCGACGCTTTCTTGGATTGCGGCGCGCGCGGGTTTCTTTGCTAGTTGGCAGAATGGACCCGGACCTGTTCCCGGCTCACACAATGTTTTATTTTTTTGTGCGCTGGTTCGGCCGTCACACCGATGCTGCCAAGTCTTGGTGTGAAACACCGTGCATATACTGAGCCTAGCTCTCGAATGATGTTGGACACCCGGCTGCGGGATCGCAAAATCGCGCCGCCCGACTTAGAACACAAGGAACATACGGTATTACGGTCGTAAAACGGACGGGAGAGTCAAATAAGGTCGGGACCGAGTCTACATGTCGAAGCAGGAGCCGAATGTGAACAGCAGCAGTACGTAGCCGTCAGGCCAAGGCCCTCCGCGACAGCTAACGCTTCGAATTCGTCCTGTGCCCTAAGTAAATGCGGCACCTTTTTTTAAGTTCTCGTAGATAAAATTGTCTTCCATCGCAGATCATATCGTGTAAACTTCCATACCGATCGCTGTAAGCTGGAAACTCACCTTCCCGGCGGGAAGAAACAGTGTCGGCAGCGACTTCGGTCGAAGCTTCAGGTGCTTGACATTCATGCCTGACTATCGAACGAGCGCTGGGTTATAGTAGTAAGCGTCAGGTGCGAAGTGTCGACCGCAAACGCGAAGTCTTCGGCGTGCGTGCGACGCTGGCAGTACGATGCGCTCCATCCAGGCTGCTCGCTCACGCACGTCTCTAGGAGTAACATGCCTGAATTCAACACCTCGCCAGTCACTGGGTTTGCAGCCGACGACACAGCAAGGCGTATTCATCTTGGGCGGTCGAAAAAGGCACTGCTAGTGGCTCCCGAACTCGCGACAGAAAGAGGCGGCAGAGGTAAATTAAAACCATATGCGCGAAGGCAATGCCCTCGCTCGCGCTTGCCCCAGGGGGTCGCGCGGCAGCTCGAGCAGACGATTTTCACCGCTACCGGAAGTGTGCCCGTGACGTCGAAGCTGCCGCGGCTCTAGCGAATGACAGCGTGTGGTGGCCTGCCGACGTCATGGGACTAGTGACGTCTATCTTCCCGGTTTTGGTTTCAGAATTGCTCCCTACGAAGACACCAAGCGGCCCGCGAATTTTGAAAAACACGGTTTTTAAAAATTCATAATAAATTGCCGGCTGAGTTCCGAAGACTCATACTTGGTGTCAATGCTTCTGAGCATCACTTCTAACATTTACAAGCGGCTTTTAATTCTTTTCATGGTCCCTTTAAGCAGTCCGGCTCAGCAACATATTGTACTAGCAGCCCACCACTTTCTGTATACAACAACAACACAGTAAAGGTCATGCATCTTAAATCCATTCAGCTGCTTGCAGCGTCTAACTTATCGTCTTTTGCAGATTTCACCTCGGGTTCAATCTGATGCTGCATATAAAGAAAATTATGAGTTGAAAGTAAGCTTAGTCAGCTGCATGCCTTCATGCAAAAAAAAAAAAAAAACTACCACATAATCTGCGACTGTCCTTAACTCAGGACGAACTGGCTGGCTAGTTGGTTACACATCTCAGAAATTTTAACGAGCGCACGAGAATGAAACGAGGACTGAAAGAAGACACACACCACAAAGCGCCGTACTGCAACTGATTTATTTTGCATGCGAAGCGCCCAAATTTATGCAATGCATCACTGGCACTCGTGGAAAAAGAACAAACATAAAACAAACACCACGGTGATATGTCTGGCTGCTCCTTGATAGCGGTGAAGGCCGTCGAGCCGAAACCAGGCCACGTCATAAACAAGAAAACCCAAACATTATCGAGACAGAGTAAAACACGTGGAAGGGCAACATTTAGCAACAGCCGTTACTGGGGCATTAATGTTAAGAAATGACGCTCCTTTGCACTTAACTGCACAGAAGCAAAGCTGAAACAATTATCCTTAAGTTTATGGATTTCACATGCTTCCATGATCTCCCTTGTGATTTTTTCCGTGCACACCTGCGCAGAACTGTTATGTCACCTTTTCAAAATGCACAAGCAATTTGTGCTCTACAGGTTGTAATGTATGACAAATGTCTGGAAAGGTTTACTTAGGAAGTGGTATTAATAGCTTGAATTTGGTTTCTCTGAGACTGAAAACAAGAGACTGAAAATTTTTTTTCAGCAGAGATTTTCGTTCATCCGGCGGCTTTTCCCTGAATGCGCGACACTTCCGGAGGGGGTGAGGCTTCCTGTGCAGAGGACAATACTTCGTTGTATCATGCCACTTCTTTAATGCGTTTGAGGGAGGATGGTCAGTGCCTGCTTCCACGTCCGTCACTTGCACTGAGATGGGCGTTCTTCACGGGCTGCCATCCGTTGCCCATCTGTCTACTCTTGTGAGCCTTGAAGGGGTGCTGCTTGCGGAGCTGAGTTTGAAGCTAGGATCGTTTCTCGTTTTCGTTTGGTCCCTGATAAAGCTGGCAAAGAACGAGAAAGGGGGAAAGGCGACCTGATGATTCTGTTTGTACTTGGAGCCTTTCACGATCCACATGTCTTGCAAGCGCTGGGGCAGCTTTTCTACAATGGGGTTTACCCCTCTTGCGGTGTCCAGATAGGAGATCATGGTTAAAGAATGCAGCGCGAAAAGACGAGGACAAACGAAGAAGTCGACAGGACTAGCGCTGGCGTTTGTCCTTGTCTTTTCGTGCTGCATTCTTTAACCATGATCACTGACCAACAAGCCCAAACAGCCACTTTAGTTCAGATAGGAGAGCCCAGTCAGGTGAGGGTCACATTTTGCTGCCTCAACTTCAAGAAGGAGATCTCCCAGCTCTCAATTTCTGGGTGTCTTTGTCGGTCAGTCTGGGGAAGCTCGAAATTCTTCGAAAGATGGCCTCTTCTATAATTTCTGGGCGACCATAGCATTCCTCAAGTCTTTCCCAAACTACCTTTAATCCGGCTTCTGGGCTGTCGACGTGCACGGAACGCAGCCTCTTTGCGTAGCTTGACGACTCGGTCCCAAGCCATTTCACGTCAAGTCCCTCGCTTGCCGTGACTTCGAGAGTCCGAGTCATTCCCTTGAACGTAGATTTCCACGAACGGTAGTTTTCAGGGTAGTCGTCGAACTTCGTAAGCGAGGTACTCACAAGGTCGCGTCGAATCAGATACTTTGCCATGGCGGTCAGTTCAGGGGCGTTAGCTTCTTCTCCCTGATGACGAGCAATGTTCTGCGTGATGCCTTCCTTGGCTGCGAGCGCTTGGTGTGCATGGAGCGTGGTCTTCAGGTGCTTCATCGGCGTTCTGACAGACCACTTTGCAAGAGACTGCAAAACAGAGACTGCAAAACTCTTTCGATATGCGTGGTCTAACTGTGTTTGCAGGATCGAAGTATAGTTCTCCTTTTTGGCCGATGCCTGGTTGCTTTCTTTCTTTTCGGCAGCCTGGAAGTCACGCAGTGTACGATAACTTTCCTGGATAAAACTATGCGATCTCCGGTTTGGGAAAAGACTGCTTCTGGAAAGGCAATTAAACTCTGTCATGTGTCTGCGGATGCAACTCCTTTCGGGAGGGTGTCTTCTTGTTCAAGCGCCTTTAGAATGCCCGTATGACATGAGTCTTAGTCTGCGTCCGTGGAGCGCTTGAGGTGTCCACCGACAAAGTGAACTAGCAATGTGCCTTTCTTTTTCTCAAAACTGAGAGAGGTTTTGCACCATGAATAAGATTAGACTGGAAATAAGACTGTCCTATTTACTTCATGCAAGCCGCCCCTGCTCTCTTGCTATCTCTCTGTGATCTTGAAGCATGAAGGGGTCCGACGATGCCGCGTTGCGCATCTTAGCTGATGAGAAGGCGCAGCGGCCTCATAAAACACCGCTGCGCTTTGCGTCGCTCATAAAAGTATAGCAGGGGTAAGGTATACTTTTATGAGTATAGCTCACGGATAAGCGCACTGTTTACCCCTGCTTCTTATCTTCTTAATGAATGCTGGGTGGGAAGAGAAAAACATGGAGCCAGAAATCGGTACGCTCGCGAACCACGAAAGTTTGCAGGACAAATTTCTTTAACCACAAAGGAAATCGCTTACCTTTGCTTTTTGGCCTCAAGCAAACATGTGCAGAGAGAAGTTTGAAAACTTTCTCAGTGACATATGGCTGGATGATGCCAAGGGCCTCTGAGATCGGTGACGGAGCCTTGCGCCGCTGTCTCTGCAGTCTTTTAATAGTTTTCCGCTGGCTTGCTATCTTGGCTTGAAGACGTTTAATGGTCCGTTTGTACTTCTTTGATGGAGAACTGGTCTTAGGTATGACCGAAAATGCTGCAACAGACAAAAATAATGATATAAGAGCGAACAGCAAATCATCTCGTACGAGCACTGACCTCACTCATTCATGACCAATATAAATCAAGGTTATAATGGATATGGGAAGTTTTAAAAGCTCCTTAATCATAGACACTGCTTCGAAAGAAGCCTGCTCATAATAAATATGGCAAGCGTAATTTCATTTTATCTGCTCTATTTGAAAGGAGCTGTGGGCATTGCCACTCTGTGGTGCTAAGGAGTGTCACATAGTCAATCGGAGAACAATGTTTGAAAATATTGCAATAACAGTGCGACTGCAGGTGCGCGTGGTCCTCCCTGAGCCAGTGGTAGGCGTTCAGAAACAGAAATGACTGAGCAACACAGGAAGTAACAATGAGCATGAAGACAGTACACGTGCCTGTGATCTTGATGAAATGTTTTTGTGCATTTCCCCAACCCTTGCCCCCTTAGGCTTCCTAATAAGAAGCTGTATACACATTTTCTTATATAGGCAAAAAAGCATAATTACAATTAAAAATGCGACACCGTTCCTCTTGTGAGAGAATAGCCCAGATTAAATGAGAGCTCTTCAGAGCCCACACTGGCCTTGTTCTCTTGAACATGCATAGTCCTTTTAACGATAGCCTACTTTAAATGTTGTGAATAGAAAATATTGCATGAGAAACAGCTATATTAAAGCCATATTTACCATGTGCAGTAGGACATTCCCTCAGGGAACTGCTGCTGAACTGGTCCTCAAAGGTATCCTCTGTAGTCTGCACATTCACTTTGGATACTGCTGCCAGAAAAATCTTGCACGCTACCTGAAGAGCTTACTACAACAGCAAAATCTGTGAGCTGAAAGTAAACACCACGAACTCACCTATCAAAGAAGCCTCTTTTGTCACGAGTGAGCTACTGGCCAAAGATTCCTCCAGCGAGCCCGCAGAAGGCCCCTCGCCAGTCACAAAGGAGCTGCCGCCTGCAGCGGTTTGCGCATCTTCGTTATGAAAAAAAAAAATTGTGAGTTCTGCACTCACTGTGGACATCAGGGCATTCTAATATGTAGGAGCCGCTGCTCAAAAACTCTTCTGGGAATCCTGCAGAAAGTTATCAACAGTTAGTCAGTGCCAGTCATAAAACAAAAAAACTGAAGCTTATACCCCTGTCACACGGGCACTTTCGATCCTCACTGAGTCAATGCTCATCGAACTCAATGCAGATTGACGGTTGTCAAACGGCCACTTTCAAGCGCAACCGAGCTCGATCCTGCTTGACTCGATGCCGGCCCCTCAAGAGTGCTTGAGGTTCCAAGCACAATCGAAAGCACTCTCGCTCTCACGAAGCTATAAAAATAAACACTAGTTAACAAAACAAAACTACAACTGTTGCTGTTGTAATTGATTAAAATGCAAGAGAGAACATTTTCAGGCACTATGCCTGCTTATGTGCAAACATATTTATAAATAATCTCGACACCATGCTCCAAGTTTCTACGTCAGTGTAAACAACAAAGATGGCGTCCTCCTGCTCGTCGACGCGCAACTGATGGAGAGAGCGCGAGACAGCCGCTCTCATCGACTGCTGGCTAGACCGCCTAGATAATTGTCGGCGCCAGAAGAGAAACGCTGTGGTCTACGCAGAAATCGCGGAGGTGTTGCAGCCCCTCAGGTTCCATCACACAACAACAGAGGTAAATAGGTGCGTCGCATGTCTGGCTACGGATTTGGCTGCCGCTGCCCCCGCAGCCATAACATCACCATGTTATGGCTGTTGGAGGAACAATTGGCGCCACCTAACACGCATGAGGGAAACTTCTCAAGGAGCATTGAAAATGCCCGTGTAGCACCGGATGTTTCGAGTGTGCTGGAAAATCTCGATGCAGATCGAGTTCAATGAGCATCGAAAGTGCCCGTGTGACAGGGGTATTATTCTCGCCTCGAGATGCAAGTTCTGCAGTCACGCAGCAGTCACGGGTAGAAGTCACGCCATAAAGACCTGGAAATATTTTTTGTTTGCGAAAATTGCACAGCACGTACTATTAAAAAAATAAATTTCACTTTCACATTCATTTCTTGGTAGCTGGAACAAAATAATATGAAAACCACCAGTTCACAAACAAGCAATTTGTGGACCTTTGAATAACTGGTAGTGCAATATTATAGTGGTGTGAGCTATAGGCAGACTTCAGGTGAAGGCGAGATAGCCCTGCAGAGTCTTTAACAATAAATGTGCCTAGGTTCATTGCTTAAGTACTGAAGGAAATGTCCTGCTGAATGAAAAGTAACAGCCTCGACATAATAAAATTTAGGATTTTTTAAGAGCCAGTGTCGTTAGTCGGTGAGATAAACACCTTCAGAGCAAACTGTCGACACTTAATTTAAACAGGCTGCAGCCATTGCAGAGAACTGATTTCCTGTCAAACACTTACACTGTACAACTGGCAGAACACTAGGCACAGTCGGCTTTGTGAGCGTTGTGTGGCCAAGGTCCATGAAATCTTTAGCAGTGAAATGGCTGGCCGGATTTCTTAGGTCATCTCTTCCAGTGTACTGCTATCCTGCAGTGGCGATGAAGTCCCTAGTGTAAAGGTAATTGCTTGAATAATATTCTTACACTTGGTACCACAAGGTGTTTGTACCAGAGGCAGTTAATATAGCCACTCTTTAAGGAATAAAAAAATAAAGGAATAAAAAATTGTGGGGGCTGCAGCAAGCTTTTATGGTAGGCGCTGACCAAAAAGCATAACTTTACTTTCTCGAGGGGGTCTTGAATTAGCATGTACACCACTTAAAATAATACGTATCAGACAAAGCCAGTATTGAGAGCCCTGCTCACTTATCCTTTTTTGCCACTTCTTTTACGGCTTATCTAAAATAAACATAAAAATTGTTTAGTCGCTCTGCCACTGCAAGCATTCCGAAATAATCATTACAATATTTAGTAACCCGTAATGGTAATAATCTACAATACATTAAACTTAAATGAAGAAGCCGTTTTGCCCAAGCCTTCCTATTATGAAGCTAGCGCTAGAAATGTGAATAAACGATTTTTGTTTTCACCCTTACTGCGCAGACAGTAAGCGTAAAGAAATCCAAAACTTAAGAAAACTCAACACACCTGCTGTCTTGTGGTGTACGAAAGAAACTATTTCCTGGCTTCTTGTGCGTTCTGCCATTGTTCTGGCACCACGACACAGAGCAGTACACAGACACAGTACACGGAGCATGTGGAATAGGAAGAAACTCCTAGAGAAGTTTGGCCACGTAACCAGTGACTGCCACAATGCTTTCCTCGAGTGGCACTATGCATCCCGAGATGGTGTCTTCTGATCTGCTGTGCAATGTCTCTTGGAACACACTCCGAAACAGAAGGTCATACTCATCCATCACACATGTAGTGACCAATAAACTATGCTATGCCCAAGTACAAGCTAGGCGAACGACAGAAGGATTGAAAGACAACTGTAACTCTCAATGTCCATGAACTTTCCCCTTCAAATGCAACAGTGGTTGCATTTGTCTTTGATGTGATGATGTGATGCAGACCTGAGAGGTCACTAGGCAGTTTTTATCAGTGCGGTATGAAGTGAAAGTTGGCTTTAGTCAGTATATCACACTGCCAGCAATAAAGAGTGGGCAGTTAGCGCCCGTCCTGTGGTATCTTTTTTTTGTGTACTTGTTCCTTAGTGCTGAATGAATGTTATAACATTAGATGTAGGGTTGTAGAAGCAAGAAAGAACTGGCAGCCTTCATACTGCGTACAGTAAAAATATTACAGGTAAAAAATTTGTTGCTAGTAAACATATTTTGCACAGTATATGGAAGAATAGCCTTTTCCAAACACCAAGCATACTCGGCAAGCTTAGCTACATGACTCTGGATTTGCAGGAACAACAGATTGACAGAAATTTGTCAGTGCACAGCAAACGTTGACGATTTTGTCTAGAGGTGTGAACTGGTGTCCTTGTTTGGGAGTCGCATTCTTTAGTGGCAGAACAGATTTCATTATGACGTACTTCTTACGAACCAATCCTATCACCCTCTCAACGTGAATTCTGACATTTGCAAAATTTCTCATTGCCTTGACATCTACTGCTGACAATTGTCTTTTGCCTTTGGTGAATGCAGGTATGTGGAGCTTTGCACAGTGCAAGCCTACACTGTCAGCAGTATCAAAGCCTCTGTCGGCCAGTACCACATCACCGTGAGATAAATGGTCAAGAATGCTGCAGTGTTCAGTAATATATTTGTCAGGGGTCCTCCCTCCCCAACCATCGGAAATAAAGGTGCTCACTCCCTGAGGACATATTCCTGTAACAAGGTACCCATGTGGGCTAGTTGGTGTACATCAGACATAACTTCACCAGCGAAAGAACGAGACACGAGGAGAAGAAGAACACAGGACAACGCTGGACTAACAACTGAAGTTTAATCAAGAAACGGCCAACCTAGGTCACCAGAAGACGCATGAGTATCAGACACACCAAACAAAACAAACAGATACATAAGTGGCAGATCACCGAGGAGTGGATACATGCTCCAACACTGGCAAGCAACAAAATACAGATAATATGCCTATCAATCTTGCACGCGCACACTTCTGCTTAGGAAATTAACTTCCTTGCTAGTGAGATGCAAGGACGGTGCACTGACGCATGTGTCACTGTTTTGCAGCCTAATATGAAAGGCCTCGAGGATTTCCCTCTCCTCCCTGTTTTTCCCTTTTCCAATAACAGAAATGTTGTTAAAACCTGGAACACATTTTTTCAACTCCTGCAGTGACGTAGGAGAGTATTTGGATCTGACGAATTTTTCAGAGAATTATTATGTTCGCGTGCCCGGTCATTAACACATCTGCCAGTTTGGCAGATATTCCTATGAGGTACTTGGCTGTATTCCTAGATTTGCACTGGGACCAAGTCTAACATCTTGGTTACAGGGATGACGGCCGTTCAAGCTTGATCTCAAAGCAGTCGACTATGACCGCTACCTTCTCTCCGAATGAGTCAAAAAAGGCTTGAGGCAATCCTCCTTAATGCATGCCTTGAGGGCCATGAAATGAGAGGCAAAATGCAACATGTAGCCATTTGTCAAATTATCCAACATACAGTTGATTCTGATATGTTAAAGCGATAAGCAAGGTCCTGGTATGGCAGGTTTAACTTCAGCTTCATTACAAACACTAAAAATTTTTGAAACTTTCCTAGTGAGTATTGTGGTGTGTGCTTAACAAACGTCTTTAGGAGGTTGAACACAGCCATTATAAATACAAAATTTGGAAGACCTGTGTAGAATAACACTTTGTTGAGGTCTTCACGCAAGGACGCTTCGGACATTTCCATTTCCTCTTTTTGCCTGTTCACCGTGAGGAGCTCAACAGATAGTTTGCCGTAATCTTCCTCTAGCAATTGGAGGTCTCTGTCTCTGGAAAAAGAAGCAGATCAACAGAATTGCCTTGTGAAACTCTGGACATAATAAAATTGAGAGACCTTTAGACTAACAAGCTTGGAAATCGTATGCACACGAACGTGTCATACTGGATCCCAGAATGGGGGTCCATTGGAGTGGGCTCATCAGGCTCTAGTTCCAAGCCTGTGGCATGCTCAGGTGGTGTTACAGGCCTCATGGACTGTTGCACAATGCAGCAGCATGTGGCTTATTCTGCTGTCGCCGTTTACACCGCATGCAACGCGTGGATGCAACCACAGTAGTATGGTCATAACGGCCGTGGCCCAACCGCAGACTCTGTGCCCAGTCCGGATTTCCATCATCCATCAAATTGGCAGGCTTCCCTTTGAAGGAACACACATGCAAATGCATTAACTGCACATGTACTGTGTATTAATTGCAATGTAAAGCGCACAGTTAGCAATCTACAGAGCTATGACTAGCGCTTTCAGAAAAAGCTCGTCTGAATGCCGCATGTAAACTATTGGTAGCAGGAAAGAGAAGTGGCCAGGCGAGTTAGTTATAAAACGGCATAATCTGAAAATGCCTTTACCTTTGACGAAGTGAAGACCGCAAACACAGACATACTTATCATTCTTCAAGTCCTTTCTATTTATCCTTGCCAGCCAAATGCTCCAGCATTGCTCAGGCAAGAGCCTTGTTCATTCACATTGGTTCTTAATAACCGCGGGCAAAATAAACAGTCCGATATGTGGCTGTGCCTTGTCTTTGGTAGCAGGAGAATCGCTTCTCGTTCTGCAGCCAAAAATGGCACTAATTGTTGTAGTGAACAGACGTTACACCATTGTTACTGTGGCGGGAAAACTGCCCCGCGAGCCTTTATTGACACTTGCTATATCGCTCCCCTTCAGGAGGCATGATGAGAGATGATGACGATGAAAACGTTTATTTAAAGCCACAGTGCCTTAGTTGAAGGGAAGGCTGATCGGGTCCCTAGTCCGGGACGCTGTTGGTGAAAGCCGCTGCCGGTGCTCTGGCGACGAGGGCTCGTTGTTCCTCGAGGTCCGAGCTGGACAGGGCCGCCTCCCAGCCCTCCCGCGTTGGCTGATTTATGATGTCAATGCTGTCATTTTTCTGACAAGCCCATACCATATGGTATAAGTATGCCTTCTGGCCACAAAATTTGCACTGTGCCAAAAAGGACTCGGGCTCAATGGCGTGAAGCGTAGCTGGATTCACGTCCTGCAGTGCAATAATATCTGGTAATTTATCCAACGACTCTACGTATTGCTGTAGCGAATCCCTCTTCTTTCTAAACCCCCGGCAGTTCCACTGCAAAATCTGCAATTTAGGAGGGTGGGCCATGTTGAACACTAAAGGAAATCGCGCTTGGTGCGTCCACTCCGGTGTCGGGCAAATCATCAGCTGCAAGCTGTCTATTAGCCACCTGGCCAGTTAATTTTGGAACCTTCGTCTGCGTACACTTCGCAAGCTCCTGAAATTTCCGATCGATTCTGATTTCAAAGGCTTGCAGCTTAATCAGACGGGGCTCCAAGATGCCCTGTAAGACCCGCTCTACCACTGCCTGAATGCCCCTTTCAATAGCTGCCTGAACGTTTTTCTCAATAATAATTTGTAGAGTTCCTTCAAGGCTCGCCTGTATATTTTGCGTTGTGCGAGCTTCCAAACGCGGAAGGTTGTTCAGCAAACATCGCTCCACAATAGCCTCAATCCTGGCTTCTTTCTCTCTGGCACCGGCCCCCTTATCGGTCTCAGTCGCCACTGCGTTACTGTTTCTCTCCTCCTCCTCCTTTTTCTCACCCTGGGGGACAGGAGTTAGTGCCTGCTGAGTAGCAGGGAGGGAAGCATCCTCCTCCATTGCAGGTACGCCAGGCGTTTCTGGCATATTTACTCCCCCTGCCGATGTTCTCAGTTCCTGACTTTTATACTTCGCTAGTTCCTCTTTTAATCTGCTATTTTCCTCCTCTAGTTTCTCCAACAGCCAACGTGGGAGGCGGGGAAGCGGCAACCTGTGCCAAGCTCACCTTGCTGCCCGTGGTTTCCTTCGATCCGGCTGTTCCCGATTTCTTGTCGCCTGGACGACCGCTTCCTTCAGGCCCCTGCCGGGACGCCCCCATTGCGGTCTTCGCTGCAGGATCCGCTTCTTCTGTGGTTGTGGCCCAGGCCCTGAATTCTTCCGGTCCTCTCTGGATTTGACGCTGGTTGCTGGATTTCCTTCCGCCCGGCTCCGGCACCATTCCTGTATTTCGAGGTGCAGTCTGCGGAGTTTGTGAGATGTCCGCCCCCACACACTAGGCATCGGGGCTGGCACTCGTGCCCCTCTTCTTGGACGATGTTTCCACAGGCCCGGCAGAGCTTATCTCGTGGATTAGGGCAAATGTCCGCTCTATGTCCCACTGTTCCGCAGCGGGTGCAAGCTGGTGTGGTCTTCCGGTAGAGATGGACGGGCACAGCCTCTCCCCAGTAGAACACGTTAAACGGCACTTTACGGCCCTCGAACGTAATCACCGCCGCGTTCGACTCTCCTAATTTCCTCACACCCACCACGGGAGTGCCTGGCGAGTAAATAGCTTGAGCAATATCTGCTTCGGAAACTTTGGAAGCCACTTGAATTACTCCACGGCACGTATTTTCGGGCATCTTGAGGTAGACTTACATCGTTTGTAATTGGCCGCCAATCCGTAGACTCTCCACCGCGAGGACTTGCCGAATAAGTGCTGCGTCTCGAATTCCAACAGTGACTATGTTCTGATCCCACGCTGGCCATATTGCAAGTGCTTGTGATTTGCGTTCGATGCCGGCAGCAGCATATATAGCTTCTCCTATCTGATGGGGTACCCTTGTAATTTGACAAATTCAGCGTTCCCTTGGGTTTCACGACGACAACAGAGTCCTCAGTGCTGAACTAGGTGACTCTGCTTATCCCCTGTCAATGGGTCTCATGCGGCTGTACAGAATGGCCAGTTGACAACACAGGAGGTCAAGTTCAATGAAACGCTAGGAGCAGCAAGGTCAGTAATTAAGCGAGCTTTTGCTCAGCTGAAAGGAAAATTCAGAAGGCTTAAGTACCTTGACATGAAACCCACTGTGAGAACGAGCAACTATATTGCGGCATCGTGCCTTGTTCACAACATAATCCTTCAATGCGGACACATTCGGTGATGATGACAGCACCATGGAGGAAGATAGTGATGCAGATCCACCTCTTGATGATGAGGACAGAGAGGCTGCGGACAGCCATGCTACAATGAAGAGGGTTTCAATAACTTGCTTCCTGTGCAGAAAGTAGTGTTAAGGTTTACAACGGGCAGGGTACTTCCAGTCTCGAAGTACTATTCATGCAAGATGCATCACACACACAAGCCCTATGTGGTGAAATTATTTATTGTATACATGAGTTGATCATTTTTGGCCAGAAGAACTCTCACTGGCAATAAAATGTTGAACACAGTGTCTGGATGTTTTTTCCGAACAAAATCTAAACTGGGCGGTACCGGCCTGTACAGCGATCACTGACTAGACTATAAACTGAGAAATAGCACAGTATTCAAACAGCAAACTCATACAAAATGAACGAAGTGTTTGCCCCAACATGACACACAAAAAGAACATCACAAAGTTCACTGCTGCTTATCCAGTGCTGCGAGGCATTTCAGCATATGCAGTTTAAGCCTCTGCATCTTTAATTGCTGCTGGTATCGTCTTCTTTCTTCATCCTGCCATTTGTGCAAGTTCAATAGAATTTCCTCCAATACAGCTGCCGGTGTTCGGCGACGCTTCACATTTGGTTTGCTTTTCTGGTGCGGGGCACCATCATTTCTTGAGTTCTTTTCGCAGTGCACATTGTCTTCTGTTGTTGTCGGTGGTTCGTTGATGCTGCACGGGGTGGCCACAGCTAATGTGCAGGCAGCTGAGGTGGAGAGCTGTGGGAGCTGGCTTGACGCCACTGGAGCCTGGTACTGTATGCTATTTGCAAGCAAGTCATCCATCACCTGGAACAATGCCCTCTCCTTTCTTTCTCTCCCAATCTTCTTCTTGTGCTGGTGGTGCTTGTCATGCGTGCGTTTGAGCCTTTGAACTTCGTTTCACAGTCCACAGCAGTTCGTGTGTACCCGTGCTTGCACATTTCTTCACTAATTTGTTTCCAAATGTCTTTCCTCTTTCTCTTTCTGTCACTGAAGTCTTCTTTATGATTCTCATAAGATGAAATCAGGAGAAGTACCTCGGCATGTACCCAACTTGAACTTTCTTTTGGGAGACCTACAGCATAAAGGAGAGCCCGCATAAGAGATTAGTAACAGAGCATGAAAACCATTTCAATTAAAAGAAAAGAGGCATTACTCAATGTTGTGGTTATGGTCGTAGTCATCACTTTCAGCAGTCCAGAGGGAAAACTGGTCCTCTGTAAAAGTCATTCAGTCATGGTGTACCTAAGCCTACACCAGGGCTCATTTAAGAAAGGATTCTATTTGAGGCTAAAAAAGTGACAAAAAAGAAGAGGTCTTCGTCGCCGTGTGTGTCAAAAATAGTGGCAGTGGATACCTCCAATAACCGTCTGTGTCGCGAGTACAGCAGAAAACTAACCCAGCAAAAAGTGAAAGTTCATATCCTGTCACAATTTCTATCATAGTGAAAATGCAACTCATGAAATTTAAACAGCTTTCATATATTATAATATTCCCTCAAGAACCCTACTGCTGCAAGCACTTTGGCAAGAACAAGCGATTGCCTGCACCAAATACTTATTTATTTATTTATTTACTCAGGTTGCCTCACAGGCTCCAAGAGTTGGAGTATTGTGTGAGGGGGGGATTACATAAATAGGGGTAATAACAGGAGCATGAATAACATGATTATACAATGCTGATTGACTGTTAGTACTCATTAAACATAACATCATTGCACAATGCTAATTGACTGTAGTACTCATCATAAAACAAAAAACATCATTATACAATTAAGCAAACAAGGGAAGGGGAATGAGGGGCTCGTTATAAATATGACAGAAGCCAACAGCCACAGAAGCCAAGGGGCTGGCGGAAGCATAAGAGGGTTCTCACGCAGCTTCCACCCTCTCCGTTCGATGACGTTCTACGTCACACCTGCGGAAACTCAGGATGTTCGACGTCCGCCGCTTATGAACGTGGGTGGCGCTGATGAACACACTCAAGGTTAGGTTACTTGTAAACATAAATACCCCCGAAAGCAGAAGATTTAACAGCCGTCGCCGTAGCTCAGAGGTAGAGCACCGGACGCGTAATTCGGAGGTCGTGGGTTCTGATCCCACCGGCGGCATGTGGTTGCTTTTTCTTCTGCTTTTCTAATCAATTAGCTTTAAGCGATAATATATTCAGTAATATTCTAAATTGATCAACACCACAAAATAAATAAATAAAAAAAAATCCCCTGTGCCCCTTGGCTTCTGTGGCTGTTGGCTTCTGTCATCATTATACAATAGTTATTGACCTGTCAGTAATCAGAAAAAATGGCTATTATTTCGGTCCTAAAAGAAGCTGGATCACGAATATTGACGATGTGTTCCGGAAGACCATTCCAGTGAACAAAGCGGATGAATTGAATGCAACGGTTTTACCTGAAAGGCGTTGGAAGCTGAGATGGTTGTTTAAACGGCGCGAGGTGCGGTGAGGCTGCGCAAGAGGGAGAGTCGGATGATTAGTACTATAGACTATCTTGTGAAATAAGCAGACTAGGGCAATTAATCTTCGTGATTGCAAGGTACAAAGAGAGAGCGATAATTTAATGTTTGTGATGCTTGAGTGACGATCATAATTTCTGGAGATGAGAACCAGCAAACGACAACACAACGCATTCTAACTGAAACACGAGATAATAGGCATTAGCACTGCTCTGTGTCCTATCCACAGGATGACAGCAGCATGTAACATGTTAGCGTGTCCTATCGACATAATTAAATTGCCTAAATGTTGCCTTCTAGACTGTTTGTGTCAATACAAAATCACATTTTATGGCACTGATCAAAGGAAGTATTCAGAGATGCATTCGGTATCATTTTGAAAAGGTCATATGACGTCAACTTCTCTTATTATACCGATTGTTAGGCAGAATAACATAGTGAGCTTGCTGTGAGTCGCTGCAGCCAGCTGCCCTTATTTTAATTTACATCTAACTACAGTTTCGAGGTCAGAAAGAGCAAGCAACTCACTTCAAAAACTCAAGAGTTGGCGAACATCGTCCTTGAAATGGGCTGAGATAAGTGGCACAAAAGCGGCTTCTTTTGTTCCTCTGTTGCCCCTACTTTCCTCCTGCTCCGTTTGTACATAGTAGTATAGCACCTCCTTTTTCATAATGGTTTGAGGTGGTTGGCCTGTGCAAGAGCGCAGAGTGTTGTTTTTTCTTCAGATATGGCCTGGAAATAAACTCAGGAGATGAGTAAAACTACATTCGCATTCATTATGAAAGGTATCATCAACAGACTGCATCTGTCTCAGGTGGTGAAAAATTATACTAAGAGAGAACTCTTCAATTCTCTTGGGCGCGAGCACTGCAAATGACTGAAAAGCTTCATAAATGGCTGGCGTGATTGTCAGATAACTTTACCACAGCGCTTCGATTTACATGTATAGAAGTGCAGCATAAATGCAGGCTCTTGATAGTGACAAGCACTAGCACTACAAATGAAAAAGCTTCATAAATGGCCGGCATGATATGCGGATAGCTTTGCCACAGTGCTTTGATTTCTATGTATAGAAGTACAGAATAAATGCAGGTCACCCGAAGAGTTTGCAAGAATTGAGCACAAGTTTTCTTGGCTTCCATGAAAATTTAAATCTGTTTTGATACAGGCTGCTGCCGCCCTAGTGGGAGAAAGGTGAAGTGAAGACGTTGCAGAATTTCACACCAAATGAAATTACTGTTCTCTAAAGCATTGCTGCCAATGTGATTTGGAGCAATGACTATATCATGATGTAAAAAAGCGCTCTACCCTTACTAAATTATAATTTGTTTTTAATAATCTTATTAGGTTTTAAGCACCAGAATAATGACAAGCATTTCTGATCAATACAGCAGTAGCAACCTTCACCTTTACATCTTTTCCTAGCAGCTGGTCTGCATGTCCATAGAAAAACTGGGCATGGTAAAGCAGAGGCCACTGTTCTTTGATTTCACTCGTCTGGTGCACTGGATCGTTCGAATTGATGTAGTCTCTCTGGTCACCTTATGTTTCTTGCATGTATTGGAGCGCCAAAGGCAGCTTGATTTCTCTGGCACTCTTGAGGCCCTCCTGCCTCAAAAATCGTATATTCTCTTCAATGCTGTCACCACTTGCATCCAGGATTGGTTGCCAATTTAGCACCCGTAGTAAACGTTGGCACGCTTCTTTGCATGTCGGTCCAGTACTTGGGATGGTCGCCTTTTGCGACCATGGAACGTTGGCACGCTTCTTTGCATGTCGGTCCAGTACTTGGGATGGTCACCTTTTGCGACCATGGAACGTTGGCACGCTTCTTTGCATGTCGGTCCAGTACTTGGGATGGTCACCTTTTGCGACCATGGAACGTTGGCACGCTTCTTTGCATGTCGGTCCAGTACTTGGGATGGTCGCCTTTTGCGACCATGGAACGTTGGCACGCTTCTTTGCATGTCGGTCCAGTACTTGGGATGGTCACCTTTTGCGACCATGGAACGTTGGCACGCTTCTTTGCATGTCGGTCCAGTACTTGGGATGGTCGCCTTTTGCGACCATGGAACGTTGGCACGCTTCTTTGCATGTCGGTCCAGTACTTGGGATGGTCACCTTTTGCGACCATGGAACGTTGGCACGCTTCTTTGCATGTCGGTCCAGTACTTGGGATGGTCGCCTTTTGCGACCATGGAACGTTGGCACGCTTCTTTGCATGTCGGTCCAGTACTTGGGATGGTCACCTTTTGCGACCATGGAACGTTGGCACGCTTCTTTGCATGTCGGTCCAGTACTTGGGATGGTCGCCTTTTGCGACCATGGAACGTTGGCACGCTTCTTTGCATGTCGGTCCAGTACTTGGGATGGTCGCCTTTTGCGACCATGGAACGTTGGCACGCTTCTTTGCACGTCGGTCCAGTACTTGGGATGGTCGCCTTTTGCGACCATGGAACGTTGGCACGCTTCTTTGCATGTCGGTCCAGTACTTGGGATGGTCGCCTTTTGCCACGGGTTATATTCTCCACTCTGTTTTCCATTTGCTGGAACAGCGAATCATGTCCACGGCCTAGCAGGCACCCGTCCACACCCCTGTCCTTTTAGTATGGGGAATTCTTTTAAAACAATCTCAGCCAAGCTTCGGATAAATTCTCTTTTGGGCCATGAGCGTTTTGCCATCATTTGCCCAACAGTGCATTGTACAAGGTCCCGCCTTTCTTTTGGGCGAAGAAGTGGACCGCCTGGCCTCAGGCAGACTAGCACGTTTTCAGGAAAGCTGCCACTGTCAAGCTTAAAGCTGAAATCAACCTGAAGTGCAGCAGTCTCCCCTCCGGGGCTTGAAATACACACACTCTGTGTGCCTGAGGGGCCTGCAAGTGAAAGAAGTATTTGGCAACACATTAAATTTGCAGGACAACTCAAGGTACATTCCCTAGAAGCAGCTAAATAATCCAGCAAAATGATGAGGCTGGTGTTGCCGGCTAAGAGTGGACACAAAACTGCACAAACTTATATCCTGATTTGGAGCCATCCATTCAGATTGAAATAATATAACATAGTTATCATAGGATTCAAACTCTACAGGGTCTTGAATATTTGGGGGCCGGGTTTTAAAAAATTCCTATGTAAAATCTACTACCCCATTCGAGCTGAAATAATGTTCACAAAGTAGCGAAATGTGGTCTACGTTATCTGATAAGTGATTCAACATCGGTACTTGCCTAGATTTTCCGGAATGGATGGAAAACTGCTCTCGGCGGCGTGCACATTTTTTGCAGAAGCGAGTCGAGGAGCTGCGTTGACATGGTGCGCCATCTGTCGAGCGGCGAGGCGACCGCCATCTCCGGCAAGCGCGCCAACGGCCTTGCCGGGTTGCCTCTCCGCTCGACAGATGGCGCACCATGTCAACGCAGCTCCTCGACTCGCTTCTGCAAAAAATGTGCACGCCGCCGAGAGCAGTTTTCCATCCATTCCGGAAAATCTAGGCAAGTACCGATGTTGAATCATTTATCAGATAACGTAGACCACATTTCGCTACTTTGTGAACATTATTTCAGCTAGAATGGGGTAGTAGATTTTACATAGGAATTTCTTAAAACCCGGCCCCCAAATATGCAAGACCCTGTATATATTTACTGGTTGACCACTGTATAGCTTGAGATGAGCATCTTCTGCACGGCTTCCTTGTGCTGCTCGCAAGTTTCAAGATTAGGTCGCAACATTTTGTTCAGATATGCAGTCACGACCTGCACTGGCGATTTCATGGTGAGTGCATTATCCGTCCAAGTGGTGATGCCCCTGAAATGCTCCTCACAAGACTGTAGAGTGCTCATGACTGCATAGTTTGGATAGGGAAGGCTGTTGCCATTGCAAACATATTCCTTGAGCGCAGTTAAATGTGCATGCTCGCTGCTGCTGGACCCCAAGAATGCGGCCTTGCACTGCTCACACGAGTTAACCGCTTTGATGATGCTTTTCATCAGAAAGCCACCAATGTGAAACAGGATGGCACAATCAGCTGATGATAGCGCCTCAATGAAAGGTATTTCCGCGTCGTCAATGTCTTCTACTTCGGCTTCGGTGTGCTCTTTCAGGCCTTTCGACAGCATGTCAACAAGGTATTGGCCATCGTCGACTTCATAGTTCGTTGTCGTTGGTGTGTGCAAAAACTGACTTACGCAAACAAGCTTCAATGCACACTTCATATCTATGCATTCGGAACCGGCTTCCTTATGCGTACGACAGAAAATAGGTTTTCAAGGCAGCCCCGCAGAATCCTGCTAGCATGTCGGCGCGGTGTCGCGACTGCGGAGAAGGCCTAACTACACCAGTGCTAACCAATGTTAACAGTGCGGCGTCCCTGTCTTGAGCGTCAATGCTGCAACATCACACATACTTCCGACAGAATTCATTGTTTCATTATTAGGAAAGGACAATTCCACTCACCGGTAGTGTTTGTTGAGGTTTTCAAGTTTTTGGCGAACTTGCTTCGCAGTGTACGGGCCTTCTCCCGCCGGCAGGCCCGAGTTCAGCGCGTCAACCATGACGCGATATATGCGCGCGTTGCGAGTGTTTGAGCGCAGCGTCGTCAGATGATCTTCCCAGATGCGTATCAACGCCTCTGTCGTCGCCACAGACCAGATAACACGCTTTGGGGAAGATGTTTCGCTGGGAGCCGAGCTGCAGGCGTCGGTAGCGTCGGACATGGTGGCGGCCATATTGCCAGTTCCTATGCTTGACTGAGGTGGCCAGCCTCAGTTTGCGGTAACCATGGTTGGCAGAATAACTGTGGTTATCTGATGACAATAGATTGGGTCTTGCCTAAACGGCGGGCGTAGAGAATGCAGTGTTCTGGATTCTGGGGTATCAAGTACTCCATGATTTCCTCCTGGGTCTCATCCATGTTTGGTGGTGAATGATACCTCGGACGTATGCGCCTGGTGGGGCCAAATAGGTGGCAACTGGGTAGCTTGTCGGACCCAGGATGATTTCCTGTAGCTTCGTGTAAGTGATGGCGCCGTCCCGGTTCGGGGTGCTAAAGGTGAGGGTGTTGTGAACGAAATTCACCCGAAGGCGGTCCTCTGCGCTATCGGAGTCGGTCAAACGAAGGCTTGAGGTGATTGCTCTGCGATGAGCGTTCTCGCCCCAGGCACGCAGATTGAGGCCCCCGCGAGGGCGAATGATGACTTTAAAGTCCTCAAGAGGGAGACGTGGCAGTGACGGTGCACCTCGAGGTAGCTGCTGGGACGCGGTATGCTGGGCGGACGCGGAAGGCGACTCCGTCAGTGGTGGCTTGGGAGTGCGTTTCGATGAAGAAGCGGTGGAGCCGCGTTCGTAGCAGCGGGCTACGTAGGTCCAGTCCGTGGATATGTAATCTTGAGGGGCTAGATCCTCCCCCTCCACGGTGACGACGTCCATGCTTGGCGAAGCACTGGGCCCGGCTGCGAAGCAGAGCCTATCGCCAGCGGTGGTAGGCTCAGCGAGGCTGGCGCTGCGCTCGGTGGAAACAAGTGTCCATGCAGGTCACAGAAACGGAGTGCCGGTCCCGAAATTGGGCTGGGCAG
Organism: Amblyomma mixtum; assembly: GCF_055824585.1. Lineage (NCBI taxonomy): Eukaryota > Metazoa > Arthropoda > Arachnida > Ixodida > Ixodidae > Amblyomma > Amblyomma mixtum. The sequence continues at coordinate 72,854,873 of NC_143019.1, forward strand.
GTGCCGAGCACCTTCGTGAACTTCGGGAGACACAATAAAAGTCGGCGGAAGGTCAAAAGTCGGTCAAAATAGGAGAAATGGCCGGAGCCCATACGCACACGCGTCTGCACACCAGGCCAGGAACGCCGACCTCAATATGACTTGCAACCTCAAGCAGCGTGGCCGGAGCGCTCCCCGGAAGCATGGTGGGGCCGACAAGCGACGAGCTTGAAAACAAAAGGGAAAGGATTTTGCTATTCCAGCATTCATTCTTCTCCCCTGCGTCGTCTGCTCTTGGCAGTACCATGGCGTTATCGTATCGCCGGCGCTTGCGTGACGAATGCAAGGCGCATGATGCAGTTGATTGTTTCCTTCCTTTTCTTATCGTTTTATTTTAATTTATCAGTCGCAGTGAGTGTAGTTGTCTTCACTGTTTGTGCCGGTGTCGGAAGAGCTGAGCGCATTGCTGCTGCGATTATGGCTAGAGTTCCGGAAAGCGAACGTTTACGGATTGTAGAACTTTCCATGAGGTCCTACACTCAGCGCAGAATTGCAGAGATTATGGGGCGGTCAACGCACACAGTAAACCGCATCGTGCAAGCGTATCGAAACGAAGGCCGCATTTCAGATGCTCCACATAAACGGCGCCCACAGGCAACAGAAGATGAAGTTTTGCTCGCGGCAGCTTACGCTAACCGTTCGGCACCGCGCAAGAGTTCTCCGATGCTGCAGGGGTTTCTGCATCTATCTCAACTGTGAAGAGACTGTTGGCTGAAGGTGGTCTAAAGAGCCGGGTGGCCGTGCAGAAGCCACAGTTGACGCAGCAAAACAAAGCGGCCCGCCTCTAGTTCGCCAATGAGCACAGTGGCTGGAGTGTTGACGAGTGCAAAACGGTCGTTTTTTCAGATGAGTCGACATTCACCATCGTCTGGGACCAGACACGGCGGGTTTGGCGTCCTGACAACGCTCGCTATGACCAAGAATATATTCAGAATGTCGCTGCAAGTGGCAGGACAGCGGTCAATGTATGGGGAGCCATGTCGTGGGAAGGACTCGGTCCACTGGTCCGAATTGAAGGCACCCTGACCTGTGAAAAGTACAGCGAGATCTTGGACTATGCATTGATTCCGTATGTCTTGGATGGCTCGTTTCCCGACGGAAACTTTTTGTTTCAACAAGACCTATCCCCCATCCACACAGCAAGGCGGGTCAAGACATTGCTAGAAGAACGTGGTGTACCCCAGCTTCAATGGATCCCTAAAGGTGCGGACATGAATATTATTGATAAAGGCCGGATTTTTAGGCACTAAAAAGCACGTTTTAGGCGCCATAAATAGGCGGCTAAAATTGAATTTTAGGCACCTAACGGAGAAAAATAGGCACTATAAACTTTATCAAAAGTGCACACTGTTCCGAATTTCAGCGCGCAATATCTGCCATAAAATAAAACAAAAACACAGCAGGAATGATTTCGGACCTTAAGCAAGATTCGAACATTAGAAGCCGTTTTCTTTTAAGGCTGTCGCTCAACTTTTCGTACAATACAAATGCTTCAGCAGAGCAAAATGAATGGCTACCAACCCTTTTAAAACACTTTAGTATACCTCGAAACAAACAATTCGCTTGTCGTGTACAAAAGTAGAAACAATGAACACTTTAAGAGAAGGCCATGCATTTAGAAATTGATTGAAGAGCGAAGAAACCATTTCGATTTAAGGATCGAGAGAATATGGCGCGGTAGCGATGCCGGAAGAGTGGCCTTCATGCAACCATTAAATGAACATTGAGTCATTTACTCTATGGTTTGAGTGCACGAATACGTTTTCGTATGCAAGCACGACTGCCAGCTGACTAGTGCGGCCTGCTCCAACAAAATTACCGCCAAATGCCATTTGATGGAAGATTGCATGCGGCTGGGGCACAAGGAACGAAAATAAGGCAGGTTACCCAGGTGGAAATTTTAATCCGTTAAACTGTTTCCAGCAGGTTTATGGAACATTTTACTGTTGGTTTCAATTGGATCCAGCTGGGAATTATTGGAGGAACCTGTAACTTACTCCGTATACTTTCCGAAATGTGGTGCCGTCTGGTCAACTACCACTTTAACAGCCAAAGTCATCAAGAAGCTGCCATGATAAAATGGCAGAAAATAGGAAAAAGGTTGCTTCGATATTTTCGGCTGACGTGGTTGGTACTGTGTACGCAGCCGGCGTAGGTGCAGTGTTCACCACAGCCAACTGACGAGGTCATCTAATGTTGCAACGTGTGTGTTGTACTCAAAACCGGAATGGATTCGAAAGCAAACAGAATCTGAAAGCAAAACCACAGCGTATTTCAGACCCCTTTTCTGTAAAATAGGGCATTTTTAGGCACCGACGTCGGAAATAGGCATTTATAGGCACTGACACCCAAAATAGGCATTTATAGGCACTATAAAAATAGTATTAAACATATTGTCAATACCTAATTCGTGCACTTCTGTAAAAATGGTGCGCCTACGAAGCGTTGAAAAAAATAGGCATTTGCCTAAAATCCGGTCTCTAATTATTGAACATGTCTGAGGCTGAATGAAGAGCACGTTATGCAAACAAAGCCTCCACAGTGCATCCCGCGACGAGTTGTGGGTCACCGTCCAAAGAGCGTGGAACGCCATCCGCGAGGACGCGAGCTGCGTTGAAGCCCTCTATGCCTCCCTTCCATCGAGGATGCCTGAAGTAATCAGCGCCAATGGAGGGATGACCCGCTATTAAGTGTTTAGTTTCGGTTTTATTTCTTTTCTTCAAGCGACGGCCATCATTCTGCCTCATTTGTTTACATTTCCTGCGGCAAATAAAACTTTCGCTGACTGAATTGCAGGCCTTCCTACGACTGCTTGCTTCAGTAGCTCACTTCTTTAGTTTATAGCTACCTCACTGGCTTTGACATAAAACTGTCGGCCCCAGCATGAAACCACGCTTGTGCGAGGCTAGACGCGCCGGTGCCTGTGAGAAATGACGGCCTCAGATTCCGTTAAGCAGACGCGGGGGATGCACGCTGGAACAGCCGAATCCTTTCCACTTAGTTTTCAGGCGCGCCGCTTGTCGTCCCCACCGTGCTTCCGAAAAACGCTGCGGCCACACGCTCGCGGGTTGCAAGTCATATTGAGCGCGATAGTACTTGCATGTCTTGCGAAGCGTTCCGTAGCCCGGAGACAGCGGCATAGTCCTTGAAGCGAGACTTCCATGAAGACCAACTTGCAGGGTTGCAGAAATCGAACGCGTCTGTCGGCTGCAGAGTGAGGCATAGCCACTGGGCCTGCTGGGCGCTTTCCGGGAGCATCTTTTTGCCGTTGACGGTCGTTGAGAGCTGCTTTTAAGACTGGTTTTTCATGCTGATCCTACTTCTGACACCATGTTGCGTGGGCGTTCCCGTGCTACAGTGTACTAGAATAGGGGCAGTGTGTTCAGGAGCGCTTGCCGCTGAGGCGCTTCATGCAGAAAGCACGAGATGGCGCTACAGGAGCATGGGCTGTACGGAACCAACGGCGCAGCGCTGGCGCTGCGCGTTTTTAGAAGTGTTGTAATCATCCTCCGCCTCGAACAGACGTGCAAATGCTCGGAGGATGTGGAGATGCATGCTTGGAACTGACGTTCACATAAGAGATTAATTATATGTGTACTTTAGCGCATCACAACGCTCATTAGACGGATTTATTAACAAACCTGACAGCAAAGGGTTTGGAGACACCGAAATAGTGGGGTAAAGCCGTTAAATCTGTTGAGCCACGCTACAACGTAACCAGAAGTTATTCGAACGTAAAAAAAACATTGATTAATGGGTTTAATATCCGCAAGCAACACTCGCGCTTCAAGTAGCACCGTAGTAAAGGGCTTCGATTGAGTTGAAGCAACTCGGATTCCAGGTGCATTTTCTTGCGCAGTTCGCACTCATAAAAATGCAGCCGCTGTTGTAGAAAACACAAAACTGTACACGGCCCAAAGCCAAAGGCCTTCCCTGCTTGGTATTTACCTTCTTTCGCGGTAAACATGGTAAACATTTGTCCCTCCTTCTATCCTCCGGTTTCGCGAATTACCCGCAATGACTGGATTTGCACAGTTTATTCGTGACTTTTATTTACGTCATGAAGAGCTCCCCAACGTCAGGCTCATGTACGAGTCTGAGACACACCAACATCACACATTTGAATGAAAGGAATAAAACAGGTAGGAAAGAGGCCAAGTAAAAGGGATTAAACACAGAAAAAGAGCGAGTACATTCCAATCCAAACAACGGAGACCTACAGCGGAATTAATGTGCTTAAATGAATTCCTTAATTCATTTTTGAATTATATTTACAAAATTGGCTTTGGAATGCACAAAAAAAGCCGTGTATTTAGATAAAAAAAACGCAAAGGAGCGTCAGCATATGTGTTGCACAAGCCTGCTAAGAACAACGGCTAATTTCCTTTTTCGTCGTGCTTCTCTTGACTGATTAAGACCTTTAACGTAAAAGTGCAGCCTTGTTAAGACATAAAAGCGCACAACTGCTGATGTGAGATCATCAGCATGCAATTTGCACCCTATGGCATAGCCAAACTTGGCTTTCACTAGAATCATGACATCGACTATGCTGTCGCTGCAGAGCTCCTCTTGGCTGAAGAAGATTGTAAATATCCCCTCAAGTTTCTTTACTGCTTCAAAAAGCAACTTGGAGGGATACAGCAAGCCTCCCCTATCACAAATTTCTGTGAATTTTGAGACTCTGCTGCTGACATTTGAGTTCTGCAAAAGAAGAGAGCGGCAGTGCTCACATTTGTTGCGAGTAAGAAATTTCCGCGCAACATACCCTGCCATGTAATGAACGAGGCGGTCATCGCTCTTTTCCTCCACGTAAGCCCGCGGTGCTCAGCTGGAGTACTGTTTAGCCTTTGTTCTACCACCGTCAGATTTCCAGCTTCAACTAACTCATCAAGAGATGCAACGTTCCCTTCCATATCAGATTTATCAGGTGAGTGAAGTAGCGAGACCAAATCTTCATTGGCCTCAGTGTTGCCTGTTTGCATTGCTTTTGCCAAGTTATAGAAAGACAGGCAGTTGACGACAATCAAGAATTGAGATGGCGTTGGGTGGTCGTTGGATCCACACGACTGCCTCACAATACCAAAGAAGTTCTCCAACTTATCTTGACTTAGTCGAGATGTTAATAGGTATTTAAAACCCTCTCCCCCCAAATACTCTAACAAGGCCAAAGTGCTGCACAGTGTCACACGGAGCCCATCTGCCGTCGACTGGCTCAAGAAGCCGCCAACTCCTTTTGCATGTGATTCCCAGCGAGACAAAAACTCGAGGAATTCCTTCAGAGTCCTCACATTTTCGGATCCTGGACGAAGTGCTTTGGCTGGGAACCGAGAAGTCATGATCTTGATCAGCTTGTTGATAGCCCTGAAACAGTGCGAAGTTCATAAATAGGCTAAAGTTATCATTTATCTGCAACGCTTGTAAGGGAAACTAGGAACACAGTTGATATGCACGTTCCTGAAGGCGGTAATTCTGAACAGCGCTCACCCACCACAGTGGTTCATTGGCTACGGTTTTCTGTTGCTTAACATGAAGTGGTATCCAGCGGCGGTTATATTCTTATGGGGGCACATTGCAAACATCTATGTGCTTATATTGTTGTGTGCAGTTAGGAATCTCAGGTGGACTAAATTATTCTACAATTTTCGATTACGGCGCTCCTCAAAGCCCACTGTGCCACTTCGTGGTGCATAACCCCATCAATCAATCAACGACATTCACAAACACATGGGATCCTCAGTAATGGGCTGTGGTTCGACAAGCATAAGAATGTTTTGCAACGAGCACAGAATATAATTATGCATGAAGTTGAAAGGTTTTCCTATTTTAGACAGAAACATTGCGGTGAAGAAAAGTAAGGACGAGAACATGAACAGACCACATTAAAGAAGAAGCAAAGACAGAATGTCACAATGGTAAAGTGCATCTTTAAAAAATTCACTTGTACTCGCTGCTCACTTGTCCTGAAACGTTAATAGTTATTTCTGCTTACGTGAAAAATGATAACGTTGCATCAATCTTCCCCCACGACGATTCCAACGTGTCTTTGTAGAAATTCAGACCATTCAAAACACGGTCCCCAAACAGCTGAAATGCAAGGGTCACTCGCATTTTCTCAAAGCCATTCGGCTGCAGATGTACCAGCGTGAGGCCGGGCATCGCCTTGAGAGTGATGTTCCCGCTGTCAATTCTGAACGCTTGCCTCAAAGGTTGGATGGAAACCTGAAATTATAGTTGTAAGTAGTAAGAGTTTAATGTATACTCACTCGCTCAGTGCAACTCAACAACATTAATCTGCAGGTTATTATAAGCCATCGACATGAAATCGAATAGCAATTAATAAGGCAATAGTCAGGAACAAACCGAATTTAAGTGACACTTATTATGAAGACAAAATACTTACCATCCCATTCGGAGTGTTCAGTGGGTGGCTGAGCAATGTATTCCTGACACACTTGATTAAGTGGGGAAAGTCAGACAGAAAATGCAGGTGACGAGCAGGATCTACAGGGTGCTCAGACTTGCAAGTCACCTTTCCTGACTCCACACCAATTCCTAAGATCTTCCACATGCGACGGTTCCATGAGGCTCCATCAGATGTAATAAAATCAACAAGAAGTCCACTGGCTTCAGCAAGTACTGTTGCTTCTATTATTATTTTAGCAAGGAGTTCCGCTTTCGCATTTCCTCGAGTGGCAAAGCAACCAATTATTTGCGTCCACTTCCCAGTAAAGGGGATGAACATTACCACCATCCCGTGGTCGCAGGGAACGCTCTCTCCTCCTTCGGTAAAAGAGCCCATGTCGACAAATCCCTCAATATGCCCGGACGACGTCACGTTCAGGTGCTCCGACAGTTTGAGTTCATCGACCAAGAGCCCTCCACGCCTGCTAAATGTGCTCATGTGTCTTGTTTTCTGCTTCAGTTGTCTCAGTATTTTAGTGCTGAAGCCAAAGCCACTCTTGTACAGCTTCAAGTAACGCTTCAGTGTGCTCTTGCTCGGAAGTGAGAGAATATTGTGCTTACGCAAATGCTCGTAGAGTTTGGCACTCCTCATCTTCATAAGGATACATTCTAAGATTCAATCTTTTGAGTACACATTACCCTTCGCACTTTTCTTCTTGGCAGCTGAAAAGCACTGTCGGACACAATCTTGCTGTTTCAAAGGCAGGGATGCAATCTGTTCCTGTAAAACTTCTTCAGGCTTTAGGGAGTTCTCCTCCTGCATTTGCTTCAACCGGTCTTTTAACCGCGCACAGCGAGAAAACAGTCTCCTATTTTTTTGTGCTGCTGCTCGGAGTCTAGCAGCAGTGGTCCGGGTGCGCTTTCTTATCAATCCCTTCAGCCTTGATTTTCGTGACTGAAGTGCCTTTCTGGTGTACCGGCAGGAGATGCATGCTTGTCCTGCAAAGAGCAAGTGAAACAAAACTTTATTCCGGGAATTGAAATTAGTCTGACTTTATAAAAAGTATGGCACACACCATAGTAAATGACTTTGTAAATTATCATGTGCTTGCGTGCATTTATATTCTTTACGCACAGAACACAAAAAATCATACCTTCAGATTGTTCCTTTCCTGTTCCCCATTACGGATGGTGACCTGCTGCTCTAGGCCTTCTGTTAAGTTGGACTTGGGCATCTGGCTCGTTGGCAAGGCACCAAGGCAGACACGATGCGAATCAGTTCTAAAAAGAACGTCCGCTGCTTGTTCACGACTCAGAATGGTTCCCTTTTCGACGATGCTGCCGTAGAGATGCGCCGTGTACTTGACTTCAGGCCCGTCGTGCTCTGTAAATATAACCGCCCTTTCACAGACAACTTCTTCGGACTTGCACATTATGAGCTTGCAGTATACAAATCCATTATGGCCCGGCACGTTGTGTGAACTCCAGTACACCGAAGGCACATCGAGAGAGCGAAGGCCTAACACAGAGGTTGCCTCAAACAGCTGCGGTTCAAGTGCGTCGCCTTGCAAATATGGCGTGTCAAGTGAAGCGAGTTCCTTTACAGCGTCATTGTGACTGTTTTGTTCAGTACAAGGCCTCTTGGGATCAGCAGAACACACCGTAGGGCTCTTCCGCTTTCTTGGCGCCCGAGGCGTCGGCGTCTTCTCCGATAAATAGCCCGGCGTGTTTGGTAGGAGCGTAGGTACGGCATCCGGCAGCAACTCTGGCTTTCCTCGCGGAATGCGTACCTCTTTCCCCTCTATAATGTGGACGTAATCCCGTAGGATACAAGAAGGATCGAAATGACGCTCGCAGACCGAGCAACTTTCATCAAGGACCTTATCTTTTCGATGCAGGTTTCGTTCCCAAACCTTTCTTTTTCCTTCATCTTTCGGCACGGCGAAGAGGGAAGGCTGCTCGCCTTGGGCCCACTTGTAGCCGGTGTCGCACCCCGGCGCAAAGCAATGACGTTGCCGTCGGCGATTAGGCATTGGCTCTCACTCGCGAACACCGCAGCAAAACATCACACTGCTAGCACTGCCCGTGCGGCCGAAACACCCCGTTTCTTCACAAGCAAGGTGGAGCTCAAGAAGCACGCTGCAACCCGCCGCAACACACGGAGAACGCGTCCGTACAGCCGGTGCGACTGCAGCGCCACCACATACATCCGGGACCTGTCTACGCTGCCGGCTTCACGACGGTGCGTGGCGCGCTCCGCCGCCTGAACACACTGCCCCTATTCTAGTACACTGTACCTACGGCGACGCCATGACGAAACTGATTTGCTGCCCCGCAGCAAAAAGAAATGCAGTGCGATACTTTGCTTAGTATTCTTTACCTGCAATAAATAACACCTAAATTCATTATATATTTATGCAAGTATTTTGCAATAGAGTAAAATGCATACGTAGTTGATTTCATTTTACTGTCCCTACCTCGGGTGAGCAACCGGATAAAAAACAAAAAATTTCTGTCATTACCCAATCCAGAACTATGCTTCGGTTGGGCCACAGAATTTTTCTTTCCGGCAACAGAAACTTTCTGTAAAATATCTGTAACTTCACTTCTTTTTTTTTACAGTGTAAGTTTTATTTACAGACGCGCAACTTTCAGTGATCAAGTCAATAAAGGAAAGTTCTTAACTTTTCACATCAGTTTTGCTTTCTTTCTTGCAGATGCAACAACTTCGGAAGCGCTGAGCTTTTTGCAATCATCTTTAGCGGCAAAATGCATGCGTAGTGCTATGTAAGAATGCAAAAGCTCGGCAGTTGTACTATCTCTGTGAGAGGGGCAGCCAACACTTGTCACATCGCTGGTGGTGGTGGTTGAAACATTTATTGCCAAGCATTGCAGATGGGGCAAACCCTGCCTCCCCTTACGTGGCACGAGGCAACCCTTAGGGGGTTGCCCTTCAAGGGCAAAGGACAGTCCTTGGAGGGCTATCCGCTTCAAGGCGTTGGTAATTATCCGGCGCTGGTCAGCAGCAGCAGAGCTGGCCAGGAGAGTCTCCCAGTATGACTCCACCGTCGTTGGGGATGGAGGGTGTTGGAAGGTGGGGCATGTGAGAAGGATATGAATAAAGTCTCCCGGTTTCCCGCAGAGCTTACAGGAGGAAAGGAACTGATCGGGGTAGCGAGCATGAAGAAGAATAGGGTTAGGAGCAGTACGGGTGTGGAGTCGGCGCCAGTGGGAGGCCTGGGTTAGGGTTAGGGAGGGAGCGGTGGTGCGTAAACGCGCCGGGTATCTCGGTAGTAGGTAAGGATATTTCTAAAGGTAAGCAGACGCTCCTGGGATGGCGGAGGGGTTCAACTCCAGCCCGGAAAGTGAGACCTCGGGCGAGGGAGTGGACCTCCTCGTTACCCGGGAGGCCTGCGTGTGCGGGGGTCCAGATAAGGGTTACAGGGCGGGTGGGGTGCCAGAAGCGTAGAAACCGAGCCACGGGGCGGGATATCAAGCCTGCGAAATTGGACAGGGCGGACTTTGAGTCGGAGAGAATTTTGATGGCAGTTGTGGAGATGAGAGCGGGCTCAGTGGCTGCTTCGATTTCAATTGCGCGGAACATGTTATAGAGTTCCCATGATGGCTTCTTGAGGCTCCCCTGCTTGAATTCTCTCCCTAGAGTGAGAAATGTCTCTGGGAATTCTGGATTTGAAGACTGAATGCTACTGATGCACTCCTGACACTTCTCATATTTAAGAAAGGATTTTACGAGGTAACCACACAAGTAGTATATGACGCAATCCTGGGCTGATGGTGTGTAATATCCGTGATCGGGAGCGACGCTTTCCCTAACTTGTACGGATCCGTAGATTTCAGATAACTTCCCCTCAATGGTCTTCTGAAGCTGCTCACGTGATGCAAGCCGTTCTTTTCTCCCAGCCTTCATCGTCTCTTCAACAGTGGCAAGAACGAATGTGGGTTCCTCTATCACATTGCTACCAACACAAGCGCTTATCGGTGCGTACAAACTCAACAGCCTGCATATGTGAGAGAAGCTTGTCAAAGTAGGATGGTCCTCATCACCTCCGTAGCTTCTGGTCAGCCCACGGTGTAAGAATATATTCTTACACCGTGGGTAAGCCCAAAAAACCTCTGAAAAATAAGATGCATGACTTTTTTTTTAAGTTAGAACGTACAATGTAGTCGTACGTACAATTGAAAATTTTCGAAATATATGCAGTTTAAATAAACGGGACCATTTTCAATATGGTTTCCGGGTGTTCTGCATGTTCGAAGTAAGTAATTAAGTTCAACTTAATGAGAGTCCACAAGTAAAAGAAAGAAGAAATTGCTCCCGTTTGTACTGCTCACCTCTAAAGGATCCTGATTCAGCTTTTCGGTAAGTACATAAGATGCTTCTTGGGATAAAAGATCTTTCGTGAGATCTAGGACTGACGCAAGAGTAGCACGAAGAGATTCAGTGGTAGGTTGCGAAGCAAACATAACAGTTCCTTGAGAAATGTGGTTCCTCTTCATCAGATTTAGTGCATCAAGGAACTTCTGGATGACCTGGAAGGTGAACCAGGAGGAAAAAAACAGTCAACAATGTTAGAGAAAATTTTCACCCATTTGCGAGATGTTTCGTTTATATGTGCTTACCTCCATTTCCTTCGAGGAGCTTGTTATTCCAAACTGAGGCAGTTTTATGTTTACAGCATCAAACAGACTGTTCACCATGAGCGTGAACTCGCTGGTGCCATCAGTCTTCCAGTCCAGGCTGCTTGAGCCGCTGGTAGACCCTTAGCCCGACTGCAGTACTGCGGCTTAATAGCTATAAAGAAAGAAATTAATACAATACTTTAATATGTGTCGCAACCGCGCCAAGGAGTTCTAGTTCGACTGTAAATTTGGCACACACTTCAGCACCTTTACTTACCTGAACAGCCAGCCGGACATTCATTTTTCTCATATTGTCGGAAAATGAAAGGAAAGCTCACGATAGAAGCTGCAACCGGAAGAAAAGGAACCGCCAGTTCATGAATGTGAGCTGTCGCCACAAGGTGATAGCCAGACAGGAGAAACAGTGCTGCCGCCGAAAGGATAGGAAAGGCAAGCTCAAGAGAGAGAGCTGTCACCGAAAGACGATGGAAGGCAGGCAAAAGAAAGAGTGGCGCCGCCGAAAGATGAAAGGCAGGCATAAGAAAGACGGGCGCTGCCGAAAAGAGAGAAAGGGCAAACGCGCGAAAACGGGTTGCCACGATCGGAAGCGCCAGCGTCGCCGGCAAAATGACAGCAGCAACGTCAGTAACGTTGTTAGCCCTGAAACTAGAGTCAGAACCAGAGCTAAAGAAATGTGCGAGGCATCGCTATCGCGCAAAGCGAAGCGCATAAGTGTGCCGAGGCTATTGGATCTGGGCAGTAGAGTAAACTGCAAAAAGAAAGCATACAAGCATTCACGCGAGAAAGAGTATCAAGGGATGAAACCGAGGTACAAGAGAGCGCTGCTCAAGAAGGTCAAAATAAAGGAGCGAGGCAGGGGTGAATCTTGCCGCGAGCACAGAGAGAGCAAGACGCGCAAAGGCGCGTGCTCTCATGCGGGCTCTCTCTTTCCGCTGCAGTCACGGGAGAAACCGCGATCCCACAGAAAGCGGCACGCGCGCGCAGATAAAACGCGTGTACGGCTCAATAGGCGAAAGTCTGTACGAGGCCGCAGTGACAGGGTCAGGAAAATTGGCAAGAAGAAACTGCCTAAGCGCTCGGCCAAGCTTAGGTATCGCGATGGAAAGCCGCGTGTCAGGATAACGCTCTCCAGTAGGCGCAAAATCAAAAGGCTCGGTAGAGGCGAACCACACATCGAGCGGAGAGGCAAAAGGGTGCGCGAGAAATTGAAGACTCGTGGGTCTCACTTGCCACCACGAACAAACGTAAAGAAAGAACGGTCACATCGGAAGCGTTCCGCACTTGTTATGGGACGTCGCGACTGGCGCGCGAAGCGCAAAGAAAGGGACAAGTCGGTAGTGAGTGAAAGCGAATCGCTCTCGTACTGTACCTCCCGTAGAAACTGGAAGGAGAAGTACAGAGAGAGAGAGAAAAAAAGCGCAGCCACAGTGAAAAAGGCAGACACTTCAGCTTCCACGGGAAGTGAGGCAAAAGCGAACGCAGACGCACTAAGCTGTGCGTTCTAAGCAAGGCTGCCTTCGCCACCTAATGACTTACATTTTGTCACTTCGCGAACAGCTGTTAAGTTCGCTCGCAGATCGGGGAAAAATTGATATCCTCATTTGTGGCCTCAGCTGAGTGTTTTTCTGGCCGAGTGATCTCAAGAGAGCAAATTTATTTTGCATTCATTTCATTCCGCGTATTTCCTGTGTTTGACACTTTGTTTGAGTTAATTGCCTTAGAGTTCTTGTATCCCACATCTGTCTTGTTGAAGAGGGAGCGAAAAGGGGACAGAACTATTGCTAGCGGAGTTTTATGACCTTTAAGTCTGGTGTATTGACGGGTGACGGATGGCGCTTGCTCGTGTTGGGTGTTGCCTGTTGTCGGTCGGTTCTTGGCAATATGCAGAGCGATCAACGACCGATGCTGAGAAGCAAGCTCCTCCGAAGGACCGAGCGAAGCTGATCCCGTCACCTGGGCGACAAAGCTGCGGAGCAGTGATCCTGTCCTGATGAGCGGGACCTGTTCACGGAAAGCAGCCTGGAGCTACCTGCGGCTGAACACCGGACGAGAACTTGGAGGTGCCTGGCGTACGAGCGCGCCCGCATCCGAGTCACGCGGAAGTAGCTCGTCTTCGTGGTGCATTGTCTGGCGGCGGTGGTGCTGTAGTGCCGGCGCCCACATTTCGCTGGCTGGCCTCTGTGGAAACCAGCGCTGCGCGCCCGCCGTCGCTCAGAGCAGGCCCAGACTCTCTCGGACATGTCGCGGCTTGCAGCGTGAATCATCCGCCTCGCTGGCGCCGACGCGGGCCCTTCCTCCTCCCCTCCTCTCCGTCGGCTCGAACACCTGCGGCGCTTCGCCAGCCGTCGCCTCTCGGCCATTGGCCTAATTTGAACGGTGGCCAGTGCCGTGACCTGATTGGAGGATTTGAACTGCTGGCTGCCGCAACCGACACCGGCGGCTTTAAAAACGGAGCCGCGCTGAGCCCCAGCAGTAGATGAGCCATCACGCCGGAGCTACGCTCGCCGCCGGGGCCGCCCTTCTTCTTTGTGCTAGCCCGTGGTGCTCTTGGTCCTTGTATCATGTAAAAGCCCTTGTACATACTGTACATAAAAGTCATTTGACTCACCGTCGCTTCGACCGTTTCCTGGCTCGGACTCCCCCAGTCCCAACAGTGGCGGCAGCGCTGGGATGCCCCAAAGTCCCAACACGGCGCAGGGTGATACGTTGCCTACAGGGCCAGTACGTATCGTGACGTCACGTCCGAGTTGGGAACGAGAAGCATGGAGGAAAAAAAACTGAGGAGGGAGCGGCCGGCGACAACCTTGAAGCCTAGTCTTAACAAGTAAAGATATAGTAAAAAAAAGAGAGTGTGTCCCCCCCCCCCCCCCCCCCGTGATCACACCACGTGATAGCGTGCGGTAAAATCTAGCCCCGCTATGCGCGCATGCGCGGATTAGCGCGGCAGACTGACTGTAGATCAACCTCCTTGCTGTAGACGCCCGCGCCGCGGGTCGCACTTACGCACGCACTAAAACATACCAAAACATAAAGGACAGACTCGGAGAGCGAAAAACTGAGGGAGAAAACGGCTTCCTAAACACTCGGCTTGCGAACGCGACAACGGGCGCTAAAAGCATTTCATGCTTAAAACAATGAAAGCGAAAGCAAAGCCGCCACCCGACTGAATGAAAGGCACTCCACGCGTTGGTCGACTCCTCCCACCGTCTGCGCGGAATTAAAAAAAGGCATGAGCCGGACGTTAATCCGATTTAAATTAGGGAAATCGGCCTCACGGGCTATAATTCGAAGTTTCTAAGAATGCTCGGAACGTGGATCGAGTTCCCGCGGCAAAAAGGCGAGTTTAGATACCTCTCCAGTGCACCTTTAAGGAAAGGAAGTGCGCATAACTGGCTCCTGCGGTCAGCGGACGCCTGAATCGCGCTTATAGGTATCTGGGGTGATGAGAGAGAAATGTGGGCCAGCGCTATGCGTTAGCGTTGACAACGGTGAGCGAACTCTAGCGATCAACCATTAACTGCCACCTGCCAGGGTGGCGGGGTGGGTGGGGACTTTAATTAGATATAAAGACAAACAAAGAGGAATTCCTTACCACTCATGTGGGAAAAAATCCCGTTCCTCTCGCTCGTAACGCCTCCCACGGCTTTGACAACCTCGTGAAATACTTGCATAGACCTCTTCTTTGAGAAGCAGGCATTGGTGCAGCAAGTCGAGCATATATTTATCTATTTCTCCGACCACAAAGCTTCCTTCATGGCAATCAAGGACTGTTAGCGGAGTGTTTCTTGACGAAGGAATATGTGCGAAAAATTAACGTTGTCTGTAATTATACACACATGTCTTGCTCGAATTCTTTGCCTCCATCTATCGAAAAGCTGGAAGAGCTGATGTGCTGCGCTCGAATTTCGCATTAGGAAGTAACGGAATCGTCGGCAATATTTTCTAACCTTGTGTCGCCATAGTTGCGTCATATTTGGTTATAGTTGGGGTTGACAGCTGTAGCGTGGGCAGGACTTGCTGGCAAGTTCCTGTCCAGTCCTCTAGTTAGGCTCCATGGTGGTTGGCTAGCACTATGACTGAAAGCATTTTATGGCTACCCCCTCTCAAAAATGATTGCTTTCTTAAAAAAAGGCGGAACGATGGAGGCATTTACAAAATAAAGGTAATTCGTAATTTATACATGATGGTTCCGTAAACCATTATGTATAAATTACGAGAACATGACGTGTTTAACTGCTTAAAAAAAAGTATATAGCGAAGTATACGCTTCGTTAAAGGAAGCATTTTTGCTTACTCGACGTTCCGATCGGAGGACCGATGTTTTTCCACTTGAAAAAAGATCGGCCCCCCGATCGAAATGTCGAGTCAGAAATATGTTTTCTTTAGCGAAGCGTATACTTCGACCCAGTTGAAGAAAAGGAACAGAGGTAAAAAATACAATACGAAAACGGTCAAAAATACGACAAAATATTTTGTAACTTTCACATAACGGCACATTTTTCTGTTCCTTTAGTATTTTTGTGTTTGGTTTATGGAGGTTTAACGTCCCAAGGCCACTCAGGCTGTGATTGATTGGGAGGCTCTACGTCCTTGCCCAGCCAAGGATGGCCGCGGAGCCTACCTGACCTTCTTAAAGCTTTTATCATTAGCCATGTATAATTTTTTTTTCCTCTGTCGTCACTAGATAACGCATATCAATGTTATAGGCTCTCTACACCGGCGATTATTTTAATATTCCTATAAAATTCTGCACAGGACAATTCCCTCATACCCTGAGCTTGGCGCATGATGGCCTCAGTTGCCTATGTGCCATAAAACCCAACAAACAAACCACTCAGGCTGTGACGAACGCCGTAGTGAAGGGCTCCGGAGATTTCGGCTACCTGGGGTACTTTACGTGCACGGACATCGCACGGTACATGGGCCTCTAGAATATCGCTTCCATCGAAATTTGACCGCCGCGGCCGGGGTAGACCCCGCGTATTTCGGGTCAGCAGCCGAGAGGAATAACCACTAAGCCACCACGGTGGTTATTTTTTTTTCTTGGTCTACTACTGTACTTTTTTCTCGTACATTTCTGTAGTCTATACTTCTTTTGTACATTTTTGCAGTTACTACACAAAATACTGTTCACTCCAAACAGAAAGGAGTTAAAAGGGAATAAAACTGTCCTTCAGCGCACACCCTTGTATAAAAGGGAGTGTACTACAGGACAGCTTACTCCCATTTAGGTGTATTTATGCCCAGAATGTTCTTACTGCAAGTTTTTGGTCATATACGCATACATTACAGAAAGTGTGTTGTGATGACAGAATTTTTGAGCGATACAAAAACTCGAATCGAGTGTAGGCCAGACGTGTAGGCTACTCAAAAGTATAGCAAATAAACACGCAGGAATGAAGGAGACGAACCTCTTAAGACTAGTCCAATCATTTATAATCAGCAGAATCATACGTGGCACCATACCTACGGCTAGCCAGAGCAGAAAAGCACAAGATTGAAATCCTAATCAGGAAAGGCGTCAAAAGCGCTCTGTGCCTCCCCCCGTAGACATCCACCCAGAACATTCAAACACACTAGACGAGCTCATTGAGGCTACCAGAGTAGCGCAGCAACAACGACTCCTACGCAGCCATTCGGGGCTAAAAATACTAGAAAAGCTAGGTTTTGAACCTCGAGGGCGGCTCAAACACACGGAGAATATCTCAACAGACACAAGGGACGAAATCAGAATCCCAGCACTCCCAAGGAACATGCATCCGGTGCACCATGAGGGTAGACGAAAGGACAGAGCGAAAGCTCTACAGAAAAAACTAGCCAACAGACAGGACGTCGTTTATACGGACGCGACGAAATATGAAGGCAGAACGGGTTTCGTTGCCCTACCCATTGGACCACAAAAGTCCGTCGAACATCCGTTTCAGATCCGAACGTCCGCTACTGTCCGCAACCCAATTTGAATGTCCATAATCGGCAATTAGCAAAGTCCACTGGTAGTAAACCACCGGAGGTCCTGCGGATTTTCGCTTTTGGACGTCCAACACTCGCGAACCGGCGAAAGTCCTGAGGATTCACTCTTTTGGACGTATGAGTCGGTCCAGCGCGGTATGATCCTCTGGTCATCCGCTGTACTACATATATGTGCCTTTGACATTTTTTCAAGTGCATATGTACGAGTTTTCGTTGTCAAACGAACAGTTACGTGCGTCAAATATGAAGCTAGCTCTGCAACCATAAGTTTCTACACATTCAAATAATTCAAAACGCGCTGTTACAAACGGGCCGGCGGCTGGCTGACGCTTGCCAACGGGTCGGCGGCGGAGCCCGCTTGTACGAAACGAGACGGGTGGCTTGAGCAAAAAGAACGAGGTTTATTTCGTGGCTTTGGTTTTCTTAGTCAGTCAAACAAAACGAGAAGGAAAGGAAAGCTGTGCTTGGCCATGACGCTGTGTGATACGATGAGCAGGGTGGAAGATGGCACACGTGGCGCTGACGAAGCAATTCGCTGTTCGCAGCACGCGCATTACTTTTGCGCCCAGCAACAACCTCTGCCAAAGCCGGTCCAGTGGCGGCGCGTCGCTGGCGTCGCTCTTTCGCGCGGCGGGAAGAGAGCGGAGTGGAAGCGGTAAGTCGGATTAGCCGCCGCGGTGGCTCAGCGGTTATGGTGCTCGGCTGCTGACCCAAAAGACGCGGGTTCGATCCCGGCCGCGGCGGCTAGAATTTCTTTGGAGGAGAAATTCTAGAGGCCCGTGTACTGTGCGATGTCAGTGCACGCTGTTGGGACTGGGTGTCCGAGCCAGGAAACGGTCGAGGCGACGGTGAGTAAAAGGACGTTTATGTACAGTATGTACGTACAAGGGCTTTTACATGATACAAGGGCCAAGAGCACCACGGGCAGCACAAAGACGAAGGGCGGCCCCGGCGGCGAGCGTAGCTCCGGCGTGATGGCTCTTCTGCTGCCCGTCTGCTGCTCGGGTTCAGCGCGGCTCCGTTTTTATAGCCGCTGGTAACGGTTACGGCAGCAGCCGTTCAAATCCTCCAATCACTGGCCACCGTTCAAATTAGACCAATGGTCGAGAGCCGGCCAGCGTCGGAGGAGTTCGCACCTACGGAGAGGAGGGGAGGAGGAAGGGTCCGTGTCGGCGCCGCGTGGCGGGATGAGTCACGCTGCATGTCGCGACTTGTCCGAGAAAGTCTGGGCCTGCTTTGAGCGTCGGCGAGCGCGCAGCGCTTGTTTAGACAGGCCCGCTAGCGAAATGTGGGCGCCGGCACGACAGCACCACCGCCGCCAGACAATGCGCCACGAAGACGAGTTACTTCCGCGTGGCTCGGATGCGGGGCGCGCTCGTACGCCAGGCTCCTCCAAGTTCTCGTCCTGTGTTCAGCCGCAGGTAGCTCCAGGCTCCTTTCCGAGAACGGGTCCCGCTCGTCAGGACAGGATCACTGCTCCGCAGCTTTGTCGCCCAGGTGACTGGATCAGCTTCGCTGGGTCCTTTAGAAGAGCTTGCTTCTCAGCATCGGTCGTTGATCGTTCTGCATGTTGCGAAGAACCGACCGACAACAGGCAACACCCAACACGAGCAAGTGCCCTCTGTCACCCGTCAATACACCAGACTTAAAGTCTCAAATCTCTGTTGGCTACATTTCTGTCCCCGTTTTGTTCCCTCTTCTACAAGAGACACATGTGGGATACAAGAACTCCAAAGTAATTAACTCAGACAAAGTGTCAAACACATGAAACACTCGGAATGAAATGAATGCAAAATAAATTCGCTCTCTTGGGATCACTCGGCCAGAAGACACTCAGCTGAGGCCACAAATGAGGATATCAATTTTTCCCCGATCTACGAGCGAACTTTTAACAGCTGTTCGCGAAGAGACAAAATGTAGGTCACGAGGAGGCGAAGCCAGCCTTGCTTAGAACATACGGCTTAGTGCGTCTACGTTCGCGTTTTCCTCGCTTCCAACGGACGGTAAACGACACTCGCTACAGCGGAAACTAGTGACTGCCTTTTTCGCTGTGCTGCGCTTTTCTCTCTCTCTCTCTACTACCGTGGTAGCTAACGTCTCTGCCTCTTTCGCGGTAGACGCGCTGTTCTTTCTCTCTCTACTACAGCGGTAGCTAATGTCTCTGCCTCTTTCGCGGTATACGCGCTTTTCTTTCTCTCTGTACTTGTCTTTCCAGTTTCTACGGGAGCTACAGTACGAGAGCGATTCGCTTTCATAGACTGGCAACTTGTCCCTTTCTTTGCGCTTCGCGCGCCAGTCGCGACGTCCCATAGCGAGTGCGCAACGCTTCCGATGGGACCGTTCTTTCTTTCTCTCTGTTCGTGGGGGCAAGTCAGACCTTGCACGAGTCTTGACTTTCTCGCGCATCCGTTTGCCTTTCCGCTCGGTGTGTAGTTCGCCTCTACACGGCCTTTTGATTTTACGCCTACTAAGTGGCGTCATTTCGAACCGCGGCTTTCTATCGCGATAACTGTGCTTGGCTGAGCGCTTAGACGGTTTCTTCTTGGCAATTTTCTTGCCCCTGTCACTGCGGCCTCGTACAATCTTTCGCTCTTTGAGCCGTACAAGCGCTTTCCTTCCGCGCGCGTGCCGCTTTCTATGGGAGCGCGGTTTCTCCCGTGAATGCAGCGGAAAGCAAGAGCCCGCATGAGAGCACGTGCCTTTGCGCGTCTCGCTCTCTCTGTGCTGGCGGCAAGATTCACACTTGTCCCGCTCCTTAATTTTCCGCCTCCCGGGCAGCGCTCTCTTGAATCTCGGTTTGGTGCCTTGGTGCACTTTTCCGCGCGAATGTTTGCACGATTTCTTTTTGCAGTTTATTCTACTGCCCAGACCTATGTGCCGCGACACACTTATGCGCTTTGCTTTGGGCGATAGTGATGCCTCGCACATTTCTTTAGCTCTGGTTCTGACGCTAGTTTCAGGGCTGACAACGTGACTGACTTTACTGACGTCATTTTGCCGGCGACGCTGGCGCTTCCGATGGTGGAAACCCGTTTTCACGCTTTTGCCCTTTCTCTCTTTTCGGCGGCGCCTGTCTTTCTTATGCCTGCCTTTCATCTTTCGGCGGCACCACTCTTTCTTTTGCCTGCCTTCCATCGTCTTTCGGTGACAGCTCTCTCTCTTGAGCTTGCCTTTACTGACCTTTCGGCGGCAGCACTGTTTGTCGGTCACCTTGTGGTGATAGCTCACTTTTCGGAACTGGCTGTTACTTTCCTTCTGGTTGCAGCTTTCTTTCTCGTGCTTTCCTATCATTTTCTCCTGAGGAAGCACATGCCGCTTTCGTCACCTAGGTTCCTGTTCTCTGACAATGTCACTATGATTCTCAGCCGATTCACGTGCGCTACCTAGATCAGACCTGTCTTTGGCGCCTTCACTAAGTTCCTCAAAGCTGCGCTCTTCCTGCTCAGCGTCTTTGAGTGCACATTCGTCCTCGTCTTTCTCGGACGGGATGACGTCTACAGCCCCCATGTCGTCTGGAAGGTTCTGTTCTCCACTGTCGTCCAGCGCCTTAGCTTCTACAGGCGCGGACGAACCAGTGTTTTCTCCTGACATTAGTGTTGACACGCAACTCGCGTCGTGCTCCTGACGCTTTTCACCCAATTTCGGATGAGGGTCGGCTCTGCACTCAGTCGCGATGTTCCCGCTACTGCAGCTTCTTTCTGGAATGTCGCAAAGCTCAGAGCAGTGCGAAAGCACGGGACTCGTTTCGCATCGCTCGCTGCAAACACCAGCGCACAACTTAGCGTCAGCAAACTCTCCATGCGCCTGCTTCCGTTGATCGTAAGTTTCGGGTTTCTGCATCTCTGCCGAACGCGCTGAACAACACGGTGTGCCGTCCTCATCTACTTCGCTTGCGTCGGCGCAAGTGTTTTCACTAATGTCCAGACGGACGTCCTCTCTGCCCTGTTCGGCAACTTCTCCTGCTTTCGACACGCTAGGGGATTCGCTTTCCGGTAACTCCGCCACAATCTCAATGGGCGAGACCTCTGTTAGTGCATCGTCCGATGCTGTGACTACCTTATCCGACGGTGTAGAGGTTTTCTCAGTTGGCGAATGCGGGGCAATTCCCACTGTTACAGCAGCAGTTACATCTGCCAAGTACGGACTACGTTCCTCTGTGCCGCACTGGCAGGGCTGCTCTACAGCGACGCTCTCTACCTCTGTGTCCCGATCCTCCGAACCTTCCGCATTTTCGAGCCATTCTAAAATGTCGGCTTTAAACTGGTAGGGAAAATCGTTAAACGATGGAGTGCTATTCTCTCGCAGGTACCTTTGGCGAAGGTCCAGCGGTGACACGTTATATCTCGCCAGTAAGAAGCTTTTCAGCTCATCGTAGTCCGCCAAGCCGCCGTCCAACAGGCGCTTGACAACGTCATACGCTTCGCTGGAAAGCAGGGCTACCAACTTCTGTGCCCAACCATTCCGCTTAACGCGCTTTCTCTCGCAGACGCGCTCGAACTCCGCAAGATATTTCGCCATATCTTCGGCGATCACGAAGGGCTGCGGCCTGTCTCTCAGCTGATGACCGTTGGTCTCACGCAAAGCGAACAATGTTCTATCTCTCTCATAAAAGATCTCGTGTGCTTCAAGCTCCAGGTCCATCAGTTTCTTAGCGCGAGCATGCCGTTTTATCTCAAGCTGCTTCCGTTTTTCTGCCTCTTCGCGCTCAAGCTGCTTCTGTTTTTCAGCCTCTTCGTGCTCACGGCGCCTTTTGGCCTCCTCGCGCTCACGGCGTCTTTCGGCCTCCTCGCGCTCACGGCGTCTTTCGGCCTCCTCGCGCTCACGGCGTCTTTCGGCCTCCTCGCGCTCACGGCGTTCTGTGATCTCTTCCCAGGCCTCATTGGCTTCCTCAGCCGTTACATTCTCTTTTCGCATTATCTCAAGAATCGCATGCTTTCGTTTTGCGGGGCCCAAATCAATGCCCAACTCTTCACAAATTTCGATGAGTTCCTTCACTTTGAAGTTCTCCATCGCTCACAATAGCCTCTTGTAGTTTGCCCTTTTCTTAGAATTCCCTTGCCGTTCACTACTATAGCGCTACTAGTATGACACGCGCAAGTAATTCTTTCCAACAACGCCTCGTTTACTCCCTCTGCACCAGCTTTCGTTTCAAAGCGCTCCGACTTGGCTCGAAACAGCAAAGCTTTCTACAGTGCTACACCCAGCCCTATCTCTAAACTACAATCACGTGTGCTAGAGCAGTCTGGCGAATTGAGGGGGAAACATCAGGCACTCACCGCGCCGAGGTAGCTGACGCCGGTCGATCCCGCAGCTGCCATCCACTGTTGGGACTGGGGCATCCCACCGCTGCCACCACTGTTGGGACTGGGGCATCCCACCGCTGCCACCACTGTTGGGACTGGGTGTCCGAGCCAGGAAACGGTCGAGGCGACGGTGAGTAAAAGGACGTTTATGTACAGTATGTACAAGGGCTTTTACATGATACAAGGGCCAAGAGCACCACGGGCAGCACAAAGACGAAGGGCGGCCCCGGCGGCGAGCGTAGCTCCGGCGTGATGGCTCTTCTGCTGCCCGTCTGCTGCTCGGGTTCAGCGCGGCTCCGTTTTTATAGCCGCTGGTAACGGTTACGGCAGCAGCCGTTCAAATCCTCCAATCACTGGCCACCGTTCAAATTAGACCAATGGTCGAGAGCCGGCCAGCGTCGGAGGAGTTCGCACCGACGGAGAGGAGGGGAGGAGGAAGGGTCCGTGTCGGCGCCGCGTGGCGGGATGAGTCACGCTGCATGTCGCGACTTGTCCGAGAAAGTTTGGGCCTGCTGTGAGCGTCGGCGAGCGCGCAGCGCTTGTTTAGACAGGCCCGCTAGCGAAATGTGGGCGCCGGCACGACAACGCTAAAGAACCCCAGGTGGTCGAAATTTCCGGAGCCCTCCACTACGGCGTCTCTCATAGCCTTAGTCGCTTTGGGACGTTAAACCCCACAAACCAACCAACTAAGTCCGATTAGTTTAATCTGGAGCACAGTCTTCTCGCGTAATTTTGGTCCTTCCTTTGCTGTGCTGATTTTGGATGCGTAGCTGCAGTCAAACAGGCTAGGAGCCGGTGGGAAAAGGCAAGAAACGTGAGTTGTTTTCGTTTTTTTTTTCTTTCCTTTAGCCGACTGACGTTCGCTTGGAGTATCTCCTTTGTTACAATCTTTAGCCGATTTAGGTCCGTTGTACAGGGCCCTTCAAAATATGTGCGAACACGGCGAAGCGTGCCCGCGCTCCGCGGAGCGTCAGCGCATCCGGCGCGGTCGCGCATCGAAACAATGTGGCGCATGCGCACAGCAGACTGGAGGCGGTGCTTCGTGTCGTCTGCTACAGCACGGAAGCGCGCCGTGCTTGCTTTGCTGGGAAGCGCACCTACACTGTGTGCTGACAGCGCCCAGACGCGCCGAGTTGGCAATGTCGCATTTTACTGACTGCATCGCGTTGTTGGTTCCGCATGCGGCCACTCAGCAACGCGTGTTCCCAGTGCAGCGTACTCGGTTAAATGCAGGTGTTTCAAATTTCTGAGCTCTATTCTGGATTACTTTATGCTGTTAAATGCCCAAAAGACACTCACGCTATGGGAGACGTCGACGTAGTAGAGGGATCTGAATCATTTCGACCCCGGCGATACTTAGCATGCACGGATATAGCACATTAAATGACCGTCTTTCCTTTCTACAACCCCACTACAACAACTACAACCCCACACATCAGGTATCCTTTAATGGACAAAAAAAGTTTGACATCAAGGTAACGCATCTAATTGAGAACGCAAAACTGATTGTAGGAAATAAAATTCATGATCCACCGAGTCTGTTCAGGGTTTGCTCTTGCGTGGAGTTTTATTTTCTCCTATGTGCTGCTTTTAAACGAGTTCCATGGCCAAGGTCAGTAGCTGGTCGGTTCGCCACCTGCGTTTATGACGGCTTTCATCCTGTTCTGGAGGGACCTGTATAGGGACCTACAAAGGCTCGCATTGGACCTTAGCCGCTCCCACTCCTCTTGGACAACAATCCATAGTACGTCCGCTGAGAGGCCGTGCAGCTGTCGGCCGGTCATAGCGCTCTTCATTACGCCCCAAACATTCTCTATAACATTTAGGTCAGGGGACTGAGCAGGCCATTCCAACACTGCGATGTCGCGGAGCTCAAGAAATGCAGCGACTTTTTTCGATTTGTGTATTGGGGAGTTATCATGCTGCAGAATGAAGTCGCTGTCCGGAAATGGTCCTCCTAGAAGGTACGGGAAGAGCACACCGTCCAGGATTGAGCAGTAGGCCTCTCCATTGAATCGGCTCTCTAGACGAACCAGGGGTCCCAGGCCTTCGGCGGTCACAGCGCCCCAAACATTCACAGCGGACCGGCCGCTGGCAGCGACTTGCTGCATGTACTCAGGCATATATCTGCAGAATACGAAAAAAACATTTGTTAGCGTTGGTAAAAAAATGCAGGTGTAACCAACAAGCTAGAAGGAACAGAAATATCAATTAATATATTTTAGGATTGTCTAGCGGTCATTACCGGGCCACCTAACACAATCACAAGAAAAATTGCGAACGAGGCCATTCTTTTATGAATTCACTTGTTTTGAGAGATCATCAAATGTTCCGAGACTCAGGCAAAGCATGATTCCTGCGTATGCCACAGTCTAAATATTGGCTCCCTATCCGCACCTATTTCTTGATGAAGCCGCCGCGGTGGCTCAGTGGCTATGGTGCTCGGCTGCTGACCCAAAAGACGCGGGTTCGATCCCGGCCGCGGCGGCTAGAATTTCTTTGGAGGAGAAATTCTAGAGGCCCGTGTACTGTGCGATGTCAGTGCACGTTAAAGAACCCCAGGTGGTCGAAATTTCCGGAGCCCTCCACTACGGCGTCTCTCATAGCCTTAGTCGCTTTGGGACGTTAAACCCCATAAACCAACCAACCAACCTATTTCTTGATGAATGAATGAATGAATGAATGAATGAATGAATGAATGAACTTTATTTCCGTCATCATGGAGCCTCACGGTCGGGGTGGAGCAATTAGGAGGGGGTGCCTCCCAGCCGGCTCTCAGCACTGGAGACCGCGGAGAGAGTATTGTAGTAAGCTGTCTCCGCCTGACGGCTGATGAGCCTTTGCTGATCCGAGTCGTGGCTCCGGATCAGCTCTTCTCAGGTGGCAAGGTCTGGGATGCTTTGTGATTTAGCCCCAGGTGAGTCCTGACACTCCAAATTATGTGATTTTGCGAACTCATTCTGTGGAAGCTACTGCAGAGCTCAGGCTCCCACTGTCTTCATCGTGTAGTAAGGAGTACGAAAAGAATCTGTTGACCTGAAGCCTCCTCCGGGCCCTGCACTCCTTTGGAGTGAGTGACCTATCCGGAACTGAGAATGTTATCCTATTCAATCTAAGTGTTTCGGTTTTTCTTTATACGTTATGCGAGGGTCTTTATTCCCACTCAGTGGCACTTCCAGAGCAGCTCGGATGTATAATTCTCGAGCGAGTCTGTGAGCAGCCTCATTCCCCGGAATACTCTCATGAGCAGGAACCCACCCATATTAGGGAGTCCTCTCTGCTTCAGGGGTAATTTGGCGGCTTGACTGGAGACCGCCCCCTTACAAAAGTTGTGAACAGCTGCCTTACTGTCAGACAAGATGATCTTGGCTTTGGTACTGACCCACGCTAGGGCAATAGCAGCCTCGTTTGCCACTAACAAATTCCTAATATTAATCGATCCTACAGTCACTTTCTCCCCATTCCCATATTTCGTGATGAACAATGTACGCGCCAACTTATAGTATTCGATGTTTATAGATTTAAGCCATAACTGACAAAAACTGAAACTTCAGTTATTATGGTTGCAACGTTCGTCACTAATCAGAGCTGTACTGTTATTTTAGACAATTGCTTTATTTTTATCGAAGTGTAAAATGAAATGTTGCTTAATGTACGCGCTTTGCAAAACTACAGTTGCTAGGCCACTGCAAAAATTATTATTGATACTTGCTAGAACAAGCATATAAACGTTTAAACCTTAATAACAGTAAATACTAGTGCCTAAAATGATCCTTCATTTTAGGATGCACTTGCTTAAATGATTACACTCACCGGCAGTTTTCAGGCCGCCAGACTCGCTGACGCTGGTCCCACCTGGTCGTGAAAGCAGATTCATCAGTAAATATGACCTTTCCCCAGTGCTCCTCTGTCCAGTGCTCATGATCTCGGGCAAATGCCAGGCGCTTGTCCTTGTTCTTCGCGCTCACAAGTGGCTTCTGCACAGCTATTCTTGACTTCAGGCCAGCCGCGCGCAGGCGACGCCTCACTGTTGCGTTCGACACACCCGGAAGCCCGACAGTGTTCTTAATTTCAGTCGAACTGGCAGTGGGCTTGTCCACAGCGGCCGCAACTATGTTCATGTCGTCGTCTTCATTGGTGACTTTGGGACGGCCTGTCCGCGGACGATCCGTGATCCTTCGCTCCTTTCGGTATGCCCGAACGATCC
The DNA here is from genome assembly GCF_055824585.1 of Amblyomma mixtum. Classification (NCBI taxonomy): domain Eukaryota; kingdom Metazoa; phylum Arthropoda; class Arachnida; order Ixodida; family Ixodidae; genus Amblyomma; species Amblyomma mixtum. Next base: position 72,881,456 of record NC_143019.1, read on the forward strand.
GATTCACGGTCGAAAGTGGTCGATTTGTTAGCACTGATATCCTCCTCTGGGAGTATGCTTGTTGGCTTAGCGCTACAATTTGCCATCTTTCGCTCTCCGGGACACGAGACATCGCTTGCTCTCCCTAGCTTCGGCGAAAAATGACGCCCCCCAATACTGTTACACTGCTTTTATGGGCAGCGTAAGAAATAAGCATGAAAAGAAAAAAGTGACATCATTGCTTTAAAACTGATAGCTTGGTGTTTGTCAGCCGATGAACATAAAGAATGTGCAGTGGATCGTGCTTTCACAAGTCATCCGAGAATCATTCACTAGTACAGAGCAGTCGCTTAGCTTGGCACGAATTTGCAGCAGCTTATCAGCCGCGCCAGCGGATAAGAGATTGCCGTGCCCAAGCTACCTCCCTGTGCCAGTTGATACCCTTCCATAAGACTGAATAACGCGCTGCAATCAGTAAAATGCGACATTGCCAACTCGGCGCGTCTGGGCGCTGTCAGCACACAGTGTAGGTGCGCTTCCCAGCAAAGCAAGCACGGCGCGCTTCCGTGCTGTAGCAGACGACACGAAGCACCGCCTCCAGTCTGCTGTGCGCATGCGCCACATTGTTTCGATGCGCGACCGCGCCGGATGCGCTGACGCTCCGCGGAGCGCGGGCACGCTTCGCCGTGTTCGCACATATTTTGAAGGACCCTGTACATGTGCATGGTTTTAGCAGTAATGCAACTCGACTGTATGTTTTATGCTTAGTGGAAGTTGTGTTGTGCCCTGTTAAACCTGTTTTGAGCATTGGTTTCGATTCTTTATATGTGGTACACCTTTTTCAGCATTTATTTCCTTTTGTGCATATACACTTCTCAAAATGTAAAATATTCTGCGAAATGATCTGTTCCTCTTCATGTACTGGAGATGCATTCCTTAAAAACCGAGCATGCTTTCTTTGCAGGTCCGAGAACTTGTGCAGCTTGGGGGGGGGGGGGATTCAAATGTCGCTGGCATATGTAGTAAGCGATCAGCTGGCAGCAAAGTTCTCTTGGGTTGGGAGGAAAAGCAAGCTGGACTTTTCAGCCTTGAAGATGTCCAATGCAATTATAAGTAAGCCAAAGACTACTGCCTGCTTAAAAATTTTCAGCGGGGGTGGAAAGCCAGTTGCAGAAAATTGAATTTTGGTGGCCTGTAGCAGCAGCAAATGTTGTACCTATCTCCTCATTGTAAGAATGAAACTTGGAGAAAAAAAGACATTTATCCCCTTTTATTTACAATTTTTTTCTGCTGGACACATGAGCATGAAAAGGATTTTTGCAAACCAGTTCAGTGCTTGCCTCTTGCAGTGATAGCTATATGAGGAACTTGCTAACTGGTGTTGCATTAACCTCTGTCCAACTTCTGGCCAAATAGAAAGTTATGCAGGTAGACCTCAGTGATAAGGGCCATGGAGGCTCTCTGAAAAGCATTTCATATGTAGTCATGTGATTCATTTGAGTTGTCATTGATACTTTGCCCTGCATAATCCTGAATAGAGTTTTCATTCCTCTTTGTAAGGTTTGTGAGTGTCTAGTGGAAGGACATAAGTATCCTTATGTTATAAGTAAGTGCACTTCTATTGGAGCTATTTTGTGCTGTTATAAGTGGGTTTAGTGGTTTGAGTTACTTTGATAACAAATTCTTATAGCATTACTGTTTTAAGAGCCGCCAACTGTATATACTCAGTTTTATTATAATATGTGTACTCTTTCTTAAAAAAACTTTTTTTTGCTAATATCGTAATTTATCGCTAGCAGTGCTTTAGTGTTTGGCGAATGCTATCACACAGTATAAATACAAAATTTTAACAACTTGTGGTTTTTATTTTTAGCTGCTGCAGGGGAGTTATAATAATAATAATAATAATGTTTATTTGATCACCACGTTGTACATGATGATGCAGGGGACCGAAGTAAAAGCTGTCTTTCAACAGCTTGACAGAGCAACGGCCCCCCTTTTTGGCAGCATACAAAGTGGCGCAAAAACGAAATATACAAGGTAAAGGGAAAACTACGTGCGATGAGCACACCGCACTAAAAGACAGTACAGAAACATGTTACAAAACAGATTCACCTGGCACATATATTTAAAGCAGTACAAAACCATAAACACATGGCAAAAAGAAATAAGGTATTCTAATATTTAACACAATGCAATTACATGGTAAAGACACTTTAATAGAAAACATATGAATACGAGCCAGGAACACCAACAGTTCCAAGGCGGCTGTTCTCGTTGCATGAAGAATTACATGAAATGTTTACAAAGAAAGTAAGTTAGAAGTCTGTGAAATGTTACACATTGGGGTGTTATATTCTGTTTCTGGTTTTCTAAAGTTTGCAGACCGTACGTTGTTCAAAATGTATTAGTTTGCCACATGTCATTATTTCTTGTTTCATAAGTTTATTCGCGCCTTTTCAGGCCTGAAAGATTTTGAATGAAAGACGTTTTATTCAAAAATTCCTGTTTAAGTGTTCGGCTAAGGCGATAGTCATAGATTTTTGTTACTGGTATAATTTTGTGCTCTAAAAATATTTCTCCTGTGTGATGTAACCTTGGTAACCTCTTAGCAATTCGCATTGCCTTTTTTTGCAATACGAGTAATTTGCTCAGATTTTCCTGTGTTTTAGTACCCCAGATAAGGCTACAGTAGTTAAAGCGAGAATGGAATAAAGAGTGATAAACTAACATCATTACACAAGACGGCAAGATTTCGCGGTTGCGATAGAGTATACCAATTATTTGCGACAACTTAGAAGTTATGTGGGCTATGTGATCGTCCCAGGACATTTGCTGATTAAAGACAACCCCCAGGGTTTTGAAATGTGCCACTATTTCCAGTGGACAAGATCGCAAACATAATTGCTTTGTCAGGTGAACTTGTTTATTCTTGGCCCGGAAGATAACTGCTTTCGTTTTGTTTACAGTTTCCACAAGGAAGTAGGGCCAGCGTCGAGGAGTCAATAAAATCATAGCTGAGACATGCGCCTGAAAGGCTTTCCGGAAGTCAAAGACGGAAGAAATCAGAATCTTCTGCCGACCCATCTGAAGGTGTGTTTTGTGCAAACCATAATCATTAGCAGCCATAATTTGCTTGACTTATCAAACCCAGCCCCACTTGCTATTGTAGCCTGCTTATACTTTAAGATGTCAACCTCTACTTTTGTGATCAAAAAAGGAAGCTTTTTTTGTGCATTGCTCCACTACAGTTCTACAGTGGCAGTTTCTGTTAAAAGCTTTGATGAACCTAATGAAGTTGTTAAAAAAGTATGTTTACAGTTCACGTCAGTCAAAGTGTGTGTATATATATAGCTTGAGCATTCTTCAAGAATACCTGGCTCTGTGAGTACGCATGGACATTATTGGTGCCTTGGCAATTTCTTTATACTTAGTTCTTTTTATTCTCTTCCAGGAAAAAGTTGTGTTATTCTTCAAAAATTATAATCCCCCTCCCCTGCATAGTCTCGTAACACAGCATCCTGACTAGCTCGTGTGTACAGTTGTGCCTTGTTAATGGTTATATGGACACTTCGGTTCCTGACAAAAGGTGTATGAAGTGACTCATTCATTACAATGAACCGTGAAGAAAAACACTATAGTTACGGTCTGCTTCCGTGCATAGTGGCGGGCTGTGAAGTGGGAATCGGATAATCTTGGGAGCTTATGATTGTAATCACTAAGTCTTTTTAAGTAATGCCGTGTAGGTTTAAGCCCGTTTGAACTGCCTAGAGGCTGCGGGCTCATCTTGTCTCGCTTATTGAAATTTTAATGAAAGTCAGAGGCGTCAGAATTAATGCACTTATAATTTATGATGGTTATTTTTTGCTGAGATAACAAAATAAATCTAATAAAGGATTAATTCCTTTTCTCAGAGCAATAGTGCCTGGTAGTCGCCAATGTGGGCTGAGCTGCATTGTGAACTCAAAGTTGTATCCAACCATCTGTGGCTCTGTATCTGTGGCTGTTGGCTTCTCTCATAGAGAGAATATTGTTATTTTGAAGCAGGTGTTGCTTATGCACATTCTGGCACAAAAGGACACGACAACCTCTCGTAATCTAAAGATGCATGATCTTCATGGAATTTGCCATCTTGTCTCCTTCTCTTCCTATGAGATGCCGCTGAAGTTTGAGGAGCTGACACCAGAGCAGCAGCAGGTTGTTCTAGTCAAGAAGAAGCCTCCGGAGGTGGTTGTGATCCAGCAAGAGCTGGAAGACAACTTTGACAGACATCGGTACCTCAAGTACATCAAGAAGAAGAAATGACCGTCTGCACCTTTCTTCTGATGTATGCTACATTTAGATGACATCCTTCATGAAGCAACCTACCGTGCCGCCGCGGTGGCTCAGTGGCTATGATGCTCGGCTGCTGGCCCGAAAGACGCGGGCTCGATCCCGGCCGCTGCGGCTGAATTTCTTTGGAGGAGAAATTCGAGGCCCGTGTACTTTGCGATGTCAGTGCACGTTAAAGAACCCCAGGTGGTCGAAATTTCCGGAGCCCTCCACTACGGTGTATCTCATAGCCTTAGTCGCTTTGGGACGTTAAACCCCATAAAACCAAACCAAACCAAGCAACCTACCGCAGTGCATTCTCTTTATTATCGTCACAGACTACAGCGTCGCGAAAGCCTGTATATCAGAAACTTTTATTGTTGACTGTGAGTCACATTGGAGGTGTCCATGTTTTGTCATTGTTCACTGGTTTGAGAAGCTGATTGGGGAGTATTGTTGGGCAAGGTGGTCCTTCACTCAGGGACAAAGGACAAGCCAAAAGTCTGCACGGTGATGTCCTTTTTGTTTTGATCTGCCTTCGTGAGCAAAGCTTGAACCATGTTGGCCAGTGCTAGCAGTAGAATTATGTCCTGGGAAAATAAATGCTGTTGGTGCTTGTGTTTACAGAGCACTTTCTTGCTTTGTTATGCAGAGAATGGTAGTCCTTCAGGGCTGTGTATCTCTGGCAGTTGTGCTGCTTGGCTCATTCTAATTAGTGACACTACCATTAGGGTGTTTTATTTAGTTGTTTATTTAACTCCTGAAATGAAATTTTGCATTATAATGAACTGTGATAGGGTAACAAAAATAATAGGATAGGTATAACACATGGCTATTATATGCACAATTTCCAAAATAAGAAATGAGTGCCTTTCCATACATGTACTGAAGAAATATGGAGAAGGCGAACAGTAACTGATTGAAACACTGGGCACGAACCCAGCATAAAACATTGCTTGGAACAGTGCACCACATAACGTTTTTCAAAAGCAGTACGGCTCCCAACAAACAGAACAGTAAAAAAAATTATATACTTTCTTAGATACATGATGTGGCTGTAAAAAACGAACCATGAAATATGCACGCTACAACAGGCCGTTCTTAGAAACAAAACTACTAGTAACTAAGTACTTAAAGCGTATTGCCTTTGAAACATCTACTTTAGAAACCAGGCCCTTGGCTGATGGCCTCTGAGGCCACCTTTATATTGTGGGAGCAGCTTTGCTATCCTGTTGCCGTCCCGTGAGCTTAATGCCAAACCATATCCCATAGGTGCACTCTAGCAGCAGATGTTTAACTCCTGCTGTACATGGAAGCCAGTTTTTTATGTTCAGATCGAGACAAAATTCCAGAGTGCTGTGGTTCATTGTGTGTCAGTGACACCTACAGGACATTGATTTTTGATCAAAAGAGGCGTATAGACGCAGTCTGTAGTGTTTCAGCAATACTTACTATTGGCCCCTTGGTCAAGAAAGCTCTATTTCTGAGTGTGTAAACTAAATGACTCGCACCCCACCGGCTGTCAGTTTGTGCACTGTTGAATGCCACTGGCACTCTTCCAGCAGATGCAGAAACATGCTATGTGTTCAAGGCATGTTTCCGGATCTGCTGTCTGCTGGAAAGAGCCAGTGGCATTCAACAGTGCACCAACTGACAGCCGGTGGGATGCGAGTCATTAAGTTTACACACTCAGTAATTAGCTTTCTTGACCAAGGGGCCAATAGTAGGTATTGCTGAAACACTACAGACTGCATCAATACGCCTCTTTTGATCAAAAATCAATGTCCTGTGGACGTCTACCACTTGGAAAGTTTGGTCCGTCGGGTAGTGTTCGGACGTCCCGCATGCGACTGCCGTGTTCTGACGTTCTCTGAACGTCCCTTGCACAAGCGATAATTTTCCACCGGACGTCCTGTGGCCGTTTAAAAAAGGCACGTCAGTTTCCGGACGTTTGACGGACGTCCGAAAATCCGATTTTGGCGTCCATGGGGCTCTCACTGGACTGCCATTTTCTTTGCGCCGGACGTCCATCAGACAACCTATGTACGTCCGTCGGACATTTGCGGACCTCTACAGATGTCCAGCAGACGTTCAAACATACGTTGCCATGGCATCCGTTGGATGTTCGATGGCTCTTCGTGGCCCAATGGGTAGTGACTAGGGAGGGCGGAAACCGAGTCTCGTGCTGCAGCGGCTGAGGAGGTAGCCATTGCTCTGGCCCTAACTCAACAGAATGTCAGGGTGATTATAACAGATTCCAAATCGCCTATCCGAAACTACAACGCAGGCAGGGTATTTGTCAAAGCAGTCAAAATTCTGACTGCCGGCCTGAGACCGGCAGAACTATCTTGACCTAGTTTGGACTCCGGCCCACGAGGGCTTCCGGGGAAACGAGACAGCGCACGCATTGGCCCGAGGACTCGCACACCGGGACCAAAATGCCGTCTCGTCGAGCAGAGAGCCCCTTCAGAGGGACGAGGAGCTGAACACGTACCAAGATATTCTTAGCCATTACACATTAGGAAGACAGACACTACCTTGAGCATGCAAGGGCCTCAGCAAAAAGAAAGAGGTCATAAGGCGAAAGTTACAGGTGGGAGTTTTTTCCAACCCACTAGCACTAAGCAGATGGCATCCGGCAATCCAAGACCCGAGGTGTAAACAGTGCAATGAAATAGCAGACATGATCCACATGGTGTGGACATGCCCTAGCCACAACGAACCAGACAGGAATATAGAGTCCTGGGAGGCTTTAATGGCCAGCCAGAAAGAAGAACAAAAAAGTCATCCGTCTGGCCCTGGACACCGCTGAATCCCAAGGGATCCCAGCCTGCTGAAAGGGGAGGAAGATGACGGCGGTCAAGACTCAAGTATTCATCGCCCTCTAATTCCGTGACGGGTGTAAATAAGGTTATTTCATCATCAAGCGAAAAGCGTCACTAGGCTCAACACCGCGCTTCGCGTGAGCCGGAGGCCAGATTTGCCACTTCTGCGCATGCGCGAAACCGAGCGACGTCACGCGCAGCGCAGGTGGCCGCCGACTCCGTAATAAAAAAAAGAATAAAAATAAGCACAGAAACGAAAATATAAAGAAGGGAATGAAAGGAATAAAAAAATTCAGGGGGCACTTCGGCTCCCTAAAGTGCTGCAAGGCGTAAGCGTTTCCTGGCCATTGTTTGTTTTTATTTACTTTTTTCTTTTTCATATTTGTTTTTTATTTCTTTGATTATTTTCTTAACTTTATTGTTTTTTATTTTTATTTCCACATCTTGTTTTTATTTTGTTTTTATTTCTGTTTATTCTCTTATTTTTATTTTTTTATATTCATTTTCTTGACTTTACTCCTTTTATTTTATTTACGAAGGCCATGCATTCACTAGATGCGCCTTTATTCATGCTGGAACCTTTGAGCCTTTTAAGCAGTGATGCCGAAAGGCGGACGACTCTGCCTACGCGTCTGTCGACACGGCTGCCAACGCGTCTGTCGACACTCCTGCCGACGCGTCTGTTGACAGGGCTGCCGACGCGTCTGTCGACACTCCTGCCGACGCGTCTCCTAACGACAGTATGAGGCATTAAAGACTTTCGCCTTAATATCAAATAAAAATATAAATAAAAGAGAAACATTGCGCCAGGAAACTCATATCTAGGTGGACACCCGAACCGCGCCGTAAAGGAAGGAAAATGAAAAAAAAAATAGTTTAAAGGAAATGAAGCCGGTGTCTCTCATATCTCGGTGGATACCCTAACCGCGCCGTAAGGGCAAATGAAATGAATTGAAAATTGGTTTTAAAGAAAGGAAATTCCTATCTCTCATATCTTGGTGTACACCCGAAAGAATGGACACCACAGTACCTGACAGTACGTGTCTCTAAAGCAACCTTCTAAGACAGCACCGTATTCACTGCACGCGCGTTTCCTCCTCCGCCTCTGTACAGGCAGTGTGTGGACGGCCGAACGCCTCCACCGTTATCGTGGTGCTCCCAGCGCATTGTGCGCGAACTGCGACAGCCATGACGTCAAAGCAAGCGTACTGAACCTTTTCGCTCGTATATCCAGGCTTAGCCACAGCTAAGCCACTGCCAATTTTTAAGGCGAAAGCCTTTAATGTCTCATCGTTGTAAGCAGCAGTTGTCGACAGAAATGTAACGCTTTTCAATTTCCTTTCCTCAAAAACCAATTTACCGACGAGCACTCGACCCGAACAGGCGATGGCGTTCTGTGTACTCCCTGACGGCGTTGCAAGACGCTGTCGCGTTCCACTCTCTTAACCACACATCAGTGACACAAGCATCAACGCCGCGCCTAAGCCTTTCGCCTCACAGCACCTTATGTCAACAAAGTGCCCCATATTTTTGATGGTAGTGCTGTAACCTTCTAATGCTCAGCCGAATGTTGCTTTCGAAAGTTCGTCTTGCGCTAGCTCAAATAGTAAACAGCGCCACAGAGAGACCCATCAGAAGGACACCTTTCAAAGCGTTCGTCCGAATGGCCGCGTTACTCAATGTCGCGTTACTATGAAACGCAAGGCTCTCCAAAAGGGACCAGTAGGTGGTATCACTGGTACACAGATTGTTGACCGCCTAGTTGCTGTAGAACTTTTGGAGTGGTATCAAGTGATTCGGCGCGTCCCGGAGCATAATATTACGAGTCGAATGAAAGCGTAGCTTATCATAGGGATTCGCACCGACGACCTTTGGTTCCCCAAACCGTGACTTCTTAGAACTTCAAACGTCCATTACGCCTAAACTATTCGACATAGGGCACTCGAAGTGATGTCAAGCCATTTGTCTTCTTTCGCTGTATACGTTGGCATCCAAAAAATAGATATCCGTATATAACTAAAAATTTGTACTGGATATAGCGAAGATGGCTAATGACGCAATTATAATAATAATAATAATTGGTTTTTTGAGGAAAGTAAAGGGCACAGTATCTGTCTCACATATCTCGGTGGACACCTTAACCGCGCCGTAAGGAAAGGGAGGGAGGCGGAAGTGAAAGAGAGAAAGAGGTGCCGTAGTGGTCGTCTCGGAATAATTTCGACCACCCGTACGTTAGTGCAGGATGGATGGATGGAAACAACTTTATTACACACACACAAAAAAACAATCTTCCAGGGTGGTCCCCTACTGGTCCAGGAGTCCACGGGCGTGTGCTTCACGTAAAGCCCGATCCACTAGCCATTTCTGGCCGGCGGGCTGAGCGGTCCGTAAAGCAGCCTCCCAGGAAGAATGAGTGGGATTGGGGATGGGGGATACTGCCTTTGGGGAAGAACATTCCCAAAGGTAATGGAAAAGTGTGGATTTGGGCACGCCACAAGTGTTACAATCAGGAGGAAAGGTGGGATGAAAGCATGAGAGGCGGTGGGGTGAAATAAAGCAGCCTGTCTGTAATTGCCGCCATGTGGCGCTGGATAAGGGCGACAAGGTACTGTGGGGTGGTGGCAGTGTCATGCGGCTGAATTTGTAAAATGTGGTAATTTGGTGACATGTAGAGAGGACCGCAGGGGCTTCTTGCGCAGGGTTGGGTGCCTGATCCTCCGGGGTCCGGGAGGAGAGTTCTCGGGCCAGCGCATGAACGCGCTCATTACCGGGGATCGAGGCATGCCCAGGGACCCACGACAGAGTAACCGTTCGGTCGAGAGAGGTGGCCGTGGTAAGTATACGGTGTGTTGCCGGAGTCGCCACGCCCTTTAGGTAGTGGCGGTACGCGGCCTGTGAATCTGTGCAAATTTCTGTTATGTTTTTGTCAATGATGGTGTGGGCCAGAGCAAGTGCGATGGCGGCTCCTTCCGCCTCTGCAGGCGAATTAGTTCGAATAGTGGCGGCGGCCCCCACTGTGCCGTCTTCATAGGCTGCGACTGCCGTGAAATATCCTGGTTTACAATTTTGTGCCGCGTTGACATAAAGGATATCGGAGCGGTTGCTGTATGTTTTGGTGTAATAGCTCGCTCGTGCCTGCCGCCTACCGTGATGGAGACTAGCACTCATATTGCGCGGTAGGGGCTTCTGATATATGTGATCCTGCGTGCGCAGAGAAATCATGTAAGGTGTAGGACTTGTTGGGGTGGGAATTGGTGGATTGAGACGTAGCTGTCGCAGTAGGCATTGTCCTGTTTCCGTGCGACTCAGGCGGACTAATTGGTTGGTGCGTTGAGCCTCTATTAATTCGATCACTGTATTGTGGGTACCAGTGGCCAGGAGACGTTTCGTGCTAACCGTCCGTGAAAGACGTAAGGCAGAGGTGACAGCCGTGCGTATTAGGATGTCTGCCTGTTGTGTTTGCCGCTGAGTGAGTATGTGGTATGGAAGGCGGTATGTAATGCGTCTAATGATTAGTGCATTTGTCATATTGAGGGTCTCGCGTTCAGACAGCCCATGATTGCGTGCTGCCACCCGCCTGATAAGTGCAGCGACCTGTTTGGTCTATCTCTGCAAGAGCTGAAGGGTGGCGGTTGCATCGAGTGTGTTGTTAATGAGAAGGCCGAGAATCTTCACCTGAGGCACAATGGGCACTGGATTCCCGTACATGTGCAGTTCAATCGGGGGGTCACTGGGGAGGGGTTTCAGCTGCAGGAGTTCCGATTTATTTGGAGAGCAACGGAGGCCTGTGTTTGCTAAATGAGTGGTGGTGATGTCTATGGCAGATTGCAGGATATCCTGGGCTGTTCCAAGGGATCCTCCCGTTGTCCAGAGGGTTATATTGTTACGGGGATGTTACGGCGGTAAGTCTGTGTTGGCGGCTGCTCTGAGATGGCCAGCACTCAGCTCAGACAGCGAGGGCCCAGCTACCAACTGTCAACGTCGTCGTCGTTCAGCGCACCGCCACTTCTTCGTTCACGGTCCATCGGTAACACTATCCCCCTCGGCTGAAGGCAACGCAGGCCATCGTAGCGGTGTTTTTGAGCCTCTTGGGAGGCGGAGAGCTTGTGACGAGCAACCTGGCGGGCGGCGTCTGCTCGGGCGATAGCGTCATGCGCATATGTAGTGACAGGGCCGGCTGTGGGCAGCAGAGTGTCGAAGGGCAGTAAGGGGTCTCGTCCAAAGAGAAAATAGAAGGGCGAGTAACCAGCGGTATCATGGCGCGAAGAGTTGTAGGCGAAGGTGACAAAAGGCAAGCTTATGTCCCAGTCCCGGTGGTCGTCGGATACGTACATGGCGAGCATGTCTGTAAGCGTGCGGTTGAGACGCTCCGTTAGGCCGTTCGTCTGAGGATGATAAGCAGTGGTGAACTTGTGACGAACGGAGCAAGAACGGAGGATTTCGTCAACAACTCGGGAGAGGAAGCAGCGGCCACGGTCGGTAAGGAGTTGACGGGGAGCGCCATGGTGTAATATGACGTCGTGCAGAAGGAAGTCAGCGACGTCAGTGGCGCAGCTGGTTGGAATGGCGCGAGTGATCACGTACCGCGTGGCATAATCGGTGGCGACGGCAATCCACTTGTTCCCCGAGGAGGACTCCGGGAAGGGCCCAAGTAGGTCTAGCCCAACACGAGAAAACGGGTCGGTCGGGATGGGAATCGGCTGCAGGTGTCCAGACGGCAGGACAGCGGGCTTCTTTCGGCGCTGACAGACGTCGCAAGCGGCAACGTAGCGTTGGACGGAGCGGTACAGACCAGGCCAGAAGAAACGCCGGCGCACGCGGTCGTACGTACGGGAGACACCAAGATGACCAGCCGTAGATGCGTCATGCAGTTGTTTGAGGATAGTGGAACGTAGGTGTCGGGGAACAACGAGCAAGTGCTCAGCGCCATCAGGTCGCATGTTGCGGCGGTACAGCGTGTTTCCGTCGAGCAAAAACCGGGCCAGAGAAGTGTCGCGCCGGTCGGTGCTGACGCGGTCGATGAGAGAGGTGAGGGCGGGATCCAAGCGCTGTTCGTCGGCAATGTGGGAGAGGTCGGAGATGGAGAGGACACAGGCATCCGACGACTCACAGTCTGTAGAAGGAGGATCGACGGGATAGCGTGACAGGCAGTCTGCATCTTGATGAAGGCGACCGGACTTGTGAACCACGGAAAAGGTGTATTCTTGCAATCGCAATGCCCACCGGCCAAGGCGGCCAGTAGGGTCCTTGAGAGAGGAGAGCCAGCACAGGGCGTGGTGGTCGGTGATAACAGTGAATGGGCGGCCAAACAAGTATGTGCGGAATTTTCCAATGGCCCAAACAAGAGCCAGGCACTCGCGTTCTGTGATAGAGTAATTCTTCTCGGCGGACGAAAGAAGACGGCTGGCGTACGCAATCACGCAGTGCTGGCCGCGTTGTCGCTGAGCAAGGATGGCGCCAATTCCGTGACCACTGGCATCAGTGCGAAGTTCAGTCGGGGCAGACGGGTTGAAATGGGCCAATACAGGAGGGTTAGTGAGGACGGCGATAAGGCTGGAGAATGCAGTAGCCTGCTCTGGGCCCCAGGAAAAAGGAACGCCTTTCTGCAACAGATTGGTGAGAGGGCGAGCGACGGCTGCGAAGTTCGGGACGAACCGGCGAAAGTAGGAACAGAGACCGATGAAGCTGCGGACATCGCTGGGCGAGCGGGGACAGGGAAAAGCACTGACGGCACGAACTTTATCAGGGTCAGGTTGTATGCCACTCGCATTCACCAAATGGCCGAGGACTTTGAGTTCGCGGCGGCCGAAAGTACATTTTTTTGAGTTGAGTTGAAGACCTGCGCGGCGGAAAAGTGCCAAGATGGACGAAAGGCGAAGCAGGTGGGTTTCAAAAGAGGGCGAGAAAACAATTACATCATCTAAGTAACAAAGACAGGTCGTCCACTTGAAGCCCCGGAGTAACGAATCCATCATCCGTTCAAATGTGGCAGGGGCGTTACAAAGGCCGAAGGGCATGACCTTAAATTTGTAAAGGCCATCAGGGGTGACGAAAGCTGTTTTCTCGCGGTCTCTTGCGTCAACAGAGATTTGCCAATACCCGCTACGAAGGTCGATGGAAGAAAAGTAGCGGGCGCCATGTAAACAGTCCAGGGCATCATCTATGCGCGGAAGGGGATAGACGTCTTTCTTCGTGACCTTGTTGAGATGACGATAGTCGACGCAAAACCGCCAAGTTTGGTCTTTCTTTTTCACGAGCACGACAGGAGATGCCCAAGGGCTGTTTGAAGGCTCGATGATATCGTTGGCCAACATCTTGTCCACCTCCCGCTGGATGACCTGGCGCTCTGGTAGCGACACACGATAAGGCCTCCGGTGTATAGGTCTTGCATCGCCGGTGTCAATGCGGTGAGTCACTACCTATGTTTGACCCAGAGGAGCAGAAGCGAAGTCAAAAATGTCGGTGTAGGACACCAGAAGGTTGTGAAGATCCAGTGCATGCTCGGGGCTCAGGTCAGAAGCAATCATCGCAGAAATGGATTGCGGAACGTTGGACGGGATGTCGGGCGCTTGAGAGACAGTAGAAGGCGGTCCAGGTGAGAGAGCAGTGACGGTACAGTCGGTGAGAGAAGACAAAGTAGCAAGCGATATGCCTGCAGGAAGAACTTGTGGTGACAAGCTGAAGTTGAGGACAGGGAGGTAGGTGCTATTCTTGGTGACGCTCACGATGAGGTGCGGAAGAACAACATTGCGAGAGAGAACGACATCGGCGAGTGGGCAGGCAAGATAATCCCCATCAGGAACCGCAGGAAATGGTGACATAGGCAGATAAACGGCAGAGTCAGGGGGCAGGCGAGCGTACTCGGTGGAGCGAAGGCGGGGCGTGGAGCTTGAGGGTGTGTCGGCTGAGCTGAGAGGCAGGTCCAATCGTAGAAAGCCGCTGGAGCAGTCGATAAGGGCAGAGTGAGCGGTTAGAAAGTCTAGACCAAGGATCACATTGTGAGGGCAGTGTTCGAGGACGGTGAACAAAACTGGGATGTTATGACCGGCAAGAGTGACGCGGGCAGTGCACAAGCCAGTGACGGCAGCAGTGCTGCCATCGGCAACGCGAACGGTGGGCGAAGCGGCAGGGGTCTGAACTTTTTTGAGGCGACGGCAAAAGGATGAGCTAAGAACCGAGACTTGGGCACCAGTGTCAATGAGGGCAGAAACAGGAACACCGTCCACAAAAACGTCGAGCAGATTACAGGGCGAAGGCTGGGTCAGTAGAGGATTTTCAGGTCGGGGCACCAATGCAGCATCACCTCCGGGAGCTGCACTGGCTAGTTTCCCGCGAAGCGGCCTGCAGAGGACGGTGAGTAACTGCGGTGCGGAAGAGGTGAGCGGGAACGGTGGGCTGTCGGAGAGGGAGAGCGGCTGGTTCTGCGAGGAGGCGGTGTGGACTCGGTGCTGGGTGGGTCATTCCGAGGCGTGAAGCGACGGGGTCCATAGTCATAACGGCGGTCGACGTAGGGCAAAGGTCGGGGAGGTGCGGACCAACGGCTGCGGCAGTGGCGAGAGATGTGGCCTACGCGCGAGCACGTAAAGCAGATCGGCCGGTCGTCAGGAGTACGCCACTCATCGGGATTGCGATACCTTGTGTAACTTGGGACGAAGGTGTTGCGGGCCGTAGCAGTAGCGACCACGGGAGAGATGGGGCTCGCACTCCGTGGTTCGACGGGACGATGGCTGGAGGGCATGCCCAAGTTGGCGACCTCCTGGCGGACGACAGCTTGAATAAGGGATATTGTGGCCAGGGTGTTGTCCGACAAGGGCGCGTTGGTCGTAACAGGAGCCAACGCCTCCAGTTCACGGCGCACGATGCGAGTCACGTTGTCGGGGTTTGAAGGCTGCCTCAGTGTCGGCAGATCCTCGCACGTGGAACTGGCAGCGGTGTTAGGCAGGCGATCAAAGCGGTGTGCAATGCGCCGGTGCTTGGCCTGCTCGAAGCGTCGACACACCTGCAGAACGGAGTCAACCGTAGAGCAGTCCCGGCATAGAAGAAGGTGGAAGGCATCGTCGGCAATGCCTTTAAGAATGTGGCCTACCTTATCGTCCTCGGTCATGTTGGGATCGACCTTTCGGCACAGTGCCAAGACGTCTTGAATGTATGTAATATATGATTCGGTGGCCGTTTGGGCGCGAGCTGAAAGTTCTTTTTTGGCAGCAAGCTGACGGCCAACTGGTTTCCCAAACAGGTCGCGGAGCTTCTGCTTACAGGCATCCCACGTGGCAATCTCTTCTTCGTGGGTTTCGAACCACACGCGTGCGGTGCCGGCAAGATAAAATATCACATTGGCCAGCATCAGCGTGGCGTCCCACCTGTTGTGCTGGCTAACACGCTCATAGAGCGAGAGCCAGTCCTCGACATCCACGCCATCTGTACCGCAGAATGTGCCCGGGTCGCGAGGGTGGGCTACGACGACAGTTGGCGTGGCAGGCGCAGACGGAGGGGCCGGGTCGGTAGTCATCTCGCCCGTTCGGCCCGTCGTCTCGTCGGCTCGTCGGGTCGTCGGCATGTCGGCTCGAACCCGCGACCTCCACCAAAAGATGTTACGGGGATGTTACGGCGGTAAGTCTGTGTTGGCGGCTGCTCTGAGATGGCCAGCACTCAGCTCAGACAGCGAGGGCCCAGCTACCAACTGTCAACGTCGTCGTCGTTCAGCGCACCGCCACTTCTTCGTTCACGGTCCATCGGTAACAATATCATCTGCGTATATGGCTGTGTGGAGCCCTGGGACAGCAGCAAGGGCCTTTGCCAGTGGCGCTAGGGCAATGTTAAAAAGTAAAGGTGATAGAACAGCCCCTTCTGGGGTTCCCCGGTTAGGCAGGGGGAAAGGCTGGGAGGCAATATCCCCAAGGTGGAGGTCTGCCGTACGCCCCTGAAGGAAGGCCCGAATATATTGCCATGTGCGGGCCCGTGCCACACCCCGTGGTGGCTAATGTCGTGAGGATATGGTCATGGCTTATTGTGTCGAAAGCCTTATGGATATCCAGGGCCAGTATGGCTCGCGTAGAGGCTGTACGACGCTTAGTGCAAAAGAGGGACTCTTTAAGCGCGAGAAGTACGTCTTGCGCCGAGATGTTTGGGCGGAAGCCGAATTGAACGTTTGAGAGAAAGCCTGTTGTTTCTAGGAACGGTTGCAGGCGATTGAGAATGACATGCTCGAAGACCTTGCCGACACAGCTCGTTAAGGAGATGGGGCGCAAATTTTGAAGAGTGAGGGCTTTGCCCGGTTTGGGTATAAATCGCATGCTGACATGGGTCCAGGCTGATGGGAGCGTCCCAGCTTGCCAGTGGTTATTAAAGAGCTCCGTGAGTTCCTGGAGGGAGACATCGTCCAGATTGAGTAGTGCCTTGTACGTTATGCCATCCGGCCCCGGCGCCGTAGAGCGGCGAATACTAAAGAGTGCTCGGCGGACTTCGTTTAAGGTGATGTCGGCATCAAGTTCTGGGTTAGGTGGAGGTAGATTGGGTGGATCTGCCGAATGAAGAGATGTGGGTATACAAGTGTCCCGTAGTTGGCCAATTACGTCGGTGCCCTTTTGGAGCTCTAGTTGTATTAGACGTTGTGTGTTTACTTGTGTCTGAGATTTAGTGGTTGTTGGATCCAAGAGAGCGCGTAGGAGGGACCGTGCGTTTAGTGCTTAATGTACCCTTGAGGTCGTTACAAAAGGTTGCCCAGTTTGCGCGGGCTAGCGTGTTCGCGTATTCTTCTGCCTCGCGAGTGAGAGCGGCTATGCGGAGTTTTAATTTACGATTGTGTCGCTGGTGACGCCAGCGCTTGAGAAGTCCCTATCAGGCCTCCCATAGATGAGCCAGATGCGGATCAACCTGCGGTGCCTTAGGGGTATTTTTAATGCTTTTGCTGTTCGCCTGGATGGCCTTCACCAGACGGTCTGTCCAGTCAGTGGCAGTACGGGGTTCTGTAGAATCAGTTGCCAAATATGAGCGCAATTTATCCCAGTCAGTGAGAAGCTGCGAACGAGGGTTGAAAATCTTGGAATCATAAGATATAATAGTGGAGACTGGAAAGTGGTCACTTCCAAGGCTATCCTGGAGCACCGTGTGAGATTTAACGATTATGTTCGGTGTGGCCCATGTGAGATCGGGTGTGGTGTCGCAGGTGACGCTTGTGCCAATGCGAGTGGGTACGGTGGGGTTTGTGATCAGGCTAAGGTTGTAATCAGCCATTGCGATAGAAATCAGGTTACCTTTCGGGGTATCCGAGCTGTATCCCCAGTGCGTGTAGCGTGCATTAAAAACACCCACCACAAGAAGGTTTGAGGAACGGAAGGAGCCCAGGGTACCCGGAATAACTCTGCCTTTATCTTTAGGATTGCTGTATATGTTATTAATAGTGAGGCCATATGTGTGTCCTGGTGAGCTGAGCTCTACCGCGGTATATTGAGTGCCCTTGCTGTCGGGCGTGCTTGTCGGTGTGCGGTCTAGTACCGGCATGGATGCGAGTGTCAGGATTGCCGTACGTGGTGTAAGGGCTGCCGTGTGATAACCGCTGATATGAATGCGATTTGTTTCCGTCTCTTGCAGAGCGATGACATGGGGGGGATTAGGGGAGTTTGCTATATATGCGGCTAGTTGTGCTTGTTTTCGGCGTATGCTGCGACAGTTCCATTGCCATATAATTGTTTCTGCTGGTGTATTGGACTGGTGTCGCCGCCGACGTTTTCGCGTGTTATTGTTCTGCGCCATGTTGCTGGTCTGGAGAGAGTGGATGAGGACAGGCAGCGGGTTCAACTGCGCGCTGCTTGCGAGGCAATTCCTGATGCGGTACAAGTTCGAAAAGCTTGTTGATGCCGGCTTCATGTTTTTCCAAGCGTGTGTTAATCGTAGCTTCTATCCTGTCAGCCATGGACTGTATCAACTGTGCCTGGGCTAGTATGATATCAAGCCTGCGAAATTGAACAGGGCGGATTTTGAGTCGGAGGGAATTTTGGTGGCAGTTGTGGAGATGAGAGCGAGCTCAATGGCTGCTTCGATTTCAGTTTCGCGGAACATGTTATAGAGTTCCCATGATGGCTTCTTGAGGCTCCTCTGCTTGAATTCTCTCCCTAGAGTGAGAAATGTCTCTGGGAATTCTGAATTTGAAGACTGAATGCTACTGATGCACTCCTGACACTACTCATATTTCAGAAAGGATTTTACGAGGTAACCACACAAGTAGTATATGACGCAATCCTGGGCTGATGGTGTGTAATATCCGTGATCGGGAGCGACGCTTTCCCTAACTTGTGCGGATGCGTAGATTTCAGATAACTTCCCCTCAATGGTCTTCTGAAGCTGCTCACGTGATGCAAGCCGTTCTTTTCTCCCAGCCTTCATCGTCTCTTCAACAGTGGCAAGAACGAATGTGGGTTCTTCTATCACATTGCTACCAACACAAGCGCTTATCGGTGCGTACAAACTCAACAGCCTGCATATGTGAGAGAAGCTTGTCAAAGTAGGATGGTCCTCATCACCTCCGTAGCTTCTGGTGAGACCAAAAAAAACGTCTGAAAAATAAGATGCATGACTTTTTTTTTAAGTTAAAACGTACAATGAAGTCGTACGTACAATTGAAAATTTTCGAAATATATGCAGTGTAAATAAACGGGACCATTTTCAATATGGTTTCCGGGTGTTCTGCATGTTCGAAGTAAGTAATTAAGTTCAACTTAATGAGAGTCCAGAAGTAAAAGAGAAGAAATTGCTCCCGTTTGTACTGCTCACCTCTAAAGGATCCTGATTCAGCTTTCCGGTAAGTACATAAGATGCTTCTTGGGATAAAAGATCTTTCGTGAGATCTAGGACTGACGCAAGAGTAGCACGAAGAGATTCAGTGGTAGGTTGCGAAGCAAACATAACAGTTCCTTGAGAAATGTGGTTCCCCTTCATCAGATTTACTGCATCAAGGAACTTCTGGATGATCTGGAAGGTGAACCAGGAGGAAAAGAACAGTCAACAATGTTAGAGAAAATTTTCACCCATTTGCGAGATATTTCGTTTATATGTGCTTACCTCCATATCCTTCGAGGAGCTTGTTATTCCAAACCGAGGCAGTTTTATGTTCACAGCATCAAACAGACTGTTCACCATAAGCGCGAACTCGCTGGTGCCATCACAGTCTTCCAGTCCAGGCTGCTTGAGCCGCTGGTAGACCCTTAGCCCGACTGCAGTACTGCGGCTTAATAGCTATAAAGAAAGAAATGAATACAATACTTTAATATGTGTGCACGTTAAAGAACCCCAGTTTGTTTGAAATTTCTGGAGCCCTTCACTAAGGCGTCCTTCGTAGCCTGAGTCTCTTTGTGACGTTAAACTTCCGTAAACCATTATGTATAAATTACAAGAACATGACGTGTTTAACTCCTTGAAAAAGTATATAGCGAAGTATACTCTTCGTTAAAGGAAGCATTTTTATTTACTCGACGTTCCGATCGGAGGACCGATGTTTTTACACCACTTGAAAAAAGATCGGCCCTCCGATCGAAACGTCGAGTCAAAAAAAATGTTTTCTTTTACTTCGACCCAGTTGAAAAAAAGGAACAGAGGTAAAAAATACAATACGAAAACGGTCAAAAACACGACAAAATATTTTGTAACTTTAACAGAACGGAACATTTTTCTGTTGCTTTTAGTATTTTTGTGTTTGGTTTATGGAGGTTTAACGTCCCAAAGCCACTCAGGCTGTGACTAGCGCCGTAGTGAAGGGCTCCGGAGATTTCGAATACCAGGGGTACTTTACGTGCACGGACATAGCAGGGTACATGGGCCTCTAGAATTTCGCTTCTATCGAAATTTGACCGCCGCGGCGGGGTCGAACCCGCGTATTTGGGGTGAGCAGCCGAGCGCAATAACCACTGAGCCACCACGGTGGTTTTTTTTTTTTGGTCTACTACTGTACTTTTTTCTCGTACATTTCTGTAGTCTATAGTTCTTTTGTACATTTTTGCAGTTACTACACAAAATACTGTTCACTCCAAACAGAAAGGAGTTAAAAGGGAATAAAACTGTCCTTCAGCGCACACCCTTGTATAAAAGGGAGTGTACTACAGGACAGCTTACTCCCATTTAGGTGTATTTATGCTCAGAATGTTCTTACTGCAAGTTTTTGGTCATATACGCATACATTACAGAAAGTGTGGTGATGGCAGAATTTTTGACCGATACAAAACTCGAATCGAGTGCAGGCCAGACCTATAGGCTACTCAAAAGTATAGCAAATAAGCACTCAGGAATGAAGGAGACGAACCTCTTAAGACTAGTCCAATCATTTATAATCAGCAGAATCATACGTGGCACCATACCTACGGCTAGCCAGAGCAGAAAAGCACAAGGTTGAAATCCTAATCAGGAAAGGCGTCAAAAGCGCTCTGGGCCTCCCCCCGTAGACATCCACCCAGAACATTCAAACACACTAGACGAGCTCATTGAGGCTACCAGAGTAGCGCAGCAACAACGACTCCTACGCAGCCATTCGGGGCTAAAAATACTAGAAAAGCTAGGTTTTGAACCTCGAGGGCGGCTCAAACACACGGAGAATATCTCAACAGACACAAGGGACGAAATCAGAATCCCACCACTCCCAAGGAACATGCATCCGGTACAGAGTAGACGAAAGGACAGAGCGAAAGCTCTACAGAAAAAACAAGCCAACAGACAGGACGTCGTTTACACGGACGCGACGAAATATGAAGGCAGAACGGGTTTCGTTGCCCTACCCATTGGACCACAAAAGTCCGTCGGACATCCGTTTCAGATCCGAACGACCGCTACTGTCCGCAACCCAATTTGAATGTCCATCGGTCGCACACCGAACGTCCATAATCGGAAATTAGCAAAGTCCACTGGTAGTAAACCACCGGAGGTCCCGCGGATTTTCGCTTTTGGACGTCCAACACTCGCGAACCGGCGAAAGTCCTGAGGATTCACTCTTTTGGACGTATGAGTCGGTCTAGCGCGGTATGATCCTCTGGTCACCCGCTGTACTACATATATGTGCCTTTGACATTTTTTCAAGTGCATATGTACGAGTTTTCGTTGTCAAACGAACAGTTACGTGCGTCAAATATAAACCTAGCTCTGCAACCACAAGTTTCTTCACATTCAAATAATTCAAAACGCGCTGTTACAAACGGGCCGGCGGCTGGCGGACGCCTGCCAACGGGTCGGTGGCGGAGCCCGCTTGAACGAAACGAGGCGGGTGGCTTGAGCAAAACGAACGAGGTTTATTTCGTGGTTTTGGTTTTCTTAGCCAGTCAAACAAAACGAGAAGGAAAGTAAAGCTGTGCCTGGCCGTGACGCTGTGTGATAAGATGAGCAGGGCGGAAGAGGGCACACGTGGCGCTGACGAAGCACTTAGCTGTTCGCAGCACGCGCATTACTTTTGCGCCCAGCAACAGCCTCTGCCAAAGCCGGTCCAGTGGCGGCGCGGCGGGAAGAGCGTGGAGTGGAAGCGGTAAGTCCGATTAGTTTAATCTGGAGCACAGTCTTCTCGCGTAATTTTGGGCCTTCCTTTGCTGTGCTGATTTTAGATGCGTAGCTGCTGTCAAACAGGCTTGGAGCCGGTGGGAAAAGGCAGCAAACGTGAGTTGGTTTCGTTTTTTCTTTCCTTTAGCCGACTGACGTTCGCTTGGAGTATCTCCTTTGTTACACTCTTCAGCCGATTTAGGTCCGTTGTACATGTGCATGGTTTTAGCAGTAATGCAACTCGACTGTATGTTTTATGCTTAGTGGCAGTTGTGTTTTGCGCTGTTAAACCTGTTTTGAGCATTGGTTTCGCTTCTTTATATGTGGTACACCTTTTTCAGCATTTGTTTCATTTTGTGCATATACACTTCTCAAAATGTAAAATATTCTGCAAAATGAGCTGTTCCTCTTCATGAACTGGAGATGCATTCCTTAAAAACCGCGCAAGCTTTCTTCGCAGGTCCGAGAACTTGTGCAGCTTGGGGGGGGGGGGGGGGGGGGGGGGGAATTCAAATGTCGCTGGCATATGTAGTAAGCGATCAGCTGGCAGCAAAGTTCTCTTGGGTTGGGAGGAAAAACAAGCTGGACTTTTCAGCCTTGAGGATGTGCAATGCAATTATAAGTAAGCCAAAGACTACTGCCTGCTTAAAAATTTCAGCGGGGGTGGAGAGCCAGTTGCAGAAAATTGAATTTTGGTGGCCTGTACCAGCAGCAAATGTTGTACCTCTCTCCTCATTGTAAGAATGAAACTTGGAGAAAAAAGACATTTATCCCCTTTTATTTACAATTTTTTTCTGCTGGTCTACACATTAGCATGCAAAGGATTTTTGCAAACCATTTCAGTGCTTGCCTCTTGCAGTGATAGCTATATAAGGAACTTGCTAACTGGTGTTGCATTAACCTCTGTTCAACTTCTGGCCAAATAGAAAGTTATGCAGGTAGACCTCAGTGATAAGGGCCATGGAGGCTCTCTGAAAAACATTTCATATGTAGTCATGTGATTCATTTGAGTTGTCATTTATTTATTTATTTATTTATTTATGTATTTATTTATTTACCCTCAGGGCCGTTAGGCGTTACAGAGGGGAGTGGGAATAACATGCAAGTATAAAAAACAAAACAGCAGCTAGAAAAATTGAATATAGTTACAGCACACACTGGTATAAAATCAATAACAGAATTAACAAAAGGCAGCATTACACAAAACAAAACACAAAAGAAAGCAGCAGCTAATAAATTAACAAAGTTATAGACACATACTTATATAAAATTAATAACAGCGTTACGAAATGCAGCAGTATCCGTAATTACAGCAATATTCTGGGGAAGGTGATTCCAGCTGACACAAGTTCTGGGTATGAATGAATCGTGAAAACATCTTGTACGGCAAGGAGGGATCCAAACTTTGTGACGGTGATCAATGCGTGCGGAAATATAGGGTGGTCTTTTTAGTAACTTCTCTTTAAGATAAGGATTATGATAAATTTTGTGAAAAGTACATAATGAAGCTATTGACCTGCGATGGGAAAGAAGCTGTAGGGAAAGGTTAGTTTTCATGGCAGTTACACTACTAGTACGATGATAGTTGGAAAGTATGAAGCGACAACCGCGGTTTTGAATTGATTCTAAGTCAGAAATGAGAGATTCGACCCCAGGGTTCCACACCGATGAAGCATATTCCAATTTAGAGCGGACCAATGTTTTGTAAAATAATAGTTTTAATGAACTCGGTGCACATGAAAAATTTCTGCGAAGGTATCCAAGCATGCGATTGGCGTTATTTTTAATGTAGTCAACATGAGTTTTCCAAGACAGGTTAGAAGAGACGTGAACACCCAGATATTTATAAGACGACACAGTTTCAAGAGTGATGTCATTGATGCAGTAGGTAGAGGGTGTATTAGATAGACGAGAAATGGGCAAATGCTTGCATTTAGTAATGTTTAGCTTCATATTCCACAGGTTACACCAATCCAGTACCTTGTTAATATCTGACTGAAGAACACATACATCATTATCATCATTAATTTCGCGGTAAATAACACAGTCATCGGCAAAAAGACAAATGGAAGACGATATATTAGTTGGTAAGTCGTTTATATAAATGAGAAAGAGGAGGGGCCCAAGAACGGACCCCTGAGGCACGCCAGAGCAAACAGGAGAGGAATCTGAATTGATAATCTGATACTGAATGAATCTGATAATGAATCTGATACTTTGCCCTGCATAATCCTGAATAGAGTTTTCATTCCTCTTTGTAAGGTTTGTGAGTGTCTAGTGGAAGGACACTGGCACTCTTCCAGCAGACAGCAGATGCAGAAACATGCTATGTGTTCAAGGCATGTTTCCGGATCTGCTGTCTGCTGGAAAGAGCCAGTGGCATTCAACAGTGCACCAACTGACAGCCGGTGGCATGCGAGTCATTAAAATTTATACACCCAGTAATTAGCTTTCTTGACCAAGGGGCCAATAGTAGGTATTGCTGAAACACTACAGACTGCATCAATACGCCTCTTTTGATCAAAAATAAATGTCCTGTGGACGTCTGCCAGTTGGAAAGTTTGGTCCGTGGGGTAGTGTTCGGACGTCTCGCATGCGACGGCCGTGTTCTGACGTTCTCTGAACGTCCCTTGCACAAGCGATAATTTTCCACCGGACGTCCTGTGGCCGTTTAAAAAAGGCACGTCAGTTTCCGGACGTTTGACGGACGTCCGAAAATCCGATTTTGGCGTCCATGGGGCTCTCACTGGACTGCCATTTTCTTTGCTCCGGACGTCCATCAGACAACCTATGTACATCCGTCGGACATTTGCGGACCTCTACAGATGTCCAGCGGACGTTCAAACATACGTTGCCATGGCATCCGTTGGATGTTCGATTGCTTTTCGTGGTCCAATGGGTAGCGACTAGGGAGGGCGGAAACCGAGTCTCGTGCTGCAGCGGCTGAGGAGGTAGCCATTGCTCTGGCCCTAACTCAACAGAATGTCAGGGTGATTATAACAGATTCTAAATCGGCTATCCGAAACTACAACGCAGGCAGGGTATTTGTCAAAGCAGTCAAAATTCTGACTGCCGCCCTGACACCGGCAGAACTATCTTAACCTAGTTTGGACTCCGGTCCACGAGGGCTTCCGGGGAAACGAGACAGCGCACGCATTGGCCCGAGGACTCGCACAACGGGTCCCCAGTGCCGTCTCGTCGAGCAGAGAGCCCCTTCAGAGGGACGAGGAACTGAACACGTACCAAGATATTCTTAGCCATTACACATTAGGAAGACATACACTACCTGGAGCATGCAAGGGCCTCAGCAAAAAGGAAGAGGTCATATGGAGAAAGTTACAGGTGGCAGTTTTTTCCAACCCACTAGCCCTAAGCAGATGGCATCCGGCGACCCAAGACCCGAGGTGTAAACAGTGCAGTGAAATAGCAGACATGATCCACATGGTGTGGACATGCCCTAGCCACAACGAACCAGACAGGAATATAGAGTCCTGGGAGGCTTTAATGGCCAGCCAGAAAGAATAACAAAAAAGTCATCCGTCTGGCCCTGGACACCGCTGAATCCCAAGGGATCCCAGCCTGCTGAAAGGGGAGGAAGATGACGGCGGTCAAGACTCAAGTATTCATCGCCCTCTAATTCCGTGACGGGTGTAAATAAGGTTATTTCATCATCAAGCGAAAAGCGTCACTAGGCTCGTCAACACCGCGCTTCGCGTGAGCCGGAGGCCAGATTTGCCACTTCTGCGCATGCGCGAAACCGAGCGACGTCACGCGCAGCGCAGGTATCCGCCGACTCCGTAATAAAAAAAAGAATAAAAATAAGCACAGAAACCAAAATATAAAGAAGGGAATGAAAGGAATAAAAAAATTCAGGGGGCACTTTGGCTCCCTAAAGTGCTGCAAGGCGCAAGCGTTTCCTGGCCATTGTTTGTTTTTATTTACTTTTTTATTTTTCATATTTCTTTTTTATTTTTTATTTCTTTGATCATTTTCTTAACTGTATTGTTTTTTATTTTTATTTTCACATCTTGTTTTTATTTTGTTTTTATTTCTGTTTATTTTTATTTTTTTATTTTCATTTTCTTGACTTTACTCCTCTTATTTTATTTACGAAGGCCATGCATTCACTAGATGCGCCTTTATTCATGCTGGAACCTTTGAGCCTTTTAAGCAGATGCCGAAAATCGGACGAATCTGCCTACGCGTCTGTCGACACGGCTGCCGACGCGTCTGTCGAGACTCCTGCCGACGCGTCTCCTAACGACAGTATGAGGCATTAAAGACTTTCGCTTTAATATCATAAATAAAAATATAAATAAAAGAGAAACAGTGCGCCAGGAAACTCATATCTAGGTGGACACCCGAACCGCGCCGTAAAGGAAGGAAAATGAAAAAAAAAAATAGTTTTACGGAAAGGAAATGAAGCCGGTGTCTCTCATATCTCGGTGGATACCCTAACCGCGCCCTAAGGGCAAATGCAATGAAATGAAAATTGGTTTTAAAGAAAGGAAATTCCTCTCTATCATATCTTGGTGTACACCCGAAAGAATGGACACCACAGTACCTGACAGTACGTGTCTCTAAAGCAACCTTCTAAGACAGCACCGTATTCACTACACGCGCGTCTCCTACTCCGCCTCTGTACAGGCAGTGTGTGGACGGCCGAACGCCTCCACCGTTATCGTGGTGCCCCCAGTGCATTGTGCGTGAACTGCGACAGCCATGACGTCAAAGCAAGCGTACTGAACCTTTTCGCTCGTATATCCAGGCTTAGCCACAGCTAAGCCACTGCCAATTTTTAAGCGAAAGCCTTTAATGTCTCATCGTTGTATGCAGCAGTTGTCGACAGAAATGTCACGCTTTTCAATTTCTTTTCCTCAAAAACCAATTTACAAACGAGAAAGCTCGACCCGAACGGGCGATGGTGTTCTGTGTACTCCCTGACGGCGTTGCAAGACGCTGTCGCGTTCCACTCTCTTAACCACACATCAGTGACACAAGCAGCAACGCCGCGCCTAAGCCTTTCGCCTCACAGCACCTTATGTCAACAAAGTGCCCCCAGATTTTTGATGGTAGTGCTGTAACCTTCTAATGCTCAGCCGAATGTTGCTTTCGAAAATTCTTGCGCTAGCTCAAATAGTAAACAGCGCCACAGAGAGACCCATCAGTGGGACAACTTTGAAAGCGTTCGTCCGAATGGCCGCGTTACTCAATGTCGCGTTACTATGAAACGCAAGGCCCTCCAAAAGGGACCAGTAGGTGGTATCACTGGTACACAGATTATTGACCGCCTAGTTGCTGTAGAATTTTTGGAGTGGTATCAAGTGATTCGGCGCGTCCCGGAGCATAATATTACGAATCGAATGAAAGCGTAGCTTGTCATAGGGATTCGCACCGACGACCTTTGGTTCCCCAAACCGTGACTTCTTAGAACTTCAAACGTCCATTACGCCCAAACTATTCGACATAGGGCATTCGAAGTGATGTCAAGCCATTTGTCTTCTTTCGCTGTATACGTTGGCATCCAAAAAATAGATATCCCTATATAACTAAAAAATTTTACCGGATATAGCGAAGATGGCTAATGACGCAATTATAATAATAATAATAATTGGTTTTTTGAGGAAAGTAAAGGGCACAGTATCTGTCTCACATATCTCGGTGGACACCTGAACCGCGCCGTAAGGAAAGGGAGGGAGGCGGAAGTGAAAGAGAGAAAGAGGTGCCGTAGTGGTCGTCTCGTAATAATTTCGACCACCCGTACGTTAGTGCAGGCTGACCACCTGGAGATTGCGGACAGCCGGCTTCTTCACCTATGGGAGGCAAAGAGAGGACTCGAGAACCGACTCATACTACAGCGGTGGAACCGCAATCTGCGCAGAAGAATAGCTAGGCAAACAAGGAGATCGAGAATTGTGATCACAAAATTCGGCGCATTTTAGAAACAAAGAAAAACAGCGCCGCGCGGACGCGTCTCGCCGGCGCAAGCCGAAAGGGGGAGAGGGAAACCCCCGCTGGGCGCCTAGCCTGTGTGCGTGTCAAGATGGCGCTGGTGCGTGTGCTCTCTCTCCCTTCCTCCACCGCTCACCGCCACGGCGTGCGCCGAAGGAATGAGTCATCCACGCCGATTTCTCTAGAACGTGCGAGTCGTTTCTACTGTTAACCGGGGGAAGAGGGGGAAGCCTTGCGAGCGCTAAGACATGTCCCCCTCCTCTGCACTCGGACGTCGGCTACGCCGCCACGACGGCGCCACGCTAGAACACGCTGGAACCTTCGCGAAACGACTCCTGACTTTAACCAATGAGGACGCGCGACCGGCGAGAGAAAGGAAGGGAACCTGCACGGGAGATGCTGCGTGTATGTGCGCGCCTACTCTGGCGCGTAGAACAAACAGACGTGCAAGCGTGGCTATAAAAAGGGCGTTGGCCGCTACCAGTCAGACCGAACCGCCGTTTAAGCTTCATCGAAGCGCGCCCGTTCGACTCCCGGGAAAACACCACTCGGCCAGCAACGGACCAACGAGGCAACGTTCGCCAGTCTGCGGGACGGCATCGTCGTGGAACTCTGGTCGTCGGACTGCCGCAGTGCCCGGTGAACAAATTGTGTTTCGTTTGTTTACCTCTCTCTCGTGTTAGTGCACTTTAGGTGTAATATTGCCTTTGTACTGTACTCTCTCTCTCGTGTTTAACTTTACACGAGTTGCATTGTAGGTAATCACTTTGTATGTGTTTGTACTAGTGATTGTGAAACCCTCTGTATCGTCTCAATTGCTGTTTAAACTTTGTTATTGTTTGTGAACCTTTGGCTCCGACCCATTCTCTGGCTTGCGACCAGCGAAAGCTGGGCACCGAACGCCCAAAAACCTCTTGTCACTTGGTAGCTGGTCTCCGCTGAGTTTGCCACGCTGAGTCGAGGACATCTCCTTCGAGTCCGAGACCGCTACCCCCACACGCTCTAAGGGTGTCTGGGAACGTCCCATGTAAACGTGCGCGAAGTGTGGTTGACAAGGATCATGCGGTCAAACTTACTCAGCAAAACTGGGAGGACATATGCAACCGCATGGATCGCAATATGGGAGTCTCTAAGACTTGGAACTTGCTCCGTCATCTACTTGACCCTGCAGGTAGCAAAACCACCCAGAGGCAGAACCTGCAAAAGCTTGTGCATGCATACGCAGGCTCACCAGAGGACCTTTTCCTTGAACTTAAAGACAGATATATTGGCAATGCTCCTATCCAAGCCTTCCCAGATTACGCTGGTCCGGAAAACACGCAGCTCGACTCCCCGATTACTGTGGATGAGGTTAGGGCAGAGATTGCCAGGCTAAACTGTAAATCCGCCTCTGGCCCAGATGCAGTATCCAACAAGATCCTCCGCAACCTAGATGAACAGTCGCTACAATCACTAACTGAATATATGCAGAAATGCTGGTCGGAGGGCTCAATCCCACAAATATGCAAAACGGCAGAGATCATTCTCATTTCAGAACCCGGGAAGGCACTCAGCCTTGAGAACCTCAGGCCAGTAGTAGTAGTAAAAGACTTTTAATCGACCATAATTTACAGGCCGAGCATTTCGACCGCCTGGGCGACCAGAAGCCGCTGTTCTTCTTTCCCTTCAGCGCCAAGCCAGTCGAGCCAGGTGGTGATGGATAGAGAGGGTGGGGGGAAGGAACCCGACTGCTGAGCAGCCGGGCAATAGAATAGGCAATGGGCCAGGTCCGCATAGATACAGGGGCAGTTGGGACAGGAAGGGTCCGATCGATAGCGATAGAGGAAGAGGCGGGACGGGGTGATAACTGCATTCATCTGAATGTGCCGAAGAAGGCGACACTCCGGCACCGTGAGTGATGGATGAGGGGGAGGGTAAAGGCGTTTGTCGAGGCGGAGCTCAAGGTAGACCTCTTTTATGGTGCGGCGAAGGGTGAGTCTCCCACCGTCCTCTGAGGGCTTGGGCCAGGGGATCAACGGTGCCCGGAAAAGTGTGTCGCGGGCGAGCTGATGGGCCAGCTCATTGCCGTCAATCCCTGAATGCCCAGGGACCCAGCGGAGGAAAACGATGGAAGGCTGCAGTGCGGAGACCGCTCGTTCGACCTCCTGTTGGAGAGAAGGGGTCAGGGTGCGTTTCTGTATGTGGTGTATAGCGGCTTGTGAGTCCGAATAGACTGTGTACTCTTGGAGAGAGGAAAGGAGGGAAAATGACTGGAGGGCATGCGCAATGGCGAGGACCTCGAGGGACAATGCGTCTGGAGGGTGTAGATACGGCCCGCTGGTGTGGGTTTCAGGAGCAGGGAGGTGTGGATGGTACAGGGCGTAGCCGCAGGAACCTCGAGGAGCCACGAAGGAGGCATCCGTGTAAGCTACACCCTGGGTATCAAAGAGAGGGGAATGGTGCTGTGCGGCCGCATGACGACGTCCGGCGTGCAGGACGGGGGACATGTTGGTCGGGAGGGGAAGGATACGAAGATTGGGGGCGGGGGTGGGAATAGGAGAGGTAAACGGGGAGATTGGAATGGGCGAGATACCCGCTTGAGTCAATAACCACTGACCCTGACGGGTAAGGGAAAGCCGGGCAAGCTGCGAGTCACGATGGAGACTGAGAAGAGAACGAAGAGGATGGAAGAGGCCTGTGGCAAAGAGCTTAGTGGTAGAGGTAGTGATAGGGAGGTTGAGAGCTGCCTTGTAGAGGCCCACAAGGGCAGTCTCGAGAGCGTTAAGTTGAGTCTGAGTGAAGGAAGCGTAGGGTGCAAAGTACAAGACCTTGTTGAGGGCCAGCGCGTGGGCAACTCGGCACGCGTGAGCCTCGTGGAGACCTGAGCGTCGAGTGACCACGCGCCGCAGGAGGTGAGTTACAGAGTGGCAGGTGGTGACAGCGCGGTGAAGGGATTGCACATTCTTAGCCGCATGCAAAGGGAAGCCAAGAACTTTGCACTGTGTGACGACAGGAATGGGAGAGCCAGAAAGGTGGAGAGAGACGAAGTGGTTGTGTGAGCGCTGGTAGGAGGAATGGTTGAGAAGGAGAAGCTCGGATTTCTCAGGAGCAGGAGAGAGGCCAGCGGTGGTGAGAAAGGAGTCGATGAGATCTAGGCCACGTTGCAGGGTGTCCTGTACGTGACCGGGAGAGCCAGATGAACACCAGAGAGTGATGTCATCGGCGTAGAATATATGATGCAGGTCGGGAATTTCAGCTAGCTGGGAGGCGAGAGGGGCCATAGCAAGATTGAAAAGGGTAGGAGAGAGAACAGCACCTTGAGGAGTGCCTCGGGTGAGGTTGTGGGGGTCGGACAGATAGGTGTCGACTCGAAAGCGAGCGACACGTTTAGAGAGGAATGAGCGGATATAACAGTACATGCGGGAGCCACAGTCTAGGGAGGCGAGTTGGGAAAGGATGTGGTCGTGGCAAACACCGTCGAAGGCCTTGCGAACATCGACGGTCACAAGTGCGTGAATTTGAGTGGGGGTAGGTGACAGAAACGTGTGCTGGAGAACCAGAAACATGTCCTGTGCACAGACGTGGCGTCGGAAGCCGATGAGAGAATGAGGGAAGAACTCCCTCGTCTGGAGAAAATTAGAGAGGCGAGTCAGGGCCATTCGCTCAAGGGTCTTACCAACACATGATGTCAGGGAGATTGGGCTGAGGTTAGAAAGAGAGGGAGGCTTGCCCGGCTTTGGAATCATAGAAATGAGGGAGGAGGTCCAGGAGCTGGGCAGACAGCCGCTGTCCCATGCATCATTGTAGGTTTTAAGGAGGAATTCTTTGGCGCAGTCAGGAAGGTTGCGAAGTGTGGTGTATGTAATGGCATCCTCACCGGGAGCCGAGCGTGTAGCATTAGCAGCCAGAGCCGATTCGAGCTCCCGGAGAGTGAAGGATTAGGCCAGATCGGGGTTAGGTCCACCGCAGTACACCGGGTAGGAGGGTGCCAGAGGGGGCGGGAGATAGAGAGAGGCGAGCTGATCAAAAACATCGGAGGGAGTTCCTTGAGTGAGGGCTTTAGCTAGAGTGGGAGCAAGGGCAGGCTTAGTGCCAAGGAGGGATTTGAAGAGAGACCATGTGGATCGCGAGTGCAATGCAGAGTCAAGACGGTCACAAAGAGCACTCCAACGAGAGTGCTCGAGGGAGGCGCAGTGGGCGACGATCTCGGCCCGCAAAGCAGTGATCCGGGAGGAAAGTTGGGCATTGTGTGGTTGGGAGCGAAAGGAGCGTTGAAGACGTTTACGGCGACGCCATAAACGGAGAAGGTGAGGATCTGGGTCTTGGATTGGGTAACGAGAGCGAACGCGACGGCTACTGGACGTGAGCGCTGCAGAGATGCGCGACGTCCAGTCGTCGTAGGATTGAAAGGAGTCGGAGGCGAGATTAGTGCGAAAAGCATGCCAGTCAGTGTGAATAATCGGATGACAGCGAGGGATGTGGGAGAGAGAGGTGGTGATATGGATGAGAAAGTGGTCACTTAGAAGAGTTTTGGCTGTCACCTGCCAGTGAAAGGAAAGTGAACCCCGAGAGAAAGTGAGGTCGGGTGTCGTAGGGCGTTGTGAGGCAGTGCCCGCTCGAGTAGGAGAGCCAGGAGTATTAAGAAGGGTGAGGTGGCGTTCCTGGGCCAGACAATGGAGGAGGCGGCCGGGTTTGAGGGTTTGTGGGTAGCCCCAGAGTGTGTGAGGGGCATTAAAGTCACCACCAAAGAGGAGATAGGAGGTAGAAGAAAGAGAGTGAAGGAATTTGCCCAGAGCAGAGAATAAAGAGGAAGTGACAGGGGGGTTGTAAAAAGACAAAAGGACGAGTGAGATGCGGGAAGAAGGGTGGTAATAAACCACACCAACTAAATATTTAAGGAGGGTGGAGGGGATGTCAATTTGCTCTACGAGCACGTCACTGCGTACATAAACAGACGCAAGTGGTGTGGCCGTCGTGGCATGGCAGGCGCGGTAGCCTGGGACATTGCGGGCCGTCCGGGTCTCCTGGAGAAGGAGAAAATGAGGTAGGGAGGGGCGGGTGAGTAGATACTGGCTCACGTCTTGTGTAGGTAAGCTCATGGAGCACGGAGTTCATACCCGCCTCAACCGGTTTATGGAGGAGAACGAGCTGTACCCCCCAACCATGATTGGCTTTCGACCAAAGCTTTCTACGCAGGATGTAATGCTTCAGCTCAGACATCAGATTATTGAGGCAAAAACGCGGGACACCAGAATAATTCTTGGACTCGACCTGGACAAGGCCTTTGACAATGTCAGACATGATGCGATCTTGGAGAACCTTCATGAACTCGGGGTGGGAGCCCGCACCTTCAACTATATCCGCGACTTTCTCTCAGGTAGAAAGGCGCATTTTCAAGTAGGAGGAACAGACACGCAACACTCTGGCGCAGATTACAAACACATACTCTCCCCTCGCCCCTTACCCTATCCCACTATCATCCCTCCTTCCCCACTCCTGCTTGCGCCCTATGCGCAGAACCCTTCGCTTCTTCCCTCCACATCCTTTCCCTCTGCCCGGCGGACCCTCCCCCGCGGGACCTAGAGAACCTCAAGACCTGGGAGGACTGGGAGACCCTGCTGCATTCGGAGGACCCGGCCGTGCAGACCATCGCCACCGGCCGTGCTGCCAGTGTTATGGACCTCAGGAACATAAACACTTGAGTGCAGTGGGGTCGTGCGGGGACCCTGGGGCGTGCCCCGAATTCCTTTGTAAATAAAGTTTTCTCTCTCTCTCTCCACTCGCGTGACTTCCCCCTCGGCAACAAGGGATCGGTCCTGTCACCCTTTCTCTTCAACGTTGCAATGTTGAAACTTCCACACCAATTAGCGCAGATCCCGCAACTCCACCACAGCCTCTATGCTGACGATATCACCTTGTGGACCGCCGAGGGCAGTGATGCCGAAATCGAAGAGAGACTCCAGCGTGCCATCGATATTGTGGGAAGCTATGTAGACCCCAGGGGGCTGCGGTGCTCTCCAGCCAAATCTGAATTTCTCATATTCCGCAAAATCAGATCCCTTGCGCAACCCCCACCGGCCATCGAACTCAGTATTCGCGGAGTCCCCATTCCTCGAGTACCCAAAATTAAAATCTTGGGCCTAATTCTACAAGAACACGGCTTCAATGGTGACGTAATTCAGAAGCTTCAGGGAACCTCGCAGCAAATTATGCGACTCATTCGCCGCATTAGTAACCGCCACTCGAGCTTGAGGGAAAGCAATACTCTCCGTTTAGTACAAGCCTTTGTGGTCAGCCGCATCGCTTACGTATGCCCTTACCTACATCTCAAGTCAGCTGAAAAAGAGAAAGTGGAAGCCATAATCAGAAAATGCGTCAAACAGGCAGTTGGGCTACCCATGCACACAGCGACTGAGAAAGTGTTAGGTCTCGGTCTTCATAACACCCTAAGTGAGATTATTGAAGCGGTAACCGTCTCGCAGTACGAACGACTAATGGCCACACCAACTGGCAGACACATTCTGTCCACACTCGGCATAACATACAAACGACAAGGCGGACCAACAACTGACCTTCCCAAACATATACGCCAGCTTCTGGTCATTCCTCCACTACCTCGGAACATGCACCCCGATTTCCACGCTGAACGTCGTGCAGAGAGAGCCAAATCATTAGGAAAACGCTTCCTTAATGATACCTCTGTGATATATGTTGATGCAGCAGATTCTTCGGCTGACAAGATGGTAGCTGTGGTCACCACGGAATGTGGTACACTCATAACTGGGGGCACTATACGCACTCAGCACACACATGTTGGAGAAGAAACAGCCATTGCTCTAGCCATTGCGGGATCCTCGGCAGAAACCATTGTCAGCGACTCAAAATTGGCAATACGTAACTACACGTTTGGAAGAATCTCTCCACAAGCAGCCCGGATTCTGCTAAATTATCAGCCCACGCGGCTCATTCGCCTAATCTGGACGCCTGCTCATGCCTCCCTTGCTGGTAATGAGGCGGCTCATAACCTAGCTCGAGAACTATGCCGCCGAGCTGGGTCGTGCAGTCCACCCGCCCTATCCCTTTGTGGGTTCACCTATAATTTCCGTAACATAGAGAAAAACACTACACATGTTTCGGGTCTAGGCATCTTCAGAAATGATATGGAAGAAGTTTCAGAACAATAGCAGCAATAGTTTAATCAAGAAAAGTGGGACGCATGTGTCCCATTGGCACATGCTGTCCTTTTGAAAAAGTGGGACAACACTGTCCCATTGACTCACGCGAGTACCAAGCTGTGGTTAGTTCTGTCATTGTTTGTGGAAGGGGCCGAAGCAGGTTGCACACAGGGGTACATTACACACACCACACACAAACTTCGTGCGCGTTTCACTCCCGGAGGTGGCACACCACCTACATTTTCGCCTGTTCGGCACTTACCGTGGGTTGTGCCCATTACCTGCAAACCTTACTTCGTCCGCAATTCCGGCCATTTTTTGTAATAAGAGGGCGCACCTTGGCCAAACGGTCATATCCCTGTTCTCTCTTTTTTCTTTCGTTGTGTCATTCACATGAAGCGAGTTCATCATTTGCTGAAATCGTTTGAAGGACATCAGCTTTGAAATTTCTTCACAATGAAAGAGAGGGTCACGGCTCCAATACTGATACAGGTGGTGCCCTGGGCACACGCTCATCAAGAGCAGTGCACCAAAATATGCTCGTAACTCTTCTTTTGTCAGAACTTGCCACTTCCTTGGGTACTTCTTTGCACCGAAGAGGTTCGTCTGCTCAACTATAAATTCAATCATCTCATCATCAAAATAGAGCGCGAATGCATCAACTGCGCGTGCTGGCGCCTTTGGGGAGGTTTGAGAATCCCATGTCTTTGGGCTTTGAACTGTATTTAGCGGTTGTTTTGTAGTCCATGCACTGCCGACCTCCTCCTCTTCTGGCTCACTCTCTCCACCTTGATCCAGCAGGAGCGCATTCCGTTTCCTCCTGAAACTTTTTTTTGAAGGAGTAGACCGCCGTTGGCGCTTGCTCACTGATGGATCAGCGTCCATTTCGTCGTCTTCAAAGCTCGAATCCGACGGCGCTAGCTCAGGGACAAAGTCGTCCTCGCTGCTTTGGGCCTCGTCTTCGCTAGTCTCAGACTCGTCAGGCAAACTGAAGTAGAGCGCCAGCGCTTCATCCCGCGTAAGCGAGCCCCCTGCGAATTCGTAAACGATACGAAACTTAGAATTATCAACATCGACAGCTTACTTCGTTAGTCGTAGCATACTTTCAGCATTCAGTGTGCAAAAATTATGCCCCTGGAGCGCGCCCTTCACGTTCGCTTAGTGTTTTCGATCCCCTCAATCCGGCTCTGGCGCTCATAGAGACCTCTTTTTCGGGCACTCTGCGATTCTGACTACCTAATAAATCGTTTAGGGCATGCACCAAGTATTTCCCTTGAAGGACAGAAAAGGAAAAACTTACCATTCATCTCGAAATCTTTTTGGGCGCGAACAAGCGGGAGCAATTTTTCCGGCATGAATCTTCACAAAGGAAAAAGTTCAGCTTTGAATGCTGGTGGTGCCATCTAAAGGAAAACATAAAATTTAGTGGCACAAGCGTTGTCAAAGACTCAAGATAGATGGCGAGACAAGACTGTTGCCCAGAAATTCACCCGCTGGCGCGTACGGAGGTTTTTCGTGAGAGTAAAAAGCGGGACCCATCTGTCCCGTTATCCCATAAAGGGCTATACTCCGGCAAGGACAGGTTGTTTTCTCACAGAGAAATCCTGCAGCACTACAGGCTTGCAAGACTCAGATTTCCCCCAGCAGATGAAACGCTTTCCAAGCAACAGGCCAAAGCCTGGCGTAAACTTCAAACTAAAACCTATCCAAATCCCCAATTGTGTAGCTTCTATTCGGATGGACTCTACTCAGACAAATGCAAAAATTATGATGCGAAAGCCGATCTAAATCATATGATCTGGAACTGCCCGCAGTCCCTACCCGCGAGTCGCTTCATTACCGACTCTGATCATTGGGAGGCTCTATTGCTCAGCCCCGACCCGGGGACACAGATCAAGCTCCTCCAGCTGGCTGAAGACGCCGCCGCTGCCCAAGGGATAGCGGCCGCCGTTTAAGCGGGGGGCGACTTCGGGTCGCTCCTCTATATCCGCTGGAAATAAAGTTCCACCACCACCACCACCACCTGAGGATCTTTAAGGTGCACTGACATCGCACAGCACACTGGTGGCGTTGGGGAGAATCTGTTCTCGCTTCGGCGAGCGCGGCTTCGGCCGCTTACTGTTTTTTCAGCAGCGTACGCTCCGGCGGACGCAGTTGTTGCTGCGGCGCGCGTCTTTTCTTTCCTTTTTCTCTTTCCTCTGGTCTTTTAACTCTCCTGTATTTGCACGTGGCAGCGGTGGTGGCTTGTCTCGAGCCAGTAGGCAGGCCCGTGGTATTTCCTTTTCATCCTTCTCTCAGTCACAACAACAGCACAGCACACGGGCGCCTTCTGCGTTTCGCCTCCATCTAAACGCGGCCTTCGCGGTCGCGATATCGGGTTCGAACCCGGGTACTCTGTCTCAGTAGACGAGCGCCTTAAAGGAGCACTGAAGAGGAATCTGAACTTGTATTTTTACCGCTGGAACTCGATCTACACGTTCCGAGCGTTCTTGGAAACAGAATTATTGCCCTGTGCGGCCGATTTCCCTAATTTAAATCGGATTAACGTCCGGCTCCCGCCTTTTTTTAATTCCCCGCGAACGGTGGGAGGAGTGGACCAACCTTTCAGCCAGACCCGTGGCGGCTTGCCGCTTTGCCATCGGCGGAGTGATACGTAGTCATCGGCGAAAGCAGAGAGTCCAGTATTTTTATTTCCGTGGTCTTCTATGTAGCCTCTGACCAGATCTATTTATTCACGGAAACCTAAAAGAAACAAAATAAAAACAACAGCAAAGTCGCCACGCGACTGCCTGAAAGGCACTCCGTGCGTTGGTCGACCCCTCCCACCGTATGCGGAGAATTAAAAAAAAAGGTGGGAGCCGGATGTTAATTCGACTTAATCAGGGAAATCGGCCACACAGGGCAATAAATCGAGGTATCTAAAAATGCTCGGAACGTGTAGATTGAGTTCCCGCGGCAAATGGACGAGTTCAGATTCCTCTTCAGTGCACCTTTAACCACGGAGCCACTGCGGCGCATTACTCGTTCGATATTGGTAACGCTCGATACTCATACGCTGCCTCAACGTTTTGCTCTTTTCAAGCGAAAAGCTTCGCTAGGCTAGTCAACGCCGCGCTTCGCGGGAGCCGGAGGCCAGATTTGCCACTTCTGCGCATGCGCGAAACCGAGCGACGTCACGCACGGCGCAGATGGCCGCCGCTGACTCCGTCGCCTGACCTTTCGCCGCCGCCGCGCGTTACTGCGCATGTGCTTCGCCGCTTCTCCTCCTCGCCACCGTTTGACCTTTCGCCGCAGCCGTGCCTAGTGCGCATTTGAAAGGAGGGGTATGTAAGGCGCGCTGCCCATAGAACAGGCGCGGGGAGGTGGTGACGAAGCGCGGCTACGGCCGCTTATCTGTTTTTTCAGCCAGCGTCCGCTTCGGCGGACGCGGTTGTTGCTGCGACGCGCGTCTTTTCTCTCCTTTTATGCGAAGCATATTAACGTAGGTTTCGGGCCTTCGCGCGACGCCCGGCGGTGGCCACCATTGACCTTCAAGTAGGTCACGTGATGACGTCACACCGGCTGCAGATGGGGCCTCATATCGCGCCGTCGGTCGCCTCCCGGCGGTGGCCACCATTGACCTTGAAGTGAGATCACATAATGTGACGTCACGTGATGACGTCACACCGGCTGCAGATGGGGCCTCATATCGCGCCGTCGGACGTCGCCCGGCGGAGGCCTCCACGCTTCGGTTCGCGCCGTCGCGCGCGACGCGGCGGCGGCGCCACCATCGCTGCATCACGTGATATGTGACGTCACGCCAGGGATGAGGCGGCGCGCGCCCGCCGTCGCGTCAGTCTCTGTGCCCGCAACCGCGCCAGCGTCTTTGCGCCGGGCGTGTATGCGGTCAAGATGCCTCCAAACGCTAAGGACATGCTTCGCATCCACTGGGCTTAACCTTGATAAGCCTCCAATTTTTTTCTCTTTCCTCTGATCTTTTAACTCTCCTCTATCTGCACGTGGCAGCGGTGGTGGCTCGGCTGGAGCCAGTTGGCAGGCCCGTTCGCTTTCCTTTTCATTCTTCTCTCAGTCGCAACACATAGGACAGGCGCGTGCGATCGCGGCTTCGGCCGCTTATCTGTTTTTTCAGCAGCGTCCGCTTCGGAAGCGGTTGTTACTGCGACGCGCGTCTTTTCTTTTTCTCTTTCCTCTAATCTTTTAATTCTCCTCTTTCTGCACACGGCAGCGGTGGCGGCTCGGCTCGAGCCAGTAGGCAGGCCCGTGCAATTTCCTTTTCATCCTTCTCCCAGTCAAACAACAACAGAACAGGCGCATGGAGGAGGTGGTGACGAAGCGCGGCTATAGCACTATAGCGCGGCTACGGCCGCTTATCTGTTTTTTCAGCCAGCGACCGCGACGCGCGTCTTTTTTCTTTTCTCTTTCCTCTGATCTTTTAACTCTCCTCTATCTGCACGTGGCTCCGGTGGTGGCTCGGCTGGAGCCAGTTGGCAGGCCCGTGCAATTTCCTTTTCATTCTTCTCTCAGTCGCAACAACAACAACACAACAGGCGCAGACACTCGCCATGGAAGGAGAACAGTAAGACGGGGCAGAAACACTGATCCAGAAGTGGTAGCTTGGGAGTTGGCTGAAAAAATTCAGGGGGCACTTTGGCTCTCTAAAGGGCTGCAAGGCGAAAGTATTTCCTGGCGCACTGTTTGTTTTTATTTACAGTTTATTTTTTCATATTTTGTTTTTTCTTGGTTTTTATTTTTGCCCCTTTTATTTTTATTGTTTTTATTTTTATTTTAATGTCTTATATTTATTTTGTTTTTATTTTTGTTTGTTATTTTTCTTATTTTTCCTTTTCTTGACTTTATTCCTTTTATTTTATTTATGAAACCCATGCATCCACAGATGCGCCTTTATTCATGCTCGAACCTTGAGCCTTCGTGGTAGTGTCTCCACTTCAAATGCCAAAGGCCCTGATTCCCACCCTCGGCGCAGTTTCTTTTTAAACAGTGACGCCGAAAGGCGGACAAATCTGCCGACGCGTCTGTCGACACCGCTGCCGACGCGTCTGCTAACGACAGTATGAGGCATTAAAGGCTTTCGCCTTAAAAGCAGCGAGAGCTTTTCACTATATCCAGGCTTAATCTTAGCTAAGCCGCAGCCATTTTTTTACGTTGCGTTTTCTGACTGGAGATATATATATATATATATATATATATACAGTATTGTGCATCTTTATGTGAAGACTTGAAAATGTTCTCGCCTGAACCGCTGGCTCGTTTGCACTGAAACTGCGCACAGAGCTTACGTGTTCTGATAACTTTTGTCCCGTAGCAAGTTTAACAACTGCGTGGTTCAGCCGCGCAAGATGCAAACCCCTAACCATCTGCACCGAGAACGATCAACCGAAAGCCAGCAGCGCTGACGCCATCTCTTGTCTGCAGAGGAAAGCGCCACAACGCGATAGGCGCCAAGCCGAGCGTTGCTAGATGCACGGGTCCTTTGATGGCGCCACCGCCGCCCTTCACGGAAACCCTGTGGTGGCGGCTCTCGGTTCCGCAGAAGAGAGAGCCTCATACCCCCAAATGAAGCGACCTCCCTAGTAGCACAGATTGCTGCTGGAACATTGCAGCAATATTACCTTTTTAGGTTGCATTAGTGTCCTCCTTTGGCAATATCAAGACAACATACGTAAAAAACGTTGCTGCAACATTTTTCGAGATGTTGTGTCCACATATGTACAACATTGCTGCAACATTGCCACAATATATGTTTTGTAACATTACTGTAACATTCTTGAAAAGTTCAACAACCCTGCACAAGCATGCAGGCCTGGCAATTGGTAAGCTTCACAACACATCATAACTCTTTGCAAGGACCAACGAGAGCGACCGACACTTCAGTTCCACAAGGCAGTACAACATGCAACTCATGCACTCACTCCCCGCAGGGAGGCGTCTGCTGCATGCAGACGTTGGTGAGTGGCGGCACCACGGGGTTAACCCGAGCATCCGCAGGGGGATGATGGTGAACAATGCGTCACCACGGACCCGAGCATCCGCGCTTAGCCGTGCGGGGCATCGCCGTGTCCGGGGAAAAGGGGATCCTGGCGGTTGAGCCGATGCCGAGCGTTTGGACCCTTAAGGCCCCTCGGCGGAGGCAGCACACCACTTTGGCCCCAGCTTCCTGTAGACGGCACCTCCGGCCTGACCCCACCGGGGGAAATCGGCAGTCGCCTTTTCCTGTCCTCCCCTGTATCTTTCACTTTCCTATTTCCTTTCTTACAACTTTCCTGTATCCTCCTCCCTTCTTAGTTTTTTCCTCTTTTTCCTGGCGGCGAGGGTTAACCGTGTGTGACCAACTACCCTGAGTTGAGTCATATTAGGTTATAGTTAAGGTGTACAGCTGTCGTGGGCAGGACTTGCTTTCAAGTTCCTGTCGCGTCCCCTTGTTGGACTCCATGGTGGGTGGCTGGCACCATGACCGAAAAACATTTATGGCTCCCCCCCTTTCCAAACCAGATTGCCCTCTCAAAAGAGGGCGGACCGATGTGACTGCTGAATACATCCAGAAATCTAAAGTGACTTTCACCAAATTCCATGTGCTCCACAGCGAAGCGACAGATAAAACTGCCCGAACGATACCTCCATTCTTGGTAGCGAAAAGCCTGACCGATGCCTTGGGCACAGGTTACAAGCTAAAAAAAATGCCTACTGGCGACCTCCTTCTGGAGCTTAAAGACAACGGCCAACTCTCCAAGCTCTCCACCATATTGTCAGTCGGGCAAACCCCAGTCTCAATAACTCCACACCGTTCCTTGAACAGTGTCCGTGGTGTCATTTCCGAAGCAGACTTTGTCTGCCTCACTGAGGAAGAAATCCTTGAGGGTCTCAGGGACCAGAATGTTACAAACGTGCATCGTATTAAAATAAGGAAAGACGACAAGGAAATCCCGACGAAACATAATGTTCTGACATTCAACTCTAGCACACTTCCAGACTCTATCGAAGCAGGCTACTTGAAAATAAATGTACGTCATTACATACCGAATCCACGAAGGTGCTTCAACTGTCAAAGGTACGGACATGGGTCACAGAGCTGCCGTGGCCACAAAACGTGTGCTAAATGCGCCTCAAAAGACCATGCTTCTGAGAACTGTGAAGGAGCAGCAGTTCGCTGCGCAAACTGTGAAGGCAATCATCCCGCATATTCTAGATCTTGTCCTTCTTGGAAGGCTGAGAAAGAAATAATCACAATGAAAACAACACAAAATATAACTTTCAAGGAAGCAAGACAACTCTACCACGCAAAGAACGCCTTCACGTTCTCAACAAAAACTAGCTTTGCTGACGTGGCGCGCAGGGGCGGTGCACCACGCAGCACTCCGGCATCTGCCCAGGCCACCTGCACGGAGCCTGTGGCAGTGCCATCAATGCCCCAGGTAGAGACAGCCAAGGCTGCTCTGCCATACAAGCCAGGGAGTGCCGACCCACGGGCCAGCATCCCGCAGGACTTCCCCCCGTCGGGGGAGGCCCGACACCAACACATCCGCGGCTTCGCGGTCCTCCAGCACCTCTAGTGAGGTGATGGATACAACTCCCACTCCACCCGCTTTGCAGCGGCGGACCGGCTCTCTCGAGCGACGAAAAGATAGAACCCCGGTAACGGGCCCAGAACAGTAAATTTCTTCCGTTCCATTCACACCCAAAAAAACAAACAAACGACATTTGTGGTTCAATGGAACTGTAGAGGAATGTTGAGGAACTACAGTGATATAACACATATTCTAGGGTCAGTGATGCCTCTAGCTCTATGTCTCCAGGAGACCAATCTTGGTCCACAACATTCAATTATCTTAAAACATTATACAACTTTTAGGCGTGATCGTGAACATGCAAATAGACTCTCGGGAGGAGGAGGAGGAGGAAAACTTTTATTTCTATTTACAGTGAGAGGTCGATGGGGCGAGCCGGAAGGGCCCGCCCCTTACAAACACTAGGAGGGATCCCTAGTCCGGGATCCCTGTAGCTTCCGCAGCGGCCCGGGCTCTAGCTACCAATCCCTGTTGGGCATGGAGTTCGGAGCAGCCGCGCAGGGCAGCTTCCCAGTCCTCTCGAGTGGGGTGGAGGTGGGGTGGGTAGGCAGGATTGGAAGGGCATGCCCACACCATGTGGTAGGTGTCCGAAAACTCCTCCTCACAGTGTGGGCACGCGCCCGAGAAAGAAGAATTGAAGTGCGGCGTCGCAATCATCATCCAAAGCGGCGTCCCGGCTCAAGAAATCAAATTGAAAACAAAACTTGAGGCGGTTGCGGTTAGCGTCATCAGCTACAAAACCATAACAATATGTTCTGTATATCTTTCCCCCCACATCACATTAACATGCCAAGATCTAGAAGGCCTGATCGATGAACTGCCGGAGCCATTTCTGGTAGTTGGCGATTTTAACGCTCACTCTCCGTTTTGGGGAAGCGAACGCTGTGACTCTAGAGGCCAAACAATCGAAGATTATATACTTTCGAATAATGTCTGTCTTTTAAATACGGGAAAAGCCACATTGTGCTGTCCAAGCTCAGCAAAAATGAGCTCTCTCGATTTAGCTTTCGCATCACCATTACATTTTAACGATTTTAACTGGGATGTTTTAAATGACCCCATGGGCAGCGATCACTTACCTACTGTTGGGACTGGGAGTCCGAGCCAGGAAACGGTCGAGGCGACGGTGAGTAAAAGGACGTTTATGTACAGTATGTACAAGGGCTTTTACATGATACAAGGGCCAAGAGCACCACGGGCGAGCACAAAGAAGAAGGGCGGCCCCGGCGGCGAGCGTAGCTCCGGCGTGATGGCTCTTCTGCTGCCCGTCTGCTGCTCGGGTCCAGCGCGGCTCCGTTTTTATAGCCGCTGGTAACGGTTACGGCAGCCAGCCGTTCAAATCCTCCAATCACTGGCCACCGTTCAAATTAGACCAATGGTCGAGAGCCGGCGAGCGGCGGAGGAGTTCGCACCGACGGAGAGGAGGAGAGGAGGAAGGGTCCGTGTCGGCGCCGCGGCGGCGGGATGAGTCACGCTGCATGTCGCGACTTGTCCGAGAAAGTCTGGGCCTGCTTTGAGCGTCGGCGAGCGCGCAGCGCTTGTTTAGACAGGCCCGCCAGCGAAATGTGGGCGCCGGCACGACACTACCTTCATCAGGCTCTCATCGTCCACTCCAATCATCCCCACAAGGCCACGGCGCTGGAAAATTCAGCTCGCCGACTGGTCACATTTTACAAAAAGTGCCACTCTGGAAAAGGAATTTTGTGACCACCTCAGCACAGATGAAATTAATGAGAAGTTTACTGAATGCATAATATCGGCCGCAACACTCGCTATACCACAAACAACAGGACTTGCACAAAAGAAACACAAAGTATGGTGGACAAAAGAATGCACATTAGCAAAAAACAACAAAACAAAGCCTGGAGCGCTCTGCGTCGATATCCCACTGCAGAGAAGTTACTTACCTTTAAGAAGGCAAAAGCCAGAGCGCGGTATGTGCGAAGAAATGCAGAAAAAACCTCTCGGCAGAAAAATGTCTCCTATATAAACAGCTCAACAACATCAAAGAAAATGTGGGAAAAAGTTCGTAAATTTACTGGTGACCATACCCCTTTCACATTTCCTCTGTTGACAGCACCCGGGACACAAACATCTTTAGAAGAACAGGCCAACATATTGGGCGAGCATTTTGCTGAGATCTCAAGCTCATCCAATTACACAAACACATTTCAGAAACACAAAGCAATAGCTGAAAAACAAAAATTCCCATCCGGAGCAGGTATACATGAGGATTACAACCAGCCTCTCACACTGCAAGAATTAAATAAGGTATTATCCTCTGGAAAAAAGACAGCACCAGGACCAGACAACGTGCATTATGCTATGCTTGCCCATCTCTCCG
Source organism: Amblyomma mixtum (assembly GCF_055824585.1). Classification (NCBI taxonomy): domain Eukaryota; kingdom Metazoa; phylum Arthropoda; class Arachnida; order Ixodida; family Ixodidae; genus Amblyomma; species Amblyomma mixtum. The sequence goes on from NC_143019.1 coordinate 72,926,112, forward strand.
AGGCTGCTGTAGAGGCACTGTTAAAATTCTTTAATAAAATCTGGATAACTGGAAATATACCTGACGAGTGGAAAAAAGCAGTCATAATACCTTTTCTCAAACCCGGAAAACCACCAAGTCCTAGCAGTTACAGACCAATAGCCCTCACCAGCTGCATTGCTAAATCTTTCGAAAGTGTAATAAACATTAGACTGACCTTCGTACTTGAATATCGGCAACTATTAGATACACACCAATGTGGATTTAAGAAAACATGCTCGACCACAGATCATCTTGTCCGCCTAGAAAACACCATCCGGGAGGCGTTCATCCACAAGCAGCACTGTGTTGGGGTCTTCTTTGACCTGGAGAAGGCCTACGATACTACGTGGAAGTTCGGCATCCTCCCTGACCTAGCAGAGCTAGGTATCCGCGGCAGGATGTTGAACTGCTTGAACGACCTCCTGGCTATAGTGTCATCCTAACCTACTTATGGACACGATGCTGCAATGTTGGAGTATAACATAATAAAACATTGGCTACATTTCCATAACGTTCTGGCGACATTTTGTGCTACTAGGGCTAGGTTCCTCAATCTCGGTGCAGGCGCTAACGGGTTTGCATCATGCGCGGCTGAACCACCTAAGTACCGTTGTCAAACTTACCTCGAGCCTAAAGTTACCGCAACACACAACATCTCTTCGCAGTTTCATCGCAAACAAGCCAGCGGATGAAGCAGGAAAATTTTTACAAGTCTTCATGATAAAGATGCGCAGCAAGACGCCTGCAGACTGGAGTATGCCCAAACCCAGTACTAAATAAGCATATCCGATCAGACTGCGGAGACGATAAATGTAAAAAGTGTGGGGCGAGAGGAACCCTCGACCATATAAGCTGGGAGTGCCCTTACTCCCCAGGCAGAGCGCAAAACATTAGCAGTAGGGAAGCCTGGGAAACCTGGAGCTCGGACCCTGAGCTCCAACTCACCGCCGTCAAACTGGCAGAACAGGCCGCCGGCGAAACCAACCCAGGCGGTGTGGTCCTTATCTGTTGGACAATAAAAGTTTTCAACAACAACAACAACACGTGCTACCATGCAATTCGCAGGAACCGCAGCGTTCACGCTGCTCGTGTCGTTCGCATTAGGCTAGTAATACGAATGCACTGATAGGTTGAGCGTTCATCACTGCAAACTAGTCCAGCGGAGGGTGGTCAGAATGTGGCGGGGCAGGTACGTGGTTGTTGCGCGCGGTTGTTGCGACGCGCGTCTGTTTTTTCAAACTCTTTTCTCTTATGTCTTAATTCTCATCTATCTGCACGTGGCGGCAGTTGCGGCTCAGCTCGAGCCAATCGGCAGGCCCGCGCAATTTCCTTTTCATCCTTCTTTCAGTCGCAACAACAACAACATAGTCCAGCGCATCGTCAAACGCTCGCAGATCCCCAGGCCGAAGCGACACGGTCGAAGAGAGCGGTTATCGCGGAGCGATGAGATGAAGTGTTTGCTTTCCGACCGTGAGGCATGGGGAGACCGTGTAGTGCGGTGCAGTACGGTTAGTGCTGGCCCGAAGACCGTTGTCTAGCGCAAGCGGAACAGCCTTTCGCGCGTCCGAACACGACCGTTGCGCAGGCGTAGGAGCGAGCGCCGTTCCTCAAGGTCGCGAACCCTCGCCGGCGGGGGCGAGGGCGGTGCTCTGCCGGCGACGTCATGACGGAGGAAGGCGATGGGAGATAGTGGGGTGGGGCGCCGTATGTGAGTCTCGCGTCGCGCTCAGCGCTTGAAAGAGGAAGCGGCAGATTGCCTGCCGCCTAGCTTTGCTAGCTGAGTGTTTGTAGCTGTGACGCGACTCCCCTTACCGCTCTTCGCCTCCTGCCGGGGCAGAATCGGAGCCCTTAGCGTCACCTGCTGGGCAGTTGCGAGCGCCGGTGCTCACACATGTCGACGTGCCGGCACGTTGCCTCGGTGTGGTGAGTGCTTGTTTGCCGTTCGTTCTTAGCGTTTAGTGCGTGGACGCTTTTCAGTAACTGCAGGACTGGTTGCGGATCCACTAAGCCCATTTGTGCAGCTTATCCTCCGCAGATCTAGTAAATGTCGGCTGCCTTTGCGCGTATTGCGTAAAAAGTATACGCATGATTTTCGTGTCCCCTCGCATTTTACCCGTTTATAAGGCGCGAGCTGTATGCACGTCTGGCATGCATACAAATGGTAAAATTGCGTCCTGGATGTTTCGAATGCTCGTATATCCCAGGTACGACCACAGACTAGGATATTCGGTCCTGATTCGGATATCCCTGGGATAAGGTGTTTCACTGGGCACTAAATCGAAAGACGTCGCTTGCAAGTCGTTTCGAAGATTATTTTTATAAGAAAAAGAGGTACGTATTGTACCAACTACTTCATAAGGAGACCCCAGATATGTGTGATATATCTGTACCTCAGTCCTTTCGACCTATGAGAAAACGCATTATATTTGGAAATTCATATAAGTATTACGAGGCAATTAATTGACTTGTGGAAAAGGCTCGAAGTTCAAAAGTTTTCGATTTTTTTCCCTCGCTAAAATGAGTCGCGCCGAACTACGCTTGTAAAAACATAGAACCCCACGGTGAAAAATAAAACCACGCTAAATTGTTTGTTGATCGTTCTATATTAACCAGTACGCAAAAGTATGGTATGCAGATGCACCGTTGTACGTAGTTATACCGGCACTTGAGGCAAGCGGGACATTTTGTTCCGACTCTCCTAAAATGGGTTAATAACTGTACATTTGTGATGTAGTTTTGAACGGCTGAAACAGTGTGTCGTCATTTACAAAAGTTTCTGTGTAACGGGGTGCTGAGGAGTTTTCCCCGTGTGTCGTTGCGAGATTGAACATTCTAGAGTTACTGTATATGCTTTTATACCAAGAGTACGTACCTTTGATAGCATATGCAGTTACTCTAGAAGATTCCCTGGAGGATGAAAGTTTTTATCACGTCGTCGGGGACTCATATTGTCAGTGTCTACTAGAGTTCCGATGTAAGGCCCGCTTGCAATGTCAGTTGCCTGGGAGCTTTAGAAAAGAACGGTGTGAGAGTGACAGCACTTGACCTGCGATGAAATCTACTCTGTGGTGCCGTTGTGCTTGCATGCACCGGACGATGCCGCACTCTGGTTTTCGCCGCACAGTTTTGTTTGGTGAGCTCGGGCGTCAATTGTAATTTTCAAGTTGAGATTACAAGGAGAAATAGAAAGCTCGTCAATGAGAAAAGAAAGTATCAAAGTACTATATATAGACACCAAATTTTATTTCATATTTTGTTTTTCAAATGATGCTTTAGACAGAATACCGCATCAACGATAGCTGTGACGTGTATGTTGATGTATAGGTCACGTGACGGACGAAAAAACGGCAATATAAATGCTGATACATTGTTTTAATTCACTACAGCACTTAAACCAGACTGCTTCAATACCTGTAATTGTAACCAACGACGCATCAGCAGAAATATTGCCGTTTTTCAACATCAACTACACGTCACAGTCATCGTTCGGTTGTCTAAACATAAAGAAAATTGAATTATAAATTATTTAGCGGTTGTAGGCGATTACCACGGGGTGCACTGTATATACCAATATCTAGCGCGTCGTTTTTGAGAAGAACGCATGCAAGCAAAAATTTGGTTGTTGTAGTCCTTGAAGCGGCTTGTTTACTCGGCGAAGTGCAGCTGTTTGTAGCGAACAGTTATCGGGAGCTAAAAAAAAAAAACAAAGCGGAGCGCAGAAAATAAAGGACGGCAGAATCAGTTGAGAAAATTTTGTGATTCTGAAAATTTAGTTATGAACATATGTGTAGTGGTTAACGTCACTAGTTTCACTCATTTGCCGTCCTCCGCTCAGAATAGAGTCAACCTTTCTGTTCTTGGCATGATAATCCTTATCAACACTGTTCAGTTGTTCTGCACGGTGAAGCTGTTGAGAAGGTTCTAAATTCAGATTTCTTTTATGCGCACAGATAGACGACCCAAAAAGACAAGGTAGACAGGACGGAGCTCCGTCCTGTCTACCTTGTCTTTTTGTGTCGTCTATCTGTGCGCATAAAAGAAATCTGAGTATGAACCAACTAGCCCCACAACGCATATTACAGGTTCTAAATTCTTTTCACACTGATAGCGTAACTCGCTTCCACAGCTTGGCGCGCTTCCTAGGAATATGTGAGAGCACTCTGGTGGGTGCAGAAACGAATACAGAATGTGCAGGCGTGGTGGCGCCTGTCATATCGCCGCCATGGACACCTCGGCAGTCAGCGCTCGCTGGTGTGTTTAGGGGCCCGGTTCGGTTTAGTTTATGGGGTCTAGCGTCCCAAAACGACTCAGGCAATGGGGGACGCGCCGTAGTGGAGGGCTTCGGATAATTTTGACCACCTGGGGTTCTAACATGCACTGACATCGCACTGTACTCGAGCCTCTATAGAATTGCGCCTCCATCGAAATTCGGCCGGTCTTCTTGTCAGGTAAGGCGCGTGAATTAAATCAGTTCCACTGCTGCTCGACTGTTCCCACGCTGCTGAAGCATTCCTGTACGCGCGTCTACCTGTAGGGGACGATTTTCGCTTTCCTATGGCGTACTGTATTTACCTGGGTAATTTGCACTTTCTTTTTTACTTTGAGGATTATAGATACAAAATTTTTGCTTCTTTCAAACGATGCGTTAGACAATGGAATACATTGAGCACACCGTGGCATTCGTCTGCGACTGTTAAATAATTTATAATTGAATTTATTCGTGACGTTGTTTCGGCTTCGGTTTCAAGGCTGCTGTGACTTTGATGTTTGCTTCGGGTGAGGAATGAGAAATCTACTGTATATTTGCTGATGAGTCGTTTTTTGTCACTGCAGATCTATAAAGAGGCTGGCTTAACTGTTGTAGTCAATTAAAACTAAGTATCAGCGATTATGTTCGCGCTTTTGTAATCCACCACGCGGCCTAAGCGAAACTACGTCTTTTGTACAGAAACAGCAGGACGGAAAATTCAATTATAAGTTACTTAGCGGTCGTAGGCGAATACTACGCGGTAATCCATGTATTTAATGTTTAACGCACCATTTGACAGAAGAAAACAGGCAATAAAGTTAGGTGTCTGTCGTCCTTTAAAAGGAAGTGCGTGCGCATATTATATATGCCAAGATTTCGTGAGCACGTCCTAAAATAAAGCTATGCAAAGGTCATAACACGCAATGTATACCGTGTTTTGCCGCGTATAAGTCGACCCCACAACTCGCACCCCTGTCCAGCCAAAAAGAAAGTTGACTCAAATATAAGTCGCACAGCCTCCCGCCCCGCCTCACGTTATCTAAGCTGTGAGGCGATTGCTGTTCCTATCCTGTGGCTAAAATTTGCACTGTGTGTGAGCTACTTTTTTGGCGCGGATTGAGTAGGAGCGATTGGCCCTACCAAACGCGTACCTTATCGCCACATGTAATTCTTGCTTCCGGAAGTCTCGATGAGCCGCAGGACGAAAATGGGAAGAAAGTCCGAAAGGTGCAAGGTGCCACTCAAGGTTTGTCGCAACGAAATATGCTTGTTCTCTTTGGTTGGTTAAACTGGTTTTCGAGGAAAGGAAATGGCGCAGTATCTGTCTCACATATCGGTGGACACCTGAACCGCGCCCTAAGAGAAGGCAGGAAGGTGGGAGTGAAAGAAAAAAGAGGTGCAGTAGTGGAGGTCTCCGGAGTAATTTTGACCACTTGGGGATCTTTAACATGCACTGACATCGCACAGCACACGGGCGCCTCTTGCGTTCCGCCTCCATCGAAACGCGGCCGCCGCGGTCGGGTTCGAACCCGCTGGTACTCCGGCTCGGTAGACGAGCGCCTTAACCACTGAGCCACCGCTGCGGGTCACTTTGGTTGTATGGGTAAATATATTTTGGGCACGGACTTAGTCTGTCCGAACAGGCGAGCTAACTTTGGCAGCGTTGTCTGCTATATATGAAACGGAGCATAATTCCACGCGGGATGGCATACAACGCGTGCGCAGCTAAAAGCAAGTAACGTGGAAAAAACAATCGTAAAGCCAGCGAGGCATATGGAGAGAGAACGCGATAAAACGGCGTCCTCGCGTGAGGCCCGGCTGACTAGCGGCCACGGTGCTAGCGGCAAACCGAGCAGCCAACGGTTCGGTATAGTTTCGGATTCGGGCGCGACGCACGCTCCGGAGGCTACCGGAAGTTCGCTCTCGCAGCAGGTCGAGGCACGCTGGTTCTGGTGCCTGGCTCTCTCGCTCAAAAAAGCCGGTCGTGCTCGCCCCTCGCATTTTGCACACCAGGGCTCCTTGACCTTGCCAGTGTCCACTCAACTTTCGCGCTCGTGCTGATCTTTCCAAGCCTGCTCTGAGCGCATCCGCCGGGAGGCCGTAAAGTACTGGAGATAAGTTTTTTTTTTTCTGTAGATAAGGGTGATAAATTGGGGGTGCGTAGATTACGCGAGCAAATACAGTAATTTACTTTATTCGACCTGTACACTTAGCGACTTGCATATGGAAGTCTGTGTCGCTCGGTAGCGAATTCATAACCATTCTCGAGTTTCTCAGCTTTGCACCCGTTGTTTCGTCGAGTGAACGGACCCGAGTGGCGTTTGTTGAAGCATTTAAAAATGTAGAATCAAGGAATATCTGTATCTTAATTACTGCAGTAGCGTGAATGGTCGTTTTATGCTCCGACTTAATGCATTGATTGCGCGATTTATTTTAGTAGATTTTTGATGTCAGGTGCTAATTTGTATTTATTGTAACCGCAGTATATGAGAGTGCATTACACGAGAAGAGAAAGCGCAAGGTAAATATCTGTTTTAAAGAAAGGCGCTACGTTATAATGTGGGGGAAAAAAATCGCTATTCATAATTTAGAACATGACAACACAGTGCGGCCCCGCCGCGGTGGCTCAGTGGTTACGGCGCTCGGCTACTGACCCGAAAGACGCGGGTTCGATCCCAGCCGCGGCGGCTGAATTTCGATGGAGGCGAAATTCTAGAGGCCCGTGTGCTGTGCGATGTCAGTGCACGGTAAAGAACCCCAGGTGGTCGAAATTTCCGGAGCCCTTCAATACGGCGTCCCTCATAGCCTGAGTTGCTTTGGGGTGATAAAACCCAATAAACCAATAAATTAAACAACACAGTGCGATATTTATGCCCGTGAGGCCTATGCAAGAATGTGATCATGGTGTGGACAAGAAACTGTACAACGTTAACAATACAGAGCATAGTCTGCACCGCTACTGTGCAGCGTGAGTGCAAACGCGCTGATTGTTCCCGACGTGGCCAGCGTGCCCGCAGCTCATGGGCACAGGGCTCCACCTCTGGTGCATTTTTTATTCAATGTGTACATAAACATCATTGTTCTTATCTACCAAGAAGCAAATTTCATAAACTATGCTTGTTTATGAAATTTATGAAGTGTTTTTTCTCAATAAATACCAATACAAGCCCCATTAGTAAATGAGACAATTTCCTAACTCATCTTTCAAAATGGAGCCCGGGCAACATTTTAAGTAAACTAAAAAAAACACCACCGGCAATCTTTAAAACAGGAGGTATACGTGATTCCCATTGACCCACAAGATTTTATACAGCTCAGAAAATGTACATATTGCTGACTCTTTAAAACTACTTTTTACTGACACACTGGAATGGGGTGCTCATGTGGATTTTATGCTTCAGAAACAAAGCTGCATTACAGGTATAATAAAACTATTTGGTACATATTACCATCATCCAAACTGATAATTTATAATGCAGAGTTTGCCTTATATGTAAATTATTGCCATCTTCTATAGGGCACGTCGGTTTCTAATCTCTCAAAAATACTACTAGCGCAAAAAGTGATAAGACAATGTAATAACAAATATAACAAATTTAAAACAGAATACACCCAAATATAATGCACGCAGTCAATACAAATGGTATAATCTACATCCAAGAACAAATTATTGCCATCAAATGATTGTGAACACCTTTCCACGGCTATTAAATTTTTAAATATCGGAATTGACATCCAAACCTTGACACCATCGACACTCACCTCTCTTGACAAAAGTATCATTTAAATCGCCCTGGTATACTGTAACCACATTAATTTGTTTTTTGAAATGCTTCTATTCGAGCAAAGAAGGGAAGGGGAATGAGGGGCTCGTTATAAATATGACAGAAGCCAACAGCCACAGAAACCAAGGGGCACAGGGGATTTTTAATTAATTTATTTATTTTGTGGTGTTGATGAATTTAGAATATTACTGAATATGTTATCGCTTAAAGGTAATTGATTAGAAAAGCAGAAGAAAAAACAACCACATGCCGCCGGTGGGATCCGAACCCACGACCTCCGAATTACGCGTCCGGTGCTATATCTAAAGGGGGGCCAGGTACCACTCAAGCTGCGAAATAGCTGCTTTTACCATTGGGCCCTCCCATTTGCTTGTAAGTGGGCCCAAATAAATGAATGAGTGAATGAATATGGGACTCTAAGGGTGATCTGCACATGCAGTAGCGGTGGCTGTACGCAGTGTGCTAAAAGTCTTACAGAAGTTTTTAGGTTACCTAGTCGTAAAGACTCATTACAATGCACTTTAAAAATTAAATGCGCCACTGATACTTGATGCAGATCCCGGAAGCAGGTCGATCTCCACACCCACTTCCAGTGTCAGCAGCGCCCCCTGTGAAGGCTTTTGAGCTGCAGTCACCTCTTTTCGCCATGCCTTCTATAACAGAGCCCACAGCGGGTGTGCCTTCCAGAGTCGTAAGTATCATCATAATGCTAATCAACTGGGGTTCGTCTGTCCCTGGCAGAACAGCAGCATTTGTCAGTGGACTCCAACTGGTCCTGTTCCTGGGAAACGGCCACGGCCACCCAGTGCATAATACATTATTCAATTTCATCTCCACACAATTATATGCCGGCCTCAGCAATAATTTTCCTGTGTCTTTTCCGCATTGCATTGCTATCCAAGATTTACGTGTAGCTGCTTTTGACTTCCGCTAAGATGTTAACTCGAATTTGTTCTGTGATGCTCACTACTACTCATTTTCTGCCTCCTTTTGTGCTACCCCCTTGATCATTCTCACAGCTCCCAACTCTATAGTTTCGACCTTTAATACATGAGTCGAGAATTAAGTTTTCAGCTGAAGCGATATCTATAGATATCGCTTAAGCCATGTATATAAACAGGAAATCTACAGGAATATCAACAATATACGTAACCTATCCCAATTACAGGACAGAACTCCAAGTTACCTTACAAGACACTTCGAGGATTGGTCAGTACCAATGTCATGTTCAAGTTACGGGAAACAGTGCCTTAAGTACACAATACCAACGCTTTTGAATTATAATAATTCGGCCGATTTTGACCTCGTCACGGCGACCTACAAGGACCTCCGGCAGATGTAGTTGGTTTCTATGTAATGTTATCTAGCCTTGCTGTTGTTTTCTTTTGGATTTGTAGCAGTGAGTTCCGCTGTTGTTTTCTGCTTTTTTTTGTTGTTATTTTCTGTTGCTGTCGTTTACTATGAGTACTATATCTGTATCACATTAAATATGTGTGTATATGTTTGGATATCAAGAATATGTAACGTGATGCCGCCACTCTGCCGAAATAAGGGATTGTAGACCCGTCTAGCTGTCCAAGGACAGCTTTATTTTCTGCAATCTCCCCCGTCTGTATTTGATGGAAAATAAAAGATTTCATTTCAAGTCCCATTTTACCCCGTTCATTGCACCTCGCCAATCAGATTTCTTTAAAAAAAACTTGAGGGGAAACTTAAGCTCCTCCGTAAGGTTATGACGCGATGGCGTTAATGGGCCCCTTCAGCATAATGCCCAGTGGGCACTGAAACTCCCTTGGACGTCTTGTGGACGTTTAAGACGTCCATGGGACGTCGAAGATAATACCAGTGCCCATTGGGATGAGGTCCTCTTTGCACAAATTTCGCCTGGGTTCTGCATACATGCCCAGATATGCGGAATTGGTCATTTTATAGTTTACATTCATTGATCGCGGGGAGTCCCCATTCCACTCCTGGCGCAGTGGTGCAGCGGTTGAGCTATGCGCCACTGCCCTGGCTTGTGGCTGTTTCAAACACAACCCTCAATGGGGCTTGAGACACAGGTTGCTCTTCCTGAGCAACGTTTCATGACTAATAATTCACTGCCACTTGATGCGATAGGTAGGTTGGGATTACATCACAGGGTGATGAGAACTAGGTGGCTGGCGAGCCACTTGCTTTTTCACTGACAATGCTGCCGATGACACTGCATTTTCTACGAAAAGAGAGCCTTAACAGTACTGCGTTAAAATTGAGGTAATCCCGACTTTCACCTTAAGAGGCGCCTTCAGGAGAATGTAGCTCACCGGCATAAAAACCGCAAGGCACAAAATGATATGGCAGGTATCTTAAACTTAATACTTTTATTTTCAACGTCTTTTATAGCGCTTTTTTGTCCTTTCTTCAGCGTGAATCCTACGAACCCTTTGTCCTGAAAGTACAGATAGTGGGAGTATGAAAAGGAACATGGGAGCGCATGGCCTCCGAGCATCGTGAAGCGCTGCCATCGAGATGTGACGAGAATTGGCAGCAAAAGCACATGCCCAGCAAGCACGGGCACCTGCTCTTCCCATGCACGTGCTGGTGCCACCCACTCTCACCGGCTGTCGGGTCTAACATTTTGCAAAGCGCGGACGCCAAGCGCTTCTGTTTCCCCTTTCATGTTGATGCTACTTATACCTGTAAAGGTTTTGATTTTGAGGAAACCAAATGACTCAGTAACTTTCTCGCATATCTCGGTGGACACTTGAACCGCGCCGTAAGGGAAAGGATAAAGGAGGGAGTGAAAGAAGAAAGTGCCATAGTGGAGGTCTCCGGAATAATTTCGACCATCTGGGGATCTTTAGTGTGCACTGACATCGCACAGCACGCAGGTGCCTTTTGTGTTTCGCCTCCATCGAAACGCAGCCGCCGCGGATGGGTTCGCTCAAGTAGTCTCAACACACTTACTCATCTGTGTGTTATTGGTTTTGTTGTATCAAGTACTACCCTCACGAATGAAGTCCTTCTTGTCTCGGCCTCCCGTTTTCACTTGCAGATCAACATGATGAAGTTCTTTAACAACCCTGTGCTTTCGGATGCGGAGTTCGTGGTTCGCACCGGAAACGAACCTATCCCAAGGACCATCAGCGTGCACAAGCAGTTCTTGGCCATGAGGAATGAGGTGCTTTATGAATTATTTTTTGAACGCTGCCCGGGGGACACGAAGCTCTATGTGGACGACTTGCATCCCGATGGCTTCCAAGGATTGCTCAAGTGAGTCTGTGTTTCGGGCATATTGTACCTGGCGTTAGCCAACCGTCAGAACTAGCAAACAGGCATTCAGGTACAGGTCTGAAAAGGTTTTCAGTTACTATAAATGTGCGCCCTTTGTCAAAAACTTGAGAGGCCAGAGTGTTTACTTATGGGCCATGCCGTATGGCTCGTTATGCAGCCCAGTCTTCCAGATCTTTTCCATCTAAAAAGAACTCTCGTCCTGCACCTTCGAAGGTTGAGATTTCCACAGATGTTCCAAGATTCCCACTACTCGGCGTAGAAGCCAACTCCCTGATCTAAACTTTTGACAAAGGCTGTACAAAATATGCATTGAGAGACTCGTCTCACTCGCCACTGTGTCTCATATTGCTGCCCCGCGTTGCACTATAGAATCCTGGCTGTTTTTTAAGGAATGCAATTTGCTGAACTGGCCATGTGGTGTGCGATGCCAGTACATGTTACAGAACCCCAAACGGTTGAAACCCTCCACTGCAACGGGGACTAAGCGTTAACACGATCACAATGTTTGCTATTTTCTGTTCATAGTTACGTGCTGTTAACGTTGTCCCCAAATGGTCTGTACTGCACAGGTTCCTCTACTCCGGCACCTTCTGTGCGACTTCTTTCGAAGAAGCTATGCTCACCCGCGTAGCTGCCAAGCAATACAAGGAACTGGGCCTGGAAAGCGCATGCTCCGAGTACATCACTAAGCATCTGACCGTGGACAACATCTGTCCTCTCCTGGACTGCTTGAACACCAGGGACGTCGGGCTCATTGACAAAGCAGCCATTGCGATGCTGAAGAACAGCGGCGCTGCTGTGCTAAGCTCGGACACGTTTTTAGATTCACATGATACAACCATGCATGTCATCTTGGACGTGGTGGCTGGCGTACCTGAGAACCTCGTGGTCAACGCCTTGTGGCAGTGGGCGCAAAAGAAGTGCGAAAGGGAATTGTACGCCGACGGAACCGTGTTGGAGGTGAAGACAGCGATGCGGCCATTCTTACCCCAGCTCCGCCTCTTGGCTCTCACTGGGGACGAATACATCGATGGTATTGGCTCGTGGGACATACTGAGTGATAGCGAGAATTACGCCATCCTCGAGAACATCGTCGCTCCTGGGTCGGTGCTCCTTCCGTCTTGGGTGAACACTGACAACACTGCTCGTTGCCAGTTCCAACGTCACTACAGAGCTATGCCTCAGGAACTGCAATCCAAGCTGACATTCAGGTCTGGTCAAGAGTGATGCCGTCATGATGAGCAGTGGCTGTTTCGCATGTGATGTTCAGTGAAGTGCAAAACTGCACACCCTAGATGGAAGAATCCAATAAAAAGGAACATCTTGCTGACCTTGTGTGGCTTCCAGTTACCACAGTTATCAATTGATACCAACAGTACATAGGAACATTTCCAGACGTCTTCAGTGCGATCGATATCGGACATATCCCAGATAATATATAGGCACATACAGTTCAGACGTGAAGCTCATGTATCCATCATTAGTAGGCTAGAGATCGGTCCTTAAAGGGCTCTGAAAGGGGCTCTAATAACGTTGGGATATGCCTGGGATGTTAAAGCACTCCGTTTCACGAACATTGTCCAGCAAGAATTTTTTTCGTTCGCTTTATAGCAGCTGTGTTATCTGTAGTCAAAATATGAATTTCAGCGTGTTCGCATCTTTCCCTCTCCTCTCATCATTTTTTTTCATGCTGGAAGGTGGGCGCTCCCCGCTGGCCCCGCCTCCGGGGGCGGAGCTTCCTGACCCGCCGGAGCTTATTGGCCACAGCCGTGGTAGCTGCCTGATGTCAGAAAGAATCTAACCAACAGCCAACAGTCAACTTGTACCAGGTGTCCCAGCTAAATGTAACCAAGCTTTTAAAAAACACAGGGTGTCCTAGCCGTCTGAAACCAAATGAGGGTTGTTTAGAGTCGTGTGACCTAGTCTGCAGTATTTTTTTCATTATTCAAGGTTGACTAATTAGTTAAGCTTAATTAACTAACTTTTTAATTACTGACTTGAGGAACAAAGTGTCCATGGAAAAGTTGTAGATGGCTTTGAGAAACAGCTTACTGAGACATTTGCAGCAAAGTAATATTTACGTAAAGTAGTTTTTTTACCGGCCTTTAACCACAACCCATGCAATAAGAAAAAGCTTCCACATGACAACTGTGCCACTTCAACGTCCCAAGACGCGCCTTAAAGAATAAAATCCATTTTTTCTGAAGTCCTCTCCTCGATGAGACTTTGGGTGCACATTGGGGCAGAGAAGTCAGCGAGCAGCTGGTCACGTGACAACTTTCTTTTAAGGCCAATAAATGAAGCAACGTAAATCGTAACTTGACGGAAACAGCACTACTAGCGGTTTTTCGAGGTGATCTAAAACTGATGCAGTGACTAAGCGAGTTGATGTGCTCTCCTTGGAAGGTGTTCCAGAGCCCCTTTAATGTGAGAAATGCCTGTTTAGCTCACATATAATCAGATGTGTGAACAATCAGATCCTTATTGATCTAGCAAGTCAAAAACGCTTGCTATGGCGGAAGGTTTCATTCATAACTTTCACCTCTAGCGCACACCAGACGTCGAGTGAAATAAAAAGTCAAGTGTGCTTGTGATCAGCGCTGCCTCTTGGCAACTGATGAAAGGAGTGAAAACGGAAGTGAAAAATAGGCAAAAAAGTAGCCGTGTAATGTATTTAAGGCTCCAGATTTGTTCCAACGTATAATATACACAGAACCCTTTGATCGTATTTTTTCGTGTGTGAAATGGGGGCAGAGGTGGGTTTGGATTCAGGGAGTAATAAATTGGGTGCCATTTTTTTACTTCGTTCTCAGGTAGAAATTTTTTTCTTACGCAAAATGTTTTTTTTTCTAGTTATTTGTTCCAGCAAGGATAACTGACCATTATCTAGTTCCTTCCCTAGCTACAGGAAATGAGATCGTTTACTTTTTACTTATCATTCACTTAATGGGAAGCTGTACTACGAAGAGAGAGAGAGAGAGACAGAGCTCTTCAATGAAAAAGAGAGATATGAAAGAATGTATTAAATTGGGCATTTATTCTTTTTCTTATGACTTGCTACAAATGCCTTCTTGCGTACATTACCATCATCATATTACGCATATTTGTGTTTATACAATGCGAAAACATTCACTCGTAAACACAGCGGCCATTCTAAACCCGAAAATAGTTCGCGCAGGACTAATACCTTGCCTGGTATTTATGGGTGTGTGATGTCCGATCAGTAACTGTGTCGCAGTCTCATGTTTGTAAAAACAATTTCTTCAACTTTTTGTCACATTAACCAGTGCTATGGGTGAGAGACATTGAAAAAGGTTGAAATAATCAACAGTTAACTGATAGTACTGATTTACCGATTTACGATATGTATGAGACATCAGCTAGTTTTCATGCTAGTTTTCATGGTAGTTTACCAATATCCCTCAAGAGAAAAGTACACAACAGCGGTATCTTACCGGTACTCGCCTGTGGGGCAGAAACGTGGAGGCTAACAAAGAGGGTTCAGCTTAAGTTAAGAACAACGCAGCGAGCTATGGAAAGGAAAATGATGGGTGTAACGTTAAGATATCGGAAGCGGGTGGAGTGGGTGAGGGAACAAACATGGGTTAATGACATCCTAGTTGAAATCAAGAGGAAGAAATGGGCTTGGGCAGGGCATGCAATGCGAAGGCAAGATAACCGCTGGTCCTTAAGGGTAACGGAGTGTATTCCAAGAGAAGGCAAACGTAGCAGGGGACGGCAGAAAGTTAGGTGGGCGGATGAGATTAAGAAGTTTGCGGGGATGCGGTGGCCGCAGCTGGCAAAAGGACAGGGTTAATTGGAGAGACATGGGAGAGGCCTTTGCCGTGCAGTGGGTGTAGTCAGGCTGATAATGATGATGATGACCTTTCTGCCCTGGTAAACTACATTTCCTTGAGGGCGCACTTCTGGTAGACATTGGGTTTAACCTGATATAGCAGAAACATCGCTGTGTTTGTTTAGGAGGTGGTGGGCCAGTACTACACCACTGTGACCACATGTTGCCCTGGTGAGTGGGTGCATTGTCAGCTCTTGTTGCCAGGATCAGGCAACACCACCTCGACTCAAGGCCTGTGCATGTCTGTGTGACGTCATTGTTGCAAGGTCATCCTGAAATTCGGTTTCACCCTACGCGGTCGCGGTTTTTGATTCTACGCTGCTCTTGAAGCTACCTTTTGAAATTTGTAGCTCAAGCGATGCAGCGAGGTATACTTAAGTTACCTAATACTATTGGCAGCCTGTTGAAATAGCTGAAAAGTTTGATATAATCCACCTGGCATTTCATTCAGTGGCAGAAGTAAAGTTGCGAGTAAATTTTTAGCTTCACGACCAATCATTTCGTTACACCTTAACTGAGACACGGATTTCCATTTTAGGGCACATTTATTGATGACATTAGATAAAAATAAGCACCATACCTCAACAGCAAGCAGATTTATGCTTTAAGAGTTCTCAGTTTTCGTTTCGCTGTCTTGCTCTGCTTGCTTTCAGTGAGTTTATTGTTTTCAACTTTGCACAGGTTGTTCAGCAACGTGGTAGTAGCACTGGGAACATAACTTAATACTAGTTCGGTTGAGAGACCACGGTCACAGATGTCCGGGTCTTCAATACATTCAACAAGGAAGGTCGTGAGGCTCACGAGAACTTTTTTGTTTCGCACAAACAGAGAATGATGCTGCGTACTTTGCACCTCTCAGCTTGTCGACTACAAGTTCCATTGAGAGCATGGTGTGCAGAACAACTTTAGTCCACCCCGTGTTGCATTTGGTTTAGAGCGTCATCTTCCAATTCAATTAACAGATTGTCAAGAAACAAGTTTTCTCGGCAAGAATGGCAGAGGCGTTTGTTTACTGCAGCATGTGCACAACAATCAGCAACTTACGCTATAACTGTTAATATAGGCTCTTTTTGCTTCACATCATCTTCCGTAACTGCAACATCAAACTGCTTGACAATGGCTTGTAGACCAGTGGTGGAATCACGAGGTGCGGTGGCATCCAGGTCGGGCAGGTCAAGAAAACAAAACTTTGTGCTGGGCTAGTTGGTAGGACATAGTTGAAACTAGGTGCAGCGCAAAAGATGAACACAGAGTAAGGACACGACACACACGGAGCACACATGGAGCGCTCCGTGTGTGTTGTGTCCTTACTCTGTGCTCGTCTTTTGTGCTAAACCGAGTTTCAACCAGGCCAAGAAGCTTTTGGAGTCTCAGCTTCTGCTCAGACTTATATATCTGGCGTACTAATACATGGTACTGAGCTCTAGACAACTGTCTGTATCTGCCAAACCAGTCCTCCAAGCAGTCTCTTTGAAACTTTCCAAGTAAAACATCCTTGAAGACGAGCTCTTCAATACAGTATGTTGACACCTCAACAAGAGCATGTGAAGTATGACGCAGTGCTATATGGATTTCTCGAGTCAACTTGCCAGTATCATGCTTCAAGATGTCCCAGTGGTCCAACCAGTCTACAGTCTCGTTCAAAAACTCAGTCTGGTCACAAGGCAGTGTGTTTACAGGCTTTTGCAGCATGTCTCGGAGGCGTTGATGTTCATTATATTCCACCACGTCGAGACGTTAATAAATTCTGATGTACCATTTGTATGTTCGAGTGCCGCTTTGGTAGTCTTTAGCACTGCAACTGTCGAACCGTTGAAGATCCTGAGTGCAAGCTTCACGTTTTGTCGCTCCAGGTTGGAAGGATTTAACGCCTTCGGTGACAAAGTTGGAGCGAGTCTCAGTAGCTGATTTTTTTCTTCACCATACAATCTGCACAAAGTGCTTAGGCAGCTGTAAGCATAGACTGACCTTTTGAAAGGGGATTGAAATCTGGAAAGAAGATACACCTCCCACTGTTGTGCTGGTTAAGCGAGTTATTTCGGATGCACTTCAGGATGTGAACTATGTCGAGAACAAAAAACAACGGTCTTAAGGGTCAGATGGAAGCATATGGCTTCCCGTATAGCTTCGCTGTATGGCGAAAAATGACATGGCTTTGCGGTTGATGGAGTTATCCGACACCACAGCAACCACACGGATGCCAAAGTATTCCAGCTGCTTTATCAGTAGATCAACAAATTCAGGAGCTGTTTTGCTTCCATCTGTGCCACTGGAAGTATGTGCACGACATCTTTGTTGGAAGACAGCAAACTTTGTATCATGAAGACGTATGCAATCTTTGCTGCGTTTTCTTTGTTGACTGCCACACCCGTGACATATCCACCTTTGTACCCAAACGATGCTAGCAAGTGGATCTCATCCATCATAAGTGTCACAAAGCACTCAAGGTCACTTAGTGTTGATGCCAATCTTTTTGCATAAGACAGGAAAGAAGCCTCTTGCTGCTCTGTGGATGGGTTTACGCGGTAAGATGTACATATGTGCCTTATCGTGTGGGGATGTGGGAGCTTTAGCTTCGCTGCGCTTCTTGTGACTCTAAAAGCATGAGAAGATATTGTGAACACGAGGTTGCAGAACGCAAGCAAATCCACTGGGTAAGTTGATGTCTTGCTTAGGAGGATTCGAAGTTGCTGCTTCAAAAAGTTAGCAACTTTCACTTGCCGCTCATATGGGAAGGTTGAGGATGAGAGTTGGTCTAGAAGTTCCACCGCATGCTTCAGCAGAATCTCAAGGTGCAGTTCATTCTTTGCAGCATCCTTGTTGCAGTCTTCCACCACGGTCAAAACTTTGTTGATCTGTCTCAAGCCACAGTGAAGGAGGAAGTACAAAGCTGCCTAGTTTTTCTACCTTCATTTCCTCAAGTACACTCTCAAAGAAAGGTCTGAAGATACCATCACTGCACAAGGCGCAACTGGAGCATCTTAGATTTTGAAGCACAGGAAAAGTACGCATTTTCAGCAACCACTTTGGTTCTGAAATCACTCACTGTGAGTCCACTCACAGCTTTTAACAGGTCTTGGAATGTGATGATGGAATTCTTCTCTTCTTCAGATGTGTGGGACTCAATTGAAAAGCGTATGGCTTCCCGTATAGCTTTGCTATCAAGTCGACGAGACAGGTAAGCTGGGCAATTCGGAAAGACACTTGGGACCACACCGGGCTTGAATTTCCTCAGCTTCAGTAATACCTCGATTACCATCCCAGTAATGCTGTCGGTGTAGCTTGTCATGCATTGCATTCGAAGTCACTTTGACGGAAGTGGTGCTCACAAAGCTGTAACGTAAATCACTAAGAGAAGAGCGGCGGTTGACACCGTTTAACACAGCGAGCAGCTAACATGGCTGGGCATATGACAGGGGCTTCTGTCTTAAACCAGTGATTTACGACAGCAACTACAATCAGATGGCTGCTAGCGAAGGAAAATTTTTTTCCATAAGGAACTAATTTAGCCTGCAAAACAATTTTTGTTCCACACTCAAAACAGGCTGAATGATATCCGATTATTCGTATCTGTGGTGTGTTGTCGGATATATATTTTTATCTGCTGGAGAATTACGGCAAGACCGCATTCGAACCGTGGTCCTTCTGCACGCGATGCAGATAATCTACCTCTATGCCATCACTAGCACTGGGGCGTAGAAGAGCCATACGCAGAAGTTCTGGGAAATATTTATAGCGGCTGCACAGCCATCATAGTAATCCATTGAGAAGGTAATAAAGTCCAAGAAAGAACGGTGTAAGACAGGGAAACACGATCTGTCCAGTACTCTTCACCATGTATGTGCAGGAGGTACCGAGAAACTTGGATTTGGAAAAGTCTGGGATAAAAGTTAATTTGGCAAATATCTTAGTAATCTGCGATTCACTGATTACCTTGCTAAGTACCTCAGGGGATGAAGCAGGCAAAACAACGGTGGGTCTTGCCCCGCCGCGGTGGCTCAGTGGTTACGGCGCTCGGCTGCTGACCCGAAAGACGCGGGTTCGATCCCGGCTGCGGCGGCCGAATTTCGATGAAGGCGAAATTCTAGAGGCCCGCGTACTGTGCGATGTCAACGCACGTTAAAGAACACCAGGTGGTCGAAATTTCCGGATCCTCGTAGAGTTGCTTCGGGACGTGAAATCCCAGTGAACCAAACCAGAACGGTTGGTCTGAAGATTAATGTGTAGAAAGCTGAAGTACGGTTCAAGCTCGGAAGGGAAACGGCAGTTTACAATACGCAGTGAAGCGGGCAGTGACCGCAGATCCAGACTACGATAGGAAAATCAAGACTAAGAATAGGGTAGAGTACGCGCATTTGGCAGGCACTTTCAGTTAACAATCGAACTGCAGGTTACAAAAATCCCTACTGTCTATCTTACCGGCACCCACCCACATATACCAGAAACGTGAAAAGGCAGGTTGAACTTAATGACACCATTTTTCAGACTCAAGATGTTTATTGCATGCTGTTCACTATCCACATCGGAGCAACTGGGCAACTGCGAGCTCATTTGCTGCGGTGAGTAATTTATAACTGAACTTGTAAGAGTTCTGAAAGTATATAGCGCTCCTCATTGCGCGTAGTGAGCGCGCAGGGAGCGCGCAGGGAAGTGCATTCTGCGTTTTTCGGGCCAGGGGTGCGGAGGGGTGAATTCACGACAGGCGGGCAAAGGCAACATCAGTTCCATCTTAAATGTACGCAATTCGCAGCCAAATTTCTTGGAAGCGCTCACTCACAACAACAGGAGATATCTGGGCAATTTCCTCACTGGCGTCCCAGAACCCTCCTCGCAGCGCCGCCTCTCCTCCTCCGCTCTTTTCTCCCTTCTCCTCTTTTTTTTTTCACGGCTGTTGCGCTCTTCGGTCTATTCCTCCGGCGAGTCTGCCTCCGCGCACCGCCGCCGCGAATCTGCGCGTCTTCTGGACCTGGTCAGCGCGCCTCTCAATGTGCTGACGCATGAACACGTAGGTGGTGGTGGAAACGTTTATTCCCAATGATGTAAATCGTAGGGGGCGCCTGGTTTGCCGCAAAAGTTTGCATGATTACGAGAATTGGTATGGGTATCGGGCATGCAGCAGTATTGGGTATTGAGCAGTCCGGGTTTGTAGTTGTCGCCAATGTGCAGCCTGCGCTATGGTGAGGGACGGAGCGGGGGGTGCGTATTCCCTTCTTTTGTCTCGGTAATACGAGAGAATATCACGGAAGGAGACCAGGTAGTGCATTCCCTGCTCACGACAGTATGAGGCATTTTTCGCCTTAATAAAGCGATTCTGCTCGTATTGTCTTTCACAGCTGTTCTGCTCCTGGCGAGCTTCTAGGGCGGCCGGCTCGCGATTTTCGCGTTGCCCTTAGAGCCATTTGTGTGGCCGGCACGTTTCCCGCGCAAAGAAGGCGACTGCGCACGTACTTAAAATGGCGTTAAAGGGCGATTCACACGACGGTCCGTTCGCCCGCGGCCCGCGCACTACCTGGTCTCCTTCCGTGATATTCTCTCGTATTACCGAGACAAAAGAAGGGAATACGCACCCCCCGCTCCGTCCCTCACCATAGCGCAGGCTGCACATTGGCGACAACTACAAACCCGGACTGCTCAATACCCAATACTGCTGCATGCCCGATACCCAGACCAATTCTCGTAATCATGCAAACTTTTGCGGCAAACCAGGCGCCCCCTACGATTTACATCATTGGCAATAAACGTTTCCGCCACCACCTACGTGTTCATGCGTCAGCACATTGAGAGGCGCGCTGACCAGGTTCAGAAGACGCGCAGATTCGCGGCGGCGGTGCGCGGAGGCAGACTAGAAGAGCGCAACAGCCGTGAAAGAAAAAAAGAGGAGAAGGGAGAAAAGAGCGGAGGAGGAGAGGCGGCGCTGCGAGGAGGGTTCTGGGACGCCAGTGAGGAAATTGCCGATTTCTGCGCCTGATTGGAACAGCCCAACGAACATGCCTGACTCCCAATCGAAAACGGACTCTAGGCTGGCACCCAGAGCTGAGAGCAAGTACTTATAATTTAAACACCCGACCAGAGGTGAGCAAAGAAAAAAAATTAGAAAAGTAAACGCACCGCAAGCATGGCTACTCGACGTCTCATCCATATGTGTTTTGCTACGTCTGTAGCAGACGACGCTGCTCAACCGGAAGCGTCACTCAACTTCAGCGCCACCACCACTGGGGTCGTCTTCCGCCCGCTTCCGCCTGCCAGACCGCACATGTGTTTTTCGCGCACGTATGTTTTTGTTCAGTGTGTTCAGTTCACGACCCGGTCGTGGTTCAGTTGAGCTCGTGTGCGGCGTCCATGGAGGAAGTCAAGAACTGGCGGCGTGAAATGTTGGGCGGTGAAAAGTTTTGGCAGGTTTTTAGGTTGCGCTGCGAGTTCGATAAGTTCGAGTAGTTTGTTGGCTGGACATTCGGTGTGAAAGTTTGCCACCAGTTCGCCAGGATATGGTGTGTTGCTTTCTCGGACAAGTCAAACGGGATTTTTGACATGCCTATGTCAGTTGGAGCTGATGTGGAGGTGCGAGGAATGGTGAAAATTCGCTGACACTTGCTTGCCTCTCCGCGACGTTATCGCATGACAACGAGCCCGGAGCATGTGAGTATTATGCAGTGTAAATATTGGATGTGATTAGCGCAAGAACCGTATTGCAACTTTTGTTGGGAAGTTCCTAGGATAAAGGCTGAACTCCATGTGCGCAAAAAAACACGCGACGGCGGCGAGCGACGCCGTCGAGCAAAGCGAAATGCCCGTGTCGTTCGCTCGGATTGCACGCTGACAGAAAATTTTGCTCGTCGCCGGAACTTGCTTATGCGATTAGCCAATAGCACCTTACCCTACAGCATACGTCACTGCCGGTAATTTCGCGCGCTTTCTCGAAAGTGCCGCATTTTGCGTTAAGTTCTTTCGAGTGCCCGTAGGTGCTACTTTCGTACTACCATGGCACACGCGAAGCCCAAGGCTTCAATGAGAGGCTTGTCGACGCCGTGGAGTGCGAGCGGGTCCTTTGGGACCTGCATTCAGAAGCGGCGTGCCGCCGAGTAGCCGCAGCCGTCGATGCAACAGGTGATTGGTCTTCTTGTAAACAAAGCACTGAGTTGGTGCCATCGACTATACGAAATGCTGACCGTACGCCGAGTGCGGCGTTTCGCTAATGCTGTGTTCGAGGACGTGGCAAGCTGTGTAACGTCGAGCGATCGTTATCGTTCGCTAGAAAATGTGCTCCGCCGGGCAGGAGATTTGCATGCTAAATGCATGCTTAATTTCGTTACAGGCTTTCACGCCTACGCAGTTCCCGATGTGAAGAATCGATGGAAAAATCTGCGCGACACCTTCAGGAGGATGTTCAAAGGGCGCATCCAGGCGAAAAAGAGCGGGGCTGGGGCGGACGGAGTTGAAGAAACGCCCACCTGGCATTTCATCGAAAGGCTGCTTGCTCTTCCTGCGGGACACAATGCGCGGTAGACCGTAAGTCCATTTGGGGGTTATCATTACATTTCACTAAATGTATGCTGTCATGTGCAGTTTCGCGCCGCCGCGGTGGCCCAGTGGTTATGGTGCTTTGCTGCTGACCCGAAAGGGGGGCGGCGGTCGCACTAGTGATACCGTTCGCAGTGGCTCAGTGGTTAAGGCACTCATCTTCTGAGCCGGAGTACACGGGTTCGAACCCGACCGCAGCGGCCGCATTTCGATGGAGGCAAAATGCAAAAGCCGCCCGTGCGATGTCAGAGCATGTTAAAGATCCCCAGGTGGTCGAAATTATTCCACTACGACGCCTCTTCCTTCCTTTCTTTTTTCACTACCTCCTTTATCCCTTCTAAGGTGCGGTCGGGTGTCCACCAAGATATACGAGATAGTTACTGCATCATTTCCTTTTCTCAACCAATTTTTAACCATTAATGGCAAACTTGCACAAATTTTCGCAAGTTTCCGGGGTTCTTATTTCGCGTGGTTAATGCCAACAGGGATTTGTTTAGAGACACATTAGTGAACCTGAAAAACCAATGCATTTCTAGAATTACTGTAAAATTTGATAATCTAACATTGGCATCCTTATCACCACCCAATGCAAGAAAGGCCGCCACGGTGGCTCAGTGGTTATGGCGCTTGGCTGCTGACTTGAAAGATGGGGGTTTAATCCCGGCCGCGGTGGTCGAATTTCGATGGAGGTGAAATTCTACAGGCCCGTGTGCTGTGCGATGTCGGGGCATGTTACAGAGCCCCTGGTGGTCGAAATTTCCGGAGCCCTTCAGTACGGTGTCCCTCATAGCCTGAGTCGCTTTGGGATGTTAAACCCCCATAAAACTTAATGCAAGATGATGATAGACTGTCACCTAATATAATGGATGAGAAGGAAACGTGCAACTATGATTAGTGGTCTGTACCCGACGCGTACATGGTTGAGCCACTGACCAAACCTTAAGGCGTGCCGACGCCAGGCAGGCTCCACTGCCAGTGGACTTGGCCTTAGGTGCTAAATAATTCCAAAAATGTGCTTTGCACAACAGTGGCACCCTGTGCACAGTTGCATGCCCTCATCCTCTGAAGCTGTAACATTGCAGAGCTATACACTGCCTCTCGCCAGGAGCCCTCACGAACCTTTCCAAATGTGTCGGTGCAGTGAGCACAGCCAGGAGGGCAGTAGTGTCTAGCTGAACTGCTCTCCATGCAAAGGAAATCATGCAGCACGGATGTTGCTTTCACTACGTTGTGCACATTTTTTGGCTCAAGGTTGAGTCTTCTCTCAAAGATAAACCACCGAGATGCCAAGATACCCAAAGCATTTTCAACACATCTTCTGTAAAAGAAACAATCACAATTTTGCTTGCAGGACTGTTACGTGTCTCACTTTTTTCACACCAAGCAAAGCCCTTTTGTGACTCAGCTCTCCATACAAAGGAAATTATGCAGCACGCATGTTGCCTTCACTACGTTGTCCGCATTTTTTGGCTCAAGGTTGAGTCTTCTCTCAAAGATGCGCCACCGAGATGCCAAGATGCCCAAAGCGTTTTCAACACATCTTCTGTAAAAGAAACAATCACAATTTTGCTTGCAGGACTGTTGCATGTCTCACTTTTTTCACACCAAGCAAAGCCCTTTTGTGACTCAGCTCTCCATACAAAGGAAATTATGCAGCACGCGTGTTGCCTTCACTAGGTTGTCCACATTTTTTGGCTCAAGGTTGGGTCTTCTCTCAAAGATGCGCCACAGAGATGCCAAGATGCCCAAAGCGCTTTCAACACATCTTCTGTAAAAGAAACAATCACAATTTTGCTTGCAGGACTGTTGCATGTCTCACTTTTTTCACACCAAGCAAAGCCCTTTTGTGACTCAGCTCTCCATACAAAGGAAATTATGCAGCACGCATGTTGCCTTCACTAGGTTGTCCACATTTTTTGGCTCAAGGTTGAGTCTTCTCTCAAAGATGCGCCACCGAGATGCCAAGATGCCCAAAGCGTTTTCAACACATCTTCTGTAAAAGAAACAATCACAATTTTTCTTGCAAACTGTTATGTGTCACTTTTTTCACACCAAGCAAAGCCCTTTTGTGACTCAATGCACTGGTTCTAGCACTTATAAAATATCGCACACCTGCAAGTCTATAATGGCCAATTCTTTCTGGCCAATTGAGTGAGGCCAGAAACGCAGTTAAATTTACTGTTAGTTACTGTTAGTTTCTCTCTGGAGTGATACATACCTTGCACGGCTGAGGCCGCATGAAATCTGGGCGCAACTGGAAGGCCTCATCGCCAATGAAAACATGACACACCTTCTCTGACTTTTAAGTCCATGGTAGAGAGAGGGTGTGGTAGATGGTTCTTGGCGATCACAAAATGAACAAGGGAGGGGAAAACCTCAGGTTGCTTGAGCCAACGTTTCGACAAGGGGACTTGTCTTCGTCTGGGCAAAGCGTTCATCATTGGCAGGGATTAAATAGGGCCTTCGCTCCGAGGAGGAAGGCCCCGGGGGTGGGGAAGGAAAGTGGTGTGAGAGGGGATGCGTGTCAGGAAGGGGAGTCCCCAGGAAGTCCCCTTGTCGAAACGGCTCAAGCAACCTGTGGTTTTCGCTTCTCTGACTTAGGTAGTCAAGCTGCATGAGGCAGACGTTGGCCAATGGGGGAATCCTTAAAGATGCCCCCTTCACTGTGTCTCCCGGGTGCACCCACGTCCACCAACCGAAAAACATACCTGCTGTCCACTACGGTCAGCATAACGATGGAATGGGCACCCTGGAAATAAGTGTGAATACAGACACTGAAGGCTGAGGTCCACAGCGGTCACAGAGTGAACAGTACCCAGTGCAGTGACCTGGCATGTCATCCCACCCTCTGCCATGTCGTGATGCTTGCTCTCTCCACCCACAGCAGTTGACACCCCCCCCTGTAGTGAGTTTACTGCAGGAGTGTAATGAACTTGTTTTTTGCAGTGCATTCAATTATTGCAACCTAGGGGTTTTTGTAACAATACAAAAAAAAGACGACTTTGCCTCCTCAGAATACACACTTGCAATCATGCCACACAAAACACCAGTTCAGACCCCTCACAAATTCATTGCACTGTAGTGCCAAGTTTGGAATTCGGTGTTTCACACTACTGCACAAAATTATTTTTTTTCTTTTTTCACGCACACACTCATTTGGATTGTAAAACTTTTATATCCAACATTTTGAGGGGCTGTAGGCCCCTCGCCTAAACACAAAGTACAACTGCCTTCCCTCCTGAGGATAAGTGATCATTTGCAACCACTTCGAAAACAATTATCTTTCTGCCGTAACATGATTACACTACTAATTTCCCACTTATCAAGACCAGACATTAAAAATATGTACTGAAAACAGGACAGCGCTTGTCCTGTGTCCTTTCTTTTTGTCTGTTTTTTTTTCCCCCTCTTCAATCATTATGGACCTTTATCAGCTGGTCCAGCTCAACATTCTGCTATTCACCTATGCTATCCGTGGTTTCAGCTATTGCAGGATTCCTTAAAATGCATGTCATAACAAGCCCCTCATTTCCCTACCTGTGTCTGTTCAAGTACGTTCATGTCACATTTCCATACCTGATGTTTGCATAGCTGTTAAGGTCCTGCATTTTCTTGCACTAGGTCAGTGTGACTGTTTCACAGCCGTATGTGACCCTTTCCACAATGCTCGTTAGGCATTGGCAGCAGTTCAACAAATGGATTACTGCTTTTTTTACATAACATACAAATACTTTGCTTTCATACCTTATAGTGGAAATGAAGGCTTCCAGCATTCTTCGGGCATTTTATTTCGATGTGTTTTCCTTCCACCGCCCCCAGCCACTTTGGGAATTGCCACAGACTCCAGAAGTCTGCAGCAGTTTCCCTCCATTCATTCTCTGTTGGGACCTGCAGTGTGGAGGGCTAGTGCTTAATGAAAACTGAAATGCCTTTATCGTAGCTGTACTGTACTTGAGGCTAGAGTTAAATTGGAGCGAGCATCTTCCAGAGTACCGTGCATGTAGGATGAATTGCCCGTCTGGATGTTTCGATCCCCACCCTGAATGCCATTATGGCA
This sequence comes from Amblyomma mixtum, assembly GCF_055824585.1. Taxonomy (NCBI): domain Eukaryota; kingdom Metazoa; phylum Arthropoda; class Arachnida; order Ixodida; family Ixodidae; genus Amblyomma; species Amblyomma mixtum. Next base: position 72,952,871 of record NC_143019.1, read on the forward strand.
TCTTTGATCAGCATTCCTGATGACAGGTTCCTATGTACAACTAGAATTTCATCAAGTTCCAAAACGCACGCACGCGCTGTGCTACTCTGTGGATGATTACAGCCAAGCAATCTCCTGTGCAATGTCCCCAGACAAGCGTCGTGTGCTAAGAGCTGCTCGTCAGCCACCAAAGGAATGACCGCAGTACCCACACAACGTCCTTTCAGAAAAAGTACGTCCTTACCGGAGCGTCAGGGCGAGGCGCTCACCAGACGATATGGGCTCTCCACACAACCACTGTTTCGTAAGGCGACTTTCTACTATTGAGTGCAGGAAGTGAAGTATCTCCGGTCACATCCTGTAGAACTTGTATAAAACGGAGAGTTGAGCTAGTTGGTACATGTTTCTTGGAAAAAACAGCGCTAAACGAAGGACAACGAAAAAGAGTACAACAGGACCGGCGCTGACTATCAACTGAAGGCTTTATTAGAAACAACACGCAATATATACTCCAATGACAACCAAGAACGCATGGCAACACCAAAAGCTACAATGATACATCAATCACCTGGATCAAGATACTTCATTTCACAGTCATGAACTGTTACAGAGGGGATGCTGACGCACGCGTCACTGTTTTTTTGTATATGAAAGGCTTCACTGATTTCGCGTGTTAGTTTATCTTTGTGCTTTTACAGAATCTTAGTTTCATTAAAAATGGGGGTACATGATTTTTCAGAAGAACCAGGTTGGTTATTCTGGGAACAGTTCCTGTAATGCAAGGCCAAGTTTGACGACGGAGCCCCCCTTGATGAAGTGCTGTGGTCTCTTAAGCGGGTGTTCAAGCACCTTCCTGTTTGACCTATATACAAGAACTTCTACAAGAACTTGTAGAAGAGCTATGCATCCCTGTCATGCATCACCTTCATCTGCAAGAGTGCATTGAAGCGTATGCAGTTGTGCTGCTTTCATTTCTTCGCCAGGAACAATGTACCGCTGTGAAGAATTCGCTTTCCTCAGCGCGCCACTTCCAGACTGGTCAGAGCCTTCTTTCCCTTCAGAATCAAGCACAACTGCAGAGCGGCGACTTCCCATTGCCACTCCATTTCGAGCAAGGAAAAGTGCGCTGGGAAAACTGCTGAAACCAAAACTCCACAACCAAGTACCAAAAGATTACGTGAGCGTTTAGTGAAACAATCTGTATTCAATGCACAAAGATGTAAATTGATTTGATTTTGCATTTTTCTGCACAAAATTTTTATCCTTGCAAATAATGTGACTCTTGTTATAGGTGCAAACAGCTTTGCGGTGTATTACGCCAGCAACACTGATTGTCATCTCCGTTTCACATTCGCGTCTGTTTCGCGTTGTCGCAATGCATGGAGCTTGGCCGGTGGGCAACGGAGTGAATGCCAGCCGTTGTTGCCGCGGCACCTCATCACGTCGCTTACTTTTTCGTGTACATGGAACTCAGTCTTTAGGTGCCACTCAGTGCTCGGACCTATAAGTAGAAGTTACACTTTTCGGTTTACTCCGAACAACGCCGATAAACGCGCGCCGAATTCATTTAAAATTTTGTCTTTAACTGAAAACTGTTTAGTATTTCTGGCATGTATGTCACAACTATAGCTGGCTATTCACTATCAGTTGAAGTAGGTGACAGAAAAAAAATTAAGAGTGCTGAAACCAGGAACGCGAAATTCAGTACCGTGGTTGGGAGTTTCAAGCTATATCAAGGGATTTATCCACGAACACACACGCGCTGCGCATGCAAAAGCTGCGACCCCAATATCGTTCAGCACATAGCGCCGTCTGCTCATTATTATCTTGATGGTCCGTTGAGTTCTTCGGAAAGGCTCAGACCCTTCCAATCGTTGACGATTCGGCGATCAATAAGCAAGATGTAGAAGTACGTGCCAAGCACGGAGTCCTTCCCGAGACTACACAAGTCTAGGACTGATCTAGGACTGCTGTCCAACGGTTTTGCACGCATTTTTATATGCTTTACAAACAAAGAACTTAGGGCAGTCATGTTTCAAGGCCCGCCCTAGACTTCGCTAACCAATGAAAGTCTAGCATACAGTAACCACAGCCCTGGAAGGTTGGGCGCAACCTCGAACCCAGGGCTTGGCAAAACGAAAAAAAGAAACATATAAAAAGAACATTCAGGAGACCCTCTCCACGCGGGGCTTCTCACACTATGCGCACTCTCTCCCCTTTCCACTCTCGCCGCCGCACCCACGTGTCGCTTCTCCAGGGATGACGAGTTCTAGGTGAACAACAGGGCGAGTCACTTGCTGAATCATCTTGGGAGTGACTCGTGGCAAAGGCAGGAAACGAGCCCTGCATTGATTTGGTGCTGGCAGCATATAATGCCAGCAAACAAAAGGGTCCTTCGCGGAAATCAAAAGTTTCGCAGGTTTCTGCGGGATGGTACAGGAATCCGCTGGCACGCTTTCTTGGTGCCCCAGTGGTACCGGTGGACACCCGCGGTCGACAATGCTAGCAGTCGGCAGTCATGGCGACGCTGCTAAGCGGGCAGTCACTTCCAGGTTTTTGTGTGTGTTTGCAGGGGACACGTGGGTGCCGAGCCCGTGGCTTTACAAAGAAATCTCGGCGTAGACCGGAGGCGCGCAGCGGCCTCAAGAAAGATGGGGGTGTCAATAAGTGCGGCCTTACAGCCAGCTTAGGGCCATCGCTTGGATAAGTAGGTTTTTTCACTGCATGTAAAGACATAACTTTCGGGACCATAATAAGCAACTGTCAACGAGGAACGATGTGTAAATGGCACGAGATGCTGCCATTTACACATGGTATTGCCATGTACATTTGCCATGGTGATGCCACGGTGCCATTTACGTTTGGTGATGTTGCTTGAGTGACTGTCATTTGGGAACACTGCATCATACACGGTGGCAACAAAAGTGGCTTGCTCTGCAAAGATGCAGTCAGAACAGTAAGAGTCTTCTTCAGACAGGGGTTCTCTCATCGCCACCTATTAGTTTTGACAAAGGACTCAGTGCACTGGGTCTCCACCCCTTCGGTGGCCCAGCCTCCCAGTGCCACATGTATGGAATTGCTGGTCACTGTCAAGAAGTCCCTTCTCAGCACGATGTCTTTGCAAAGATCGGGCACACGCAATAACCACTGTCTTTGACAGCTGGCTACCCACTTAATCTTGCACCTGAGCGATGTGGCGGACTGACACCAACATGTTGCCAGACGCAGTGCCCGCCTCTCTTTCTTGTGCCCCGTGCCTGTATATTATTGTCAGCAAGTAGATTGGCGCATATTAATCTCGGTTTATTACCACACATTACCATCAAATAAAACAGTTAAATATAATACTTTTGTAATATCAATGACAGCTGTTTATTGCACAAGCATGCCACTATTTTATCTTGGCTTGCATTGACGTGGTTGGTTATTCAAGCAAGTCAACGTGGATATACTGCGCGTTCCGTTTTTATCTGACCGGGTTGTAAAACATTCTGCGCAAACCACTGGGACATTTCTGCTCAAAAAACGACGACAAAGTAGCTTACAATGGCCCGCGTTTTGTCGGCAAGTAAATTGACATCGGAACTTGCCCGGATTTTCCGGAATCTTCAAAAACTGCACTTGGCTGTGGCAGAATTTTCAGGGCTGTCAATTCGGCCGATCCGCTCGCCTAGACGAAGTGTTGCTGTAGCTAACTGCAGTTTTCTTTCGACGATTCCGGAAAATGCAGGCAAGTTCCGATGTTAAATTGCTTGTTACATAAACATACACTGTCAAAATCTACCTTGAGGTCACTTTTGGAGCCGAAATAGTCCAGTAGTTCGCGCAGAAAAATTGTTTACATCCCGGACCGATAAACACTGAGCAAGCTATACAACCTCGCTGCGTATGCACGTATCAAGACACATTTCAAAGAAGGCCGTCTTTCAAACAGGCAAGCGTTACACTGCTGCTAGATAACATGACGCTGTAGACTGAAGCGAATCGTTGCAGAAGCCACTTTTTGCTCTTTTCATTTTTTGGGTCCGTCATGTTTGCTGTAGACGGCATGCAGCAGCGGGGAAGTGGCTGAGCACCGTCAGCCTGACATTCGCTTCTAAAAAGAGCGCATGCAGAGCGTTCGAAAGCTCAGAAAGCGATTGCACTGTGTTTTGCTGGAAATACTAGTAGCAATGCAACCATAGCCTTCCGGGTCACATAAAACTTCGGTGGCCACTTCGGCCCACACCGCCGTCCTCTTTCTCTGCTCCTTGAAACCCTTCCTTGTGCTGTCCCACAATATGGGACGCTTTTGCATCGCGCCTATAGGTTTATCGTTAAATTCCACGCACGATGCTTTCGCTGACGTCGCCATGGTGCTGACCAGCGCACGCACGCGAAGTGACAACTGTCAAGGGACAGTGAGACGGCTGGTCGCTGCCGCAGAAGACAGACGGAAGTGAGTCCGACAGGCATTTCCGATAGCGTCATATGCGCGACGCGCCGCGTCAAAATCTAGTCGGTCCTGATCGGCAGCGGCGGGCACTTTTCTCGCCGTCGGGCGAAAATCGCCTCAAAAACGCTCCATGTATCCCGGGCTTAAGGGAGTGCTTTGGGGTTCTTGTTTTTCCAGCTCAAACAGGCACATTTCTTTGCAGTCACATTGATGCCATGGCATCATATTGCACTAAACACAGTATCCTATAGGCGGTCATTATGGTGTGCTCATCTGCAGCCCGAGTTGTTGCAGAACAGCAAACAAAGCCGGTGCAATAGCAGATAGCATGCGGAGTTGAGAAAGCAGCTCTCGGCGGTATGCAGCATCTTGCTCCACAGCAGCCGCTATGCGTTCCAAGGCTGCCTGGCACCCTGTGCTGCGTTCTTAATGCTGCAGCCATCAGCGTCTGTGCAGTTGCTAGTGCTTGTAATGCTGAAGCAATCGCCTCCAAAGATGTACTTTGTACTGGGGCTTCATGTGCCATTATCTCCACACCTGCAGCTATAGCAGAAGTTGCCTGGGTTGCGTGCTGCCTGTCCTGTACAAATAGCACGTGTAGAGAGCATCATGTTAGTTGTATCTCATGAATAGAAAGCAGGAAGAATGTATCACATTGCGATGTAATTGGTTGTGCCCTTTTCTGAGGAATAGGATCACACAGGTGGCTGCCATAAAATGCAATTTTTGTGCCGTCCGCTTTTGTCAAACTGCCTTGTATAAAGCAACATGTATGCAATAACAGTGTGCAGCTTACAGTGTGTGTGTTATAAACTAGGTGTATGTAATGGCTGCCATACAATGCAATCTTTGTGTGAAACTGCCCTGTAAAACTCTGCTGTGAAACTGCCCTGTAAAACTCTCCTGTGAAACTGCCCTGTAAAAGCAACAGGTGTGCAATTATTACGCAGCTTAGTGTGCGTTATGTACCAGGCGTATGTGAATCTCACAATTAACACTTACTGGTGTGATTTTATTCGCAGCTGTTGCAAAAGAAAGAATGCATACCGCTGCTTCTTTTTTAGCGATCTCCAGCGACTTGTCATAGTTTTTTGCAATGTCTGGAAGGAGGTCGGCAGGCATTGGTCGACGAGGGCGTGGCTTGTTTCTGCCTGTTGTAAAGAGAAAAGAACAATGAAGTGGATAGGCCAGTGGAATCGCCGATACATTCACTTCAGTCTGTTCAATGCTGATCATGGACTAGTTTAAGTGAGCCCCTACCAAATGATTCCGGAATGCTGTCATGGATGGAGCCGTGCTGGCTGAATGAGCATTCAGCCGATCGATTCTTCGCGCTCGATGCTGCGAAGAATCTCCGCTTTGTTGCAAAGCGGCAGAGCTTGCCGCTGCTTCGTGGTCACCTTCGTTGAAGCACACATGCGTACACTGAGCGGGGGCTAAGCACGAGGGCTGACTGCTGAGAATTATTATTTGGATCCCACGTCATGCGGGTATGCTTGGAACTGAAATGGCAAACTCGCTGGCCCGTGCTGGTATTGCCCGGCCACCAAGCATTCCCAGTGAATGGAATCCTGCGCAGCATGAGAAGAAATGTAGCTCACTCAAAAGCACCGCTATATCTCAACTGTGCATCTGCCTTCCCACGCCGACCCTCTGAAAAGGGAGCAGAATTTTACCCCGACTAGCGCAGATGGGAAAACGGTACCATTCGGACACTACACGGAATGGTTTTCTACGCGGCCAACTTCTAATGTTTAAATTTCTCTGCAAAATGCACAAAGAAATGCACACAGGGCAAAGCAGTTGTCTATGTACACAGACAACTGCATTGCCCTGTGTGAATTTCGTGCTTCCAAAAAGTAAGCAGACACTGGGGTGGCTACCTCATCCTTGGCTGCTGCTGCTACTACACGCATGGCGTGGTCAGTGATAATGCCTTATCATTACTTGTGTTCATTAGTCCTAGCAAAGAGGGCATGTGCAGCCATAAAAACGAAGCAAACAGCGCATTTTATGGACAGCGTGATTTCGAACATATTTCTGTGTGCCTAGTGTTCCATAGCACTGCATGCCAGCACTTCGCGCTTATGACCGCATTCATACTCAGCACCCTGAATTGTCATGTCTTCATCCATAAATGAAAAAACACGCAGGCGAGCAAAATGTAAACACTGCCCAAAGGCACCAATCGCATAAGACCTGCAAGGCGCGCTTACCAGTCTTGTCGCTTTGCTTGCCTCTTTTGCTTGGCAACCTCCTATTTCCATCTTTGTGCCATGTTGGCGCAGCGCTTGAGCTGGAGGTGGTCCCGCCGCATGACAAACACCGTGCTGTGAATTAGCAATCCTCGCCGCTTCCTTCCATACTTCATTTCTTTTTCCAAGGATGAGACGTTAATGTTTCTTTCTTTTTTTGCACTTAGGGAACACTGATCAGTTAGATGGGCAGCCACTTTTCGTCCACTGTTAATCTCGGTGCCGCCTTATGTTGTGAGGACACAATGACGTGAAAAAGATCTTGACATTTTCTGCGTCTCTGTGTGATCGCAACACCACGATGAAAATAGTGTGCCTGGCACGTTTGGCTGATCGGCCGTGATGCTCATCGGCAGCCGAAAATGCCGTTTGTGCCAAAGCAGCAGTGAGCACTGATTTGCAAGGCTCGTTGAAAACATTTTTCTCCAAAAAGTTCTCATATTATTTGTGTCTATGAATGTACAGCGAATTTATACTTGGGGGAGGTGGGGAGCGGAGTGAAATTCCTTATTTTTTGTAGTAGAGCAATGAAATTTGGCATGGTTTTTGGGACGTGTGCTGAGTGACTAAATACAAAGTTTCATTGATATATCTCAAGTAGTTTTGACATTAAGAATTTTTATTTGCATCATTGTTATACCCAACTTTGCAGAAAGTCTGGAGTAACAAAAAAATGTGGTATAAGCCCACAGTTGCTTTTATATTTTAGCCAAATGAATAGTTCATGCAGTGACACTCTCTGAATATCTTTATCACCCTTACTTTTTTTTACACAGGACGTTATATCCATATTATGAACATGCCAATTTAGATAAACAGTAAAAAAATGATAGTTATTAAAAATATAGAAATGTCACTGCATAGAGAATTTACTACGAAATACAAAGCAACAAACTTCGTGCAAATCTTACAGGGCACATTCTATGCTTTCTGCAAGCAGGACAGTGGGCTCAATACTTACTTCTGAGAAAACTGGCTCTAAAGTTGCACATCCACTTCAAAATGCCCCGGGGCTGTAATACTCGGTCTCTTTCTTACGCCTTTGCTCTTTTATTTTTTCTGCACTCCGGGCTTTTCTTTTTCTCTGTTGGTCCTTTTCCTGAGCTCTACCACTTGGACTCCGTCCTTTAACAGAGTCCAAGGTTCTGGGGCCCTGGACACAACCTTTCTCACAATGGAAAGTGGTGAAAGCGCTCCTGCGATTCTTAAAGGACTCGGGGTTGTATTCCCGTCTATAATCTTCAAGTTTTTAGTGCGCGCCCTCTTTCCCCGTGACATAGTGGTCGCTGGTCACTTAGAAGACTCATTTCCTTGCCGCTCTTTTTCCTTCTTTCCCCTTTGTTCCCCTCCCCAAGTGTAGGGTAGCCAACTGGGCATCGCGTGGTTAACCTCCCTGCCTTTCCATCCATTTCTCTCTCTCTGCATACTTCAATGCAGGCACGCAAGTTCCCTAAGTAGCGAGCTGCTTTTTGCCTTTAGTGAAGGCAGGAATGTGCAGTTTAGCACAGTACAGCCCAAAGGGGTCGGCAATAACAAAACCTCTATCGAGGTGAGGACACAAGGCGAGGACAACAACGCCTTATGTCAGGTTATCCAGAATGCCGCATTTTTCAGTTATGTGTTTATCACCAGTATTGCCTCCCCAGCTTTCTGAAGTAAAGGATATGACTCCTTGTGGGCAAATTCCAATGAGATATTTTGAGGTATTGCTGACCTTGTAATTGGACCATGTCTCAGTCCTTGCCTCAAGAGATGCTGGCCTTTCGATTCTGATTGCAAAGCAGTCTATTATGACTGCCACCTTTTGAACCAAAAGATTCGAAGAACGCTTGTGCCATTGTCTTTTGAATCTCCTGCCTTGAAGGCCACCTATCTTGCGATTTCAAACGCTAGAAAGCTGCATGCAGCCATTTGTCAAAAATTCTGCTCACGGTTGAATCAGAAACAGAGAAACGGTATGCAAGTTCTTGCACTGGGAAATTCCACTTGAGCTTCATGAGGAACACAATAAATTCCTCAAACTTCCCTAGGCCATTTTGTGCATTGTGCTTTACGTGACATTCAACAAGCTCAAAGACAGCAAGCAGCACAGAAAAGCTAGTCAGTCCCATATAAAACAAAACCTTAGAATCATCGCCACGAAATGATGACTGGGTCATCTCTAGCTTGTTTTTTTCTGCCTTTGCTTTGCACAGCTGTGCAGCAAATCTCTTGTTGTCATCCTCAACAACACAGATGTCTTGCACAGTCAAATCAGTCTGTACTGCTACCTCTGTAACATATGAGAATTAAAACCATTATTAGCTGCTCAGGTTGCAGGAATTGTAATATCTAGCCTCTCCGAAAGTTGTATTTTGTATATTGTGGGATCGTCAACACCGGAGTGGCGGTGTGCTAATTAGGTAGCACTTCGCCCACATATCGCGGGTTCGGGCCGGAGCAAGCTGAGGGCACTGCCAGCGTTTGGTGCGCGCCTGCGCTCTCGCTCCGAAGGAAGGAAGGCGCAGTTATTTGAGAGCACAAGTGTTTATTACACAATAAGCTGCATTACATAACACTGCACTAATCCCCAGACCTCGGTGCAACCCGCAGCCCCGCCGCAGCACCCGAAAGCGGGCCCGCGGAGCCGCGCGCGCAAAGCAAAGCCTATATACACGCGGGACAGCACAGCTAAGGGCGATCGCATGCCGCGCGGCCAACCTAAGGGTTAAATCGCGCGCAGCGCAACACGAGGGAGGATGGGGTCTACGCGGAGCACATCTTGACGACGCAGGTCGCACATCGATGGCTCATCGCGCGTCGTCACCGGCAATGGCCCGGCGATGACGGAGAACCAGCCAAATCAGGCCCTCCCGAATCCGGAGCGCGTCGGCGCCACACAGGCGGGCTACACGACTCCAGAGGTTCGGGCCTGGACTCAAGCATACATACTAGATGCGCACGTTAAAGCACCCGCGTTCTTGGGCCCCCGGCAAAGGCCGGGGCACCCGGGAGCCAAACTCTACGCACCTTTCTGCTGCCCGAGTCGGTGGCGATCTCCCCGTTCATTTCCCGCTCGGGACCTCTCGCCGAAACAACGCCGCCCAACTGTCACTCGGTGTGACCCAATGGGGACGCGAGGTCGAAGCGGGAAGAACGGAAGGGAGGGTGATTTACTGCGGTTCTCGGAAGAGCTTCCCTTGCAAGGGAGGACAAGCAGCGCGGCTGCCCCCATTACGCTCGCGGACACCCCACGGGGGGTCTCTCTAACGAACGAAACGGTAGAAGCGGGCGCACACTCGGGTAGCCCAAGAAGCTCAATCCCCACAATATCAAACACACCTGCTCTCGACTCCGGGCGCACACTGACGCTTTCATTTGTCGAGTCGTCTGCAGGTGCTGCCTCTATGGTGCATTTGTCCTCTGATGACTGACAAGCTGCTGTATCTGCTATAGTTTCGTTGTTATGCTGCATCTTTGACTGTTCAAAACAGGTGGACATGCCAGCAGGTGGTCTTTGCTCGTAACCCAGGTGCTGAGTAGGTGCCCAGTCAGGGTTTGTGTCATCCATTAGATTTGAAGGTCACCCTGGAGAAATGAAAGGCGTGATTGTGCGCACTGCGTTACACAAATTGACTTTACAAGCAAGTAGGTGCAACGGCGAGGACCGCATCAAAGGTCATTATCAGTTACCGCTGCCATGGTAAACATCTCGGAGAGCGATTGTAGGTCAACTCATAAAGTTCACTTTTCCTTACATGTGATAAAATGCTGACCACATACGTGGACATTGTCTAGGTTTTTCAAGTCCTTCCAGTTGATCTGTGCCAGCCAAAGGCTTCAGCGCTTCTCGGAAAGGAGCTATTGCCAAATAGTTGCCAAGTGGGACCATTTGGCAAGTGGTCCCACTCGGCAAGAGCGACCACTTGCCATACGACTACACTGCCTCTCAGCGACAGTTTGTAGTCTTGAGTAAAACTTAAACATAGTTTAAAACTTTCATTTGCACTTTATTTGATATCCGAGATGCAAACCAACTGTAGGATGACAAAATAATTAATAGTATAAACTTGCTGTAGTGCCTTACTGGTGGTACAGGTACTGAATAAAAAACTTAAAACCTGAATGTAGTGAAGCAGCTACAATGAAGTTAAAGAGCTGTGAGATATCAAAGTAGCTATGAATTCACAGCTACTTTGTAGTCTCACAGCTGCAGTCATGTGTGCGCCGTCAATCTTCACTCGTGTTGGTAAGAAGCTACCGCTTCACTCTCTTGCGGACATCCTGAATTTTCTGCAACAGGATCATTGGCAGCTTTCTGATTGTTTCCTGCGTGCAGACGTATTCCTGCTGAGGGGTGCAGCAGTACACATTCCACTACCCGTGGACAGGGGGCCAGGCGCCCCCAGCGGGGACACCAGTGTGCGGTCCCCGTCAGCCTAGGTCTTATGCGTACTTGTACTCAATTGTACTCAATTTCCGAAATGGCTGCATCTTAGGATACCACCCACGCTTAGCGTAAGGCTCCTGTCTAAATTCCGGCAGTTCGGGGCGGGGGCACCTCCTCCCCGCGGCAAGCAGGCCTCCTGCGACGCAACGGCCATGAACTTTCTTTGTGCCTTGCCTTTCGGCGCGCCTGATGCAGGGCTCGGTGGCCAACGAGGACTTACTGTCGGCTGACTGCAGGAGGAGTTTTGCGTGCCCCCATTTGTACTGACCGCTTACCCAAGGCGGTCCACAAACCCAGGCTTATGCCTCGCAATAGCTCAGCCAGCGTCGACACCAAATACGCGGCCCATGCTGGCAGGCACCACACAGCGGCGCCCCCAATGGAAAGGGAGGCCACCTTAACCCAAGACAGAAAACATCAGAGATCCATTGCTGCGTTCAACTTCAAACAGCAAGCACCAGGCGTGTAGCGACACGTTGGCTACTTGAACAACCAGCAGCCGCAGCTCCTGGGAGACAATCTCGGGCAGCCCCGCAGAGGTCGACCCGGCACCCCGTCTGCCGACACGACCTTCCTGCACTCCGTGATACCCTTCTTTTTTAGGGCCGTCTGCAGGCTCTGTGATTTGCAGAGGGGCTGCGATGCCGGGAGATCCGTCCGGCAGGACAGCCACGAACCAGGAACCACTGGCCCCAGCAGGAACTTCAGCACCATCTTGCTGCTGCCGCCGCCGTATACAGCAGGCAGGTCCCATCCGGGTCTTGGAGGCCGACTCTCCAATGGAAGCTCCTGGCATGCTTGGAACGACAGCCTCTCGGCTGCCGGGTAACTCTGTTTTTATTTTCATTATGTGCCAAGCTTTAAAACTGTGCTAAATGCTTAGCGTGTCAGCACAGAGAACTTGCCCTCACTAGATCTTAGTGGCCTGGGAAAGTGTAGGGTCTTTACCCAGGTCCACTCTTCCTTCCCTTTAGCCTCTAGCACCTTTAAGCACTAGAGTTACCGTCGCGGATGTGAGCATAAGCTCGGACGCGGGAAGGGCAACCGGGCTTTAGTAATATGCACCCGGGAGCGGAGTTGTGTACCGTTCCGCGCATCTTTGAGCCCCAGAAGGTCAATGTTTCTGCAAAAAGTCAAGGAGAAAAACAAAAAAACAATGAGGAAAAGTCATATCCGCAAATACTGATAACAGCTCAGAAGTCGAGGAAGAAGTGCCTTGGTTGAAGCTTTCAGATCCAGTACAAAGACTTGTTCAGAATTCTTGTATTCGAGAAGAAGCATGTATGCCATCCTTAGAATGGCGAAGTGACCTTCATCTTGGCTACCTCCGAGGATCCCCATGAGTATCATTTCGGTCAGTCTTTCCGCATGGTACGTCTTTGGGATTGATAGGACTTCTGAGAAGATCTGCTTCCATTGCGGCTTGTCCCGCTGCAATTCTGCAAAGTGAGCATGTGAGACCATTAGCTTCCCTGCGTAGTTCATCAGGACGAAGAAGGCATTGTGCAGGTATGCCAAATAGGTGGCATCAGCTTTTCGGATCGCATTACTTTTCGGGAACCATTTTCGTTCTAGGAGCACTCCCTTCTCTAGCACTCTGTGCACATCGCATTCAGTGTTCGCCTTCTCTGTGACCAGTAGATTGATCTTGTCAGTTGCCTCTCTGGCATGATGAGGACCTCTGGAAACTACTCCTGAAACCATCCTGATGGGTTTCTTTCGAGAGTCTCCCTTTTTGTGCACCACATGATAGATAGGAAAGACGGCAATGGCAGAGTGTACCCCACTTCTAGGGACCACATCCAATGCGTAGGGGCCTCCAGGTCTAGAGTAGAAGTTTATTACTCTATAACATGTGTGTCCAGCCTTTATTCTTGTCAGCAAGTTGTACCTCTCTCTGCATCCGTTCTGAGCAATGGCGTCCCAAGGATGTGAGAGTGGGGCTGCTGTGAAGTCGACTGAATCAGAGGCTACAGTGCCTAGTACTGTGGACTCAGACTGAACAAGAAGACTGGGCCAGGCGTCATACTTTTTCACTCTCTCTTCTGCAGTTCGTGGAGCTGCCTGCTTCGTTTTGGACATTAGAGTGGTGTTTCTTTTCTGTGGTTTCATCCCGACCCCAGGCATGTTAGTCCCTTGTAGAAGTCGGCTGAGTTTTTGGGCCCATCCACCACTTTATAGCCTTTCTTTGTTGATGGCACTTTTACATGAGTCTTTCCTTGTGGTATGATCTCCTTGAATCCATTGATCAGCTGAATGGCCTGGTCCATGAGGGCTTTAGAGGCCTCCCAATTTACTGCCACATGATCGCCTTCTGGTATTGTCTCTAGGAATTCCTGTACCATTTGGATGTCCTTGTCACTGTTGGTGGCTGTGCAGTCCACCTAGGAATATGGTAGTATTTTCCCAGTCCATTTGGCAGTTGGAGCTACTCTCTTTAGAGGATCTTCAAGCCCAGCTAGCAAGTCTTCTGGCCTGAAAACATTTAAATTTTGCAGATGTCTTTTCATGACATTTGGTTGTAGTGACTCTACGCTCTGTTGAATGACTGGTCGCAGCCAATCTTTGGCATCCTCATCAAATTTCATGTTTGCCATGAATGCTGTTTCCATTCTTCCTAGCAGTAAGTCTCCTCTTTGTTCCATTAGGAACATGGTTCTTCTGTGTAGGAAATCACTTACCAACCCTTCTCCTTTCATGTGCTGGCAGTGGAAATAGTAACTCTATTTCATCAGTGGCTACGGACACAACGAGCGACCCTATGTGTTCCGACGGGGTGCTAGTTTCATCAGACACTTCTCGCCATATTGTTGCAGGCTCCCTCGGGGAAACCTTTACTTCAATTAACTTCTGCGTTTTCATATCGAGCAAGTCCCATGCTTTGTCTGTTTTGATCCCCCAAGCTGTTGTGTAGGCCGCTTGTATGCGCTTAGAGTGGATCACTCCTTCCAGTATGGCATATCTCAAGCCGTCATTGTAACTCGTCCCTACGACTAGTGGTTCGAGTCCCGCAGGCTCTGCAGGAGACTCTATGCCCTCTTCTTCATCTGTGTCCTCCATGATCGGAAGGAAAGTTAATCCATCATCTTCATACGTGGGTTCTTCCTCCATTTCCTCACCCTCTTCTTCGTCAGGAGGCCGTATTCCAAGTCTTATTTTCATTTCTGTTGCAAGCTGAAGTTCCCGGGCCCTTTCGGCGGTGTGCGTTATTTCAGATCCAGCTGAAGACTTGGTAGTGGGGTCACTTGCTGATGAGCCTTCCTCCGTTTCATATCGCTTGCCATTTGGAAGCAAAATGCATGTGTAGTCATGCCGGAGTGATTCTTCCCTTTCTTGCCAGCTTTCTTTATCCCAGTGAGGGCAGGTTTCCTTTGCATTTTCTACTAAAAACTCTGGGTATATGCGAGAACCTTCTATTAGTGATCGGTGTATCTCCATACTTAGAAAGATACACGAGCTGCCTCTGCTTTTCGGATTCGCATTACTTCTCGGGAACCATTTTCCTTCTAGGAGCACTCCCTTCTCTAGCACTCTGTGCACAACGCATTCAGTGTTCACCTTCTCTATGACCAGTAGATTGATCTTGTCAGTTGCCTCTCTGACGTGATGAGGACCTCTGGAAAATACTCCTGAAACCATCCTGATGGGTTTCTTTCGAGAGTCTCCCTTTTTGTGCATCACATCATAGGTAGGAAAGACGGCAATGACAGTCTGTACCCCACTTCCAAGGACCACATCCAATGCATAGTGGCCTCCAGGTCTAGAGTAGAAGTTGATTACTCTATAACATGTGTGTCCGGCCTTTATTCTTGTGAGCAGGTTGTACATCTCTCTGCATCCGTTCTGAGCAAGGGCATCCCAAGGATGTGAGAGTGGGGCTGCTGTGAAGTCGACTGAATCAGAGGCTACAGTGTCTACTACTCTGGACTCAGACTGAACAAGAAGTCTGGGCCAGGGGTCATACTTTTTCACCATCTGAGCTGTATTAATATAATTAGAGGCTAATGTTGGATACCAAAAATAAGTGCCACCTTCTGAGGAGTAGGCTGTTTTCTTGTGAGGACACCATCTTTGTGGTAGTCCTTGGGGCTGGCTTTCCACCAAATGTACGTTCGGCTAGCCCCTCAAAGCCCCATAATGCTTGGGCCATGTCTTTTGCAACTAGGGCTGGCGTTGAATGCTGAAATATTTTTTCTGCCTTCATGTTGCTGATGGTCTGAAATATCCTTTCACGGTGGGAGGGGCTTGCAGACGCCAAAACATGGGCTCCCTCAGTATTCTCCGATGGGCTTCAGAGGTGGCTTTGCACAGCTACATAAAGGATGGGCTAAGGTGATATGCAGCCAGGAACATATGCATGTATCTGTTGCAAACATTTACAGTCCATAGTGCCATACCCCCAAATGGGATGGTGGACAGTAAACATTACCAACAGAGAGTACACGCACAAGTATCTAAAACACAGAACAGTGTTGGAGAGATGAACAATGCATACACTTTAAAATGCTACTGGCAACTCCTCATTCTGCCCTTCATACTCTGATGATGTACCAGCACACAATATGTAATGTGTAATCTAGAAGAGCATGTACAGAAAGAATGATATTAGACCGGAAGAATAAATACATGATGTTTGCTTGTTGATAATTTTGGACTAACTTTGGAGCCCCATCTCAATAGTTACTCATACTATACTTGGTACTGACTCGGCAGATTGACTTTCTCACTGGTAGCAATGCAAGTACTACTCTGCCAAAAGCATGCAGTGCACTACATCTGCACTAACAAATCAGGTTGATTATCCCAGTGGCTTGCCACAAGCTGTTGAACACCAGTTTCAGGAAATTGTGAAGTAACAAAGGCATAGAAAATGACATTCTGAGAAATGATATTTGTAACAAGCAGAACTAGTAAAAAGTCTTTTCTTTCGCCTGACATCTGGTCTGTACCCATGTGTTCTCAACTCGTTAGCGCGGTGTTGAGACAGCGGGCAAGGCCTAAATTGTAATGGTGGTAACAGTGCGACGAGCATCTCTCGCGCACCTGTGCCTACAAAGTGCAATAGAATTTATCATTTCTTTACTAGAGAAGGAGCATACTACTGCTTATTTAGGTTTTCCAGCTTCTGCCGAACTTGTTTCGGCATATACAGGCCTTCTTCCGCGGGCAGGCCCGTGTTCAGTGCTTCCGCCATAACGCGGTACATGCGCGTATTTGAGCGCAGCGCGCTCAAATTGTCGTCTCAAATGTGTATTACGGCCTCTGTGGTAGCCACAGACCAATACGCTTTTGGGAGGTCGTTTCGCAGGAACGCGAGCAACATGCGTCGGGCATGGGGGCTGCCATTGTGTCAGTTCGTGGGCCTGACTGAGGTGGCTAACCTCAGTTTGCGGTAACCACGGTTAGCAAAGTAACTACAGTTAGGTTTATCACAAGGGAGTAATTACTCATTGGCATCCACCCGAGCGCAGCCATACGGCTACAAAGGAAAGCTATACAGCTTTCTCAGAAACTTCGTAGTTAAAGAAAAATTCGTCCTGGTCCAGGGTTCGAACCCAGGACCAGCGCTACACCGGAGCAGTCGCTCCACCAATTGAGCTACTGGCTGCGCTCGGGTGGATGCCAATGAGTAATTACTCCCTTATTACAAATCTACTCCACCTTGGGGGATTCCCCTAAACATTTGACCAGTTAGGTTTATCGCGTGAATGTCCGTAACTGCGGTTAGCCTTAACCGCAGTCAAGCTTAACCATGGTTAGACTGCATGCGTGACAAGGGTATAAATACAATATTAGGGGGCTAACTCTAGAACCCATGTCCAGCAGTGCCTGGAATGCGATTGACCAGATCCGGATATCCAAGGGTGGCTTCCTCCAAGAGGGCCTGTAGTTGCCACCTGCAGTGCACTGTTGCAGATGCCCACTGGGGCAGTGGCTACGGGCGCCTGTTTCCCAGGCACTGAACTTGAAAGTGACCCTGCTGCAGGAAGTGTCAGCAGACTGGTGGTTGGTCTGGTCCGGTGTTCAGTTGCGCAGTCATGACCAAGGGGGCCCTCTACTCCATAGCATTGGCATTGAGTCCAACCTGTAATGGTCCAGTGTACCTGAGGCGCGGGCAGAACAGATGGTTCTGCCACAAACCCTTGGATATTCAAAATGCAGGCAAAGTCTTCCACCTTTTGCTGGAGCATGGGGCCACTGACGGGAAGATTTCGCACACAGACGTCCACAAACCATTTGTATAGAGTTTTCTCCAGTTCATCATAGGCAGGCTTCTGGATGCGGTGGCTGTTAGCATTCGGCCGTTCCCGTGTATTGGCTTGAATGGCCACCTTGTTTTTGACGATCGTGCTCAGCGTGCTTCTCACAATTCCGAAGTGCGCTGCGACATCCGTTTTTTTTTCTCTGCGCTCAATGCTGCGAAGAATCTCCGCTTTGTTGCGAAGCGGTCATCTTCGTTGAAGCACACATGCGTACACTGAGCGAGAGCTAAGCACAAGGGCTGACTGCTGAGAATTATTATTTGGATCCCATGTCATGCTGGTATGCTTGGAACTGAAATGGCAAACTCGCTGGCCTGTGCTAGTATTGCCCGGCCACCAAGCATGCCCAGTGAATGGAATCCTGCGCAGCATGAGAAGAAATGTAGCTCACTCAAAAGCACTGCTATATCTCAACTGTGCATCTGTCTTCCCACACCGACCCTCTGAAAAGGGAGCAGAATTTTACCCCGACTAGCGCAGATGGGAAAACGGTACCGTTTGGGCACTACACAGAATGGTTTTCTACGCGGCCAACTTCTAATGTTTAAATTTCTCTGAAAAATGCGCAAAGAAATCCACACGGGGCAAAGCAGTTGTCTGTGTATTTCGTGCTTCCAAAAAGTAAGCAGACACTGGGGTGGCTACCTCATCCTCGACTGCTGCTGCTGCTACTACACGCATGGCGAGGTCAGTGATAGTGTCTTTTCATTACTTGTGTTCATTACTCCTAGCAAAGAGGGCATGTGCAGCCGTAAAAAAGGAAGCAAACAGCACATTTCATGGGCAGCGTGATTTCGTGCATATCTGTGTGCCTAGTGTTCCATAGCCAGTGCCAGTGAGTCTGGCACCGGCTCTAATGCAGGTCCCGACGGCGCACTTGTAGCCGATGCCTTCGACTTTTTGTTCCACGCCCGTTTCTTACGGCTTCCAAAAGCTTGTTGCATGCACGGTTTAAGTTGACTGTCTCCCGTCATCTCGGTCGCATGGAAAAACTCCCGGCACAAAGCAGAAACACGGTGTATCGAGAAAAACAAGTGCGAAAGCAGACGTGTACGAAGCAACAGCGACAGTGGTGAACACAAAAGAGAAAGAAAAAAAGATGTGCCGGTCACGCCAGACAATGGCAGGCGCGGAGCGGCCGTGTGCTAGTCAATCAGCGACCCGGAAACGGCCTTCGCAAAACTGGCCAGGGCAGCCACTTTGCTTGAGCGACGGCATTTTGAGGTATCGCGAATTGTACAATAAGAAAACAGCTTCAAACTAAGCCCAAGATGGCGCCGATCAGCCGGCTGCAGCGTCCGTGGCATGCGCAGGAAGTTTGAACAAATTCCTCCTTTTGAGGGCATTTCGTGGCTGCGTGGTATATTGAAAGCAGATTCTATCGCATTTCCTAACTGAATTTAGCGTTAATGATTTAAGAATAGGTTCTCGAAAGGTCAAACATTCCGCCACCTGTCTTGAAAGGCATTGGAAATACGGTACCTTTGTTAGAAAAAACACTGTTTTCAGATAATTGAGCATAAAGTGAAAAAAGATGTGAAAAACAATTTCTTATTCACACAAACATCTTTATAGTCATTGGTTTAATATAGACCCCTGCTTCGTAGTCACTGTCAGTCATTTTTTCGCTTTTCCGCTTGTTGTTTTTGCTTGCTGGGCCTCTTTTGTGAGCTGTCGTGTTGCTCGGTCTGCAAAGTACGTTCGCTTGCGGTCAGCTTCTCTCATCCGCTTGATGGTGTTGCGCCCTGGGTTCAATCTGCATGCCTTCAAAATGTTGGCCCGTGTGGTGCTACCATCATCAGATGAAAGAACAGAGTCCAGTGCTGCCATCCTTAGGGCCCAAAGTAGATGCAAAATTTCGGGAAATTTTTTAACAATTGAGAAAAAACCGGTCATGTTTCTTTCCAAAATTTTGGAAAAAATGAAAAAAAAAACAAAATTTATTTTGTGCAAGAAAACGGTTTATTGTCAGTGTCAAGAGCCATAACTCTCAAAATGTAAATAACAGAAGAGAAATTCTCTCTGCCTTTTCACAAACAAGTGCAAGGGTTTCACAGATTGAAAGAATTATAGAAGCATCCAGCGAAAGCGGTCTGCTCTCTGTAAATGGGCACGACATTGTGGAACTGTTACGGCAGTTATAACAAAAAACTCTAATGTCTCATCTGCGGCTGCTATTTCGTCATTGCTTCGACTTTGGATGCATTGACCAAGGTGGTGAAAAGGTGAACTTCTACAACTTATTCGGAGTCAGTATCACTGGCTTCATCTGTAGCCTTCTTCATCACGTTGAGATGTGCGTGCACAAAAACAAGCTTTTGCACCTTGTCATTACTTAGCCTGTTCCTACGCAGAGTATGAATGTTGGCGAAGTCGGACCAGTTTCGCTCACAAGCAGCTGATGATGGTGGAATCTGTGAAACGCTTCGAGCCAGAGGCATCACCGTTTTAGTTGTGTAGATTCCCTCTCACCACGTTGAAGGCCACATGTGTGTGGTTAGCAGGGGCTAGGGAGCCTACATGTCGCCTGGCTGTTGCCCGGCTTAGAGTGGTGACATCTCTCCCAATGTTGCCGAAAACGGCCGCTAAACTTGACGGGCAGCCATGTTGTTGCCCATGAAGAGAGCATCCCCGGCTTTCAGTGGCGTGGTCGCTGGGGCGATCTGCAACATTAGTTTCTATCCTAGTTTATCGGCATTTCTTTCGAAGCTAGTACCAACAGGTGACGCCGTTCCGACGACATAGAGCAGTTCTCAGCGACGGTGCATTACATTGAGTATGTCATTTCCAAACGGGTGTCACCTCTGCGCGCGTCATCACGCCAAAAGGCAGCGTTTATCAATTACGTAGAAGGGCTCCTCGTCACGATGAGCACTAACCGAGCTTAGTTGTTGGGCGTTCAGAATTTAATGTTATGACGGTAATCAAAAGATTCCGCAGGCCCACTTTTTAATGCTTAGCAATTACTTGGTTCATGCTCGGCCTGTACAGAATGTGGCCGTAGTGGCTGTGTAGCTTATGTCGGGCATAATCGCCACAAATGTTCTATCGTTGGATAGCTTATGTCGAGTATAATTGCACTGGACTAAATGTAGGTCTCAATTAATTACCGGTAATTAGTTAATTGTCATGTAATTGGAATTTACGCTACATCACTAAGTCGTATATCGTTGGACAGCTTATGTTGAGTACAATTGCACTGAACTAATCTTAAGTCTTAATGACTGTTAATTAGGTAATCATGATTAAAAATCGAACATTATGCTGCATCATCAAGCTATATATCGTTGGATAGCTTGTGTTGAGTATAATTCCACTGGACTAATTGCAGGTCTTAATTACCATTAATTAGTTATTTGACCAAAAATTTGATCAAAAATAGCATCATCATATATCGTTGAAAGGTCTCGATGAGTAGAATCGAAAATGGTATGGTGAATCATGCAAGAACCACGTAAAACCGAGCTAACGCTCGTCTATGTAGGTTCGAAATAAAACCACGCAACAGAAGCGAAACAGTAGCACCTAATGCTTATGCATTCACAGCACGTGAAGAGACTTAAGTGCCCCAGTAGTTCTATTACCGACACCACAGTGGCATTTGCGTGTGCAATGTACCATTAGTTTGTGGATTTTTCTCTTCTGCGAGCAGTTACGCACGCCCTACGCAATGAGCTATGCAACCCCATACGAGCACACCGTAGCTTCAGCAAAACAATATCTGCTCTGCTGCATTTAGAAAATTGTGCTGCTTAAGACATAAACTAAAAAATTAGGGGTGTGCGAATAGTGGTTTTTTGATTCGAAGCGAATTCGAAGCGAATAGCGATTTTCTTCGAATAATTTCGAAGCGAATAGTTCGAATAGTACTTCTGGCACTAAAAAGAGGCTGAGTGACAGTAGGCATTTCCAAAACCATTTATTTTCCCAACACACGATGCCATTACACACTGCACTGAGGCTTTATTTAAAACCACACTTCAAAATTTTAACACCTAGAGTGAAGAACAATTTTTACTGGCAATTTATACTGGAAGAACAACTTTTACATTCCCAGACTTGCATTCCCTCGAGCAAGAATGGAAACGGCTGTACAAAACTCGCACCGCAAGCGAAACGTCATTCGCACCACTCGCGCGTCCTGGCAAAATTGTCCCCGGTAGTACTTCCGAGCAGCACTCAGCATATCGCGCTTCCATCAAGAATGCTCTCAGCCTCCAACGTATCAGAGTGCCCGAGTTGCAGCGACGGAGTTCGGCACACCACCGAAGATGGCTCAATGCCCTGATTACGGCGGCGTTCCGTTCCCATCAACGCGCAAGCAGTCAGAATAGCAAGAAAAGATGCCAGTCGTAGATGCCGAGCGTTAACGGCAGTAATCCTCCACGGGTGCACAATAAGCTTAGCGTTATCACACGCTAAAGGCGCCCTTCCAATTGACGTAAGTATACACTTCGGCGACATCCGAGTCCCCGCGCTGCCGCTGAATTTTTCGCGCCTCCACCGGTAATATGATGGCTTGCTTGAAAGCTGCCGAGAACGGTCGCTCATGTTCCGTACGCATGATTCGTCACCTGACTGGGTGAAGCGATAGCGCGGTAGGGCGGAGTGTTTATCTTCGCATCTGTCTTATCTGGTAATCTTTTCCGCAACTCTAACGGGAAAAAAATCGAAAGGCGGTGGAGCGGGCGCGGCTTCGGTGCTTATCTGATCTTCCAGCCAGCGTCCGCCGCCGGGGACGCGGTTGTTGCGTTGTGTGACGCGCGTCTTTTTTCGTTTTTCTTTCTTTCCTCTTATCTTTGAACTCTCCTCTATCTGCACGTGGCAGCGGTGGTGGCTCGGCTAGAGCCAGTCGGCAGGCCCGTACACTTTCCTTTTCATCCTTCGCTCAGTCGCAACAACAACAGTAAACTGAGGTTTCTTGTTTTGAAGCTTAGACGACTGATGGCTGTGCTCTTCCTTCTTTGCGTCTGCCTCGACACGGTGGCAGCGACGCGGCTTATGGCAGCCTTAGTGGGGAGGCTCGGAGACGGCCAGAACGCAGGATCTTCCGCAAGAGCGCGTCGCCCTCACCTTTATTTCGTTTGTAGCTGGGTTCGCACCCCGACCTGGTTGTGATTCGTGCATTGACTGACCCCCGAGCGTTGAAAGCGCGATAAAAAAAAGCCATCTATGCGGCAATGCTCGGAACTGAAACCACATAAAGCAAGCGGGCAAGCGCCCCAGAAACACTATTCGCGCGAGGCGAATACTTCGAAATTTCGAATACCGAGAATTCTGTTCGAAGCGAATATCGAATACCGTGCTATTCGATCGAATATTCGAAATTATCGAATATTCGCACACCCCTATAAAAAATGCTCCTTCTAACATTAAGCTACTTTGTTATTCTTCAATAATTAGACCTAAACTCGAATATGCATGCATAGTGTGGGACCCATATACTAAATCTAGCGTAAAAACTCTGGAAAGAATACAGAGAAGAGCTGTCAGGTTTATCTTTAATAAATAGGCAAGGTCTGACTCCCCAACCACTTTAATGGAGGTTAATAAAATTGAACTACTTGAACATCGGCGAAGAAAGCTTAGGTTAGAATTTATTTCTCTCTTATTACATAACAAACTTGGTTTGGATCCCTCATCATACTTAACGCCGGCACCAACCAGACAAACTCGTCAACACCCTCCCATTTCTCTAACCCCTATATTCGCTAGAACAGACACTTACAAGTTTTCGTTTTTTCCACGCAAAATAACAGATTGGAATCAGCTAGTTAAACCATTGTCCCATGAGTTTTAACCAGTTTTTACTATATTGTTTTGTTATTTTTTAAAATGTTGCGTTTTTTTGTCTCTTGATTGACTTGTTCGCCCACCCTGCTTGGACTCAGTGTCCGCAGTATTTTGTAAATAAAAAAAAAAAACTTTAGGGAATCTTGAGGCTGATGTTAACAAATTAAGATCGAGTGTTGTAAGCATCTTAGTTTTGTTCAGGTTGCCATTGAGCTAGCATTAAAACAGTGTTTCATTTCATATTGCCTACCGTTTTTCCACGTGTGCTGAGAAACTAACTTACACAGGGTGTTCAGTAGGAGGCTGAAATGTTCAGAGTGTAACATGAGACTTGCTGGAATGGAATCGAAGAAAGAGGAGCAATACGAACAACGGGACAAGTGAGAAAACCTAAAATCAAGAAACCAAATGACATTTTCAGACGCCTTCATGTAAACATTCAAGAAGCTTCTTTTATTGCCGACACGCTTCTGGCAACTGTCAATTAAAGGGGAGGCAAGGCGCTCATTTCCTTTCTCAAATAAACTGACAGAATATAGAAGCATCCGCAGCCAGCTAAAGTATATTCGAAATTACATTCTACCATCATCAGCATCTGTGAAACATTTGTACACATATCAGTCACTCCTGTAAAACATATCTGGTGCACACACTAATGGTGTAATTGCAAACAGGCTTATTATTTTTAAACATTGACCGAAGTAAAGCAGCTTCGTTGCTCAGTGAACACTTCTACATAAAACAAAATATACTGATAGCCATGAACAAACTGCATGAGTGCAGTACAAAGGACACAATAAATCGCCTAAATCAGCAGGACTAGTAACGCAAACAACCTAAATGACAATGAGAAACACCACGGCCACTCTATGGGAGCGTATGCTTTACAGCTCCTAAATAATGCAAGGCATGGTAGTGATGCATTAAGGCTCTAGCCACACAAATAAGACAACTTCTGCTACATCACTTCTTCTGTTACGCACTTCACAAAAGACTTGAAACAGTGGTTTACACATTTGCATCTAGTTCCAACACTTGCTCCTGAAAACTTCACCTTTGATGAACACACTAGTGGTATGCATTGCAAATCAGTTTGTTATTTCCAAATGCTGACTGAAGCAAAGCAGCTTCATTGCTTAGTGCACATATTTTGCAAGCAACAGCGTGCTACAGAGAGGTGACATAAAAAATATACTGAAAGACGTGAACAATTTACAGGCGAGCAAAGTACACACGACATACACAGTGAAAGTGTCGGAGTGCTATATTCGGGTACAACCCAAGGAAGTAGTGGCAGATGCCCCCCGACCGTTGCCCTCCAGCCAATAGCGGTGACCGATTTTCATGACAATGCGGTCAATCTGATTAAAGGTGCACTGAAGAGGAATCTGAACTTGTCTTTTTGCCGCGGGAACTCGATCTACACGTTCCTAGCATTCTTAGAAACTGCGATTTACTGCCCTGTGTGGCCGATTTCCTGAACTCAACTTGTCTGAACTTCGATCTGAATCGATCTGTCGATCTGAACTTGTCTTTTCCTGAACTGAACTTGTCTGAACTTCGATCTGAATCGATCTGTCGATCTGAACTTGTCTTTTTGCCGCGGGAACTCGATCTACACGTTCCTAACATTCTTAGAAACTGCGATTTACTGCCCTGTGTGGCCGATTTCCCCAATTAAATCGAATTAACGTCCGGCTCCCGCCTTTTTTTTTTAAATTCTGCCTCGTACGGTGGGTGGAGTCGACCAACGCGTGGAGGGAGCGCCTTTCACCCAGTCCCGTGGCGGCTTGCCGCTCTGCCATCGGCGGAGTAATACGTAGTAGCCCATAGTAGCAAATAGTCCGCACGTATTTTTATTTCTTCGGGCTTATTTTGCGGCTATATTATCTGCGAATGAAAGTATTTATTCATGGAAACCTAAAAACAAAATAAAGCGAAAGCAAAGCCTCCATGGGACTGGATGAAAGGCGCTCCACGCGTTGGTCGACTCCGCCCACCGTACGAGGCAGAATTCAAAAAGAAAGGCAGGAGCTGGACGTTAATTTGTTTTAATTGGGGAAATCGGCCACACAGGGCAACAAGGCACTGTTTCTAAGAATGCTAGGAACGTGTAGATCGAGTTCCCGCGGCAAAAAGACAAGTTCAGATTCCTCTTCAGTGCACCTTTAAGCCACGGTTAACTGCCGTTCATCGGCCACTCCCAGTGATGCAACTTCCTAACATTAACCATGGTGTCATGAAAATTGGTTGACGCCATTGGCTGGATAGAATTCTTTGAGGGCATCTGCCCTATTTTCTTGAGTTGTGTCAAACTATAGAAAAACACGACGAAAGCAAGGCCAAATCATTAACTAGCTGACTGCAAGCATCTAAGCATATGATGTTACCATCCTGCTCAGAGTTCAGACCAGGTCTGTTGCGGCACATGTTTTGCTAGACATTCCATCCACCCTCTGTGCATGTTGCTGTCGTAGATGGATCCTTAGTCTTGTCCTCGCATATTTTGGTAGGAGGACCTTCCCTGCCCGAGCATGGTCGGGTTTTGAGCACCACGATTTCCTTCATATCTGTAAAAGTCTTAAACTGCTCCTCAGATTCTATAAGGACATTAATCGCTGCTTGCGTTGGATAAATGAGGTTCTTGGAATTTTTCACATACTCTTTAAGCTTAATAATAAGATTGCTATACTGATTTTTAGCATCTCCAACAAAGGCATTTTTGCAGTTCCTACAGTTACCAATGGACTTCATGACAGACTTGACCAGGAGAGAGAGAGAGAGAAAGGAATTTTAATCAGGGAAAGGTGGAGAGGTCGGCCGGTGGTAACGTATGGCCCTGGCCTGCTACTCCACACAGGGGAAAGGGAAAAGGAGGAAAAGGAAAGTGCGAATGAAGGCTGATGATGGCATAATACAATGAGTTTCACGGGTGATGTCTACACACACACACACACACACACACACACACACACACACACACACACACACACACACACACTGGCTGGAACTCGCAGCGCGGTTAGTACAAGCACATAAAACTCATAAAACTGGTGTCTGCAACACAAACACCGACACATGTCATTAACCATGTAGGTTGTGCACAGGCGGTCACAGACGAGTATCCAGGCCTGTTTCACACAAAAAGTTGAGCAGGGCCTTTATCACACGCCACCAATCAGAACGTCTCGTCCTGGCGCCCAGAAGAGTTTCCTCAAACTTGACCAGGAATCCTCCTAGATAAGCAAGGATGTCACATTCTGCTTCTGTGAGAGCACGCACAAACTGGTTTTCCAGCTCTTCAGGCTCTTGGTTTTGTCCTTCATGTCTCTGGATAGTTGGGTCAAGTAGGTCAGCTAGATGCAAGAAGGCAAACCTTGCGGCCGGACTTCTCCAGTACGGAATCCCACATTTGGAGCCACTCGGTGAAAAGACCACGTGTCATCCAAGCCTTCTTATTAGATGCGTAACGAACCGGGAGGCCTTTCGTGTTTTTAAAACAGCGGGGTGACCTGCGTTTGCCGATAACCAGTGGCCGCAGTTTGCATGACCCATCCATATTTGCAGCGAGCAAAATCGAGACGCGCACTTTGCTGTTCTTTCCACCATGGCATGCACTACTGCCCTTCAGGTGAAGAGTCTTATCTGGCAGCATTTGCCAAAACAATGCTTTCTCATCTGCGTTGAATATTTTCAAGGGCCAAAAGCTCTCGCGAATCTCTGGCCTCTCTTCGGACAGCCACTTCTCTGTGTCAGTGCTGCTGGTCGCATCGCTTTCACCCGAGAGGGTCTTTCCTACGATGCTGTAGCAATTCTTAAAACGCTGCTGCCAACCAGTGCCACCAGTGAAGCTCTCTTCTCTGAGAGCTACAGCAAACCATTTCACTTTTTTCATGAACATCGGGCCGTCGACAGGGATGTTTCTGGCAGTTGTCTCTAAGAACCAGGCTCACAAAGCTTTCTCAACGTTGTCGTAGGTTGGAGCATGCATATGACACGCTTCAGGGCGACTGGATTACGCTGCCTTCAACTTCATGTCGGCTTTGTTCTTCACGATTGTACTCAGCGTGTTGCGAGGAATTCTGAACGAATCGGCGACCGACTTTTTCTCGCTGGCCTCCACCTGTCGCAGGATATCCGCCTTTGTTGCCAAGTACAAATTCTTTCGTTTTTTTGCATTCACGGCTCCTGAACACGAGACCAAAGTGAAAAGAAAACGCACGGCACCGCAGAAGTCAGAAGATAAATTGGTAAATCGGTTTTTAAGGAAAGGAAATGGCGCAGTATCTGTCTCGCATATCTCGGCGGACACAATCAGAAGCGAACTCACTTTGGCCCCGTGAAGAAAGCGAAAAGAACGACCACTGCACCACAATCAGTACGACACCAGGCATATGCACAAGCAACACCGACAGTAGTAACAGCCAAAATGGCCAAAACGTTGGTGACGGCTAGCTGACGTCGCTTGTTTTGGCTATGCCAGCGGAGTCAGCCAACCAGCATGCAGAAATCGGCCGTCTGCGGGCCTGCGGCCATCACAGTTTCCCTCTTCCCAGCTCCCTACATGCCCCTATGGCCGTTCCCTTTTCCTTCCACACCCCCCACAAAGTTCCCATCGCGTGACTGTTACTTATGCAGCTCAGAGCGAAGCTGCCCAAGGCCAGTGCCGCGCACGACATATTTCAAATCGTGAACTCCATTAGGAGAAGCCCATTTGCAGGAGCGCGCATCAATGGGAGGAGTCCACTTCCAGGGTGGTGTGCACTGGGAGAAGCGCACTTGCGGGGGCACAGCGTGGCATGGAGTTCGATGTATCGAATATGGGGTACACGTGAGTTCGATAGATGTAAACAGATTAGCTATACTTTTGCATGAGATTCCCAAGGGGATTCTAAATCTGTTTGATATAGGCAATAATTCAATATATCCAGGTTCGACTGTATGATGTAAAAAAAAGTCATACCACTGGCTCCTGGAATCACAGCCTCTTGAGTTTGCAAAGGAGGGCGGCCACCGACGGTTCAAACTGGGGCGGTGAAAACACACCGCAACAGAATTGGCAGCTCCTGTGGCTGAATGAGTAGCAGACAATTCTTCAATGTACCTGTTCAGAGTTTTATGTTATGCTACTGTGCTTATTACCTATATGCGAAACAGCTCCTCGCATAGGTTTTAAGCTTGCATGCAGTCGCACCACACGATTTTAGCCTTTGTGACATCTCTGGAAATGCATGCCACTTTTCTGAGAAGGCTAGGGGAAATCTTAGTCTCATTCGAGCTGCTCTTTATCACCTTCTGTTTTGATGCATAATAATTCTTTCAACAAATTGCTGAGGGATGCCATTTGCAGCGGACACCTGACTGCTTGACAATGTTTCCGCCTTCAAAAACGAACAGAATGTGCCCATTGTGTTCCAAGTGATTGAGCACAGTTGGCGAAATGTAGCAGCACGTGAACATTAGATGTTGTGCTGACAACACCGCACACTCTTGCAGTGGACAGAACTCTCTCCAGAAGCAGCTGCCAAATATTTTTAGGTGAAGTTGGGGGCCTAATAGCCCTGTCACACGGGCACTTCGGATCGTGATCGGCCTCGAACATGGTTTCACCACAGTATTTGTAGCAGCTGCAGTTGTTGACATAGCCCCCGACACAATTTTCTTGCTTGTCGCCTGCAGACTTCCGAAGTCACCACTCGAAGCCAGCTTTTACCATGATAGTGTTAAGAAGCTTGTGTCGCAGAAAATCCGGCCTAGGATGCTCCACCTTTTTAAAAGTTGATTACATTTGGCTGCGATGCCCAGTATTATTGATTTCAAGATGAATTTGAAAGCTTATTGGTAGTTTTAAAATATTGCATGCCATTTGTGGCTCACCAGTGGCCTGCACTTAATCAGCAGAGGAAAGAGTTGATTAAAGTCATCCACGAGAATTGCAGGCTCCATTATGTGTTACTGTGTACTTAAAACTTGTATTATTGCACATTAGTACACAAGACTATTGTGTGCCACGTACAATGTTTTAGTTTCTTGCATATTGTACTGTTTAGCTCGAAAGGAACTGATTGCTTAAAAATTCCATAAAAAATACATGAACAATCTACATGTGAATTTGCTTCCTATAGCAAGGGTGACTGGAAACAACGTATCGTCTGAATGTTTTCTAAAATCCTTGTATAGTTAAGTACGCAAGGAAGAATATATTTTAGGCAGTGACTACAGTGAGGGGGCCCATCACTTTAAAATCTAGGCTACAGTGAGGGGGCCCGTCAGTGTAACACCTACGCTATAGTGATGAGGCCCGTCACTTTAACATCTACGCTACAGTGAGGGGGCCCTTCACTTTAAAATCTGCGCTACAGTGACGGGACCCAACGACTGTAGTGACGCGAGACGCTGCTTGCACTGTACATTGTCAACGGCTCAACGCCTAACCTAACCTAACCTAGCCTAACGGCTCCAGGTGACGGAGGAAGCAAACAAAATTATAAAAATATATAATTACGTGTAACTGCAAGCAAACTAAACGTCATGTTTACAACAATTAGTTATTCCCCCTCACTGTAGCCTAGATTTTAAAGTGACGGGCCCCCTCACTGTAGCCTAGATTTAAAAGTTATGGGCCCCCTCACTGTAGCCTAGATTTTGAAGGGACGGGCCCCCTCACTGTAGTCACTACGTATATTTTATAGTGACAGTGTTTCTGCATCACATGCAGGTATTTCTTGTCTCATGACTGCGAAGCTGGCTGTAGTGTACACAGTATACAGCCAAAGGGGTTCGCTAAGCTGTTTAACGGGGCTCCCTGGCACATCTAGCAGTACATAGCTTGGGAGGGCTGGGGACGCGAAGCCATTCTTCTTTCGAGGGGCTATGGTCGCTGAGCATGCATAACGAGGTATAGAGCAGGCCTCACAAGCAAACTCCTTGGGCCGTATACTTTTGATGGCGGTGTACATCTGTTGTCTCATTGCTGGTAATCCTAAAGCGACACAGAACCTTTCAGAACATTACAGGGCCATGGCTTTGTTGCGTGGAATTGGTAATGGTGGACATATGTCATATTAAGGATGCTGATATTTGCTCTGAGTAACGCTTGGAACAGACTCAGGAATTCAGTGTAGTTAGCTGTTTTTGATGTTCTTGGGTCTCTTTTTTTTTTCAAGGCTACACAAAACATTCAGTTCCAAAATTAGTGTGCTCTGTGGTATGTTCTTTTCCACTCATTCTGTATGAGTGCAGTTCTGAATTAAAGCTTCGTTTCTTCTCTCTCTTTGTATGAACATGTGTCATTCCTGCACTTTGTTTGGTGTTCTTGTAACACACAGTATATACTGCATCAGTGTCAGGCTGAATCCATATATGATGTGAAAACCACACCAAGGACGTAGTGGCTGAATTCATTTATTCATGATGTTTCAAAGTATTTTGTCATGACACTGACCATTATCTCCTGCAGCTTGTAATGTTTTTCTCGCAACACGAGCTCCGTTCCATGGGCAATTACGATTTTATTTCCAACATTGTACATGTATGTTGGGACACAGCCCCCGCCGGCCAGTTTGCAGGACAAGTCTTGCATGTCGGGCCCAAGTTTGGGCGCGAAGACATTTTTTTCTTTTTATTAAAAAATAGGTAACATCACATGTCCTTGACAGGGGCTTACAAAAAAAAGTAGTCAGAGAGGAAAATAGTAAACATAAATATAGATATAATGAAAGGGGGGTAAGGGAAAAAACAGAACACATAGTGAGAGACAAGAAATAAAAGTGGCGACTACCTCAGAAGGGTCGGCTTTCCCACACGCATTTGTTAGGTGCCTTTGGACTAATGAAGAACTCTTCATTAGATATTTAATAGGTACAAGTTTCCCTACTGTAGCAATTGTATGCTAAGAAAATGTCTACATTGTGGCAAATGCCACTTACATAGTAGTGAGAGTGAGGCTGTTCCCATTCATACAATCAAGACCCTCCCTGAGCAGCCTCTGTTCTGTGAGCAGAGCTGGTTGGAACTCTGTTACACTTGTAGGGCGCTTTTTTTTGCGCACTGGTCGCTGCTGCTGCGGAGACAGTCCGTCTGGCGGTGGCCAATTTTCATTGCCCTCAGAAGTGCTGGTGTCAAGGGTCTGCGGCCTGCTCGATTCCCTGGAGGCCTCATCAGCATCACTTGGAGACGGCAGTGTAGCACTGTGGCTACTGGCACTATTGGTGCCATGCACCATTTTTTCAATGAGCTGCACAAATAAAAAGTAAGCTTTTTGAGTTATGCAGGTGATGACAGAGAGGCAATTCGCTTCACTGGATTTTAGATGCGTGGTTCACCACAAAAGGTACTTTGGTTTCATAAAGAAAATATCCTGCACGTTTTATAGGATACGACATTCAGTGCAAAATGGCATGCATTTCTATACAGCGCGACAACACGAGACAACAAAATCAATGCACCACTTTGTCCAGAAATGCAAACTGCAAATTTACGAAATCCTGACTCAACAGCTTGTCGTACACAGCTCATACCACTGTTGAACGCTAGCTGCACGGGGGTCAGAAAGTTGCTGCCCTATGGCTTCATGATAACCATTTGCATCGAGTGTACTGGGTTGCTGTAGATGACATAGTTTTGGCTCCCTACCAGCCTCTCCAATTTGCTGTACATGTAACTCTATAACATTACCTAATCCCCACCCAACAGCTTGTCATACATGGCTCATACCACTGTTGAACGCTGGCTGCACGAGGGTTAGAAAGTTGCTGCCGTATGGCTTCATCACAACTGGTTGCAGCGGGTGTGCTGGGTCGCCGTAGGTGACGTAGTTTCAGCTCCCTACCTGCCTCTCCAATGTGCTGTACATGTTGCTGTCCTGAAGGATTCCTGCACAAACCATTGCAACAGTAAAATATGATGAATCACAGTACATAAATGAAATACACTAAGCCAAAGAAAGGGCTATATCCAATCAATAATTTTTTATTGAATGGATTAACCGCACAACAAACCACAGTGAATTGTGGTGAGCATCTGGCACCACACGCGGCCTCTCGTCTTCTTTCCTCTGGCTGTTTGTGGTCGTCCGTCCTCTGTAGCACCCACCGCATTCCACAGCAATGCCTTTGAAGACATGTCCGCGTCAGTAATTCTGGAGATGGGCACAGTAGCTCTGGCACCAGCCGACGAAGTAAGTTCTTTCGAGCAATGTATCGGCCTCACGTATGCAGTCCTTCACACCTGCTTGAGGTAGTAAAGGGCTTACAGTTTTGAAATTTATACTGTCTTCTTCGAGGAACGTAGGGACACATGAGGAATATCTAATTGTGTATTCTTCTAAAAGCAAGTAAGGGTTAGAAAGGATTATGTGCTGATAAAAACTGCTATGCTAAACAAGTCAGTTCCATGAGGTGAGCGAAGAAGAACACAAAGCTGCATATTTATTTCATAGGACAATGCTGCTACATATTTATTTCTGGGTGCCTTGCTCATACAAATTTTATGTGCGTTCATGAAACTACTGATGGTATAACATGTGCTGGACACTTGGGTGTTTAGTGGATCCTATGAAGATTTGATAAACTTATGCTCGTCACATGGGCACTTTGACAGCCTTCGAACCGTCAGAATAATAACTTGACGAAAGGAGTGCTACTAGATGGGCAGCTCCAATGGCCATCGAGTCAAAAATATATCAAGTCAACAAAGAAGTGCTGAACGCTATCCTGGAGCTTTCAAATGGTCTTTGAAACAAGTGTAGAACTTTATCAAGGCTTCAAACTGTTTCAGCAGCAGCAGCATGCACTCAGGGATGTCGGAAGCTACATGCAGTGGAAGAAGAGGAAGACAGTGTAAGGAAGTAGTGCAACAGTTCTCTTCAGTAAAGGAAACACTCTTTAAATCTGCAAAGTCATAATTACATGCATTGCACTGACTACCTCTGTGTCAATTACATCCGTTTATTAAATTACTAGATGTGAAGTCAGTTTCGCCACACAGTTCTAGCAGGAGGTGTCAGTAATAGTCTCCATGCGTGTGGAAATATCACGCACAAGCAGAAGAGAAAGCAGCATGAGGCATCTATTTACGAACACAAAGCACGAAAGCACCCATAAATGGGCCAGAGGTCTAGCCTCCGTTCACTTTGGGCAACCTTGGCTTTCTTCAGTACACTACGGTCCTTCTTCCACAACTGTTATTAGCTGTGGCCAGCTATACTCCAGTGGCAGGCCCATCGATGGGCACACGTGCATGGCATGCTCATGGGAGGGATAACTAAGGAGACATGAGGAATATCTGCTTCAAGTGCTTGTTTTTCATTGAGTAAAGGTTCATGGAAAATGCATGTTATCTTTACACATAGTGCAGCGCAAACAAGCAAAAAATAAGGCAACTTATGTCTGCGAATTCCTAGACGCAGGTATTTGTCAGCCACAGGTGACTGTTAAAGTCAGTGAGCAAATGTCCAAAAGTCTTTGCAGTATGATTGATTACCTGTGATGCACCCTGTACATTAGATGGATGAAGCGTGAATGTCTGCTATAGGTCGCACCACCTGTTCGGATATGCCTTGTCTACCTGTCCTACATACCTTTCCTGAAATCTGTTTCAAAATGTACCCAGTTTTCTCCCTGCCAGTGTTACCAATGAAAGCACTCGTGCATGTTTTGTTTAATGTGCATGAGAATAATTTGCAATGGGTCACACAGTTTACGTGGGTGTGTACTCGTTAGAACTTCCTATGCTTATTCAGGTAGTCATTTCAGAAGCGTCTTGTACCCATAGAAGAGTGTGCATGCATTCGATTGTCGTTGCACAACTTTCACTATGAAGTGGGGATTAAAAGTTAAAGGCTTACTTAAAATGGGTGACTTACCCTGTTTAGCACCTCAACTTCTGTCCCAGCTGAAAGTAAAATCCAAGTGACAGTCTGAACTTAATCAGTTCTGGGCACATGCTGTCTTGGTGCTTTAATGCTTAGTTTGTGTATAGGCCTTGAACGAAGCTTTATGGTATCTCTAGGTTATGGTATCTCCTGAAATGACCACTGATCAGTGCTTGCAACAGAGGTAACAAGGATAATTTCATGCACTACCTGTTAACATACGTAGCTAATTTCACTGCCTCCTTTAGGCACTTTCTTCAATAAAATAAAAAAAAATCAATGCAGTAAGCAAATAAAATAAAGCCACAATTCAGTTCAGCGTGTAACATGCAGACTGCTTCGATTGCTTGTTTTTTTATTGCGTAAAAGTTCGTGGGAAATGCACATTATCTTTACGCATAGGGCAGCATGAACAAGCAAGAAATAAACAAGGCAACTTATGTCTGCGAATTTCTAGAGAGAGGTAGTTGTCAGCCACAGGTGATTGTTGCAGTCTGTGAGCAAATATCCAAGTCATTGTAGTATGATTGATTACCTGTGATGCCACACTGAACATTACAGATGGCTGAAGCTCGAATCGCACCACCTGTTCGGATATGCCTGGTGTCGAAGTGCAAGACAGTGCATTGCGGCCTGGAACGGTCACTAGCTGTGCACTCGCAATCCGTTCTGGCATGCACAGTGCCCTCACTAAATCATCTAAGTCATCCTTTTCAAATCGAAACTGCTGCTTGAACAGCAGGCTGTTGATGCTGTCAATATCTAGCAGTCTGTACCGCGAACGATGCTTGAAGAGCTCGTGCTCCTTCCAGCGCCTCATATCGTACTCAATGTCCTCCAATGAATAATCACCTTTCCAGAAGCCACCGGTCTTTTCTGATTAACATGAGGTCATCAATTTCCTCCCACGTCAACATCGACGCAACATGATTTTTCCACAGGGACTCACTTTATTGAACAGATGATCACCTACAGTGAATATCTTCTCAGCATGACAATGATCCCCCCACATTTTACAATTAGCGCGGAGTGCATAGCATACCTGCATATGTTTATCCATGAGTCTTTTAACAGCGTTAAGTGCTTGCTGTGCCGTTCTCTTCTTAAGGCCTGGGGCAAGGGCCAGCTGGAAAACTCTCAACTCTAGATTGAGATTAGAAGCCGTGTGCACGACGGAAGATGAGCGGCACTGGCTCCGAGAGTGCGGGCTGAATACACGAAGGAGTGAAGGAGAAACTACAGTAAGCGTCCGTTCGTTATGTGGTCCTGGTTGAGAAAAAATGCCGCCTAGACCTTGAAGAGCAGCGCTTTGCATGCAAAAAACAAAAGAAAGAAAAAGCTGCCATAAATATATCTATGGCATTTGGCAAGGAGGGTGGCAACCTTATACATGCGCCTTAGAGCGTGCACCTTGCCACCTTGCCAAAGCTCCACTCCACAGCTTGTCGCACTGTGCTCATAGCACGATTGTAGTAGGCCTCATCGGGCTGCAGAGTCGAACCTCCGTAGGGCTTGAAAAGGAGAGGGCGAAGAGGATATGCAGGGTCCCCGTAGATGACATATTTGTGTCCTTGCACAAGCTTATCTAGGTTGTTATAGAGCATGGTCTGCCGCAAAATACTTTGTGAGTATCCACAAATGCAAAGTCGCCAGCCACCTTGCCAAAGCTCCACTCCACAGCTTGTCACACTGAGCTCATATCACGATTGAAGTATGCCTCGTCGGGCTGCAGAGTCGAACCTCTGTAGGGCTTGAAAAGGAGAAGGTGAAGAGGATATGCAGGGTCCCCGTAGATGACATATTTGTGTCCTTGCACAAGCTTATCTAGGTTGTTATAGAGCATGGTCTGCCGCAAAATACTTTTTGAGTATTCACAAATGCAAAGTCGCCAGCCACCTTGCCAAAGCCCCACTCCACAGCTTGTCGCACTGAGCTCATATCACGATTGAAGTATGCCTCGTCGGGCTGCAGAGTCAAACCTCTGTAGGGCTTGAAAAGGAGAAGGTGAAGAGGATATGCAGGGTCCCCGTAGATGACATATTTGTGTCCTTGCACAAGCTTATCTAGGTTGTTATAGAGCATGGACTGCCGCAAAATACTTTGTGAGTATCCACAAATGCAAAGTCGCCAGCCACCTTGCCAAAGCCCCACTCCACAGCTTGTCGCACTGAGCTCATATCACGATTGAAGTATGCCTCGTCGGGCTGCAGAGTCAAACCTCTGTAGGGCTTGAAAAGGAGAAGGTGAAGAGGATATGCAGGGTCCCCGTAGATGACATATTTGTGTCCTTGCACAAGCTTATCTAGGTTGTTATAGAGCATGGTCTGCCGCAAAATACTTTGTGAGTATCCACAAATGCAAAGTCGCCAGCCACCTTGCCAAATCTCCACTCCACAGCTCGTCGCACTGAGCTCATATAACGATTGAAGTATGCCTCGTCGGGCTGCAGAGTCGAACCTCTGTAGGGCTTGAAAAGGAGAAGGTGAAGAGGATATGCAGGGTCCCCGTAGATGACATATTTGTGTCCTTGCACAAGCTTATCTAGGTTGTGATAGAGCATGGTCTGCCGCAAAATACTTTGTGAGTATCCACAAATGCAAAGTCGCCAGCCACCTTGCCAAAGCCCCACTCCACAGCTTGTCGCACTGAGCTCATATCACGATTGAAGTATGCCTCGTCGGGCTGCAGAGTCAAACCTCTGTAGGGCTTGAAAAGGAGAAGGTGAAGAGGATATGCAGGGTCCCCGTAGATGACATATTTGTGTCCTTGCACAAGCTTATCTAGGTTGTTATAGAGCATGGTCTGCCGCAAAATACTTTGTGAGTATCCACAAATGCAAAGTCGCCAGCCACCTTGCCAAATCTCCACTCCACAGCTCGTCGCACTGAGCTCATATAACGATTGAAGTATGCCTCGTCGGGCTGCAGAGTCGAACCTCTGTAGGGCTTGAAAAGGAGAAGGCGAAGAGGATATGCAGGGTCCCCGTAGATGACATATTTGTGTCCTTGCACAAGCTTATCTAGGTTGTTATAGAGCATGGTCTGCCGCAAAATACTTTGTGAGTATTCACAAATGCAAAGTCGCCAGCCACCTTGCCAAAGCCCCACTCCACAGCTGGTCGCACTGAGCTCATATCACGATTGAAGTATGCCTCGTCGGGCTGCAGAGTCAAACCTCTGTAGGGCTTGAAAAGGAGAAGGTGAAGAGGATATGCAGGGTCCCCGTAGATGACATATTTGTGTCCTTGCACAAGCTTATCTAGGTTGTTATAGAGCATGGACTGCCGCAAAATACTTTGTGAGTATCCACAAATGCAAAGTCGCCAGCCACCTTGCCAAAGCCCCACTCCACAGCTTGTCGCACTGAGCTCATATCACGATTGAAGTATGCCTCGTCGGGCTGCAGAGTCAAACCTCTGTAGGGCTTGAAAAGGAGAAGGTGAAGAGGATATGCAGGGTCCCCGTAGATGACATATTTGTGTCCTTGCACAAGCTTATCTAGGTTGTTATAGAGCATGGTCTGCCGCAAAATACTTTGTGAGTATCCACAAATGCAAAGTCGCCAGCCACCTTGCCAAATCTCCACTCCACAGCTCGTCGCACTGAGCTCATATAACGATTGAAGTATGCCTCGTCGGGCTGCAGAGTCGAACCTCTGTAGGGCTTGAAAAGGAGAAGGTGAAGAGGATATGCAGGGTCCCCGTAGATGACATATTTGTGTCCTTGCACAAGCTTATCTAGGTTGTTATAGAGCATGGTCTGCCGCAAAATACTTTGTGAGTATCCACAAATGCAAAGTCGCCAGCCACCTTGCCAAAGTTCCACTCCACAGCTTGTCGCACTGAGCTCATATCACGATTGAAGTATGCCTCGTCGGGCTGCAGAGTCGAACCTCTGTAGGGCTTGAAAAGGAGAAGGTGAAGAGGATATGCAGGGTCCCCGTAGATGACATATTTGTGTCCTTGCACAAGCTTATCTAGGTTGTTATAGAGCATGGTCTGCCGCAAAATACTTTGTGAGTATCCACAAATGCAAAGTCGCCAGCCACCTTGCCAAAGTTCCACTCCACAGCTTGTCGCACTGAGCTCATATCACGATTGAAGTATGCCTCGTCGGGCTGCAGAGTCGAACCTCTGTAGGGCTTGAAAAGGAGAAGGTGAAGAGGATATGCAGGGTCCCCGTAGATGACATATTTGTGTCCTTGCACAAGCTTATCTAGGTTGTTATAGAGCATGGTCTGTCGCAAAATACCTTGTGAGAATCCACAAATGCAGTCGCCAGCCACCTTGCCAAAGCCCCACTCCACAGCTTGTCGCACTGAGCTCATATCACGATTGAAGTATGCCTCGTCGGGCTGCAGAGTCAAACCTCTGTAGGGCTTGAAAAGGAGAAGGTGAAGAGGATATGCAGGGTCCCCGTAGATGACATATTTGTGTCCTTGCACAAGCTTATCTAGGTTGTTATAGAGCATGGTCT
Organism: Amblyomma mixtum; assembly: GCF_055824585.1. Taxonomy (NCBI): domain Eukaryota; kingdom Metazoa; phylum Arthropoda; class Arachnida; order Ixodida; family Ixodidae; genus Amblyomma; species Amblyomma mixtum. The sequence continues at coordinate 72,991,373 of NC_143019.1, forward strand.
GCCGCAAAATACTTTGTGAGTATCCACAAATGCAAAGTCGCCAGCCACCTTGCCAAATCTCCACTCCACAGCTCGTCGCACTGAGCTCATATAACGATTGAAGTATGCCTCGTCGGGCTGCAGAGTCGAACCTCTGTAGGGCTTGAAAAGGAGAAGGTGAAGAGGATATGCAGGGTCCCCGTAGATGACATATTTGTGTCCTTGCACAAGCTTATCTAGGTTGTGATAGAGCATGGTCTGCCGCAAAATACTTTGTGAGTATCCACAAATGCAAAGTCGCCAGCCACCTTGCCAAAGCCCCACTCCACAGCTTGTCGCACTGAGCTCATATCACGATTGAAGTATGCCTCGTCGGGCTGCAGAGTCAAACCTCTGTAGGGCTTGAAAAGGAGAAGGTGAAGAGGATATGCAGGGTCCCCGTAGATGACATATTTGTGTCCTTGCACAAGCTTATCTAGGTTGTTATAGAGCATGGTCTGCCGCAAAATACTTTGTGAGTATCCACAAATGCAAAGTCGCCAGCCACCTTGCCAAATCTCCACTCCACAGCTCGTCGCACTGAGCTCATATAACGATTGAAGTATGCCTCGTCGGGCTGCAGAGTCGAACCTCTGTAGGGCTTGAAAAGGAGAAGGTGAAGAGGATATGCAGGGTCCCCGTAGATGACATATTTGTGTCCTTGCACAAGCTTATCTAGGTTGTTATAGAGCATGGTCTGCCGCAAAATACTTTGTGAGTATCCACAAATGCAAAGTCGCCAGCCACCTTGCCAAAGTTCCACTCCACAGCTTGTCGCACTGAGCTCATATCACGATTGAAGTATGCCTCGTCGGGCTGCAGAGTCGAACCTCTGTAGGGCTTGAAAAGGAGAAGGTGAAGAGGATATGCAGGGTCCCCGTAGATGACATATTTGTGTCCTTGCACAAGCTTATCTAGGTTGTTATAGAGCATGGTCTGCCGCAAAATACTTTGTGAGTATCCACAAATGCAAAGTCGCCAGCCACCTTGCCAAAGTTCCACTCCACAGCTTGTCGCACTGAGCTCATATCACGATTGAAGTATGCCTCGTCGGGCTGCAGAGTCGAACCTCTGTAGGGCTTGAAAAGGAGAAGGTGAAGAGGATATGCAGGGTCCCCGTAGATGACATATTTGTGTCCTTGCACAAGCTTATCTAGGTTGTTATAGAGCATGGTCTGCCGCAAAATACTTTGTGAGTATTCACAAATGCAAAGTCGCCAGCCACCTTGCCAAAGCCCCACTCCACAGCTTGTCGCACTGAGCTCATATCACGATTGAAGTATGCCTCGTCGGGCTGCAGAGTCAAACCTCTGTAGGGCTTGAAAAGGAGAAGTGTGAAGAGGATATGCAGGGTCCCCGTAGATGACATATTTGTGTCCTTGCACAAGCTTATCTAGGTTGTTATAGAGCATGGACTGCCGCAAAATACTTTGTGAGTATCCACAAATGCAAAGTCGCCAGCCACCTTGCCAAAGCCCCACTCCACAGCTTGTCGCACTGAGCTCATATCACGATTGAAGTATGCCTCGTCGGGCTGCAGAGTCAAACCTCTGTAGGGCTTGAAAAGGAGAAGGTGAAGAGGATATGCAGGGTCCCCGTAGATGACATATTTGTGTCCTTGCACAAGCTTATCTAGGTTGTTATAGAGCATGGTCTGCCGCAAAATACTTTGTGAGTATCCACAAATGCAAAGTCGCCAGCCACCTTGCCAAATCTCCACTCCACAGCTCGTCGCACTGAGCTCATATAACGATTGAAGTATGCCTCGTCGGGCTGCAGAGTCGAACCTCTGTAGGGCTTGAAAAGGAGAAGGTGAAGAGGATATGCAGGGTCCCCGTAGATGACATATTTGTGTCCTTGCACAAGCTTATCTAGGTTGTTATAGAGCATGGTCTGCCGCAAAATACTTTGTGAGTATCCACAAATGCAAAGTCGCCAGCCACCTTGCCAAAGTTCCACTCCACAGCTTGTCGCACTGAGCTCATATCACGATTGAAGTATGCCTCGTCGGGCTGCAGAGTCGAACCTCTGTAGGGCTTGAAAAGGAGAAGGTGAAGAGGATATGCAGGGTCCCCGTAGATGACATATTTGTGTCCTTGCACAAGCTTATCTAGGTTGTGATAGAGCATGGTCTGCCGCAAAATACTTTGTGAGTATCCACAAATGCAAAGTCGCCAGCCACCTTGCCAAAGTTCCACTCCACAGCTTGTCGCACTGAGCTCATATCACGATTGAAGTATGCCTCGTCGGGCTGCAGAGTCGAACCTCTGTAGGGCTTGAAAAGGAGAAGGTGAAGAGGATATGCAGGGTCCCCGTAGATGACATATTTGTGTCCTTGCACAAGCTTATCTAGGTTGTTATAGAGCATGGTCTGTCGCAAAATACCTTGTGAGAATCCACAAATGCAGTCGCCAGCCACCTTGCCAAAGCTCCACTCCACAGCTTGTCGCACTGTGCTCATAGCACGATTGAAGTAGGCCTCATCGGGCTGTAGAGGTGAACCTCCGTAGGGCTTGAAAAGGAGAGGGCGAAGAGGATATGCAGGGTCCCCATAGATAACATATTTGTGTCCTTGCACAAGCTTCTCTAGGTTGTTATAGAGCATGGTCTGCCGCAAAATACCTTGTGAGAATCCACAAATGCAAAGTTGCCAGCCACCTTGCCAAAGCTCCACTCCACAGCTTGTCGCACTGTGCTCATAGCACGATTGAAGTAGGCCTCGTCGGGCTGCAGAGTCGAACCTCCGTAGGACTTGAAAAGGAGAGGGCGAAGAGGATATGCAGGGTCCCCGTAGATAACATATTTGTGTCCTTGCACAAGCTTCTCTAGGTTGTTATAGCGCATGGTCTGCCGCCAAATACCTGCAATTGTGAGAAATGTGTTCGTAAAACAGTAGGCCTGGTTGGGCTGAAGAGTTGAACCTCCTTATGACTTCAACGGGAGAGGGCCATATGCAGGGTCGCTGTACATAGCGTATTGGTGTTCCTGCACAAGCTTCACCAGGTTGTCATACAGCCGCAAAATCCCTACAATCGTGAGAAATGTGCTTCTCAAACAGTAAACATGCAGAAGCCATGAAAGGGATACATGAAAGCATGAGGGCATAAAGACACATGAAAAAAAGTGCTGTGCTACTACTAGCAATGTGCGCACTTAGGTCAATGTCAACGATGTCAACGATGTAGATGAGATGGAGGCAACATAAATTGTTCTTATTCATGCACCTGTCTTGCCACCTTGAAAAGTGTACCACAAAATTAGGAGAGACACGGCTGAAGTCTAGCTTCAGTAGAAAACTTAAGCACCATGTGTTGGGCTACTATTACCCGGGTACCAGACTCCGCGTGCATGAGTTTGAATCCACACATGATTGTGCAATATAACATGGCTGCTTGGCAGCTGTATAGTGTTCTTTCTTGGCTCTGTACCAATATCTGAAAATCGAACTGTTGCTTGGAAAGCAAAGGGGTCATCTTCCATAGGGAAGAATCTTGAGCTAAGGGGCCACTCGAGCTAGCTAGTACAGTTAACTGTGGTATGAAGACACTGAGGTCCAATGGGAACTTGAATTTTCTGCAACCTTCAAGAGAGTACTTTAGTGAGATACAGTCAACGCTCCACAACAAATGCCTTAAGGACAAGAAGCACGACGCTGTATCGGGCAGTCATGGGAGAAGATTCATGCTCCCTTGTTTAAGACTGCCAAGACACGAACATCTTTGTCAATGGACTCAGTATTCGTAAAAAAGCTAACAAGCCCATTCATGCAATCATTGCTTATGAAAACTTTCAGGCGATGAGCGGATGGTTGAGAAGTTTCATGAAAACTGACACTGACTCGAGAAGTATTATAAGAAGGAAGTGACACACCGGTTTAACTCCCCTACAACTGGCGTGAATCTGAGATCCTGTGGCGCACGAAAACTGAGGCAAAAAAGAACATGGCGGTCACGAACTTCCGGCTTTGCTCAGAAACGAAAAATCACCTCACCTCCGAGAATACATGGAGGCTGGAAAGTGACAGCCAGTGATGTGTAGTTAGATCCACAAGCAAGTGAGCAATGTAATACTTAATGTGAGCCACTACTGTGCCTGCAATGCTTCTGGAAAGTTGTGGAAGAACTTGTGAAATAAGCAGAGACGTGCTGTGTTCCGACGGGTGACTAGCGTAGGTAATTGCAATCGTATCGGGCATCGGGCCTATTGACTATTGGTTAGCCACTAGTGAGTGGGCCCCTTTGGCCGGGCCTACTCGTGATGAAATGCCTCCTGCTCCCCTGCAACTGGACACATGCAACCCTCAGCAGCCATACCCAGCTTCGCAAGCTCAACAGCCGCATCTCGTTGACTCGGCGAGTAGCTTCAAGACATGAGCAAGCATTATTCAGCTGTATTTTTCATAGTGTGGCAAGGCAAAACAAACATGGCACGCACTTTCAGAGTACAGTATTTCTCTGTTTACTAACTGCTATTTTTTATGGTGGCAGTTTTGAGCTTTGTGAGCTCTAGTTTGGCCCTCTTATTAGCGCATTCTAGTTCATGCACTTCTTTTGCGTTCTTCATGTGAAGTGCATTCTCAGCTCTCATGAGCTTCATTTTAAGTAGGTGCTCCTTCCTCTTTCGCCGATTTTCATCTGTAACAGCTTTGAGGCGTGCGCCAAGTTCTCCTTCAATAGCTGTCTGTTTTGCGCACTTCCTGCATTGCACTGGAGGTGTTTGTGGCAGTGGTTGCGGAGCAGCTGCTACTCCTCCAGGTGGCTGCTCTACTTCAGCTGGAGGCGGTCTATTCTCTGTGTCTTCGACACACTCCACCTGGCTGCAGTGTCCCACTGATAGGTCATATCTGCAAAAACATTTGTAACTGTTAGTTTTCATCACGGCTCATGATCATCACATGCATAAAAGCTGACTGCACTGCGTAAAGAGACAATTTTTGGTCGCACTTGTCCTAGCCAGCAGCTGCAGGCATTTACGAGTCGTCACTGTACCTTGCTGAGTGCACAATTTCAAAGACTGTACTTTGTAAGTGCGGTATTGATCAGCATATGTGTGCTTTATGAAATGCAATAAATTGCAGCCCGCCTACTTCAGCTGGCTTTTTGTCTTCTTATACCTATGACTCATATGACTATCCACTGGCAGCAGTTTTGGCTGCCCTTGTCGAAATCATTTAGGCACACAAGAGAAACAGTGGTTTTGCTGGGGTTTACTTAAACTCGCTTTTTTTTTCTAGCTACCTGATGGTATGGCTGACTGGTGGCATCAATACAGCTGTGTGCAGGGCACTGTCAATCACAGCAGTGCAACCATATTTTTTTTTTATTCGAGAAGTCTGCCATGAGGCATAAGTTGAGAAAAGGGGAAGTGGAATGTATACGTTACAGACAGTTAAAAGAAGGAGTGTAGACCAGTTTCGGCGAGGTAGTCGCAGAGGCTGCTGGTGAAGTGATTGTCCATAGTCCACTTCACATAGTCCCCGATTCATGCTTGCTGCCACAATGTCCGATGTCCTGCAGCTAGTCTCAGCTTCTTATTTCACAGGGGCTCACACAAAGCGGAGCAGGAAGCATATTGTAGCGTACTTGTTGACGAAGGGGGCTTTAATACCAGGCGCGAAGACAGGCAAGGCCAAGCAAGCTGGGCAGCAAAAGCGACAGATTCCTCACGGCGCGAGCCCTACTTCGTCGTCGTCAACTGCCACCTGGCAATACTAGGTGGCAATATGCATTATACCTTTGGGAGGCATATGCATTTTATGCAGAAGACTTTAATCACTTTGACAGTACACTCACGAGAAGTTAGCGACAGAGAACAGTCAGTACCAATACAGGAAATGCTTAAACAGCACGCATACAGGCGGTGTGGGACATTTGTTCCGCTAAATGTAACTAGTATACCGGGAAATGATTTTGTCCACTACCAACAGACTCCAATGAAAGCATATGTGACGTGTGAAAGCAGGACCTTGTTGATGGAATCTGCATAAAAGCACAAAGGAGTGGTTATAACACACACAAGCAGCACTAAATCATGACGTCCTGAAATCGATGCATCAGCAGTGGCATTAGTGTGACCAGCAGTGAACACATAGAGCCGCCTCGTATTCTTTTTATTTTAAAGGAAGCAATCTGCTCGTATGCATTCCTCTCACGAGATTTTGCTGCAGCTCCTTTCCTTGTCTATCTATGCTCGCTGGCATATAACAGACAACTAGGCCAAACAACTGTCCTGGCAGTACACATATACCGTTGGACAGTTCAAGCAGCACCAACTCGCTCCAGCTTGTTCGTCATCTGGCTTTCTGGCGCGCTGCCACCTCCTGGGAAGAAAAAAAAACTAAACGCAGTGTTCTTTATTAGTAGTGACGCAGTCTTTTTTTTAATTATTACCTAAAGATAATCATCATAGTGCATGAGATGACGAGCATGATACGTGCTCGTGATTTAATAGGTTTAATACTGTGTGGTCACATCCACAGCATAAAAGATAACACGTCTTTGAATATGCGACCACCGGTCAGCGTTTTAGAGGGATTGATGTTTGTTTTATGAAGGAAAGAGCGCATGTTTTGCTGTGTTACCATACGGTCACGCTGGGCCTTAGGGCTCCGTAAATTTTTTAATTTTTCATATCTGCATTGTTTTCACTCGCACTATGGCAAGGTTGTCGCTGCAATACTCATTTAATGCATTATTGTCTAAATAGGTTGACGTTGGAAGAAATAGCGAAGATACTCGAAGAGGAAGATGACGACGTGTCAACAATTTACATAGAACCACCAGAGGCTAGCAGCTATTCGGATGAGGACTCTGCAGATGAGGATTCCGGCGGGCTCATTGGCAATGGAGCGTGAGGCAGCTGAGAGCCAGAGCCGAAACTGTTTTCACGGACGGACGCCGCATTGGTGGATGTGATTCCGACGACAACGATGACGACCATGGTGTGCAAGGCAACGGAGCATCGAACACCTCGTCACCTGTGGGTGATGAAGGCGTTTCTGCGAAATTACCTCTGACTTCGAAATGGAAGAAGTGGGATCTTCTAAAAAGTCCTGCCATATTTCCCGACCCAAACTTTTCCTCTTACAGGAACTTTTCCGCTGTGGAATTGTTCGAACTCTTTTTTGATGAAGCCATAGTGGAGCTGCTGGTTGAGCAAACACGAAAATACGCGCTGTTTTTGAATATGCCTGATCTGGAGGCCACCAGAGAAGAAATGAGATGCTTTATCGGAGTCCTCATTTTGTCCGGCTATACCCGCTTGCCAGGAAAAAAGTGCTATGTGGACAGCGGCATGGACATGCGAAACACAATGGTCCACAACGCCATGCAAAGAAACCGCTTCATACAGATAATGAGGTTTCTGCAGTGTGCGGACAACGCGAGCCTGACACTCAGCGACAAATTAACAAAGTTGCGCTCATTGATGACACTGTTAAAAGCGAGGTTTCTGAAGCACTTTTAGCCTGTGTATCACTTAGCTATGATGAAAGCATGACTGAATACTACAGTCGCCATGGCTGTAAACAGTTCATACGTGGAAAGCCAATTCGCTTCGGATATAAAGTTTGGTGTCCAAATGCCAAGAATGGCTACCCTGTAAACTTTGAAGTGTATCAAGGCAATCAGGGGAACCCAGGGACGTCTGCAAAATATGAAAAGGACTTTGGGAAAGCTGCGGCGCCACTTCTTCAATTGATGGATGAACTCCCGGCAGAAGCTCACCATCTTCCTTTCTTTTTCTATTTTGAATATTTATTCACGAGTATCCCTCTACTTAGGCATCTCAAGGGACAGGGCTACGAAGGTACGGGCACAGTGAGGCAGAACCGTGTTCCGAAAGAGTGCCCTATCGCTTAACCGGATTTCGTGAAGCACCAACCTCGCGAACACGAAGAGCACGTGTTGAGCGACGATGTAATCTTTGTCCGTTGGATGGACAATTCTGTAGTAACCATCGCGAGCACCATACACGGGGTAGAGCCAGTGTCTTTTGCAGACAGGTACTCCTGTGCTCAGAAGAAAAGAGACGAATTACCCTGTCCAAATGCTGTTGCTCAATACAACAGTTTTATGGGAGGTACAGACCAGATGGATGCGAATGTAGGTGCCTACAGGATCGGAATCCGTGGCAAGAAATGGTGGTGGCCGATCTTCACATGGCTTTGTGATGTGTCAATCAGCAATGCTTGGGCACTTATTCGTAGCACAGGGTCCAACGTCACTCAGCTTGAGTTCCGTAGGCAAATCGCACAAAGTTATCTGATGCGATGGGACAATAAACCGAAAGGACCTGGTCGACGAAGAACCCCAAAGACTGGTGACGTCTTGACTGGTGCATGGTATGACCAAGTGGCCCAATTCGTTGCACCAGTTCCCAATAGCAAGAGGCGAAGATGCGCTGGGGACAATGCAACAGCGCGGTGCGCACACAATGCTGAAAGTGTGATATTGGCATGTGTATCCCATGCTTTAAACCGTACCACACTAAATAAGTGGCCAAATATTCACTTAGTAGTATGTTTTTTCATTTCTCGCCACTTGAAATAAACATTTGTTACTCCGTGCACTTTTCTATAGCCTAAGGGCCCAGCGTGACCATATGGCCACGGGCTATATTTCCTAAACTAATAACACAATAGCGATAGTTTTTTTGCATGGGACTTATGTTATGTGTTTAGAATTAAGTTAAAATATAATATTACCCTTAATGGGTTCTCTGGAACATTACCCTTAATGGGTAATGTTCCAGAGAACATTACCCTTAATGGGTAATGTTCCAGAGAACCCTCAGTCACCTCAGTTCATCCCCGAATGGCCTTGTTGTGGCCACTTCCCCCAGAAGGCAAAGATTTTCTTGCGTGCTAAAACATTTGTATGGCTTCATTGCAAAGCATGAGCGCTGGGTTTGTTTTAGCAGCCTTTCTCTTGGCTGCTATATTTGGCAGGTCTTTGAGAAGCATAGCATTCCCAGTGTTTTTGCCCGGTGAATTTTTTTTACGGTGGTACGTTGTCCTGGCATCGAATGGTACAGAGTTGTTACTAAGTCAGTACCAGCAGTTAAGCAAGAGCTGTTGCGGCGAGAGTTCTTCCTAGCTCCCCGCAGGAGATCGACATCTGTTAGATTTTTGCTTCTACAGTACGCCACCAAGCACCCTTGCTTAGCTGTGCGCGGCGGCGCCATGTCCGGGCAAAAAGAGATTCTGGTGGTTGAGCTGATGCCGAGTGTTTGGACCTTACCCCTCTGAGAAGGCAACACACCACTTTTGCCCTCGCTTCCTGTAGATAGCACCTTCGGTTTGCCTGACCCGATAAAATCAGCTGTCACCATTTCCTTTCCTCCTCTCCATCTTTCGCTATCTTTCAAATTTCTTTCTCTACGGTAGTATGGAGATAGGCCTAGCTTCATCGTTCACGACATAACTGAACAAAATGGAAAATGATGGGGCACGAGTGTGGGGATGATCTCGTGCGATGTGTCAGGAAATGATGGCATGGCCCTAATAAGAGCCTTTTGGATCAGAGCAGTTGTAGGCCAGTGGTGTGACGAATCGGGGACCGATTGGCAGCCGACGCGTCCATTTTGTGGCCCTTATCGGCAGTGACAAAAGGCACCTGTGAACATCGTTGCACACATTCCTTCGGTTCGCTTTTGCAGCAGTGACACCCTTTGATACCCGATGAACACCGCGACAATGACACACATGGTTCAGAATGTGCGCGCTCGACAAGCACTTCACCTTGGCTGTACTGTAGGACTGGCTGGCAATGCTTGCTGTTCGCAACACAGTGTGGACCGCAGAAAGACCTTCAAAAGAAAGGCGACAATGACCACATGCTCCTACAACCTCAATATGAGGTCCCGAAATGCACAAACACAATCAGTAGGTAAATATAAGCGGTCGCCACTGCACAGGTTAAATTTCTAAATGAGTATAACATACCTTCTTGGCAATATCGAGAATATTCAGTTGCCCGATGTCGCCGATCACTCCAGCATGCAAAAATGGCTTAGCTTCTGCACGCACGTAAAGTGACACACAACAAGCGTCACAGCCACCATTCAAATGGCAGCAGGAAGCATTCGCCAGCACGTGCGCGATGCATCTAGAGATTCCCCAGGTGCTCCTGGGAATCTGAATCTTTCAATCAGCGGGCCGCCTGAGTGAACGGTTCGAGATGTCGGTCTTCTGCCCACAAGCTACGCACGGCCGGCCAAGGTTGACTGCCTTAACCTGCCTTACTATGTAGACCACCGTGGTGTAGTTTAGGGAGATCTAGTCTCTTGGGTGCCTCCCGCAGAACCGAGCGTCCGCCGTACCCTGACATGACCACCTCACTGTCGCCCCCCTGCTCGCCTCCACCGGAACGTGAGAACTCTGTTAGCATTGAACAATCCTGAAGGATCCATTTGCACGCATCTGCTTTTTATTGGTTGTTGTTCTATGCCCGTACATTCTACATAGCCTGTACGCTTCTAGTGTTGCTCACAATGGCATTAGGGACAATGATAGCCGACATGTGTGCTGCACAAACCAGAACCATGGAAATAAAACATGTGAATTTGCCTCCTAGAGATTACATGAAGTTAGTGCATAGCAGACTAAGTGCCAAGTGGCAAGCTTCTTGGGAAAATGAAGGACACAACAAGCTGCATACCATAAAGCCCATTTTAAAAGAATGGAAATCATGCCGCCATAAAGAGCGTTTTATCGAAGTAATTTTATGTCGTTTACGCATAGGTCACACACACATCACCCATAACTTCTTATTAACAAAAAAAGACAAACCTCTGTGTGAAATGTGCGGTGACAAGCTCACAGTAAATCACATTTTAATTTCTTGTTCGCATCTCGAAGAACTTAGAAAAAATTTTTTTACGGTATTTTACAATGAACACATTCCATTTCATCCCGCATTGCTTTTAGGCGAGCAAACACTTGTCGAGTTTTCACTTGTTTATAAGTTTCTAAAGAAAGCCAATGTTTTAAATCTATTATAATGTAACCTCTGTACACTTGACATAACATCATCTAACCTTGTGTTTGGCGCATGATAGTCATAGTTGCTTATGCGCCATAAAACCCCATATAACTAACTAGCTTCTAGTGTTGCCTTAATCTATTTTTTATATCCATGTAATTAATCCGTATATGCTCTGATCTAATTGTTTGTGCCACCTTATCCTAGACTTGTTGAATTTTACTGTAGAAGAACTGCAGATTGGGCTAGTTGGTGTAGATTCATAATGATGGTTTAACAGCGCAAACACACACATACCAAGAAGGAGACAAGACACTCACACAGCGCTGAAAAGTTGAATTTGTTGATTTCGCCTTTATGTAGCAGTGTAGCACTGTTCTTAGTATTTCTGTTTCTATTGTAAGCTTTTCATTCCGATATAAATACCCAGCTGTTTTATGTGTACAAGCCAGAGTTTTGCAAATTCCTTCTCTCGGTCGACTGGATGCACAGTTTGACCGGTCGTAACAAAATTAATGTGCCACAGGGATCCTTAATGGGAAGGCGGGTAACCGTAGAGGGGATACCCGCCTTAACCTAGCCAAGGCGGCCAAGTAGTTTATATGGTTGGAGGATCAGTTGCATCGTTGGCACAGAAGTCAACCACGTCAGCGGAGTGCTTCGGGCTTTTCACCTCTTGGTCCAGCCATGCATGTTGTCTCGTGTATTTTTCTTTTCCCTTGAAGTGATAATAAATATTACTATTGTTATCAGCACTTTTAGGCGTTGCACGAAATTTTCACCTAAAGAATGTGTTTCAGCGGCCTTTGGCGCATCGCCCGGTGAATTATCGTCACACGAGGCTAGTGTTTTCGTTTACTGTTTATAGGTTGACTGTTTAGTACTCGTTTCACAGAAAAAACAATGGCCTTGAGTGATATGCAATACCCTGACAGAGGTACTGACACTCCAGTGAAACAAACATCTGCGGTGCCGCAGAACTTTGTTCCAAGTAAATTAAATCGCCATGTGCCTTGTTTAGGTAGCCTGCGTAGAAAAGGAGTGTTTTGAAGACCAAGTAAAGTGAGTCTGCCGCTCAGAAAAGTATTGACATTACAAGGAACCATTAGATTAATGAAGGCAGTTTTCTCAGCTTATTCACACATTTCCAATTGCAGATACAAGGAAAATCACGTTTTGTCGCTGTACTACTGCAGACTGTGCATTTCCACAACTGTCTTTGGCTGTCTGCTTAGTCCAACACAGGGCAGGTGACTCCAAGCCAGGCACCAGTCACAGCTTACTGAATTTACATCTACTAAATTCGTGTTACACTCACTACACTTCCACTCTTGCTCTTTTTTTGATTTTCACCCATCTCCACAGCTTGCCATCCATTTTCATTAAAGTAACGCCGCATAAAGTCTGTCCACACAGTTGTGAATACCGCTATGGACATATTCAGACCTTTGCTCGACTGAATCTTCATTGAGAAGCTTCCTTTTCATAGCATCAGCTGCATTTCCTGCCCCTGTTAGCCACGTCAACACTTTCAGTTTTTCTCCCTCACAGTAAGCTGTCCGTAAGGTTGTTGCCTGTCATCCTTTTTCATTTCTTTGGCAAGCCACAGACAGTCAAAACTTGGGCTTTTGGCCAACTACACTTTCTCATTGGAGCTGGCACTTTAATCATATTCTGTGTGTCCGCATCTTGGACGGTTTGAACTTGGCAGCTAGAAGATGTAGCAGTGTCAGTGGTGCCACGTGGGACCTCTTCACGTGACAAATGTGTGTCCCTCATTTATGCTTCAACACTTGCAGACAATGAATTGGGTTTTCAACACTTCTCTCCTGCCCTTGGCAGACAACCGCAGTAGTGTCAGAGCTGCCTAGTGAACCCTTTTCATGTGACAAATGCACATTGTTCATATCTGGCCTGATGTTAGTGCCCAATGCAATCGGCGTCTGAACATTTTCCTGCTGCAATTGTTCATGCTGCATACCTTTGCCACAATTATCAAAGAACTGCTGATTGCACTGCTCCAGGTGTGCCACCTCATTTATGGTAACTTCATTCCCAGCTTTCCAACATTCCAGAATTGTTTCCAGAACTCTCAGCCTCCTTGTGAATGTTGCTGTTGAGCTTTCTCATGCACGGTCTGCCAGCTTAGATGCAATGACTGCTGCCTATCTAAATTTCTGGTGCATAGAAAGAATTTTTTAGTATTTTTGAGTGCTCACCTGCACTGGCTGTGCACCATAATCATCGGTGGCTGTCAAGCCACGACCTTCCACGTATTGATCTAAACACGACCACTCAGCACATATGTTTCTGTGGAATTTTAAAAGACCTGCAGACTTCGGGAGGGCAAATATATGGCGACAAGCAGCAGCAGAGCTTTCCTGAAAAGGGCATGTACAGTGTCCCATCGTAGCACAGAATTTGCTTGCCTCAGTCAGCGCATCAGTACTCTTCTTATGGCAATTGATGGCAACTTGCATTCAAGCAAGTTCCGCTTGAACGCGATCATAGGCATACGGTGTTAACAACCTTGAATACAGTTCACTGGCCTCATCTTCATTTGCTACAACTCTTCTCTTTTGTAGCATAACAGCCACTTTATGCATTTTTTCACTTCGTTGAGCGTAGATGATTGAAAAAAAAAACTTCAACAAACATCTCAAGAGAGCGGAAACATTCAACGAGTTGCTTCAGCTTTGCATTCATGCTTTCAGCTCGATTATTTGTTGAATTGAAGAAGTTGCCGCACTCCCGTTTCAAACCAATTACCCATTCTGCATGAATGGAGTGCTATAGTTGGTGTCAATGTACTCCACTACTTTAGCTGCTGTTGATGTCCATAGCAAGGCATTAAGCTCCTCATAAGCATCCTTTGCATACACCATGCGTTGCAGGATATCCAGAGCTCTGTCCTGCTCTCCTCTTCTAATACCTAATTTCTGCACGCTCACTTCCCTGCAGTGCAGATGACGGGAAAAGCTCTTTCGCAATGGTTCCTTCTTTTACAGCTTTGTCAGCCATTGTGACTCGCACTGCTCGCCATCTTGGGTTGAGGCTTTTAAAGGTTTCAAAGAACCATCAAAAGGTTTCACCGTATTCTGTTGTGAACAGCCCAACAACTGGTTTCACTTTCCCCGTTATCATTTTCAAACCAGAAAAAACAAGCCATTCTGGTCTTCAGGAGTTTGTTTGTTGCAGCTAGTACAAACAGCACCTCTGGAAAGTCTTGAAATGACTTCCTCATTTGATTGTCTTGAAAAAACACTCCCTGCTGTTCATTATTCTCAATCTGTAAGCAGGCGTACACTTTTAGGTCCTTTACACCACTTAAAAGAACGTCTTGCTGGGCAAGTTGGTAACTGTTCATCTTTGGTTACAGGCACGAAAAAAGAGAACACAAGACAGAAAGACTGGATGAAGCGCCACTCACAACTGATTTATTCAGAGAAAACATGCATAGATATATGCTGTCGTACATGCAAGGAATATTGTCATCTTCAAAGTTGATATGATCGTGAAGGGTGAAAAAATTGCTCTCAGCCTTGTACAAAGATATTGATGTGTCACTAACGCACATGCTTCCTTTTTTTTGCAATAAAAAAAGCTTCGATTAGTTCCCTAGCTTTTGTGTCTTTGCTTTTTGACAGAATTCGTGCACTAGAAAAACATGGCTCACAAGAGCGTGACGGGCAGGACCTTATATGCTTAGGCATATTTGGGCCTTCTTTATTTTCCGTCAAAAAAAAAAACCATTGGAACCAATTGGACATTCCAGTTGGAACTAAATGGACATTCCCATTGCTTCCAATTGGATTTCCCAATTGGAACCAATTGGTTCCAGTTGTGTTTTTAGCCCCCGACCAATTGGATGCAACTGGACTAGCCAATTGGACCCATTAGGCGAGGCAGTTATTTCACCCAGAAAATATTCCCAAAATATGTTACGTTCATTGAGAAAGGTAGCTGCTTGAATAATATGCTCTAGGATCTTGGATAAATATTTCTACAACTTAACACATTTTAATGTACAAAAGGAAAACTGATTTATGAGGACTGCAGGGAGACACTCTGACTAGTGCCAATCAACATTTTTCTACGGAATTGAAATTAACATGCTTTTATGGAAATCAAAGCCAACAGACACACATGCATGACACACAAGCAACACTGCACATTCAGGCACAAGTAGCATACATTAGCTCAATATGTACATCCAGAGAACACACTTCTGCTCCAACTTATATACCCAATTTATTAGGCTCTCATGCTGGGGCCAGTGACGCTTGCCCACTGAGCACAGTTATTTAATTTAATTTCAGCTCCAGTGGTGGTGTAGGTGATGAGAACAATTTATTAGGCTCAGCTGTTGATAGCTCTTATTGTAAGTACCATATTAGTTCTACCTTTTTCGTGAAACATGCAAACATTCATTGGACAAATTGGGTGCAGTTGGGCGGACCAATTGGATGCAATGGGTAAGACCAATTGGGCTCACCAATTGGAAACCCAAATGGTCCAATTGGATAGTCCATTTGGACCATCCAATTGGAACACCATTCCAATTGGAACCAATTGGAAACTGAACTCGTCCAATTGGAACCCATTGGAAATCCAATTGGTTCCAATGGTTTTTTTGACTGGGTTGCTCAACGTTTCGTGTTCACTGATCACTTTTCACATTTGATTTGTATTTTTCAGTCAAAGCACGCACAACTTCTGACAAGTCGTTGCTTGTATTAGCCACCATTCCTTTAGCTGCTATATTCGACAAGTCTTTCAGGAGCACAGCATGTCCACTTTCGTTTTGCATTTCTTCCATTACCATCACTTTATTAGCCTTGAGCTGCGAAAAGGTTACGCGCCCTCTTCTGCAAGTCGGGCGCAAGTCGCCTTTGTTGGGGCAGGTGCCTGAACAGTTCTTCAGTGATGGCGTGATTGTGCTGAAGGTTCAGAGAGCGCACTTAAAGATGAGTGCCTCCCTTGTTGGCAGCAATATAAATGCTGAATGTGCAGTCTTGCTTGAATGTTCTTGAATAATGAGAAAAACAGAGCATAAGTGAATATACTATAAAATTAAGAAACAGGCCAAAGCATAATTGAGCCTGAAGACGAAACAGATGACCAAAAAACATCCTGAACTGCGCATCACAAACATTTAACGGTACTGTTCGTAACCAAACAGAGCTGACGAACAATAATTGTTTGCAAACGCTAGGGGCCACGAACGGTACAGAGTACATTCAGCTATCGGAACTGAGGAGACACCACTAGGGCCTGTCTGTTACAATGGAGGGAGGGGTCGAAAAAGCAAGAGATACTGCCTTCAAATACAGGCAAGCTATGCTACTTTTGATAATAGATCTGTTTGATTGGGGCTGAGCTTGCTGCACCAGGTCAAGGAGTGCAGTATATTTGCGTTCTTTTTGCCAGTGCAGCGGCGGAGTGCAAGTTACATTTGAACATCCTGAACCGACAGTGTAGGCCTCCGTAGAACTGATCCAGCCGGTGCACCCAAGTCGAACAGAATTTCTTATGACGTGGTGTCGCGAATGACAGTTACGCCCTCTGGAACGATACCAATTGGTCTCTTCGATCTGTTGTCCCGGACTCCCCGGAAATGTGCGGGACCTCTTTCTGATATTCGACCTACAACAATCTGCAACAGTCTCAAGATGTCTAGGCCATTTCAGAACTTAGCAAATCAAAGAAACCTGATGATGACAACAATCTTGTTTAAAGCAGTGCTCAAGGTGTCTGCTAAGTGACAACATGCATCAAAGCAGTGGACTTACGTTGGCTTCCGCGTGCCTTTGGTGCTGATCAAGAATTTCATACTGCCGTGGATGCAGCAGTAGCGCACTTGATAATATTTCAGTGCTTCCGACCTCTTCTTGGCGGTCAGACTAACACGTTTTTTTTGCCGCTTCGGTTGTCCTCGTATCTCTCTTCCACAGCTGCACGCAGTTCGCAGCACTGAACTTGTTTATCTTCTTTTCGATTTCCGAGAACAAAGAAAAACAGTCGTTGACTGCTGTTGGACTCGACGCGCCGTCTGCAGCGTTGACAATTGGCGCCAGCGGGACTGGGTTACGTGAATAACGGCCGGTTTCAGCACGCTGAGTGTGTGTGTATTTGTATTCGCAAGTTCCGCGACCTATAGGTGGCGCGACGACCCATTCAATATGGCTGCCTTAGAGGTGGTCAAGCTAGCCGAGACCCGATGTTTACATGCTTTTTCGCCGTTGCTTGCCGTCGAGGAAAGGCGCTGCGGAAAATGCCTTTGCCATTCTCTCAGGCGCCAATGTTAGGGGATGTCCCGTTCTGGGAAGAGTTTTGGTCGCGCACACGTGCGCCCGCCGATGGCTCCTTACCCTCTCCTTCGAGGTCGAGAAACGGCCGTCGCCCCTTCCTTCACGGCCGAGAGACACTGCTGGCTAACCTTTGCAGCAGCTGTTATCGGCGGCTGCTGCGGAGGGAAGCGTGGCGGCGCAACTAGGGGACGGAGGCCCCTAAATCAACTGTCGGCGGAAACGCGTCTGTTTGGATTCTCAAGTTCGCTCAAAACCGACACCGGACCGACAACGAAAGGGAGTCCATCACGGTGCGGAACGGCTCCGACATGACAGCGAGAATGTATATATCACCTTAGTTGGCGCCAAAGGACTGCTAATTCCACGGAACGATGGGTGAGCAAAATACACAAATCGACCATCTGTGCGTGGGAGGACCGGCGAGAGTGTGAATGTCCCGCCTTTTTGTCGCGGTGGGAGGATCGGCGAGAGGGTGATGTTCCGCCCTTTTGTGGGCGGTTTTCATCAAGGAATGTGATTGGCGATCTTCGAACAACCAGGTTTCCCCAGATAGGTACCTGGGGAATTGAGAATGTATAAAAGGTGGCTTCAGTGTGCTTCTAGGGGGTGGACTCCTTATAACCTGCTATGTAAATAAAATCGTCTAGCTTTTCTGGCAGTAACCGGCTGCATCGTATTCCGCACTTTGCTGGAGAAAAGAACAACTTCGGAGACCATCCCGAGGTACGAAATACATCGCTCTAACTTATCTGGCGCAGTCGACAGGATCTCCAACGATGGGCGAATGAGAACAGCAGCGGTGGACGGCGGACGAGACTGGTGGCGGGGACGGCGGACCCAAGAATGTCACTGAGGAGCCAGTGGCCTGCCAAAGCGAGTCCCTCCAGACCTGTGGATGAAGAGAGCTTTGCGGAGTGACTCTTCAGAAGTCAGGCGAGTGCCTCTTGGTTTCCTGTCGGGCGCAGTTGGTGACAATGCCATATAACTTGCGAGACAGGGAGGTTAACACCACAGATGTGGAGTCGGACGGGGTTGAAAGCTTGCAGGAGTTGGCGGTGACCAGTGACGCGGTGGGGATCTGAGTAGCGCCATGGCGGAAACAGCGTCGGAGCAGCAGATGAAAATGCTGGAGCTTCGATTTAAAATTGCTGAAGCAGAAAAAGAAAAGCAGCGCTTAATTCTGGAGAGCCAGGAGTTGCGAGCCCAAGAGCGGGCTGAGTCCCACGAAGAAGGCAACAGCGGAGCGCTAGCTGTGGATAGGTCAGAGGAGGATAGGCGCCTAAAATATGCATCCTTATTGAAAGGAGTGCTAGCACCGATGCCGAGTCGGGAATTCCTAGTGTTCGGGTGGTTTGAGGATTTGGAGGCGACTCTTGATTCATCTGACGTCCCGTCTGAGAGGTGGGCCGGGCTTGTCTTGCCACAGTTGATTGAAAGAGCACGCGGATTGCTTTCTACGTTGACAGCCGAGGAAAGAAAGGACTGTAAAAAAATGAAGCAAAGTATTCTAGATGGATTGAGGTTGTCAGCAGCAGAATATAGAAGGATGTTTGAGGGGTTGGCAAAAGCAGCAGATGAGACATGGGGCCAATTCGCAACCCGGCTGGGAAACTATGTTGAATACTATAAAAAAAACCTCGAAGGCTACCACTTTTTGCAGAATTAAAGCAGTTAATGGTCACAGACAGGTTGAAGGAGTGCTTAGCAGCTGAGGCACGGGCTCATATTGTGGTCAATGAGAATCAGAGGTTCCTTTCTCCGGGCGAAGTGGCCAAGCTGGCGTCGAGTTTCGACGAAAGCGTGAGATGCAAACCAGGGTCAGCAGCTCATTTGGGAGGCTATCGAAAGGCTGAGTGGGGACCAGAAGGAGCGGGCCGGTGCAACACCTCATCAAGGGGAGAATTCTACTTTAAGTGGAAAGAAAGGACGGTGCTTTGAGTGCAAGTCTCCAAATCATTTCGCTAGAGATTGCCCTCTCAAAATTACAGGGGATAAGGCAGGCAGACGAGGCCAAGAAAAACCAGGAGACCACGCCGTGGTGGCTAAAGTGAATGCTCCTTTGGAAGAAATAGCTCCTGCGAATGAGGTTGGCACGCAGGAAACAGAGAGGGTAGGTAGGAATTGCCTCGAAACAGTAACATTGAAAAGTTTGGAACAAAGCATTGGTTTGGGTTACAGCATTTAATGTCCCAAAACGACTCAGGCTATGAGGGACGCCGTAGTGGAGAGCTATGGTTAATTTCGACCACGTGGGGTTCTTTAACGTGCACTGACATCGCACAGTACACGGCCCTCTAGAATTTCGCCTTCATCGAAATTTGACCGCTGCGGCCGGAGTCGAACCCGCGACTTTCGGGTTAGCTACCGAGCGCCATTATCACTGAGCCACCGCGGCGGCCTGCTGTTTTTCAAGGTGATCTGCAACTGTCTTATTGGAATTTATTGACAGCTTCCTGTTGCGGTGTGCTAACATTTCATTCTTGGGTGTGCGTTAGCTTTCAAAGGCTAGAAAGCTCCGCGAAGAAGTGCATTGTGATCATAACTTTTACAAAAGCATTTTTTCCAGATGGAAAGTTGTTCCCGCCTCGTCTAACAACGCCAACATTACAAGCGTCACTGAAGCGTTTATGAAAGCAGTGCACCCAGTGGCCCAAAGGGGAAGGCCGCACTGCTGCTTTTTGTTTCATGTCCGGAATGGCGAAAACCATGACGACCCATCAGCAAGACAAGCTGATGAAAAAATGTCACTGCGCATTGCTTTAAATAATATACGGTAGGGCTGAATAAAAATAGAAAACATTGACCACCGTCTTATTGTTTATAACTGGTGTACAGACTAATATCCTTAGTACCTGTACTTACTGCCATCATTTAAAACTGATGTGGCATTATTAGGTCAAACCAAGTGGCAGTGGCCATCGACACTTGGCCGGAGTTCCAGGTAAGAGGTCTGTTTCCCCATGGAAGCCTTGAAGGAACACTGAAATTACGTCTTGAAGGAACACTGAAATTACGTCGATGGGCAGATTCTAGTGTAGAAGATCAGTATAGGTCGCCTTTCTGGGTATTGGAGTCAAACTTGGAAGCTTTGCGTGGACCCTATAGTTTAGAAATTAATTTAAAAAATCGCTGCTGGCAGTCGCTCGCTACCGATTAGGGCGGCACACCTCACCGCGTGTCCCCTACCTCGATGAATCAATAGGCAGCTCGCCCCGTCGCATCAGGCGGTGGTGACTCTTGAGATGGCATCATACAAATTCAGCTGATCAAACGTACATATAAAGTGTGGATTAAGGACACAATCCTACAGAAAGCTTAGCACGTGTGATGTATTAGCTGGAAAGGAAATGGCGCAGTATCTCTCGCATATCTCGGTGGACACCTGAACCGCGCCGTAAAGGAAGGGAGGAATTGGTGAGAGTGAAAGAAGAAAGGTGCCGTAGTGGGGATCTCCGGCGTAGAGAAAAAAAATTATCACCTGTGCAGGCAGGGTCCACCCCTACGGCGTCCGGCTCGGAGCCGTACGCTCGATGGAGTGCCTTCGCACGGGCTTTGCGGCGCTGCTCATGGTGGGACGGGTGCATATTCCCCGGGAGCGGCTTGATGAGGAGCTCCCGGTGGAGGAGTGGCGATGGTGAGGAGGGTTGGGTCGTTGGCCGGTATTCTGATTCCGAGGGAGTTCAGGATATACCGGCCTGTGGAGGTTTGTGTGAGCCTGATGTATTGGGCCTGTTGGTGGGCTTCCACCAGTTCCCCGATCGTGTTGTGGAGGCCCATGCCTAGTAATCTGTCTGGGTGTGTTGAGGGGAAGATGAAGTGCTACCTTGAATGCCTTGCAAATCAAGGCGTCCAAAGCGTTTTATGTCATGTTTGGATAGTTGTAGGTATAGGGTAGTGTACAGCACACAGCTGAGGACGAAGGCATGAATGAGGCTACATAGGTCGCGCTCCTTCATGCCTCTATGATGTCCCGAAACCCTGCGGATGAGGTGCAATATTGCGCCTTCAACCTGCTTAAGTTTATTCAGGGTGGTGGTGTCTTTGCCATCGTTCTGGACGTGCAGGCCCAATACAAGAAGGGTGTCAATCTCAGGTACCGGGTCACCATTCATACAAAGGCAATGGGGGAGCGGGGAGAGCGGCGGTTCTTAGGCCGGATGAGCATACTCGGAGTTAAAACAGCACTTTCAGAGAAGCGGGAAAGCTTTTCTCAATGGTTCAACACCCTACTTTCGCCGATATGGTGCAACAGGGCATGGCATCACAGCGGCTTCCAGCTTCTGCTCAGGCCACACACAGTGAGCCTGGAGCAGGGCCACCCGTGCCCCTGGTGGCAGCAGCTAGCGCCGCGTCACCACCCATGAAACAGGCTGTGCGCACCTCCAGGTCAGCAGGCCCCAACGCCTCGCCTCACACGGCGAGGTCTGAGCCACAGTTACCCGTGCGTTCTGCACGATCCTCCTGCACCTCTGAGCAGGCGATGGACACAACTCCTCCATCGCCCTCGCTGCAACGGCGGCAAAGCTCTCTCGAGCGCAAAAAAAGGGATAAAGTCCTTATAACTGGTCCAAAAGACCCGCAAACCTAGGGTTTTAACCTATCCCCAACTGCCCCGTAACAATGGCATTTCTTGTTCACTGATACTGTCGTGGACTTTTAAAGGACTACACTGACACAACAGATATCTTAAATTCATTCTCCCCGGTAGCACTCTGTCTCCAGGAGACTAACCTAGGACCACAGAAAAAAATATACTTAAAAAATATCAAGTCTTCTGCTGTGACCGACAGAAATCAAGCAGGCTCTCTGGAGGCTCTGCTGTTGTGGTCCAGGGTGGTGTCGCAACTCGGAAAATTGACCTAAAAACCTCATATGAGGCACTTGCATCCACCGCCCTTGATTTTAAAACCACAACAATATATTCCATATACATTGAACCACATCTAACCGTCAGACTTCACGATTTAGAAGCACTTTTCATACAACTACCAGAGCCATATCTTTTAGTTGATTTTAATCCTCACTCCTCGTTTTGGGGATGGATGGATGGAAAAAACTTTGTTAATAAATTGGTGTTCTTGACCCTTACGGGTCACTGGGCGCCGTGGAAGTGAACATGCTGACGTCAGAGGCCGAATTATAGAAGATTTTATTCTCAGCAGCAATGTCTGCCTCCTGAACACAGGAAAACACACTTACTGCTTTCAAAGCAGTGGGAAAATGAGCTGCCTAGGTTTATCTTATTGTTCACCAAGTGTTGTTACAGACTAAGTGGGATGAGAGCGTGAAGCTTCTTCCTTTGTTTCTTGAGCTGCTAATTCGGATTGGATCAGCTTAAAATCATGCATTTCCCTGGGTAGCAAGAATGCCACCCAGAGTGAACGTGGCCGCTGCTGGGGAAAGACATGGTTTGCGAGCCCAAAATGAGCGAGCCGGAGCTCACCGCATTTGGTAGCAAGCACACCTTGACCTCGCAAGTTCATGTTTGACTTAGGAGGAAGAAAGAAAGAAGTGAAGAGATTAATAACTCCGAAGATGGAAAAAAGCACCGGCCAACCCCCCAAAACTCATGAAAGTGAAAACCCAACGCGAGGACAATCAAACAAAAGAAAACCCCGAAGTAAAAACTACATGATCACCTTCTTGGTGAATCGCCCGAGACAAATGAGGCTTCCGAGAAGCACTCGCGAAGCTAGCCAGGAAAGGTCGGAATAACTGAGACCAAGCAGCTTGCCCACCTTGATTGTCGATGGGCATAGCATACTCCGGGCGCCAAAAGCCATTCCGTGCACCAAGAATTGTTTCCTGGCCGGAAAGTTGGCCCGGAATACTCTGTACTTTGAAGCCTTTTCATTGTGCCTGCTTGTAAGGACACCCTCATTTGCATCCCACACCACCGCTATGTCTACTACCAGTACCTGGGAGCTTGACTCTATGACTAGATCGGGTTTTAGCCTAGTCCCCTTGTCCGTAGTGAAGATGGGCTCTTCACGGACCTCCACCCCAGGGAGTTTTTCCCTACGTGTCTACAGCCGGTTAACCTTAATTAATCACGCAAGCCGCCTCAATGGCTCAGTAACGGCGCTCGGCTGCTGATTCGAAAGACGTATATTCGATCCCGGCCTCGGCGGTCGAATTTCGATGGCGGCCAAATTGTCAGTGTACTTTAAGAACCTCAGGTGGTAGAAATTTCTGGAGCCCTTCAATACGGTGTTCATAATAGCCTGAGTTGCTTTGGGACGCTAAACTCCCATAAGCACTTAATTATACACGGCAGTCATATTCATTTAAACCTACCTGCAAACAGTGCCACTTGCCTTCGCAGGCGTGAAAAACACGAGCTCATCAACCCCTTAAGCGAGCGAGTTGGTTAAGGGCTAGGTGAGATTTCCTGTCTCGTAGACTATTCCTACTGCTGCTACGCGATGCTGATTCAGCCGACGATACCACAAAGAAAATGCTTGATCTGCGAACTGCTGTGGTCCGCACTTCTGCTTTTCATACCACTTTCTTTGCAGCGGTAAAATTTGTTTCCCGTCTATTTAGTGTTGTAGCTACTGATTTCAAGTTTTTAGTGAAGACGAAGCACGTTTGACAAGGCGAAACAATCTCTCTACATTCCCGATAAATTCGCCTGATGCCGCGAGGGGCTGCTGTAACGCTGCCAAACTTGACCTTAGGCTCCCTATATAATTCGCTTTCAGCTCAGGCATCGTCAAGGGAAGCAGACGTTCCGCCGGTTTGTGAGAAGTCGAATATCAGAGGTCAGCTTTTTTTTTTAGTTTTGAGGTGAGTGGAGTCTCTTATAGACCGTTTTCGGCGCGAGGAGGAAAATAGCCTCGAACCGGCGCGCCCGCGCCGCTGCTTCTCCTCCTCCTCTCCTCCTTGTATGCGCGGGCGGCGAGGTACGCGTTGAGTGACGTTCGTGTCCTGCTGTCTTTTGCGCGAGAAAACAGCTTTTACGTGTTTTGACGCTGACTGTGAACATGAATCGTGAGCCGAGGACATCAGGATACCACTGCGCGGTTTTGGCTGCACCAATAACTATCGCAAGCGGAAAAAACTAGCCGCAGAGCCATGTGCACAGCATCAACAGCCGCGACGTCAGTGCGGCTGCGACCTGCTCCACCTGTATCGCTTTCCGTCAGATGTAGACGAGCGATGTCTTTGGCTAGATAGCGTTAACAGAGAGGGTTTTGTGCCTCCTTGATGTCACATGCTTTCTTCTCTAGCAAATAAACAATGATGTGTGGCATCCGGACGTTTGGCCACTTCAGTCAGTGACAACACTGGGATGCCTGTACAGCTAGTGACCTGCAGACAAGTATGAAGGTCACAAAATCATCGCAATGGAAGTAGATAGCTCAGATAAGCAGAAAAAAGACCTCTCTAAAGTTTTTGTCGCATGCTAAATATGACAGCAAATGATATGCGATATTACAGCACTGCCGAGTAAGCAATGTTGTTGCAGCAGTGTTGTTACCGCGTACAACGGGCCTTGGAAGAAGCAGAGCGTGCTCACTGCACCAGTCGTCAAGATACCAAAGTCTGCAAAACTTGTGGGAAGACGCGTAGCGTGCTTAACGACGACCGCAAACGCGCTTGCTCACCAAAGCACAATCGAGCTGTGGGTGGCGTGGCGAATTTCTACTGCCGCGTGGCAAATACTCATGTAACCTCACCTTTCTGTCTTTAGTGCGGACATTTATTTAGGGCCGCAACACTTTTCTTTCGACGAGTGAAGAGTGTACACGTACGCGAAAAAAAGTGGCGAGGCAGCGAGAACGACCATTGCTCGCGCTCGCTCGGTGGCCGAGGCCATCACTAAACCAAACGGCGGCAGTCTTGCTCGAAAACCTTTTCCCGTCACCCAGGCGCTTTTCTAGCGCGCACGCGCGCGCACACACACACGCACACACACACACACACACACACACAAAAAATCAGAAGCTCCGAAGCGCCACTTTGCGACGCCGCCGTACTACACCGTGGGCGCAGCACAAATGCGCGCGCGCATACCAGCATGGCGCTAGGGACAAGAACAGAACATAGACGGCGCCACCTCCCCAAAATGGCGGCGCCCTAGATGAAATGGTCTATATTGTTGCAAACGTATTTCCTGTATCGCTTTTGAAGTTAGTTAGAGTTCTCTGTTCACCTAAGAAGTGGTGTATGCATGTCTTCCACTCGTCCTCATCGCCGTCCTCCTCCAAATCACATGAACCTCAAAGAATTGATGTAAAGAAGGGCAAGACTTATCCAAAAATCTTTAATCCCGATTGTTACTTTCATATGCTTGTACAGACTTCAAGGTTGTAATTTGCGCCAACAGGAAACGCACGAAATAGTGCAGTCACGTGACCACTTTGCGCGCGGAAGAGTGCCCAATCTACCAGAAGTGCTCAAGCATTGTGCACAGCTTTCAGATCGCGTGAGACTTGCTGCTCTTCTAGTGAACGTGCTGAACGATACTAATGTCAATGAATGAATAAAGCACGATGTGGCCTTGAGGTCACCCGGGCACGGTGACGTGGCCCCGAGGTCACCGCTGGGCCTGCTAAGAGCGCGCGTTTCTTATTCGCCGCTCTCGATGGCGCCCAGAGTCCGCCCTTCCGTCTCCGGCAAGAAGGCGGCCAGGCCACCGACGATCATCATCAGCGTCACAGCCAGCATAAGCGGCGCGTTGACGGCGCGTCCGATCATCAGCAGCTCGTGGTCGAAGTGCAGCAGGAGGAAGGCGAGCATCCAGCGGAAGCTCCAGGCGACCGAGGCTCCCACGTGGTGCATCAAGCCGGGCCCCGAGCACAGCTCGGCCGTGAGCAGCGGCGGCAGGTGGCACAGGCCGACAGAGTAGCTGAGCACCAGCAGGATCACCGAGTACACGGCGTGCCAGCTGGTGTCACCGCGGGTCGCTGCTGCCGACCACTGCCTGTGTGCGTACAACAGAGGAGGCTCTACGTGGCACCGTGGACATTGCAAGCAGGCCGTGTTCCGCCGCTATGCTGGATTTCTTTTACTCTACACCTCGAGGTACAACTTCCAAGAAGGACACATATATATGCGCAGTCGGAGTCATCGCCTTATGGGATTACGCCGTGAAGAAAATAAAAAGTGCATATTCTAATCTACTAATGATTTCGAGCTGAAATGAGCTCGAAATCGTTTTTTGTTGTTAGTAGTAAGTAAAGCTGTCGATGACGTCCTGGGGTTCAAAGATGCGAAGCAAACAGTAGTGCTGCAAATGGTACGCCGACCTTGTGCGCGTAATCAATGCGAGAAGAAATATAGGTAGGTGGGACGAACAGGGCTTTTTATTTTAGAGCGAGAGCTCTGCTCCTCGGGGTATAACTTCCGATTTCGATGTGGATGAGGCAATCACCTTCAATGCCTCACAAGGTCCAACCGAACTTAATTTAGTGGTGGTATGACCAAAACTATGGTAGCACGACCACGCGAGCATATTACTGTGACCATTGAATACCTGACCTTGACCTTTGATCGTGTCCCCTGACCTTGGCATCTCATCTGAGACAGTAGGCACCACATCGACATTGACCTTCAATGCCTCACTAGGTGAAATCTAATTCAACTGCATGGTAGTAATGCCGAAGCTATGGTAGTGTGACCACATGATCATATGACTATTACCATTCAGTACCTGACCTTCACATTTTATTTGAGATACTGCAAACCATGCTTAAGAGATCTTTCGCTCGTATAACTAGGTTCAAGCCACGTTGAACCCCAGCAATTTTTAAAAAATGCTGACAACAGTGACCCGATTGTGGCAATACTTAGTAAAGAAGACGGAAAGCGAGACACGACTTTTTGGTCTCTTCTCTGTGTCTTTGTTCTTGGCGCTGTGCTGTCACAATGGAGCCCCAACTATTGCGAGCAGCGACCAGTCGAGCGTGCTAGCAATTATAATAGACCCCTCAGATAAATAAAAAATAAAGTTGAAGCGAGGTGCAGCGCTGATAGGCCAATAAAAAAAATCGCACAACGCTTGCCACTGTGTGATATGAGACTGAACGGCAGATATTTTCATTTCGTGATATGCACAAGTCAAATACGTCCTTCTCGCTTGAGTTAACCCTTTGACACGCTATGTAGAGAATTGTACACAGAGTGAACTCGGAGCAGTGCGGGCTGCACCTATCAGTGAGTTCTTCATTTCAGGTGAATTTCATACCCTTCATTTCGCAAAAGAAGCTGTCTTTTTTCTGGCCTTATAGCGAACAGCGAGTGGGTTAGAACGTCGCGCCATTTTTGTGAAGACATATTTTGCCACCTGCAGTAACATCATTTTTTCGCTATTTCAAGCTTAATGCTCAGCTTTGAAATAGAAATTATATCCACGGTCATTCGGGTGTTTACTTCATAAGTCACGGCATTTCGTGTTGCTATTTTCATCAATTACAACACTCTGTACAAACTCTTGCACAGGTTTTAAGACGGCAACCTTTTCTTGCTCTCTATTAAAAATCACAAGACGTCCCTTCAGCAGCCTTTCACTCTGGGATCTGCTTCTGCATCTTCAATATGTATTGCGCTGTCTTTGTTACAATAAAATCTTCCCAAACTTTCAAGTTTCTAACGTTTTCCACTGCAGTCGCATGCAACTCAAGACCGAAACGGCAAATACCCCTCAAAGGATTGGTCAAATGTTTAGGCGAATCCCCCCAAGGTGGAGTGGATTTGTAAAAAGGGAGTAATTACTCATTGACATCCACCCAAGCGCAGTCAGGGAAACGGTGGTCCTGGGTTCGGACCCCGGACCAGGACAAATTTTGCTTTAACTGCGAAGTTTCTGAGAAAGCTGTATAGCTTTCCTTTGTAGCCGTTTGGCTGGGCTTGGGTGGACGTCAATGAGTAATTACTCCCTTATTACCCCTGAAAGGAGGCTGTCCTGCCAATGGCGTCAATTGATTTTCGTGACGCGTTGGTTAAATCCGATTAAGCCATGCATAGTCAAAACCCTCCCATCCGCCACAGCCTGCGTATGTCAGCAGGTCTAAGGGGATTGAACACACAGTCATGAGAATTGGCCGACGCCATTGGTTAAAGGCCTCCTTTGAGGGCCAATGACTGCTTCGCTGTAGGGCTTCATCCGACTATAGGGTAATGCACACGAGACATTTAATTTTAGAGCAGAAATAGCAGCAAAATTCGTTTTGTTGTGCACATTGAGTGTTTCATTTGGTGCTGTAGCTACCTTTGTTATATATTTCTTGCGAGCGCTCGCGCGTTTACTAGTACCTTGCAAAGACTGAGCTGAACCAAGGGAACTGTGCTGCACCGGCAGCCTAGGTGTACTGCGGTCTTCAGGAGGTCAATTTGGGAACCTTTCAAAACTAATTTCTGTGGTGCTCGGCTGCTGGCCCGAAAGACGCGGGTTCGATCCCCGCCGCGGCGGTTGAATTTCTTTGGAGGAGAAATTCTAGAGGCCCGTGTAATGTGCGATGTCAGTGCACGTTAAAGAACCCCAGGTGGTCGAAATTTCCGGAGCCCTCCACTACGGCGTCTCTCATAGCCTTAGTCGCTTTGGGACGTTAAAACACCTTAAACCAAACCAAAACTAATTTCAATTAAACTCTGGGATGTGGCTGCGCTTAGTCAATAGCTAGGCGCCAGTCCCCGGAAACTAGCATCTTGAATGACATAGAGGGACGCTGCGGCGAACGTTCCCCTAGCGACAGCTACACCTCACATCCCGCGGTACCGCTCACTTGGACCACGTCACCAGGGAGGCACAGTACGAGTGCGTCAAATCACTGTACACCACCATTAACACTGTATTTAACCCTACGTTTAACATATTTAAAACCATATTACCAGGACGTGAACGACGCCCACTTTTGTTTCGATGTATCAAGGCAACGTGCCTTGCTCCAGACACAGAGTTCAAAGTGCAAAATGCGTTCAAGGCAGGCTGAGCACAAATTGAAGGTGGCCTTACAGAGACCGAGTACCTCGTTCTAAACTCTGCTTTCACGGGAAATGAAGCTTCATGCGGCAGAAAAAGCCGCATGAAGCTAAACACTGGCACCGAAGCCTCACGGTATTTTCACTACCGCTGGTGACGTCAATGCATGCTTTTTTTTGCTCCTTTCAGAGGCTAGTGCATACCGTCATGCATCAATGCCGTGCGTTTGAACCGAGTTTCGTTTTATCCAGCAGTCTTCACACCAATAAATGAAGTCTTTCGCTGGTAAACACGAGTCAACATTTCTTTTTCAGTAAGTGAATTAAAATGGGATCAATTAGCCTTCAGAATTCTTAGAATCCCTTCAGATCGGCCAGACCTGAAGACGAGGTGTTCGAAGGGTGGGAAGACGCAGAAGCAGAAGGCCACCAGCAGCGTGGACACGCACAGCAGCAGGCGGCGTCCCGCGACGCGCGTCAGGAAGGCGAAGGTGACCACGAAGGCCGCGTGCACGGCCGTGATGGCGGCGGCCGCCAGGGGCGCGGCTACCTGCGCCACCAGCCCCTCCGTGGCCTGGGTGCCCCGGTAGAGGAAGAGGTGGGCGCACGTGGAACCCTGCACCAGGTGGAGCACCAGGCAAGCCGACAGGCGCCTGCACGCGGAGAAGCGGGGATCGAGAAGTAATTAATTCGTTCCGAGAGTAAATATCTCTCCCTAACAGCGCCTTGAAGGGAGGATATGAAGGAGGGAGTAGTAGTGGTAGTAGTAGTAGTAGTAGTAGTTTATTTCGGATAAAATAACAAAACGAAGGAAAAGATTTTTTGCTAGCCCCGGCATCTGCCATCGCTACGGGAAGCATCTGAGCTGGGGCAGCGGAAATAAAGCGATAGCAGGCAGACTAGAGAAATGAAATGAAAGAGGTCCTGAAGGTACAGGCAGAAAAGGATAGGGTGATAGAGGTAAAAGTAATAAATTTACTCCACTACATATGTACAGGTCGGGCACGTGTGGTGTTCATAATCTAAACGAAATAACAGCACGAGAGAGTGAAAGAAGGAAGAAAAAAGTGTCGAAGCGGTGGTCTTCGGATTAATTTCGACCGCCTGGGATTCCTTAAAGTGCCTCGGCATCGCAATGCATATGAGCGCTTTTTGGATCTCGCCTCCATCGAAGCAAGGCCCAAATTTGATCCCGCATCCTTGTGCTCGGAAGCTTGACACCGTAACCACTGAGCCACCGCGACGGATAGAATGTGAATTAGGACGTGGCCGCTCAGAGGTATCTGGCCATCGCTGTAGCGAAGTTTCTCATGAGGCCCATATATCAGGATCCGGTATCGAAAACTCTGATATTAGCAGGATGCCTCAATGCCAACTGCCCAGTCTAGGATGACCACTTTCATAGTTCTTTGTCAGAAGACGTCATTCTTGGGCCTATAGATAGCGCGGAAGTGTGTGCGTACACGATATTGCTGAATTGCTGCGTGAGCATTTCGAGATACAGGCCTTGAATTGCATCGCCTCGTTTGGCACGTTCTGGCCAGTGCCAGCTACAAGACCTACATGACCATTATGGCCCTACGGGATATTTCATTGGAAACGAGCACCGATGTCTCGGTTGCAACGACGATGCCATCTGCTCCAGGCCAAGTTGCACGTACACATAAAACTCATGAGTTTGCATTTGCGCGACCGGCTACAATACTCTTTCAGTTCGATCCCCCTGATCGTTTAACAACTGGAGCTGCTCACATTGGTGCATTTCAACTGGGAGATCAGCGGACAAATCTCCAACATGAATCGGCCACAGAATGCTGCTTAGATGGCTGTTCAGTGCCTATCATTGTCTTTAAAACATATAACCCACGCTAGCTGGGTCACCCCGTATACGTAAAAGGACACCTTCAAGGGTTTTTAACCAACCGTATGAAACTGATTAACAGGTTCCTCAGTCTCACTCTCCACCAATGCCTTACTAACTTTCAGTTCATGTAAACTGGGTCAATGCGTAATTAGGAGAACGCCTAAGCTTCGCCTTAAGGGTAGACGCAATAAAGGCTTAGCGCAGCGCGTGACCCCCCGTGGCGCCATCTACTGGCAGGTGGTTGTCATGGAGATGCAGACGTGCCACACTTATCGTGTCCTCCTCTGGTCACGTGATTTTAACGTGACGCCATTGTGATCATATGATGGGGCCAGCGACCAATCAGTGACTGATTAGTGATTGTTAATTAGTGATCAATTGGTGATTGTAAACTAGTGACTAATTAGTGATAGTTAATTAGTGGCTAATGACGCGGACAATATTTTTCACGCAACCTGCGGGCACATCCTGCGGACGCCACTCATGTGAATTGCTTCCGCATTGAAACATGCCACTAAATTTAGGTGATTAAGTAGCTCCCGGTTTCAACCTAGACGGGATGTATACTGGCCTGGCTTGTGTAGCGTACGGCACGGTAGCCGTGGCGCCATCGTCGGGGCTCTTGCAGCGCTTCAACTCCGGCGGCAGGTCGTACCCGTAGAGGCGCGCGGCGGCCGTCTCCGCATCGTGGCGACGGCCGTGCAAGAGCAGCCACCGGGGGCTCTCGACCAGGAACCCCTGCGCGCCCAACAGCCCCAGGGGAGCCATGGACCACACGGTCGCTTGCAGTCGCCACGAGAAGCCCGTCAGCGCGTAGCTCGCCACGATACCCGTGCTGGTAGCCACCTGGGTGCGCGAGCACTGCCGAGTCATATAGGCCGCGTGGCTGACTCCGATTACTTTTAGAGCATTCGATCTAATGCTGCCATTGCTCAAGGTCGCGTTAGCATGAAGCACAAGGTCATTCAAGTGGTACCTTTAGTACACAGATTGTGGACCACGCAATCGACGTAGAATGTTCGGAGTGGCATCATACGATTCACCGCGTTACGTTACGGAGCATAAGATAACTAGTCGAATCAAAGTTTGGTTTGGTTTATTAGGGTTTAACGTCCCAAAGCGACTCAGGCTATGAGGGACGCAGTAGTGAAGGGCTCCGGAAATTTCGACCACCTGGGGTTCCTTAACGTGCACTGACATCGCACAGTACACGGGCCTCTAGAATTTCGATGGAGGCGAAATTCTAGAGGCCCGTGTACTGCGTGGCTTATCATAAGGATTCACACCGACGACCTTTTGTTCCCCAAACCGTTACTTCTGATAACTTGAAACGTCATTACGGCCAAACTAATTGACGTAGGACATCTGAAGTCCTGCCAAACGATTTGTCTTCTTGCAAGTGGATATCCGGATATAACGAAAAATTTGTACCGTATATAGCGGAGATGGCTAATGACGATATTGCTAACGCTCGAAGCTCATACGCTGCCTGTGCGTTATGGTCTTTTCTGGGGGGGGGGGGGGGGGGGGGGGGCGCAACTGCTGACTTATCGTCTGTGTTTTAGTTTCAGTCTCTCCAATCCCTGTAATTTGCTACTGAATGAACATGGAGCCGGACCGCAGTAGCTTCCTGTCTTTTCTTTTGGCCTATCAGTGCAAGCCTAGACAATGTCAGTTCAAATTACTCTCTGCGCGCTGCCTCCTAGCAATAAATCAAATTACTGAATCATTCATGATCAACATCAGCCTTACTACGCCCACTGCAGGGCAAATGCCTCTCCCATGTCTCTCCAATTAACCCTGTCCTTTGCCAGCCGTGGCCACCTTATCCCCACAAACTTCCTACCCTCATCCGCCTATCTAACTTTCTGCTGCCCCCTGCTACGCTTGCTTTCTCTTGGAATCCAGTCCGTTGCCTTTAGAGACCATCGGTTACCTTGCCTTCGCATAACATGCCCTGCCCAAGCCCCTTTCATCCTCTCAGTTTCGACAAGGATGTAATTAACCGCGTTTGTTCTCTCAACCATTCCACCCACTACCGGTCTCTCAACGTTACACCTATCTTTTTTTTCCACAGCTCGGTGCGTTGTCCGTAACTTGAGCTGAACCTATTTTGTTAGTCTCCACGTTTATGCCACACAGTAGAGTACTGAGCCATTAAGCCACCTTACTGAGGACAAGCGAACATTCGTGGGTTGGTTCCCGTCAAGGTTCCGTAGCAAAGAGGCGACAGGATGGGGCCATTGGGGCAATAGTCGAAGAAGACACGGACCTCGGTGAGTCCCGTGTAGAAGGCTCTTTTCTCCGGAGGCGCCACTTCGGCCACGTACAGGCTGACGCCGATGGTTGTGAGGCCGAGCCACGCCCCGCACGACACCCTGGCTGCGTAGAGCGCCACCAACTCGGAGGAGGAGGCCAGCAGGAGCCACGAAGCCGTCAGGCCCACGGCGCACAGCAGCAGAGTCGCCCGGCTGCCCAGCGCCCAGAGCGGAAGACCTGCGGACGGAGAAGAGGCCGCTTATCGTCACTTCCGGCAGGCAGCTCAGACGACAAATAGAACGGAAATGCAAGAAGTTTCATCATCATCATCATCAGCCTGACTATCCACTGCAGGGCAAAGGCCTCTCCAATGTCTCTCCAATTAACCTTGTCCTTTGCCAGTTGTGCCACCATATCCCCGCAGACTTCTCAGTCTAACTTTCTGCCGAACTTTCCTTCGCCCCCTGCTACGCTCGCCTTCTCTTGGAATCCAGTCCGTTACCCTTAAGGAACAGCGGTTGTCTTGCCTTCGAATTGCATGCCCTGCCCAAGCCCATTTCTTCCTCTTGATTTCAACTAGAATGTCATTAACCCGCGTTTGTTCCCTCACCCACTCCGCCCTCTTCCGATCTCTTAACGTTACACCTATCATTTTCCTTTCCATAGCTCGCTGCGTTGTTCTTAACTTGCAGGTTCTCTCAGATCATGAATGGCAGTTTACCAATATCCCTCAAGAGAAAAGTATACAACAGCCATATCTTACTGGCACTCACCTATGGGGCGGAAACGTGGAGGCTAACAAAGAGGGTTCAGCTTAACAACGCAAGGAGTTTAACCAGGCAGTACTCGGTTTGCTTATATAGTACAAGAAACTGACAGCTAAATGGCATGCTTCTTCGGACAACGACCAGAACAACAAATCGAACCTAGTAAAATCGATCATCCACAAATTGGTTTGGTTTCGTTTATGGGGTTTAACGTCCCAAAGCGACTCAGGCTATGAGAGACGCCGTAGTGAAGGGCTCGGGAAATTTCGACCACCTGGGGTTCTTTACGTGCACTGACTCGCACAGTACTCGGGCCTCTAGAATTTCGCCTCCATCGAAATTCGACCGCCGCGGCCGGGATCGAACCCGCGTCTTTCCGGTCAGCAGCCGAGCACCATAACCACTGAGCCACCGCGGCAGCTATATCCACAAATTGAAGACACGTAATAATCAAGGACGCTATACTGTAGTAGTGTGTTAGCTCCATATTGGACACACACAACATATCGAACACAACTTCATACTCATTCCCCAGTGCCGCCGAGTACCCACCGGTGCTACAATTGGTAAAAGGTGTACCCTGGCCGACTGCTCGGTTTATTTTGGATGAAATCCTTGGGCAACAGGTCGTTGACCCCACCTTCAGTAGACGAAAATACCTTCTGTCATGGCGCTCTTTGACAGCAGATGCCCTTGCTCCCTAAAAATACGTCGTCGTCATGTCCTGCTTATAAAACAAGACGAACCTGTATGTGAAGCATGTGAAGATGAACTAAGAGTGAGCTACGTCCTAGTATCGTGCACGAATCCAGTAAAACTATGAAAAAATTAATTTAAACGATTTTATAATGAAGAGATTCCATTCAACCCCGGTTTGGTGCTAGGAGAACATCCTCTCGTTGAATTTCCGTCTGTTAGAGCGTTTTTAAAAGGAGCAAACATATGAAGAAACCGAAATTTTCAAAAACGTTTTAAAATTTTTTAAACCGAGCAGCTGCGCAAGGTCTCCGCCGCTGGCGCTCCGTCAAAGGTTGAGGCTTCACATATACCTCGCGTTTTTCAGCTTTGCTAGTGAAGTTGTGCTTTCGCACTAAAATGACGTTGTTGCCCTTCCTCCGAACGAAGCCGGGTTGGGGCAACTACTGAACGAAGACACCGCAACCAAAACGACACACACACGCCCCTCATAAACTACCACCCGCCGCGGTGGCTCAGTGGTTATGGCGCTCGGCTGCTGACCCGAAAGACGCGGGTTCGATCCCGGCCGCGGAGGCTGAATTTCGATGGAGGCGAAATTCCAGAGGCCCGTGTACTGTGCGATGTCAGTGCACGTTAAAGAACCCCATGTGGTCGAAATTTCCGGACTCCTTCTCTACGGCGTCCCTCATAGCCTGAGTCGCTTTGGGACGTTAAACCTCAATAAACCAAACCAAACCACAAACTACGAGAACGCCTTAGTCCACACACCCCCCTCGGTACAGCACCTGACAAGAGCGCTCCCCCGGCGGCCCCTAGGAGGAGCGCGTCAGCGAGCCATCGGTCCTCCGTCGCCGGGTTGTACCAGGACTCTCGCTCGATGGTAGCCATGGCGGCCGACGCGAAGCCCAGCGTGGTGCCGGCGGCGCAGGATCCCAGGCAGGCGACCAGCATGCCGTGTACGTGTATGCCCCGCACCGTGGTGCTGTCGGTGTCGGTGACCGGCGTGCCCCCCTTAGCCGGGGCCTGCAGGTTGCGCAGCTCCTCCATGGCCGCGTTGCCCGCCGACTGCGCGTTGTCGCTGAGATCGGAGACTGCGCCGTGCGCCGTTCCCCCATCCGGGGATGACGGCTCTGGCACGGTTGGCGGGGCCCTGGACAGCCAGGTCGCGCATTAAAACGTCCACCAGAGCAGTTCAGCGCGGGAGGTGGGTATGGGCTGAGTATCAGACACGCGCAATCTCGAACCAGGCGCTGCCGCTAGACGTCGCTCTACGCTCTGCGGAGCGCGGACGGCACAGAGTTCGAGCGCTGTGAGTCTGTGGACGACCAAGTGCGTGCGATGACAAAAAAGCCATGAATTGTAGGTCGCAGAAGAATAGTGTTTAATGAATCGGTGGGTGGTAGTCCAGAACTAGCGTTGCTTTGTGGAGTCATGTGCTATTATCCTGGCGGAATGGTGCCCATTTCAACGCAGAAGTAAACATTTTAGGGCAAATGCAATCGTATTCCTCAATTTTAGCTAACGGCAAAGCTCCGTCTTCAATTCCATTACTGTGACTCTCTGGCGATATTCCGCTACTAGTCAAAAGGGTGCGACTTGCTCCCGGACGTATTTCGACGGCGCTCAAATGCACAAGCTATCCAGCACTAGGACTTCAACATGCATGAAGAAATCGCAGGAGGTAAAAATCATCCGGAGCTATCTACTAATGCTGCCCTCATTATCTCTCCTTCGGCTTTCGCAGCTAATAGTGAAATATTGAGTTTCATTTGCTCTGCCAAGCAAATACGAAATCTGCTCGAGGCGGCATTTAGAGACGAACGTTTTGCGGTGCATGCCGCGATAGCATGACACACAGTGAGGCACAAAAGCAAGAATACGTTCGGCGCCTTCAGTCGAGATCATGACTGTTGGTCATAGTAGCGTTCTCTAAAGCTAAATAGGAAATTTTCTACGTACGCATCTGATTTCTTGCGTTGTGCCATGGATTACGCTGGGAAGGAGCGGGGACGCACACGTCTTGATTCCAACGTCGTCTTCTTGCATGAGCTCTCAAGCGGCTGCGCATGCAAATATTTAGGCCTCATCGCCTTCATTTTATCCTCTTTCAGTCACCGATCTCACAGTTTTTGATTAGCTTCTTTCAATCAACAAATCTGAATTTCTTTTATTTATTTACTTATTGGTATTAGAATTATTATAGTTATTATTATTATTGTTATTATTATTACCTTTATAATTTTTACTTTATTTATTTTTTAACGTTTTAAGCACCTGTCAGTCGCCGCTTGCGACTTGGCCCATCCCCCGCAATGGGTACGCGCCATTACTTTGAGGCCAACAACAACATGCGTGGAGTAGCCATGATCAGTATAGGTCAGCAACAAAGCCATTGGAGCTACCCAACTAGTGACGGCTAACAGCAACAAGGCAACTTGTTTCAGGAAAGCCTGCCTTTTAACCATTCCTAGGCACCCCCTTTCGAACAGGATATAACAACCACAGGTTAGCAGCTATCAATGAGATCGTATTATGCAAACTTAGTTACGTCTGCTGCAGAACATAATGTTTTCAAGCGGAAATTTTTTTCTTTCCAGGTTCCTTCCGGAGCGTCGAAAGTAAGGCACTCCTATGAAGTCCGCCTTTCCTCGGGCCGAAGAAATGTCGCCGGTTGCAACAGTGCTCGGGTGTCGCCAAGAGGACCCTGGCTTCTGCTGCCGTCTCTGCTTTATTTATTGCGTTTTTCCCGAAGTTAAGCCTCGGCGTTTGATGTTTCTGCTTCTTTATATGCTGTTACCGTATAGTTATGAGCATTTAAGCTCCCCCCACCCCTAAACAAATGAGTATAAGTCATTCTAAGCTTATCTCAAATGAATGCAGGAGCTGTGTTGTCTTGTGATCGCTCCGGACGGTATCTACATGGTGCACGACTGCGCGTGTGCATCTAGACCCTCAAAGATCTCCACAACGCAAGCAGTGTGCCACACATGCCTCGGCGCATTTTCTCCGCGCACGATCGCCAAGCCGCCCACGCGATGGCATTCGCAGAACTTGAAGAGGTGAAGTGGGCTGACCGTAACTGAAGGAGGTACTTCTTGAACCATCACTTCCGCAATGAATTCACAATCGTTGGCTGGTATTTCCATCTTCAACCTATGTCAGTTCCACGGAAAGATTGGGCGCTGTCCTTGCTTCGGGCAAAGCGGTCAGCCATTTGCCTGTGATGAGATGGGAGGGCGTCAGGACCGACGGTTCCTTTGGGTCTTCGGTCATGTATGCCAGTGGCCTAGATTTTATCGTTGCCTCCACGTCCGCAAGCACTGTGGCTAGCTCGTCGAACGAAATGCTTTGGCGTCCGAGGACCTTCCGCAGCGTTTCCTTGACTGTCTTCACCATTCGTTTCCACCAGCGTCCCCACCATGCCGCTTTCTCTGCGATAAACTGCCGTGACAGCTGCTGAGAAGTGCTGTAATCTTGCGTTTCGGGGCTGCGAAGAATCTTTACAGCACATGAAGATCTTTGCCATGCCTCTTAAACGCCAGATCATAGTCCCTGTATATAGTCGATGGCAGTCACCTACCGGCCACAAAGTGCTCGTAGAGCCAGTAAAAAGCACTCAGTCGTTACATTAGAGACTAGCTACTGGTGAACGGCTCTTGTTTTTGAGCATGTGAATAGGGCGATGTCACTTTGGATATTGCCGTCCATCCTTTCTGCGTACAGTGACCCGGCAAAAATCAATGGCCTCAACGTCAAACCCTTGAGCGCCGCTGACACCCGATTGGAATAGAGAGAGAGAGGGAGACTTTAATGAACAAAGGAGAGGTCTGCCTGGTTATGGGCCTGGCATGCTACTCCAGGTGAGGATGAAAGAAGAGGGTGAAAAAAAAAGTGACATCAAACATACTCAACACTCACGCACTCTCACACACACAATGATTATCAAAGTATGTCCACTAAAACCGTGTCCCTTAGATGACTATCAAAGTATGTCCACTAAACCCGTGTCCCTTAGAAAAACTAAAAAAGCTTTTGTCCCTCGCTCAGCCGAAGTTGCATCAGTCCAGGGTCCAAGGACATGCTCTAGGTGCACGGGGCCGTCGTGACGAAGTCCTAAAGCACTTAACAGTGCCTTGCGATAAATATTAAGGATTTGGCAGTGGCAGATCAAGTGTTTAAGATTCTCGCGCGCACCACATGTCAGGCACAGAGGGCTACCTGATACAC
Source organism: Amblyomma mixtum (assembly GCF_055824585.1). Lineage (NCBI taxonomy): Eukaryota > Metazoa > Arthropoda > Arachnida > Ixodida > Ixodidae > Amblyomma > Amblyomma mixtum. Next base: position 73,030,425 of record NC_143019.1, read on the forward strand.
CAATTTCATAAAGATAGAATTTAGTAAAGGCAACGTCCAGACTATTTCGGTGCAGGCAATTACAGTCACGTCTATCTAAATTGCGTGGCATGCGGAATTCACAAGTGGGGTCGATGCGAAGGAGGGGTCTGTATTGACGCCGCGGATAACACCACAGAGAGCGTTGCATCTGCCAGGATTTAGCAGCGAGAAGTCTCGCGCCATCACTACGAGAAAAGTGTATGGGTAGGAACAAGGAGGTGTCGCCATGCGCCGACCTTGCTGCACCGTCAGCACGATCGTTGCTTGCGAGGCCGCAGTGACCGGGTAACCACTGAAGCACAACACGGTGACGTACCTCACAGGCCTCGGTGTGTAACCTGTTCAAGTCATCGACGATCTGCTCCTGATGGCTTCCTGGTGACTTTATCGATTGTAGAGCAGCGCGAGAGTCACTGAAGATAACCCACGCTTTTGGCGGTTGTTGTATAATGTAAGTAAGTGCAGCACGCAGAGCAGCGAGCTCGGTAGCAGTAGTCGAGGTGCGGTGACTGAGTGTCGCTGAAATTGTGCACGTTGACGGATGCCAAACGCAAATCGCTGATGATAAGGACGTGACAGAGCCATCAGTGTAGATGTGGCGGTACGCATTGTAGCAGCCATGGATGTACTCAAGCGCGAAGTATTTAAGTGCAGGATTGGGGGTGTTTGTTTTTCTTTTAATGCCAGGGATTGTGATCTTGATATGCCATGCTGCGTACCTCCAAGGTGCGGTGGAGGTTGTGACAGGACGTGGTACTGTGATGGGAGAGTGTTAGAAACTTCCTCCATGCAGTACTCAGCGAGTGAATGGTTTGGTACATGAGCCACAAACCGGACCTGGGAACGAAGGAGCTCCTGGGTTAAGAGCACTGATGCCGATAGACGTCTGCTCTCAGCTAGAGTACCCCTCAGGATCTTCGAAAGAGCTGAAGCTGAGCAGCTTGCGTGTTGAGGAGGTTTTCTCCTTGGTATAGCGTCATAACTTCATGCTTGAAACCTTCTCTTTTGGCACATCTAATCCAGAAGTTGCGTACAGTGTCAGTCTCCTCCGCTGTAAAGAACTGAGCCGTAGCATTTCATCTTCAGCACTTGGTTATGAATATTCAAATCCAGGCGGTCACTCTCAGCAACCAAGTAAGGCTGCGTTAGTTTTCTGCGCGCAGCAATACAGTGCTGGGCTCCGAAACGAAAAGTTGATTTGTCTGTCTCTTTCTTCCTCCTGCAACGACCATACGGCTGCATGGTACAACGGTTTGAGTCATATACCATGAAGTTGCGTCCTTTTCAGCTACCGTGGATCATGTCACCAAAGCTTGCTGCTGAGGAGGTTCGCTCCTTTCATGTACCTCTCATGAGGCAGTCTGCTGGAATATGGGTTCCAGGGTGATGCCGCCATCTCTGCGGAATGCTTGCGCTCTGTATTTCTGTAACTCTGTTTTGAACGAACGGTTTCCAGTTTTTCGATGTGCTTAGAATCCAATAGAGTGTAATCATTGAGTCAGTTCAAAAAGAGAAATTCATTTGTTGATCGATTAGGCCTTGAAGGTAGGTGGCCATACGTGTTGCAATTACCGCAGCCATTACCACCAGTCGAGACAGCGACAAGGCTTCTAGAGGCGCCACGCGTGACTTGGCGTGGATGAGATTGACGCACACCGTTTCTTTGTCTTCTCCTATCCTGAAGTAGGCGCAGAACCCATAGGCAGTCGGACTTGCGTCGCAGAAAATGTGGAGCTGCCAGGAATGTTCGTCGTTGGGCACGATGCAACGTGGAAAGCAGAGCAGTCTCAGATTGGCGAGGTCCGAACACTAACTTGCCCACTCCGTTTCCATGTTGCTCGGCAACTGTTCATCCCACTCGGTACCTCTCTCCCATAGTCTTTGAAATAGGATCTTCGCTCGCACAACGAACGGTGCGACGAGGGCCAAGAGGTTGAAGATTCTTGCCGACGTCTGAAGCACCGCGCGCCTCGTTCCAGCACCGCTCGTTAATGAGCTGATCACACCGGCCAGAGATATTGCCATTTCATCGTCACTTGAGTTCCACTTCATCCCTAGAGTCTTCTGCTTAACGTTGTCAGGTGTGCATTCTTTGTGGCTAACCGCCGCTCGGACTACTTCAAAATTGGATGACCACTTTCTTAAGGCCATGCCGGCGTCGTTCATTCACAATTCCCAGGCACCCACACAGCCGCTTTCTTGGACACAGTCACTACCCGAAGAGCAGCAACCCTCAGAACCAGGAAAACCACAGAGGCAGAATGCTTGGCGGTATCTATATCAATGACATATATCTGCACCCTGCTCACCACAGACCACGCGACCATCTATCTGTACCTAAGCAGCATACATACTCTAACTCAAAGGCACCGTTCCTTCATATTCAGCCGACATATCAGCTACGCTACCAGCCCACAGCAACAAATCACCATTACATGAAGCCATGGACATGAGGGAATCCCTGGAAATGAGCGCGTTCATGCGTATGCTCCCGTACTTAGCGTCCGGTCACCGGTGGATGATGGCGGTGGTGAAAAACTTTAATGTTCAAAGAGAGTTTGAGGGTCAAAAAACCCTGCTGCATGGCCGGTATCCTTAGTCCGGGACACCGCACGACGAGGACCCGTCTCGCGCCCGCTTTACTAGAGCCCTTTGGGACTCCAGTGTGGAGCAGTTGAGGAGGGCAGTCTCCCATGCCTCTCGGGTGGGGGTGGGGGAAGGGGGAAGGTGGGGATTCTGAGCACATTCCCACACCATGTGAAAGATATCGCAGATCTCTCCACAGTGCGGGCAGCGCCCATCTGTGTTCGGATCGAAGTGTTTTGCTATGGCAGGGCAGAGAAGAGTTCCTTTCTGCAGGCGCCGCAGAGTTCGCTCCTCCGCCTTACTCAGCCCCTTGGCAGGTGCCGGGTAGAGACGGTGGCTGTCGCAATAATGAATTAGGATTTCGTGGAACCGCAGAAGCGGTTTATGAGCTTCTGAGCCAGGAGAGCTAGGATGAGGAGCCCGGTGTGTGAGCGCTCGGGCGGCCGCATCAGCGGCCTCATTGCCTCGTAGACCCTGGTGGCCAGGAGCCCAGATCACTTTTGTGCGAGTTGGATCGGCGGGAGCGCGTCTTAGAATTTATCTTGCAGGCGAAATATCACCTCTTGCCTCCCAATTTTGACAGGCCCGGCGGATGGCCTCGAGTACTGCAGAGGCCTTAACTATTGGCCCGGGCCTGGTACCCTGTACCGCCACCCGCCTGGGCTCGGTCCGGTTTCTATAATAGATGCTTAGGCCCGGCCCGAGCCCGAAGAAGCATTCACCTACCCGGCCCGGCCCGACAAGTGGGCGGGCCCGGCTCAGGCTCGAAACAACACTAAAGGTATAAGCGCGCTACAGAAGCTCAAATGCAGTCGTTGTTATTATGATTTTCAGTTAAAAAGAATGCGTGGCTTTTAGAACAGATCTAAAATTATCTAGTTTCTGCTTCAGGTTGAGTTCGTACTTTCATTTATGCATATATTTTTTTTTTTTGTCCAGAAGAAAGTCGTGTGCCTTGGATGCCACACACACCAATTTGCTGAAAAAAAAGCACTTGAGGCCATCCTCTACATTTTAGTTTCGATTTTAATTTTCGCAAGCATGCGTCAGCTGCCTGTAACATTGGCATCGCCACCGGCACGCCAGAAGTGGCGCAAGACTAAGGCAGCGAGTTGCAAGAAATGCTTCTCCTACTCTCGCTTTGTCTCTTACCACTCAGCAAGAACAAAACGCTGGAACATCAGTTGGGCTCGGATATATTACGCAATGAAGATGTTAATCTCTACGGCTCCCATACTTCGCTGAAACTGAGAGTTAACGCTGTCGTATCTTATAAAATTAGTTTAGAAAGCTTTTATTGAATTAAAGGGCACAAAAAAATGAATAAAACAGCGCTAGCGGTATAGCCTTGCTAAGCACAAAATGATGTTCGAAAGCACGCTTTGTTGCAGGGGGACACCACCGGCTCGTACCTAAAAGCGCGACGGAGGTATCCACTGACCCAGGGAGCTAGTTACGCGCCTTTCCTTTCCTCAAAATCGACAGAGTCTAAACTTTCTGCTGGTTTTGAAAAAAAAGGAAAGGCGCACAACGGCCTCGGTATGTAGGTGGACGTCATCGCCTACTCTCAGAGCGGTTGAAGTGTCCACTGACGCCCAGCCAGCCAGTTACAGTTGCTACTCAGAGGCTTCACACAGACACACTACGCTGAAACCCGGGAGTGCGGCTAAAAATGCTTTCGGGCTTAAAAAAGCCAAGACTTGGCATACAAAAGAGAGAAGCCTCATGAATATTGTGCCATACTTCATGGAGAGTGCTTAGCACGAACACACTGACCGAAAAGAAAGAAATCACATGACTATGAGCTAAGCATTTATTCGATGCACCCTCCAAGGCTCAGATTTCTCGCACGCGCTGCCTCCTCTACGATCCGAGAAACCCGGGGAGTAATTACCGCACGAAGAAGAAAAATACTACGGTTATCAGGAAATATGACGCACGGTAATATCATGCAAGGAAGAATACAGAGCCAAGACGCGTGTTGGGTAGGTGGTAAGTGCGATACTTTAAAGTCGAAAATGTAGCACCAAAACAGCAAAGACAGCCTCACAGTTCCTGTTCGCCGCACGCTATATTCGAATGGTGGTTGAAGCAAAATGTTTCTTCAGTTTGTGTACAGACGCCGTGCTTATATGCTTCATGCATAACGATTTCTTTTTGCTTGTTCTAAAAAAAAGCTCTCAGAGCCATTGAAGACTATTATGGGAGACCGTGACATTTCCCTACAGAACCCTTATATAAAAAATATGGTATTCTACCAGCACAACAAATTTATTATTTTCATTTACTGCAGTATATTCATCGTAAATGATTGTATGCCACTCTAGCTGACAGGTAATGTATCATTTGAGAACACGAAGAAAACTTTTGCCTATCACTCGGAGCGACTACGGGAAACACATTGACTTTCCAGGTGCCATTGTCATCAAATTTCACTAGACGGGGAATTCTTGACATCAACTAAGGCATTGAAAAAGTGTATAAAAAATTTGCAGAGGCTTAGCTTGGTTAAGCCCGGTAAATTTCAAAAGCAATAGCCCTGGCTGCGCCTGGTTTGGCTGGTGGTGTGTCTTGGTAGTGCTCTTAGTAAAGCTTATGTTTATCAAAGTTTTGCCCATTTGTTTTACATGGCATTATACTCACCACACGAGGGCCCCCACGTGCTGGGAGATTTATGCGTGCCTCGGTCGCCAAAACGAGCGGCTGACGCTAACGGATGATTGTCTAGAAGCTCCGAGCTACGCGGCCAAAGCCGGCGGCCGAGGTTGCGGATAACCGCTGGATGGATGAATGGATGGATGGATATATAGGAGCGCCCCTTTGAAACGGGGTGGTGGCAATTGGCACCGTGCTCAGCTTTTCTTTCGTTATTTTTATTTTTCTTTTATTTTTAATATTTCATTTTTATTTTTTATATCCTCTGACTTTCTTTTTTTGTATCTTTTAAATTTTTATTCGCGGCAGCTGCGCGCAGCTGCTGCGTGGCGCGGCGTGAATCCTCTGGGACAGCGCAGCGACGAGCTGAGTTGGGCCCCAGTTTTCTCTCCGTCTGGCGTGACGTCACAACAGAGGTCAAGCTAAAGGTCAAACGAGGTCAAGGTAAAGGTCAAACGTGGAACCGCCGGGACGACGCTGAAGGCTCAAAACCTAGCGCAGTATTGCTTTCGCAATAAAACATATTTGGATGAGAACCCTGTACCGTTTCGTGGCCTATACTCACTGTAATATTTATTTATTTATTTCAATACCCTAGTCTGGGTAAGCTTGTGGCAGGATACGAGTATCTAGAAAGCAAAGAGCGCAAGTCACCGATATGCTCTTGTGGCCGCGAATATATGTTTTTGATTAGTGGTTTTGCTTCTGTGTAAAAGTCCTGTGGTATAAAATTTGTCACTGATGCATGTGCATTATTCTCTTCTTTGTAACAAGTATATGTGCTGCTACGTTATTTGTATTTTCTTATTGGCTGGTGTAGCTATCACGTGATGTATTCAATTCATGCTTGTCTGTGTATATTGTTGTTATAGTGTTTCGTGTCATTTTTTTGTCCCATATTTGCGCTAAAGGTGTCTGCTGCCGCCTGTTTCAGGGAGCCAAGGTCTAGTCAGGCCTACCGGCTTTTGACTTGGCTTCCCCTTTCATTTTGAAAGAAATAAACACCAAACTGAAACCTGAGAAAGTGGCAAGCAAAAGCACTGTGCCGACAAGACTTTCAGTGCTTCAGAACCTGAGAGCTTGGCAGAAAGTGCAAATGAGCTTAAGGAATCATTAATGTTATCTATTATGTGCTGCCTGAATTATTTTGCGTCTTCTGCATTTTTTCAATTTTTTTGCATGCTCGAGCTATCACAAGGCATAATAAGTTATTCGTACTCTGGTAACAGTTGAAAACTGGCTATAATTGTCTTGCCCTCCCGTTTGTTAATCCCATGGAAATTTGAAAACATATGTGGGCGCTCATTGAAAGTACACACGCCCGAGCCTGGCCCGGACTCGCAACTCAAAGCGCGAGGCTTTCTGATAAGCCCGGCCTGTTCTAGCATGACCTCCCCAACCCACAACCACACACCCAAAACTAGCGCTGTGACAGGCAAAGCTGCATCATCTACCCACCAGTCCACTCATCACTAGACCACTTACAAAGCATACATTGGCGACAACTTTAAACGATTCATTCTCATCCTCTCAGTTCGCTCAGTTCTTCCACCGCACCACTTCTCCTCATACTGTGCTACATGCGGAGACAGCCCCCCTCCCCCCGCCACACACACACACACACACACACACACACACACACACACACACACACACACACACACACACACACACACACACACACACACACACACACACACACACACACACAGCCGCCGTGGCTCAGTGGTTATGGTGCTCGGCTGCTGACCCAAAAGACGCGGGTTCGATCCCGGCCGCGGCAGCTAGAATTTCTTTGGAGGAGAAATTCTAGAGGCCCGTGTGCTGTGCGATGTCAGTGCACGTTAAAGAACCCCAGGTGGTCGAAATTTCCGGAGCCCTTCACTGCGGCGTCTCTCATAGCCTGAGTCGCTTTGGGACGTTGAACCCCATAAACCAAACCAACCAACCAACCAAACCACACACACACACACACACACACACACACACACACACACACACACACACACACACACACACACACACACACACACACACACACACACACACACACACACACACACACACACACACACACACACGCACACACACACACGCGCGCACGCACGCACGCACACACACACACACGCACGCACGCACACACACAGTATATCACTATATATGGGAGTGCCCACACTCCGTCAGCGTCCGTCCCATTCATCCGCAACCTCGTGGGAGTCTACCCTTCTGGCCACACGAGCTCGTGAACAGCACAAGCTGATTGACCGGTCTAGGCTGGAGGGGAAGATCAGAGAGCTCATGTACTGAGAGCCTTTCCAGGAAGGTTTTTCTCTTTGTTAATAAATAGTTTATCCTCCGCCTCCTCTTTCATTTTATCAGTGGCTTCTGTGGCTTCTATGCGTCGTATACTGTAGCCACTTCCATCACCAGATCGTCGACATGAAAAGGCTCCTTCACGAGGCTCTTCGTTTTCTGATCATTTGTCGTGTTTTCCAGGTGGAGGAGGGATGCGGTCAGCTATAGTGCGGGCTGACTGTCGTACGAAACGGTACCCAAGTGATCCTCCATTATTCGATTCTCGGCAGTGCGGAAGGGTTAAGCGGCGGGCAGCTGTACCGCATGAACCGCTGGGCATCTCTATATTCAGGCCTCGCGCTTATCTCTCGCGGTGAGTCAGTGGTTATGGCGCTCGGCCACTGACTCGAAAGCCGCGGGTTCGATACCGGCCGTGGCGGTTCAATTTCTATGGAGGCAGTATTCTAGAGTCCCATGTGCTCTGCGATATCAGTGCACGTTAAACAACACCAGGCGTTCGAAATTTCCGGAGTCTTTCACTCCGGCATCATTCATAAGCAGAGCATCTTTGGGACGTCAATCCTTTATAAACCATAAAACAAACATACAAAGATGAAACGAAGGCAGGAGAAGAGAAAGAGGAAGAAGTGGGTCGGTAGGTTGATTTGCTAACTCCTTTAAAAGTCTCGGAGTTTTTTTTTGTTTTTTTTTTTAATTATTATTCTCGCCAAAATGTTCTTTGTTATTTCACTTCAAATATTCTTCTGTCGTTTTTCATGAATACATTTTTCAAAATTCACGTTTAATCCTATGAAAATTTTCTTATGTATACCACTACACCTTGGCCAATCCCCCCACGTGGGTATGTGCCATTATAAAGAGGTGAAGAAGAAGAAGAAGAAGCACGCTGCACGCGGCATTCGAGCGCTCGTGGCCCGAGACCGAAGACAGACCGTCGAGCCCAGCGGACCGCCACCGACCAGGCCTCTCTGTTCCAGACCAACGCGATCGCTTCAAAAAACACCGGAGTCCCCATACTGTGAGTTCAACGGTCTAGCGCCGCGTCAACTTGCCGAGTACGCGAACCTTCCCTCTACTAAGCCTGCTGGCCAGATTCCGTGATAGGTGTGCGCTTCCGTCTCCCGTAATGCGCTACCACCCCACCCACCTCCATAAGCCTGAGCGGACCAACTCGCACAAAACTTTCATCCCAACTACCTCCCACCGATAGACCGAACTGAGCCAACGGTGTCGCCTTTGAGTACCCAAGACTGTGGGGTCCATTCACGTTTTAGTGCTTCTACCGGTAATCTTTCCACGGTAGTTTATTACTACTATCTCTACTACCAGTGCTCAGCGAGAAGGTGCTGGGGGCTTATTTTGATACTAACCGATTGGAACTACACCGCAAAATTTGAAGGAATGATTCAGCGTGTTGGAACCTTCATCACTTTGGCAGTGTCTCTCATAGTCGAAATGCACCTCTCGGGCGTTAAAACCCTTCATACCGTACCGCATCATACCATATACTACAACAAACTTTCCGCGGGGAGAAAAGAAATAGTAGCTAAACAGCACATCAGCCTTGTCGCTTTAACCCTCTTCTAGGTCCTATAGGAAACAACTACTGCCCCCGTTCCCGCCCAAGGTGAATACTTAGACGAACGAGCATCTACACGTAAATGGAGCCTCCGAAGCAGACTTTTCCATCTGGAACATTCAGATTTCAAAACACCTGCTCTTAGGGCTTTTGCGAACAGGTGCTGCTAGCTTTCGTTACAGCTTCCACCATGTCTACGCGAGCTGCACACATCCCTAGCTGGGCGTCGCCACATTTCGGTTGCGCGCCCAGGTGCTATAACACGGTGAATCAGTGGAAGAGCTCTCTGCACCCGTTCGCCAAAGATTTTTGAAATCTTGTACCCGATCGAAAGGTCTAGCGCGACTCCAGCGTCCCAGGCATAGCCACCACTGCCAGAAAATGACAAACGAACTGGCTTCCGCCGTTCACCTGTTCTTCCAACATAGCGCCTAGTACAATGTCTGCTAAGACTGATTGCTTCCAGGGCACTGAAAAAATTTGACAGGCCATTAGAATAGCCGGTAAAGCGAAGTTTGAGCGCTGCTCTTCACACGCCACCTGCCACCATTGGCAGATGACGTGTTACGCTGCTAGCCATGCACCTTCTGAGATCTTCCCGTGGCAGCCACCTTCCGGTTGCTCATTCCTCCGCTCTCGACGTGGCTGGTGGCGTTTTCGCACTGCTGCTACCCCTCACAGTTGTCAGGTGGCGTGTTACGCCGAAGAAGACGACGCCACGAACCGGCGCCTAAGAGCTGCGCCTAAGATGTCCACATGCAGTGTGGAAACTCCACCTTCAAGGGAACTGCATGCTCAGCATTAAGGGAGAACACCATAAAACAATCCGACAACTGCAGCGCCTTTGCCATATGTGCACTGCGCAGAACATCTTTCGTGTAGCACCTGCTGCAGTGAAATACGTACCTTTGCCACAAATCCCTCAGCACCTTTGTTCACCTTCTAGTTCCCGCGGCTCCATCCCCGACGCCATCACGATCAGTCCACGCACTTCGCTCTTTTCGCCTTGGCATCCTTTCCGGGAGACTCGTTTTTTCTTCTTGTTCGTCAGCTTTACAGGAATCGCGTTTCCTCCTCAGTGAACAGGGGTTTACACTGCCGGCATCAGATATTCACCAGGATGGTGATGACGGTGGGCCGTTTAAATGGTAACTATTTGAAACTCACGTTGGAGAAGTAGCAGCGTTCTTGGCACACCCGATGTATTCCCGCGAAGTTATTGATTATAAGGCTGCTAACATTACTGCGCTAGACATCGACAATATCAGCGCCTATTATCTCCTAATAGGCGACCTCACATGAAATTCTACTCATATGCAGGCACCGCCGCCTCCGCCTCCGCCCCAGCTTCCGGCGGAGCTGCAGCCATTGCAGGAGCACGGTCGCCTGCTGAACCGGTTGGCGCAGTCCCTGCTGGCGTCCATGCTGGACCAGCCGCCGCGCGTCCACTGGAACGTGCTCCTGTCGCCCATATCGTTGGTGAGCACGCTGGCAGCGCTTGTGGTCGGCTCCGAGGGCCCCACCCAGGAGGACCTGTGCCGACTGCTCAACCTGCAGCTGCCCGAGGTGGAGGCCATCATCGAGCAGTTCAAGGTGGGCGCATCCGCCGCCAGCCAGGCCTCTTTTTGTCATTTCAACTCCCTAGTCGGCGCCGCTGTACAACTGCAGACTTCTCACGCGCCGTGCAGATTCTTCCGACGGAGTTCGACGGCCTGCCGCTGACGCAGCAAAGCCTGCTGTACGGCGACGCGCTGTGGGACCTGGTTCGCGGGATGCGGCCGCGCGCCAACGTGCGCCTCGGGCTGCCCAAGTTCGTGCTGACGGCGCGGAAGAAGCTGCATGCCATGCTGCACGAGCTGGGCTCCGACAGGCCCTTCGACCCCGACCAGGCGCAGTTCACCGACATCTCGGGCTTCAAGGGCCTGCAAGCCACCGAGATCCTGCAGGCCGCCACCCTGGAGGTGTGTCCACATCGTCCAATGGCATGTGACATGTTCACTATGGTCCAAATATGACTGCATATATGGTCTGTCGTGCTTAAAAGACAAATGCTCCTCTTCTGGGCGCGACCACAGGTGTCCGAGGACGGCAACGAGATCGCGCGCACCTCTGCGCTGGTGACCGAGGTGGTGTCCAAGGTGGCGCCGACCACCGTGTTCCTGGTGGACCGGCCCTTCCTCTTCCTGGTGCGGAGCACGGCCACGGGCGCCATCCTGCTCTGCGGGTGCGTCCGCCAGCCCCTCGAGTGGCACCCGGAGAGCCCCGACAACTCGGCGCTGCTGTGATGAGCCACGGCTGCTTCTCCCGCGTGTCACGGAGGGGGAACATGAACCAGGAGTCCCGCCGCGACATCCACGTGACAGCGGAGGAGAGGGAGTCCCCCAACTAAGGATGCTGGCCAAACGCCGAAGCTTCGCACCCCTATTCCCCCTCTAATTCACGCGTTCAAGAAACCAGCGCCATTTTCCACCGCGATCGGTGGGCACTAGGCTGGTAGCCGCAGGCTGCTGAGCGTACGGCGACTGTCAAACAGCGCTCTGATATTAGCGCGCTGATAATAAAGCGAGCGTTCAATTCCAGTCGCCGCCATCGATTTACTGCACATGCCAGCAAACTTGACCGTGGACCAACAGTGGGTGCCCTCTCCCTCTAGAGGTTTGAGGATATGACCTTTCCGGTGTCCACAGACACGCTGAAACGGTCGGAAAGTTGCTCAGTTGGACCTTGGGTCTTCATGTATATTCTTTTTTATTACTTTTTGTATTCTGTTGTGTGGATGAGTATGTTTCTTGCGTAAGGTTACGCTAGCCACGGCCTTGACTCTGTAATCGTCGCTATGAAAGAGCCCGCTTTTGTGCAAAACAGAATTCCTCGTTTCACTCATTTCATAAAAAAGACCAAAATAGCAGGTTTCACTGCAGTCAATTCGCCGCGCATATTAATCTACGCAGCATCATCCGCGTCCGTGCGACGCATAATGCATTTGTACATGCTTGCAAATATTCTTTCAACAACACAGACGCCATGTGAACGCGAAAAAATTCTTGATACAATGATTTTAATCGGACTTCTTGCTAGTGCCCATGGTTTGACCTTTCGCTTATTACAACGCACATTACTTATTCAGTCTTAATATAATCCGCGTCACGAATAAAAAGCGTTCAAACAAGCGGGTTCAATCTCGGTCGCGGCGATCGCCTTTCGATGGAGGTGAAATTCTAGAGGCCCGTGTGCTGTGCGATGTCAGTGCACGTTAAAGAACCACAGGTGGTCGAAATTTCCGGAGCCCTTCACTACGGCGTCCCTTATAGCCTGAGTCGCTTTGGGACGTTAAATCCCAGTAAGCCATAAACCAAACCAGTAACAAGCGTTCAAGATCATCAGGTTAGCAAACACACTATTCTGCAGTAAGCACAAGATGTCCGCAAATTTTCCTGCGGCGTCTTCAGATTTGCGAACTTGACTGCGTACATTCTCCTGGAAACGCACGTTAGCGTAGAAACCGCAGGGATGTTGGGATTTTGAATTTTATGCGAAGCATACTACTTTAGCTACCACTTCAGCCCTTCACCGTGGTTATGCGCCTCCAAATCACGTGATACACACCACGTGACACGATGACGTCACGGCAGTGGAGAAACGGGGGCCCACCTCGCGCCATCCCCGCAGGGAGGCGTCTGCAGCATGCAGACGTTGGTGAGTGGCGACACCACGGGGTTAACCCGAGCATCCGCAGGGACATCCCCTCAGGGGGATGATGGTGAACAATGCGTCACCACGGACCCGAGCATCCGCGCTTAGCCGTGCGTGGCATCGCCGTGTCCGGGGAAAAGGGAATCCTGGTGGTTGAGCCGATGCCGAGCGTTTGGACCCTTAAGGCCCCTCGGCGGAGGCAACACACCACTTTGGCCCCAGCTTCCTGTAGACGGCACCTCCGGCCTGACCCGACCGGGGGAAATCGGCAGTCGCCTTTTCCTATCCTCCCCTCTATCTTTCACTTTACTATCTCCTTTCTTACAACTCTCCTGTATCCTCCTCTTTTCTTCGTTTTTTCCTCTTTTTCCTGGCGGCGAGGGTTAACCGTGTGTGACCAACTACCCTGAGTTGAGTCATATTAGGTTATAGTTAAGGTGTACAGCTGGCGTGGGCAGGACTTTCTTTCAAGTTCCTGTCGCGTCCCCTTGTTGGGCTCCATGGTGGGTGGCTGGCACCATGACCGAAAAACATCAATTTTTTATGGCTCCCCCCCTTTCCAAACCTGATCGCTCTCTTAAAAGAGTGCGGAACGAAGCAGAGTACTTTTTTTCCAAAAAGAAACCAACATTCGCCAAATTCCATGTCGTCCACAGTGAAGTGCAAGATAAACAGGCCAGAATTCTATCCCCCTTCATCGTATCGAAATGCTTAACAGAAGCTTTGGGCCCCGGCTACAAAGTATCAAAAATGGCCAGCGGCGATCTATTGCTGGAACTCCGAGATAATGTTCAAACTTCCAAACTCGCAAACATAGTGTGTATGGGGGAGACACCTGTCTCCATCACAGCACACCGATCCCTCAACACTGTCCGTGGCGTCATCTCCGAAAATGATTTTCTACATCTCACAGAAAAAGAAATGCTGGAAGGCCTTTCCGATCAAAACGTCATTGATGTGTACCGAATCAAAATCCGCAAGGACAACAAAGATGTAGATACCAAACACCTGGTCCTGACTTTCAACACATGCACATTGCCAGAAACCATCGACGTTGGATACCTCAAAGTAAATGTTAGACACTATATCCCTAACCCCCGAAGGTGCTTTAATTGTCAACGGTTTGGACACGGATCACAGAGTTGCCGAGGCCGCAAAACTTGCGCGAAATGCGCGTCAAAGGACCACCATTCTGAGGAATGTGACGCAGCTCTACGCTGCGCTAACTGTGAAGGCGACCATGCTGCGTACTCCAGGGCATGTCCGTCCTGGAAGAAGGAAAAGGAAATAATCACCATAAAAACAAAGGAGAATATATCATTTCGAGAAGCAAGAAAGCGATTCGCAGTCACAAACACTTTCTCTTTCACAGCGAAACCAAACTTCGCTGATGTGGTGCGCAGGGGCGTAGCACCACACAGCACTCCTGCACCTGCCGCGGCCACTTCCACCGCGCCTGTGGCAGTGCCACCCACGCCCCAGGCAGAGACAGCGAAAGCTGCTCTGCCAACCCCAAAGCAGGGAATGCCGGCCCATGGGCCAGCATCCCGCAGGACTTCCCCCCGTCGGGGGAGGCCTGAACCCCACACGCCCGCGGCTTCACCGCGGTCTTCCAGCACCTCTGACGAGGTGATGGATCTAACCCCCAGCCCGCCTGCTTTACAGCGGCGGAACAGCTCTCTTGAGCGGAAGAAGGACAGGGCCCTCATAACGGGCCCAGAAAATAAGTAAACACTTTATTGTCCCTACCCCAAACATAAACATGGCTTTTCTAGTTCAGTGGAACTGTAGAGGATTGTTGAGAAATTACGATGACATAAAAAACATTTTAGGGTCAATGTCACCCGTAGCCTTATGTCTCCAGGAAACCAATCTAGGTCCACAACATATAAACATCCTGAAGCATTATAAAACTTTTAGACGAGATCGTGAGCAGGCAAATAGACTCTCGGGAGGCGTCGCGATTGTCGTACAAAGCGGCGTCCCTGCTCAAGAGATCAGACTCACAACAAAACTGGAGGCAGTTGCGGTCAGCATTGTCAGCTACAAAACTATAACTATCTGTTCTGTATATCTTCCTCCACATATAACATTAACAGTCCGTGACCTACAAGAACTCTGTAATGAACTGCCAGAACCATATCTAGTAGTCGGGGATTTTAACGCTCACTCCCCTTTTTGGGGAAGCGAACGCTGCGACTCTAGAGGCCAAACAATCGAAGATTTTATACTTTCGAATAATGTCTGTCTTTTAAATACGGGAAAAGCCACATATTGCTGCCCAAGCTCAGCAAAAATGAGCTCTCTCGATTTAGCCTTCGCATCACCATTACTTTTTAACGATTTTAAATGGGATGTTTTAAATGACCCCATGGGCAGCGATCACTTACCTACCGTCATCAGGCTCTCATCATCCACTCCAATCATCCCCACAAGGCCACGGCGCTGGAAAATTCAGCTTGCCGACTGGTCACTCTTTACAAAAAGTGCCACTCTGGAAAAGGAATTTTGTGAAGACCTTAGCACAGATGAAATTAATCAGAAGTTTACTGAATGCATAATATCGGCCGCAACACTCGCTATACCACAAACAACAGGACTTGCACAAAAGAAACACAAAGTGTGGTGGACAAAAGAATGCACATTAGCAAAAAAACAACAAAACAAAGCCTGGAGCGCTCTGCGTCGATATCCCACTGCAGAGAACTTACTTACCTTTAAGAAGGCAAAAGCCAGAGCGCGGTATGTCCGAAGAAATGCAGAAAAAACCTCTTGGCAGAAATATGTCTCCTCAATAAACAGCTCAACAACATCAAAGAAAATGTGGGAAAAAGTGCGTAAATTTACTGGTGACCATACCCCTTTCACACTTCCTCTCTTGACAGCACCCGGGACACAAACATCTTTAGAAGAACAGGCCAACATACTGGGCGAGCATTTTGCTGAGATCTCAAGCTCATCCAACTACACAAGCAAATTTCAAAAACACAAAGCAATAGCTGAAAAACAAAAATTTCCATCTGGAGCAGGTGTTCATGAGGATTACAACCAGCCTCTCACACTACAAGAAATAAATAAGGTATTATCTTCTGGAAAAAAGACAGCACCAGGACCAGACAACGTGCATTACGCTATGCTTGCACATCTCTCCGAGGCTGCTGTAGAGGCACTGTTAAAATTCTTTAATAAAATCTGGATAACTGGAAATATACCTGACGAGTGGAAAAAAGCAGTCATAATACCCTTTCTCAAACCCGGAAAACCACCAACAAGTCCTAGCAGTTACAGACCAATAGCCCTCACCAGCTGCATTGCTAAATCTTTCGAAAGTGTAATAAACATTAGACTGACCTTCATACTTGAATCTCGGCAACTACTAGATAAACACCAATGTGGGTTTAAGAAAACATGCTCCACCACAGATCACCTTGTCCGCCTAGAAAACACCATCCGGGAGGCGTTCATCCACAAGCAGCACTGTATTGGGGTCTTCTTCGACCTGGAGAAGGCCTACGATACTACGTGGAAGTTCGGCATCCTCCGTGACCTAGCAGAGCTAGGTATCCGCGGCAGGATGTTGAACTGCTTGAACGACTTCCTGGCTAACCGCACATTCCGAGTCCGCCTAGGAGCAACTCTCTCCATGACTTTCACCCAAGAGAACGGCGTACCCCAGGGGTGCATTCTAAGCACGACACTCTTCATAGTAAAAATGAATTCCTTAGCTAAAGTAATACCCAAGTCCATAATGTATTCAGTTTATGTAGATGACCTACAAATAGCATGCACGTCCTCCAGCATATCAACCTGTGAGAGACAAATACAAATCACACTAAATAAACTAGGTTCTTGGGCAGACAAAAATGGATTTAAATTTTCCCCTCAAAAAACAGTAGCTGTTCTTTTCTCATTGCGACGAGGCCTACAGGTCGATCCCAGTCTATACCTGAATCACACTGCGCTACCAATTAAACAAGAACACAAATTTTTAGGCCTAACTTTCGACAAGAAACTCACATTTCTACCACACATTAACAACCTTAAAAAGAAAGCTTCTCAAGCCCTCAATGTCTTAAAAGTGCTCTCACGGAAGCGGTGGGGGTCCGATAGAGCAAGCCTTTTACAAATATATCGCTCTCTGGTGCGCTCCAAGCTGGACTACGGGTGCATAGTATATGGCTCGGCAAGAGCATCCTACTTGAAAAGATTAGACCCCATTCATAATCTTGGTCTCCGCCTATCATCTGGAGCATACAGATCATCACCAGTAGCCAGCCTATACGTTGAAACTAATGAGCCCGCTCTTGAGGACCGAAGAATCGCACTAACATGCACATACGTCTTAAAAATCCGTTCTCTTCCGAAACTTCTCTGCCATCCAGTTGTCACCAAGTGCCCATCTAAAAGATTATTCATCAACAAACCACATTCTATCAGGCCATTACTACTGCGCTTTGAAGATAAATGTGAAGAGCTAACAGTACTAGATGCCCTACCGAATATTGCACAAAGGAATGAATATTTGCCACCATGGTACAGCCTGCCTTCAGTATGTGACTTCACAATGACACATTTAGACAAAAAGCAAACGCCAAACGAGTACATATTACAGGAATTCTTTGCACTACAAGAAACGTATGACACCTACATTGAATTTTATACCGATGGCTCAAAAACAGAAAGTCATGTTGGAAGTGCAGTAATCCAAGAAAAAAATAAACAGATAATGCGACTACCAGAATGCGCATCAGTTTTTACTGCTGAGTGTTATGCCATCTTCATAGCTGTAGAAAAAATAGTAAGAGAGAACATCAAAAATAGCATCATTTACACCGATTCCCTCAGTATGCTCAAAGCACTGCACTCCAGGAATGCTACTGAACCCATAATAGGAAACATCATACATAACATAGTTAAAATCACAAAACAAAAGCACAACATTAAATTCTGCTGGGTTCCTAGCCATGTTGGAATTGTAGGTAATGAGAAAGCAGATGTATGTGCTGCACAAGCCCGGAATGGCCAAATAAAGCAAGTGAACATACCGCACAGAGATTGTTTAAAGTTTATCTACAGTAAACTCAGAAATAAGTGGCAGGCAGAATGGGAAGAGCACGCAAACAACAAATTACATTCTGTTAAGCCCATTTTAGGGGAATGGCAATCGTGTAGGCATCAAGAACGTTTTACCGAAGTTATTTTATGTCGGCTCCGCATTGGACACACCCACCTCACGCACAACTTTTTGCTAACCAAACAAAACAAACCTCTCTGTGACATGTGTGGTGCTGAACTCACAGTGAACCACATTTTAATTTCATGTATAAAGCTAGAAGAGCTAAGAAAGAAATATTTTACAACATTTTACAGGGAAACCATCCCATTACACCCCATGTTACTTTTAGGTGATCGAGCACTGGTTGACATCTCATGTATTTTTAGGTTTCTCAAGGAAGCAAGCATTTTAAACAAACTCTAAGTATAGAAAGCTTCACCTTTAACAAAAACTCTAACCTTGTGTTTGGCGCATCATAGCCTCAGTTGCTTTTGCGCCATTAAAATCAATATAACTAACTAACCACCTCGCGCCGTCGCTGTGGTTGTGGGCCTCCAAATCACGTGATACATGACGTCACACCACGTGACACGATGACGACACTACAGTGGAGAAACAGGGGCCCACCTCGCGCCGTCGCTGTGGTTGTGCGCCTCCAAATTACGCGACACGATGATGCTTCGCATTCTCCAGGCTTAACGAAGTTAAGCCTCAGCCATTTTTTTCTACCACTTGCTGCACTTTTGCGTTTACTTTTGTTCTTTTCGTGCCTTATACGTACACTGTAGCATTTATCGTTTGCGTTATGCATTATCGTATTCTTTATACCTATAATTTGTATTATATTATTTTTGATCGTCTGCTTCTTTATTTACTCTATTGTGTTTATTTATTTTTCCATGTTATAGTTGGCCTGTTGTTGCTTTGCTTGTTAATGATGCTCCTTATACATGTTTTTTTACACTGACCCCCCCCCCCCACCCCCACCACCTATGTAATACCTTCGAATGAGGGCCTTTAGGGAAATGTTGAATAAAAAATAAAATAAAACTCGATTCTAAAGATACCTGACCTGTCTGCAAGCATCGGGTAAGATCGGGTTCGCACGAAAAGGAAGGTCCCTTGTGTATATGGTGCAGGGCATAACCAACAATTCTGGGAAAAGCGTTTTTGAGCGCGAAACGATTTACGAACGTAATTTTTTCATACAAAGTAAGATTTCACTACAGCAATCAATATATCCGCAGGTCACCCGACGGCAGCCTTGTATTTGTTTTTCAATTAGCGTTTTTGCCATCGTCAAAAGCATTTTGTGGTATTTTATGGCAGTCTTAACTGTTCGATGCGAGCGATGGAAACACTTTAAAAGAAAGATTTTTTATAAATATCAGAAGAATGGACGATCACCTTTACTATTCCCGCAACAGTGTCTTACAAATTTTTAATTTTCAAAATTTTTGTCCGAGAATGTTGGACGTGAAATAAAGGAGTTTCAATTTTCGATGCAGCACCGTCCATCTGCGGCAGCTGCTGCGAAAGGCGCTGCCAGAGGAGGCGGTCCCGGTGGCGCCATGCGCCTCGAGCGGTAAACCGGAGAGTTAAAAGACGAGTATGTGCGGAAACAAAAAGTGCGGCCTATATTTACACAGATAAGAAGTTGCGTTTCTATTATCTTATTATCTGCATGAACGCATCACAAAATAATACCTCAACAGCTATCGCTGAATCTCGCGTTATACGGGTAGTACAACCCTGTCGTTTTTGTAGCGAGAGCTACATTACCAACAGTCTCGCCGTTTCGCTGTCGGCCTTCGGCGCCACTTGTCCGCATGCGCGAGGAGCCGAGTGACGTCAGAGCCGCGCAGCTGGAGCGCCACGCCGCTCCCCTCCGACCAAGAGGAGCCGCCAAGTGACGTCACAGGTGCCGGCGCCGCTCGCCTCCGCTACCAGACGTAACCAGGGATATACCGTACCTCTTGCTACATATATTGCCATAGCTACATGCCATAGCTGAGCCACGGCCGCTAGATACAAAGCGCAAAGCGAGGTGCGGCCCGCCACGTCGCACAGAAACGGCGTCTTGGGCCTAGTTCTCCGTGCGCCCGCCGCGGCGCCACTGCTCGGGGACAACTGCTCGCAGGGAAACGCCGCGACAGCTGCGTCGGTACGCCCGTTGCTCACTGTTTGAGGCGTAAACAGTGCACTTTCTACTTGCTCATTAAAGATTGCATTTTTAAGTAGTCATTGAAAACGCCGATTATGTCACAATCACCGCAGCAGGTAGGAAGTGTATGCCTGAACGCTGTCCATAACGGCCGCCTATACGATGCACGACGGCGCGCGCGGCTGTACCTGAGGATGTTGCACTAATGCGCCTGAAGCTTTCGATCTACTTTTAAGGCGTAAGCCTTTTATGGCTCATGACTCGCCAGCGTGTCCGTCCGTCCATGCGTCCGCGGCAGCTGTCAATAATGGTTACTTGAAAAGTCAGTAATGATAGTTAATGGTGTAGTAGTATTTTTTTATTATTTTTTATTTATCAAATACTGCCAACTGCCTCTTGGCAGTCAAAGCAGGAGTGGATACATTGTTCTTGAACAATTGCTAAGGTGAGTTTAACAGCGGCAAAGAAAGAAAACATGCTATTGACAATCAGCCACGAAGGAATGTGCACAATAAAAAAAACACAAAAAAAGAAAGAAGGCATACACTTTGAAAGGCGGACGGCAAAGCAAGAAGCGTTGTAAAGAAATACTTGCTGCATCATAGATAAGATGACACGGCCGTAACAAAAGATTCAACTGAGGGCATGTCAGCTACTTCATAGAGTAAGGCGTTCCACTCGGCTGTGGTTCGAGGAAAGAATGATGAGCGGTAGGCGTTAGTTTTAACCTGCGGCATTACAATTGTTTTGCTGTGCTTGCCTCTCGTTTTCCTGGATTCGTTGAAGTGCATGTAAGTATGAAAATTTATTTTGGCATGGTGGTTGGCAATACTGTACATCATGTGTAGGCGGTGTAGTTTACGGCGCATTTCTAGCGACGGGAGCCCAGCTCGTGTTCTCAGGTCTGAAACAGAGATACTTCTATGGTAAGCGTTAAAAATGAATCGAAGTGCTTTCTTTTGTACCCCTTCAATGTGATTGATGTTTTTCTTAGTATGAGGGTCCCAAACAGTGTCAGCATAATCAAGAATTGGCCTAACGAGTGTCGTGAATGTTGCAAGTTTTGTTGCACTAGTGCAGTGCCTCATGCGGTGCTTTAATAACCACAGCTTTTTTAGTGACGCCGACACAACATATTCAACATGTGCGTTCCACGTTAATTTGGAGTCAATTATAACACCAAGATATTTGAACTTGTCAACCCGCTTGACATCAGCATTGATAATTTTGTAAGTATATATTAACGGTTTTTTCTTTCTTGTGACCATCATGTGGGCACATTTAGAGACATTTAGGTTCATACGCGAGGATTGACACCAACTGTTAATTGCAGAGAGGTAATCACGTAGCACAATTTGATCTTGCACAGATTCGATGACCTGGTACACGATGCAGTCATCGGCGAAGAACCGGCATTGTACAGAGGAATCCAAAGACAGGTCATTTAAACAGATGGTCGTATCACCCAGAGCTCTCTCAGGTGCTCTCTGAACGTTGATCGAAGAAGGATGCAGCCCGCGCGCGCTCCAATGTCGCCCGCTACGAAACGCGCTCGCGATGCCGTACGGAAGCGTTCAAGAGTCGCCAAACGATCTTCAACAGTCGCCAAGCAGAGGGCAGCGACAGAGGCGGTTAAAGGCTTTCGCCTCTTCGCACTTTAGATCGTCAAAGTGCTCCCTGATTTTTATTCACTTCTCGCTACCCCATGTAGACCGTGAATGAGACGGACACGCACAGCTGGTCACACGCAGTAAATTTCCGTTTCGTGTCACGTCGAATTTTGGCTCTTATATACACAAGTTATTGCAATTTATAAAAAAAACGATCATAGCTGAAGTTGTGGAACTTCATACGCCCACCTGCAGCCGAGAAAACCACAAAGTACTTGACACTTTTATTGCATGGTCATACAAGAAAGGAAGGAACCATTCACAAGAACCTTCCTTGACCTTACTTTTTGTAGTCATTCTCTGTAAAATGCAAGGAACATGCCAGAGACCTGTCGCTTGGCACCCACTCTCTTCCTTTCCCTGACAGTCCTTGGCGAGCGATATTTTCAGCCACGCTTCTCGACGCTGTAGTTCAGAGGGAAACTCATGATATCTCACAGTTGGCTGTTTTCTGGAGTTCGTGACGGACAGTGGCACACGGCAGATGCGCGGCATCGTGCCCCATGCACGTCCCTGACCTCCACACACGCATGCACGAAAATCCCAAAGAGTGCACGGCAGACACGAGGCAAACATTCATTCACGCGAAAAGTCAAAATCCAGCACCGCAGACGCGAGGCAAACGTGCTCACTCACGTGCACAGCAGAAAATCCAAATAAAGCACTGCAGACATGAGGAACGTGAGTAGTAGTAGTAGTGGTTTTCATTTTGCATTGAATATGGAAGGCAAACGCGGTTTTACACGACGCAAACGCGGTTTTACATGACTCAAACGCGCTCGAACACGACGAAGCAAGGAGCGCTTCGGGAGTCCACTCCCGGGACCTGTCCCCGAACAGTGGCGCCCCCACCGAAAACAGCGGCCGCGACTGTAAACTCCGCCAGGACATGCTCACCCATTGTCGGCGGCGCGACGTGGCTGGCCGCACCTCGCTTTGCGCTTTGCATCGAGCGGCCGTGGCTGAGCTAAGTCACTGCATTCTTTATTGCGAAAGCAATACCGCTCGCAGTTTGAGCCTTCAGCGTAGCGGGGCGGTGGACACGTTTGACCTTTTCCTCGACCTCGGGTGTGATGTCACACCGGCAGAGAAAACCAGGGCCCCAACTCGTGCCGTCGGCGGAGAGCGGCGGTAGACACGCGGTGAGCCATTCGCTTCTCCGCTAGGGGCGCTGCAGTCAGAGTGACGTCATACCATCTGTGGAAGAGAAGGGCCCCAACTCGTGCCGTCGGCGGAAAGCGGCGGTAGACACGGCGGGCGGTGAGCCACTCGCTTCTCCGCTAGGGGCGTTGCAGTCGGAGTGACGTCATACCATCTGTGGAAGAGAAGGGCCCCAACTCGTGCCGTCGGCGGAGAGCGGCGGTAGACACGGCGGGTGGTGAGCCTCTCGCTTCTCCCGCTAGGAGCGCTGCGGTCGGAGTGACGTCATACCAGTTGCATAAACAGAGCTCCAGCTCGTGCCGTCGGCGCATAGTGGCGGTAGACACGGCGGATGCGGGCTGAAGAAACGAAGTTGCTTTCACAATTTTCGGGCTTAACCAAGCTGAGCCTCTTCCAATTTTTTGTTTTCGTTGGCAAGAGGGAGGTGCAGATTTATGGTGCAAATATGTGATTCGGTTTTCCTGCATTACCATGAAAATGCGGCTGGGGAGGACGAAATTCAGACATTCAGATGCGTTTTTCGCTGGGGTTCGTAGCTGGCGCAGCACATGTCTAATTGAAGGTCATTGGGAAAAGTAAGCAAGCGAGCCGTTGACGGTAAGGACAGTTTTAGCATAGCGTATACCGCCTACCCACACCGTTTAATGGGGAGCATGCGCAAAATGCCGGTTACGCCTTCAGCGCGTGCGTACTTGGGGTAAACGGTTTACTAAATCTTTCTAATAGTCTGCCGATTAACTAAAGGCACAAGTGCGAATAAATTTTGCAGCACGTAATGTGAAAAACTGTCGGAGCCACAAACGCGTAAGCAGGTGTCTGTTTATTGAACATTTCGAAATACAGGGAAAACTTCACCGACACGGTCCGTGTGTCAAGCTTCGAAAGTGGCATGCTTCAAGCATTTTATTGAAAAGCAGCAAGACCACAGTAAGAAAGGAAAAAAGTAAAATGGCGAATCATGCTGGTGGTATCAGCTGCAATTTCCTGGGATTCCCAATGCGCTGAACGTGATGCCTTGAAAGTCGAAAAATATACGGGCAAACTAGAGCTTGTAGGTGTGCGCCTAACCCTTAGTTTGTGCAAGAAATACTAGACGAAATTCTGAATGTGGCAATCTTTGGTATGACATGAAAACACCAAATAGGCATTAAAAGCCGGGGCATGTTTTTTTTCTCGCCACGCAGCTATATCGCACTGGTCCGCTGTAACACCAGCAAATATATGCGCATCACAAACGCGCCAGCTATTGTCTTTGTAAGTTACGAAGAAGATCGCTTAGCACGCGGTAGGTAGTGTCCAAGAATGAAGCGCCATCCCCTGCATATTAAATGTCAAAATGTAAGTAGTCCAACTGGTTCCATATGGCCGCAAAAGCTTCGCTGAATGGCTCGGAGAAAACGACGCCTTTTTCACGACACCGTGTGCACAACTCAGCACTGTGTTCTCAAGCAAGGTTAATCAGTGACCTTTCCCGAAAATGAACGTTCCGTGTTGCGGGGGCTGAACAACAAAGCTCAAGTATATGAGTAACCTGGATGTTTCGCTCCTCCACACCTGGCTACGACCTGCACAGCATGACATTGTCATGCAGTGGACTTCAGCGAAGAGAGTCACAAGTTACGAACGAATAGAACTCTTGTACGGCTGTGACAGTTGTCCGAGTCACCGGTACTGTAAAAATGTGGCTGAAAAGCGAAACGCACAACAACTCACGCAATGGCTTGGTGAGCTAAAATCTTGGTTGTTAATGTGAGGTGCAAAATAGAGAGTAAACCACCTGAACGAAGACGGGACTCTTCCCGCCATAGTGCGATACTGTATACAGACACGCACGAAATTGCTCGCACTCTTATAAAAATGGTTTATATATAAAATGGCATATAGATACTCTAAACTTCTCATGAAGTCTATCGCCTTCCTGTAGATACTTCTTTTCATAGTCTATAGACTGTCTATAGACAAAGGTCTATAGCATGGTCTATATACAGATGTATAGATTGTCTATAGCATTTGTATTGCTGTTCTCTAAGATTTGTCTTTAGTCTATAGACTTTATAGACACAAGTCTATAGACAGTATATAGACTGTCTAAACATGTCTTCTAAGGGCAAGAAACCCAGTCTAAATCGTTCACGCTGCGCTTCTCAGAGTAACAGGTTTAAGCTTGTTTTGTACATGTCAAAATGCTGGTGTCCTTTTACAACCATTCCACCAAATTTTAATCGCATTAATCACTGTCCAACGTTTTGCCTTACATTAAAATCACTGCAGTCACATGAGATCCCGTGTGCACGCAAATAAAGTGTCGCATCAACAGAAACCTCAGATTAAAGGCACTAATCTGTTAATGCCTCAGTATTTCGCGAATAGTGCAGAAAGAAAGTCTTTAAAACTTCGAATTCGAACGAATAAAACAAAATTTTCTGGAGCAAAATTAACTAGCGAGGCGTTTTCTCCCGGCAAACCCACGACGGCAGCTCGACGGCCTCCTTGCCGACCAACACGCACGTGATGTCGAAAGCATCGTCCTTTGCTACGACGTTACCAGCTCCCATCGAAGTCATGAAGGCCAGGAACTTCTCTACAGTCAGGGCCAGAAATCTCAACTTGGGCAGGAACGGAGCCATGACTGCTTTGGCATCGGCGGGCTTCTCGTCCGCAGTGGCCCTTCTCAGGCAGTAGTCTTGGGCCCATCGGTGTACGGCAAGGAGGACGCACATCTCAGGCACGTTCGTCACCTGCGGTTCAGCAGTTAGCGAAAAGTCCTTCTTGCTACACACTAAATGCCACCTCAAAATGATGTTCGTCTCATAGCGTTCTTTTGTGTTTTTGCGCTGCCTTCCTACCAAGTATGAATAACCAACTAGCCCAGCACCATGTTTTATAGCGAAAGCTTTACTACTTGCACTTTGAAGCCTTTGTCGTGCGACGGCGGTGCACTTGAAATGACCTTTCGCATGACCTCTGTGTGACGTCACGCCGAAGAGCTGGGCGACCATCTCGCGCCGTCTGCGAGTAGTGGCGGTGCCACCACCGGCGGCCTTAGATTGGATTAGATTACATTAGATTAGATTCGACTGCATTGCATTGCGATTGCATTGGATTGTTTTGCATTGGATGGGATTGTATTGGATTGTATTAGGTTGAATTAGATTACATTGGATTGAATTGGATTAGATTACATTGGATTGGATCAGGTTGGATTAGATTACATTGGATTGGATTGTATAACCGATGCATCACCACAAGTCTAACCACAAGCACCACCACCAGCTACACTACCAGCTGAACCATGGCATAGGTACGGATATTGCTTTCGCAATTACCGGGCTTAACCAAGCTAAGCCACAGCAAATTTTTATTAAGGCGGAAGCCTTTAATGCCTCATCGTTGTAAGCAGGAGTTGTCGACAGAAATGTCACGCTTTTCAATTGGTCGAAACGGTCGTGACGTCACAGTGCGCGAATTTCAAACGTGGTCAATTGTACTTTGGCTAGCAACCATGCAACAAATTAAAGGGCTCGTATAGTGATGCTCCAAGTAAGTGGGACTGAGTTTAGTTAATTGCTTAATTACCCAACTAGCCTAATTACCCTTTCCAGTCAGGTCAGAAAAATAAATAAAACCGAGTAGGAAACTAGTCGAGCTCGGGAATCGAACCCCGGTATCCGGAGTGCGAGACGAGCATGCTAACTACTCCGCCATGCGAGCCGATTGAAGTTCATAGCTTTTGTCGCTTTTGAACTTTAAATCCCATAAAATCAAAATCAACCTCCTCAAGTTTACGCCACCGACTTGCCCCGAGTCGTGGTCGATGAACTGCAAAGCATTCAGTTTAACAAACGTGCTTTCTATTCTGACGTAAGTACTGCTGCCAGTCATATAACTTACGTATGCACAGCTCTTGTGTAGTTTGAGACTAGGCTACCTCAGGAAACTGTGCCTAACACTGCACAACGCCACTGACACACCAATCTGCACCCGGCTCTAAACTCGAAAGTCAGATGCACAACTGCGTATTAACGGACGAAGGATCACGCGCGACTCGTGGTCTCGATGGTAAAACGGACTCCACGGGGACCCCATTAATCAAGTGGCGGGTTCGGTTAGCTTCCGAAATCCGCTACCAAAACAGAGCTGTCACGCTTTTATTGCGAAAGCAATACTACTCACAAAAATGG
Source organism: Amblyomma mixtum (assembly GCF_055824585.1). NCBI lineage: Eukaryota > Metazoa > Arthropoda > Arachnida > Ixodida > Ixodidae > Amblyomma > Amblyomma mixtum. The sequence goes on from NC_143019.1 coordinate 73,057,507, forward strand.
CCCTTCGCGTAGCGGCGGCCACTTGCCACGTTTGACCTTTAGAATTACCGATGACGTCATACCATGCCTAGTGACGTTACAGCGTGACGTCATGCCAGGAGCGAGAGACGGGCTACCAACTCGGCTCGTCGGGTAACGGCGGCCGCTTGGCACGGCGCGCCGCGCTCCTCCCGCTAGAGGCGCTAGTGACTTTATAGCGTGACGTCATACCAGGAGCGAGATGCGGGCTCCGGAAAGCCGGCCGCTTTATCTTAAGCAGTAAGCTGGTTAATTATTTCCTAATAATTAAGTTTTCAACTATCCCAGCTAAGAAGCGGTTGCAATTAGATATTTGTAGCCGGTCGTTAGTTAGCCAGATCAGTTTTTAGAATTTCGAGAACGCGATTATCCTCGGCTCTGTGACTCGACAAAATATAGCTACATCGTGCCGAGATACATGCGCTTTAGAAAAGCGCGCAAGCAAAGCAAGCTTTCCAACGCAAGTAACAAGTAAAAAAAGCAAAATTTTTCCGAACCACATCGCCGAGGGTAATCACATTTCCTAAATTCAATAAACTGATATGGCTAATACTAACGACCGGCTATAAATATCTGATCACAACTAGGCGCCTAACTCTACTAGTTAAGAAGTTAGTTAACCAGCTAACTATTTAAGACGATTCGTCGGTTTTCTGGTGTCCATCAACACCAGTAATGCCATGCTGAAAAAGCAAAATTTTTCTCAGAAGACCTATTTTTGAGAATTACTTAAAGTCTTCCCTGAAACACCAGGTATATTACGCGGCTTCCTGCCTTGTCAACGCAGCTGGCAGAAGGGCCCACCATGACCCCAGCAGACGCCACTCACCGTGTCGACGACATAGTGCACTGTTTGTTCCAGACAGTTCGTGAAGCCGTCGGATGAGAGCACCGCCTCAGGGTCTTCCTTGATGACGAGGTCAACCGTGTCGTCCATGTTTCCGCCACCACTCAAGATACAGCAGTCGATAACGCTGCATACATGTTCGGCTTTCATGTGGGCCTTGATGTAGAGCGTACAGGCCAGCTCCAGCTCCGGAACTAAGTATTTACGGGCAGCGGCTCGTGTGTATGCGGCTTCCTGAACGCTGTTGATGTTGTGTTTTCCCTTGTAAAGATATCTGAAAAAGAAGTGTTATTGTTGGTAAATTAAAATCCTGAGAGATAATGAGGTCACCTACCCATGGCTCAGCATAAAATATTAGTTTCACGGTGTCATTACGTGCCGAAATTCTTTTTCGGCTATAATAAGGTATATTCACACCTGACGAGTAATATACCGTATTTACTCGCATTATGAAGAAATATTTATTTCTAACATTTTAAAAGCTTGGAGGTGCGTTCACTAGCCGAAGAAAAATAATCAGAACACTCAGAAGTTAGTAAAAATGTGGTACAAAAGCAGGCTGATGGAATTCATACTTCGAACAGTACGACTTGCCTTCTAAACACAACTATTCAACACGGTTTCCTCGCTCGAAAGCGTAGTCGGTAATGGTTTTTCTTAAACCCGCACGTAAGGTACCGTATGAGGGCCAATAATGCTGTCCGGAGAGTGCACAAGTAGAGTTCACTCTGGCACAACTGGCAGCGCTCTCGCACCTCAGCCGCAGTGTTTCCAGCAAACACTATGGCACGAAGGAGCACGATTTGTGCCGTTTCATTCATGTGTTCATACTCAGTCGTTTCCTCTGCACAGTCCCATACCACTGACTCCGACAAGAAGAAATCGCCACCCTTGATGCTATGCTCCGTAAAGCTTACAAGGTGGCCCTACACTTTCCCCCTAGCACCCAAATTAATAAACTTCTCCAGGTTGTCCTCCACAACACTAGGCACGAACTCAGAGGCCCACAGACAAGCACAATACACTCGCCTAGCTCAGTCTTTCACAGGACGTCACATACTTGACACCATCCGAATTCGCATAACAGCAGCCTACCCTACACTACTGCCAGTCCCCCGCCCCATACACACACAGCTTCTAGTAAAGCCCCTCCCTCTAAACACCCACGCCACCTATTACTCTGCCCGCTGCATAGCCCATGCAAAGGCTCCACAAATACTACGGTCCGGAGGCCGACGCCGTTTGGGTAGACGCAGCCTGCACGGGCGAAGGCGCGGCAATTGCAGTCATTGACCACACACACCCATCGCCACTGTTCACCTTCCTGCCACATGCACCCCGGAGTCCTCGGAAGAGGCGGCAATCGCGCTTGGCCTTGCGCACACTAATGCCCGGTACATCCTTAGCGACTCAAAAACTGCACTCCTAAATTCCGCACGAGGGCGAGTCTATGAGACCGCTTTCCGCATAATCAGCTCACTCCCCGTAAACTAGCCCCGCCATGTGGAGCTGATATGGGTGCCTGTGCACTCTGGGAACCCCGGCAACGGAGCCGCCAAGGACCACGCCTGAGGTCTTCTCAACCGGGCGGCGGCGGAGTCGGGCTCTTCCCGGGAGCGCATGCACTCCATCTGTGAGCTGACCCCTGCATATCGCACCGAACGCCAGCTGTACCCCTCATCCCACCGATTCCTTGACAATTACCACCAAATATTATGGCACCGCCCCCAGACCGGCACCCTTCCTTCCCTTATCAGCTTTCCCGCATCCAGCCGGGAGCATACACATCCCCTTGTACCCAGTGCACCCACCTTACACTACTCGTAATCATCCTTGAATGCCCTGCGGACCCTCTCTTACGGGGCCCGGAGCTCCTGACCGCTTGGGAGGATGGGAGATCCTGCTGAGCCCGACAGACCCAGCCAGGCAGAAGATCGCCACTGACCGGGCCTCCCACGTCATAGAACTCCGCGAACTTATGAACTTTTAGCGCAGTGGGGTCGTGCGGGGACCCAGGGACGTATACGTGTCCCAAATCCCATGGTTAATAAAGTTATTTCTTTCTCTCACTTACACTTACTTATGTCCACTGGCACTCACATTCACTAGCACTTGTACTCAGACCTGTGAATGAGGCGATATGAGAGCGCTCATGAGTGAGCGTGCCGACCTATGGCAGGAGGTGCGGGGTTCGATGAACTCCGATCTGTAACATCGCCGGGTGCCAACCAGTTTATCGATGGTTCCAAGCTTTCATCTGGCCAGGTGCACGTTTTTGTAGCGATAGCTACACTACGGTAGCTACGCCAGCCGCTTCGCCTCTTCGGCATGGGCGCACATTCGCCGTGGTCGTACTTTTGCCGCGATTGCACCTCGGCCATAGTCGCACCGACCTTGAGCCGTTGCCTAGCAACCGCCGCGGTGGACACCCCAACCGCACTGTACAGGAATGGAGGAAGTGGGAGTGAAAGAAGAAAGAGAAAGGGGGGGGGGACGTAATGAAGAAAATGAAAATTATATTTAGAGAAAGGAAATTGCGCAGTAATTGTCTCGCATATCTCAGTGGTCACCCGTTATTCGTTTTGTAGAGGAAGGGAGGAAGTGAGAGTGAAAGAAGGAACAGAAAAAGGGGCCGTAATTAAGAAAATCAATTTGAGGAAAGGAAATTGCGGTAACTGTCTCACATAACTCGACGTCAGAGATTACTCAGTAAACCATCAGTAGCATTACATCGCTTAACCACGGGGAAACCTAAGCGTAGCCATGGCCTGTAGCCCCCTAATGACGCAGTAATTCTCTGTCATCTCGGTGGACACCCGAACCGGAAAGGAGGGAGTGAACGAAGAAAGAGGGGCATTAATGAAGTCAATGAAAATTGTATTTGAGGAAAGGAAATGAAGCAGTAACTGTCTCACATACCTCGATGGACACCCGTCATCCGTTTGTAGAGGAATGGAGGAAGTGGGAGTGAAAGAAGAAACAGAAAGAGAGGCTTAGTGAAGAAAATGAGTTTGAGGAAAGGAAATTACACAGTAACTGTGAATTCACGTCCAGGGAGAACGCTCAGCGAAGAGCAGCGGCTCCCCTGTTGTTCAATTTGGCTATGATGCGCCTACCGGCCCAGCTGGGCGCTGTCGCCGGTGTGCAGCATGCGCTGTACGCCGATGACATCACCCTGTGGGCTACACAGGGTTCCCTTGGAGACATTGAGGCCAACCTGCAGGAGGCGGCGACCATAGTGGACCGTTATGCTCGCCGCTGCGGCCTCCAATGCTCCACCCAAAAGTCTGAATTTGTGCACATACGCCCCTCACCAAAGTGCACAGCCAAAATTTCATTGTCTCTTGAGACAGGTCCAATTCCTGAAAATATCGAAGTCCGGGTACTGAGGCTCTTCATACATCAAAACAGACGGTCAGAAACAACATTGGCCAAACTCCGTCAGGTGGGGGACCAGGTGGGCCGCTTGGTCCGCCGGGTTTCTAACAAGCGCGGGGGGTTACGATGTAAGGACGCCTTGCGGCTGGCGCATGCATTTGTAACCAGTCGAATTCTATATTCGACTCCATACCTCCACATGCGGAAGCAAGACGAGGATTCACTCGAAGTCATCCTCCGCAAAATTATTAAGCGAGCTCTGGGCCTCCCCGTGAACACCTCCAACAAGCGCCTCCTGGGGCTGGGCATGGTGAACACATTTCGGGAGCTCCGGGAAGCCCACTTGACCAACGAATACACACGTCTCTCAAAGACATCGTCGGGTCGCCGCCTGCTTGCCCGACTGCACATCCAACACACCACTCTTATGGAAGAGCGCGTACGTATTCCATCCCAGTGGAGATGCGCCCTCCACGTGCGCCCTCTTCCCGCGAACATGAACCGTGAAGACCATAATGGCCGGCGCCTGGCGCGGGCGGAAGCCCTGGCCCGCCACTATGGATCGAAACCCGGCGTATTCTACGTGGATGCCTCCGGCCCCCACCACGGGGGATGGTACACGGCCGCAGTCGTCCACCAATCCAAAACAGTCAACGGCCTTACTTTCCGAGCCCGTGACATAACACACGCGGAGGAGGTCGCCATTGCGTTGGCTGCATCTGATTCCAATTCAAAAACAATTATTTCCGACTCGCGAGGGGCATGTCGGAACGTCGAGCAGGGCTGGGTACCATATCTAGCCTACCGCATTCTCCAAAACAGCGTCTACACCGGGGACCCCGCGCACCGGCGTATCGTTTGGGCTCCTGCTCACATGGGCCTTGAGGGAAATGAGGCAGCTGACGCCGCCGCCCGCGCGCTCTCTCACCGGACATTCCCCTCCGACTCCGACGATCAGGAACTCGAATTCACTCCCGCTTACTCTTTAAAGACATTGTTTTACATTATCAATCTGGCCATGGTCTTTATCCCCGCCCGTGTAAAGGTCTCTCAAAGGCGGAGGAGCGGCTTTTGCTTCGCCTGTATACCAATACTTTGCTGTGCCCGGCAGCTCTCAAACACTTCGACCCTTCTTTCTCGGGCAGCTGTCCGCACTGTGCGGAGAAGTCTTCGGACATTTACCACATGGTGTGGGCCTGCCCCTCCAACCCTGCTATCCCCCCTCACCCCAACCCAACCCGGGAGGACTGGGAGGCGACCCTGCTCGGCTGCTCGGACCTGCAGGCCCAACGGGCCTTGGTCGCGCGAGCCCGGGCGCCGGCCGACGCCACTGGGGTCCCGAACTAGGGACCTCCACCTAGTACTAGTAAGGGCTGGCCCCCTCTGGGTCAGCTCATGCAATACCTCCAGAAGTGCATGTGTAAATAAATGTTTTCCACCACCACCACCAAAGACTGACTTTGCAATTCGACTCAGCGCGTTCCATTATCGCGTCACCCTAGATTTAACCAGAACTAAACCACAGCCATTTTTTTTTGGAGTGAAATCTCTTTGCAGACAGGTGTTCACCCGCCGTCTTGCAGGGTCAAGCACATTAGCAGACGACTGCCGTGAACTCACTTCAGTAAGCCGTAGAAACCGTCCGGATGGAGGTCCTTAATCACCACGGTGCCTGTCTCGGCGAGCGGCCCGTAGAACATAGCGCCGAACACTTCGTTCCTCAAGGCCAGAAGTTGCCTGTGGCCCTTGAATGTCTTCGAGACTGCGTACTTCTCCGGCGTCACTGCGAACTCGACGTCGGCGTACTGGCCGCTTTGCAGGAATTTCTTGAAGTTGAACTAGCCCACGTGACAG